>NC_082603.1:34846328-36046328 GCF_030936135.1 Gavia stellata | reverse complement strand
GCCGAGCTTTCCGACCGTGACACCCCTGGGGTGGCAGAGGAGGCGTGCAAGGCAGTGTGCCGGAGAAATGCTGTTCCTTGTGCGGCACTGATGATTCAGTGCTTCACTGTGGCTCCCTCGAGCTTCGCAGAGATCACAGTTCTCACAGACTATTGAAAATGACTTTCCCAGCTGCGTGTCTTCTTCTTCAGTCATATGGGAAAAGGGGATGCTCCCTGTTCTCCACCACGGCTCTCCTCTGATGAATGTTGACGGTTCAGGGGAGAGATGTCCACCTAACATTATTTTTCTAAACTAGGTCCCTTTAGGGGTACCAAATGCAGGGTCTCTGAAATCAGAGTCTGGTACGGGGATGAACTCTGTTTTGGCAGGAGAAGTTTGGCAGCAGCAGGCAAACCCATGTCTCCTGCTTTTCTGGCTTCCAAAACATTCTGATTTTCAGATCAGACTTCCCCTTTCCCAGTAAAGCACATCAGTGCCTTACCATGGGCCCAGGGGAGACCCATGGCCATGGCCAAACGAAACCTTGCTGGGACCATTTCCAGGTTCTCAGGGGCATGTAAGTGCCTAATTCGTATTTAAGTTGCTGAGAGGGGCTAGTGACTTTTGGAGGTTGGGACTTACTTGCCAGCTTTGCCTTCTCTTCCAAGAAGAGCTGCCCTTTATAGCCAACAGTCTTTGCCAAAGGAGCAACAGGGGTCATGGAAAGCTGGTGACACATCTGCCAAACATTCTCCATCCGTTGTCATTCGTATTACTGAGAATTGGGCATTTGGAATGAAAGTTTTGCGGCATGAATAGCAGATGAATTTCAAGTGTATATAGCATATTTAAATTTTAAGATACTATATATATTCTAGCATTCCAGTCCCTCTGATGCATGTCCACACGCCGGTGTTGGATGCAGTTGTGTGCGCCCATGTATAAATGCAGATATGTCTATGGGGGGACAGGTGGTGTAATAAATATAAACATTTTCTTCTTTCCTCTATGATTTTAAAAGGTACATTTCTTGACTTCCATACTCTTTTGGTATTCCTGTGCAGTTTGGGATCATAAATTATTTGGCTATGTGAAGCTTTGTTCCTGTCTCTCTGAAATGTGACTGTGGTATGTGTAGACATATGTGCGCACACCCCCATAAAATTAAGTTGTTGTTTGGGTAAGACTTCCACGTTTCAAATCCCTGCCAATTATCAAACAAGCACATTATGGAGCTTGCCTCTTGTCTGTGCAGTAATAATAAATAAATTCAGAGTAAATTAAAATAATCTATCATTTTAAACGATCGCGAATGTTTCAGATGTTATACAGAGGAACTAACGAAACAAGGAATCAGTAACGAATGAAAAACAGAATTTGTTCCATAGGGCTGTTCTGTTGAGGAAAAAACAGAGACTTAAATTACTTTCTTCTTGTCATCTTGCATAAGAGTTGACTGTAGCCAATATCCCAGGGAAACAAGTCTCGGGGGCTTCAGGCTGACTCGTTTCACAGGCCAATCAGCGACGCGCCGTACTGGCTTACCGCTCTCTCTCCTGGCAGAAACTTGACCCAGCGCTGTGCTTGGAAACTAAAATCTGTGCTGCAGCAGGCTCAAGGAATCTGTTTGGAGACATTTCAGCTCTTTCTGAGACTTGCGGAGATGGATGGGTACAGCGAGGCTTGCACTGCTCTCGTAAGGCAGGCAGGTCCCAGACGGAGACTGGCACGTCCTGCCTTGGCCGGGCAGGGTCGGGGAGCACTCACGCACTGGCAGGCTGTTGCCCATGTTGTTCCTTCTCCCTGGCATGGCTTTGGCCCGTGCCAGCTGCTGGTCCTGCACACCTACTACAGTGTTTTAATATCACGGGCCATCCTTTCAAAGGATCCTCTCTTGAGCCCCTCCATAACGGCGCTGTTGCTCTTCGTGGTAAGGGAACGAGGAGCAGGTGATGCTCAGCGTCCTCCCCGCTGCTCTAGCCGCTGAGCGAGCCACCGCCCCGCCGGGGGCGGCCACAGCCTTCAGATCCCCCCGGTGCGGGGCAAGAGAGTAAACAACGTCTTTTTCAGAACTAGAGGGGTTCAGCAGCTGAGTGAAGGCAAGGGCAGGTTAGTGCAGCTGGCCACAGCTCTGCCTAAATTCAGTGAGATTTTGCAGGTGGCAGTGGTGGCAGTGGACTCACCTGTGATGAGGTAACGCTGCACTAATCGATCAGCTTAATTGATCGTATCCATCCACAGGCCTCTGGTACCACAGCTGCCGGCTCCTTTACCTGGCTTCATCTGCGAGTCAAAATGATCTGCAGAGATAAGGTTGAAAGACAGACCTTTGTCTGCTTATGAGAATGGTGTTCCTCGCGAGCAGCACGGGGAGAAATGTTTGTTGAATACCCCTCTCCTCAGGCACTGCCTGTCGGCAGAAGTAGGGGGTTCAAACTCCTCTTCAGCTCTGGCTCTCTTTCAGCCTTTGAGCAGAGGCGATCACTACAAAATCCACGTTCTTGCCAGAAAAGAAAGGTCCCATTTGGAAGTGGAGGAAAGAACTCCTCAAATTTGCAACATTTCCATGTCCCCCAACTCAACCTAGACATCAGTTCAAGGTTGATGCTCACTCGGTGACGTGCTTACTTAAGTTTGTAATCACTGGGGCCGTGCCTCCTCTGCCTCTTGTCGGTAGTTGTGCCTCCACCATGCTCTTAGAGTGGGGCAGCCGTCCCAAGCCCCCACTGCCAAGCCAGCTCTGGAGCAGAGACGTGGTGGGGCCGGGGTGACCCCTCACTGGGGCTGAATAGCTCTGCTGGGCTGCTCCGTACGGACAAGTTATCGCACCCTGCATGGCTGAGCTGCTCCGTACAGGCACGTCATCATGCCCTGCATGGCTGGGCTGCTCCATATGGGCGTGCCGTTGCACCCTGCATGGCTGGGCTGTTCTGTACAGGCACGTCATTGCACCCTGCATGGCTGGGCTGCTCCGTACGGGCGTGCCATCATACCCTGCACTGCTGAGCTGCTCTGTGCGGGCACATCATTGCACCCTGCACTGCTGGGCTGCTCCGTACGGGCGTGCCATCGCACAGGGTGCGTTGCTGGGTGGCTGGGCATTCACCCCTCTATGCAGCGTGGCCTGAGCAGACCCTCGCTCTTGGAGCTGGCTGACGTTGCAGTGCTCTGGTGTTCTGCACAGGCGTACCAAATCCCACTCACCTTTATCTTACTGTATCAGAAATCACTAGGCTATCTTCTTTTCTTTTTTTTCATATAATTTTTAAACTCGGCAGAAAAAATATTTCTTCCTCTGACTGGATGCACAGTTTTTTCCCAGCATTAAAGCTGTTGGAGACCCCAGAGCAGGGGGGATTCATTAGTGCACGTGCATTTGCATGTAGGTGGAGATGTAAAATAAGATGTCCAGCCATCACAGTAGTGTTTCTTGGAGCTCTTTCTGTAGTACTTTCTGTATATGTAACAGCACGTGGAGCGAGGAGATGTCTGCAGCAGCTCTCGCTGTAGCTCTGGTTTTGTATGGTGTATTACTTACAATGCCAGTAGAGATTTGGTGGTGACCTACACATGAGAATGGCCCACCAGAGAGTTCAACTCAAGTTTTGATTTTTAAACCTGCAAAACTGTTAAAAAATGTAAGATGAAGTAGAACATGCTCTGTTTTATAACAGAAAAACAGTCAATCTATTTTAAAAGATTTTCCCTTGGCAACAGCAGACAATCTGGTGGTCAGACAGCCAAACAGCCATCATTAGTCATACATAATTAAAACAAAGAGAGAATCCAACTGCTAGCAGTAACAGTTTTGTCTTGGAAAAGATCTCATTAGCATACAATAATTCTTGCAGAAATCTCCAGTAATTTTTCTCGTGCAAATGTCAATGTAAATGAAGGAAATTTTTATATATATATATATGCATATATGCTGCATATTTTTCTATACTTATGTAAATATACAGGAATACGATAACTGTCCAGTTTAGTACAGCATCTGTGATATGCCTGCTAAATTTACATAATGCAAGTCTGTCAAAAGTAGGCAGGAACATTATTCCCTCTACAAAACATAGGCATACATAATTTACTGTACAGTTGTATGCCTTTGATATGTCACTGGCTTCATGTTAAAAATGTTTTTAAACTGAATATAATTCGCCATCATAAAACAGGACTTGACACTGAAGTCCTCCCTTTCTGACCACCTGATTTTCACTTGATGCGAATGCTCCTCTTAAATTTATTCCGGGTATGAAGAAGACGATGCAGACCTTTGCCCTTTATTTCCTTGGAAAGGACTGACTGACGGGTTTGTTGTCTTGCACTGCACAACTGTTCAGGCTTGCTTTAGATGCCGTTAGGTACAGAGGAGATCTGGTTCTTTAGAGCACGGTCCCGGTAAGGAGCTCCAGAGCTACCGAGGTCGGTGGCATGATGCTGCTGTCAGTGGAGAGCCGAGAGGCACTGGGATGCTTGCAGGCAGGTTAGCGATAGGAACTGGGGGGAAGCAGGACCAGGTAAGAGTTGTAAATAACCAGCTGAAGAAGAAAACAAGGCTTTGAAACCACGCTCCCGTTTCCTACCGACTGGGGAAGGTAGCATTGGTAAACCACAGGTCTAGAGGCACAGTGTAGCTACCGATGTCGTGTACTTAATAAAGCAAGAATGACGTGGAGGGCAGTTCTCCCCAAGGAAACACGATTGAAGGAGGGAAGGGGAAGTTTCAGACGCAGCTCTGGTTGATTTAGTGTGGTTAAGGTGTATGTGACTATGCAAAAAGAAATAGCAGTTACATCCCGCCTCGCCCCACAGCACACAGCTCCCAGCCCCTTGGGGGGGCTGGGCTGGACGCCGGCGGAAGGACCTGCCCTAACCCGCCGTGCGGACGGGCCCTTGCCGGGTGTCCCGCAACGTGCACAGGGCAGTAGGAAGCTGGTGATTCAGTGTATTGATTTTGTTGTGTTTCTGATACGTGGTAAAATGAGGGTACTCCATCCACCCATCCATCCATCCATCCATCCATCCATCCATCCATCCGCATAGTAGCTATTGACTTACAGGAAAATCATTACTTTTTCTTCAGCACAGTAGTTGAATGTCTGACTAAAATAATACATCTATAGGCACACATACGTACTTTTTTTATAGACTTAGTGCTGGGGTTTTTTTTTTGTATTAAAGCTGTTCATTTTATGTAGAAGTTGTAGAAGAACATTTAAAATAGAACAGACTCGGTACTCCAGTGCGCTGGCATGTCTCCTCAGCGGTGCCTTTGGTGGCTGCTCTGGAAAGGTGCTTCCTTCGGGTTTGGTTGTGGCTGCGCACCGCATGTGGGAAAGCGATGCTCCTACCAGCTATAGGTAGCTCCAGCAGCCTCTGGGTTATGGTGGGAGTAGATGCCATGTGAAAAAGGAGTAGTGTTGCGGAAGTTGTTTTGTGCTGCTGTGGAACAAAAAATTTGCTGGAGTAAACGAAGCAGTATTTTTCTAAACCATTTTTTCCCTTTTTTTCCCCTCTTTTTCTGCTTGGCCATGCTGGTTGCCTAGAACTTTCTCTTCCACTTGTCTTTCTACCCAGTTGTAAAAAAAATGGTCCATGTGCCAGCAGGCTTTGTATGTGGAAGAATAAAGTTGGTTGGGACAGCTAAGTGTATTTAAAATCCGAGCAGGTAATCCAGTCCAACCCTTGTGTGAAAACTCCAATGATTTTTTTAGCAGGTTTTAATAAGCTACCAGCTTAAGTGCTGAAATATCTATGAAGAGGTTTTACTTCCATTTTATTAGCTCTGGGTTTTAATAACGTCGGTGGAAGTTTTGCAGAGACAACATGTTAGAGCACTCGAGCTCAGGAGCACAGGAACAAGCAGCACGTGCTTATTCTCTGCAATTTTTGGTTTGTTTTAATTCAGGGAAGTTTTCTCTCTTCTTTCGAAGTAAGAAAGGGTGGTGCCCAGGCGCCGAAATGCTGCCTCGCGGACCTTGCCTCCTCCGGTCGTTTTGGCACGTGTGCCCAAAATTTTAGCCTGGACTCTTAATGTTGATCAGAGGCGTAGTCACTGCGCATGTTGCACCAAGGCATGAAGCGGTCTCTGGTCTGGGGCGTTCAACCGGGTGGCTCTGGTGTCCGCATCTTCTGACGTTTCTTCCTGGTCCCTTGCTAGTCTGGAAAGCTCTTCTTGGCTGTGAGTTACCAGCTGGTGGGCAGCCCTCCGCCGGCAGGTGAAACCCTGGGTAAAATGCGTAGCGCGTGGTAGCGCGATGCGGCGGCAGGCAGTGCTGCGGGGAGCGGGGTGCAGGGAGCTGGCTGGGACCCAGCCTTCCGGGGGAACGGCGCTTCCGCGGGCTGGCTGCCTGATACCGAAACACCAATTTACTAGTTTATAATTATCAGAAAGAAGTTTCATGGGGGAGGGTGTAACTGAACGCATTATGTTTGCCCGTTCTTTGTGACTGTGATGCTACCCGCTAGAAATGTTCAACTTGACACGGGCGCTCCAGACATAACCTTAGCTTTCAGTAAATTGTGGTGTCACTTATTTTTAAAATAGAGCTGTAAATGCGTGATGGAAAAATGAAAATGTTAAATATTGAAGCCAATACTTTTGGTAAGTGGTACATTGCAGTCTTGGAATAAACGCATTTTATGTTTGTGACACAGTTGAAAATAAAGTGTATATTATTACTGATGCAATTTAATATCAGATCAGAGTCTCTGTATCATGTGTTATAGAACAGTGTGACGGTCAGAAGCTCCCATGACCAGCAGTGGGTGAGAGCTGGGGAGGGTGCCTGTGCATGTGCAGAGAGCGAGGTCCATGCTAAGAGCAGTACTGCGATCGATAATGAATGGAAATTGTGGCCACGGCTGTGTACTGCATTTTGGAACCACGGTACTTGCCTCAGCCCCTTCCCAGTGGAGGACAGGGATGGTTGATGCCTCCACAGTTGCTGCTTCTGCTTTTCTAGCCCTGGACCAGCCAACACTGAGACTCCTCTGAGAGACCATGTGTCCGTATTGCATATCCTGGGTCTGTGACGCATTGCCCAGCCGGTGTCCTGGCTCAGCGTCCTTGACATCAGGGGTACCTGGCTCGTGAAATGGGCTCACAGGTTCTCTGGTGAGGCTTCAGAAAGGTAAAGGCGAAGCAGACCGTGCAGTCCAAATTAATGGGCTACACTGCACTGAAGACTCAGCAAGGTGTGGAACTCCTGATTTTCTCCAAATTGGCTAAATAAAGGTCAAGAACTTCTTCCTGCCAGCAGGGGAGTGGAGAATAACTCCTCTGCCATGACCCATGGGAGAATGAGGGAGAACGGCAGAGGTTCGGGTGCCTCGGAGGAAGGGTGAAAGGATGGATAATTTTCCATACAGCCTTTCTCCAGTTCCAGAAAACCCAGAACTGAAGTGAAGACGGCAGAAGTCAGCGATCGCACCGAGCTGTTGGGTGTTCCACCATGGGGGGACGGCAGCCTGCAGGGCTCTGATCCGTTTGGACTACAGAGTGCGCGTGGAAGCATTGGCTTCTGCCAATGTGATGTTCGCCCAACGACCGCCGCAAGAGCTGGAACAGCGTTTTGGTACCCCGTGCTTGGTGGTGGGGCTGGTGCTTTGATACTGAGAGGAAAATGTGGAGTTTAACCAAAGATGAACATTTAAGTAACAGCTTTCAAAGAGTTTGCTGGGTATTTTTTTCAAATTCTAGAAGCTGTGTTCACTCATCTTTGTGTCAGTCCCTCAAATCATACTTGTGTAAGCATTTCCTAATGATTTTTTGGTTTCTTGCATATAAGTGAAGGTAAACTTAAGGAGTAGAAGAAGACTTGCTCTACCGGATTTTTGGAGTTATAAGATGCTTTTAGCTTAATTATAACAGAAATTGGGAAGCGGTCCTAAAAGAGGTTGAACAGTGTCAACACACTTTGAAATACATGACAGGTGAGGTTGTCCCAGACTTTGAATGCTTGAAGTCTTTAGAAGACTGAATGCAAGTCTCAGTGAAATCCCAAAATAATTTGACATCCTGAGCTGAGACAATAATAAGTTTCTGAAGGCTGAGAGAAGAATAGATGTCTTGGCAAAAATAAACAGATAAATAAAAGCGCTGTCTTCTGTGTTTGTCTGCTGTGACACAAAATCTGAAAGGCTGAGGTCTTTTCTGCAAGATAAATGACTCTATCAGGTCTAAAAGCAATTATTTCAGTTATTCTGTTCCTAACCATCACAATATAGCAGTTTTTAATGAGGGATTTGGATCAGATGAACTAAATTAGTTAAAAAATGAGCACAACTGTATATGAAGGTCTCAGAAAGGACTTACATTATTAAATTGACTTATTTTAGGATCTGTGCTTATGAAGTATTGAGTTAGCTTAGTTATGTACTTTAATAGATGTGATGAAAAATCTTATACCAGTGGGAGTTAAAAATGCAGTAGTTTTGCAGGTATTGTGTTGCTTACAGAATGAAATAATATATAATAATGCAATAATTAAAACATTTCTTTATATAATATTCATGCTAAATATTTTCATTTATCAATTTGATATGGTGGTATAATACAATATTTACAAAAATAGACGTTAATTCATTAAAAGTATGTATGCCTTAGTCTTGATGTGTTATGTCATAATTATCTTGAATTTATCATAGGAATTCAATCAGTAAACTGGCAAAATCATGTACTTTTAAATGTGGCATATAGAGAGAAGTGTTGAAGTGTTTCACTGTCTAGCTACTACTTTAGGTGGTCTCTGTATAAGTTAAATTGTATTGCAGCACTTAAGGCACACCTTTTATGATTGGACTCACCAGGCCACTTCTAGCTTCTAATCACATTCCCACTTCAGCAATGTAATTCTCTTATAATTCTTGTTCAAGACAGTTATTAAGTAAATCTAAAATTAAATATTAAAAATGTCATTGAAAAGCTAATATAAACAGCGAAAAAAGACTAGTCTAAAGTTTTCTTTCGGGTATTAAGGGTCTCTCATATCGCAGTTCTTGTTTTATGATGTGTAAATGAAATTTTAGGTGCTGTGGGCAGTGATTGTAGGAAGCCACTGTGACCTTCAAAATCTTTTAAGTTTGCTATAACAACATGTGAAAGCTAACTTGCATACCTCTGCTATAGAAATTATTGTTATATTCCTCTCCACAAAGAAAATTCCAACTTTTACTGTTCAAGTTACTTTAGTTCTTCAGGAATTTTTTGTAGGGCATTTTAGGGTGTAAATTTACATAATGGCTTGAGAAATATAGCATACACTGGCCAAATAATCCTGAAAAATTCTTCAGAAGTTGTTGGTGTGTTGAATTACACCATGCCCCATAAACTCTGGAAGTCCTTTAGGGCTGTTTCTGGACAAAGGAGGGCCATGAAGTAAACTGCTGAGCTGACAATTCAACTAGAATCGGAAGATTAGCGTCCTGTCCCAACCTATATGAGACTAGCACCCTCCAGGATTTTGGAAACACGCACTGCTTTTTAGAAAAAAATGAGAACTTACCTACTAGGAAGACATTTACCTAGCACTCGCCCGGTCTTTCGTGGAGAGGGGCTGTTTGTTCCTTTTTCATTCGTTAGCCCGGCGGTTAAAGAACCGCCGGGCTGGGGACACGAAGGAAGGGGCTGGAGCGGCTCTGGGCAGGAGCCGTCCGGCAGCACCAGGTCCAGCAGCCGCAGGGACCCGCCGCCGGCTCCGCACCAGCGGCACTTCTCCTGGGCGGGCGTGCGAGTTGGGGCCAGGTCAAACATTGTCGTTGTTTCTGCATAATTACTCAAACGTAATCAACTAAATATTTCACGTCCTCTGTATAAAGCCAATTCTTACAGAATCGTAGAATGGTTTGGGTTGGGAGGGACCTTAAAGATCACCTAGTTCCAACCCCCTTGCCGTGGGCAGGGACACCTTCCACTAGACCAGGTTGCTCAAAGCCCCGTCCAACCTGGCCTTGAACAATTCCAGGGATGGGGCATCCACAACTTCTCTGGGCAACCTGTTCCAGTGCCTCACCACCCTCACAGTGAAGAATACAGGATGATAGAAAGATCATCTGAAAGACTTCCTGTTTCTGGAGAGCTCCGTCTATCTTCTGCAGTATTCATGTATGAGACAATTTTGTGTATATATTTAGCTTTTTTAAAAAAGATACGAAATTTGTGTTACTTCAGGGAAGGGATCAAAACAACAGCTTCCAACTTGTAGCAGTGGTCCAGCGGCTCCTCGCCCCACAATCGAGGTTGGATTGCATATTCTGCTTTTGACAGACCTTTGATTCTCTGCCTGGCAGATAAAAAGAAGGGCACATGTAGCTGAAAAAAATATTTACCAATACATAATCAATACACCAGACACTGGAAAGATAAGTCCCCAGTGCTGTGAAAGATAACAGGCTTATGATGACCAAGCAGCCCGTACCTGCTGTGGCAGGGCGCTGGCTTAGTCTTCCCCTGCTCTTCTGCATGTCCGTCACCAAGCCTTGCACCACCCCAGCCCTGCGGCTCCAATGGGCGAGCGGGTCCCAGGGCTTCCCACCCGGACCCAGGGAATCATCCCATGTCACCCAGCGCACACCAGCAAAGCCCCGTCGGGAAAACCACACGTACCGTTCCATGGTCACGAAAAGCAAACAATCTTTTGTATATTTTTCGCTGTAGTTGGTGAGCTTTGCTTTTCTGTCCGCGACCTGTGAACAAGTGTGTAGCGGGATCAAAATCAGGTGAGAGGAGAGAAGATGATGGGAAAATGACCAGTGGTGAAGGAGTAGGTCACCAATTCACAGGTGCGGAGCCTTGGTCACATTCACAGGAGACCGGGTGATGAGTAAATATGTTATGAAAGTGGCCTAATTATGACAAGCAATTTTCCCCCCGGCTGGAACAATTGGACTAGAAAATTGTACTAGACTTTTCATTCGGAGACTATTAAATAGAAGAGGAAGAAAGAACGAAATATATCTTTTGCCACAGCTACTTTTTTTTTTTTTAGTATAGAGTCTTGCACATGGCTGGAAATTAGTTTAAAATTAATTTAATTAATTGTATTTAATTTGTGACTTTTTTTTTACCTGCATAATCCTTTTTTATGCTACATTTCTTGCAGTATGAAGGTGTATGTGCTAAAGATAAAACACAGCCTGCAAATTAAATTCAGATAACCTGGTCACTTGGGGTGGGCTGCCGCTCGGGGCTGCCCCAGGCTGGGGGGGACGCGTTGGGCTGAGCCCCCCACGGCACCATCTGTGGGAGCCGTGAGTGCAGCGCTGCCCGGCTCTGCCTCTCACAGTCCAACTATAAGAGAAGGTGGGGGGATTAGCACAAAGCAAGGGGGGGAGAAATTCTGCTTATAAACCCCAATAAGAGGCGGAGCGGTCGATGCTGTCTGCAGCGAGTGCGAAGGTGTGAAGGGGCGAGGGCAGAGGAAGAGGAGGCGAGACATTGCGAGCGCCCCTGAGCCTGTACATGAGTAGCTATGAAATGCCAAAAGCTGTTCAAAATTTAAAATTAAACGTGGGGCGCAGGTGTGGAGTGGAGAAGATCTGAGAGTCTTTAGCGTAGATACGGGGGCTGAATTTTCTGATTTTTTTTTCATATAGAGCTAGCTGCATGCTCTCGTCGGGAGATGGTAAAACCTGCAGCTTTCACCCAGGCTGCGATAGCCAGAGGGAGCGTGGTCAAAGCCGCAGCGCTGGCGTCGCCGGTGCGGCAGAGTTAGGCAGCCTGGTGTGGTCCAGCCCCTGCACGCGGGTGACCTGGGTACGCTCAGGGTGCTGGGATCATTTCCTACAAATTGCAGAATTGTTTTTGCGGAATTATTTTTCCTCTTCCTCTTTCATGTATTATATCCAAATATCTGATCATGATTTATTTCTTTTTTTTGTCTCTGTACCACATTTGTATTTCATTCGTACTGATTTTATCAACGGGTAATGGATTTAAAATGCATCTTGGTTTTGGAGGTGTAAAGAGCACTTTCTGTAATATTCGTCTCATTGAGTGCAGTAGTTTTGTGTAAATATTTCAAGTTAACATGCATTCTTTGAGAAATACCAATAAGGCTTAAGTGGTAATATAAATAATTAATATCTCAGGATGCCTGGCCTTTCTAAATATAGGTAACTGGCACACGGCATACCAGAGTAGTTTTACTACCTGCATGTTATTTTTTCCTGTACCTATGGCCTTCTCTCCCCAACAGTAGTTCACCTTTCCCTCCCTACCATCTATTTCAGCATTAATGTTTACTGCAATGAAGCTATTCATGCCCAGGGAACACATTATTCTGTCTATGAAAACAGTAATAACCCTGAACGCTGCATATGCATTTGGGACTTAATTCAAATAACTCCTGAAACATCACATTTCCAGTGGACTATGATGATTCCTCCTTTTTTTTACGTTAGCTAGGTAAAGTGAACAGTGAAGGAGAATAGTTTACATTAAAAAATCTATTTTTAATTCAAATATGATACCTCCAGAATGACTGTCTTGAAAAGCATGCTTTTTAATATTTTAGACACATCCAAATACATTTTCTTTTTAGAAGATTAACCAAGTGAAGGATCAGAAGGAATATTGGTTTGAAGTGTTCATGAAAACAATGCTCGTGTAGAAAAGTGGCATATAACGTTAAGGATTGTTCAGTGCATTTATCTCCGTGACTTGAGGAAGTCACAAGTCACAGAAGAGCCAAGTCAGTCCAGGAGCCAAGACTCAAGTGCTGACTAAGTGGGAGGAGATAACTCAGATAGTCATCCATGGCGTGTAAATGGTATTTTGATGTCAAATGTATGGATAGTTGACCTGCTTATTAGAGCTACAATAAACCCTGAGGAGAATCCACTATCTCACTAAGATTACAGCTCATGATAATATATTTTTGGGATGCAATGCTTCGAATTGTAGGTGCATAAACCAAACCCAACCACCGAACAAAACAAAGGCATAAAGGTTCAGATGCTCACTAAATATGAGTATGTTTGAAATTCCTGTGATTCTTTTTGGGGAGGCAGGGGGGACGTGGAATAAGCTTAGATCCTTATCATTTTTTGCAAACCTTCTGAATTCTTAGATGGAAGAGAATATATTGTAATACTACAAAGTAATATTATTTTTTATTGCAGCAAATAATGTGCAGTATTTACTGTTGATCAAAGTCTATGTTACCTAGAGTACAGTTTCTGTGCAAATGCTTGCTGTGTTTGGAGAGGACTTGACACGTTATCATAAGTCAGAAGCAGACAAATTACAATATACAAAGCACATCTGCTGGTAAAAAGTTTTGACTGGGTGCAGAAGAGCAATACAAATATATTCATAGCAGAATAAAGGATTCCTTTTTCTATTTAAGAATATTAATTTGACTACATATGTGTGCTGTTTAATAATATACATCTATACCTGTGTGATGGCAGAATCAAGAATGTTCATTCTTCTGCTTCATCTGGATGAGAATCAGTAATCTTCTAAATCTAAATCTATTTAAATCTAAAATAACAGCAGAATTCAGCACACTGATTATTGAAGTTGTCAACCCTTTTATGAAGTTACAGCATCTTGCACATCAGTTAGTGTAATCAGTTGATGATAAAGAGCACCACTCAATTAACAAATAAGTGCCGTTGGCAGTACTGAAGTATAATTTTGGCCATTTTTAATAGGTGATGCCTTCATGGGGCTGGTTGTAGTTATTAGAAGGTAATAAGTGTTGGGAAGAAACGGTATCAGGAATGTGCAGCTTGAGTGCCTGCTGCTGATTATTCACCGCTGGCGCTTGTTGAGCACCCGACCCGAGCGGCAGCGAGTGCCCTGGGGTGGCTGGAAGCCAAGCGCGGGAGCCCAGGCTGACGCGCTGGTGGAAGGCTTGATATTTGGGGGGGGCTTTTCCTTGTTACAGCTTCATTTCCTGCAGAAAGGGACATTGCCTGCATTTCTCTTCCTGTAAGAATCATGTGCTTATATAATTTTTTTTGGTTGGTTGGGTTGCGTTTTGGGTTTTTTTAGGGGTTTTTTGTTTGCTTTTTCTTTGGTTTTTTTTTTTGTTTTGTTTGTTTTGTTTTGTTTGTTTATTTTTGTTGTTGTTCTGGCAGCAGTGTATAATATTGCAGATTAAGAGTTACTTTCTGAAAATATTTACTATAGCTGACCCCCCACCTCCAGCAGACTGATGTGGAGTTTCTCTGTCTAGCAAAGCTTTACGATATTGTAATTGTGACCGTGGTACTGGGGGAGCTGTACTTTTTAGCATTCATCTGTCTTTAACAAAAAGTAGATAGTTCCTGTAACGGTTCCAAAACCATCTTCACTAGCAAAGTTCTTTTAATAGTACTTGCTGAGCGAAGCTGCTAATTTGCATGACAGCTTGATAAAACGTAACCTGGTTCCACACTTAATTTATTTTGAAACTGTCCAACATTTTCATTCCATCCCAATAATTTTAAATTAGTAGACTAGCTTGGTCAGATTATTTAAGGAAAAGGGTAATTTTCTTATCTTCATTTGTATAAGTTCAAATCCATACTGTAAAGTTGTCTGAAAGTGGTTAGAAATAACAAAACTGTTTGCACCAGCAGAAAGATTCCTTGAACCTGTTAGTGTGATGCATAATGATATGAAGAATTAGGTCTTTTAATGATCATCTTCAACTTCAGCAGAAGTCAGGTTGCAAATTTGTCTCCATATTACAATATATATTCCTGAGTATGTGGTGTTGGGGAGAAATGAACCTGAAAAGATAATATTTAAGAGTGCATTTTACACAGATCTTCAAGAGGACTCCGTTTCCAACAGAAGGTGATTTTTCAGGTACAGGAAGTGCTTTTGGAGCTGGTTTTTAATTGCACGCGAGATTGCAAGCAAGAAATGTTTTGAACAATTAATGATGCCGATACAAGTTAGAGTCTTTACGAGACTGCACGAAAAGCAAAAATGAAACATTCACAGTAAGAAACAAAGACTAGTAGTATTATTTGTTACTCTGTTTGCTGCTGTCTTAATACCAAGTTTTATGACGGCAGACCAATTCGTTTGTGTCTGTTCTGCCTGAAGGCTAGTGGAAACACTGCCCTTCATCCTACCGTTTCCAACCTGAGGTTTTCAAATAAGCCCTCTTCTCTGCTGCCATGTGGGGGTTTTGTGGATGAAGAATATGCAGGTGCAAAATAGAGAGTCTCAGATACTCTCTCAGAGGTGTAGTACTTCCCTTTGCAGTGGATCTGTTAGAGAAACTGGCCACTGCTCTTTGCTTTCCATTACGCTGGAGGTGGGATGCATCATGTTCGTACCAAGTCCTGCAGAAAAGGGTCCAGGCAAGGTCTTTTTAAATGTATTTCTACATTCATTTAATTAGCTTCTCTTTCCAGGGCAAGACTTGTACAGCAGTTAACAGAATATTTCAGATTTCTTATGAAAATGGACCCAGTAATTTAGGTTATCTACCATCTGCTCTGAAGAGATGTTTTCATGAGTATGGCTGTGAATACTCTTCCTAGGTAAAGATTATATTAGACATCATAAAATATATTCTGATCACTGCTTAGAGTGCTATTGTCATTATTAGTGCCTCAGCACAAGAACAAATAAGTATTTATTATAAATTAGACTTTCAGAGTATTGGAAACAATAGGGAAGTTTCAGTTTGCAGTATGGCTAAGGAGTCAAGGACAGCGCTAAATACTTCTTTTTTATTTCTTTCCTTAGATCCATACTAAAATTGTTTTGATTATTCATTGACTACGTCAACTTTTTAAAAGCTTTTTAGAAACTGTCTTTTAGTAGTATCTTTAAAATAATCTAAGTGCCATGGGAGTCTGCAGTTTATTTTCCAAAGTAATTTTAGCCTAAATATTTTTATTTTCCTGTGTCTGAGTAATTTCGGAAAGCAGGGAAGGAGGCTTTTGAGACCTGTAACCTGCTGATGGGTCAAGTGTGCTGAGACTCTGGCATTGCTGTGGAGCTGTAGATTGAGCAGGAAGGAAGAACAGCACTCCCAAAGCCAGTGACGGCACGCCGGTGTCTGTCTTCATCCAGCTCATGTCTGTAACTGTAACAGGTTCGATTTCCAACGTGCAGGACATTTTTCCTAAAAGTATTTGTGTACACACATGTATTTGTTTACTTTGCAAACTGATCCGTGGGATTTTTAGTTATACAAATCATCTAAAAGATTTTTGCGGTTCTTCAAGGCAGCAATGATTTTTAGATTGGTTAAAGTAAACTTGGTATGTCAAGTGCTGATTGTTGGCTTTGTTGGGTTTTTTTTTTGCTGTGCATAGTAATTTTCTGTCAGAACTAGTAAAAGTAACAGCAAAATATAAAGACCAGATGTGCTGTGAATTATGATTGATATGCGTGCTAATGTGTGATATGAAATATTTGATCAGGGTGGGTTCACCTTGCTTCACTGCTGGATATTTATTAAATTTCCTAGATTAGGACCCTAATGAACTGCTTTAACTATGCTGAAAAAGAAAATAAGAGCAGGAAATGCTTTCAGGGGGTGATGCGGCTATCTGAAATCTGACTATAATGTCTTGCAATGGGTGGGATGGTCTGTATCATTAAACTAAAACGATTTGTAATCCGAGAAAGTCTTTGGTAATTTATGGCCTCTGAGATTGGTGATCTAAACAAGATGAACCAATCCTAAACCCATAAAAACATTTTAGAGAAAGTCATATCCTCCTGGAGTGATGTATGGCAGATGTGAAAATCTCAGATCCGCTGAATATTATGTGAGCAAGTAGCTCAATACATTTCATGGTAACATTAGGCCTGAATATGTAGAGGAGGGACAGGAGTTTTGCCAAAACACAGTCAGTTTTCATTTTTTGTGATCTGTCATCCAGCTTTAATATCACTAGCTGCGCTCATCCTGAAATCTTCATTCGTGAGTCTCTGTCCTCTTGGGGGTTTTTTTAAGAATTATTTTTTCCTTTTGAAGAGTCCTATTCCTCACTTTTGCCATGCAGGCAGGCAGTGGATCCCCTCGGTTACTCCCTCATTTCCTATCTCTCTGCTCTTGAAAATTTAACTTGCTATCTCCGTGAAGGTGACACACAGATAGATTTTCATTTCAGATCTGCATCCTAGATTTGCAAACTAGAATCTCCATTTTATCTTCTGAAATCACCTTGTAGATACCTACAAGCTCAAGCATTACGTTTTTTAAAGGAGATCACATATCTTTCATTTCTGCTTGTCCCCCATAAATGCCTTTTCAACTAACCATCCTGCTTGTAAACCGGCAGCCTGGTTGTCTTGTACCCCTCTCTTGGTTCCCCTCTCCGTGCTCATTCTAAACCTTGCTGATTCTTTCTGCGTAACATCCCTGTGAAATTGAAACACCTATTCGGGCTTTTTCCTCTTGGTTAATGAATTATTTTTCTTTCTGATTTTAAGAAACACCATCTTACATTGTGACATTTCTTCAGACCTCAGTGACAAGTATTTTTTCAGACAGCCCTCTTGGTATCCTCCTTGACTATCCTCTGGTTCCAACTTCTCCATCCCATCAGGAATAATGTGTTTGTCTTAACATTCAGGTTATCAGGCAGTAATAACCAGCCATGAAAATGAATGTCTTTGATGTGGCCACTGCCCTGGATGTGACAGTGACAAAGACAGCTTATTGCCTGCGCGGGGGAGTAGAGCTCTCCATAGGTCTTCATCTGCAGCTCTGACTGCGGAGTTTACGATTACGAAATGGAAAACAATGAAGACAGAGAGGAGAATGTTCTACATTTGAATGAGAGGACCAAGACACGTGACACTAAATATACTTCTAAAAGATAATTTATTTCCTAAATCACTTTCACTGCTGAATTTGGATAGTAGTTATGGATGAAAACCACCTGCATTTAATCAGGGAGTGAGTAAGCGCTGAAGAAAATACTGTGGGCGTGCGAGTAAATATTTATTTCTGATAGATGTGCATAAGTGAAAGATAGAATTCAGCATTCACTAGGGCTGAATCCATCTCATGATGTAATTTACAATTTCCAAATTTATGAATATATGTATGAATGGCTGAATATAGACTCTGCTGTGAATACTAGTAGTTGAAGGTCATGCCATATTTCATTGGAAAGCTAATTTTCCTGATGTATATAATAAGGTTTCACATTTGATCTTTATGTAATGATTACTGGAGCATTTTAACATTCTATTATTTTGTAAATAAATTTAAGTATGTAAATATTTTTCTTAGACTTGATGAAGCACGTACAGTTTCTGTTACGTATCTGAAAGCAGAAGATGTAGCTGATCCCAGTGATGTTCGTGTCTGTGAAACCATAACAATGGGACAGGCTCATGCCACAAAGAAGCAATAAGTTGCCTGTCTCTGCGTCATTGTTAACATTTTTCAGTAACTTCTCTGATTTTGGAAAGAAGTGGACTGATGTCACTTGGGAATCACTAAATGCTTTCTGAGGCAGATGTTGTCCACTTGTTAGGAAGGGTGACCGTCTGTGAGCCAGCTGATCTGGATGCCCTGAACCTTGGAGTGCTGCAAGACTTGGCTGAGAAGATCACCACTCCATAGATGTTATTCCATAGTAATAGACAATCTAAAATACTTCAGTGAAAAATCCAACAGATTCCAGTAGTTAACAAAACCGATTCAGTGTATTTTTTGCATTCTTTTGTGAGGAAGGAACTGTTTCAAATGTATCACAGTCTTTTGAGATTTGTCTGAAAGGCTACATGTGATAAGTGCTGCCTAATACTGCCGTTTGATTTAGAACTATAAAAACTCTTGTTTCTTAAAAAAAAACCAAAAGGCAAGCTGCAAGTTCAGTAAGGCTATGTTAAGTGGGTTAAGATCCGGAGAGTTAACAGACCTGAGAAAAATCATCAACGTGGAGTCACCATCGAGTGTGGGTGGAACGGGTATTTCTGGTGGGGTTCTTCAGCAGTGAGCAACGGCAGCAGTTCTGTTTGGTGTTTGCATGAATATTTTGAAGTCTGATATAAAATTAGTGATGATAAAATTTGAAAATGACACAGTGATGAGTGGAATAGGATGTAATGAAGAGGAAATCTGCTGAAAGGGAACATCTCGGTAAGCTGGATCCATTCTAAAAATAGAATTTACGTTGGGTCCTAGCATAACACTATGGCAAACCCCACACTAACAGGATCCAGGTGTGCACATTTGGAGTAATGAATAGGAATACAAATGCTTTGCTGAGACAGGTAGTGAAATACAATGTATAGTTCTGGTGCATGTTTTCTCAAAGATGCTGAAATAACAGAAAGATGGCAGAAGAGAGAGAAAAATATTATATGGGAAATAAAAAATATTTACAGAGAGAAGCTTGAAGAACTTGGTCTAATTAGTTTAGCAGAATTGAAATAGGCAACCTCATTGTGTTGAAGAATGTTTTTATGTCAAAAAAACTCAGAAAATTCAATCTTTGCAAAAAAACCCATAATGAAAACTAATGACTAAAAGCTGAAACTGAATAATATCAACATAAATGTAAAGCAAGTGTTTTACAGGCAATTAACTCTGGAATCAGCTATCAAAGAAATAGAGGACTTCTTATCTATTGTGGCTGGTTGCCTCTCCAGAAGATACATTTAGGCTATTTGTTGAGCTGAATAATGTCAGAAAGGTGGTTCTTTCCTTTGACACAGTTATGGGAGATAGTCCCTTTTCCCCAGGCAAAAGGGGGTGAAGTGTTCTGTCGAACCTCAGCTCCCCTCCCGAGCACCACTCTGTGTCAGTCAGAGCAGAGAATTACCATTTGCTCATTTGAAAATTTCCTGGTTTTGAAAACTGATATTTGAAAAACTTTTTTTCAGGGTGTTGCTGGGTGTCTCTGTGAAATTAATTCAGTTCTTTAAGATATATTAAATTAAAGTTTAATTTTAATGTTAAAAATCTAGTTTCTTTAATGACCTAAATAAAATCTGTTGTGTGTAGGGGTGTGCTTGAGAATATTTTAATGTAGGTTGTAAGCATGGAAAAAACCACAAAACATGTTCAAGAGATACCTGACCTTTGCCTTGTCTTCGTCACGCCTTTGGCACAGGGTTGCAAAGTGCCACTGTACTGATTCAGGTTACCTGTGGAGTCAACCTGGTAAACTCAAAGCATTTCTGCGCCTTTTTTTGCCCCACAGTTATTTAGCGAATAATTTATTCATGTGTCCTCTGTTCATAAACCCACAAGTCTTTTCTATAAAGTAAACAGTTCAATTTATCTTTAATAGCAATTTTATCTCTAGATTGTGGAAGGCAGTACTTTTTAGAACCAGTGATTTCTGTCAGTGAAAAAAATGATGCCTTTATATTCCTGTGTGATGGGTTCCTGTCTAATTCCAGAAAACCTGGCAGTGTGGACGTTTCCCTGCTCCACTGATACAGCGTTCCTGAAGAGTGTTCGTATAAATTATTTCACTGACAGCTTTCAATCCCGTAAGCATATTAAAATATTGCAAGTTAAAAAAAAAAAAAAGCCTGGAGCAGCAACCACTGGTCTGTTTTTATATTCTTTTTGGGCTCTTTTTTAGCTAGGCTTTGACTTTGTCACCCACCTGGATAATGAATGCTGGGAGAGCAGGCTGCTGCTGCTGGTTAGCTGAGCGGGCTAATTGGAGGGGACTGCATTGGTGACAATTAGGAGGAAGAACAGCGGAGCAGATCAATATCCCTGAGAGAAGACTTGCTGTCCTTTGGGAATCTGTGCCATAACAGGGCTGCCATCTTACAGAGAGATTAGGATACAGCTGATTGCTGTTGGTTATTTATTTGCTTTAACTTATATAGCTATCAAGTATCAGCTATATAGTTCATACAATAAACTGCATTGAAGGTTCAAGTATCAAATTCTGACTGATGATCTGCCAGCGGTTTCAGGATGCTGCAGTGATTATGCATTTATATTATTTTCCTCTGTAAGAGTTTAACATTTATATGCTGGATGCGCTGCTGAGTGTTATAATTATTGTGAGGGTGACTGTACGTCTGCTTTCTGAGCTTTGAGGATAAGCAGCATGCTGATGTGAGACGGCATCTTCCCGTTTCCCAGGGGGGCTGAGAGGAGCCCCCGGCCTCTGCCATCACAGCGGGCGCAGGGACGCCTGGGGACCGATCCGGAGCAGGAGGAGGTGTCCCGTCCGGCAGCGCGGGTCAGTGCAGCACCCGTGCCAGGGCGGGAGGGGTGCGGAGGGGTGCGGAGGGGCGCTGGGAGCAGCCTGCCAGCCCGGGCCCTGGGAAGACGCAGCTGACAGCCCCCTCGCAGACGAAGCGTGCTGGTCCCTGTCCTTGGCTCTGGACCCCAGATCAGTTGTGCGGGTGCTACATGCGGCAGCTCCATGCTGTGCTCCTCCCCATCACTTACAGGGCGGGACCCTTTGGCTTCTGCATGAGATGTACCCATGTCTTTTCCCCCTGTTACGTGGAGCCAGCACTTGGTACCCCTTTCTCCCTGCGGTACCATCTCACGCTAGCTAACTGCAGTCCTTCGTTATGGTATCCAGTATGTAAAATGGATTAGTTTGTGCAGAAGCACTCACATAGCCTATTCAGGCAGAGGCTGCAGGCATATGCATCTTTCTGCTAACTCCGCTGTGATGGATTCACTGTCTTTGAGGCTGTCAGAGATGTATATGAAGTTCCGTTTTTACTGATCTGGTCTTGTTAAAATGCGGGTCAAGAGCCGGTGTTCATGGATAGCAATTTGCTGCTCTGAAGATCACAGAATCACTACGGTTGGAAAAGACCTGTCAGATCATCAAGTCCAACCACCACCCCAACCCCACCATGCCCACTAAACCATGTCCCGCAGTGCCGCGTCCACACCTTCCTTGAACACCTCCAGGGATGGTGACTCCACCACCTCCCTGGGCAGCCTCTTCCAGTGCTTCACCACTCTCTCAGGAAAGAAATTTCTCCTAACATCCAGCCTGAATGAACTGGCTGGGCTGATGGAGGGCAGATCCTTATGTAGTCTGGCACGGGGCAACTCAGATGTGAAGCTTCCTGCATATTTTCAGAGCTAAAAAATATTGCTAAAAGTTTTCAGAAAGTTTCAGCTAATACATGGAGAAGTCTGTAGTGGTAGTGATAAATCACATTGAGGGATCCTGACAAGCAGCACTGGGGTATTTTGAGGGTGATACAAATCTGCCTGCTTAACCGTTCCTAGCATTACCCAGGTTTAATGAAGATATCCTATAATCTTGAGGATCCAATTTACTAACTGTCACTGTTAATGTAATCTCTATAGAAGTAAAACTCCGGCTTTGACATTAACACGAACATAGACAGAATCCATTTCAGGTGAGTGTAAAAATTCAGTCTGTGAGGTACCTGTGACTGTCACAGGTGAAAATATTTGCTAATGAAGTGTGTATTAGTCTTAGACAGGTAGAGAACTCCCTTAGTCTCTTAATTTACTTTGAATAATTCATCAGCTAGCACTCTTCACCCATGACAGTCATAGGTAAATCCCAGACTGGAGCTGCTAATTAAAGTTGCAAGATGAAGGGAAGCTACTAACGAGATGCTAGACAAGTCCTCGAACAATACAGAGGTAATTTTAAGTGCATAAACTCTTACTGTTGGTTTTCACACGAGGGTGAGGAAATGCTGAGGAATTTACACTTGTTACAACAAATAATGAGAAATGCGTGTGAACATAGATGCGAGGCTGAATGAGGGGAGCGCGCTTCCCCAGGACCAGCAGGTACCTGCGGCACGTAGATGGGTCCTTAGGGATCAGTCAACATATTGATACGAAAAATTGTAGAATATTTCACATTTAGCTTTTTTTAAAAAAAAAAAAAACAAACAATGAATCTATGTGGATTTTATCAGACCCATTTATGGGTAAATACATCGTTAAGATATGACCTATGTCTGCTTAACAAAAACTTGTTACCTGTGTGATGATCTGTACATGCGCTGCTGTCAAGTGGAACTAAATAGTGAGCTTATGGAATGCAAACATGTCGATACCATTTTGGAGAGTAGAAATTAATTTTTCTTGTTGTTTCTTCTACAATGTGAAATCTAGAAATTTCCAAATTCATGTTTTGTTGAAGAGTGCAGAAGATTGCATCTGTGTTGTTCTTGTTGTCTGGTTGGCGCAGTGCACAGAAGTACCTGATGTTGCAATACATTTAAATATGTTTTATGTTAGGAATGAGATATCTAGAAATCTGTATGGGGACATGGAGGAGGATGAAAACACACTTTAGATGATTATTTTCAATATACAAAATACAGCATGCTATTCAGACAAAATCAAATGTGTTAAAGCAGTTTATCTTATTAAAGAAAATGTCTAATAGGAAAATCGGTATACCAGAGCTTCACTGAACATGGGAAAAGTGTGTGTGTGGAGTGCCTTGTCTAAAGGGAACATACATACAGTCAGCTAGATGCGTTTGCTAATCCTGCTTGCTGCACGGCCACAGCAGCAGCCCTGGCACTGCGGGCGGCGGGCAGGACTCTGCAGCCGAGCTGGCTCAGTCATTGCAGAACCAGGTGCGGGGTGGCACTTGGGTCACAACCTCGCGAGACTCCGTCTCTGACAGCAAAACGTGCCAAAGGCGATCCCAGTCCCTCCGCTGCCTTCTCGCCCTGCGCAGCTTGTGCGGCTGCGTAGTGGTTTGAACTGGGAGCCTGCCTGGCTGTAGAGAAAGCGCAGCCGTCCGACACCTTCCCTGCTAGGTTCTTCCTAAACTGCTTGTTCCTCTAATTGACGGTTCAGCCATCCGAGACCTGATGGCTGGCTGGATAAAGCAAGAGTGGAGACAAAGACTTGGAGTTTGTGCAAGGGCAGGACCGTGTTCAGGTGCTGCTGTGGCTGAGGACCGCATTTCAAAACACGACGGGCGTTTATAAGGGTGGGATCAAAAAGTAACATGCTAGAAGAGCAGTACATGAGGCGTTTGACGTAGGAAGAGTGGAGCGGCAGTGGCAAGGATGTTAAGATTACCAAAAAATGCATCTTGTCTTGCACAAATACTTGGTAAAGCAAACGCAGTTTTAAAGCACTTCAGTTTACAAGCCACAGCAAACCCTGTGTTTGGGGGCGGAGGGAAGAAACATAAATGACCGTATAACTACACTTAGCTCATATGCATTAAAAAGTAATGCATTAAAAATTAATTCTCTGTGATTTAGAGGGATTCTGGCTGGTTCCGTTGGCAGCTCATCACTGAACATGCCTGTGCCATGCACTGTCCCAGACTATTACAGCTGGGGAACAAATACCTTCCTGACGTGTTTTGTCATCGTCCAAAATAGATGGCCAACTGTCCGGCTCCTCCAGTCGCTAAAGAAACTTGGAGTTTGGAGCAGTTGAGCAGATAATGTATTTTCATCATTTTTCTGTGTGATGCCAGCAAATACAGAAAATATGATTTTACAATCAGCATGTTGATGCTGTATAAGATTTCGGTTTGGGGCTCTCCGCTAGTTATTCTTCTGATGAGTTTGCAGGGTGGTCCAGGAAGGCTTTCTGCACCTGAGCAGCACCCCAGCGCTCTGCGTGCAGGTGTTTGCTGAAGGTCTAAGGCAGCACCGTTCTTTCCAGTTGAACATGAATTTCTGATTTCTTCTTGCAGCAGGTGATTTTGCACTGACCGAAAGTGCTTTCGACCAAAGCCAAGTTATGATTCATTTCCCATCTATATTCAAGCAGGCTCTGTTTTTATGCTTACATGAAGAATGGGGTGACTACGGAGAATTTGCATGCTCTCCTGAGTGCGTTTCCAGCGCAGGTGACGGAGATGAAACAATACCGTATCTACCCAATAATTAGACAGTATCCATTTCCCTACATCAGAAGAATCAACAACAGATCCAAAAAGGTGAACAAACGATAGCATCTGCTAAAAAAAAGACAAAAATAAAACAAGTGTTTGATTTATATGGAATATTATTCAGGTATTTCAGAGTGTTTGTGAATGAGGGAGTTAAAAACAAGTTTGTTTTCTGCCGCAGTTTTTTGCTGTGCAGGAAGTTAAGAGAGAAATTCAGTGAATTAAAGAGGAAATCAGTAACAGTTATACCCTGAACAGTATCAGCAATGCATGATAAATTCGTGATCTGGATCTCTGCTGCCTGTGAGTGCCGAGCATCCGCTCAGCTCTTATGTTTGACCTAGAAATCTTAAAAAAAAAGCTCCTGCTAGTCACAAAGATGGTGCACCATCTGATCATTTTAATTCAGGTAAAGATCAAAGACTTAAAAGCGATGAGTTGAATTTATTACTTTGGGGTTTGTTTGTTTGGTGTACCTGTAGCTGCAGCAGATTGTCGATCGACAGCAGGGACGTGCCCCACTACTTATTTTTAAAGAGATCTCAGAGTTCAGTGAGACCACAGAACAGCTTCCATCATGGAGATAAATCTGCTTTTCATATGTCCTTCTACTGTTCTCCCACTTCCTCTACAGAGAATACCCATTTTAAGGCATTTCAGGTTTTCCAGATCCAAATCATCGTCACACAGAGTATTCTAATAGCAAGAGCAAAGAAGATTCAGTGGTGTATTTTCGCACCTGTAAAGAAACGTAGGAAGTTATAAAGTGCAGTTGTAATTATGAAATGGTCCCAAAAGCAACGGGAGCCAGATACCTCATGGTCTGTGAAAGTGCTTACCTGTGCAAAGCCCTGTCATTGGACTGAGGTGCAGAATGATGAAATCAAAACCATTTCTTTTTCACAAAACCATTTATTTGGCACCAGTTTCCATGCCTAAGGCCTGACGCGGCAAAGAAGCAAACTTCCCCGCAGATCCCCTTTGGCTTGATGAGTAAATTCCCTTTCAACAGAGAGACATGTTGTGGAAACGTTTAAATCATAGAATTGATAGCAATTTGTTCAGGGGTTTTGTAGCTTTCTTGGATTGCCTAAAAGATGCTGAAATGTTTTCTTTCACTTCAATCTTACTTTGACTTTGAAGAGGATGAAATGTGGCTGTATGCTTCAGTGGTGACACTGTTTAAAAAGAATCTCTTTATGTGAAGTATTTAATATACAGGGAAGGGAGGAATAGTAAAAGGCTTAGAAGCATTTGATGGTTTGATGCTGCATGCTCTCCTAAGTCGGGATGAGAGCCGTTAGGAGAATTTCGCATCTAGCCATCGCTCTCAGCAGAGCCACTCGGCATCCCCTTCCCATGCCCCCCCCGTCCCGGCGGGGGGGAGCCGGGGAGCAGAGCCATCCAGTGTGCAGGGTCCTGGCCACGGCTGCTAGTGTTGAACGCCCAGTTCTCTCGGTCTTGGGAGATCAAGGCTTCGAGTTCAAACCCATATGATGCATTTGGCACGTCTTACTCTTTACGCTCAAAAGACATGGCTGATAAGTACAGTAGTGAATGATTCCTTATAGCATCCCCTGATGCTGATGGAATAACTATTAGTTTTCTCTTTTTAATGAAGAGGTTGACAAAGTCCTGGTGGATGGGGGTATTACTCTATTTGAAGCCTTGTTTTAATTCCTCCAGAACACTTACTTTCCAAAAGTAATGTTCAGAAGACATGTAAATGCATTGCCTTTTCTCCCTACAGCCCTACTTTCCATTTAAACGATGTCTTGTCTGCTGATCCCCGGTATTAATGTCTAGTTCAACTTAAGTTGCATGAATTATGTTGTTAAACAGTGATGAAATTCATCCAAGTGCGCAGTGCAGTGGTTCTTTATGGTACAGCCTGACGGTACAGACTGGCTTTAACCATGCCCATTGCTTTTGGAAGACAGCTTGTAACTTAGCAGTTTAAAGGTGCCGTCCCCTGGCAGACGGGGCTCGGGGTAGCAAATGTGGGAAAGATCTTGTGCAATAACTTATTTCCTGTGAAAATGAGAAAACATTAACATTGCACTTTGTAATAAAGTCCATTGAATTGTAAATGAAAAGCATGTAGTTGTGATTTAAAATGCAAGCAGCTCCTGCAAATCAATACTAGCTATATAAAAAGAGTTCAAAATGATAATACAAATTAATCCTAGAGAGAAATATTCATAGTAGTCATGATACACTGATTTCTGCCAGTCACAGCTTGATTGCATTTACAGTTACATTTGTGGTACTGTTGATAAATCCATGATTGGAAGATAATGCTCACATCTGAACCAAGTACATCTTTGAAAAAGCCTTAAGGCAATGAAATACAAAGTAAACCCCACGCCTTGCCTCTTCGCTCAGTTCCAGTTTTAGGGAGGAGGGTTTCTCCGGACTTGGCCCGGCTGTGACTTTGCACTCGAGCAGCGCGCTTCAGCAAATCAGTTCCTGTCCAGGGGCAGGGCTGGACCTCCAGCTTCATCTCCCCCAAGGCTTTTAGCCTCCTGTGACCTCGGCAATCCATAAGCGCCTGCTTCATTTTCCCCGCAGTGTATAAAAAAGTAATAAAGTCAATAGCTGGAGCTGTCGATGGGAAGGCACTCCGGTGCCGGGAGCAGAGCGGGGTCCTGCGGCCAGCATCCCCGGCTGGGAGGAGCAGCGGGGCCAGGGCGGAGGGAGGGGGCGGCATCCCGGGGATCCGGGGGTGCGTGCGGCAGCACCCCCACTGCAGGAGGTACCAAAGGGTTAGGAGAGCAGCTGCGGGAGCACTTTGGCTTTCTGCCTCCTGAGCTGCACAAGCCATTTTCCACCGATACCCTGTGACGGCAATTTGTTTACCTGGGGCTGATCTGAACTGAAACTTCATCAGAGAGAGGATCCTCTCCATTGGGCTCCTGAATCTGTCGCGCAGGCATGAGAGACGGCATATACATTCCTCTTCCATGCCGAAATACAGTAAGGCAGCATTCTGACGCACAGGTAATATATGAGGCTGTCTCTGCAGTCTGAAAGAAGCAGGGCTGCTTCTTGTAGTCAGATGGTTGCATTAAATTGTCACCCATAAGAGCCTTTTAAAGACAGTGCCATCATTCTCATTTCTCCTTGGCGCAGCCTGCTTTGGTTCATGATCTGCTGCTCTCACGCGTGAAAAGGAATAGATCTCTGCCCCAGGTACCCCAAGAAGAAATAGTTTGCCTTAATCTGAAATGATGACCTTTGAGAGTGTGCCTCTCACTTCCCATGGGCTGCCACTCTCCTGGTTTTCTCCTGTTACCTAGAGAAGGAGGTTTTCTCTTGGTACTCGTGCATCGAGGGCCCGTATCTTCTGCACGCCCCTTAGGATGGCTTCCCCACCCGTGCGTCGAGGAGAGGTAGTGCTTTCCTCAGGTGCACGTTTTCAGTTTTCACCAAACTGGCATTATTTATGGTAGAAGAAGCAACTGTTAACTTCCCTGCTCGGCGCTGGGATTCCCGTGAGAGTAAAGGCAGAGAGCCCTCCCCGCGGGAGCCGCAAGAGCCCTTCTGCCGGCTGCAGCCCGCGGAGCGGCGCCAGGAGGAGGCAGTTTTCTGACAGCTCAATATTATGCAGTTTCTTCTTTTCTCACCCTGTCTGTTCCATGTTGGTTTTAGAGATTTGACCTCTTCCATGTGGAAGCTACTCTCATCCTGAAGGTCCACGCATGTCAGCTCTCCATCTAGACACGAATGGGCTGAGTTCGTGTTTATGATTTCTAAATTACCTTTAGAGCGCAGAATAGATTTTAAACAACAAAATTCCTTCTTTTTTTGTTTCTTTAAAGCAAACAAATGATGTTTGGACAATGAATTAAATACTTGCAGAAACCTTAGAAAAGTGTTTGAAAATTTGCAGATGTTTTCTTATAGGGGCTTTTTTGATATATGTTTTGACATGTAGCATGTTACTAAATTTACTCAACAACCTTAAGTGATTTCTAAATCCAGGCTTGAGTGCAAAGCATGTGCCTACTCCAGTACCTCTGCAGAATTCAACCTCTAGGGAGTATTTTATTTCACGCTCTCATTTTTATCACATCCTTCTAAATTACGTTAGCTTACTTCTTACTATGACCTACATCTAGACCTGTGCTAAGATGCTTTCATGTACCCGTGTTTCTGGGTGGGTATTTTGCTTTCTTCTCGAGGTCAGTGTGTGGATGCAGCAGATTTTGGCTGGCCCCAGCACCTCGGCCGCCGGTGGCTGTTACATGGGCTGGGACACAGTGGGGTTCAGTGTCCATGCAAAAGGAAAGCCGGGAAACAGTTTCCCATGTGTAAGTGCTGCTAACGGTTTTTAAAAGATGACGTCGGTAGCTTCTCCTTCTCTTTCTTCTATTCTTCTTCTTAATATGAGGATTTTTATTTTGTTGATTCATAGGTTATCTAAATATGAATAGGTTCACATCAATCAGCACTGCTAGTACCACAAAATGAATATAAATGTTGTGTTCAGTACTTTCCTAAAAGAATGAATGTGTGTCTGAAATGTAAATCTGCATTCTGCAGTCTTTTCTCATGACTCCTTGAAGCCTAACTCTTAAGGGGTTTTTTTAAAACATTAATCAATTATTTTGCTCTAGACTTCTAAATCGGTTTGCAAGAATTTATGTTATCTCTGGCATTATGTTAATTTCCAGCGGATGGTAACAATCAAGTATTATACAAAGCATAAAAGTTAGAAATGAGAAATCTTTGCTTGTTCCTCTGGATGAATGTTGGAAATGTATAGAGTCTGTTAAGATTTTCTATTTATTCAGTGACCAAGCTTTAAATTGCACATGGCAATTACTCAGTGTTCTTCATATTCTGGAGTACTGAGGGAAAATTATGGTGCGCTCTTGATAGTTTTAGAAAATGAACTGAAGCAAGATCCCGTAGCATTTTGCACCGCGCAGAGGCTCCACGGAGAAAAAGAGCCTGCATGCTGGTTCACATACAAAAAAAAAAAAGCATGCTGATTTGTAGCAGCTACCATTGTCATTAAAGTATCGAAGGTGAAATTAAAAGTTTCCTACAATTCCTAGCTGTAAAACCAGAAAAAAACACCTCCTTGAACCTAAAAACCTTCCCCTACAAATCCGGGCCCCTAAGTGCTATTCAAAAGAAAAAAACAACTTGTAATTCCAGTTTGGCCCAAAGTAGCCCCAGATTTACCCCCTCCTGCTCAGGCACCTGCTGTGGTATCAGCGGGAGGTTTCCCTCGGTGACCGGTTGCGGCACAATCCCATGCTTTGTCATTGGCCAGCGGGAAGCGCCCCGGCTTTGGCTTTGGGAGTCACACGCATGCCCTGGGTGCTGCTCCGGCACAGGTTGGCCCCACCTGCCCGGGCAAAAACGCGGCCTTGATTTCCCAAGACAGGCTACGTGGTGTATTACTGTGCCAGGAGAGCTAGTGACTGATGAAAATCGTCTTGCTACAGCATCTTGTTTATTATTTGCAACATCTCTACAAATATTTGTATTTAAAGCTTTCTCAGTAGAACTGATGACAAGTCATATGCACGAGAAATCATTAGCAGAAAATGCAATTATTGCATCTTACATTTGAAATAATTTAGGTCAGTATTCTTGACAAATAAAGCAGCTGACCTTTTATTAAAAGGTATGATTGGTGTTAGTAATTAAAGTAAGACACATTAAACACAATACATCTTCAAAGTATCCCTGTCTAATTTCTCTTTTCTTGCCTCATTTGAAAACCTTTCTTGCTTTTTTTGAGGTCGCCCTTCTAAGGGTTCTGAGTAACTGAAATATTTTATTGTTTACTGAATTGAAAAAATAATTTCCTAACCTTAACCATAAAAGTTCTTGGAGATATGTGGGCTTCTTTACAACATGAGAAATCCACTTTATTGCAGCACTTCTGTCACTTAAATTTTTTTTTCCCCTAGATGTTGTTGGAAAGAAAAATGATCATAGGTGGTATTCCAGAAGTCCAAGAGCTGACACGCTGGACTTCCATCGCTGTAAAAAAGTGTATTTTCATTTCTCTTGAGCTGTCCCTTCTCCCCAGGACACAGCAGCTGTGTCGTGTACATGGGCAAGTGAGATGCTGCAGAAATCCCTATTTCCAATCAAAGAAAAAGAAAATAAGGGTGACTAAGCTGTGTGCAGTCTAGGACAAGGAGCTGTACAACTGGTACTATAACTTCAAGGATGTTTGCTCATTATAGTTACAAAGCTGTCATGTATTTTTAATCAAATCGGCAGTTTGAAAACCTGGAGTGTTTTGACTTCCTCTTCCAAAAGATGGAAAGTCACTGTGATGATTTTACTTTTACAATATTTGTATGTAAACTTATTTTTCCCATTTATTAATTTAACTTGTCATAGGTAAAAGAAAGTATCGTTGATACACACTTATTTTATTGATTCTCAAATGGGTCTCATGTTGTAAACCAATTACACTTAAATGTGTTTGTGTTCATGAATTAATTCATTTCTATCATAGGCTTATGACAGTGTTACAAAATCAGTATTCCATAATCAAAGTCTTCTCCCTTTCTGAAGTTTAAGACAGTGAAATCTTGATGCCATAGAAATCAGAGGGGACAGGATTCTGACATCTGATTTTAGAAGTAGTGGACGTCTTTGTTACTTTGATTAGAAACCCATGCTCTTTCAGTCTCTAAAGAAAAAGGAAAAGTTTTTCCCTCCTCCTCGTCATCGTTACTGTGAATGCACAAGAGCGGTATAATATATGTGCAGTCTACAACAAAAAATGCCAAACTTTTTCCTGCCTTCTTCAAGAAAAAACAAAAATAAAATGATACAGCATTAATGCAGACCAGTAATTTTCTTCACATATGAAAGAACTGAATATTTCTTTTGGCTGTCGGAAATTTCTGCTTCAACAACTTTCCCTGCTCTGATGATCAGGAAGGTAACGTCGACGGTGATGAAATCGTGTATCACCAGGTAATCGCTGTGGTTCTGGTGCGGTTTTTCCGTGACACCCCTCTTGCCTCCACGACGGCCAGGAGATGGTCGCGCGTCTGCTGGCATGTCTGATCAGCTCTGGGCTTGTTCAGTAACCAGGGTCAGAGCACCAGCCATGCCTCTGGCTTTTTAGGGCTCTTCAACTACTCTGCCCTTCATAGATGAAGACTGATCTCCAGTGGTGTCCTCCATTCTCTTTCTGCCTTCGCTTTCATATAGAAATAAGTCTAATTGTTATGGGCATTGATTTAGTCTATATGAAGGGGAGGCTGGACTAGATGACTTTCAGAGCTCCCTTCCAACCTAAATTATTCAGTGGTCCTAATCCATATAGCTTTCTATTCCAGCAAACTCCAGCAAATTACTTAATTTTATTTCATGCAGTAGATGCTTATCAAGGTGTTAGAAGTATGAATTCATATTCTGCTTTCATGCTGATGTCCAGGCCTGCTTGGGGTCAGTCACAACATCTGTATCATGTTTTGTCAACCGAGAGCAAATGTTGTCGCTACCCTTGGTTAAGTGTTAAAATTCACAGTGCTTTTTTCCAAGAGATGTCCAGAAGACATTGTGGAGTGCTCTGCCTTGCTAGAAGAGGCCAGCCCTTACCATGGGCAGCAGGAGAGCTCCAGCTGGTGTCAGCAGGGCTGGGATATACTTCTCAGAGTTACTGTCAGTGGAAATACTGAGCAAGTCAAGAACAGGAAGAAAAACTTTTTTTTTTGAACCACATTCACCACAGTGCAATAAATTATTGAGGACACTGTGGAAGTTCACTCATGAAAGGCTTTCAGAGGGCTGGTACATCTTTTAATGATGCATTATGTTTGGTTTTGATTTTGAATAGGAAAACAGATCTCTGAGTTCCCTCTTGCATTTTTTCTGATGAGTTTTCATTCATTCTGTGCATTAATATGAAAACAACATATGGCGAGCACCCTGTATTATGAGTGGCTTTCCATAAATTAAGATTGATTTTTATAGCCTTTGCCCTATAGCTGTCAAAGCCCTAGTTCTCACTGACTTTCCTTTCTGTAGTCCTGCATAAAGTAGTAGTGGCCAGGGTTTAAGTGATTTCAGAGTGCCTAAAGATGAGGCAGATGCCTTTTTCTCCTTCTAGGAATTGTCTGAGTGACTTTTATGTCTTATTTCAATGAGAATTAAGTCAATATTTCTGAGTAGCCACTTCTTAAATTCCTTTTTTTGTTTCCTTAGGCACTTTAGGTGTCATTTTTAATCTTGCCACTAATGTACTCTAGGCAACAAAAATTTTCAGCAGTGAGACTAGCTCTTCTCTAACTTAAAACTTACTGAAATTTGTTCTTCTTTTCCTTGCCACCTGAATATTCCATTTCCTTCATACAAACGATGACAGTGAATTTTGGTAATATAAGTGGAAGTTTTGACTTGTATCAGAATTAAAGAGAATAGATTCAACTGATTCTTATCACCTGAGCTCAAAAGCAGACTCTTTTTATATTGCATAGCATTAGTGAACCAGTGCATCTGACTTTATATTTTCTTGGATTAATTTCTAAAGCAATACTTGAAAGTCTGAAGCTTAGTGCATTTTTATTTAAGGCAGTAGCTTTTGACGTGCACATAAACATTCACCAGAGGTCTTGCTCAGTCTAAGGTGATTGCATTGAATGAGGAACATCGGGTGAATAAATATAAAAAGTAGACTCTAAGGCAACTTGGTATAGCTTCACTGATGTCAAAGAAACTATGGAAATTTAGGTGATTTAGAGGGAGAGTAAGTCTAAAAGATAAAATAATGATATGGAAGCACCCACAAATAGGAGTAAATATAATTGCTGTTCATGAAAAGTCCTGCCTCGCTGTATAACTACAGCTAAGTCAGATGCCCACATGTTAAGCATTGTAAGGAGAACCTGGTGTGTGCCAGTTCCTAAGCGAACTCAAAATGATATATTCAGGTCCGTGGGCTTTTTGTGAGGGGATGGGAGGAGAAGGTGCCCGAGATGCAGCGCGGGAATTTGGTGTGCAGAGCAGAGGGATGCTCATCACTCAGGTATCTGCTGACAGCTTGGCATGAGGTGGAGGAAGAGATAGATGTTCCGTCGCAGTTTGAGGGTTTGGCATCCCAAATTCGCCAGCTACACACTCATTTATTTTCGTATAATATGTTTTTAAATACTGCCATTTGAATTTGATAGCATTTTTAAACCATATTATCTGCATATTAATACATGGGTTGTGGCTAGGATGAAGAGTCCTCAGACACCTTCGCAAATCTGAAAATCACCTGTTAATATGTTCTATTTATATGTAAAAACAAGGTATTTGTGTGCTTGCTTAGCTTTAATTACAACATGGGAGCAGAGTTTCATTTGGAGGTGTTACCATGTTGTTTTGAGAGAATCTAAGACTAGCTTGGTTTGCAATGTTTTGGAAATCAAATTACTTCTCTCATCGCATGAACAAAATTGTACTCTTCCTTCTCTTCTTCAAAAGAGACATGTGATACAGAAAAAGTACAATGGAGTTAAAATTTTCACACTTGGTATTACATATTATAGTTAGCAGCTGGTTTTGCTTTGATAATCAAAGTATGCACTCAAGATTACTTTTACCCTCTCAATGAGAAAAGCATTAATTTTGCTACGATGAGCTGTAACAGAGCATACCTTGACAGTCCTAAAGGAGGATGAGCTTTTTGTCACGAACGAGAAACAAAGATACAGAAATATTAGGGCAGTGCATTTTGCGTAGAGATACTGTTAGGTCTCGTGTGCTTGTCTAATGCAGCAGTGCCCGCCTGTCGAACACAATTCTATCCTGCGAGCTAGGTTTCTCAAAACTGCATGTTGAAGTGCCTAATTTTTAAGCACTTCAGTCCTGAACTGGGTCTTGTACTTAGTCGTAAAATTTATCAATTAAGCAGCACTTTTATATGCTTCTCAACTGAATCCGGAGAGGATTTTTTTTTTAAATAATTTAGGTTCTTCATTAGGTTTCTGTTAAGTTTACCAACTAACAGGGAGCACTGAGAGACTTTGGGCATTTTCCTGTAACCAGATCTCCACTCCAAAATGCTGCAATTCCATTCAACTGCTGCTCACCTTCTCTCTGTGCAGCATCTCCCTTGGGTGTGGATGTCTGTGGTGGATGAGGGCTGTCGTAAGGACTCTCCGTCAGTGACTCATTGGATGGGAAGGTTGAGCATTCCTGCTGTGCGAGTTCAACTCCTTCCCGAATAGAATTTGATCAGGAAAAGAAAATGTCGTATTTCACTGTAGCACAAAGGCTGCATTGACTGTCATTTACAAAACAGCTCAGAAATGACTAGTAACTGTTAATTTTGGGTGACTAGCTGTATTTGTATAACCTCGTGAACACAGTAGGGAAACAAATCCCTCAATAAATCATTGAGCACTGGATTTTCTGCAGTGAAGGCTTCTGTAAGTATTTTGTGAGATCTGGCATTTGTTTTCTTCTTTATTTTTCCCCACTCAGACACAAATACTTATGATGAATAAAGGGAGGAGAGCAAGTGATAGCAAGACCATTAATGAGAAAACAGATTTACTTTTGTAACTCTCGCAGAAAAGACAATAGAAACAGAGCAGGGGGGTGATGGCAATCAACGAGGCAAGGCTGAAATGGAACCACCTCGCACCTGGGCGAGCGCACGAGGAAGCGCGGGTGGGACAGCCCTGGGGAAAGGTCCCTTGGCCTTTCTGGGGGGTCGGCACACTGGGTGCCTCTCCAAAATGCCTCGACGCTAACCCACACAGCATGGGGATCTGACAGGAGGAGCTGGAAGCCTGTGCAGGTGCAGGGCTACGACTTTGCTGGGATTGCAGAGATGTGGTGGGACAGCTCCCACAGCTGGGGTCCCACCATGGGGATCCTTCCCCTCCACCCAGCCCTGGTGGGGCCACCCCTGCAGCGCTGGGTCCGGTTCCCCGGTACGAGAGAGACATGGACAGGCTGGAGAGAGTCCAGCGAGGGGCCACCGAGATGCTGAAGGGACCGGAGCACCTCTCCTATGAGGAGAGGCTGGGAGAGCTGGGGCTGCTCAGCCTGGAGCAGAGCAGGCTCAGGGGGGTCTCACCCGCCTGTACAAACACCTGCAGGGAGGGTGCCGAGAGGACGGAGCCAGGCTCTTCCCAGGGGTGCCCGGGGGCAGGACCAGAGGCCAGGGGCACACACCGACACGCAGGAGGGTCCCTCTGAACATCGGGAAACACTTTTTCACTGTGAGGGTGAGTACCAGGGAGGTGGTGGAGTCTCCATCCTTGGAGATATCCAAAAGCCATCTGGACATGGCTCTGGGTGGCCCTGCTTGAGCAGGGAGGGTTGGACCAGATGAGCTCCCGAGGTCTTTTCCAACCTCAGTCAGTCTGTGATGCAGTGATTCTATGAAATCAAGCCCGTACTGAATTTCAATCCAGGTATTTTTCTCTTTTTCCCTTTGTTGCTTACAGTCACAAAGCAGCAAAAATAAAATATGCAAGACAATGTCTATCTTCACTGGCATTGCAGTCAGTGAAACTGCAGGAGTTTAAAAGACAGAATTTTGCTTATATAGCTGGATTTTATTTACACAAAGCACAAAGACATGCAGTGTATATTACACCAGGGCAAACCATCCTTTTCCTGAGCAGAAATCTGGATAGTTTTCACCAAGTCCATCTGTATCAGAACTCAAAAGAAAAAAACGCAGTAAGACATGCATCCTTGTGAAGGGCGTGCGCCGTGAAGCTTGGGGCATGAAGGAATGTTTTTTCTAGCTGTAGGAAATACTGTTTTTCCTCCCTCCATTTTAGTTCTCTGCCTCTTGCGACTTTTGTCTTTTCCCGTCACATGGTGTTCGCAGCAAGTGTGAATTCAGATGGTGAAACATACTGTGAGACAGCCACAGCCTTTGTCTTTTTCAGCTGGCTGGAATAGGAGCATGCTCAGGAACGATTTGTCTTAGGAGTGAGTTTTTAAGATAGTTCTGCTATTTTCAGACCTTCATCCATCTGATCCTTTTGGATTTGAGGCATTGCCCGTTAGCAGGGCTGCAGCAGGGTGCGGGTGGGAGCGTTGTGCATGGGCAGGCATGATGGGGACCCTGAGATAAGGATTTTGGCTGGCACAGTGCTTTTTTCCCTGTATCATTGCATCCTTTCCCTTTTCTTCACAAGCACGATTAGTAGACTTCCCAGAGCCTCTCAGATTGTTAACATCGTTTGGATCAGTTTTCCTTTTCCGATTGTCAGTCTTATTTTTCATACCTCCTTCTTTGATCCAGTTTTTCACTTATTGCCTAATCATTATTAAGAGATAACAACAAAAATGTCTTGTGTTATCTTCCTCCTCTCAGCGTGAGCGCTCTTTAGCTTTGAAGTATTATATAAAAAATAAGGTAAGTTTGTAATTGGGCATCTTTGCTTTATGCGAGACATTTTTTTCTCTTGACAAGATTTGCTCTGCAGTTGTTAGGTATTTCTAGATCCTTTCTAGTTGAACTGCTGATGTGTTCTAACAGTAACCTCTGCATAACAAAGCTGGTTGCTTGCTGTGGTGTCACTTACACAGCCAAGGTGAAGGGCAGAAATTCAGAATCTCCTAACTTGTCAGTATTTCTACATGTTTTAAAACTCTCTGAAGTTGAGTCATCTTATATCAACATTCCGTTATTGCTCTGGGACTCTGAAATTCCATAACCAGCAGTGGAACTAAGGCTGCTGGAAATGTTTGTGGTCAGGGCTTGGTGAGATGCAGGCGGAGGTGACCAAAGAGCATGCAGAATAAGCCTCTGGGATTAGGGCTGCTTGTCCTAGAGAAAATCTAAATGAATGCTAAGACAGAGTCCCTGTTCCAGGAGGTTTGCAGTGCGAAGAAAAAGGCCAGAGATGAGCGGGTGAAGGAGCGGCACAGGGGGTGAATTGATTGCTCACGGTCATCAGAAGATGGGAGGGAGAAGCCCGGAGCAGAGCTAAGGGCAGAGTCCGTGCGGTGGCCGTGGGTGGCGGAGGAGAGCGGAGCGGGGGGCATGGCGGGGGGGCTGTGTCCTGCCCCCCGCGGGACGCGGGGAGGGGGCAGCCGCGGGGGGCTGGGCTGAGCAGCTCCCTCGGGGTGGCCGTGGAAGGTGGCCACAGGGCTGAGATGTCCCTCCTTTGTTGCCATGCTCGTCAGTGCATCGAGATGCAGCGGTGCTCCCGAGTTGCTCATTTAATAAGAGTACGGCGGGCAAATTTCTGGAAGGAGCGGGGGTCAGGCCGCAGCAAAGCTCTGCGCTAGACCCTCCCCTCCCACCGCCTGAAAGGCATGTCACAGGGACATCGATTATGTACAAATATGTGTATTTAGCTGCAATTTCTAGCTGGTTTCAGTGGTGGGATCCGTGGGGAAGGCAGGAGTGCAAACATTATTTGCTCTCCTCAGGGTAAATACCTTTTGTGTCGCAGGCAGTGGTGGAAAGTTTGTGTGTGCATTGCACTTACCAGCGAGCGCTTAAATGATGAATGCTGTTAGATTGCTTCTAATTGCCTCGGAGATGCCGTGACTCGTCTCGTTACTGCCAGCTCCTGTTTCCATGGGAGACGGTGACTTCTGATCCCGAGAACTTGAGCTTAGACATATTAATGGTGTTTGGTTATCGCGCTGTAACGACTCCATTAACTCACGCCGGTGCTGCCCGGGTGCGGAGCGGGTGCACGCGCTGGCCGGCCGCGGGAGGCTGGGGGCTGCGCAGGACCCACGCTGCACCAGGACATCAGCAACGGAAGAGGGAATATACGCCCTGCAAGAGCTAGGTTGCAGCATTTGTTGGTAAATATCTGCTTTTGTTTAGTGTCCATAACAAAGTAACACAAATAGTTTTAAACTGCCAACACTTCCCACGACCCTTTCCATAGCTACATTTGGATAATGTGTTTTCTTGGTAGTGGGTCCCAAACATCAAAAGCTTTCCCACACTAGTTAGCTGCATTTTGTTTCCAGCACACTGTTAAATAAGCTTTTTCTTCATTATTAATGGCCCAGCAAAGGAGGTCTGCAGCTACCCGGCTGTAATGATGTGTTGGATTTGTCGAGTTTTAATGTACTGAAATGCAGGGTCAAAAAACACTCGTAGACCTGCTTTCTGTAAGGGATTTTTTTCTCAACTAACGAATATTTTTAGAAGAAAATTAAATTTATTTTTCTCTGTAGTTTTTATTTTCTCCTTTGTGTAAAGCATGATTATTTTTGAAAACAAAGCCCTTTCCCTAGCTTTTTTTTTTGAGGGGGTGTGTTTTAATAAAGGCATATGGAAGAGACGTATTGGAGCTTTCATTATTTCGGAAAGCAAAGCTCCTAATTCGTGTGCGTGTTTAACCAATGTCTTCCTTCAGAAGGTATGTGAACACCTTGTCTATAATCGTTCCCCTGTAAGTAAAAGAAAGAAATCAAGGAAGAAGCCAAATAAATCATATGTTGTATTGTATGCAGAAGCAGTAGGAGCAGAAATCCTACAACCCGTGGTCTCAGTGGGGCTCTCAGGCAGCAGCTGTTTTATAGCTGGGGTAGGATGTCAGGCTTCAGAAAGGGACCAGAGAAAGAGATTTTCTGTGTCAGACCACACTTCTTGGAGCTCGTATTGCAGATGATGAAAATCAAGTTATCCCCACATCCAGTGACAAAGTTGCGGCTGAAATTACCTTTTCTGGTTCGTAATAGCAGGCATTACGTTTTTGTTCTGACTTTGCGAGACTCCAGCATCGCTGAGAAACGCCGTGTGAACAGCCGCGGGACGGCTGAGAGTCGGCACCTCTCCATCTCCCCCGCCCGCCCGCAGACACTCTTTCGTGGGCACCTGGCTCCGCGTACAGCCACGGCAAGCGGTGCCTGGGGATCGCGGCTGCCGGGCAGTTGCCACGTGAAGGCGAACCAGCCAGAGTTCTGCTGATTTTCCTTATTCTTGGCAAACACACTCAGCTGAGGGCATTTGAGGCAGTTCTTTGACGATGCGTCTCTTGGAGGCTTTCTGGATCCTTCCCTCCCTCCCTCCTTTTTTTGCCGCCAGCAAAGGGAAGCCCAAGCCAAGCGGATGCTCGTGGCCTTCATCATCCCGTCTGTTCGCTTTTTCATCATTAGGCGTTATAACTTCTAGGCCAAAACTGCTCCTACCGTTCCTAGTGCCGCTGGGTTTGCTCTAGTTACAAACTTGTCCCAGTGAAAAACTTCAGACAAGTTTGAACTTCCCAAGCAAGCCTGGAGACAGCTAGCAATTAATTAGGGAAGGTGGTGGTTTTACACGAAACACGGCATAAGGTCAGGTGCATTTTGGCGGTTGTGACTGAGCTCAGCTTTGTGAGCCAGAATTTGATGGAATCTGAATATCGGTTTAAAATCACAAGTGAGAAGTATCTCCACAAACCCCTCCGACACTGCGGCGGAGACACGAGCACGTCTGCTGAGCGTGAGCCTGCAGCCAGCGATGCGCCCGGCGCTGCTGGGGCAATGCGCAGGGAGGTGTTTGGTTCGCGTGTTTGTCCTTAGGTTTACACAGCAGGGAGGCCTTTGTGGGATGAAGTCTGTACAAGCAAGAACAGAGATAGCTAATAAATAAAAAACCAGGTGTCTAAAAGCTAAATGTGTCACTGAGCTTTTCCAGATGGTTATTTTCTCCAAGTCCAGTATTTGACCCGTGGTTGTCAGAGTGCTCACAGCTTCACCGAGAGAGCGGTGCTGCAGTGCTTGCTCTCCTGTCCTCGTTTTTTAATCTTTGTAATGCGCCATATCATTTCCAAAACTATTTCCAAATCTGTTGCCGGAACAAAGCAAAGAACCTTCCGAGCCCAGTTTGCTCTTGGATGTGCGGATGGTACGGGTGCCTTTCTGGGCACTGGCCCCAGCGCGTTGGTTAGGGCAGCTGGACGCTGACGTGGCGTGGGGCAGGGCGGCACGGGTGAAGGCACAGCCGCAGGGAGACCGCCTCGCTGCCGGCAGCGGCACGGCTCTCCCCGAGGGCACCGCGCCACGGTGCTGCCGGCCGGAGCCAAGCCCGGGCACGGCCGTGGCACCCTGGGAGGCTGAAGCCCACGGGAAGGCGGCAGCTTCTCTCCCTTCTAGTTCATGCTGTCAGGAGCCGGGTTTCTGGCTCCCAAACCACCCAGGAGAACGGCTGTGCCCTTGCCGTCCAACCTGGTGTCAAGTAAAACAGTTCCCTTGTTTCCACAGGCACCCCAAATTAATTCCAGCTTTGGAAAAAGCGTAGTGGAATGAAGGCGAGCAAGCAAAACATTTCTTTCTCTCCTCTTCTGTCTCAAAATAGATTTTTTTTGTTTAACTTCCTTTCCCAGCTGAACACTTTAGGAAATTTAAAAGTATTTTCGATACGGTATTCTAGTGAGGAAAGTTATCACCAAATGGTCTGTTCCTTTAGCAGTAATATCGTTCATGCATCAGCACCTGCCTCTCCATCCGTGGTAGCAGCTGTTTGAGTTGGAAATAGGAATGAAACCTTGATGGTTTCATACCCCGCATATTGCGCCTCGCGCTAGCGCAGCCACTGCCGCCTGACCTGGCTCTCGGGGCAGCTCCGAGCGCGGGGTAACTTCCAGAGATGGGGCAGCCTGTGTTTGTGAGGACTGCGAGCAGCTTTGACTTAGAACAAGCAAAGGCAGCTGATTTTTATGTAAAGATTTCAGTGTAGAATTTCTCAAAAAGGAATGAAGTGTCAAGCTGCAATGAGACAGTACCACAGAGGGTTTAACGCCGCGCTGTCAGTCTCCTGTGGGATGCCGCACAGGTGGTACGCGCTGTGGGGTTTTGCCTTCCAGCTCCACGTGAGGTGAGTTACGTGCGCAAATCCCATAGCTGCAGCACGGTTCAAAAATCACGACGTCCCTGTACTTAACAGGTTGTGGTTAGTTTTGTCGAAATACAGTTAAACACTCCCCTGAATGGCCGTGCAACGTTGTTTTCCCTCCTAAACCCCCATAGTTTTATTCTGAAAGAACTCTGATGTACGCAGATGTAGCCAAAGCGATTTTTCTTCATTAGGGTGAAACCTCATTCCTTTTCTGTTGCTTTTTCGTGTTAGCTTTTATAGCTTGCTTTGAGAAGATTCAGTTATTATTTTATTCCTGCTCCATTAAAAATAAAACAACAGTGCAATCTAAATATTATTTGGAAAAAAAAAAAGGTGTGAGGAATCGACTGTGATTGCACAGTGGTGAAAAAAACTCTGTATTTTATTGGAAAAATAATAAGTATGGATTGGTTCTGCCGTAAGGAGCAAGCTAGTCTTATTAAAGCAATCTAACTACATATATAAAAAGGGCAAATATTTGTTGAAATGCTGCAAAGAGGAACTGGGCTTACATTGCCCATCGCTGGCAAAATGTAATTTTTAAGCTTAGTCTAAATTCTCTTTTTCTCCCTGAAAAGTGTTTAGTATTCCTTGGAAGCTCTATTGATCAAGGAACTCTACTTAGAGTTGAAAACCGTCTGAACTGTTTTTACAGACGAGTTTTGTAAATGACAGGTGAAATCGGGATGTTGGCTCCTGCCAGAGCCACCGTGTCAGCCCAGCCGCACCATTACAGATTTTCCTTCATTTCTGCATTTGCTCACTTACTCACCTTGTGCTGGGGTGGGGGAATGAACAAAATAAATGGTAGTAACCAGTATAGTAGAAATATTTCTATGCATAGCAAAGGATTAAATCTGGTTTGCTGACAAAGATTTTTTTGGACAAAGATTTTGCCCGTTCGCTGTCGGTGTTGGGCAGCAGCCAGTGCTCCCCGTGCCCTGTTTTTAAACTGTAGAGTGGTCACTACAAACAATAAATGCCAGTTAACGTGTGTCAAGCATCAGAGGTGCGTTTCTCACAGCGGGTCTCAGCGGTGCCCTGTTGAAGTGCCGGAGGGTTCAGCCACATTCTGTGCTCGGAGCAGCTCCTTAGGTGGAGTTACATCACCTGCCCACGTGGCTGGGCGTGACTGTGCGCATCACTCTTTACATACCCTGCTAGCCCTTACGATGAAGATGTGTTTACGAATGAGACATACAGTTCTTCTGGGAGTTTGCCTAACTCCCTCAGAATAAAATACAAGTTTTAAAAGCTAGCGCATTTGCCAAGTGTTAATTATTAAAAATAAAATCTGACTGGATTATTGACTAAGCCACTAATTACTGATTTCCTTGCTCTTGAAATAATCTCCTTTAAATAAATGGCGGTTTGGATGTATTCAAAAAATTACTGTCCTTTATTGAACTGTATTATTAATCTCCTGTCACCATTTAAGTATTCGAATTTGCAATGAGCCATTCTTGGTATTCAAGATACTGTTCACTTAGTCAAATCTTAAAGTAGAAATTTCTGTTTTGAATACCTAATGTATATATTTATACTATATTTCTATAGTACTTGGTATTGAAGAACAAAAGCTTATTGCTGCGTATCCTGCATGTATCCTCCACAAATCCATGACTTGGTATCTTTTTGGAATTAAATTGTTAGACATTTGAGAGAAATAGAGAACATAGACAGAAAATCAGCCCTTGAGAGCATCATATTTTGAGAATCTGTGAAAGGAAAAAGAGAAGCTTGACAGTGAGGAGTCAAATTTATTAGGCAGATATTAAAAGAAACTAAGACACTCTCTTTGGCACAGAAAGGTGTCTGAAGTGTGAAACAGATTACCAGATGCAAGGACTAAATCTGCCAAGCATTGATGATGGTATTAAGACACTGTCCGTCTGAAAGTGAAAACACAATGTGGTGGTAAACCTGGATAGCTACAAGCTTAAATTTCCAATCCTGACTTGCACTGAATCCTCTTCAACATGTATTCAATGTTTAGATTTGACTTAATATAGAGTATTTTACCCTTTTATTTTATAACTTCTGCTTGTCTAAGGAATATGAGCTTTTTCTGTTCTTGCTGTACTGTTTATACCATCCTTGACGATGCAAAATATGGATAACCTACTCCACCTATCTGTATTTTACCTATGTGAAAGACATGCAGCTGCTAATGTAGAGATAGACTAGTCTTCAGTTTAGAAATGGTATTATATTGCCAAAAATGGGGGGGATCCAGCAATCTGACAGTTAAAATATTGTGCTGTATCTAGGGGAATTGCTTTATCGTTTCTACATAGCTTGTAATTATTTTTAGGGGAGTTACTGATGTGCTGCATTTGAGGATTTGGCGCTATCTAAGTTTGATTATGGCACGAAGATTATGATCGTTAAAATACAATGGCTTATTCCTTTAATCTAGAAGATTAAAAAGATTTTTAAAACAATAACTTTCTTGATAGACCATATTGTTTCATGCAAAGTGACTTTTTAATATGTTTCCATGCTGTATAGTTTTAAACCTCAGATTCCTGAAGAAGTTAAATTCTGATGTTCATCTCATGTCAATATACTTAATGCAACCTCTTACACTTCGGACACATTGCAAGACGTGGGCTGAACGGAACCACGCTGTCTCAGAGCTACGTCTCGACCATAGTTGTATGTCGTTCTTATTTGCACATGCTCTGACAAAAGCAAATTTAAACTACTCAGTACTTAGACACTTTCCAAAGGTCCACTGAATTTTTCATGTAAGACTAAAATACAATGTATGTGCTTTCAAGTATTATACTTAACATCAGAAAAAGAAAAGCTGGACCGGGAAATTTGCAATGATCAAGCAGCTCACTCAAATGTGACCTAAAATTTGCCTCGTAGTCTCAGAGAATTCTGTCCTTTTAATTCAGTTCCCTTTCTCTGCAATTACTTTTAAACATGGTTAGTGCAAAGATTTTCTATTCCAATCACTTACACCACCATCATTAATGGAGAAAGCTCAGCCAGAATTCTTTTTTCATTATGCATTCCTTTAAAAAAAAAAAAAAATAGCTTTTTCTTCCCAAGTCAAAGTGTGTCAGTTACAAATTCACGGTATCTTTGCAGGTTGAAAGGCTTGTTCTTCCTGACAGGTGTCAGGTTCACTGGTGATGCAAATTAATATTAAAGGACAACAAATGAATGACAGAGGAAATCTTGAAAATCTCAGCCTGAGACACTCAGCTGTGGACTTTTAATGCCTATAAAATATGAATTGCAACTAGGCAAATTATTGAAGGATTCAGAGCATTGATATGTGAAGAGAACAAGAAGATCCAGCTGACAGGCTCACAGAAGACAGACCAAAGCATTTTAGATGCCACCTGGACTTATAAATAGCTTCCATACAAGAGTGGCACTCATGGTACTTGGGTAGTTTAGTGTAAGAAATAAAACGTCAGTCCTTATTGCTCAGTTATTACTTATTACACCTCACAGCTAAATTATTTTACAAATGGGTACCTCTAAATGCTACTGTTAGAAAATACAACTTTTATCATAAAAAACATGGATGTGTATTTAGGACTGAAATTAAACGGAGAAAACTGTGCTCATTACCCAGGGCAATCTAGCATTTTGAGAATGTTTCTGTTGCCCAAATAATTTTTAGCATTATTCCTTGTATTTAACATTGCATTTTCACTGCTTTAGCTGAATGGTTTCCTTTACTGTGCTGAGATGAGATACAGTGCCGCAGGCTTCCAGTTCCCCCTTGACCTGCAAGAGGATTCTCTGCTCGTCAGTCTCGGAGGAGAGTGCTCTCGCAGGAGCAGTCTTTTTCTGTGAAGGCAACGCTTCCTTCATGTGAAATGGTTCCCTCATGCAAGATGTCTGATGCATTATTGCGTCAAGAGTGTCATAAATGTAAAGGTTGAATCAGGCTGCATATACACGCAGGTTATAAATGTGACAGTGAGTGACTCTCCATGATAACGGTAGGACAAGGTGGAAGAAGGTACTCCTCGCTGGTGGTTATTGTCCGTGCTGAATTGCTGAGCTCTTATTTATATTTTCTGAAATGTTTTCCCAAGGTGCGCTGAAGGCAGGAGCCATTCCCTGCGTGTGTGCGTACGTGTGTACCTGAAAGGGGAAAGCAGATTCGTAGGGCTCCCAAGGTTTCTGCATGGGACATCTCGCAGAGAAATGCGGAAAGGGATTCTGAGAGGTGATGCACAATGGCTGATGCTGTTGGGATGCAGGGTGCAGCCCGGAGGTGCTGCGGTCGCTGGACACGTGCAGCTCGCTCTGTCAAAGCATATGTTTCTTCAGGACTTCCAGGTGTCTGGTTTTCTGCCTGATATCAGAAGCTTTCAGACATCCACGTAGTCAAATTGCGGGTTTGTTTTTGTTTATCCGAGGCAGATTTTTCCAAGCCCAAAAGGGAAATTTGTCCATGGAAATCCATATTTATGATGGGTTTAAGACATGCTCAAATATCCCATCTTCAACAATTTCTTTTTTTATATGTTCATAACAAGGACCGGTGCAGTACAGACAGATCTTGTTCCTGGCCACAGGGTGTTTTTAGAAGATTATCAGCCAGGAGTACTGATGGTGTTACTCGTGTAATGTCCGTAACTGCTGGGCTTTGGTTCAGTTTAGTAACAATGGTAATACACCCTGTTAGATCGTTTACTGTTATCTAAATGCTGGCAACAAAAGCACCTTAAAAAATGACATGTATCTGACTACATTTCCTTCTACGTCATCTCAGAAAAAACAAGTGCAAGTCACAAGAGCGACGCGGTCAATGGACTATGTCATTTTTCACGGGAAGCCTTCATCATCAGACCTTGTGTCGCGAATAACTTAAGAACATCTTCTTAGGCTCAGGTATTATTTCCTGTTAGACTGTATAATCCCACAAATAGCATTTCCTTGCACTGCCTCCACGCTGTCTCGCTCGTGTCTGTTCGTATTGCTCTGTGCAGTTTCCCCAGGGTTTTTGCGGCACTGCCTTTTTTCGGGTTACAATCCTCAATGTCCAGCACAGGGGAGCAAAGTGCGATTCGGGGAGTGCCGGCTGCCACCGGCACAGCTTTTCTCCAGCCTTGCAATGAAAGGGAGCTTCTCGGCTACGTGTTTCTTCCCTCCTATGTCTGCCCAAGAGCAAGGACTGAACCCAGCCCTACCTCTGCATGGTGCACAGCTTCAGGAGACCGGCTGGAGAAGCCCTGGTCCACCTTCCAGAAATAAATCTGAGAACCGGTGTGGGTTTTAACATCTGCGTGAAATCCTCCTTCATGGGGAGGTGCAAAAGAGCTCCTTGGTCTGGCGAGGAGGGTATCACAGGAATTACTGACTAGGGTGATTAAAACAGACATTTGCAAATTAGGAATTGAACAGACTTTTGAAATGGCGAAAGTAATTATCCATGGAAACGAAGCTCCAGAGAAGTACGTTCTCCATCTCTGATTGCCTGCAGTCCAAGCGTAGGTGCTTTCCTGAGCAGCATGGCGTGAGTTGCCTGAATTAGTGCAGGGAGGACTGGAATAAAGTCAGTGTCCTGGTGTGTAGGTGATGAGATACTGCCTGGAACTGCTTTAATGGTGGTAGTGTAATTTACAGACTACTCCAGTGCTGGTAGCATACATATGTTCATAACGGGGTTACAGTAGTCCTCGTATACTCACCCATCATTTTGCTCGACGCTGAGCCCAGGTGTGGCTGCAGGCTCGGGATCTCCGTCCCGGGTAACACTGGAAGGACAGAGGGATGCCACTCTAGTCCGCTTTGACATAAACTCTTTCACCATCGCCTGCACGGTATCCCAGCTCTTTGTAAGCTTTTTGGGTGTGTTTACACCTCTGTAGGTTCACAGCCCTTCTTTCTTGTAAACAAATCCAAGTATTTCCCATCACTTCCCTGCTGTTCACCAGACTGATGACTTGCGTTATGCCAATAAAGTCATTAGTTAAGGGGTTGTGTGCAGCAACAAAGCATGGCAACAGTGTGGGGAGCAAAAGTAAAGACTTGCATTTAATAATTTGCTATAGTTCACTCCCGGTATTAGGCTTAATTGTTCTTTGACTCTTCAATGCAGAGATGCTTTAAAAAGATGCTCTCTCTCTCTTACAAAGATGGCTTTATATCTTTTACAAAGATGGCTGTCCAAAGCCCATTCATAGAGGTAGTTGTTACAGAGTCTTTACATCGATTCATCCTTTTTTTATGAGGCACTGGCTCTTTTATGGTCCCATTCACCCTTTTTTTAGCTCTGAATTTTTAATTGTTACCTCAGTGTCACTGGGAAAAGCTGTAATTGTCTGAGTATTGGTTATAAAGATTTACTTTTGTTGGAGTCCTGTGGTACTTTACTGCTATAAAATGCAGTATTGTAGAACAGCACAGGAAAATTTAGGTTGAGTAATTTTTTAGGATGAATAAATGCATACATGACTGCAGCTGCAGATGTGTTTGAAGGCTTATGTACCACATCCATCATTTGTACTGGAACTCAGTCAGATATACAGAGCATTGTTATCTCAGCTCTCATTGTGCGGACGGGACTGCTCTTGCTCACAGAAAATAAATTTATTGACATCTTAGTCTGTATTGATTAAAGCACAGCCCTTCTTTGGGCATGCGTCTCCCTGTATTTTAGCAAGAAAATACTATGGATAGTAACCTGAAACAGTGGAGAGATTTATTTAAGTGACAGCCCTGGGCACCTTGCAAACTCACAGGTCCATTGTTAGCGCACTTGCAGGTTTTCGTTTATCTCGCACTATATGGGTGAGACCAATAAATAATAAATAACAGGAAAGGCCCCTCTCTGCTGGCAGGCTCTGTAACTTGTCCATGGCTATTCCCGTACTCTTCCCATACAACCGCTCCCTGTTACAGTGCAGCCCTGTGGGTACTGTGAAACAAGAGTATTAGGTTGGTGTATAAATTTCTGTTCCTGTTCTGCAAGAGTAATCAATTTTTAAGAAGTCATTTTTTACACAGTATTACCTATGAGTGTTCTGTTTAGTTTTCCCTTATGTATTTTTAATGGCATAACCCTTGAATTGTTTCTGGTCAATAACCCCTTTTCATTGTTGGCTAACTTTTATATGTAATACAATGAATTAATTATAATGGGGGAAAAATCTTTTGAAATACGGTTTCTGTATATGCTTCTCAAACGTATCTGTTTAGTGAGACAAAATAAGAGAAAGTAAAATTTAATATAAAATTAAATCAAATCTCCCTGGGGGGGTGCTTTGTTTCCTTGTAAGTTCAACATACATATGTACACAACTAATCCCGAATGTTAAGAAACAAACAAAAGTAAATTTTATTACTATTCACCGTAGCCCTCATTTATAAGAAAATTATACCATCTGGACCATATATTGTTTTGGCAATAATAAAGACCGTGGTGGTGAAGTAAGGAGTGCTGCTGTGTGGGCTGTCTTCTCATTCTTCTGCCTGAGTAGATCTGGGTTAAGTTCTTTTACTGTACAGAGTACTTCTCAGTATTTGGAAGTAGTGTGCGTAATGTGGATTTGATGCCCGCAGGGCACGCAGTTGTTTGGGTCAGGAAGGCTTCCAAAAGACATCTTAGGTCTGCCTGTTCATCACACCTCCTAGTACAAAAATGAATGGTTTTCTCACCCTTATATGTTAAGCGTACCCTATTCAACGCGCTTGAGATCTGGGTAGTGAAAGGTGAGAGATCAGGGTATTTTATAAGCCACGTTGCTTCAGCAGTAAACTTCGGCAGTCGCTGGGATGTTTGTACGGCTCCTGCCCAGGCTTTGGATAAATGGAGATGTTTGGTCTCCACAGCTTGCTTTCTGGGTGCTTTTCTGAGCACTGCGTTTATGTTAAACTTTGAGAAGACGAGAGCCTAGTGTTCATCCCCTTTCTGCACTGGGCAGACCCTTCAAAATGACACTGAAGTTCTTCCTGAAGTGATGGCCTCATACTTCATTACATATGCAAATCAGGTAATTACTTGGTGGTATGCAATTGCATGCACATTTTTGCATGGGTAATTCTGAAAATTGTGCCTCAGGTGTTAAATGTTAATCTTTTTCCACACATGCCACTCAATTATGTGTTTTTTTCACATATGAATCTATGTATGCCTTGACATGAGCAAAAAATTACATCCCTTGAAAATTCAGCACTATGTTAGAAGATAATTGCAATTTCCAATAGGAGGGAAGAAGAGTTATTTTTATTTTTGATCCATAGTTTGTTTTATAATAGAAATAAGCTCTTTGTAGAATATTTGCAATAAAAAAGCTTTGAGATTGATTAAATGCCTTAGGTGCCTCTTGGCCATTAATCAAACTTGGCAGCCATTTATTGCTTTGAACAGTGCAAGGCAGTAGAGATAATCCTTTAAATATAATAAGTCCCTCCAATATAATGAAGTATAAATACTAGCGTGGTGTTGTAAAAGTTATGTCTTTTAGTAATGGCATAGTAATAATATGCTACTAGTAACCAATGCTCCTAGCTTTTCAATTTCTGACAAGCATAAATTGTTTACCATTTATGTGCAAACAAGTGTTACTCAGAAAAGATCTACCTTTTTACTTTTAGTTAGTTTAAAAAAAAAAATAAAGAAAAAAAAGATTGGATAAAAGGAAAGAGGAAAGCCCAAATCTGCTAGTAGGGGCCACCCTCCCCACACCCCCAGGGCAGCGCATTTATTCAGATCGCTGCAAATCTTCTTAAGATACTGTTTCCCTCACAGATTTCAGAGAACAGCCCTTTATTTTAAATACTGCAGAGTCTCTGGGATTAGTCATAATTTCCTTTCTGAGTGCAGAGTTGCAGCTCAGCAGCTGACTCCACTGTGGTAATGGTCCCTTGGCAATGGCCAAGACCTCTAGTCCCACAACCAAAAGGTGCCAAGAAACACCATTCAGTGAGCGTGGAGTGACGAACAGAGCACCGTGATTCATGGGGGTGAGTGGTATTTTGTGTTATATTGTATTGCATTACAGCAAAATGCTGCAAAATATTTTGAAGTATGTGTGAGGCTGCATAACAAACAGATTTAGATGCAAATATCCCCAGAAGCTGTTCCCCTTGCAGTGTCACAGTGGACCACTTTCCATTTTCTGGGCTCCCCAGATACCTGCACAGTGTCTTACCTTCTGTTGCAAACTGCCCCGAACTATCCAGTTTCTTTTTAACTGTAGAAAAAAAAACCTTTCTGGAACACGCACAAGAATTTAATTTTTACTAGAGCTTTGGATTTTTCTAGGCCGCTTGCTTACCCTAAATATTTTTCCTTTCTAGTCTCTGTTTACTGATAGACCCAATTAGTCAGATTTCAATCAGTGCTGAGCGCTTGGCTCCAGGCTTAATGATGGCTTTCTTTGAAGCCTGCGTTGTTGCGTCTGAGATTCAGGCAACCACTCTCTGTTGCCTGCTTGTGAGAGCTATACAAATTGCTTTATACAAGTGTTTGTTCTCTGTTGTGCTTTATTTGACATCTGAAGGGTCCTGCTTCTTGTCCAAGGCGTTGGTACGGGGGCTGGAGGCTTGGAGTTGGAGATCAGACCCTCCCGTGGAGTTCAGAGCAAGGGGTAGTTCACGTTGTTACCAGGCAGAGATCATCCATGACAGCAATTTAATCTGCTTCCAAATGCCCGAAGCGTACTGCTCTTCCCCGTGCGACCCCCTGGTTTATGAGAGCTCGGTGGTGAGGTCTGAGCGAGGCAGGTACGGCTGTTGATGGAGAACCCAGTCGCCACGTGGCACCTCAGACACGTGGGCTTCTGTAGCAGCCAGGACTTGAGTTTTGAGTAGACTTCCCGAGTTTCGATGTCTGCTCATGGAAGTCTGGTTTGGAAGCCCCAGTGATGTCCACAAATGCTCCAAAAGGACCTCTTCTTCCTTTACATTTACTGTTCTTAAGACTTTATTGCTGGAATTCTGCTCATTTTTTACTGATTTTGGTCTGCTGATCTTGATCGATATGTCTATTGATAAGTGTGTTTTTCATACTACTCAAATAGGGCCTAAAAATACTAAATTTTGCCCACTTCCGAAGCGTCCTTCTGTGTGTGGGCACAGGAGATCTCTGGGGACAAAGCACCTTGCCGCTCATGTTATGGCAGAAGTGCACATTTCCTTTTCCATTAGGGAATTGCTGCTCCCATAAAACCCCTGGAGCCTGCAGGAGGGCTGGCGTGCTCTCCACTCTGCTTCACCGCTTGCCCCTGAGCAAGCAAGTTAAAAAGAAAACCCCAAAAGTGACAAGACAGAGGATGCAAGGATCCGTTTCACGTAGATTTGGTCCCAAAGTTCACCGCTAATTGCTTGCAGTCATCAGCAATGCCAGCAGAGTATGAGGCACAACAGAGAACAAAGGCTGAGGAATGAAACAAAAAAAGTAAAAAATTCCTCCTCTGGTTCCGTATGGTGTAAACATTGCACATCGGGGTGGGCAAGCAGTGGGGTCTGCGTGGTAGCCCTGGCTCTGCAGGAGGTGGGCACTGCTGGCCGACCAGGCTGGCAGGGATGTTCTCGGGGACGTGGTGGTCCCCATCTGTGGCTCTGCACCCGGAGCAGAGCTGCAGCCCCTGGTGGTCCCCATCTGTGGCTCTGCACCCGGAGCAGAGCTGCAGACCCACCATGCACAACTTGTCTGGGGCTCTTGGGTAAGGTCACTCGTTTTAGGCACAGTCTGAAATCCTTAATGTAATATTTAGACAGATAATCTGGACACTGTGAGGGATTAACTCTCCATTAACCGCCTCTGCCCTTGCCTCAAACAGGGACTCCCGAACAACCTCTGCTTTCGTCGTGGATCCCTTTAGCCACATGAAAGGGGCTGTATCTCTCGGCTTGTTCCTCATTGACTTATGAGCTTATTTTGCCATCCCAATGCCTCCTGAGCTGTAAATTAGACAAACCTTGGCTGGTGCCGCTCTCCAGCGCCAAGGGTGCGTGCAGCACCGCCGCTGTGCCGCCGGTGAGCACCGTCTGCCTCCCCCGGAGAGATGCCCATCGCCATCTGTCCAAAATACACGCCTCGCCCCTCCCTGCATGTCATTTGCGGTGCTTTGTCTCATGGCTCAATCTATTTTTCCATATTATATTTAATTTTGTCTTGAGTTTCAAGGACCGTAACAATCTGGATTATTTACGGTAGCAGGCTGACTACCAGAACTGAACATTTGAGATGTGCAGCAGTTTCAGTGCAGATACATTCCTGCTCTAAACAGAGACAATTTTGCATGTTTTGCATGAGCCTTTCTTTAAATATTTATTAAGTTGCCAATGAAAATCAAGTATGAGTAATAGTAATTAGACTGGAAAAAATCGTATCCCTGTGGCATAGATAAACTTACCTGTATTGAGCTAAATTTGAAAAGCAAGATATATCAAAGGGATATTTTATTTCTTTGTAGTTACATATTGAGGATCGTTGACAAAATTTTGCATGTTGCAGTTCAGTTTCACATATGGCAATCTGGGTTCCTCCCTATTGCGTAAACCGACCGATTTCATTTAAGACAAATATCACATTCAGTAGGAACAGCAGCAAGCGTTCTGTTTTCTGAAGATGTTGTGTTCAAGCTTCCTTTATTGTATGTCATTATGGCACGACCGCAAGATTCCAGACAGCGCAGGCCTCTTACAAGAGTCCATCAACTTCTGAAGATGATGCCTATTCCCTCTTCTTCCCCCAAACCAGAGGTGGGTGGTCTGCACACAGGTCCACGGTGGTCCAGGGGATGCAGGGGCTCAGCCGCTGCCCCGGCGTCCCTTCCTCCCTCTGAACAGACGCAGGGCGTCTGGCCTGGATTTGCGGTCGGTTCAGCAGGAGGAGCGATGGGTGGGATGGTGCGGGCTGGGGAGTTTTCCAGTAGCAGTGTCTTCACAGCGGCTTGCCCATGGCTTGCGTCTGTAAGGTTTAACATGGGAATAAGCTGTCCTTTTTATGCGACAAGGTTTTGGGGTTTTTTATGTGATAAGTTTTCGTAATTCATTTTTTGCTTATTGTTCCATTGTCAAATACATTGTTCCCTTCAAAACTTAGTGGTGGCCACTGGCTGGAAGCGTGTGTATTATTTTGAAACTTTGTAGGTAGAAAATGTATTGGTTCCAGGTCCAGAAAATGCATGGGAAACCTTAGAATTTATTTGCCTGAGAAATTAAAGTAATCATCTGGAACGGACAATATTTACAGTATCTCTGTAGTTTTATTTCACAGCTTCAATGTAAATCCTTACTTCCACATAAATTTATTATTTACCTTTGTCGCTGGAGACCGTGTCTCATGTTATTTATCATATATATTGTGTATGATTATATTTCAACTTCAAATTATTACTGGCAGATATGACTATTTCTTGGCACCTCTCTTTATTACACTTTGTACTTGGCAATTCATTTCTCCTGATCAAGGCAGTGTGTCAGACGTGAAGGTTTCATGATTTATTACTATGCTTCAATACTTTTTGTCTTGAGTATCCAGCTGTTCTCCAGCTGTTATTTTAGCATGTGTCTTATTTTTAGAAGGTTTTAACTACTGTAAAAGCTCTAATGTAATTCATCTCCGTAATCCAGTGGGATTATATTATGGTCTGTTATCATTACTGGTAGTCTTTTTGCTCTTCTTTTTTGCTTTGAATATAACCTATAGCAAATGACAAGTATTTCTTGCTCTGCTTAGTTGAAACATCAAAGAAAACTCTAATTTTAGTTTAGGTAGTTCGGAGGTCAAAACAAACAGTACTTAAATATACAGAAAACAGTGAGCAACAGCATTGTGTCTGCATAGGGGAAATTATCTTCGAACATAGTACTAGTGCCTGTAGAGGTTTTACAGCAATTGTTTAAAGACATGTTAATTGTTACAAGCATTATCAGATACGTTTATTTAAGTACGTGTACTTAATTTGGAGTATAATTTTAAAATTTGACTTCATCTTTAGTTGGTCACCCTAATTCAACACATCATACATTCAAGGAAATTCTTCCATAAGAGGAAGGGTGTTTTTCCCCCCTCCAAGTGTTTAATAATTCTGATTACATTATTTTATATACAATCAAATGCTGCCTAATTTGTGCCTTCAGTGAAAACATTGCATCAAACTAATTGCAGATGTCATTTTTCCTGCTGTATTTGATCAAAACGCTAATTTAGTTTTATCCGGGGACTTTCTGTTAGTTTGCCCCATGATACTCTTTGGTGGTGTGGGGTTTTTTTTCAGGACAGTGGGCTTACTTTATGCAATAAAGGGAAAATAACTGTTTCACAATGAGAATGCTTGAGCACTGGAACAAGCTGCCCAGGTTGCAGAACTCCGTCTTTGGAGATATTCAAGCCCAACCGGACACGGCCCTGAGCAACCTGCTCCGGCTGACCCTGCTTTGAGCAGGGGTTGGACTAGCAGATCTCCAGAGGTCTTTTCCAACCTCAGCTGTTCTGTGATAAGATGTGATAATGGACTCTTACTAAGCAGTTTTATAGGAATTTTTTTACTATAAGAAGTAAATTTTTCAATAATAGGTATAAAACCACATTTAAAGTTTTTCAAACGACAGAAATGTTCTTCATTCACATTGTAAAGCGTTAACGACTGAAAAAACATATTTTGTAATAAATTTGAGACTTTCTCAGTCAAATTATTTCTATTTGTCAGATTTAATAATGCATTGCTCTGGCAGTGATGTCGCCTGCATTTCAATCCCTGACACTCTTTGTGGCTTTCTGTAGTTTTGGTAGATGCAGATGATGCTACTTGAGGGACCGCAGCTTTCTTCTCTCTCTGTCTCCCTGGAGGTAATTCCAGCTCAGTCACGTATCAGCTTTGGGTTTTGCCCGGGCTGAACCGGAGCCACGACAGTATCCCTGCTCTGGGTGGTGGAGCACTTGCCTGCCAACAACTTTTTTACTGAAAATTTACTTTTTCAGCAATGATGTGACACAGCTGAGTTTGCTGACCCTTGGGTCGGACAGCACAGCTGAAATAGTCCGGAAGGGTGAGCTGGGAGCACTGGAGCTGGTTACTGATATCTTGAGGGGCTTTGGTATCGCCACAAAAGCTTGGTGTTAAGTTAGGCATGTTTTGTTGTGTTAGTTCTTGGTGACTTGCCTTGGCACTACTTACAGAATTAACACATATATACCAAAACTTCATTTTGCCTGCTGAGGACAGAACTGTTTAATGATTTTGGTATTTGGGTTACATGACTGGGTGTAGAAGGAAAAGATTCACGTAGAGTTGCGTATTCATTTTCATAATTTCACAGAATCACAGAATCGCTAAGGTTGGAAAAGACCTGTAAGATCATCAAGTCCAACCATTAACAAAAAAACAAAACAAAACAAAAACCAAACCCACAAACAAACAAAAAAAACCCCACACCACACAGCACCATGCCCATCAAGCCACGTCCCACAATGCCACGTCCACACGTTCCTTGAATACCTCCAGGGAGGGTGACTCCTGTTCATAGCAGTAATGCTAATTATTTTCAACCATGCAGTCTTTAAAAAAATGAAGCGAGGTTTTTCAGCTAGTTTCACGCCCTGTGGTGGGCCAGCGGGTCTGCGGTGGTGTCTCTGGCTGGGCAGGTGCTGGGCTAGCTGTAGGTTTTCACTCTTATGTCGTCCCACGGCTGGTCATTGAGTTGGTGGGGAGCGATGTGAGCTGAGCCTCAGCCTGCGGCCAGACGGCTCAGCCCTTCTTGGTGACTTTTGTCCTTGAAGCAGGTATAATTGCTTCACATACGTTTTGGGAAATGGGCTCGAAGGCAAATTTATTACATTTTCTATTAGGCAGTAAATGGCGATCATGTCCCTTTTTGCGTGTCATGCAGAATACCTTGCGTTTAACAAAGGGGTTTTCTACAGACTCTCGTGTGAAGTTCCCATCGTTCTTTTAAAATATTTTCTTTAGAGCAGTTACTGCTGAAAGGTTTTATCTCTACAGCTAGCAGCCAGTCAAGGACTTATCGGAAACAACGTCCCCCCGTGCGCGACGGTGGGGCCGGCGTGGAGGCTGAGCGGGGTGAGCCCTGCCGATGCCCCAGCTGGGCTCAGTCACCTGCACGGGGTCAGCCCGCAGAGCCGGGCACCGCCGGGGCAGGTTCTGGGGGGAAACAGGGGCTCACCCCGTTGCACCTGCGGGCACTGTCCTGAGGATCTGATCCACGGAGCCTCTTCTCAGAAGAGTCAGAGCTCCCTCTGCTTGCAGGCAATTTATGTATCGCGTTAATTACCTTTGCTGCGGTATGTAAAGGCATTCCGTATCAAGTATGTTTAGTTCTGCATCTATTTTAAAGATGGTAACTCTGAATGAGAGTAAAAGCAGTGAGACAACAGGATGCACGTGATCTTTGGAACTGCATGCAAGTATGAAGGTTTCCAATATATATTTTAAGTTTTCCAGTAAATTCGAAAAAATAGAGAAAGTTACGTATCTTTATATGCATTGCCAATTAAGATTGATTTTGAGTTTGTAAAAAAGTAATGTATTACTTTGACCAATCTAAATTAGTAGGAGGGCCAAATTCTAGTCTAATGTTAATGAATGACTTTGGTGATACAGTGCTTAATATCAGCTCAGGATACTGTCCAAAATTCCCTAAGTTAGGGGTTTTTTCTTTATCTCAAAGTATAAGAGAAAAATATCCTGTGGAAACAATCTTGTTGTACCAGATTGGAACTGACTCGTATGAAACTTATAAGAGGAGTGTTTCTTGTGCTTTAATTATACAAAGACATTATGTCTGCAGTGCTGTCACACTGTGTTCAGTGCAATGACTTGTCTGGATTGCTATTCCAGTAAATCGGAAGTAATTGGGCAGGGATTATCCGTGGCAGTGGAAACACAGCCATTTCCTTTGTTAAGCCAGCTCTACAAAGACCTTTTTTGTGAATAAGCATAAAGTTTTTTAAAAGGACTGGCACTCAAATCCGCAGCCACCCTGCCAAGCGCTCAATCTGCGTAGTTTTGCATGTGCGTGCAAAGGCCATTACGTCACAAATAGGGTCCTAAGGGATTGTTAGCTGCACATGAAGGTTTCTGTATATTCACCAGCTCTGGGATTTCCCATTTGCCAACACTACGAGAGCACTGTACTGTAAGTGGGAACAGCTTGCCGAGAGCTGTGCATTCTTCTTGTCTGGAAACAGATGAAGTCAACATGTTCTGATAAATTTGCAATGATATCTAAGAGCGGGTTTATTTCAAATGCAATGCTGCTTCCACACGGAGAGGAATCCTTCTTTAATGATTACTTTCTTGCTGCGGGAGAGAGATTTGTAAATGTGTTCTTGTGAGATTCTTCGCAGCAACTTGCCGAATTTTGAAACACTTTTCTGGGGGTGTGTGACAGCTTCAGCAAGTTACTAAAAAAGTGCACCTGTGTTCACAATAAGCAGCCAGTTTCTCTATTTTAAGAAAGATTAGATAAAATCCTTATAATTATATTATTCTGTACTTCCCCACGCTAGGACTGCTTGGGGGTGGCAGCATCTCAAAAGATACAGGTCTGTAGAACACCAGTCATTCACTGGGGGGAAAAAACATGTCCCTTGCTATTACATGCAAAACCAAAAAACCCCAAAACAAAACAAGCCAGGAAAAAACCCAACCCAAACAAACAAAAAAAAAAGAGAGAGAGAAAAAGTATTCCAGGCATGTTTTCAGGCCTGGCAGGGGATGCAGCACATTCTGCTCGCTGCCACGGATGCTGCGTTCCTGTGGCTTCTCTCCAAGAGGGTAACGTGGAGCTGCAATGGGACGGGCCGTGTTAAATCAGGATCATCTGAATCCTTCTTTCACAGCATTAAAGTGTTCTGAAAAGTCTTTGAAACAGCACATGGCGCATCATTTAAAGGGTACCGCGGGGAATTTGGAAGCCAAATTGCATCTAAATGTAGGTAAACTGTTGTCTCAGGGGTAAATCTGCTGGCCTTGTCTGAGTTTGCTAGGCTAAGGACTTTATGTTGAGTGAATAAGGAAAGAAACAGCAGTAAATTAGTTAAATACTACATGCACAAGGAAATTCAAGTAAATTCATATTTTCAGGCTTAGGAAATAAATACTGTTGAGTTAAATGTATCCTTGATTTTCAAAATACACAGCAAGAATGTAAAATACCGATGTACGGTTACGTAAAAGATTTCTGTGATCTGAATAGGTATTGTCCATAAAAGCTGAAACCAGCAGCCAGCGTACTGGTAGTGAACTGAAGGGAAACGCCTTGAAGTGCTGGTAGGCAGTGCTTCCCTTTCCCATCGGAATTCAGGTCAGGACTCCGCAAAATAATGGGAATGGGACATGGTCCAGGGCTGCCGAGCACTGCGGAGCGGGAGAGCTGCTCCCCGTCCGGAAAAGAAGGAGAAGGACTGCCTGCAACTCATACCAAAATGTGGAGTCCCAATTTATATTCGTATTTATAATGGTTATTAATTGCTCAGTTTATAACCCAATTTACAAAATCTCGGTGGAGTGGTCAGCTTAATTAATCAGGTTATAACTGCTCTGCACTGAGGAAGATTAAAAAGGGAGAGGCATTGAGGAAAAGAAAAGAAAATGAACGGAAAGATATGTCTTTCAAATTTTGCTGCCCATAAGTATTTGACCATTCAGGTTAATAGTGTCGTGCAGCCATGGTGAGCGAGGGCTGGGAGAGGATGCTTATAGGAGTGGCAGTATCTTAATGAGACCTGCCAATAAACCTGCAAACAAGGACAAGCTTCCCTAGTCATCATCCATTCCAGTTAGAAACAGATACTCGTATCTGTATAAAATATTAATTAAATACGAGTGTTTGGGTTAAAATATTACCTCTCCTTTTATCTCTGAGTATTGAAAAACTGGTGAGATGTGCTCTAAATAAAGGGCTTTTCCAGTGCATATGATCAAGTTTCAATAAACTGAAATCTTGGGAAATTCATCTGGTCTTTGCTCTTCACAACTCATGGCTCACATGTGAGTGCCCAGACTGAGGTGCTGCCAGGGCTGTGTGCGTCCCTACACCCCTGCGAAGCGCATTTGGGATGCTTTCGGCGCAGGACCCAGAGCAGCCTTTGTTCCAGGGTGCTGAAGCAGCCTGATCTTGGCAGGGTTTGATTGCACGCGGTTCCACCGCCAGGCCAATCGCGGGCCGTCAGCTAATGAGTCTTTGATACGTTATCCATTTCTCATTCATCAAACACTGCTGTTGGCTGGAGAAGCCTACCTGCTGGAGGGCAGCTTCAGATGGACAGGCTGGTGGGACATGAGCTCCAGCGTGTCCATTGCCACTTCGTTGGGCGAAGGCCAGGTAGATATGCCTGTTATTATTGAATTATTTTCAGGCAGTAAACACTGTATGCTTTCTAATTTCTGTAGTCTGTGTACCTGAGAGCTGCGCTGTCTTTCTACATCCAAGTGTTAGCTTCTTCAGCCTAAAATACTTTTGCATGCTGGTAGAAACAAGCTATTAGGTTTATCATCGGCTTTTTGCCATCATGCTAAAAGTGACATACATAATAGTGGAAAATATGTGTCTCTTGCAAATGCTGTTTAATTTCCAGCCACTCTGTTGTGACTTTTGCACAGTGCATAGATGATTATCCTTTCCCGTGGTGGATTACAAGAGGGCTTGATGAAGGCTTGCTCACCCAGACTACCCCGGGCAGCCCTTCAGGGCAAAGCACAGCTCCTTCGAGAACTTCGTCATATTTAACCACTGAGGCCTTAAGTAAGAAAATAATGTAATAAAATGCGAGTGCCCATAGCTTTTTTTGTAGATGTATCGGCTTTTAGCCTCAAGTGGCCTTTCTGCTTGTCATATAAGGTTGCTGTATTTTAAGGAGGGCTCCAAGACTTGCATATGGCAGGTCTGCGGGAGGACCGTAAGTGTATTATGCATGGTACTACCCTCCCAATGAACGACCTCGAGGGCACCGTGCACCATCTGTATTTCCTCGGCAGACTCATAGCGATCTCGCTAGTAATCATGAAGAATATCTGATGTGGATCATTCTGCTGCTGTTTCCTTGCACTTCTCCTGAGCATGCGGGTTCCTGCGCTCCAGGGGAGCTGTCAGTAGGTTTCAGAGTTGGCTGTAGCTGCCGATGGAGCGCGCGGTAGGTGTGGGCAGAGCAGGGGCTTCCAGGCAAATATGCGCAGTGGTCTGATGAGGAATAAGGTACAATAACATAACTGGGTAGAGCTGTTTTTAGGATACAGAGTAAAAATTGCTGATTGAATGTCAGTACACGGAAGAGTGGGAATTAGAAGAAATACATTCCCTGCACTTCCAAAGTGTTTCTGGCCACTGGATTTGCAGACATTTCCGATCGGCTCCATGTTTGTTGGTGTGCTCAGTTCATCCATAAGGCTACTCCCCTGCTCACCTCCTGCCAGGGTGTAGGAAGCCGTGATGCTGCTCATCCATGTAAAAGCAACCGGCATTCCTCTATTTAGGGAAGAGTGAGAAAAATGTAACCTACACAGCCTTTGCTGAGCTCAGAAAATACATGATTCAGGAAACAATATAGTGCCACACTACAGCATTCACATTTTCAATGTTTGTAGAAGAACCTAGAGAATTCGTTTCCTGTTGCGAAGCAAGGGATATATAACCACAGGCAGTGCCACCTTAGGTTTGTACTGTTGAAATTGCAGTAAAAAATCGAAGCAGAGAAGAAAACAACCAGAAAAGGAACTTCCATGAAGCTGACCTGGCTCTGGGGGATGGGTTACTGCTCCAGCTTCAGTGAATCTCCTCAATAAATCATCCCTTCTTCTCTTAATTTTCCTTATCCATGAAACACAGTTTTCCAAGAGTAGAGGCGTGTTGCAAGGAGAAATATTAATTGTTTGATATTTCTTAGATAAAAAGCCTTTTGGAAGGTGAAGTATCTTACACGCTTTTCTGTTCTACAGTTATTTTTCAGTAAATTACGTAAATAATTTTTTTCTACTTTCAGTTCTCAACTATGTCTGCATGCATTCTATAGGGTTCAACAGTATTTATTAAAAGATATAGCCTTTGTGTTTATGACCCTTTTGTAGTTCAGCTTCATTTTTCAAAGGTAAAAATAGCAAAGACAGTATGCTCAGTATGCATCTAATTTACAGGTGGTTTGTGTCCTCTGTAACTTCAGTCTGGTAAATCCATCCAGATTGCTACTAGGCTTTTGGTTTCCACATCGCACTGCACAAATTTAGATGTATGGTGCTGAAGGATGTGAATATAATTTCTGATTTCCAAGCTTAGCTACATTTATGAGAGTCATTTGTGAGGTGCAAAAAATGAAATTGCAATGGAACCAAAAGTTCAGCAGCTCCTGAGAAGTAACTTGTTTTGGGTGACGTGAGATACAGTTTTCTCCCATATCATACAAATTATGCAGGAAACGAGACTGAACAATGAAATCCACCAACAGCAAAGTCAGAAAAGTTTATTATATCTGTTGCTTCCACAGAAGTCAAAGCTTTCCTTGCATAAAAGCAGTCTATTCTGGATATAAATAGTATGCCCTGCCAGTGATATAGCGTCTGCACAAATACAGAGTTTGATTGTGGCACAATTTGTCGCTCTGGATCTATAAACAATCTCCCTGCATGCATGCAGAGGTGATAAAAAAATCAGGGTTTTTTTTTTTTTTTTTTTTTATTATTATTATTTTTTAAATCCTGCTGTAAGGAAGCAAAAGGAAGGCTGTACCCTGCAGCTCCGCTGGTCTCTTGCCTGATACACTTGGCGATGGTGCAATGCACGTGTTCCCGCGAGCCTGAGCCTCCGGCGCGCTCGTGCGTGCTCGTGCACCGCTGCCGCGGGGGAGCACCGGGCACCCGCCGGGGCTCGGGGGGAGGAGGACTTTACCCGACTTGCCAAAAACTGTCTGATTGCTCTCTGATTTGTTGGAAGCATTTTAAAAAAATACCGGGGCGTGAAGATACTCCAACTATTTTTTGATTTAATAACAAAAAGCAAGGTTCGGAGCAGGCTCCTGCGCCTCTGTGTTAAGTAAGTTTCTCAGGATCTGATTTCACCAGATTCCTTTCTTTTCTTTGCAATAATGGAGGAAAGTCCTGTGTCTGGGAGAGTTCATTAACATGGGGGAGCAGTTTTGGGAGGACTGTTTGGGTGGATGGCATCTTCTAGTGTCCGCAGACCCAACCTGCTGCTCCCGTTTCACCACGCCCTTACTGAATGGGTCAGCCCACCTTCTATCTGGCATTGTTTTTTCTTCTGTTATTGGATGTAATTTTAATAAAATACAGTTTTGTGTGAGTAGTTGTGACCGCTGGTATTTGCTGCACCAGCAAAGAAAGGATTCCTGGGAAAATCTGAAAAATGTCATCAATGTGCCGTATCCCGAAGCTTTCTGAGGAGAAAAATCCCGTTTTTTGATAGTTTAATTGTTCGCAAACTGGTTGTTTGTGAAAAGGTAATTCAGCATCAAGAATGACTAATGCAAGCGAATTACTGTGCTGAGCACAGAGCAGTTATTTACCATGGTTACCCCGGGAGATGAAGAAAGGTACAATTATTCTGAGAGGTATTGTAGATCCTGTTTACTTTTCATTCTTACCGTCTTTGAAATGTGCTTTTCCCCTATCTTTGTACAAACAAACAAAAATCCAATTAGGGGTATTTATCCAATTTCGGAGCATAGCGTTTGTAATTAAAAAGCTTACTGCTGGCGCAGGGCTTGGCCGGGGAGGGGTGGAAGGAGATGTCTGTGGCCAGCCTGGTGTCGCACAGGAAAGCCGCCTTCTCCCCAGCTCAAGGTCTGCATGAAAGTTCTTCTGGTTTGATCCTGTACATTCTACTAAACTGAGGAGGACGCAGGTTCTGATCTGGTATCGCAATCTTTATTCTCTTACCAGTTTGCATACATTGGTTCCCCTGAAACGTAGTGTATTTCAGTGGCGGAGGAACCTTTGGGGTGTTTGGCTGAGAGCATGCTTTGGAAAATAACAGCTGTTTGGAAACAAAACACATCTTAACACGTTCATACCAAAAAAAAAAAGTGCATAATGAATCAATTCTGAATCAGTGTTGTAAATGATGATAATAGGTATTTTTGCTTGGACACTTTCTCAAATTCTTCTGAGGTTTAGAGACCCCCAGCATCGGTTCCTGTATGTTTTCAGGTCTCCCTTTTTTGTGTTCAGCTCTTCCAAATGGAGGCTTATTGTCTTCCGCTGGAGAGAGCAGAATTTCTGTTCCTCATACCTTCAGCTAGCTGTTAACTGGCAGCCTGGTGTTTCTTCTGTCTTTTGTCTGCCTCTCCCTCTCCTTTCTCTCTCCCTCCCCCTTTCCACTCCCTACGCCATTAAAATCTGCAGAGACCTGCCAGGTGCTTCTCATGAAGAGCAGTCTGTCAGCTTCTGGGTGCTCATGGCTGCCGTCAGAGAGGCACGAAGGAATGCGATAATCCCATAAAAGCTCTCCTATGTGACCTATGTACTTTTGCCGTTGAATGTGCAGCCTTCGTTGTAGTGAAGGCTTCATAGACTTGAGCCTTCTTTGTCTTGCACCCACATTTAGTAGACGTGGGGTTGACCAGTCTCACTAAACATACAGAAATAAAAGGATGCTTTTTTACCTGAAAGAGACAAAAATGTCACTGCATAGGATCAGTTTAGTGGCGTAATTTCAAAGGAGTTGCTCTCCTTGGTGCCCCTTCTCGTTCGTCCTGAGCATGTTATAGTCAGCAAAACAGAGAACAGGAAGATGAATTTGTCAAGCAAATAAAAATTTTTGGGTCCTGTCTTCTCTTCAGTCAACAGCAAGTCGATAGTTAACGCTGTAATGAAATGATCGTTATTACCCTTTGGTTTTTCATAAGTGCCTAGCCCATTTCTGTTACAAAATGCTTTGAGACAGAATTAAGTAAAATGATGGAATGGGTTGTGACTTTTGCTTTGCTTTTGTCTTTCAGAAGTTTTGGTTTAAAATTTAACAGTATTTTAATATTTAATATAACTACAGCTTTTATATAAGCTTGTTATTCTAGACCCTCTGGTGTCATGCTAAGAAGCTGCCCAGCTAATGGGACAATTAAAATGCTCGATATGTTGTTGTTTGGCTAGTTAGTAACACAACTGTCTGTGAACAAAGCAAGTCAGACAACCAGGTGTCTGCTCTTGCTTCACAAAGCTCCTTTGTCAGCCACCCTTTAAAAAGTTTGGGCTTTTGACAAGAGTCGTTTAGCTAGTTATTGTAAATAGGATAGGGGATGTTATTTTCTCGCTTATCAAAGGCCAATGATGAAGTGTGGTTCCAGTTGCCCTGTAAAAACTGTAGGTACGTGTGGCTATTGTCTGCCTGTAAAATGATGAGGACTTGTTCTTCCAAATATTTCCTGAGCTATATTTCTTGCTGTGCAAAACTCAGAGCTGCATATGGAGTTCTACCTTCTTTTCCCCCTTAGGAAAAAAAAACAAGCCACCCCCCCAAATAACCAAATTTATGTGACAAGAATAAATGAATTATTCGTAGTTTTATAGCCATGTTACTCTGGGTGTTTGCTGGAGCCATGAGACACAGTTCTGCAGTGCCAAACTATGCTTAGCTTAGGAGAAGCTAATCTCCAGCTGCTGGCTTTTTGTGCTGGTAAATTTATGAATGAAAGTAACTATGCATCCAAGAAAGGGAGTTTAATGAAAATCTTCTTGGCTTTGTTGGTGTAACGTCTTCTATCAGGTTGTGTTCACACCGATAGGCTTGGTTTGGGGGGTTGTGGATTTTGTGGGTCTCTTCACACTCCTATCAACTGCTTTTCTTCATCCTAGTGCCATGGCGGCTTGTAAGTCTGTGCAGGCACAGTGAGAGAAAAAAAACCTGAAATAAAAACAAATAACGAAATTTAACCCAGATTTTGTGAAGGATCTATGCATTCCACAAATATTCTCACATTTGCATTTCATTGTGGTATTTAAGCCACTGAGGTATTGACTATTTCTTCACCTATTCGTTTGAAGGACATTGCGTATTGGCAGGAAGTAGATTTTAGCATCCGTATTCTCTGCTCTTCTGCCACCCGTACTATGAGCGAAACAAGCGGGGATGTCCCTCACCCGCACGGGCAGGCGCAGACGCAGCGAGGAGCAGGACGCAAAGAGGGAACTTGTTTTTTCTCCCTCTGCACGCTCCAGGCTGTTTCTGTCCTTCTTCCCCAGAGGATCTTCATGAGTATCGCTCCTGGCTGCTCCACTGATCCCCCCATTCCCTTTTTCCTGTTCTGTTTTCAGAAGCTGCAGGGAGGAGTGAGGGGTCATTCCTTCTGAGATAGACTTTCTAAAAATTTCACCCTCGGGATTTAAAGTACATTTTTTGGTCCTGTTATTTCATGTTTGGTGGAAACAAAAGATAAACAAGAGCCAATGTGAGCATATAATAAATAAGTATATATGGGGATGCTTCCCGAGTATCCATCATAACGTGTCCCACTAGTGGAGCCTTCTAAAGAATTGCAAGTGAAATTTTCACATTGGATGTATTTGCATCACCGCTTGCTGAAATTGAATTTGAGTGGCTGAGCACATTTCTGCTTTTTACTGAGATAGAGCACAACATTTGAAAAAATGTGATATCAAAGTCTTCAGACCTTTTATAGTATATAAAAGATGCATCTTTCTCCTGTGCCAGACCATCTTTGATTTTCCATAGCCTTTCTAATAAGTATTGCTTTTTTCCCATTAATTTGTAGCTAGTGGAATTAATTCCTTCAAGTCCTTACACCGCCTCCAGTCGAGTATTAGCGAAGTCATGAACCATTTAAATATAATTTACTATGAGAAACTCCAGGACCGATCTCCATCTGACATTTTCAGGCTTAACTAATTTCAAATAGTTTAAGCATATATTTTATTCCCTAGGTATGGAAAATAGAGAAAACTACAAACAGTTGTTATTTAAAATGCAATTCAAAACAAAGCTAAAAAAAAAAGAAAAAGGTAATAGTTTCTGTTCACTCTTTGAAAGGATTATGTGCATAGCAACAAAATAAATCTTCCCTTTTAGATAGTTTGCTCTTCTTTTCTGACTTAATATTATTGATACTTTCTTGGAATAATATATACATGCACATACAGATACATACATAGGATAGCATATGTAAACACACACACGTATATAAATATATATAAGATACAGTTTTTAAAAAGAAATAACCTGAGCCTGTTTAAGCAAAACGGAATGCTTTCCAACATACCTGTGTGCAGGTTGTCTTTAGGGAAGAGGACAGTGCGTATATTCCCCGTAGCTGAAGCTGATCTAGCCCAGGTGCTGGAAGCAGGGCTCAGCACGGGCTGATTTGATTTTCCATGCAGCAGTAACTAGGTTGCTTCTAATCCCAAAGCTAGCGTGCTCTATGAACAGGACACGCACTCTGCAGCGCATCGTATCCCGTACGGCAAACAGACTCACTCACCGTATTAGGTGAATATATGTATATCCAGGCAGGTTGTAAGAAGGCTGATGTCTAACGATGATATTAAGGCAGCTGATTGTATCTGGACTCAGAAAAGAGTAACAACGCCAATTCCCAGTGATTCTGGGAAAACAGCCTAAAGACCAAGAAGATCCTTTTAGAGCTCTGAGTCACTGGAGATCACCAACTCACCACAAGTTTCCAGCGGCTAAGCATGCCAGATTCAGGGATGCTCGGGACCTTGGCAAATATAGAAAGGTGCTCTTCTTATCTGTTTCCAAGCTTTGAAAAATTCTTTATGAATCTGGCCAATTTTCTAGAGTACCCCTTATTTTGCATGTCTTACTGGTTTTAACTTCGATAACTTTTTCTTTGTGAAAATTACGATTGTTAATGACTCTCCTCTATCTTCTCAGGTTTTGGCACCAGATACAGACCGATAGCTGTTTTCCGTTGCATACTCTCTTTGCTTCTCCTCTCTCAAATATAAAATGGTTTTCCTACTTGACTTGTAAAAAGCCATTCTTAAATCTCCCTTCCAGTCAATTATATTCATTAATTAGAAGAAGATAAAGATCAGTGAGTAAAGGCTGAGCTAATATATGCTTAATGCATGTTATATCATGCTTTGTCAAACATACTAGTAATTGCTCATTTAATTTATTCATTTCAGCATTACTGATTTAAATATCTTTCTGGACTTTTTGGAGTCAGTTGTCAGTTTTTTAATGTCTGCTGGTTGCATATCAAAATGTCAGTTTATTATGCTCAATACATTATCTATGACTTCAGTTTCCTTAAAACCTCTAATTGAGATGACAGTTCTCACAAAAATTTAGTCCTGATCTGAGAATTATTTCAATCTTAATATGAAAAGGCAGGTCTTTTTGCCTAGGGGTTTTATTTATATGTCACCTTTGCATAATTGCAATGTCATGGGGACTCTTCCTCTCTCAGATACTCCACTTTTCAAAGCATTGTTGAAGATAGTCACAGCCTTTATAATATGAGGTCAAGTTGTGAAGTCCTTCAGATAACGTCTCCTGGCATGTCGTATCAAGTCGTTTGCTTCTTTTGCTCATTATTTGTGTGCGAAGGAACATGGATCACCATACTGCAGAGTAACCTGATAGTCTTCAACAGATCCTACTGCGTCCAAAGAAGCCAAGAAAGGGCTATACACGTTTGGACATGGGAGAGAGAACGGAAGTTTCATGAATGATTTGAGTCCTTGTGAAACCTGAAAGCGAACTGAATGGCACTGGCAACCGTTGAAGAATAATGATTTGAAAAGCTTTAATTAAATATATAAACTGAGGAAAGGTCTGCCTAGTGCTGGAAGAAGAATGTAAGCTACTGAACAGAGAAATAGCTGAAATGGCAAATCTTATCCCATCTTCAGATAATATCTAGCAAAAGCCTAGTCCACAACAAAAAACTTTACATGAAATGTTAAAACGGCTATTCTTACAGGAGAAAAAATAAGAAGATGAAATATTTGATAAAATGTCAATTTCTTAAAGGTCTTCAGATGAATTGATTGTTGGAGACCAGTGAGTTCAGTGTTAGGAGCCAAAGATGAGGAGAGTTGGAAAGGAGGTTTATAACTAGAGTCAATCTAAATTACATATTTTCACAGAAGGTTTTCATAAAAGAATTTGATTATAAACTTCCAGCAATAGGTTACGGAAATTTTACGTGTGTGTACATACATGTGTTTATATACATATATATAAATACATACAGAAATTATATTTCCAGCCTACTTTTTTTATTAAGTGGGTCCAGGATACTTGGAGGCCTGTATGCAGAAGGTTTTGCTGTAAATGCCAATGCACCGAGTCGCAGAATATACAGAGAATTTAATCACTTTTCTGTGTGTGGGGCAGCTGTAGAACACTTTCCATTCTGTGAATATTCATTATTCTCTTAGTCTCCTTTCTCCAGGTCATTAATGAAGATCAAAAGACAAGTGTCTAAATAGCATTCCCTTTGACAAAACAAACAGTTCTTTCAATTGTTCCTCACTGGTTAGGTTTCTAATAATTTTTGCTTTCCTCCAGGTTCTTTTTAGTTGATTTTCCTGGAAGCGCGGTGATGCTCGAGCAGCGCAGGCATGCGCTGGCTCATCATCAGCCCACTGCAGCTGGAGGGTGGTTTCCAGCAGCTGCAGAGACGCACATCTGTCCGTAGTCTGCCTGGTCAGAAACTGAAGGCTTGATTCCAGAATAACCAAATTATTGAAACATATTGGCCTTTTTTATAATGAGGACTCAGACTGTCATATAGTCTTTGACTTCTCTTGTGGTACATGCACGTACTTTAATACATGTGTAACAAATCAATTAGAGCTTTCCCTCTCATTCATAACAAAATAACAGCAAAACTAGACTGGACCATTGTTTGTCGGCGGTAGAAATGACACTCAAACCAAACCGCACTCTGGTTTACAAGGGGATACCAGGATCATCTTCCAAACTTGTCTTATTGGTGCTCCCACACTTGCTTAACGTAATTTTGGGGTTTGTGTGAACATGAACCAGCTCCTTTCCTGTACAGCCTGGCAAGTGTGGAATGGGGAAAGAGGGGTCGGTTTGGTTAATGTAATTCAGAAAGCTAGAGCAAGTGAAGGGCAATGAATCAGAAGGCAGAAAAAAATGGAGGAATAAACATAAACTGAGTTAAATGACAGACAAAGGGAAGATACTTGTATCTCATCTTCATTTCTATTAATCTAGTTTTTCTTCTGTAATTTATGTAGTCTGTCTCTATAGCTTTACATTATTATTTAGATACTGATTTTAGCCTATAAATTTAACTTGCCTGAAGTTTTTTTATAGCTGTATGAAGCTGTGAACCAACCTTCAAAATACCTGATATTCAGTCATTAGGCGTGGCTAAATATTTTAATATTTGGAACTAATTATCTATTGGACAAGGGATTTTTTAATAGTGAATGTTGGTGGTTTATTCATTCTCCATTTTGTAAAATATTTTTTTTCAAAGTACCAAACAAGTCTGGATAAAACAGCTACCAATAAACACACATATGAGTAACAGTTTGGAAGACTGTCAATTTTGCTAAAATGCCATATGCCTAGTCTGCTGTTCCTTGTAATCCTCTCTAGCTTTCATCAAAAATTATATGAGCTGAGCTACCTTGTTTTGGATATTTACTGATGAACAGATTTGACTTTCTTTGTAACTGGTAATGGTAGCAATCAGGAGAGAAACGATGGTCTGGTGCTGAAGATACTATCCCAAACAAAAGTATTTTTTCACAAATGTTTATGACAGAAAACCAAGAAAATTCATATTAAAAGTAGCCTGTGGTGGCGAGAGAAGTACTTGAAATAAGCGCAGCCGTAGTTAAGAGCATCATGTTTCATAGAGACTGTTAGAGAACAGCAACCTGTAGTGGTGCTCCAAGAGAAGGAAGAAGCCAGTGTCTTGCCCTGCTTACCACCGGTATCTCCTGCTCCATGCACTGATGGAAGGAGAACTAATGTGGGATGTGAAGAGACAACAGTTGTTTGGAGGAGGAATCACGGTAGGTCATTTTTGTGTGACATCCAGTTACGGACAAAGGCAAATCTCATGCAAAATAATAACATTTTATATGAATCTGATAGAAAAGTTAAGAAGGGGTCACAGGCATATTTAAAAATAGATTGTCCCATGATTGCCTTTGGTTGGACTGCATTAACCTCAGCAATTTTAGTTTTTTGTTTGAAATTTTCAATTAATTTCTAAGCTTTTCATCAGCAAGTATAGGCTTTTTAAAGAAAGAAAACAGTACGAATAGTGTAAGTGTTATGACTAATAGTGGTAAGAGTAGCATAATAAGTTTTGAAAAAACACAGGATAGAAATAAGGGATCACCATGAAATAGAGAAGGGCGTACACAGGTAAAAAAGGCAGGCTTCTCTTCAAGAAAGTGCAGGGTCTAATCGCTGTGGCTGGAACTCGGGCCGGTAAAGGGACAGTCCCTGTCAAGGTCACTGATATTTCGCTCGGGACGTCTGGCTTTGATTTATCTTCCGCTGCAATATTACTTGAACCTGGGATTGTAAACAATAATTACATCCCGTCCTCTTGGCCGGTGTCACAGTACTCTATGCATATCAGCGTCTTGCAGATTCTTCAGCCGTTTTTGATCCACCTCCCGATGCTGTTCGTAGTTTGGTCTGTAGTAAAAGATGATTCATATGCTACCTTTGTACACTGTTTTGGGGCTTTGTATCTTGGAGGTGGATTGCGTCCAAGGTCACCCAAGCACTGAAGACTTTGTTCTGAGGGTATTTTCTTTTTCTGTTTTACCATTGGTCTTTTTAATTTGTTTTCTATTAAATAGAGCAAAGCATGCTTCCGCTATTGTTGCTTTTTTTTTTGTATAGGTATTAAACTGCCGTTGGAAAAATAAGAACATGCAAACATCAACTTAGCAATGTGTACACTTGGTTTGTTCTCTCATCTGCAAACACAGTATGTGTGTTATTTTTGTTCTAATTCTCATTCACTTCTATTAAGGAACAATTTAAGTACTATCGCTTTATGTTGCTGCCAATTTTCATGGCATTTGAAAAAAACCAACCAGGTGCAAAACCTTGCAGGAGCCATCGTAGTTGGCTAGTGGTTTAAATAAGCTGCATGCAGCCTCTATATATACGTGGAAGTTTTGCTAGTAGTCTTAGAAACTTAGTCATCCTTCCGACATATGGGGAACCTTTCCTATTGCAATATTATAGTTCTACTGTGATCACACATTGCTGGATTTGAGGTAATAGTGAATATGTGAGAAAGCTGATTTTCTGATATTACTAAATTTGCAGTGAACAGCAAATGGGATACTTTCACACTTCTTACCTATTTCAGGGATACATTTTACCACGTAAGGCTGGTTTCTTAAAAAATGGGGTCCTGAGTCCTCTGCCCCTCTTCTTCCCACCCGTTGAAACGTTCTCAGTCTCTTCCTTATGATGGCGCTCACCCCCCTTCCCACGAGACTTGCCCGCCGGGAGGAGATGCTGGGATCAGGAGATGCTGGGACCAGCCTGGAGCTGCCTACCTGCACTGAGTTCTCGGAAAGCCTGACCGCGTTTGCAGCTAGGTGCCGTCTGTCCAAAGGAGATGGCAAGGGCTGAGTTGCTCCTGCCTTTCGCAGTTTGGAAGCATAGGGTCTTTTCCCTCCTTGCCATGGAGTTCTCCTCTTCGTTGCACCTCCTGTCCCTCAGTCGGATTTGATGCGAACGGGCCAGCGGGTTCAAAGGTAACTGAGAGGGACGGGCAGACGGGTATCGCACAATTACCTGCCCCTGGTTTTGTCAGGAAACGAGGTGGAAAGGGTTTCTACAGTCAGTTTATATGAACGCTATGAAAAAAATTCCGTTTCTATGGGAATTGGGAAAGTTGCAGCATTTCTCCTTTGAGTTTCAGAAAGCTCTTAATTTGTGTTGCAAATTCTTCTGCTTGCAGGACCGTGCTCTTCCTTAGTCCACATCTGTGCACAGCAGGATTTGTGCCAGTTCATAGAAAGAAGAAACGCGGGTCTGACAGTCACTAGATTTGGCTTTTATCTGAAGCCAAGCAGTGCGGTCCTCCATTTCCATTCCTTAAAACAGAGCAAAATCTGGTTTATCCTCTGAACACGAAGCACCTGAAGAAAGATGCTTCTTAAAGCAATAATGTTTCCGTTGCTGTAGAGGTGTGGCAAGCCCTAACCCATTAATATGGTGCTTCAGCAGTCGGAGATGCTCTGCTAACCTGCACCAATTGCTGGTAATTACCGTTCTTCTGATTCATTTACTGATACTGGATTTATAAGACAGATTGTCTTTGGTCCCCATAATTAATTGTAAAGTGTTGCCAATGTCTTTTGAAAAAGATGTGGGGTTACTAATTGTATTTAGCCAATGAATTGAAATTACTGGAGTGTCTGTTTGGGACCATTTTGGCAAGTTGCATATTTGTAAGTAATGAGAAATGTGTATTACTGGAATTTTTCTTTTAATTTATTCCATTACAAAGAGAATTTGTTGTAGGATAAAGTTGTTGTTATGTAGGAAAAAAATGAACATGACGGCAGTATTGCAAGCTTAGTGATTGGTATAGATTTGAGGAAATGATAAATGATAGGATGCAGAGTAGCAATTTAAATATTTGACAGTTTTTACAATAAAAAAGCAGTTCATCTTATATTGAAAGTCTCTGGTAAATTTTCAAAAGTTCTGGAAGCAAGCCAAGCGGCGTCCTTAAAAAGGAGTGAAGTATCCAATTCATTCGGACGAGGACAGCCATGAAATAAAAGGCGGATGCTGAAAGGTCTGTAACACCGCCTGCTGCAGATGACATTTTTGTAATGCAAGCACGGAGAGCGCGGGATTTGATGGACCTAGACTTAGATTGATGGAGAAAGGGTGCAGTATTCGGAGATGCAGACAAAGGGCTGCTGTAAGGGATATTTTAATTCCCACTGAAATTAATCTTGGCCAGTTTGGGTCTGTGCCCTGCCACCGAGACCACGACCACGCAATCCGTTATGTCTTGCTGCAGCACAGGTACAGGGTCTCACCGTGGCTGTTCGTCAGCCTTAGAGGACTTAGAGGAGCAGGGCTGCTCCAGCTCTGCTCTCGGAGGAGAAGGCCGTCTTTCACTGACGTCTCTCCCCCCGAGTTTCACCATCAGCCATAAAACTCTGTCATGGACTAGAGAAGAGGATTGGATTTATTAAGTGGCGTGAGAGGCGTCTAAGACACCACAAGCCGGTGACAGTGGGGCTGCAGGAGCCGCAGCCTGGAGGCAGCAGCTGCTGGGCTGGCAGAGCCTGAGGCAGCATCTTACCCCGCTCTGCATCCGGACCAGCCCCAGCCCCGGGGAGCGGAGCGTGGCGGGGGCAGCCGGGGTCATGGGCAGGAGGGGCTTTGTGCAGCGTGACGTTCAGGCGGTAGTTAAGGCACGCCTGGTCAGTGAGACTGGAACGAGGGCGTGGAAAGGCCAGGTGTGGGTTCAGTCTTGCTCTTCTGGAATGGGAGCGTGACCACAACACTGTCAATATTTTTTGTTGTTGTTTCTATACTGGAAGAAAAATATTATATAAGTGCAAAAAATATACTTTCATAAGTCGTAACATGATTCCCATAGATATATTGCAAGGTGTGTTTGGATAAGGCCATCCAATCCTGATCAAATAAAACCTGATGTAATTTTGGCGAGATATACATGACTAGCGAATAACATTTTACATGCTCACATGGAAAAGTCATCTACAATCCATGGGTTTAAATCACCATGCCAAAGATCTGAATAGATTGCAAGTTTTTAAAACATTACAGCTTGCTCGTGGATCATTCATAACCACAGAATAATTGTGGAATACATTATCGGTTTGAAATATTTGCCTACTTAGCCTCATAATGACACAGCGGGTGCTGGTCTCTTCTCCCAAGTGACAAGTGACAGGACAAGAGGAAACGGCCTCAAGTTGCGCCAGGGGAGGTTCAGGCTGGATATTAGGAAAAATGTCTTTCCTGAGAGAGTGGTGAAGCACTGGAAGAGGCTGCCCAGGGAGGTGGTGGAGTCCCCATCCCTGGAGGTGTTCAAGGAAGGTGTGGACGTGGCACTGCGGGACATGGTTTAGTGGGCATGGTGGGGTTGGGGTGGTGGTTGGACTTGGTGATCTGACAGGTCTTTTCCAACCGTAGTGATTCTGCGATTCTGTGTAAAGTTTAGTATTTCAGATTAAATCACATTGAGGAATGAAAGATTTAATCCAAAGCAGTATGAAAAATCACATTTATTTTGCCAAACTAGTTTTTAGTTTAGTTAGCTAAATGGCTTTCCTTCAGTGTTACATGTGGTCAAATACTGCTCTAAGTGTTTCAAACTACTGATTTTTAAACTAATTACTCTTGATTGAAAATGTGTCTTTTTTTGTGTTACATGAAAACAACAAAAAACTGCCTGAGTCTAGTTAATGGAGAGCAAAGTTTGGATTCATCATAGCTGTTCTTTCTGGAATTCATAAATATAGCATTACGGTTATCTTCTCAGGGAACAAAAGCGTCCCTGTGACCAGAGTGCCCAGTCCAAACAGCCTGGCAATCGAAAGAGTGACGACCTTTGATGTTGTGAGTTACTTGGTTCTGGAGAGGAGATCACTCTGTGTCAGCCCTTTCTGAGAGCTACAGAGGCTTTAACAAGTTCATCTTTTATACCCTTATTCTTAAAGTGTGTCTAAATCCATTTTTTTTGTCTTTGTACTGCATTTAGATAGATCTGTTTGTTCAAAAATTTCTGAAATTTCCTCCTTACAAAGGCACAAGACTTTCAGATTTTTTATGTTCTTAGATGATTCCTTTAGAAATGTCATTCTCACCTTCAAGGGGTACAATGAGTGGCATGTATATCTCAATTTAAGAAGTAATCCTCAAAAAAGGAGGAGGGCAGGCTGAAAAAAATAAGCTTACGATGAACTTGCACAAGTCTTCGGAAAAGAAAATGACTGATCTGATTTTACACAAAACATGCCCTTAGTCTCAAAGTTGGAAACACACAAAGGGATTGTTGGTGGATGGGCAGAAACCTACGAGATGGTGACAGTCCAGGTTTTAAAAGAAAAGTGATGAAAATACGATAGCCCAGGTGCTGGCAGAGGTATGGGTATGAGACACTGGAAGCAGGCTTAGAGAAAAGCTGGTTGGAAAGTAGTGGTTTAGGTATTATTTGCTTTAGATATTATTTGATGACTGTTCTTTCCAGGAAAAAAAAAAAAAACAGACAAAGAGAAAAACAACCCCAAAACTGGTAAGTGCAATGGGAAAACAGTTTCACGAGATTTGTAAGAATTTCACCTGTTTATATGAGGGCTGTACAGACCAACACAGTTATTTCCTTCAACACTGCACTGTACTGTTACAAAACCCTGAATCCTGGGAACAACAGTGTGCAATTCATTAACAGCTGTGTAAATTTAGTGTGATTGCTTTTGTTTAATTTCAGTGAGAGAACATGCTCAGACCTGGCTCAAACACAGGGCAATTATGCTAATGACATACCTTAGGAACTAATTTAAAACATAAATAATGTATTATTGACCATAAGATTACACTCAAGCTTAGATTTGATTCCTTCTTCATCATTTTGCTGCTTGGACAAATTAGCCTCGTGGGAGGTTTAATTTGGGTCCCTTTGGGATCCTGGACTCTGGCAGCACAAATGAGTCAGGCTGCTCAATGCCACGTTCCTGTGCAACTTCATGCGTATTTTGAGTGACACAAAGTTTTATACAAATGCCTTACCCTGCTTGCAAGCCTCAGCAATGAAGTAACTGCAAAGAGATGCCGAGCTCCAGCTCCGCCATGGCATGTCCGCACCTCTGTAGTGAGGTGGGAGCTTCTGAGCCAGGCTCAGTGGAAACCATCCTCGATCCCACGTCCTCTGGGCCCGTGCCCCCCGGGGCTGTGGCAGGTGAAGCAGGGGTTTAAATTCTCTGGTAACATGGTTGATGCACCAGCTCCGTGTGTCAGCGTGATGAGTGGACGTCGAGACGTGGGTGCAGCCAGGTGACCGACCCGGCAGCCGGAGGTGGGAATTACAGATTTAGAATTGACCTAATACCCAGACTTCTGAGAACGTGAAGTCTTGGGGTAAGTACCAGGAGTTTGTAGATTTAAGTTGCCTAATGGCCTTTCATCTTTATTATCAGAGGCTCAGTCATTTCCATTGCTTTCGATGGAAAAGCGATGTTTCAGCACTCACAGTCCCCAGTTGGGGGTCAGACTTTTGTTTGTCCTGGGCATTGCTTGCAAACAGGAGTCTGACTCACAGGCAGAACCACTCTCCTGCTCACGCCAGCGTTGCCCACAGAAGGCAATGGCTGACGACGACCCTCGTCACCGCCCAATGCCCCTTGCCTCCCGTGCAGCCGAGCCAGCGGCCGATGCCACAGCCGCGAACCCACGGCGGCAGCAGGGGCAGGACCCAGCCCCACCGCTCGGCACGGGCAGCCAGTCTTTCAGCTGACGAGGAAAGCGCAAGACTCTTTTTCTGCTTTCTTTTCTTTTTCTCTTGGTGACAAGGCCAGATTCCCCACCTTTCCTTTCCTTAAGAGTATTAAAGCAGTACCAAAACTTAACAGGGGCATGTGCTTAGCAGCTGGCAGCTGGAAATGGTTTGCTCTGGACCATACAAAACGCTGGTTTTCTGTGTAGGAATTATTTTTTTAATGAACTGATAGGGGAAAAGGTACACGCACCACTGTTTTGTTTTGTATAAAAATGTTTATTGGGTTGTATTTCGGGGTTTTCTCTCCTAAGAACAGCATACCTGCAGTGAGTTGCCTCATGATATAAAATTAATGTTCCTTTCTCACTTAGCATTTATTCATTACTATTGATTACTTGCTGTAAATGGGATGATTAATTGGGCGCTCTTGCCCTGCTGCACAATGTGAGAAGGGCAAATGAGGTGTTTTACTCTGCCATGACAAGAAAGCTCAGTGTCCATTGTGCAGAGCCAAAAGTTTAAAAATAAGTAAGTGCATTCCTTGGTCTTCAGGAAATAGGGAGTTTAAATGTGTGTGTGGCTGTGTGCAATGCTTACCCCCCACTCGTACTGCAGGGTCTGCATGCCAGCGGCTCTCATAGTCAACAGCTTTACAGTACGTAATTTTGGATAATATTTTAGTTAAAGAATAATAAATTAGCCTTTATGTTTGATCTCAGGAGTGAGGAACAGCCAATTAATGGACAGGATTGTCCGTGTAATCCTCCCAGAACCGGTGCGTTGTTAGTTCCAAGCTAATGAACACAGAAAGTATATCCCTGCTGCATTGTATTGTTTATTAGAATTATTACTTTTTTTTTTTGCTAATAATTGTAATTATTTATCACAGCTATTTACTGGTGCTATGTAGAAATGCACAGACAATCGACTAATTACTTCACACCGTCAGCCAGAGAGAAAGAGAAAGTGCTCAGGGCGGCTGGGTTCCCCTTCCCGGTAATTGGTGTCATTCTGTTTCGCTTCATAAAATGCCTGGCTTGTACCATGTGAGGGTGTGTGACCGCTTTAGGAGTCCACTGCCGAAGTGGTGCCTATAACTTAGTCCCGGTTCAGACACCTTTAATTTCAGAGTCTTTTGAAGACGAAAGATCATGGCTATCTAATTCAGCATCGCAGGCTTTACAAGGCTTCTCCCAGTCCCTTGCATCAAGGAGTTGACATCAGTCAGGTCATCACATCAGCATCGCTGAGTCTTGTTAAACGCACCACGATGCTGGATATTCTGCCAGGTGTATTGGAAAAATAAGTGGCTAATTTGTATCAGAAGCACAGAATAAATCCAAGGTGTTGTTTCTGCCATGGTGGCTTCAGAACAGAATTCATGTGATTTCTCTCAGAGACTTTCTCGGAACGAGAGTTCAGGTTTAGGTATTATGTTTCTGCATCTGAGGAGTATTTCAACTTTTCTTGACTTTCTGAAACTTCTGCTAATCATCTGAAAAGACTTGCCAGTCTTTTAAAATTGTTTGATAATTCCTCCCTACCAAATTGCTCGCTAACAGTATGGCCAGTTGAAAGAAAAAGATTAAATTGCACAAAGATAATTTTCAAAGGCGGTGATAATTCACCCCATCTCTTCCAGGTCTGGCTGGAAATCAGATTGTCAGCTGCCATCAACATGCACAGTCCTCGGGCTGTAAAGCTCACGTGCTGGAATTTGTGCATTTGAAATCAAAGCTTTGCAGTACTAGAAATGTCATTCTGAACTCCTCTTTTTTGATATTTTCTTTAGGAAAGAATTGCATTCAAACAGAAATGTTCCAGAGAACAAAAATGAAATGTCATCTTTTATATCTCTTAAAGCCTTGTATTGTGAGGGTGTACTACGGTCAGTATAACCCTTTAGATCGAGAAAGTTTCTGCACGTCAAGAATTTTACCATGGAACATTGTATATTGTCTTCCGTAAATGTCACTCTTTGTGCACTCTTGCTGGACTGAAAGTGGAAATATGAACTCGCATGAAAACACCTGCATATTAAAATTCCATTTGACGTTCATAGTAATTATAATCAGGATTAATTCATTCGGTCTGAGAGCAGATACTATTGCACTGTGGGAATTCTAAATTACTGATTTTTGACTGTGAGAGTGAACGTAGCCGTGCCGTACTGCTTCGGTAAAATCCAGAAGGGGTGTGAAGGTGTGGAAAGACGTCTCCAGTCCCAGTATCAGGAAGGACGTCTCCAGTCCCAGTATCGGGACCACGCGCGCTTCCACTGCCGCTTCCCAGCACAGGGTGCATCCTCCTCCTCCCGCCCTCCATTCCTTGTTGGAGCAGTTTGGTCCTCGCTATCTCTTCCCAGCCCTCCTGGGACCTGCCTCCAAAACGGGATGGCCCTGGCCCCAGCGGAGAGGGCAAAGAGAACAACATGAGTGCAGTCTCCGCCTCGGGCAGGGCAGGAGCCTGTGAAAATGTTTTGGCTCTCCAGAAAATGCCCTTTTCCATGGATTAACTAGCAGAGACTGGACTCCCAGCTTGGGCACGCAGATGTAGATGTCTGCAATAGGTTGTAAGAACATTTTCTGAGCAGGTCTGCACTTTGGAAAGAAATCAGGAAAATGTTGTATTGCACTAAACTCTTCCTGCTTGAGTCACGGCTGATGGGTTGCAACTTCACGGCTTTCTGTGAGTGTCTTGGGAAAAAAAGAAAGACGGGATATGAAATACAGCCATTACAAGAGAAATTTCAATTTTGCAAGGGCTAGAAAGCAACATTAAGCTATAATTAAAAAGTTATTGGAAACCTCCACAAGGCTCCAATCCAATTTAATTAATGCAGCTCTTCCTCCATCAGAAAGGCAGTAATCATTACAGTGGCATTTCAGAGGTTGCACAAATCTGGATTTCACCTATTTTGAATGCTAGATGTAATTATAATTTTCTCATATCCATCCCGCTTTTCTTAGCAGAAGTTAAAATTCTGCAAAACCGGACTTTATAGGGGGTTCAGCATTACCCATTATTGCACTAGCCTAATGATGTGAAGGAAGAAAATTTTAAAGCGTTATGCACAAGAGTTCTGCTGCTTAAAAACAGCAGGCGACACAAACTTGTGCTGGTCTGCATATTAATAAAAAAAAGGAAATGGGCTGTTGAAGCCAAGAATTAAAAACCACTGTTGATTAGCTTCATCATTAGCAATCAGTGTGTGTTATTTTTCTGTCAGACCTCTTTCTTCTACAGACTTTCAGAGACCGTTTAATAATTAGAAGAGTAAAGATGGAGAGAGTTTTGAAGGTCTTGGATAGAAGCACTGTACTTTTCATGTTGCATGTGCTTTTCATGTTCACCTGTGGGCGGTGATTCTCAAAGCGGTCCTCGAGCAAGCTGAGCGGCTTCTTTATGCTTAAGTAAAGTAGTGTTTTGGAGGAGTGCGTGAAATTCAGAAGGGTTGCAGTGGTCAGTCCAGAAGCCTGGGGAGCTCCCCCTTTTGGACAATGAAGTTTTATACATCTTTTTGTAAAGACGCGAAGGTGAGTTCTTATCATATCACGGGCTGAAGAGAACAGCGTTCTAAAAAAAAAGCATGCAGGTCTAGCCTTTGCAGAGACTTCGCTTTCCAGCCCTTTGTACGCCTAACTGCATTTCACTCTGCAGCTACAGACCCTGGTTAATTTGGCAGTAGGTCCCAGCTTTCCCCGGTATAACCAGAAGGAACCTCTCTGCCTACCTCGTGTTGCTCCTGTGCAATCGCCCGCGGCACGGCCGGCTCTGCCACGAAGCCCACAAGCGCAGAGCTGTGCTTTTTGCCCCTCTTCCTCCCGGGCGTGCGGTGGGTGGTGGTTGGGAGCATCACACAGGGGATTTTGGAGACTTCCACTGCACGCATCTTCTGCCTCGTGCTGCCAGCCCGTGGGTGTTCTTTTTCCAGTGTTTGCACCCAGGTGTAAATATGACCTCCTTGCTGAGCCCACACGACAGGACTCTTGCGTTAAGCTGAAGAAAACAAGTCCTGATATTTCTCTACGGCTACATAGCGTAGCACTAAGCCAACATAAAAAGCTTTCGTACGAAGGTTAGGTCTGTATTGTCTAAAACACCTTTCCAGTCCCTGTGAGATATAAAATATTCCTTACTAGTTTTTCTTTTAAAATTACTTGCTTTTTGATATTTTCTATGCAGAAGATCCAATTAATAACCTTTGTATAGGACATTTGTTTGGTTGTTGGGAGAGTTTTCCTGGTATGTTATTTGTTCAGTGTTTCAAAACTACCAGTTGTTGTTGTTCTAGCAATTTTTCAATCTCTTTGCAAATCAATTGATTCTAACTGAGTTTATCTAGATTACAATGAAGTTACTTAGATCTGAGTCTTACACAGTTTGTGGTTTTGCTTTGTGTATCTTTCAAATCAATAATATATGCAATTCGGAGATGGCGACATTTTCAATAATTAAGTGCCTTTTTAGTAGAGTAGATGTTACTTAAGACCAGAAAATTGATTAAATCACTCTCAGCCTTGGAAGTATTTTTGCTCTACTAGGGAAATGTGATGTAATCTCATATACACTGAATTTAGTGGGAGCATTTTTTATTTCTTTCTAATCATCATTACATTGATGCTAGAAAAAAACTATCTAAAATTTTTATGTGCCAGATGTATGAAAAAGTAATTTTCACTTTACACTATTAATTTTTATACATAGATGTATATATAAAATCAATGTAACTGTTTAGAAAACCAGACATAATATTGTGGGAACAAAAAACTTAATCAGAAATACATACTTTTGTTTAGATGAAATTGTTAATAAATCTTAGAGAATAAAGTTGTTGGGTTTCTTTTTGCATTTGTATTTTTTTATGAACCCAGAAGGCCTTATGGCATTTTCCTCATAGAGCTTTCTAAGTTACAAAACTGGAAATACAATAGTAACTTATAGATGGTGCAAAGGATATCTGTCGCGACATGTTTATGCAAGCAGTAGGTTTGCCAAGTAGCATATATTTTGGAGTTCATATCTTAATTTTTTAGCTTAGCACATGTCTCAGAGTCATATCCTTCTGCCGAAATCTATAAAATAAGATAAAATTATCCAATAGTCAATACGTTTTAATAAAAAATATTCACGTACACAGGTAGCATTGCCTGGAACTGTAACTTTTCTTTCCCTATGCTGTTCCTTTGCAGATTCTGTTTTAGAATGGGTATACATAGAACAGTTTGCATTCAGCTCTGCTCACTTTGGTATAACACACAGTGTCAGTAATCCAAGGCTGATACTTGCTGTCATTTTATTCCTGTCTAGATTCTAAATTACAAGAAAACCACTTTTCAATTCAGCGTGATTTTTAAATCTGGCAAAATAAGCCTAGCTGTAATTCTTTTTCCTAAGTAAAAACTTACCAGCATAATAAGAATTTGCAGCACGTTCAGTCTGCACTAAATAGGTTGGTGTGTCGCAATGTAATCAGGAAAAGATTTAAAACTTTGCGAAGTAATATTCTGTCACCAGCTACTAGACGTACAGCTTTAACTTTCTCGCTGAACTCTCTGAGTTGCAGCAGTGCAACGGATGGGGAACAGAACCAGCCTTGCGTTGGTGTCAGCAGAAACTGCGATAGCTGGTGGTGAAGGACCAGTCTGCAGCTTATCATCATCAAAGCAGATGAAGCTATTGAAAGTGCCAATTCAACAGTATCTTCCTATTGCAATGCCATACAGAAATGCCTTTCTTTAATAAGAAAATACAGACAGCATTTATTGTTACCGCATCAAAAATATCAATAAGCAGCCCTCACGTTGCGTTTCCCAGCATAATATAGATAGATAAATGCTTTTGCCTGCCTCCAGGTACTGGTATAGACTTTTCGAATTGGCAAACCTGAACTACTGGCAGTTCATCTGAGGTTAGTAACAGTCAGCAAAGGTTTTCGGTTTTTTCCAGGTATTGCTATTTTCCAAGCCTAGCACTGCTGGTATTTCCCGTATATTTTTGTGTGGGTGTAATTAATTTATAAGTCCTTTGGTGCTTCAGTGAAGGTTTTATTTTCGTTTGTGGCAAACCCCTACTCTATTAGCAAGCGGAAGGTCTCTCTGCAGTATCTCGGGGAGGGGAGCAGAGCCCCGGCCGTGCCGGCATGGGGCTGCAGCTGCAGAGGAGGTGCTGCCTTCACCCGGGGCTGGGAAATGACGTTTTCAAGATAAACGTAGTAGGGTGGAAGTGCTGCGTGACTGATGATGAATGTTGCGTCAACAGTTGTAGTCACGTCTTTGTCTTTAATAGGCTTTGATGGGCTTTTCTTCCATGAATTTGTCTAATTGCTTTTCGAACCCATTTATGGGTTTGGCTCCCACAGCATCCTGTGGTAATGAGTTCCACAGTTTAATTATACACCTTGTGAAAAAATACTTTCTTTTCTTTGTTTTGCACCTACTGTTTAATTCTTTTCTGACCACCCTTTGTTCTTGCATTTTGAGAAACAACAAATAATTGTTTGCCATTTCGCACTTTTGCTGCTGTACATGATTTTCTATACATCTGCTACGCCGTCCTCTCTTTCCCAAATTGAATAGTGCTTTATCTTGCTTTGAATAGAACCTCTTCCTATTAGTTAACCATTCTTGTCACATTTTTCATACCTTTTCTAGGTCTTCTAAAACCTTTTTGAGAGAGGATGTCAGATATGCAAACTGTGGCTCTCCTGTGGATTTTTATTGGCACAATGACATTTCCATTGTCATCAGTGCCTTTCTGTGTAATTCCTGCCTGTACCTTCGCTTTCGTTCTCCCCTCCTGAGCACTGAAGCTGATCTTGAAAAGTACCCATAAAGACTGCATCATCTGGGGAAGTTTCCCGAGCACCACTATCTAATTTAGTGACCTTTCTTTTTGTGTGTGTCGTTAGGTCTGCTTTGCTCAACCTGGCGTTACCTTGCATTTACCCCCAATGGCAGTTCCCTCCTGCCGCTGCAGCGGTGCTCTGTCCTGTGAGGATGGGCTGGAGCTCCTCGCAGCCCAATTGCCTTTACATTGCTCCAAATAGCTGTGCATCGCCGCCGAACTTTGTCATCTCCTCCTGTACCACTCTTCAGCCTGGGAAAACGTTGAGCCCTGCCCAGAGAGATCTCACGGCGGCTGCACCGGTAGCCTTCCTGCTGAAAAACAAACGCTTTCCTACTCCTCATCTGCTGTCTCTTCGCTGGGCGGGTGTTGGTGTCAGCTCCGCTGAAGTGGGTGATGGCCCTCTGAGACGCCGCTGCCCCGAGGAGAAGCTATGCTGTCTCTTCTCCATTAACCCCAGTTTTCAGTATGTCTCCTCATTCCGTGCTTCACCAGTGCCCACCTGTTTGCCCAGTATGGGAGTCACGCGTAGTGGTCTGTGTGATTGCCGCTGGAGCCATTCTGAAAATTTGTATTGTGTTCTCCACCTTCCGTTCCCCTACTGCTGAGGCCAACTTAGGCGCCAGGTAACAAATCAGCAATTTCATATTTGATTTCCTTCAGGAGCTGGTGTTTACGTATTTCTGTAATACACCCAATGAAGTTTGCAGGCTTTTTCCGGAATATCTATACTGTTTCAAAATGTTTAACTGGTCGCTGTTGAGCGTGTATGTCTATCACTGTTGGGTCTGGCATCCTTCAGCAATGCACTTGCCCTGCTGCTGGGAGACGTCCTTCCCCTCCGAGCTCAGCGGTCACAGGTGATTCCCCACAGCGGCCAGAGGGCATGGGTGGGCCTCCGGATCGCCATGCTACTACCTCTTCACTGCTCCCTTGTCTTACTAGATAAACTGATCAGGCCTCTTCATTAGAGAGCAGAGCTGGTGGAAGCGCTCTTGCTGTCTGAATTGAGGCGTATAACTAAATTAGACCTGTGTTTAAACAGAGGGTCCTGTAACCGGAGATAAGCAACATCCGAAACACGGAGAAGTATGGTCAAAATGTGCGCAAGCTTCCCTTCCTTCAAACTATGTGGGGTTTCAAAGCAATAAAGGGAAAATGTATTTTCATTACCTGTATGGAAGGAGAACAGTGGGACTGTGACAAGAAAGGCGATGTCTCGAGGCAGTAGCACAGGAAGGGGAGTCCCGTGCTGGTGGGCAGCGGTGGGCTCTGCTCTGCGCTCCGTCGGGGGGGTTCCCCATCCCCATCCCGCACAGCTCCGCTCCTCTGCGCCGCTTCGCCTCCTCCGCCGGGATGGCGTGTCTTTGGGTGTGCTTCCTTCTGCGAAAGGCTTATTGAGAAATTGTGTGACGGTCAGCGATGACCGTCTCAGCTTCACAGCGAGCTGCCGTGTTGTGAGCCTCGGCTTGATGGCTGAAACTAAACAAATCCTCATCGGGTGCGTTGTGTGCTGAGTACAAGCAGCAGATTCAGCAGAGTGAGAGAGTCTGCAATCTAACCCCGAGTGTTTATCCGTACAAATCCACCCCTTTTCCTACGTTTATTGGGTGATTTACTTTGTGCAGGTATCATTGCTAAAACAGGACCTAAGGGAAGAAAAAAAGAAAGGGGTAGTCGCTGTGAGGGTCAGTTTACGGGAGAAGGCTCGAAGGGAGTGATCGGGGGAGGCAAGCAGCTGGAGGGTAGCGGGGGGCTGTGAGTGGGGGTGCCCAGGGGATGCGGGTGCTGGTGGGGAGCAGCCCCTGCAGAGCTGCCCCACGCCCGCCGGCACGGCCAGCCCCCACCCCGCCGCTGCAGCAGCCGTGGCCTCCCTCCCACTGCCTCCCTGGGAAGGAGGACGGCTCTGAAACCCACCTCCACTGAATGACATCGTAATCCTTCAGTTAGGCAGTTCTTCAGCAGGCGCTCCTTGGGAGGTGAAAGTGTCTCATGTATTTTTTTAGAAAATCCCACCTTTTATCACAGGGAAACAGATCATGAGAATGATGACTTGCTAACAGAATAAACTCTGTCTGTGTTCATGCATATACATACATATATAGACCCACACAGATAAAATAAAAGCTATCTATTGTAAGAAATACAAGTAATGCAAAAACATTAACAGAAATTAATCCTTTCAGATGACAAAGAAATTAAGATCAGGTCACTTAAAATGATGGGATTTCTGCCAAAGCCCTTTAAATGCAGTGTATTGTGCCTAATGCATAGGCAGGGTCAGTATGTGGCTCTTGGACGGTAAGTGCTAAGAGGTAAGAGGTACCTCTTACGACTGATAAATATTGAAATTATTGTAATGAGATTCATAATGAAGTAATTGGCAGTTTTATTCTTTCCCGTCACTGCTTAGGTGAAAAGTACTTTGGAGAGTCTCATGTCCATTTTCTAGGGTTAACAGATGGAGTGGAAAACCAGAAGTCTCAAAGCATGGGCTCTGAGACTCTATGTCCACTTAAAATACTTCAGCATGAGGAACTTCAGAGTCTTTCTTCAGTTTTTCGAGAAATTTCAACATTTCTATATATTCTGAAACTAAGTTACTTCTTTAATTTTATGAACTTTCTGCATAATGATAATTGTGAGTTTGGTTGAAAATTCTCATCAGTTTAATGACTCACCAAGAAGGACATGATTATCTTAGGAAACCGCGTAATCTGTTATTTTAACTCAAGGATGTCTTCTAGATGATTCGTTCCTATACCTGTTTTCTCTTACTCATCTATTACACCTTCATATGTTCCAGCTAATCAAAAAGAAACCGCAAAGGTCGTTACGATTCCTGTTTGTGCTTTGAATACAAAGGGAAGCGGCGTAAAAGCTGCAGCTGCTGGGTGCGGCGGAGCTCCTGGGAGGGTGGCCCTGGAAAAGCGGGTGTGAGGGTTGTGCACATCCCCTTTATCCCATTTTTTAGTGCTTTCATGAGCTGGAGCACCTCTCGGTTGCACAGCATGACCGTAGGCATCTCCAGTTCTGGAGGGCTGCTGTAAGCAAAGAGTTAACTGGATTAACTCCTATTCCTAACTAGACAACTGTAAATAAAAAGTTTATTAAAACTGACTGTAAATGATGCAAATCTCTCATTAAATGTTCCCAGGCAAGCAGCAATACGTAGGCTTACCTCATAAAGATTAGAGGCCAGGTTAGAGGGTAATTGTGTTTTGCATCCAAATGTAATAAGCTTCTACCGTTGGGGAGAGTGCAGACTGCTGACCTGTTTGGAAAAGGCAACTGTTTTTAGTGGAAATGCTTGGATTTACCTATACATCCTATCAGCTAACCTTAGTTTAAAGCTTGAGCTTTTTATCTTGTTGGCCAGCATGAAGTACATGCAAATATTTCATGAATATAATGAAATACAGCAAACGACAGCCCCAACTACACTGCGAGTGCTGATGGCTGAAGACACTTCTGACATCTGCGCCACTAAAAATAGTACTCGATTTTGTCTTCCCCCCCCTATTTTTATTTTCTGTTTTTCATAGTTCTTTTCACTCAAGTTAAACCTCACATAGCAAACTTTGAGAGAGAAAAGGAGGCAGGACAAGGCAGTAGTACCCAGAACTAACGTTTTCTTCCCATCCTTTCTTCTCACGATGGTACAGAGAGAAGGTGGCAGATGTACTGGTCATTTCCAACTCTTTGCCTTGAAATCTGAAAGTTCAAAAGGATATCGAGACTGTTAAGGCTCATATAGTAAAAAATAATTAGTAAAGTAAAACCCATTCTATAACCTAGTCATTGTAGGGTAAAATCTTTTTGCCTTATACCTGCAGAGGGACAGGGTATCCTTCCGCAGTGTTTCTAAACTCTATTTTTATCCTTTGCTACAGTTTGATCCTAATGAGATTAGAGACTTAAAATTACTCAGTATTACATTATTTAGCATACAAGACAACTTCCGTAACCATGGTTTCATTTGCGTGCCTTTTTCATGAGAAGAGCAGCTTTCTTTTCAATAGGGATAAATATATTTGTCAGGAAATTCTGATAAAGCCTGAATCTTGTCTTGTTTATATTAGTGTAAAAACAACATAAATCCGTTAACAAAACCAACAGACTTTTCGTATTCCAGTGTCATTTTGAAGTACTGTTTGGTCCATAATGAAGGCTGGGAAGTATTATTCAGAAGGTTATTATAAAAATAGCATATCCATTGTCACTGAGGGTTTTAGATGTTTAGTATCATTTCTCAAGACAATTAAGCAGTGTGCGGAGATGTGCTGAACTTTGGAAATATTTTCACGAAATGCAAGCCTCGAGTACCAAATGCAGATGAGGGTCGGAGCGTGGCTGTGGAGGGATGGTGGTTGGAGGGCTGGACTTCAGCAGAGAGCGCCTGGCCCCGCTCCTGGGAGCATGCAGCGTCTTCTGCTTTGGGGTCTCTCTCAGAAGATGGGGAAGGTGTCACCCCGTACAAAGGTATCATAATCTGCCCTTCAGTGATTAAAGCGGCTCGCAATCCAAGTAGGTAGCTTTAACCCAGGATTGAAAGACAACCAGAAGCACGCAGAAGTGAAGAATACCATTTCAAAAGTCCCATTGACTTAAAAGGTAAATGCATCAGTGCGTGAAAATTTGCTCTGTCAACACCGGGATGAGAAGCGAGCCTCGTGCTCCATGTGCCTGTCTGCCTGCTCCAGGCTGCCTGTGCAGCTAACCCGCTCATGGAGATTAATGCCATGGTACCTTTTGTAGGGATGGTATTTTGCTCTTCATCTCTCATTCTTCTGTGTTAATGGAATTGCCGTTTTCACATTTAATGCATATTTTTACAACCAGAAAAGCACTGCTGATCATTTCAGAATAACTGTATTTTGCTTTGCTATTGCAGAGAAGAAAAGCATTGCAACTTCTTCCCTCTGAACTTAAGATCAAGTCATAGTGAAATTGTCTTTTATATTGTTTTCAGCTGTTTGCATACAGTCTATATAGCATAACATAATAGCCTGTTTACCAGCTTGGGAAGAAGGAGGGAGAACAGAGAGCACGTTTATCTTGCAGAATTTAGACCAGCAAACTGAAGAAGCTGTTTCAGCCATACGAGAGAAGGTTTAAAAGCACTGTAGAAGATAGGCGAGCAATTATTTTCTGGTAGAGGCACAAGTACTTCATCCCATCAGATTATGTGAGACAAGCAGAACTTGCCATGGGCTTGTAAAAGCTCAGCTAAGCTTGTTAAGGACAGGGATAGCGCCTTTGCCAAAATCTTAAGTAAACATGGTTGGAAGCTGCACAGCTCAGCGAAGACGGCAGCGAGTAAAAGCTCTCCGCTGCTGTGCTCTGTAGCCCCTGTGCAAACAAAGGGTCCCTGATGCTATGAACCTCATAAGCCTATGGACATCTCCAAAAGGCAATTCTATCGGATATGTGAAGTGCCCATTTGATTTGTATTGTTTTGATAACTAAGTTTTAATACGTGAATTTACTGAAAGGGAAAACCAGATTTTTTTCTGTGCTGGAGTAATCTTTGACAGTGGCTACCCATGGATGATAGTAGATCATGAACTCAAACTTGGGTGTTCCCCTTAATATTCCAGGGACCTAGAGCTTTCAGGTGCACTAACTGCAGTTGAAGCCTGCTCTGACAATAAGAACTATGAGTAGTTTCAGAGACATTTGTAGTATGTACATTTTGAATTAGTGAAAGACATACTGGTTAAAATGGGAAAAAAAAAGCAAAAGAAAACCCCAAACCAGGAAAGCACAATATATTCTATATGTAAGCTTGAGCTGGAAAATCAACAGATGTAGTTAAGTGAAGTAGAATGGGAAATGGCCAAGAGACACAAAAATGGAAGAAAAGAGTATGTACGAGTGAGCTGGTGATCCCGCGGCTGCGGGGTGGCATTGACCCAGTGTTCACGCGGTGCCGTGGTACCTGCTGCTGCTGTTGGTTTACTCAGGACTCATGATCTATCTGATCACTGCAACCGCTATGCCACTTGTGGTAGGTACTTAAGATCAGTGAGGAGTTTGGGCTATTGCCTTCACAGAAATCAACGTGGGCATTTTACTGGGGCTGAGGTATATTTACTTATTGTAGCAGTATTTTTAGACTGCAGCTGATGCCTTATTCCTGATTCTTTTCAATTTGTTTCTTTACTGAAGGATGTTTACATGAGAAGTAGATGCACTTGAACATAAAACTGAAACCGATCAAAATATTTGTTCCTGTGAAAGATCTCTATCGAATGTTCCCGTCCTAGCGCTGGGTATTTCAGTGTCTGCCTGTTGCAGTCTTGGGGGCTGCTCAGGGGTCTCAGGTTGGGAGGATGATGTTTGAAAGGCACCCGAAGGCGTCCTCTCCAAGGACCATCATCACACCCGGCTGCCACTCTTCCCTCATGTCCCGTGAGGAGCACTGCTACCACCCTCCTCAGGTTGACCATAAATCATCTCAGTGTGGTAAATTTTCTTTCCTTCTTGTTAAAGGAAATAGCAAATTACCTGTAGATTAAAATCTGTGGTTGTGATTCTGCAGTTACTGCTGGTGGCGTTTGTTTGGAAGACTTCATCTTTCAAATGAAGTGTCAGGAGGCATCATTTTTTTGCCCCTTATTATCCACAGAGTTCACGTGGTTAAGGTTGGTACCCTCAGAAGTTTTAAAAGCTTTACGTGTCCATTCTCTAATTTTCTCTACTTCTCTCATTTAATTTTTTCTCTTGAAAACGAAATTTCACTTGACTAAGCTAAAATAGCATTTCTTATCTAGGTTATTGTCCTACTACAGCTGGCTATCACTTCATTTAGATTATTGCTTCTCTTTAGAAGGCTTTTAAAATTGTTTTTGGTTTCCAGCAATTGCACTTAAAGACTATTAAGGACTAACTTCCCTGGAGATTTCAGGACTCCCAACTCCTATTGGCTTGTGGCTCTCCACATGAAGTGTTTATTTCTTTGTAGTGCAGCATAATTTAAGAAGAACAACAGATTCTGAAATATTTACATGTAGACATCTTCTGAAGATGAAAATGTGTAACGAAGACTGATCATCTGTGTATCTGACAACTTTCTATTCCTAAAGCATGTATTGGAATAAAAGAACATGATAGATCTGGCCAGAGCTGTCAGATGCTATAGTCTTTGTTAATGAATTTTTCATCACTGACATGTCAGCCGAACAGGAAGGCAGTAGCTCTCTGGCACACTTTAGGATGCCCTCTTGCATTCTCCTTGTCGTTCCTGGAGCCGTGCTGCTCTCCTGCCAATGCCTGTTCCTCAGAACTTGTGCCATCCCACCAGCCTCCTGCTCTGGAGGCCCTCCAGGGTTATTGAAGGCCATAGCTGCCTTAGCAAGTACTGGAGCATGGAGGAGAGGAGCTGGGGAGCGGAACAGCTGGCCCAAAGGATCTGCTATCCACAAGACACTTCTTCCACCTTCCACTTCTTTTCGGTGGCTGTTGCACCATCCCATGTGCTCTTGCCCATGAGCTGGTGGAGTGCAGTGCATGTCATCCTCGAGCACCTTGTCCAGCTTAGTTCTGAAAGCAACCAGTTCAGGTGCTCCAAGACCTCTCTATGGTATGAACCAAGAGATGATAAAGAGGAGATCCTCCTGAGTTCACAACTGATTCAAACTAGACATCTAGTGTGGACACACCTAAAATGTACCACGAACTATTGTCATGGAATTGATTTATAGATTTTAAGCCTTGAAGAAACCATTAATGATCATCTAATCTTATGTGCTGCAAAATCTGTGTAGTTTTTGTATCCAGTGCACAATTTCTTTTTCAGCTAAAACACATCTTTTAGAAAAAAAATTCGTCTTTACCCGAAGACTCATATGTGACACAGAAAACCTAGGCTGAATTCTTCCAGTGTTAATTAAAACTGATTTCAAAATCTATATTGAAACTTCAGACACTGTAGCTGTATACATTTTGGTACTTTAAAGAGTCAATTCCTTTCAAAAATATTTTCCGTCAAGTGAGTACTTTTTAGGTGAAGTTATATCAGCCCATTCTAATGACAGATTGGGTAAAAGCTGACATACCCATTTTAGATAGGAGATCGTAGGAGTGTTTTTAGCTGTGTGATATCACCTTAGCTTAGTAGTCCATCCCAATATACCCAATACCTTTGTGTGTTACCATGATACTCTTGTCTGTATACTTGAAAAGAAGGAAGAAACATGGATTAACTGAAGAAAAGTTAAGATAGAGTAAAAATGTTAATAATAAGCTGGAAGATGTAAAGTTCTTGAACTTAGTCTTTAGCCTTAAACAAAGAAATAAACAAAAAACAAATCTGTCTTGATGTGTTGACAAAATTCTGTCTTGAATGGGAAACCTGGACCTCTAAGTATTTGGCTGGCACAGGCACCAGGAGAGAGAAGTAGTTGAGACAGAGCATCCATTCGTACTGGAATGGATACTGCACACTTTTTTTCCACACTGCAAATATTAAATGATAAATGGCATCCTTGTAATAATAGCTATGATGTAACTGAATGGAAAAATTAGGATACTGTGTAGGGCATTCAAGCTTCTGGAGGGAGCGGGTAAAGCCAGGAGGTTTCCTGCAGGCTCCTCCGTTCTCGGTGTCGGTGAGGCATGGGTGGGAAAACCGAGTGGGTCGTTCGTGGATGTGTTGTGTGAGCTCTTCCCAAGTTGCTTTGGGCTCCCCGAAGAACACAGTCTCTAATGCAAGGGATTGTAAAACATAGATGAGATAAAAGCAGAGAGCAAGCAGTGAGATTGCGTGCATTGATCTTCGTTAAGAATTAGTGGTTATGAGGTGGTCATTTCTAGTTACTGAGAAGTTTTGGGCAGAGTTGGAAACAAACTCTAGCATGCCGTATGCTATAGGGGCCATACTTACACTGTCGGAGATTAATTTGATTACCTAATCTAATGAAGTTGTTTGCATAGCTACCTAATTTCTATTATTCTATTAGCATCAGAAAAAGAATAAATATGCATAAATAAAAAAATATGTTTAAGTAAAATGAAGCCAGCAACTATTCTCTCCCAGTGATCAAAACCTATTAAAAAGTTACAGTCACATGTGTTGCTGTTTTTCCATACAGGAACTATCTAAAATACCTTTAAAATCTATTTCAATTCCAGTTCATGTATTATATTAATTCATTATAAAGCCTTTTAGTTAATTCACTTTATCCTTAAAGGTTTATGACTTTACAATTTTAATTAAATTTCATTTCATATCCTACATTCATGAATATATTCCTTTAAAAGGATTTATAATTCATTGTCTTTATCCATTTTACAATTAAAAATGTTACTGTAGTTTCTATCTCAAAAATAAACAGCAGCTGCCTCTAAGCAACACTAAAAAGGCACTGAAAAACCTCCAACCTTATCTCAACATTTCTTTCTACTCCTCGTATCCTAATCCGTGCTTCCAGAGTTGTCAGTGACTCAACAAAAGAGGCTCTTCACGGCAGGCAGCATCCCTGACCTTGCTAATTCTTCCCATTACCATAAGCTGAAGTACATTTGGTAAAGCCGCCGGTAGTCATGCAGCAATGGGAGGCTCATGGTTTTTTCCAAGTAAAGAATTTATTTAGAGGATTACTTCAAAAGTCTGCTTTTTTTCTGAAACAGTAGTGACTTATTTTCAAACTAGGTAGGTTCATGGGAAGCTCTGCTATGTTTGTGATGCCAGTACATTTGGTCAGGTCCTTACTAGGACTCTATTTGCATTATTAATGTGTTTTTAATAACTGATGTATAAAGAGCAAGCTGAGAATATTTAGCACAATTACCATTCAAATGAGAGTTACAAAATTTCAGCATCTGGTAATATTGCCAATGGCCAGCTGAAGACCTCCCACTAAGGCAAATCTGTGCAGACAACCAGAATTCTTTACACGGAAAATTAAGTTGAAAAGAAAGAAAGGATGTGCAAGTCTCATGTGGGTACAGAAACAAATATCAGCATTTATAGATAAATTTAAATACAGAAGTCTCTGTGGCCAGATAAAACTATTCTGGTTTTAATTCAGAATTTCAGGTTCAAAGAAAAAAGGAAACCAACACACTTACTTTAGTTTGTCTAAAGAGTGCATAAAATCTCTGTACACGTGTTCTCTGTAGATGAGTTATGCCGAGATGGAAAGGCTCATTGACATCTTTGGAAAATAAAGGAAGTATGAACTACGGAACACAATTAATACCTCCAAATCCCATTTGAGAGTGCCTCTGTATATCAGTTTTCTTGAGGGAGCACGGAGTACGAGCTCCCCAGGTACAGACCAGGTCGTGGTGCAATGTTACGGTCGGGGTTCTCACTGGCAGTGGAGTAACAGCATGCAAAGCACAAGGTTTAAGGCATTCGCTACTCGGATTTGCCATCAAAAGCACAATCAAGGCTTGCACATTTGTACCCCCGCACTTGAGGAATAAGTGGGCAAGGTGGATTTCCCGCAGCCTTTGGAGGAGCGGTTCTGGTCTGTGCTCCCCCTCGCTGGCAGCCCCCCCTCCGCCCTCTCCCCAAGGCTCAGGCAGCAGCCGGGGCTGACAGCTCTGCAGGAGCCTCTCCCGCACTGGGCTCCTCATCCCCTCCAAGACCCCGTTTGGAGCAGGAACCCCGCTCCCTGCCTAGGGATGTAAACTCCCTCCGCTCTGCCGTGGCCAGCAGTCCCTGTCCCCACTGCAGGACTTTCACTAAACCTTTCCTTTCCCACCAGTTAGTTCATTTCTGACGGTGTAGGGTGAGCTGCTATATCGACACGTGGGCATTAATCTTGATTAATCTTTATGTCTCTCATGATGTTTAAAATCTCACGATCCCACTCCACATCTCGCTGCCGTGACGGTGCAAAGCTGGGTGTTTCTGTGGCTTGCAGAGGCTCTCGCCAAACTGCACTCGGCTGCAGAGCCAAGGGAGACAGGCTCGTTGGACATTGTCCTGATGGAGGAGGCAGACACTGGTCTTGGTGATGGGAAAATGGGGCAGAAGTGTGCATGATTCTCAAATGTCCCTGGGAAAATATATTCAGCAAACAGAACCATTTTAAGGTAGCCCTTTTTTAAAAAAAGATTCACTTTCTTGTCACTTCTGAGTATCTCGGCATATGAACAAATGTTGATGTCGTGTTAGACACACACATTGCCTTAGGTTGCAGTGCTGAAAGCCTAAGAAGATAATTGAATTCCAACAGTGGCATCAATTTGATCAGTGCTCTAAATGGACATTCAAATTAGCATCTTTCCTAACATAGAATAATTATGCCAGAAATTAGAGATGAGATGCTGGCAAGTATTTGCATCATATTTTCAGCCTAAAGGGCATAGCTTTTCTAATGCTAATATTCTACCTTGTTGAGTTTGTAAAGGTTTTGTCTCTTACAAGTTTTGGGTATCAATGTACACACACCCTGGCTGTGAATGCTCAGCAGATCCCAATTGAGTATCGAGGAGCACCACTCCGCTCCACTGGAGGTGGGAGCACTATGCTGATTTACGCCACCGAGAATCTGTTTTCTTACATTTCCACTGTGTCTTTTAGTTCTGAAAACCCACAAGAGCTTCATAAGCTATTTTTCTTTCACATATTTATCTAGGTAACACTTTCATCATTGTACTTTAGAATATAATTTCTGCATTTCCATCTGTATTCATATGACTGCAGGGGAGGATCTACGCCCTGGTACAGTGTAGGTACTCCTAGCATATGCTCATAATCGCCCTGATCTGAGACCCGTTGATGCGAAGGACCACCACAGTCAGCATCAGAGTTCATGCAGACATGGATGATCTGGTCTTCAACGCTTCTTCATTCCTGTTCTGCGTTCCTGTCCCCATGGGAGTGGAGTAAAATGAGCAGATTTACTTTTCGACAGCAGTAGGGTGTGGCTATGTCAGACAACATGCGTGGTCTGCTGTTCCTCTTCACGGGCTTGTAGGGTCTGTGATGTTTAGGGAGAGCAATTATACTAAAACCTTTCCAGAGTGAATAATATGCACTCACACTCGCCCACTGACCATGAAAAAGTCATCTCAAAAACAGTCTAATCTTTTATTATAGAATTGCAATCAATATTGAATAACAAGTAGCTTTGATTTGTGTTAATGTTGGTAAATTCTTCAATGGTAGAGTAGGGAAAATGCTATTAAATAGGTTAATGTGTTTGCTTGTCCTGTAGTAAGATGTTTAATAGCACATAAGTGGTTGCAGTAGCAATAAGGTGAATTTATTTGCTGTATATCTCCATCTGCCTTGTGCCTGTTGGTGTTCTGTATTCTACGCAAAACTGATAAACATCTATTTCTTAGTTACTTTGGCCTTTGGGCATTATTATGCCTGTAAAATTTTAGGCTAATTTTCTTAGCTAACCCTCTTCCTTCTTCTTTGCAGTTAGATACTTTGAGCTAAGGGATCTATTTTTACAGAAAGAAATTCATAAAACTGAAAAATAAAAAGAGATCCAAATTGTGAATGTCAAAATTCATAGACGCAAAATATATAGCCTTTGTTTCTTATATTTATAGCTATGAAAGGAAGTGGATTTTGAGATATAAAAAGGCTAGCATTGTGTGGTTCTTGATGAAAGTAAAAGGTTACAATTATGATGGCGATAACTTCTTTTTATTTTACTTTGTTTTGAGTCGATGACATTGGACAAATTTGATTGACTTCATCCGCTTCTGAGAAGTGTAGTAATCCCATGAAACTTGGCTGGCATGTCTTATTGGTATTATGTAATAGGATAGATGAATAAAGTTATGCAGTGAAATATAGGAACAAATGTAGGAAAAATGTGGCTCCGTCATCATAGACACCATCATGATTTAAGTGACAGATCAGGGAAATCTCTAGCTGTGTCTGCAGCTCTGAGGACATTTCAGTAACGTGCAGCTGTTGCCAGAGGTGCCGACACTCGGTGTTGTCGGGCGGTGCTGGGCTCGCCCTCGGCTCATGTAAAAATAACGGCTACTCCTGGAAAATAACGATCCTTACTTTTTTGAAGAAATGCGTTGTTTGTCTTTCATGCTTGATGTTTTAGAATATTGTTTACCTTTTCACAGCCTGCTGATTTTCCTTTGTTAAAGAAGCAAGGCTCTTTCAAGCTCTGTAAGTATTATTTTATTAGTGTGCCTAATGTTCATCTGATTTGAATATGAAAGTAGGCTGAAGGATGTTCGGTAAAATATATGATTACAGGAGAAAGGCAGTGCATCCTATGCTATTGCAGGTTTGCTCTGTAATAGAGTAATAACTAAATCAGCGACATTTTTTAGACTTAACCCTTCAGCAAATAACCTTTCTCCACCTTGGTGCTCTACTCCTCCATCGTTCAACCTCTGCTTGGTAAAAACACAGTCTAAGTCTTTGTTGGTTTGGGGTTGCTGTACTACCTTCAAACTATCGAAAATAATCAGCTTCCTTTTTTAAACTTTATTATTGCTTGAATTCATTCATTGTTGTTGTTAACAATAATCTCTTGGGCGGAAGCAGGGCCAAAGGGTACATCCCTGGAGGTGCCCATGGCACCGTGAGCCCGCAGCTCCCACGCAGCTGAGGCTGGAGCTCTCGGAGCAGGGGAAGCCGGCAGTCCGGGACAACCACCCCCCGCACGCCCTGTCCTCCGCCAGTCAGTGCCCCCTCGAGTGCATCGTGTCTTTAACGCTGTGCCTTACCATGCGGGTTAGCTGGTTATTTCCGTGCGTTGTTGCAAATATTTTATATTTTACAGTGCAGAGTGAAGCTGTGTGACTTTAGCCAGAGGAGCCCCACCCGGACCTTGCTCTTGAAGCCAGACATTCAAAAGGAAAATTTGAAAAAGGTCTATATTGTTAAGGTCAGCTAAGGAAAACCTCTCCTTTCTTTAAAATGGGATTGCAGTTTAGCTGTTCCTATATATCTAACTAGAGAAAATGTCCGCTGAAGTGTGGTATCACCTTACCGGTGATGTCTGTGCTTTTGTTTAAATGGGGGAGTCATGTGCGATCATGAGTGCTGGCTGCTGCCTGCACTGCTGGGCTCAGCTTCACTTACTTGCATAATTGCTATTCTCATAACTAATTCCACAAATCCAATGATACTTCTTATAAAATGGGCAATTCACATGAACAGGATTGTGCGGCGTAGGCTTCCTGCTGCAAATCGTGTAAGTGGAGACCATGGAGGAGGTTGTCTTCTCAGACTGTGGAGTATTTGCTGGAAGACTGATAGACTTCATGTTTCTGAGTTAATTCCTTTTGTAGCAAAGCAGGTTTGAATTGTTTTACTATAACTCTCAAGTGGCAAATTATTTCAACGACTCCATGAGCAACCACATTTGCACAGTCTGATTGGCTACCCTAAAGGCAGAACCAATTTAATTATGCTAGTATGCTAATACGCACAGAAATCTGGGCTCACCTTTCAAGACATCAGAGTACATAGGCCTTTTAAAGCAATGAGGTTGATGTGGTCAGATTTTATGTTAAAAGTGATGGGGGACAGGTCTGTAATTGTCAGATTTAGCAAGTTAGCAACATTCAGACGTTTCCTAATAGTGATGAAGTGTTTCATGTGACAATAAATACCGTGCTGAGTATAGCGATCACCATGATGGAGTGCAGTGCGGCTCTGGAAACTTTCCAGAAGATCAGGTTTTGCATCGTTATGTGCAATTCCTAGTAACCTAGGGAAAATTATCTGAAAATCCGTTAATTAGAAATTCAGTATAAGAACATCTTGCTTGCATTGCTAATAAAATGTACCTGTGAATTCACACACTTTTTCCTGGGGTGTGTATTTTACAGCTTAAAATATTTTGGTAGCTTTGTGGCACATCTTTCTGAGAGGTGTTATTTTATGTCACAATATTCTGGTCAAAAGGAAGATTTGCTCCTAAGATTGAATAAAGAACGATGAGTGCACTAGTGATGCGAACTCACTTCAATTGCTTAACAGTTTTATTTAAAATAAAATTGATCATTATCATTTATTATTGTATACAGGTGCTTAAGAGTCTTGAGGGTTCACTGAAAAATTGCTTAGCTATTAATTTTGAAATTTAAGTGCCTGAACAGGATTACCCCATTGCCTGTGACACACGTGCACACATATGCACCCCCGGGCCATTAGAGCTTGAAGAAAGACAGACCATAAGAACTGAGATGTATGTATTTAAATGCACCGCTATGGAAGGAGTGGCCGTCTGTGTTCCTGCTACGGCTACCAATTTCTTGTGTAACCTCGGCTGTGTGTGAATCATTGTGCCTCAGTTCTGCTAGTGGTAAGAGGACAGGAGAAGCCATAAAGTGAAGTTGTCATGTCATGAAGTATGTGTCACATTTCTCAGTAAACCCGTACCACCCACTAAACACCAATGGCCCTTATTAAATTCTGCTGTGTACAGTGTAATACCTTATTATAATTTTTATTTTCACGTGAAGCATTTTAAGAAAGTAACTATCCCAGGGCACACTTAAGGGTTTGAAACTTTCAAGCAAACAGTTCACAACTGCCTCTGTGAAGCCCGTTCTGAAGTTCATGGTGTCCTGTTATGTTAATATAACTACGCAGTGGCATGGTACTGAAAAGGGACGTTTTCATGTATTTCAGTTATTGTTAACATAATAACAATATAACATAATAACAATAACAATAATAATGGTTAACAATAATAATTTTATTTAAAAATTTAAAAATTGTAACAATAATAATGTTAACATAATAACAATAACAATAGGGTGGCGAGAAGTGGTGCTTGTGCACATTCAGCATCCCTGTACAGCTCCCTGTGCTGTAAACGTGACCTGGAGCTGCCTCCGCTATCCCTCGTAATGGAAACTATTCCAGGTTTTAGTCTTTTTGTTCCCATGTGTTTTTATAAATTTTCTCCCCTTCTTATATTCCCTTTGCGTACCTGCTGTCAGCTGGTGAGCAGAATCGGGTATGGTATTTGGTGTTGCAGGAGTTGGTCTTGAAAGAAGCTGTAGCATCCATGAAAACACCCCTTTTCGAGTACCACGCTTAATAGTTAACATTTGGAAGATGAGACACAGCCCCACTGGGCTCCTGCTTTCCATGAAATCCTGTCTGACACATCCCTGGTTTATCTTTATTACCCCTCTGCTAATCTTCCTCCATGCTCTAAGGAAGCGCTGCTCATGGAACGTCACCCACTTGTTCTCCCGCTGAGCGGCGTTTCTGTTTGAAGACCCCAGAAAATGGCCATGGGTGTTTTCTCTAATCTCAGCGCTTTTCCTCCCTCCCCTTCCCGGTGAAGATCATCACTCCCACTGGCTGCTGGCTCGCTGTCTGTCTGGCACCTTGTGCGGGGCTGGCTAGCAGTAGCCCCCCCAGATGTACTGTGCACACCACTATTTCCTTCAGCTCTTAGATTATGTCTCATCCTGTTCTTCTCTGCGACGTCTGATTTCTCATCAGCACCTGCTGAGCCAAGGTTGGTGTTTGCCAAGTTGATCCAGATCACCTGAAGGGGATTTGTGGTATAGCAGTAGAACTTACTGGTAGAAAATTGCATCTCTTTACCCGCTTTGTTTTCCTTTTAAAATCCACTGTTTTGCAAGATGTGTGACGCATCTTCTGTTGATTGATCTATCTGCTTTTCATGTACTTAGGAAAGACTTGCCATAATTGCTATCCCAAATTTGGAGTTGATGTCATTATAATAAACCCATCTCTACCAGATCCCCCTCACCCTCATTAAAGATGACTCTTCCTTAAAGGATCCAAGGGAGAACAGTCAGAGAGGACAACTAAGTAGGAGATTTCTTCTGTGCAGATGTCACACCATGGCAAATGCCGGCGCCAGTGGACCTTGCAGGAAGCCCTTCCCAAGGACACGCAAAACAAACACATCTTTGTGGGAAAGCTGTGCGGTTGGTCTGTGAGCTCTTTTAGATCCTAGACCCCTTACAAGAGAGCCTTTGGTTTTACAAAGATTCTCTGACGAGAAGAGAATTGGCATTCATTGCTGAAGGGTTGTATAATGATGTCGTCTCTCTGCACATGCTAAAAGATCCGTGCGAGCAGTCTGCGAGTGAAGGAGCAGATTGCAGAAGACTGTCTTTCAAAGTGACAAGGTTATTGATGACTTTGATCAAGTCCAGCTGTCAAAGAAAAGCATCCAGTCTCTTGATTACTTGAACATGAAAAACATACTTCTGCCAACTGCAGCTAGATGCAATTCCATAACTAGAGACTAACCTTAAATAAATATTTCCATATCTATTCTTATCATCATCCCTGGGCACGAGTATATCAGCCAACTGAGGTGTTAGTTGTTGTTCATCAGTGATGGGTGGTCTGTCCATTGCTGAGAAGACTGGATGTGGGAACAACCACATTTTGTATGACTGAACCTAATACTTTGCTGCCAGAGCTAACCACACTGGAGAATCCTTTTCTAAACCAGCTCACATTTCCTTTTTTTTCTCTTGTTTGCAAGCAAGTGCAGAGCTTTACTCCCTGCACTGGCTGGATGCATTTCACCTGAATTTGTGAAGTCTTCGCTGGAAGCAGCACAAGCCGCACTGGTGCTATTTACTCTAATTTGTTCTCATGAACCTAACCTGGCTCTGCGACCCGGGCTTCCAGCGCACCCCATTTTCCAAAACCGACTTGCATTACGTGGCTCTCTCTTCCTTCAAAACAGCTATTTTTTCCTTCCTGTGGGAACCTGTGATAACATAGGATGGAGGAAAAATTCTCAGAACAAGCTGTGTGCAACGAAGAGCAGCTAGGAATAATGCTATTTTTGTGAGCCCAGTAATTTTCTGTGTGGCGCTGATGGGGTTGGAGCTGTGTGTACGTATATTTAGCGAGCCCGTCTGTAAGTACGTCATGGGCATTTTTGCTGAATAAGGAATGCAGGCTTTGGGAATCTTACCTACCTTCACTTTTAGCCTGGTATGAGTGATGTCAGTGTCTTTGCATTTTTTTCTCCCCCCCGCCCCCCCTGCAGATTTTGTTTTGTTTTGTTTTTTGTTTCAACTATCATCAAACCCCCAGTTTTATAACACTTTTCCCCAGTCGTCTTTGTTATTTTCTCCTTTGCTGCATTACGATGCAATTATGTACTTTAGTTAATTGCTAGCTACTTAATGTCAAAATGCATAATGTGTCTGAAATGTCCTCTATTTTTCTCTGTCAAAATCATATGTAGCACAGGAAAAAACGCAAGCTATTAAGGTTACGTCTTGTCATGAATTTACCTGAAAAGCTAATTTTTTCCTGATGGAACATATATCACACTTTTGGGTACAAAGTTATGATTATAGGCATTTAAAATGTATAAACTCTTTCTAGAACATATTCTTAGTTCTTGAGGGACTGTGTGTGTAGGACTTATTTACTCCAAATTATAAATTCTCATTTGGTTTGGCACATACTTAGGGGCTGATAAAACTGGAAACATTTTTACAGACTAATGTAACTGGACAGCAGCAAGTGCCAAAAAGCATTAGGAAAATGGAAATCTGTTCTGTTTCACAGCTGAATTTACCCTTTTATAGACACTGAATGTGTTTGAATATTTTATTTCAAATCTGTGTGAGGTAGGTGGGAAAGGTTTTAAGTTAATAAATGACATAATTAATGGCAGGTATAATAACCTGGTTGAAATATGTTTTCTTGTAAAAAAAAAAAGAGTTTTTCTCAGTTCACATTGGAAGACTGTTGTGTTTTTATTTAAGAGCTCTTAAGTCATATGATTTTTAGCACATAAAAAATTATTCTAAAAGAAAATTATGAAAGATGTAGAGTCAGCATTTGGGTGAGGGAATGCTGGAAAGAGTGGTCCTGGAGCAGTTTAGCATGGACTGTTGAGCCAAGAATACATGAAGAATAGCTTTGTGCTTAACTGGAAAAATATTAGTTCGTCATTTAAATAAACTCTGTGTCATAGTCCAGGTAACAGGAGGCCAGTTTAAGGCTGTGGGGAAAAAAAAACCCCAAACCTTAATTCTGCCATTTTCCTCACTTTTGGAAACATGACTTTGAACCTTAATAATGCACCCAAAATATTTTTGTGGGAGAACTCAGTATCTAGACTGAACATCTCAAACCGCCGGTGGGGGAGCTCCTGCTCTCACAGCGGGGTTCGCCTGCACTGTGGTTTGGGGAGGAACGTCAGAGACAGGCGGAAAAGCATCACTGGGAGCCTACGCACCCACCGTTCTTCCAGCGGCGCCGGCAGAGGCTGCTGGGGTTGGCTCAAGCTTCCCGTTTCGGCATCTTCATGTGGACGATGCAATTCATACTGGCGACATGCCTGAGCTGCCTCTTTAGACAGTTTGTTGTTTGGATGGGTCCTGCCTGGTGTGCTGGTTTGGGGTGGGGAGAGGTCTCCCGGGGCTGGTGCTCAGCCTTAAAGAGGGGTTGCTTTTGAGAAGGACCAAAAGCTTCTCTCTCCATGGGTTGGAGCTTGACGGCAACATGTGGGACTTTGGAAACAGGAGAGCTCCCGTTTCTGGCAGTTTACTTCCTACCAGCTGCAAAATCTGAGTCTTAGAAAGACGGTAGGGTTGGCGAAAGGTAGGTTTTGTTATTTTACTTTGTTTCTCTATGGAAAGAGTAGTCCCTCATAGAAAGTCTATTTAATTCTGAGGCTTAATCAAAAATCACAGGAAACTTTCAGAATTTGGCATTCCACAGCTTTTTTCCATCTGAATTACCAACCAGCTCATGAGAATTTTAATGAGCAACCTACCTAAAAACATAAATCAAATTAAAAGCACGCAGGGAGTATATTGTGCTTCATACCTCCCTCCATTCAGCTGTACAATATTTGCTGATTTTGATAAAGTTTGGCATCAGAAAATAGTAGTAATAAAATGTAGTTTTGTCTATAGCTTTCTGTGGTATCCACTATGTAAAGAAATTATTGAAACTACAGCTAAGTAGTAGTATGAAGGAATTATTGAAACTACAGCTAAGTAGTAGTATGAGAAGAAATACTAAAAACATTCGCAGATCTTGCAATTTGTCTCCTCCACTTGGCTTCCTCTCAGCAAATGTGCCAGCAGGACTTTTTCTGTCCCCTCTTTATTTTCGTGCTCTCTAATCACAAGGAGAAACCATCCACGCAGGGTATGACAGATCTCTGGTCTGCAGGGACGCATTTCAAGGCTGGTGTGGCGTGGGCATGGTGCTCCAGATCTGCAGCACCTTCCCGGCTGTGAAAGGTTCAGGAGGTCCTGGGATCCCTCGAAATCCTCTGCAAAGCACTTGGCCAACCCACTTCACCGCGGGACAGGATCAGCCCGCCGCAGGCTCCGGCTCCTGTCCTGAACCATCCTGTTTCATGTTCGCTCTTTGCAGCGAGATATTGGCCAGTTAACTTCCACTGAAGCCCACATCTGGGCCAGGTTTAGGAAGATGGTGACTCCCTGTCCATTAGAATAAAGGTCAACCATGAAATAAATAAAACACAACTTCAATTTCTTCAATTTTGTAGGATTTTTCAACCCTACAAAACCGCAAAACGTTGTTTAATGAGACCAACATTTGCCCTCTGTCACAGGCAAGTAGGATTTAGTTAAAATAATCAGAAAATGAGAAAACCTAACAGCCCACTGCTCCAGCCCGGGTGGCTCTCCCTGCCATCCCCACGGCTGTCTTTGTTTTCCCGGTCTTACTTATTTCTCTTTCGGGCTTGGCATGCCCCCGAAGTGTGTTTGCAGTTTCTCTGCCTACCTTTCCTCTATTTCGCTTGAGCTCTCATCTCTTCCTCCATGGCTTATTTTCTATTTCCAAGCTCTTTTTCTTCCTGTCTGTTTTACTTTCTCATTAAACTTGTCTTGGCTCTCTCCAGACTGACCCGGCATGTTTGGTTGGCAGGGTACATTTCACTATGCTGCTTTTCATCTGCTTGAAGTACAAAAATATTGATATTTACAGAGCTTGTTGTAAAAATCAATATTGCACTAGGCAGAGCAGAACAGCTGCTGTGTTGTAAAGCCAGTCCTGTCAGCCTCCAAAACTGATAGGGTTTTAAGAAATCAGGAAGAGAGCGAGCAAACCTATGTTTATGGGAGTTTGGTCTGAAAGCGCCGCGGTAGCATGATGCGATTTCTTGTCTTGCTCGCAGAGACGTGTTTATTATGAAAAAAACCCATTCTGTAAGCATCGGGTTTGGCTAATACGGTAGCACGGGTATGTGTCAGCTTCAGTTCAAACTTCCTTGGTGTATATTCTCTTGAAATTGTGGATATTAACTACCTGGTAATTCACACAGGCGAAAATATTAGTAAATGAATTAGCTCATAGGTAAAGCTGGTAGTAGGTACTTCTTTGCTTCAGAGAATAAAGATTTTCACTTTTACTATTTTGAAAGCAGGATTATTGGCTCTTACAGACCATCAGTAGTCCAAAGGATTATTAGGACTATCAGTGGGATAATAGTAACAGCTTGGAAACCACTGGCTGAAATAATTCAATGTGATTTTTTGCCAAACAGAGCAAGTCGACGACTGGGAGCGGCTGGTCGGTTCCTCGGGCAGTGCCAAGCCCTTTCTCCAACTGCTGCCTTCGACAGTCCTGTAGTTCACCCTTTGCGCTTTGGAGTACCCTGGGGGTGACAATGACACTCAATCAATTCACAACAAATAAACTAGATTTTTCTGGTTGCACACAAGCTGCCTTTTCAATGTGGAAGGAGAGAGACAAACCCTTTTTGCAAGCATTTTCCAGTTCAGACAGGAGTTTAAGCATTTGCTTGGCCCCATGCAGCTGAACAGTCTCTAAACCAAACTACGTGTAATTAAGTACCTTAATGAAATGTAATATTGAGACTGAGATGATTTCACATAATTTTGAAATCTTAAATAACTTAAAAATTAATCTTGGGGGGGACTTTTTTGCCTCTAAGCAGCATTTCTTAAGCAATTTTCTAACTGACTTCAGGACTCTGTTTTGAGAAATGTTCTTTTTACACGCCAGAGGAAAAAAGCCGGTAGTTAACAAAGACGTGAATTGATACTAATGCAAATTCCTCATGAATTTCACAGCCTCATGAACCTCTTAGCTCTTAAAAGCCCTTGGAAACTTCTTCATCCTGGTTTTATTTGGCAAATTGTAGTCAATTTTATCTCATAAATTTCTGTTTTCCTGAGCACTAGCTTGCTGCCCACAAATGTAATTATACTAACTTCCTTTCCTTTGGAATTTGAAAACTTTATCCATCATTTCTCTCCCTTGAAAAATGTTTTGGTGTTTTCAATAGAATATGTGTTTTTGTCTTTAAGCTTAAGTTTGGTCAAAGCAAAAAAAAAATTGTATTTCTTCCTCTTCTGTATTATTAATAATTATCTAATTTTCTATTTTCTCTAGTAGCTTTCTTGTTATTTAGTAAGGAAATGAGTTTAGGCTTTATTTCTAAATATCATTTGATAACACTTAGGAAGTCAATTCTAATGAAACTCAGGAGGGTCCCTCTGAACATCAGGAAACACTTCTTCACTGCGAGGGTGACCGAGTGCTGGCACCGGCTGCCCAGGGAGGCGGTGGAGTCTCCGTCCTTGGAGATATCCAGGACCCAGCTGGACATGGTCCTGGGCCACCTGCTCCAGGGCTTGGACCTGGTGAGCTCCAGAGGTCCCTGCCAACCTCAACCAGTCTGTGGTGCAGTGAAAATTCTTTACAAGATTTTTAGCTCATGAGGATATCAGCAGTGGGTGAGAGCAGCGTCCCATTAGCAGAAGTTAGTAGAAACTTGATTACTAACTTCAGGGATGTTGATTTTTGCAATTTATTTTAACAAAAGGCTTTATGACAGGAGCTAAGAATTTACATGGACAATGATTCATTTGTTTTTCATCCATATGGGAAAAGGTTAATTGTTGATGAAACATGCTTTTTCCCCCCCCATTCATACCCTAGGATTTAAAAGGGGAGTGAGAGCCTGGCCTCTGAGCAAGTCCTTAATAATTACTAGTATCGCAGTATATATAAAATTCAACCCTTGCGATTTGCTAAATAAGTCTGTATTTCTCCACTTGAAGCTTCCTTAGGGAAGCTTGAACTAAGACATCATTTTTTAAAATTTTTTTCTGAAATATCTATATTCAGGGATAGGTACTTCTGGCTCATTCGAGACACTTTATGAAAATTAGATGAAAGTGCTCTAGACACACTTTCCAGTCTACATTATGAAAATATAATTTATATAGAACCGTTCCCTTAGGAATCAAGTCCTTAAAGTAATGGAAACTTTTTTAGTGTTTTACCTTTCTAGGCATGCCGTCACCTTATGGTTGGATCTTGTTAAGCAGGAGCCTCTCTGAGATATTCACTAATTCCCTTGATTAAGCTCTATAAAATTTGTTTGCAACTGTAAAATATTTGCTGCAAAATCTAAGCACTTCAAAAAACCTTAAATATTCACCAGTATGTGCTACCCTTTTCTATATTAAGCCTCCACAACTGGGATTTTTAAATCCTGAAGCAACTTGAATGTCTAAAGTCTGATTAATTCCTCTCTATCTAAGGAATACACTCGGTAGCTGGCATATTACTGTCAAGGAGCTGTATGTTTGGTACTTAAAAGCGAGATTTGTTACGTCCTTAGCAACACTTCCAAAAGTAAGTGGTGACAGTAGAGCCTGGCTAGCTCAGAAGTGCAGGAGGAACCAGCAGCTCCATCGATAAATGCAAGGCTGGTACAAGAATGAATGAGATGTGCCTCCACATAGTACACAGATTTTTGTTTAATTGGATGTAGGAAGGATCAATCCAAAGCTTGTCTTTTGTAGATCAGGATTAAGATGAGGATTCTTGGTGGACTCATGTGGCACTTCTGGAGCACATAAGTTGAATAATAATTATGAATTCTAAATGTCCTTAAATTAAGAAAGAACACTTAAAATGTAGATAACAGTTAAGCACTGTAAAAATGCTACCATATGTTTGGAAATGGCTTTTCTGATACGTTCATATTTTCTCCTTTCTATTTGGATCTATTCTATTCTATTCTATTCTATTCTCTCCGCTTTATTTTTTTTCCTGATAAATGACATGCTGTATACAATGGAGCTAGCTTCTGTCTAATAAGTGTAATGCATTATTCCAGTGATTTCCATTCATTGGTCACTCAATATTGTTGATGAAGGACTGCTTGGATTCTTACAGTCCTAAGTACTTGCTAGGAATAGTGTCACTTTGAAATCATCATGGAGTTACAATTCTGTTGCAGTAAGGAGTACAGGTTGTTAGGTATGAAACATAATGAGGCCATCTACAGCAAAAGGAATTTAGGAGGTTTTGGTTTGTTTTCTTTGTTTTCCCTTTTCCTCTGTTGATCTTTGTGTCTTGAGAGAGAAGAGGGATGAGGGAAGAGTCATCTCTTTGCGTCCGCTAACACGACCCTTTGGCCACTAGGCATGGTATCTTCTGGTATCTTCCTTATACATCACACAGGAATCCAGTAACATAACATGAGAATGGAAGGACATTTAAATTATCATCTCAGAAAATATGTGCTTGGAAGAAGAAATCCGGTAGTAAAAATACAGAGATCCAGCACTGGCTGTCACGTGTGGAGCAATACTTTCAAGTAGGCTGTGGGCATATGTCACTACAGCCTTGTTGGGTGTTAGATGGGCATATAACTTGGAATGTACTTTATAAAAAGAAGATTTGCAAGGTCCAACTGGACAAGTGCCAGAGTAAGTTGGCCCAACGTTGCAGTCACCCCTGCTCTGAGCAGGAGGGTGCTCTGGGGAGCTCCAGTCCCCTCCAGCCTGAGTTACCCTCTGGCTCTGGGTCTTCTGTGATTCTGTGAAATGGGAGCTCTCTATTTAATATGTGCTGTCCCCAGGGCTGCTTCAGGCAGATGCCTGCAACTAAACCAGGTTACTCATCTAGGCAAAATTCTGTTTTCTCCCTCTCACTTGAGGTTGCCCATTCTTCCTCTTGCCTTACATTGTGTAGCACGAGCGCTGCTTCTGCCTGAGCTGGCTCGGCAGTGAGAACTGGACAGGTCTGCAAGCATACCCTTTGCTCCTTGCCGGTTCTCACCACCTCCTTTTCAACTTTAGAAATGCCCTTAGATCTCTCTACAGCCACCCTTCGCCTTTGCCCCATGGTCCAACCTGTAAGTTTTGAGTGCCAGGAAAAGCGGTGTCTCTTCGCTTTTTGAAGCCATTTAACGTAGCTGGTGTGAGAAGTTGAGTGGGTCTCAGCCAAGGGGCTGCCAAGCCTGATGGGCTGGCATGGCTGAGGGAGCTAAATGGGACTTGCTTGCAAAACCAGTTAAAAATGTGAACTAGCGGAGTGCTCTGCAGGAATCTCCTGGAAATGGAGAATCCATTACTCCCTTTGGCATGAAAAGGCTTTTAATTTGTGAGAAAGGCAGGTACTACTGTTTTAGTGGAAATGGGTGACAGGAGGAAATAAAGTTTTGTGACAGTTCAGGTAAAGAAATTTGACATTTGTACAGTTTTATGCAGAGAAAAGTTTTTGATGTGCTGGTGCGATTTGAGAATTTGTTGAATCGCATTTTTAATTATTTGTCAAGGGCACCTAGAGTCTTGGAAATGTATTATTTTGTGGTTTATAGGTTGAAATCCAAATAAATAAATGTGGCTGAGAGCTCAAATGACTGTCTGCACAGTGTGCAACAGCAGTTAAAATGCTTTGGTGCATTAAAAGTATGGAATATATTACAGCAGCATATTGAACAATGGTACATCTCATCTGGAGTGACGCATTCAATTTTGTTTGCCTACCCTAAGCTATAATTAAGATTGACAAGGTTATCCAGAGAAGGAGAATAAATATTACAGGAATTTTAGATATGTTGACACATGACTAAAGAACTATAAGAAATTAAATTTCTGGACAACAAATATGAAGACAATTAGGACAAGGCTACTTCAGAAAATGCAGGGAATATTAGTGAAGAAATACTTGGACTGTAAGCTCTTCAGCTGATTTTTGTGCCAGTTTGGCGGGGTCTTTGTCACGCTGGTTCAGCGGCTCCTGCAGCAGAGCAGGTCCTGAGGAGCAGCCCCAGTGCAGATACCAGTAGCAGCAAAAACGGCACTGGTGTCAACTGGGACGGGACAGCGGATAGACAAGTGCTATGAATAGCTTGTAGAAGGGCTGGATTTTTTTAGCTGTTGCTCTCAACGAGAAAGAACACTTTTCAGTCAAAAATATTGCTATTATAAATACTTCAGGTGTTTGCAGCTGCCTCCCTGCCCGCCTTGCTGGCCAGGCGTTTGGCCACGGCACTGCGATGTGTATGCGAAAGTGCGTCCCAGAGCCCGTTGTCAGTCCTGCCGGCACCACAGTCGTGCAGGCGTGGTGGCTGGTAATTGTGGGATAAAGTATTCTCCAGCTGTAGCGATTTCAACCTCTGCTCCTCCTGATACTCTCTCAGCAGAGCAATATGTTTCTATTATTTTTTGCATTAGCCACCTCTGCGACCGTGCTAGGGATTCCCCAAACTTCTGTGGCAGGTATTCCCAGGTGCACGTACATGGGCTGATGCTGCTCAGCCTTTTAGACAGCGGACGGCACTTATCAGATGGATGTAGAAATGTAGCTTCACATATAACTACAGCTTTTCTTTCTCCCATCTGCTCCTGCTTCTCTCTCTAGCTTATCTGCTGCTTTTTTTTTTTTGAACGTAGCCAGCATCACAGACTGAATCTTTCATTCCTCTTTTCCCCTGGGGCTAACCACCTACATCCTATTTTAAGATCTATTTTCAGCTCACTCTAGCAATTAACATGCGATATTGCAATAAGTCTGGGCAGCAAAATTATTGGGTCATTTCACTGAAATGTCCATTATAGATAAATATGCAATCAGGCATCTGTGGCGGTGCACAAAGTCAGCCCTCCATTATCCTCCAGTACACAGATAGCCATAAACACACTTCCATACAGCCAAACAGAATTTGTATTAAAAATGCTGGAAATAATTAAGTCAAATTCTTCCCTGCATATAAACACAGGGCTTTCACTGGAGTTAATCTGGGCTGAGTATGGGTAACAGTTAAAAGCTAGCTCATTATTTTTTACAATGGTCTGCAAATATGTAATTTATGTGCGATTATGTACATAAATTTTCTGTCTTCCACTAACAAAACCAACAAAGGCCAAACATGCTTACTCTTAAAAACTCTGAGGATCCAGGTCTTCACTCTTTTGGAAGTGATGCCATCCCGTTAAATTGATAATGTAAATCTTTGTAATCAGGCCCATAGATTTTATTCCCACAATATGTGTAAATTTATTGTCAGCATGTGTCAGCGTCCCATCAACACTCACACTTCACTCCCGTCCAACATGTGTGGTGATTTGGAGTGGTTGTCACTCGGATAATTAAAGCGGGAGGATGGGAAGTGAGGCTTAATCCTCTCCGGCACGGTCCCTGGGCTGGAGGGAGCCTCCCCGCGCCTCCCGCCAGCCGGGCAGGACGGCCGCCAGCCATCCCCCCTGCACACGTGTCCGGCTCAGACACGGGAACGCAGCCGCTCCTGAAGTTTGATTATCCTGTCAAAATAATAGCATGGCGGCCCTGAAAGGCAGTTCTGCCAGTCTGCGTTTCGTGTTCTGGGTCTCTTCCTCTTATTCATGAGTTTTCCTCCCTGTCACTGAAGCGGGGCCTTTGGGGAAATGGGACTGGCTTACATTTTTGCCTGGAGAAGTCAAGCAAGCTCTGAAATTTGCAGGATAGCAGTCGTCTTTGATGAATCATGTTTTATGTAGTATTTATTACTTTATATATAGAAAAAAATGACCTTATTGCAGGTAACTCTGTATCATCACAGTGAAATTAATAAAGATTTTGATAACTGAAAAATGCCAATTGTCTAGCAGAGCACCGTCCTAAAAATGTATATTATTAAAAGAAAATAAATTGTGTATACAATAGTAACAGGTGGGTTTGTTCCATTTTCTTGATGTTTTCTTATCCTTTTAGGCAAAAAAAGGTACAATATTCAGGATGAGACTACCCGTAGCTTCAGTCCTGTACGAGTTTAAGGATAACTATGGCAGCTTTTAAGTCGCAGCTTGGACAGCGGCGGCAGGTTAACTGTGGGAGCTTGGAGCTCGGCACAGGCAAATTTACCCTGTTTCAGAAAAAGGATGATTTTCCCCAGGGGGTTGTGCAGTGCCGTGCCCAGCACAGCCGCTGTCCCAGTTTAAAGCTCCCTCGGGTGCCCCGACGCTCCGTGGCGCTGGGGCAGCAACGTAGACCTCTCCCCACTCACTTTTCATACACTCTCTTAATAAGCCAGTAAATTTCAGTTAATTATCTCTCCTGTGTTATAAATCAGACTAAATAATTGATGTTTGCCTAGTTGTCTTAAAAAAGAAGCTGTATTTTAAAATTTTGTGATGAAGATGTGACTTTAAGATATGGAAAAGAGGTTAATGCCTCTGTGTGTTCTTTATGGAAATGTCTTTTATTCTGGAGTTGCAGATATTGCTTATGAGAGACAAGCTGATTAATCTCAGTTGTATGTGGCTCTCAAAGATTAATAACCTCATTCTGATTCATGCTATTTATGGTGCAGCTCAAATGTTTGGGTTTTTTTAAATACTGCAAAGATGTAGAGCAAATGTCTTCCAACCATCCCAGCTCACCTCCTAGATTGACTGACTATATTCCACCTGTCCTTGGAATAGTTGCTTAAAAACATTTATTGATTTCTAGTGCACTCAGCAACAGCACTAATAGCACTAAGAACGCATAGGTGGATGTGTTATTGCCTGGGGGAGCTGTCTCTTTTCCTTGCTTTTTTTTACGCCATTGCTAGACTAAGGTTTTTGGCTTTAGTTCTCATATAAAAATATGTTTGCTCATAATATATTGCTTATAATAGGGTGAAGTCTTTGTTCCTATTCAGTACTTGAAGAAAAAACATTAGCTGATCCGAGTCTCCTAGAGGACAAGTTGTGATGTGGGAATAACGTTGGTGCTTCTCCCACGCCCATGCGTACCTGAGGACAGCCGTTCCTCAATGGCTCTGTGTCCGAGTATTTCTGTGCTATCTGCGTGCGGCTGCTGCCGCAATGAAGCCAACAAAAAAAAGGAAACTCAGGAATCTAAAAATGGCTCAAAGTGGGCGAGCAGCTGAACCCTCTCTAAGCTCTCTGCAAGCAGCATTTAAAGTATTTGTCTGGGAGGGAGTAGGAAAGGTGGATTAGCAATCATAGGAAACGTAGTTGTTTTTAATGGAGTCACTCTTTGCAAATGTCACGGTGAAGTTCCACCTGTAGTTTCTATTATTTCTGCCCAAACCACGGTCAGGTTTGGGTTTTGTTTGTTTGCTTGATTTCTTCTCTTTCCCAGCACTCTGAATTCAGCTTACCTCTGAGAGTCAAGCTGAATTCTTTCCAGTTACATTTAATAAAAAAAAAAAGGAGCTGTTTTTTATGCTCTGCAGGGCTATAACCCGCTGGCATTCAGCAAACGCTTCCGTCATGCTCCGGGTGTAACAGAGCTGTGCTTGCTGACCGACTCTTGCCAGGCTCAGGGAATTGGAGGAGGAAACATATTTTTGCCATTAATTTAAATAAACACCGATAAATAGATGTGTTTGCATGTGTGGGGTTATTAAGCAAGATAATGTTGCTGCACAGTTCTTTTCAGAGCAGCATTCCCTTTTCTCATCCGAGACGTTCAAAGCCAGCACGAACAGACCGGGTGGGGGGGTTTGGAGGATAGCAGGCTTTGCAGACACGAAATCCCAATTACAAACTGCCTTGCCTTCCCTTCCACCCTGACCTGATTTTGCTGGCTGCTGCCTTGCGGACTGTAAAACCACGCCGCGTGCTGCTGAGCTACCCAGGGCTGCGTTTCGGATGGAGCACGGCGTTAATCTCTGCTTGGAGCAGGCGGGGAAAACAGCGAGCCGTGCTGGCGCTGGGGAGGGACGGCCAGCTGCGCAGCATAGCCTGGGGGGCAGCCGATTCATCCCGTCGGTTACTTCGCGTGCTGTAGTTCCGTAACCACCTTTCCATCATTCACAATATATTGCCCTTTAATGTTTGTGCTTTGGCCATAATTGATTTTAGCCTTAATTTAAACACCTTTCTGAAAAGGCACATGAATCATACATGTTTCCATAGAATTATTATATAGTGATGGATATATAGAACATACAGTGACATACTCGCCGAATTAGTTACCATTTTATATATATACATACATATATTATGTATGTCTGTCCTTATGGGGAGCAGCTGAGGGAGCTGGGGTTGTTCAGTCTGGAGAAGAGGAGGCTGAGGGGAGACCTTATCGCTCTCTACAACTACCTGAAAGGGGATCGCAGAGAGGTGGGTGTTGGTCTCTTCTCCCAAGTGACAAGTGACAGGACAAGAGGAGATGGCCTCAAGTTGCGCCAGGGGAGGTTCAGGCTGGATATTAGGAGAAATGTCTTTCCTGAGAGGGTGGTGAAGCACTGGCAGAGGCTGCCCAGGGAGGTGGTGGAGTCACCATCCCTGGAGGTGTTCAAGGAAGGTGTGGACGTGGCACTGCGGGACATGGTTTAGTGGGCATGGTGGGGTTGGGGTGGTGGTTGGACTTGGTGATCTGACAGGTCTTTTCCAACCGTAGTGATTCTGTGATTCTGTGATATACATGATGATATGTTTGTATAAACTGGATAGTCATACGTTGACTGTATATCGGATCATTTTACTCTGTTTTGCATAATGCCATATTGATTGGAGTGGAGAAGGGTAGGAAACAGGAGGTGCAATTATTTGGCTAATTATTTATTGTGGATTTTTGCTGTGCAATCCAAGCACCTCCATTGATGAATGCAAATGCTCACATCACCTGTGAGGAACCACTGATCCTCCCTCTACACGAGGGAAGGGGCGGGCGCAGAGGGCTGCCCCCCAGCAGGACCGAGCTGACCGCCAGCCCTCAGCCCTCCTCATCTCTCCGGGATGTTCAGCATGTTCTTCGGTCCCGCATGCCCTTCACGGGGAAACGGGCTACACATGCTTGGGTGGAATATATGCCCGATGGGATTGTAAATACTTTTGATACTACTCCTTTAGCTATTGTTTATAAAACAAACGTGTACTCATCCATTCGCTGGCCAACAATTCTTTTACATGTCAAAACTGCATAATAAGACATCATTTACTCCAAAAACATACGGAGAAAAGTTTGCAGCTATTCTATCTAAATACCAGCTTTAATATGCACTGTACGTTTTCCAGTGTGATTAGCTCACCTGTTAATGCACTCAGCATCTTAATATACCTCATAGAGAGGTTATCAATAATTGATTCATTTTATAAAAGTCTATTTGTTCTGATGTGAAATTGTTAACTTTCAAAAGATGTGATTCTATCTTTCCACCTCTTTTACAAGTAAATGAACAGGCAACATATTTTGAACATGAATAAGAAGGCTGGGTATTTTTTTCAAAGGGAAAACATAAAGGGAAAAGAGAAAAGGAATTCCCACTAGTTGTTACTATTAAAAAGCTTGTTCGTAGGTGATGTGCTCAAGGAAACTACTCAAGAACAGTTCCTTGTTACACACAGGTTATGCAAATGTTGTCAGGCTCTATCAAACTTCGCCTTAGAGCAGCCGTGCAAGCTAAAGTCATCTCTGAAGAGGTTCAAGTGGCACAAATGGATTTCCCAGTCATTATAAAAATAGTTGCATACAGGTAGTCAGTGAATGTTTGTTTGAATAGGTTGTTCATCCTTCCTCTGTGTGCAGTATCACTTATTTCTTCAGAAAACAACCTGTGCTGAGAAATGCCATTTTCCTGCACCCAATAAAGGGTTCATTTAATTTCTCTGAAATTAAATGAAGACTGAAACTACTCATCTAGGCTCCCTTTCCCACGAAAGGTTGGGCTAGTTGGTCTTTTGAGGTCCCTTCCAACCTGGGCTGTTCTAGGGTTCCATGAAATGACTGACAGGGTCACTACTTAAACTGGTTCGGGGCTATCTTGTGAGACAGGCATCAATCCAAGGACCTGATTCTGCACATAGGCGTCAGGGAGCGTAGTGTTCAGGTGATGCGTTTGGCTCTCCCTGCCGGCAAGGTTGTTGTAGATCTGGGGTGAAATCCTGTCCTTGCTGAAGTCTGCTGGAGCCTAGGAAGACAGGAAGAAAGATTGCATCTTTGGTTAATTCCCTGCCAGCAGAAAAGTAACGTGAGTCTGGTTCTCCCACGTGGAGGGACTCCAGATGGTGACAATGTGATATTGCACGCTCTAGTCTTCGTTGGGGTTTTAGTTTAGAGCAGGTGAGCGACTGCATATTTAGAAGTAATTGTCATTCACATCTGCTAAAACCGTTTGCTATAAATCGCATCGCCATTTCAAAGGCGGGGTTTGAATACAGTCAGCACAATGTAATTATTTACTGCGTGTACCAGCCACGTGTGTCTGACAGAGCAGGCCTATGGAGTATGCGGACATAGACAAGCCGGGTTTTGTGCCGCTTTCCTCTAATCTAGTCGAATGCGAGGTAGTTTCCACTTGATTATTTTTATGTTATAAATAAGAATCCACAGTAGCAATTGGGAGCAGACAAAATCTTGGCTACGTGCCCGTTCAGTGGATGTGCTCTAGGACCAGCTCCGCAATATAGTGGAAGATAGTGGGAGATTTTAGCAGAAAAATCAGCATGTCAGAATCAATAGCTGTGATTATCCCACAGTAACTGCGCTTAATGGTCATGGGCCATGTTCTTCAGACTGGATTACGGAGGCAAGCGTGTGAGTGTCTGCTGCGAGAAGATAAAGAGCACCAGTTGAGTGGAGATGGCGGTTTTGCTAAGTAATCGACTTCCTTGGCTGCCTTCTGTAAAAAGCTGAATTCCTCCAGTAAAATTTCGTTTTACAATGAGTGAGTCAAGTGGAAATACAGCATGAGAAATGAGAATAGGCTTCTAGGTGCTCAAAAAAATGTTCATCCTATTAGCAGTACAGGGACAAAAAATAACAAGTCTAGGCACAACATTTGAAGACATATAATATATTTAAGCATCCTCTCAGATTTATGACCACCCACGCGGGTCTTAAACTCAGTCCGGTTTAAAAGACACCCACAGACCAGTTCTTACTGTTTTACTTTATTTGTGCCAGTGGAGAGCTTCGCACTGCTGGTAGTCTTCCTTTGCTGTCCATGTTGGCCACATATGGCATCCTGCACCTACATGCGGCGATATATCTATCTCAGTCTCAACCCAAAGATACAGAAAATGCTGCTTTTGCCGAGGTAATTAAAGCACACGATATTGTCCTTACATTTTGCACCACTAAGTTAAGCACAGGAAGACACCGTTTCAGATTATATGTGGTTTTCTTCTATAAAAAATAGAAAACTAAGCACCACATGAACCAAGAACTCAGTCAGATTTACTTTCTTCCAGTGATTTCAAATCCTTTTTGTTGTAATTTGCCATTCTAAAAGCAAACACTTTATCAAGTCTTTTCCGTTATCTTGCATGGCGAGACTTATTTAAATCTTAAATGTGAGTAATATGGAAGGGATTGGATGCAGGATGTATCCTTCAAATGATGGAAATTCAGAATATAAGAAATGGAATATGAATACATTAAATTCTTTGGAATGCCACTGTAGTGAATTGTGTCCTTCATCTGCCTCTTCCTCGCTTCCCCATTGATACTAGTGCGTAAGTAGAGAGACCAGGACCACCAAGAGGGACCTGTCAAATGCAGGACGCCTGGAGTGCTTATCTAAAATTATTCTGTTAGATGCTATTACAAAATACTTGAGACATCAACGCATTGCGTAAGATGCAGAGGTTTCCACCAGACGGCAGCGTATAGTACAGCTGAGGGCCACCGTGGAGAAACCCCCTTGCATTTCAGTCGAGATGTGCAGATCTCATTCCTGGAAAGCTCCGGTGGGGACCGGGTGGATTTTGCAGTCCATTCAAGCGATAAACACAACCCAGCATCAGCAGAAGTGTTTCCTGAGCTGTGAGTTCTTTTCCCAAGGTATAGCTCGTTTCCTCGCTACACCAGCACCATATAAGCAGCGTGAGGAAAAGTTATCGCACGGGAAGGACGGTGTCACTCTCCCGTGACCCCTCTCAGGTGGGGTCTCGCTGTGACAGTGGGGTGGTCCGGAGCGGCTGCACCACGCCGAGATCTGCCCCCGGGCAGATGTTTAATAATATTACTAATAATATACTAGGAGTGGTACTGTGGAGCAAGTAGCTGTGAAGTTCATCCAAAAATCTGGCCATTGCTGGCGGCTGCAACCTGAGACATCTGTGCGCCAAGTTTGTGTATTTACATGAGCCAGCCCAGTTCCATCTATAACCTTTTCTTCCTCCTTTATTTAAAGAGGTCATTCTTATTTCTCCTGAAAGATTCATTATAGTGAAGGAGTGCAGCACAATTAAATTTACCTTTTTTTAAAAAATTTGTTACTAATACTCCAAACAGCAGTATATCAGCATACTAAATGTTCTAGGAGATAAGCACAGATGAAATCATGTATCAGCCCTAGTAGAAGTTGTATGACTTGAGTTATTTAGTTATTAGTTTGGGTGGAAAATTCTATCTCATGAAAGCCTTTGAGATTTTTAAATTTTATGTTCATTCTGCAGAGGGATGAAGATAAATTCTCCAAAATTTTCACAAAAATGGCATTTTTGAAATGGCCTTGTCTGCCAGCTGCGCTTTCCTAAGTATATTATATACTGACCTGAAACGTGGTACACCTCCGTGTAATCTCTGTTCTGCCTGACAAAGAGCAAAGATCTCAGTCGTAGATCATTCTGAGTTGGGAGTAGGAATTAAAGCTGGGTCTAAGCTAATGTCAGAAACTTCAGAGAAATAGGAGGCTTCTCTTGCTCTGCCTTTTGGCTTATTTTCATCGTGATGAAAAAAGCAACAGTGGCTGGGCACACAAAGTACACTGTCAGGCTGCAGAGAAATTGCTGCGGGGAAACGTGTTATTTGTAAAAATGCCAAAATACATTACAGAATGCCAGAATATTTTCATTTGGATTTTTTTTAATAAGTTTTAACATACTTGCTTCATTTAAAAAAGCAAGGGAGTACTCAAATTCTTCCAAACACAGAAATACTAACCCATTGCACCGTTTTGCTGACCTAGACAGGGTACGAGTTTGCAGCCCAAGGACCAAAGGGGAATAACGCTGACATCAAAATGTGCAAAACCCTCGGTGGCATTGGCGGGATGGGGGGTCAGAGCGTAGCTGCTCCACGACCCCCAGGACACAACCGTCCCAGGGGCAGAGGGGGCGGCCGGGGGTGCACGGGGTGCTTGGGGTGCAGAGCGTGCTGCGGCTCAGCCCTGAGTCCCGCTCGGCTGCGGGTCGGCCGGTGAGCAATTGCTTTGTGGTTTCCAGTCGCATAAACATTTCTGTTTGATTTTTGCTTGCTTTCTGCTGGGTTTTTTTTACATGCATTTTCTTTCTCTGAAATAGTAAGAGTTACTCCTTTCTTTAGCGTGCAAAGAAAAGCTAATCAAAACAAAGCCAAGTTATAGGTACGGGGCTCTAAGCAGTAGCCGCACTGGCAGAAACATTTGAGATGGTGCTCATGAGATACTTCTCCGCAGGGAACAGGAGGCTGGACCCAGTTGGCCTCTACTGCAATCAGTGAAAAAGCTCGTTCACACCAGCAAGTGCAGGTTTGATCTTTCACCATCCGTGTCTTCATCCTCAGTGTTCACCCGTTTGTGCTGGGTGGCTGTGGGAGGAGGTGAGCCCCCCGAAATGGGGCTCGCGGAGCTCCCCCAGCACTGCCGGAGCCACCGTCGCTCCTCTGCCATCAGTCCTCCTGTCCTGGAGAGGAGGGAGAAGCCCCAAAGGGATATTGCTGTTTTTTGTTGTCAAATACAAGCAGTTTCTGATGGTGAGCATTGCGGAGGAAGAATCGGGCTGATCGGTCTCTGCCGGGTTTGCCCACCCCGCTCCCTGCTGCGCGCCCACCTCTCGCTGCTGCAAGGGCTAATCCTAACCAGTGGCACCGAAAGAGCTCTTTGCTTTGGACGGCACCTTGTTTATACCGTAAAGGAGCATTATGGCTTTTAATTATTTGGGGGGGGGGACGCTTTTCCATGAGAAACCATGCAAAAGTCTGTTTTTCTGTTGAGAATACCCTAAGAGCGTGTCTTTTGCAAGTGGTGGCAAAACAGTGTCTGTAAACCCACGGAGGCAGATGTTCGGGTGGGACTTTTGGTTTTTTTGTTTTGCTTCGTTTTGTTTTCACCAAGCTTTAAAAAGTTTTTGTCCAAGAGGCTGGTCAAACTGCAGGCTAATAACTTAGTTGTCTTGGTTAGACGTGCAGGTACCTCTGTGGCTGGTTATTTATTTATAAACTTGCCATCTCTGCTATAAAAAGACTTGTAATACCCCAATAATAAATGCATTCATCACGACATCTTCTGTAATCACTACAGTTCCTGAGCTGCTATTTGGCACTCATTAGCTGAAACTCCCATTCACCTATAATTTATGAGAAGCATACAATTATGTGTTATCACTACTTCAAGTGATTACTACACTGTATGTTTTTAAGATAATGGCATGAAACACTCCATGATGAATTACACCTCTCTAGGTAGCTTTGCTTCTGTCATTAACTCTATTACTTTACTTAAACCAACCTGGAGAGAATTGCATTGCAGGGTTGGTATTACCTTCTCAGAGGCCCCGGTCAATACTGATCCAATAAAGGGCATGACACAGCACGCCGTTATCTCCCGCCTTGTGTGCCCCGTCTACGCATAGTGTAGATATTATTATAAGGAAATCCTGAAATACAACTTGCTTTCAGTTGGAAAGAATGTTTTTTCATTAAGCCTTGTTAGTGAAAAAGCCTATTCAGGAAGAACGCGTGAAACATAAAATCTGAATATTAATTAAGAAATCCCCGGCAGCTGCAGCCTGTGTCGCTGGTCTGCCGGGCGAAGGGAGAGGTGAAGTTACCACAGCTCAGCTTTGGAGCAGGAGCACCCACGCCTTTGCCTGTAGACATTTTTCTCTCGCTATGTCTGACGCGTCTTATACTGAGCAGCTGAGCAGGTAGAGAGGACCTCACCATTGCATTGGTTCTGCAGGCAGACATCATAAAATTTCCCAATGTTAGGAGGCAATGAGGTAGTTAGCAGGTTCACCACACGGCATGGTCCCAGTGGCCAACCCAGCAGCAGAAGGGAGACTGCAGCATCTGGAGAGACAGCTGGGGCAGCCAAGGAAGCCAGGACAGCCCCCTCGCCGGCCGAAGGGGATCTCCCACCCCTTGGCACGCTGCTGATGGTGGGGTCTCTGGGCAGCGCCATGTGGAGAATGACCCAACAGAGCACAGATCTAGGGGGTTTTCCTACATTTTTCTTTTATCACATATTTTAAATGGGGGGTAAATAGCGCTTGCCCTTTGTCCCTATCGCACCTGGCTTTTGGTTTAGTCTTCTAAAACATCACGGAGGCAAGTGCAGAAATGCAAGCAGAGCAAATTTCTATCAAGGAGGTCCATGCACGCACGAGCCCACGTTTCCTTGCCCCTTCCCCATTTCCTATCTCCTGGGGACCTCCCGCGGGGCTACCTGGTGACCCCGGGTCCTTCTCCTGGGCTCGAAACTCAGATGGATATTTGGCTTCGGTGTGGCCATTCTCCAGTCGCCCCGAGACAAAGCTGGTCAGGGCTGCTCTCTGCTCCCCAGGTGCCGGCGATGTCCACTGCCTACAAGCCTGTTTCACTCTTTCCTGTAATGTGCTGCAGCTGGTGTGAGCCCCACATCGCCACGATGCTGTCTTCATTATCAAATTACGGCATTTATGTGGATGTTAAGTATAACAGCCATCCAACACTCATTATTTTATCCTGAGTGCATGTTACGGTAATAGTCTCCCATTGTAAGCCCTCATTTTTTTGTCAGAGCTTATTGCGTCAGTGAAGAAACCTTTGTTTCACTTTAGCATTAAAAATAAAGACTAATGTAACTGTTCTGAAACTGAAATAAATGCAGTTAATTAGTATCATGGCTGTTTTAATTCAGTTATATATTTCTGGATGTTAAAAACCTTCAATAACATGCTGTGATATTGATAATTTGGAAAATAACACAGTATGCTCACGGACCCGATGTTTCCTCATTCTCTAGGCACGATCCTTTGCCTTGCCATGGTCTCAGAGCTTATGTTGCTTTTTATTGCTTTAATTTGTGTTTCAGTGTTCTGTGGCAAAAAAGCAGGGGGGAAAAAAATCGCCATCTGGGTTTGCTTTCCCCATCAGAAGAAACAGCTGACTTATCTATTCCTAGAAAATAAACACGATTGGCTGTCCAATTTTCAAAGACCCCTCTCCCTTAAGAAAAGTGCAAAATAATGAAGACAAAACCATGCAGTGAATTGTCGCCTTAATTTCTGCTAGCAATTAGCAATTTCTTCCTCATAATTTCTGGAAGTCAGTGTTTCTATATCATAAATCTTTAGGAATTATTAAATATCAAATGCAGCCACCAGCACCTTTTAATATTTCAAATAAATGATTAAGCTGGGAGTTAACTCTCTGAAAATGAAACCAAGACTATCAGAATCAATAATATTGTGTGATATTGTTTCTGAGCCTTCAAAGAGAAAATAATGTGCTTCTGTGAAATAATTACCTAATAACTAATAATTCTTAGCTTTACACGATACTGTTTTGTTCATTTTAATATGAAAATATGCCTGTGAAAAGGGGTGGGAATATTTTCATATAAATAAAAACAACAAATGAATTTATTGCAGTTGTGATACTAGCAGTTTCTCTGTCCTTGCCATGGAAAAAAGCTACTTCTTTGTGGCAGGAGGGAAAATGCACATCATGGTCGTGGCTGGTGGTTCTGATGAATGTCAGAGGGCAGGAGACCCCTGTGCAAGTGGTCTCTTGCCTGGCTTGGATGGATTGGCAGGCATTGAGGTTGAAACCCATTCAGATTTAAATTCAAGTAACATCAGCTGTAGAGCAAGTTACATTAAAAATCTTGTAGAAGAGTAGACACTTTTGCTATTAATTGCTAATATTCTACTGATTTTCCACGAAAAATGTTTCAGATTTAGGGATTAATCCATGTTTTATCTGTGGATAGATTTCCTGGAATGTCTTAAAGCATCTCAAGGCAGCAGAGCTTATAAAACGAAGAAGCTGGAGGTGCGTAATGAAAAAGTGTATTTTGCTTTCTCTCCCAGTCTTTTTGTCCTGCTTTTGTCCCTCCACCTTGTCTTCTGTTTCATCCCCAGGCTGGCAGGTCCCTGGCAATTTTGTCATACCCAACGGTAGAGCAGAATATGTTCTCATGGTTAATAAACTGTACGTCGATTCTCTGGAGCGGTGGAAGTGGCATAGGAGCAGAGCAGGGAGGTTAATTATGCTAATTACTCATGAAAATTCAGGTAGCACGTATCCCCATTTATTTCAGGCAGTTTGCCAGCTAAAAAGCTCATACTGTTATCTGCTGCTTTTGGAAAAGTCCGCGGGTCAGCAAATATTTAAAGAGTTATCTTGGTTTCTCCCTAAGTTTGCAGATCTCCAATTCTGAGCTGCTATTATAGAAAGCAAAGTAATGGACTGCTGAGAGTCGCAGGAAATAGAGGGTAGTAGGTTTGGAAGAACATCTTTATTTAAAGGAGGTAATTATGAATAAGTGTATTGATATGGTGCTAAATTAATTATTTGACTGCAAGCACTGGGTAAAATGTCTCAGGCGTGTCTAGTCTGTTCAGCTTGGAAGGGGAGGAGATGCTACGACATCGACATCGTTAGCTCCTTTGCTGTCAGTGCAAGAGATTAGCCTGCTGTTCGCCCGAAGATGCCTTGGAGCAGGGGCTGTGGGAGGGACAAGGCGAGGCTGGAGACTCGGTCATCCCCCCGCGCTGTGCTGGTAAGGGCAGGGAAGGTTTTCCTGGAGGGATCCCCCCGGAGTGGCTTTCCCCTGCCGGAGCGGCTGCGGAGGGACCGGTCACCTGTGGCATCTCCTTCCTGATGCTGGGAGGGAGACTGGCTGCGGAGACTCTCCATCCTCTGTAGGGGAGACACGCTGCGTCTTTGGAACCTGAAGGGACGACTTCCTCTAAGAAGGATTTGGTACCAACTACCGTTTATGGTGCTTAAAAAGCAGAACGCACGCAGAGCAAAGATCAAAGGGAAAAGGCTCATTTGTGCGTGTTAACACCTCCGTGTATAATCAGAGCTCCTTCCGCCACTGGCATGGAAAGAGAAGGGACACGGGAATCGGTGGGGCTTGCTGGCTGCGGAGAGGGAAAACTGGTACCAGGGTGGGAGGAAGGAGGAAGGGTTTGGCGGGCAGGTGAAGGGGCGGTGGGAGCGGAAGCCGCGGCGGACATGGTGGCGTGGTGGGGCCAGGGCACGTGCGGAGAGGAGCGGGGTGCTGGGGGGGTCACAGGGGAGCAAAGCAGAGTTTGCAGCGTTTGCAGGACCTGCGTTAAATGCTGCAGAGTTCACGGACCTTTGCTGTCAGCCGGTGGCTGCACAGGGAGAAAGAAACTGAAATCTATAATCAATCCATTAGCACCGCTTTTCTTTCATCCCGACTCGTCTGGTGCCGTTTCAGAATCGCAGCACGCCAGAGTGCACGGTGGGTTTGGTGACTGCTGTGAGCAGGAGCGGGCGGGCGGCTCAGCGCCGGGGGAGTTGGTGCTGGGAGGGTGCACGTTCCTACGAAGGAACTCAGCACACCTCAGCTGAGTGCTGCTGTCACTCTTTAAGCTGAAAGCGTTTTTAAAGGTAGACCTGAGGACTTTGAAATACAATGGAGATGCCAGGCAAAGCAAAGCCGGTTATTTATTTTAGGTCTGTTTTGGCTGCTGTGAGGCAGAGTTTTGGGGTTCTGGTTTTAAACTCTGTTTTAAAACAACTGCTCATCTCCCCTGTTTTACGTAACTCCTCTTTATCAGACTTTCCAGAAACCATCCGTGAGGTTTCTGTCCCATTCACGACAGAACAGTCTCCCTCTGCAGGATAACGGAACATTCGCATGTTTCATGAATAAATAGTGTTGCTTCTTGGGGGGAAAAAAGAAGTCTTCCTAAGATTAACATTTTTAAACTCTGTTAAGTCTTTCTTGTTATTAATATCCTGTATGCCTTGCTTCCTGGGCACAATTCCTCTGTCATATTTAATGCTTGCTACGCTTCAGAGATAATTTAGCTCCAGTGGTTGCAGCCGAGCGCTGGCCAAGTCTTCTCCCCAAGCGCCCTCCCGGTCCTTGTGTTCACTCTTCCAGGCCTGGCAGCGGGTAGCGCACGTTAACTCCCTGAGAAAATGGTGAAATTGGGGCTCAGCATCTTTATGCTGTAGGGGGGATCTCAACCTTTGGGCACGGAGGCAGCCGGGGCTTGGCGTGGATCAGCCCGGTCGCTGGCCATCGATGCATCAGCTCCCTGATGGTCTGAGACTGTTCTGTAAATAAAATAAAGTAAAAAAATAAAAAAATAATAAAAAAATAAAATAAAATAAAATAAAATAAAATAAAATAAAATAAAAGCTGGGATGATAACGAGCAGCTGTGTAGTTTTTTTATGCAGAATTCCATGCTTTGAGCTATAGTAGACATGAGAAAACTGATTTTGATAAGGGTCACCTATAATTGCACCTGAGTTATTTTTGTTGTTCAGAGAAGTTTCCTTAGTGTAACGAACTTTTAAGATGTTACTTGCAAGAATCCATGGAGAACCCAGAGAAGACATTTATCAGGTCATCAGTAAAAGGACTTTGCAAAAGTTCTTAGCAGGTTTCTGGTGTGATTTTCTGGTTCTGGAGCTTGGATGTATCATTTTATGTTCTGAGCTGCTGGGTGTTTTTCTAGGCTGAACCCTGACCCTCGTGTTTCTCTCTCCCCTTGCTGCTTAGCTCAAAGCCAATCTCCTTTAAAGCAGAAAAATTTCAGCAACACCTTTTTGCAAAGATTTTCTGTGTTCTGAGGAAGGTGGCTATAACTCAATGCCAAAACCAATTTCGCTGGGAAAAAAAAGATGCTGTAGTAAGCAATAACAACTCTGTTAAGTGCTTCACATCTGCTTTGGGGAACGCTCACCCACCGCAGGGCGATGGAAGGGGGATGCTGTCATCCCTTGTGGGCGTTACAGCCAGCGCCTCCAGCACCCAAAGCACCAGTTACATAAAACCGTAACAATTTTCAAGTCAAATTATTCCAGCTTTTCAGGGAAAAGAAAGGATTCCAGGACTTTCTGTAAATGAGATGGAACTTCTAACCTGAACTGCAACAGGATTACTGGTTTTTAGAGACACAGCCTACACAGAGATGAGTCATGTTCTGTCCTGGAGTATGTGTCTTACCGTTTAGGAGCTGGGGTTTACGGAGGAAGCATCTCACAGTAAGTTGCTTGGTGTCCCCTCGAAGTCAGAGACATGTCCGAATGACTCTGCAGCTGCATTTCCCAGCCGGCCGGCTTTCCCGCGGCTCCCGGTGCTCACCTCCCATGGTCCCGCCTGGGGAGGGAGCGGAGCAGAATCGGGTGAGGTGGGAGCACCGGAGCGGGGCCCATGGGGCTGGGTGGCTTTTGGTTCGACTTGAGTGAAGATTTTTGTTGTTTTAAGTACTGCCCAAGTACTATCCAGGTGTAACCCCGGAGAGTGTACTGAAGGCTGTTTGGACATAGGCATACATCAAACATTCATGCGACCTAAGGAGCAGGGGAAAGCTGCGTGTGCAGTCCCGTGGGGTTTGTTTCAAGGGCGGCGAGGTGGGAGCTCCAGCCCGGGCTGCACTACGAAGGCTCTTGTGGAAAGAGACCGTGTGCAGTTTTAATTAAGCAACTGAGAAGAACTGGTTTTTACAAAGATTAATAGGCCTGTGTTTTAATTATGGGGAAATAATAGACTAGAGAGCTAGGGAAGTGGGAGGTATCAAAAGGAGAGGATTAAAAACTTTAAGGAAGCTGCGTGAGACTATATTTTTCTGTACTTACAAATTGCAGAAGTTCCTCCCCATTAATAATGATCAGAAAACTAATAAAATACCTTCAGCCATATATGACTGTTAACATTAAAATCTATTTTTTATGCTTGTTGAGTAGAGAATTTCTGATTACAATCATCAGTTAAAAAAGAAATCGTTCTTTTTTCCAGTCTTCCAAGTTTAAAAATAGAAGAATTATCTTCTGATTTCCGCCATAGTTTAATCAATGCTTTTCCAAGCAATATAAAGGTAAAAAGAGCAAAAGTCGCTTTTATTTAATGATTGTTATGCTTTCTTTAATTGTGCTACAGTGTTATTATTAGCTTCTGAAAATAATTGGTCCTCTGCATAGATTTTAAAAATCACATTGCAGAAAATGCTGTTGTGATGCGCAGGAAGTTTAAAAGTAAACAAAATTTAAGGAAAGAGAGGAAAGGGGGACGAGAGGGAAGGCCACTAATATTTGCAGTTGCTACTGGTTTTCATCTTTTCAATGAATTATTTCCCATACATTACTGTAAGAGATGTTCTCTTGTTGGACTTTCTTAAACATCAGCATGCTTTGGCTTGACTTGTCCGCCGGTGACCGGCGGTGATGGACCACAGCTCCCGCAGTCCTGGTGCTGACCTCTGGCAGGAGCAACGGTGCACCCTCAGTAATGTGATCCCACAGGGATTTGTGTGTGCTGATCTAGAACTGTGCATTGATCTGGCATCATTACCCAGTGTATTTATGGCACTTAAAACTAGGAGAAGTTGAAGAAGAGTTGCGCTCTTAGCTTGAGGCTCAGGCTCGTCCTGGGGGAACTGCAGTGGAAGGCTGCCAGCTCTTCGCAGGTTCACATGAAATCAAAACTCTGCTCAAACTCACTTCTCAGGTTTGCTGAAAACTTGTGTTTAATTCCCTGAAATGTTTGGGAAACTTAATGGATGAATCATTCCGGAGCGCAAACCCAAATTTTAAGCTTTTAGTAAAACTTAGCTTGGCGAGTCCTGTTTTAGGATTTGTAACATGTTTTGCCCAGCTAGACTGCTGCAGTCTTAAGGAAATAGAGGTTTTCATGGAGGACTTTGCTTAGCATTGTCCTGTGCATGTGCATTCCAGGCGCAGAGCATGGGCGTTGCACCGCCCGGCTGAGCTGCATCCCGGCACGTGCACGGCGAGGGGCAGCCGGGGCACGCGGACCCGTTCGGCTGGGTTCCTGGTAGTTCTCGTTCGTTTCCTTTGTGAGGTCTTGTCTCTTTGTAGCTGCCTTTCCTCCCCAGTCCTCACTTGTGAGATGCTTAGGTTGTCGCCGAGCGTGCCCCGATCCCGGCCGGCACAGCGGCGTGGAGAGGGGTATGGACGGGGAGAGCGTGCACGTGCAGCGAGGCAATTCATCTTCTTGTAGGAGCTGAACTGTCACGGGGTTTCAGTCAAAAGACAGGTTATGTTTCTGGATACGTTCATGTTCTGCAATGTTAATAATACAGAGTTTTCCCTTATTATCTGCAGCTTAAAAAATAACGTTAGATTACCATTATTAGTTAAAATTAAGAAGCGCATCCAGAGATCAAGTACGTGAGAAATGCAACTGTTGGGAGAAATGCAGAGGTTGTGCACAAGGTCGGTTGTGGCATTGCAGTCATGCGCACTGCTCAGATCCCATTGGATTGCTTGGGGTCGGTATTTTTGTTGATCTTGGCGTTTATTCTTTGCAAATGGCCGTCCATACATGATTGGTTGGCTATGTCACACAAAACGTATGTGGAAAGACTGTTCTTTCATGGAAAATTATAAAGGTATGGGGGAAAAAAGACCAAGCCTTCATTTAAAGGGGAAAAAATCCTTATTTGTCCTTATTTCTGTTCCTCTGCAATAACTACAGTGCAGAAGTGTTGCCTCCAATGGCCAGGAACACACGTGGGTGAATGTGTAGTCCAAATTGCCTGCACAATAGTTTTAAGCAAAAACTGCATTTTCAGAAATGAGAAGTGATTTGCAAACAGAATGGGATTAAATTTGTTAGATTAGAAAAATTTCTGAGATGACTCATTTGTTTGCTTCTTCCATGGAGTAAATACGCACTTTACCCATTGCATCTCACGTGCGTATTGGGAAAATACAGCATGTTGGCTGCTACTTTATTTGAAGGCCATCCTGTGCAAAATATTTCAGCCAAATTCTGCAACATTTTCAAATCAGTTCATTCCCACAGTGTTAGGGAACTTGCATGGGTTTTGAGTAAATACAGAAAAAAGAGTGCTTTGGGCTATTGAAGGAACCTGTTTGAGGTAAAATATTTAACCTGTTTTCAAAGAACATTATTTGGAGTATGATTTTTAGTTTGAAACCCATGTGCTTCCATAATACAGCATGCTTCGTCAGGGTCTGAACAAGACTGAAATGTTTTCCCCTAGTTACGTTTTTAGAAATACCTTTTGTGATTTTTTTTTCATCAAACTTGAAAATCTTTCTCAACGACTAAACATCTGTTCCATTTTTAGTCCTTGGTTTTCATGTTTTATATGGCAATTGTATACTGCATACTTTTTGTTAGCAGGATATAGAAGAAAGTTGGGTTTAGCAGGTTTTCACCTTTATCCATGATAACCATGCACCTACAAATTAATTAGCAAAATTTCTTATTTGTTTTAGAAAATTATTTTGAGAAAATACCTCTGTATATCAAGTAACACAGCAAGAGGCCTCATGTTCCTTTCTGCACTGCTGTATCTCACCTTTTCTCAGCAGGAAAGCCTTGATATCAAAAGGGCTGCATTTATATGAGACGTTTTTGGGACCCTTTGGGGCTGTCGGAGCAGGTGCTGTGGGGAGTCTGGGAGGATGCTTTGGGGCTGCTGTGACGGCAGCCCCGAGCACTGCCCTTCTCAGCGTGGTTTTCAGGTGGTTTGCTTTGCATCTGAAGAGAATTCCACTTTTGCCTGAATTAATAACCAAAAATTTCAACTTTTATTTTCTTTTTTTTTTTTTAAGCAAGGCTAATTTTTTTTCTTACAAGCTGCACAGAGAGCACGGAATTTGTAAGGCAAGGCTGGTTTTGTGTGCTGGGAGAGGAGGAGGCTGGTTTTCTCTCCTGTGGGAAGAAGCCGTAGCGCTAGCGCTTTCTTGCACGTTTTTGGATGTGTGAGTGTGTATAAACAACGAGGGAGTTAAATAAAATGGTAAACTCTCACTGAAACTACAGGCTACCTTCAAAAATACTCATTTATAATGGACTGTATCCAGCTGCTGCAGAAATACCAGTAAAAAAGAAACGTGCTGTAGAAAAACATCAGTGATTCTGAGGTTTCTCTGCTTCTCCCCAGTCTTCTGTTCATTAGAATCAATTTGAAAATGTTCATAAGACTTTGAAAGCAGCTCCTTGCCTTCTCCGAATGGGACCAGACCCTACAAAACTCCTCCTGCAGGGATTCACAGACGTCTGCTGTGCTCTCCATCCTCAAAGTGATACTTCCCCATGACATCCCAGTTCTCTGCTATATAAACTATGATTTTTTTATCCTGTATCATCTGCAGCTTCCCTCAGAACCCTTTCAGATTTCACGTTGAGATCATTAATTAAATGAATGGTTATTTTCATGATCCATTTCTGAAGAATTTCAGCCTGATGCTTCTGGTTTCTTATTCCTGAAGGGAATGTCATTTTTCCCCTTAAACAATACCGCCATATGCTTAAGCTGCGAAATCACCATTTTCTCCCACCTAACAGTTTCCATAGTTGCGCTATTTTAATGTTTTATCAAAGAGATGAGATCTATTCCATTCTCTTCTTCTGTTGGATTTCCTTCATGTAAAAAACCTCTTTATCAAATAAAAATGTCCCATTAGTCTGTTGCACTTTGTATTACCTTCCTTCAACTTTTAAAGTTGGTTTAGAGCCTTAAATTCTATTGTGGGCATGGTGGTTAGCCTAAAATTTGCCTGATTCACTCTCTGCTTTTCCTTAAATGTAGATAATACATTTATGATTTCCCAGTCACATAGCATCACTTTCTGATTGTTTAAAAAACATGTAGTTTCATGCTCTCACGCGTGACTCCTTTGAGGTTGTTCTCTGCCCTTGACTCCATTAGCTGCTCTGCCTTTTCCTGCATGCTGGATGTCACCTTCTTTATGGAAAACTGGAGTATAGTGCTCATTGGGTTTTTGAGCTGTAGTTAAATATCCTTAACCGCACTGCAGACAGGCTCAGTCTTTTTCGTCAGATCATAGAAATAAAGTCCCTTCTGCAAGCTCTCTCTGCCCTTTTATCCCCTCCATTCTCAGCCACCGAGATGGACTCTCCTTGCTGGCCGTTCCTCCTGGACACCCTTTCCCAGCCCTATTTTCCCATGCTCTCTACCCAAGCTATCACTGTTTTCTTTTGCTCATCTCCTGTCTCCAGTCCTTCTTTTTTTATGACAAACATTTCCTGGTCTATGGCAAGGTGGTACTTGAAGTATCTCCGGTGTTTGTATTCTCGTACTTCACACAGTCCTGTGTTCTGCTGGTATTTACTGGTTTTCTTCCCATCGTTATGCTTTCTTTTCTCACTTGCTGCTCTTCCGTGCGTTTTCCTGGCTACTCACGAAAATCACCATTCTGGCTGAAGTTCAAGAGAACATCCCTGGGCTGCCGTGCCTCGGGATTGCCTTCACTGTCAAACTCTGCAAAGCAGAACATAGACTGCATTGTCCAAGGATCTGTGGAACACCAAGTCAAAATGCTCGTGGGACTGAGGAGTGGTGTTCAGTGTCCTTTCTCTCTCCTGCTCTCCCACCTGTCACCAGCGTCACTCCACTCTTTCCAGACGGCAGAAAGGTTTGATGGCTACTCCAAAGCCATCAGTTGCCTTAAAAATTAGAGCATCTCCTGGGACCGTTTTTATCCCGCCGGCCATTGTGCCGCTTTGTGGCCACTCCTTTAGCTCTACCAGCGACAGGCATTCCTCGGCGCCGGTGCAGCTTCGCATCCTCTGGCATCACCCCCTTCCCCCCGGCCACCGCTCTGCCTGTCCGGGGTTCAGGAGCGCCGCACTCTCACACCCGCACCGGCTCGCCTTTGCGGGGATCCCGCCCCAACAAACATCTGCTTTCCTTCTTATTTACTTAATTGGGCTAAGAAGTGCTTTCAGCATTATTCACCAGCTCCTTACTGCTTTTCCCATGAAGTTTTAGGAATTGCGCTTGATGCGGTGCTATTCTTAGAACTTGACGGTGACATTTAATAGGATCCATCACAGTGCAGTTCTCCTCATCCCAGTGCGCAAGTGAGCAACTTAAGACGGAAAGCTATTTTAGAGAGAAATTACAAATGTTTCCTAATACGCAATACAAAATATTGACAACAGCAGCATATTGCAGTGCCTAATTATCTTAGTAGAAGGTTATACTTCTGTTATGCCTGGGTGGCTTTTTTTTTTTTGTTGCATATCTACAGGAAAGATTTTCAATTAACATTGACCTTTAATACTCCTACTGGTTTTTGAGTCTACAGATGGTGAAACGGCCTACAAATTAGATTTTGCAATATACCTTGTTCTTGTTATTTCTCAACTGATTAGTTTCAAACAGTTTGCAGTACCTACACTGGTGCATTCAGCTTGCAATTCCCTCACAATCTCTAGTGCCATGTTCAAACCCCCAAGATATTGTGTAGAAATGCTGTCAAACTCTTCAGATATATGTGTTTTCATTCTCCAGCTGTACTTTTTACTCATTTTAAAAAAAATGAAGTCTTTACTTTATGGAGAAATATTTTTGAACTAAAATATAGAAGGAAAGGAATCTGTCTGGGGTACATCTGCTTCTGATCGTACAGATGTTGTTATTCACTGAGCTCCGATTAAAGTGACTATTGTACCCTGAAAAGCAGTTTTTAGTTATTTTTCTAATAATAATTGTAAAAAAGTTAACGCATGGCATAATAAACAAATCACGTTCATTTGAGCCGCTATCATACCAAAGATGTTTTAAAGTATATTCAGTAGAAATATGCTTTATGTTTCATTGTTGTTGTCAGCAGGGAAATCCATGCTAATTGAATGTATGTTTGCTTTAAATGACATGTCTTGAATATGATTAGCAATGACAAATCTAATAACCTTTTGAAAAGAAAAAAATATTGTTTTGGATTCTAAGATGTCGTTCTAGTTTTTGGTGGAAAAAGTCTCTTGGTTCCTTAACTAAGCAAGCAGAAGTTTATTGTCTCTGAGGAAAAGGACAATAATTTTGCACAGGCGCACATGCCTCCTCCTGATCCATGCGGACTGAAACTGGGGCAGAATGGGCTGCTCCCATGAAGTCATTGAGTCCAGTTCAGAAATAAATGAGCCTTTCCACTTACTGCTGCACTGAGCAGTCACAGCAGGAAAATCAGAAAGGAAGAACAGCAGAAAAATGTATTTATGTTTATGTGTGTTTGTAAAATAGGCTTTTGGTTTTATGATGATTTGTGAATTAACAAATGACTCATGTTTTGAGGTTCAACTCTGATATATTATGGCTGTATTCAGTTTAAAAAACAATACAAAGGTAATGGTATTTAAAAGCCCCTACTTTTTCATACTTACGGTTTCACCTTTTTTCCCAGGTGTTACTTGGAAGATGGAGCTTCAAAAGGTGCCTGGCTGAATCGGTCGAGTATTATTTTTGCTGGAAGCGATAAGTGGTCAGTAGATCCTCGAGTTTCAATCGCAACAGCAAATAGAAGAGAATACAGCCTGCAGATACAGGACGTAGACGTGACAGATGACGGTCCATACACTTGTTCTGTGCAAACTCAACACACTCCTAGAACGATGCAGGTGCACTTAACTGTACAAGGTAAGTGTTTAAACCAATTGCAAATTGTTATTGGAGACGTAGTAGAAAAACCTAATTTATAGATGGGAAGCATCAGCTAAGCACATTTTAAAGCTTTTTTTTCTTTCTTTTATTCTTCTTTCTTGGATTTATGTAGCCATAGACTGTATGTGCCATTGGCTCTAGGCCTTTGCAAGTAGATAATTAGCCCAGAAGGGTCTCCAACTTGCCAAAATCAGGTTTAAAGCCTCACTCCTGCTCTGCTGACAATTGGACAAGATCTAAAAATATAAGAGGAGAATACCCCTACAATAGTCGAGGTATAGTTCCCTGCAGTGGTACTCTGCAGGTATCTGTCAGTTTGGCATAGGTCTCCTGCATGGCTCAAAACGCAGTTGTTTTGCATGGTGTTCAGCCTAGTCACCATGTAAAGGTGCATAATCAGGTGCTGAGTTCACAGAAGGTTTACAGCCTTTGCATTTTAACATTGACACCAAATATTGCCAGAAACATCCTCGTTTCCTTTATGACATCAAGATGCTTTCAGAAATAGCCAGTGCCGCTACTGCAGCACGCCGTGGAAGGGTCACCACGGATGAGGACCCGACCGTCCTTGGGGATGGAACAAAGCTACAAGACATGTTTTGATGACCATGTAATAAAAGCATCAAATAAAAGATGACCGATGGATGCAGTGAGACAGACGCCAGAGCGCACTGTCATGCAGAGTTTGCAGGTGGCACGGCCATCAGCTGCACCGGCAGCCCAACAGCCCGGCTCCAACTTTCCTCCAGGAAAGTTTGATGAGAGTTTTAAAGGAGGAAGATGAATTGGTTTGTGGGCTCTTTCAGAAGCGGTTCCTCCAGGGCAGGCTGAGAGAAAGCACAAAAATGCTTCATCCCGCGGTGCTCCCGCACCGATGGGCAGGGCGGCAGGTCGCTCCTCGGAAAGCTCATCTTCTTCCCGGCGCAGCTCAGCTGCAAGGAAGGATTCACCAGGGCATTTTATACCCACAGCCCGGAAGGTCATTCTTCTGTTCACATAGCACTCAGCTTACTTGCCTGTATGGATGTGCCCTACCCCCATGAAGCTGTAAGTATGAAGTTTTCTGTAAATTTTATTGGCATTCACAAGGTGCAGTATTTCATTTGAGCACCTCAAGTGTCTTCTCTGGTGTGTGCCATCACAAGCATTGTTATAAAAACAAGAATCAACTCATCAGCTTAAAAAAAGCAATATTAGAATGAACAAAACAATTTTTCAAAAATAGAAATTCTATTAGATTTAGAAATTTAATAGAAATTCATTGAAACCAAAATAAACAAATGAAGATAAAATAAGCTTATTTTGCATTAAAATCCATAGGTTTTGTTTCTTCCAGACCAGTTTTCTCACAGAAATACAAAGATCTCAATGTTGTTAATAAGAACAGCCCATTTATTTCCATGAGACAGTTATCTGCTATAAGCGCTGCAGAACAACAGTGTCAGTTTTACACACATGGAGGTAGTATTTATTGTACTGTTCCAGGGTGAACAATTCTTAGTTTTGATTGTCTTTATAATAGTTAATGCCCTCATGCAAGGGGCTAAATAAAAAGTTGGAAATTAATTGCATGTACAAAACATGTAAACAGGAGCTTAAAATTAATTAGACTAACTACAAGTATATAGAGAAATAATAACTCAATAGTTAAAAATATGCATAATTATTAAGCGATTGCATTTATATCTTCAGAAATGCAAAGTATAACCTAAGGCTTTAACTTATTAGTCTTTGGTGTAATCATCATTAACATTTTCTTCTGCATTTTTATGAGTAATAAAGCAATGAATATAAACCAGAAGAATTTAAATGGCAATCTCTATTAATCCATATGGCGCACCAAAATCCCTTACAAATAACGTGTATGAAATGCTTCTCAAACTAATTATCCTTAACCACTGGACCTTTAGACCCCAATGGTTTGTAAGACTGTTAGACTGTAGCTCTGTAAGAGCTAAGTGTATTCGCTGCATAAAGAACATTATTTCATTAGTACAGCCAAAAAGCCATCACTTAGTCATTTTTATAACCTTCCTCAGAGGCGGCTGTTGCATGAAGACCTGTGAATGTACTTTTACGGGAGAGGGTTGTTCAGAACTATTTGTATGCTCTCGGATTGGGAAGCTGGAATGAAGAAGCCATGACTGTATCAATTATTATTTCGGTTGTATACATATATTCAGTTACTCCAATATTATTTCAGTTATATTTTATGTAGGAAGTAGGCACCGGCTCCATGAAGCACAGCCAGAACAAGTGAGCCATTTTCAAGATAAAGTTAAAAAAATTCACTGTCCCTGTATTTTTTCCTGTGTGGTTCTCTTAGCACTTGGCAAGAAGGGAAAGCCGCTGAGCTCCCTGCTTGTAGAGAGAGGTCCCGCATCCGCTGAGCGGCAGAGCGGGATCAGCAGCTCTGGAGGATGCCCCATCCCTTCTCGGTGATGATTGTGGCCAGTTCTTTCCATTCCAGCTCATATCTTTATGTACATATTACTATAGATATTAATAATTATCAGCCGTGCGATGGATGCTCAGTGGGTTGGATGTGAGTCACACCAATCACTCATCCCACAGGGGTGGGATCGCACCTTGAATCAACACTGGCTTTTGCACGGTAATTTACAGAGACCTGCATCAGGCTTGCTACTGTCATTATCTATTCAGTGGACCTGAATGGGACTTGTGCATGTAAGCACTTTTAATCAGGTCGCTTCGTACTTTTGCTGCTAATAAAGCCATCGCTTCACCTTCCGTCTGCTGAGACTCAGGAGGTAAGGATGCAAGATCCATGCATCCTTTGAGATGGAGATTGACCTGTCTGAAAGTAACCGAGACTGTAAAGGAAACATCAAACAGCTAATTGGTGCTATGAGCTTACACATCCTTTCCTGCTGAATAGGGTTCGTAGGGATGATATAATACCATTTTACGGAAGCAGTTTTACGTTTCCTTTTAATATTGTTCATGGCTTTGTATCTCAAGATTAGAAACAACTTCTGCTATTGGGGAGAAATAAATGAAGGGAAAAGCAGGTCTTTTGCCAAAGTAAAATCATTCAGTCAAAGGGCTGGGTTTCCTTTTACACCGTGAATAAATGATCAGCAGCAGACCTAGAGCAGCACATGAAATAACAGGAGAAAAAGAAAATTTAAAAGCCAAGTCTTAGCCCTTTAAAATTCCTCTGCTCTGCAGGCTGTATTCTGTTGAGTAATGTTGAAAGATGTCCTCCTGCTGAAAACAGCAGAGCTGGAAGAGACAGGGGTGTGTGCATTGTGTCACAAATTAAATGAATAAAGACTTATGCCTGATCATAAGCCCCCAAATAGGTTCAAACTCCAGATTGCAAAATTATTTGCTGTGAAACTCCAGTTTAAAAGCCGTGTACATCCAACTCTCTCTCTTATTTTCTTTTTTTTTGGTGTGCGTGTGAGGTCTTTATATACACTCAGATCCAGTAGCTGTCATTTTGAATAGCCTCTTCTCTGCTATTTGGGCTGACAATTTCTGAACTTATTCATCTAAGTGTTTCAGAGAATAAATACATTTCAATGGGTTAAAGATGCCTTAATTTCCATGAGTAGAACATAGAAAGGTAACATGATCGGCAAAAAACCAAGGCTGAAGGGAGGTAGCAGCCCCTCCATCACTGTCCCACGCATGGATACAGGGAGCCGCGAGACCCAGTGGGGTTTGGCCACAGTCAGGAATCTCTGGCAGAGCTTGAAGTTGAGTTTCAGTCTCCCAAATCCCTGCTCAATGCCTTAACGAGACCACCAAGTCAAGTCTAGATCACTGTTACTTATTACATAGTTGCACCTTTTTGTACCAAGAAAATTAATCAAGATGGTTAATAAAAAAGAAAAAAGCCTAATGCGTCTTTAGCCCACATTTACATCAGTGAAAGAAAAATCACCTGCAAGCAAGGAAGATAATCCAGTTAACTTTATTTCGGTGACCTAATTAAAAAGAAGTGAGAATTGTGAAGCAATTAATTAAAAGTTTAGAAGGCAGGAGTTTGTAATCAACTCAGTCTATCTCAGTGCCAGATGCCTGATCTGCAAAGTCATGAACTGCAGATGATTTAAACATCAGATGTTGGCCACAGTAAAGTAAAAAAATGAAATACCTCTTACCACACTATATTGCTCATAATTTTTCTAGCAAAAGGTTGCGATTTCTGCCGTTTCTAATCTGATATGTATTCTACCGAAGTTTAAATTGCATCCTCCAAGCTGTGTTTCCCCTTCAATTTGCAAAAATATTAAGACATGTTTACCAATGTCCTTGAGAATTAATTTTGCCGCGGGGCAGAGCGACAGGTCACAGCCCACAGCCTCCGGTTCTCTCCGTCTGTCAGGACGCAGTAATGATGCTGTTGCACCATGTGGGGAAAGGGCAAGTCAGGATTCTTGTTTGTGACTCCAGGGAGATAGAGGCCAGAATAGGATGTTCAAAAGGACCTCAGCCGCCAAGGGAGGGCTACCGGGATGATTAGAAGAATAAAGAACACATCTGAAAGAGATTGCTTTGTTTAACCTAGCGAAATGAGGGCTCGGGGAGAATTTTGTTATGCTTTATTAATACACTTGGTGTGGATCCCGGGAAGGGAGAACAAACATGCCGGCTGAGGGAGAGCACTTTTACAAGACTAGGCAAATATAACTTAGCCATGTGTGAATTTTAATGTGAGACGAGTGGAAGGTGCTGGTCCCCATCGCCCTGTGGATGGGCTGCCCAGGGAGAGTGGCCAGGGTTCGGGACGGCGGTTCCCGCGGGGGCTGGTGGGGCAGGGGTGACCATGACGTTGGTGAGCAAGGTTTGTGACCGTGGTCTTCCTAATGACGGGATGAAGGATCTGACAGCTCTGTTTGTCTCCCTGAACGTGAACGAGGAGCCCGGCGATGCTCCTGGTGACAGCAGCGCCAAGATCCGCTGGCAGAGTCTGGATGGAGGGCTCTTTTTTCAAGGCTGTACTTTGGTCTGTCATGGATGCACAGCTCGAATAGGTCCGTGATTTAGCCTTTGAGGTGTAGGTAATAGGTCTCATTCCCTTTGCCACCCCCTGTTTCCAACTGCCCAGGGTCTCTGCTGCCCTGGCTTCCCCCCGCTGCACCCTCTGCCTTCCCCGTCCCGCAGGAGCCCGGTTCCTGCTTCCATCAGTGCTTTCCAGCAGTGCCAAAATGCTAATACCGGGGAATAGGTGACACAAAAACTTTCTTACGTTAGTTACTTGACATCTTAATTTTTATTTTAATCTAGCCCATGCTGGGCACGTTTGGGGCTCCTCCCGGGACAGACCCTGTGTGTGTGAGACACGGCACTTGCTCCTGTTCTGCCCTCTCTGCATCGTCTCATTTCTGTGTGTAATCTGAACTTGACACAGTGTGCACGTAAATAATTCAGTTATCTATGTAAATGCGATTTATAGATTCAGTCAGAAACCACAACCTATGTGTTTTATTTAAACGTGTAATATTTCCAAAGTAATACCCAAGGCCCTTTTTCTGTTTAATAAACCTCCTTAATGTCCCCTAAATATTAATGTATTGATTTAGTCTTTGCAATGTTTGCAAAGTCTAATTTGTTTCCTCAATCAGGCCAAGAGGGACTTGCATTTGGAGCTAACGAGATAAATCTTATCCGAATTTATTTAAAATGGGACAAAATAAATACGCAAAAGACTTCTAAAATCATATAGCAACCACTTTCCAGCTAAAACTGACAATCCATTACTCTTTTAAATTGCTAGCACTTGAGTAGGATGTCAGTTTTCGTTATAAAATTAACTCGCTAGTGCCAGCCACTGTTATCATCTTGTCCCTGCTCAGCACAAGAAGAAAAAGACTTCGAAAAATTGTTCCAGAGGTAGAGGCGGCTGAGTGAGATTTGCTCAGTGATAGAGCCCCCCCAGGGGAATGAACCACCCGCTCCAGCAAACAGCGTACTTGGACTTGCTGTTGCCAAGGGCTGCTGCATCCGCAGCCATAACGTATCATTAATGACCGATCAGAATGTTTTCTCCAGGATTTGTGGTTTTTATCCATTCATTAAATTCCTCCCACATTTGTACCTCTCACAGCATTCAAATGAGCTGCAGGGGCTCGCTTTCTCTCTCAAATATGTATGAATGGCTTTTTACCCTTCTTTAAAAGACTTAAATCATGGAAAATGTTTGCATTAGCAGGTGATCTCACTTACAAGGATGTAAATCAGGAACATTTTATCTGAAGTAGAACAGGGCTGTACTAGGCTGAAACTCATAATCCTGCAGTGTTGGAGGTGCTTTATAGTCACGGCTGCAACTGAATTTCCTTTATGAGCCTGATATGTCCATCTTCTGAAATTCGCAGGCAAAGGATAATCGACACAGAATAATCATTTGCTCTCTGGTCCAAAGTATGTTAGTTCTGTTCCATCTGAATTAAGCTGAATGAATTGTTTTGTGACTTGTGAGAGTTTTGCAAAAGGTGTGTTCAGCAGAGTCCAAAGTGTCTTTCAGCAACTTCTTGCATTATATGGCAACGCCAGAAGCAGAAGTACGGAGGAAAAAATACAGGGTAAAGCAAAAAAACCCCAAAACCTAGGTTAAAGAACATAACGATGTAATGCAAAGGGCAGAAATGTGGATTATGAAATCCTGAGCTTTGCATTCGTTAGGTTAGTTAAGTTCTTCATGCCCGCCTCGACCAAGCTAGAGAGGTGTGTCAGCAGCCTGATGCTTCCCGCTGGGACAGCATCTCTCGTCCTTCCTAAAGCATTGGTCCAGTAAGCTCCCACCCTATGAACAGGAGACCTCCCTCAAATATAACAAAAACAACCAGCTGGAAATGCTGTGTGAAACCCAAGTTGTAAAAACGATTATGAAACTTTTAGAAAGAAAAACTTTAAGAACGATTGTGGAAAGAAAGCCAATTCAGAATGAGAATTTATCAAAGAGTGAGCTGGGGGCTGTGTCTGCTCTGCACGGTGGGTCTCTTCTTGTTCTTATGGCATTAAGGAAAATACAGGTCAAATCTATTACTTTGCATTACAATGCTCTAAAGTGGATGATGTGAACAAAAACTCTTGGCCCAGCTTTTATTTTTATTTTTATTCCTTTTTAATTAAAATGCAGATAACCTCCATAGTCTTCCACATCTCAATGAAAAGACCGTTATTAAGGAATTTGCAATCAAAAGTGTTTGACTTTGAAAAATGTGAAAATAATTTCATAGTTAGTACCACTCAGTCAGGATATTGGGCAGCCTCATCAAGCGTTTCTAGAGCTCCGACAGCATTCCCCCCTGCCTAAGGCATCAGCTTTGTGCTGGCCACTAGCAGAGAGCAGATGCTGACTGCACGACGTTGTGTGTCTGGGCATGTTTTTGGAGCTATGGGAGTCCATTAGCAAAAAAGTCAGTCACAGCAGAACATGATGTGTGATTGCATCGTATAATGCAAGAAATTATCAAGGCTGCCAAACTGACTCCTTTCTAAAGATTTTGTAATTTATTGACTATTTCTTAAGATTTCATATCACTTGAATGTGCTGCTCCCGCTGAACTCAATGGCAAAAATCCTGATAGTTTCACTCAAGAAAGAGTCAACTCTCATTGCAAGAGTTGCTTGGAACACTAAAATTGAAATGCTGTTTTTTCCATTGTACTACCTCAGAAATACAATTTTCATCTGAAAATGGAGTGCGGCAATGCAGAGATTTTAATTACAATTACTTTATCCAAACGCAATTTCATTTGAACGGATCCTCCAAAATGTTATTTTGTAACTGTAACAAACTGCAGGAGTATTATTTTAAAGACATAAAATGTGGCTTATAACACTTCTGAGGGTTTGGTTACATGTAAGTACATACATGGTTTAGCGGTGGACTGGGCAGTGCTAGGTTAACGGTTGGACTTGGTGATCTTAAAGGTCTCTTCCAAGCAAAACGACTCTGTGATTCTGTGTTCTTCTGACTGCCCCTACTGCGGGCTCTGTTATTCCCTCTCTGAATGCCTCTTCACCGTCCTGTTGATTCAATTAAAGGCAATTGGTCTGGCCTGGAAAAACTGAGATAGATAGTAATTATTTCGTTATTCATTGCCATCATTTCCACATTGCAAGTGCCTTTGGAAGTCTGTACCCTGAGTAAGAAGTATAATATTTTATTGAGCTTTCTGCTGCCTGTCACAGTGAACACTGTGATTACTGTGATTTATCTGATTTTTTTTCATTGGATTTCCTGTTCTTTCAACTTCTGTAGTTTTAGACTGTCAGTTGTCAGGAGAAAAAAAGGTGTCCCATGTTTAAAAGTTTAATTGTTGCTTGGAGTGATGTTAACAAAGACAGTTAAATAGCCTTGGAGTGCATTGGAGACCAATCTCTGCAACTCTTACTCGGAGTGTCATCTTTTTCATCACCTAGATTTGAAACAGGATGTAAAAAATATCCCACCTGATGCAGGATAGATCTAGAACATGCTGGGTTTATCTTGCAAAAAGGGTTTTCATCTAAATATTTAGTGAAGTCTTGCTAAGGAGGTGCAAAAACAGTGATTATCCTCAAATAAATTCCCAACGTTTTTGAGAATCCTTGTCTTCTGTGTCTCCAAGATTGAGGAGAAAACACTGAAAAAGTATTTTAGGGTCAAAACTTTGGCATGGTAAGGTTTTTAGTAAAGTCTTCCTCACAGTATTGTAATTAATGCAATCGAAACGTGCCATATCAGGAATTCTGTTCATCGTACTCAGTGAAAACATAGGTCTGTGTATGAAAACCATTTCTATAAAAACAGGATGGAAAGAAACTGGAAAATAAACCGAAAGGACACATCAAATGTTTTTAAGCAGTGGCTAGCGCACAGCAGCACGGCTGTGGCCCTTCATCGTGTGACCCAAAGCAGCACGTCTGCTGTATGTCTGCGTGAAAGACTGAGGTCAGCGTCTTCCTTTTAGCCTGATTAAAGCTGATAACATCTGACATGCTAAATATCCTGGCTGAAATACTATAATCTGATAAAAACCTTTTGTCAAGTCCAGTTAATGTTTAAAAAGCGAGGCGAATGGAAACTGCGCTGAATTTATAGGTTTCCCGAAGAGCAAAATTTTCCCTGCAGCATCCCTTGTCTGCTGAGGCCGCTGAAGACGCGGCATCATAACTCTGTCTGTGTGTACTTTTAGGATCACTCACTTATTTGAAGTAATAAATAACTTATTCAAGGCTCCAGCGAGAATTAGTTTTACCATATATACAATTAAATGGCACCGCAATAGCTTTGCAATTTGTTCTGCGGGAATTTCGATGCCCTTCCACCTCCTCATCGTTAGCAAAAAGCTGTCAGCCCTTCCCGCTCAGGCGCAGGAGCTGTGCGGTGTGCCCCACGCTCGCCGTCCTGCTGCTCACGCAGCTGCGACTTATCTTCGCTTTGCTTTGGTGTTGGATGACGATGCTGAATATGGGAAAGTAATTCGCTGCTTGCTTGCAAGGGATGGTGGAGATCCGTGGACGTTTGTGGAATTGCCGGTCTTCTCAGCTCTGGCATGAGACAGGTGATTCCTCAGAGAGGAATTTAAGGAGCTGGGAAAGTGTTAGAAATGTTTATTGATGCTGTTTCTTTTTTAAAGAGGTAATGGAACAACGAGATTAGTAGGGAATCTGAGCTGTCAGACCAGCAAGTGCCGTGCAAGCTCTGTGACAGGGCTGAAGGTGAACCTTGGGCAAGCCCGTGTCATTGCAGACGCTTGATCATCTGTCAATATTTGTTTTCTGTAGTTATTTACAGGGGAAAAGGAGCAATGCTTTGAACATAAACATCTAGTAATTAAAGAATACTTTTCAGGGCAACTCTTAGACATTAGAGTAATTTCTCAGGGAAAAAAAAAGGAGAGAGAACTTTCACGAAGCTCTTAAGATTAGGGAGAAGAGCGTCATGGAAACTTCAGGACAGAACAAATTCTGTGTCTTTCGTTGTGTGACATGACCTTGCTTGGTTAACAGCGAAGACTTTGAGAATTACACATTCCTTTGGCACAATAATGAAATTCCAAATTACTTTTAAACTGCTTATCTGGCTATATTGCAGGTTAAGTAACTAATTTTAAACACCGGAAATATTGTTCCAGGTATCAGTACAGGCAATTCTACGACTATGAATATAATAAAAATATGGAAATAATAAAAAAAACTTTATTTATAACACTTCACCTTTTGAATTTATTAAAAAATAAGTGCAAGGTTTCACAAGCACATGCTTTTGTTGAAATGAGAGGTGGAATTAGAATGATGTCCTGCAAACTGGGAGTGAGCTAGCCTAGCTTCTGTTCTGGTTTTGCTTCTGCATCTTCATCCAGTCCATGTGATCTGGTTTCCTGGAGGTGTGGGGATCATATTCACCTGCCTGTAAAGGATAAAGACAGCTAAATTCACTGACATCCACAAAATGCTTTCAAAATGCTCAAGCTGGAAGTGTTTTATGTTACTACAACATGATGCATTTTGAGAACAAATAGAAAAAGCAGATAGAGTTAATTATAAATCACATGACATTATACTTCCCGAGAAAATCTGCAATACCTAACATGCAATTCTTAGTCAACTTGTTGCTCAAAAGTTTTAACAACCTGGGAAATAGCTTCTGCGCGTTGAGAAGGGCTGTTCCTGTGTACCAGACGTCCCTGTGCTGGCAGGCACAGCAGCACTGAAGCAGGAGGATGGTGCTAGTGCCTTCCTCCCCTGCGTCTCCCATCCCTTTTTGCCTTCCACCCCCAGTTTTGCTTCCCATTTTTTACTGCAGACCTGGAGAGGTGGGTTGGAAATGGGGTAAAAATAACGAAGCTGGCAGTAGTTTCTCCTATGGAAGCACTGCTAGAACAATGCAATGCAACAGCAATAATTAATAGCCACATTTTTTGCTACCTCATCATCAAAGAGAGGGCGGTTTGCTACCGGCTGTGGGTTCCTGTACTCCCAGCTCATGGCGCTCCTCGCTGGACGTTATGACCTTTCTGAATTTGCTTGCACTGTAGTGATCAGAAATGTTGGAAACTTATTCATACAAGAAGTCGTTCATGTGTATTAGCTATAGACTACAACCAATGCATCAACAATAAGTAAATAATGATTGTCCTTTTATAACTGTATTCTTTTTAAACTTAAATTAAATTTACATAACTGTTGCTAAATAGAGAAAAGTATTACCTTCCATTTTACAAGTGGGGACCCTGACAGACTTGAGAGGATAAAATCAGACTTATTTCACAGTCTGAAATTGCCCTTCTGATGTTCAGCAGTATGAAAATCCAACCAGTAAGACATTAGTGAGAGAAATAAAACTGTTGGATGGTTTCATCCACATTTATTTTTAAGTGAAGTGTCTGTGATCATACAGCAGATAACTGGCTGGAATAGAAGAGACTTCAGCGTTCTTGTCTGTTTACGCTGGCTATCAATAATGTATATACTAGGGTGCCTAAGCATATACATGTGGATGTGTGTATGGAAGTTTGCTGTTGTACGTATTCATATTATGGGTTGAATTATGGCGTAATTCAGTATGAATATGCTGAATGTGGAGGCTGAATATGGAAAGATATTTTGTAGATGTGCCTTTTCTTACAGATGACAGCATTCTGCAATTGCAATGAAGCACTATGTTAGCAGTATAGATCTGTAACTGAACAACTATTTATAACTGATAAGAAAAAGCTTTGGATCTGTTCACCACTGTCCTGTTACTTTTTGAAGGTAATTCTGCACATATGTTGCACTTCACCTAACAGGTAAAAACTCTGTGCCATAGATCCAACCAGTTGTAAATATCAATATTACATACTTAAAAGAAATAAAACCATTGAAATTAGAGTCTAGAATTTTGAAACCCCATTATGCATTAGTCTTATAGGAATAATTAGATAGTAGCATCTGTAAAAGTGTGAAATGTCATATGGGCTCTTCAGAAACCTGTTGGCAAACCTGTTCTAGATTTTCCTTTCTATGAAATTTAAACAATCGAGCTGTCTTCTTTCAGTACCAGTGCTGAAAGTAGCCTGTAACATTTTATTCTCCCATGTACAGTCTTTGCCTATATGCTTTACTTTGCTTCTGTTTCTATGCACTCCTACAGAGGCAGAATTAAGTATGCTAATATTTTAAAAGGTGTTAAAGTGAGGAAAAGCAAAGGCTGCATACAACAGAAAAATGGGACTGGGCAATTCGCTTGCTTCTGGGGGAACAGTGTCCCTCATTCCCGTGATGGTCTAAACCACCTCTGAGGATTCGTCCTTGCTGATTACACAGGGGCTTCATAGGCACAGACTGTCTCAAATCCACTATGGCAGCATCGTGCTGCAGCTTTGTCAAGGGAATACTTATGTATTGCATACTCTCCTGTGTGCTTTGTACCGTCAGCTCTAAGGGGAAAGCCGCGCACATCTCCCTGAGTCCTGGGTAAGTTTCAGCAGGTGATATGCAATAGATAGAGAAACTCTGGGGATTGTTTCCCACTTTCCTGAGAGAGTGGTGAAGCACTGGAAGAGGCTGCCCAGGGAGGTGGTGGAGTCCCCATCCCTGGAGGTGTTCAAGGAAGGTGTGGACGTGGCACTGCGGGACATGGTTTAGTGGACATGGTGGGGTTGGGGTGGTGGTTGGACTTGGTGATCTGACAGGTCTTTTCCAACCTTAGTGATTCTGTGATTCTGTGATTATGTGTGTGCTGTTTGCAGTCATCACAAATGTACGCCAGGCTAAAAGACTCTGTCACCCAAAAATGCAAATTCAAAACATCGTGAATTTATCCTGTGACAGTCTGGATTGCTCAGGGTGCCTTGATGAAGTATTAGCAAAGCTCTTACTTTTAATGAGTTAGATTTGCATTAGCAGCGTTATATTTTAGTCTGGACTCTTACTTAAAACCACCATTGTCAGCCTTTTCATGCATGCTTGCTTTCAGTAGCACCAAGGCAGATTTTACTGTTTGAAAAATATTTATTTATCCCCTCCCCACTGCAGGTCACTTACAGTGTTTTCTGGCTGGGGTAAGGACTGACTGGCCCAATAAATGAAAACAAGACCAGCAAGACAGAAAATGTAAGATGATTTAGCTTCTTTATGGTTCATCACTGGGAAAAGATGTTTATTTACATAGATGAGAGAAGGCCTTGGGAGAAGTCAGTGGGAAAATGTCAGTTCTCATCAGTGGAGGCTAAATTAAGTCCATAGTTTACCAAATGTCATTATGTGAAACAGTGGTTAAATGTAAGTTTAAAGTATCAAAAAAGAAGAGGAAAGTCTCTATCCAATAAAGGGAAATAGTATTAGGCAATATGTTGCTTTTTAACCACTAAAGGAAAGATTTGTCTCTGCATGATGGATCTCCATTGCTGGTCCACTGATTCTGCATTGTTGGGACAGTCATTCACCAGGAATGTCCCTAAAATGAATGTCCCATTCAAGCATCCCGTTCTGCCAGCATTTTTTTATCCCACAGAATAGAAGGAAGGGGAAAAATGTCCACTCCAGACTGAAATCGCAACTTTATTGGTCTCGGGTTTTTGGTTTGTTGCTCGTGTTTAAAAAGAGAGGAATCCTGAGCGCCGGTGTAGTCAGTAAGAGGCGCAGAGTCCTGGGGGAAGCCGAGCTGGGACGTGTTACAGCGGCTCTCAAAAGAGTTGAGAGTTAATACAGAAACAAAGCAGTTCTGCTCCACATTAAATTTCATGATAAGTATTTGGTGACAGCTAATGCAAAACATTTTTTATACTTTTAGCAGGCAGTTGATGGACATTTTTTAATAAAATAAAAAGCATTTTGAGTGCACAAGCGAGATAGAGGGAACATATTCCTGGTTACTGTCTAAGGGTGCATTTTAATTTTCAGTATGACCTTGTCACTGAACATGTCCCAGGATGAAGCATAAAGAACTGGTGATGAAAAAGCTAAACACAAAACTGACTGAAGTAAAATAAAATGAGAAGGAAAATATAAGGAACATTCCCTATATGTGTTTTTACCAGTAAGAAATGGCTAAGAATAATAATGAAATATAAAATGGCATTAATGCAGAGCATGTCCTTTTTTTTTAGTTTTGTTTTAAATGCTTTGCTATTCATTTTTCTGTGTCAATCTCTTCCCACACCTTTTTTTTTCTTTGAAGAAGCATCAGCTGTAGGAGTGAAACTAGGCCAAGCAGAAGTAGAAATGAAGTTGGACTTATGAGCAGAGAGAGTAGTAAACCTTGGAGGACTTTAATAGAATATTTGCAATAAAACGAGCTGTATACTTCGTGCTACATTTCCATATTTAATGCTGGAGAAGCCGATAGCATAGAGAATTTGTTTTGTCTTGTATTTCCTTATATGATGCACAGTACTTAAATCTGCATTACATGCTGCTGCTCTGCTTCTAGTTGTAGTCTGCTCTGAAGAAATTGTGAAGTAAGCTTGTATACTTGCTTTTAAATTAGTGACATCCTTGAGAGATGGCATTATTATCCAGAACAGTGTAAAGGACTGTGATTTATATCCTTTGCAGCCAGCTCTGCTTTAGCAAAGGCTGATGCATGACCTCTTAGCATGCCGGACTATTCCATAAAGCTGACTAAATTATACATAGGCAGAAATATTCTACCTCCAGTGACCAGTCCATTAATAAAAATCCATAAACAGAAAGGGATAGAAAGATCTCATTAGGAAAACCAGATGAAAGAGATAAATGCACGAACTTGAAGTACTTTGACAACTGGAGACCCCATCAGAGAAACTGAATATGCCGTCTAAGAACAGGAGTTCCTTTGCCTCGGAAGCAGCCATGGGTTGTACTGGGAAACATGCAGCAGTTTTCTGGAAATACATAGGTTCTCAATCCAGTCTCTTTTCTAGTTTACCAATGAAGTGAAGATATACACACACAAAATATTAAATGAAGATGGGACCTTTTTTCCATTCATACCAGAGGCACCATCTGTAGGTATTTATGGAAGAATGTATTTGCAAGAGAATCAGTCCTGAAAGAAATACATGTATTCACTATACTCTTCCTTGTAATGGGTAATTCCCATTCATAGTGAGGCCCGTTAGGATAAAAATAATTGCCCATGCAACTGAACAGCTCACAAAGAAGACAGTCCATTGCCAAGGATTTTACTGTATCTGGTACTGTTTCACTTTGGTATGTCTTCTACTGAGCTATGGCAAACTTTATCCGTATTGCATAAGTGATTTAATTAAATGAAAAATAAGAATTGTGTAGTAGCTCTTTAAATCCCACCTCCAGTGTATGAAGATACGATTCTTCCCTTTGAATTTATTAGATGGTATATCTTGTCTTGTTTGTATGAGCTGGGAACTTACAGAAGAAAAATATTTTGTACTATGAGTTGTGTTGGATTCATGGTTATGGGAGAATTACCAAGAATGAACAAGCATGGGGATGGATTTATTAAAGAAGTTGCTTCTCATATAGTGTCTTCTTTTTGGAATCCTCTACAGCTTAATTTTTATTTTATACCTTAAGAGAGGGTAAGAGAGGATGATGACAATATCTGATATTCGCAAGCAGCAAAATCCACCAGTTGGAAAGAGCAAAATCAAACGCATGTCTTTAAAAAGAACTCATAGTGCTAATTTAGGAAAATTTCTGCAAAGGGCTAAGAACGACTGATTCATACTGTAATGTTGAATTGTAAGAAATTTGAAAGAAAGCTTTAAAGAATATGGATTAAATGTTTCCTGCCTGGAAAATCTCCATTTGAAAAAGTTCATCTTTGATTGTACAGCGTTCATAAAGACGTAAAGGAAACTTTTTCAGCTGTTATATATCAAAAGATTCTAGGACAGCAAATGCAGAGGTTACCTAACCTGAGACATCTGGCAAGGATGCAGAGGTGCATTCTCTGTAGAGGAAATAAAGATGCTGCTGTTCCCCATTTTAGCATTTGAAATACCTTCATACTGAGGTTTCATTAGGAGGCTTTAGTTTTCTAAATTGGGCCTTCAAAAGGGGAAGCTTCTGCCCCTCTCCTCCCTAGCTGGCAGTAGTAAGAGGATTTCACCGTCTCCCCCCAAAGCACTGCGGTCTGGGCAGGCTGTAGCCCCGAGTGTCCCCCTCCTCTCCGGGCCGCACATTCCCACCTCCCCTGCCTGTCCCCCGTGTCGGGTCCTTGGATCTCTTCGTCATCTGCATGGTCCTGAATATGGGTTATTCTGTAGTAGCTTATATGAATATATCTGAGTAGCAGTTATATGAATAGTGAACTATTTCAGGGAAACGTCCCATGGTTTGGGCACGTCTCAGTGTTTAAGTAACTTAGGAGCTGTTAGGGGTAGAATAGTGGCCAGAATGTCCTATTTCTGGTGACTGACCTGGTGTAATCAAATAGCTGCAGATTTGATCTGGAAGTTGTCCCTTTGTAGTGTATGAAGCAATAATTACAATACCATTAACAAGTTGTAAAAAACACTTCAGTGGTGGCTGAAAGTGTGATTTCATTTGAAATCCCTTAACAGAAAAAAACAAAGGAGAAAATTTTTTTATTTGTAACTACATATTAACATCTGTTAATACTTCGATTTCATTATATCCCATCCAGCAGGCATGAGCAACCAGAACCTACAAAGTGGGTCTCATGGGTCAGAAGTCATTGGTCTTCAATAAGCAGAATCATGACTCGTTATCTAGTGGTTTATTAATATCACTAGACTGGGTTCAATTAGCCCTTGTTCTGTAAGTAAAACTGAAAAAGTAAACCACCCAAGTATTTTTCGTTTTGATGGCACGGCTACAAGCAACCCTTGGAGCCATCCTGGAACTATGTTCCTCTCTTCAGTTTTAGAAAACTGAAGGAAGGGTAATCAGAGTTGTTCTTCTCTTTTCTATTTGATAATTGCAGCAATGCTTCAGATTTTTAGGATACATTAACTAAGAAAATATTTTGGGGGTTCCTGCCAGGAGAGCTGGTTATGTCAAGGGCCAATATGTCTAAGTCTTCATCTAGTGCAAGGTATCGAGTCCAATCTGCAAAGACATAAGCCATCTCACACAAGGAATGAATTTCAGAATAGCTCAACAAGCCCCAAACACCACCATACTCGAACACAGCTGCAGACTCGCAGGATAAACTAAATTAAAATACTGTTTGTAGCAAACAGTGAATCGAAGCCCTCATCGAAGCAATTAGCAAAATCAGAGCATCCTTTGAAGCAAACAGGCATGAAAATGCCGTTTGTGCACTGATTTTTCGAATGCTTCTTTTTACAACTTTCTTCCATGTCTTAGCGTTTGTTCGAAGGGCAGCAGAACTGAGTATCCAACACAACAATGAGTTTCGTGAGGTGGTGGTGGTTTGGGGTTTTCTATGAACTATTCACCCAGCTATACAAGTGTATTTTCAGTAACCGCAGTGATGAATGCGAATAATTAAAATAACCCCCACGTATGGGTGAGTTGTAATTGCAGCCAGACACCCCTTTGGATTTCCACCTTACCTCCAGCGAGGAGTGACGATGACGAGTGGAAGTCACCGTGGGGAGCGGGGAGGAACTGCCAACCAGCAATAGACGAGCGAAAGGCAGAAGGATAAAACATGCTTATCCCTCCGCACTGTAGTAGAACGTTTTAATTTTTACAGGGTTTATCTTCACATCAGACAATGCTCAGGATTTGAATATTCCTAAGGATTTTATCTTCCCATATCCTGTGTGACTAAGAGATATGTTGTTTCCTTTAAAGAACAAGTCATACAACACCGACTGTTCATTTACAGGAACAAATCTTTCACAGAAATGTTCTAAAGAGTTTCCTTAAAGGAACCATATAATGAAAACTGTATGACTTAAATTACTGGGGCTGTATTTCTTGCATATTATAATTTATGAAGCAGTAACAAGGGTAATAAATGGTATATGATCTTTTGCACCAGACAGGAAAACTCTATAGCAAAATGAAAACCATATAGCATTGATTCTTACTACAACCCTATAATATGACTCTAACTTCTATTATACCTACTTATCACAGATCTTTTATCCTAGCTATTCAGATAAAAGCTTAGGAATTTTTGCAAACAAAATAGCCTCTCCCCATGGGTAGATTTTCAAAACTGTGCTCAAGGAGATGCACATACAAAATCTGTTCATTTATTACAGTTCTTGGCATTCTTTTTTTCCATGTGATGTTTTGAACTTTTATCCCTTCAGGTTAATATGTTCATTTAAAGGGAAAAAATTAAAGGGAAAAAACTCACAAGAGAGATGGGAACTTGAATCTGAGTGCCCAGATTTACATGGATAAAAAGGCACTTCAGGAGCTGGGTAAAACAGGCGCATTCATAAGCCTGTGATTGTCAAACCTGCCTCAAGGCCAACGGTGTTGAAGACTTTACAGTGAGACAAAATAAACAGTTAAATTTTTGCTTACTTGCAAGGCTTTATAATACTAAGGTCTAAAGTATAGAACTGTAAGATAGTTATTATATTGTCCCCAGCAGATTACTCGTTTTGTTGTCTTTAGGATTCAGAAATGTTCTTATTTTATTTAGACTGAAATTTTAATCATCCCCACTTTGCGTTTAAAATGTGATATTACTTCCCCGTCTACCATCTGCAAGAGAAAACTGGAAAATTTCCTTAATAGTTGGCAGATTTGCTTTGTTATGTAAAATAGATCCTTGGCAAAAAGATTATAATTAATGCAACAGTTCCATTATACAATAAAAGGGTTGTTTTATAAAAAAAATCTTTCTGTTTGAAATACTTCAAAGGAAAGACATTGTTTTGTTTTGATAGTGAATTGAATGTAGTTAGCACGCTAAAATATTTTGCCCATAAATATTCCAAAATCTCTCTATGTGATAACAGCAATCGCTAGGTGTAGCGTGCCTCCCCGCTTGTCTACAGGTGATGTCCTGGCTTTTTGCCGTTTAAAAGTATTTACCATAAGTCTCTTTTCAGATTATAACCTCTCGTTAAGTTAGACCATTTTCTGCAGAGACACCTCTGTATCACTGAAGTGTAAACATCATATTAAACAATATGGCTCGAATTGCTTCCGCCTTTCAGACTTCTCTGCTGACCTTCAGAATGCTGATAAGAAGGTGTCCGATTGAATCAGTCTACTCCAGTGAGGTTTATTTTAAATATACGGCCACTAAAGTATTGTCCTCTACAGCTTATTCTCTTTATTGTGAAGAAGATTGAATAGAATTGAGGAATAGGATCAGTACATGTTATAATTAATATTTAATACAGTAATATCAATATGACTATACTAGAATGTAATTAATATAGATATTCAGTGTAAGTCAGTTGAAGGATGCCTACAATTCTAGGTTTACAATAATTGCTCTCTATCATACATATAATTAAGTGCTACAGTAGTTTACTTCCTGACATTGTATTTAACTCTAAAGCTTTGTAAGGTGCTGATTTTCTTCTCATTCACTGTGGACTGTACAATTTGCTTAGACAAATACACTCTTTTCTCACTGTGACTCAAAGCCCAGGTATATTGGAGACTGCAAATTTCAGTTATTTCTAGTATCAGACTTCCCCAGCATATAGAATCTTGGTTTAAAATAAAAATTAATACATGTGTTATATACCTTGTATCTAACAAGCTTTCCTACCAAAACCAGCTTTGTAGATTAAATGATTTTAAAAGATTAAATGTCTGACTCTGGTACACTACAGGCAATATTGTAATAATGTTGGTGAAAAAAATACAGGTGTGTCTTTTAGCCCAATTAGGGAGATGGAAAGGTAAGAACTAAGTTTGGGGTTCAGACAAATATGATGAAGCCATGAAGGTTTCACCCGTGGGCGTTCGGTCCTTTTTGTCAAGAATAATGCAGTTTTAAAGCAGTTTCTGAAATCCAGATCCCATTCAAGTCAGTGTCAAGATTTTAATGCCACCATCTGAACAGGATCTTGTTCATCATTTACTTGTCACAGGATAGAGCCCGAGGAGTGTATCGGGGATAACAGACCCCTAAATGATACACATGAGCAGATAATTAGAATAACTCTTTAGAAATCATCATCTCATGCCTTCAGCTTTTCAGCTGTCCTTTTCTAAATAGCCTTTTTTCTAAGTTAGACAGGATTCTGTAACCTGGAAAAGAAACACAAGGGTTTGGGTTAGATTGAACAAAACATTCACATTTCCCCAAGGAAATTTTATTGTTTTTCATGTCAGTCCTCAATCCCAAAACTTTCCTTTCTCAGTTCTATGTGAACTGAATTTTTTTTTCAAACTTAGCAATTCAGCTACTCATAAAAAAAAATCCAGTATTCATCCAGATCTATAATGCAACGTTCAGGTAGGATTCAAGTGAGATGAAATGTGACCACAGTGTAAGTTCTCAGCCTGCTTTTTGTTCTGCCATTGGGTTCCTTGACTACGTCTGAAGTATTTGAATGCACACTGAGTTTGTGAGCCCAAAATGAATAACCGCACACGTAAACACTGGTTTTGCATCTCTGCATTCACCCATGCCTGCACCCATTTTATGAGTATAATTACGTACAGCAGGGATGTTTATACACAGAAGTCTGGTTCCAGCAAGCAGATGCAAAAATACTTAATTTTATAATAGAATTTCTGTGATAATTTTTTCTGAGGCTTTTCCACGTGTGCAGATTTGAAAGGACTCTGGTTTATGCTTCGCAGCCGTGGTTTGGCCCGTTTGTCGGAGGAGTTGCCCCATTTCTGATCATCTTCTCCGAAATGCATCTGTTCAGTTCCTCTCTTCTGACTCTTCCGTTTCAATTTCCATTTCTAACAGCAACTGAGGCACCCCGGGAAGTGTGTGCCCAGCAGATTGCTGCATTTCACTGGTGTTTGAAAGCTCTTGGAGCAGCCTCCAGAAACACGCTGCCTGTCGTGTTTTATTGCTTAATTTTCCAGACTTCTTTAAATCCCATTCCAGTCATAGTGCATGAGCTATGGTGAATTATTTCCTTCATAACTCTACTTGGAACGGATACACAGAGTCTGTTATGAGCAAGAAGTAATTTCTTATTCAAAGTTTCCATTAATTTATGCAAACAAGCAGTTAACTGCTAACTTTCTGTATGGAGATATTCCTCCCGCATTACAAAAGGCAGGTTTTTCTTTCCCAGTCACTGGGGCTCTCGGAAGGAGCTCTTTACACCCCAGTGACAGCTCCGCAAGCGGAATTTGCATTTTACATTAAAAAGGCATAATGCGAGGGGAAGCTATCTCCCTTCCCGTGGTGATATATGGGAAAGCCATACGAACCGACATGGGAAACAACTTAACCACAGGGAAAATGATGAAATTTCTTTCTTAAGACAGGTCAGGTGCTGCTTGGTTTGAAATTCAAGTGCTTCCCTCTTCTTTCATGGTCCGGTATGATGGAAAACAATATCCAATATGTATTCCTGGCATCCATGAGATAGTGTGGAAATGATTATTTATGTGCTGCGTGATTTTAACTTCTTCATAAATGCATTTTCTTTGGCTTTGTTATTTGGGGGGATTTTTTTTTTTTATAATGTCATAGTATCATGAGAAAAGGTAAATAGTAAAACTGTGCCTTTCTCTACGTTAGGTGTTAGTCCATGTATTTCCTCAAAATTTTGTTTCTACAATAATCACTTCTAGTCCCTTTAAAGTCACCTTTTCTGTCTTTCCACTCTTCATCACTGATGTTAGAAACCAAATCGCTTCATTATTACTTTAAATCTCACTCTTCATTTGACTGAGCTAAGCTTTCCCTGGGCCATCCTCACCAGCACGTATTGCTGTCTGATCCGGTATTTCTTAGCGCTGATCTCATCAGTAACACAGCAATATTTACTCATCCAGTGTTTTCTCTGGCCATAACTAGAGACTTCTGTCATTTTGCCATGTGCTAATTTGGCAACACCACTCATAATCCCTTATACTTTTGTGGCTGGAAGAGTAATCCATTCATCTCATCTCTGAGTCTCCTCCCCGTGCAAACGTGGCTCCCCCTTGGCGTTAGGTGTGAGCCCAGCATCTTCCCTGCCACAACGCCGGTTATCAGCCCGACTTACTGCATTTACGACCGGCCACTAGAGCCAGCAGGATCGGAGCTTGACCACCTCACATACACTCAAAAATCAAATATTGATTTATTCCCGGGTCCTCACAGGAAGCCATTCAGAGTCCTAGGGAGGCCAGCTGATTTCTTCATGTGCTTCATTTAGCAGAGACCCTTTGAGCCAGGGCAAGGAGCCAAGGAGCTCAAAACTGTGGTTAATCTGGTCTTTTGCTTTAGCCATCATCTCATACTCTTTCCTAAATGAGTTTTAAAAATTAATTTGGTCACAAATAAAAAGTTCCCCAACTAATTCACGGTTTTATGTTATAATCGTATCTGCTCCTGAACTGCAGTTGTATGGATAAAAAGACCTCAACTGCTGAAGTGCTTTTAACTCTGTCAGTCTTCAGTATTTCCAGCATGGAGAAATTCATTAACATGGAGTCCCAAAACTAATATTTCACAGGATGCTCTTAATAACCTCTGTTGCTATGCAGTGGAAAGAATAAACACAATGTTGAGTAAATCCGCAAACCCCGCATTGCAAACACCTATTTCGCCCTGACAGAAATATCCATTGATGATAATGTTTTGTCGTGAGGCTTTCACATTGCAAAGGCACCTTTTAACAGCTGGAAAAGCCTCACTATGGATCATTGTTGATTAAAATTGAAAATTATGATAGCAACCTCTCAGCTCTGAAATGTCCTAACTGTGCAGGGCTTCCTCAGGCACCAGCATCTCCACTGCTCATTTTTGTTTTCATAGTAACAGGCATGTTGATGGGTAGGAGAAACAAGAGGTTTGCCCACTCCATCTGGTTTATCTTTTTCTTGAAAAAAGATAAATGGCAGAGACACGGGTAAAGCGGGTATTTTGAATGGCCACAAGGATTTCACCCTGCACACGCCTGTGATTTCCCTTGAAAATACCATCGAGCGAGAGGTTTTCCAGGCTGTACTTTCAAGGCTGTAGAACATCAGCAAATATTTTCTGGCTGCATGCTACCATGTGTGTGTCCGCACCAGTTCGTCCAGCTCCAGAATTCTTCCTGCTCCCAGCGCTTGCTTTCTTCTGGCTCTTCCACACGCCAGCTGCCCTGGGTGAGCCTGCTGTGAGCAGGGGTTGGACCGGACCATCTCCAGAGGTCCCTGCCAGCCCAGCCCTTCTGAGCTCCTGCTGTCTGGTCATGTGCTCGCGCTGCTCTTAGGCTTTCCTCCTCCTCCCCTACGGGCACTTCGCTGACTCCTGCCAGCATCTCTTTTCTCTCCCTGGGTACCAGCACCTCCGTTAAAGTGTCCAGAGCAGCACCTGGGGCAAACGCAGGCTGATCTTGTAGCAGAGCACGAAGTGTGTGACCCAGGTTCATGCTGGTCATCCCATGAGAGTCCCAAGCGAGGTCTTCGTACGTCCTTTGGTTGCACGTTGAGGACTTGCTCCAGTGCCGGTGTGCGCCGTGCCTCTGACGTCGCTCGCATGTGCATTGTAAACTTGTAATGGGTGTTTGACGCCGACAGGCACGCAGTGAAATTTAGAGCAGCTGGAAACGGCAAGGGTAATTTAAGATTGTTTTCCAATTTCCATCTCTTCTGAGTCAAGTTTATGTATTTCTCAGCCTGGGCGACTCAGGTACACGGTAGTGAAGAGCTGTGTCGGCACACCTCCCAAATCTGTACGTGCCTTCCCTTCCACCTTTGACAAAAAGCTAGCTTAAAAAAAGGAAAAGCCCGAGCCCAAAAAACCACTTTCCCAGTTCTCAAATCTGTGCTAAGCCCTGAGCTGGGGTTATTTCCAGAGAGGTGTGTGAGGCAGCAGATCGGTGTGCCTGGCTAGGTCTGTCCGGGCACCCCAAACGGCTCTCAGGGCTTTTCTTGTGGCTCTCTCCTTACAGAAGCACACTGATCTCACGATGGAAATACTGGTCAAATAGGGTGGCAAAGGACATCTACGGAGTTAACCATTTCTACTGATGCTTCTGGCATTCCGCCGCTGTGCCTTCTCCCAAAGGGAAACCGGCATTGCCTTCATCATTGGCTACGCCGACAGAATATGCTTAGTCTTTTTTAACTTTGAAGTACTATAAATTAATCTAGATGCTCATTCACACTGAGAAATAGTTATTTATTTATGAATCTGGTATGTCACATAGTTACCCAGCATGGACAAGCTACTGCTGTAATTTTAACCTAAGAGGGAAAGTGGTGCTCTGTCTTATCAAAGCAAAGTCATTAGCTAGGCGTTGAAATACTAATTAAACAGAATTTTGAGTAGTCAGTTCTGGAAGTCCATATTAACTGGAGTAAGCTGCCTACTTTGAATTGTTATGACCCTTGTGATACTTTTGCACAATAGGGCATATTTGATTTATTCATTGTTATTGGAGTCTTTAATAATCAGTGTAATTTATAGGGACAAGTGCATAGAATCCTTCTACATTTTTCATTTTTATTGATTTCTGTAAGCAGAGACATTCAGGATGGTAATTGTGTGTTGTAACATAGTGTATATGTCACTGTAACACTGGAAACAGAAATCGAATCTATTGCTGTGATTCCATGGCTGAAATTATGGTAAAATTTCCACTTGGACCTTTCTTAGTCAAATTAAATACCCTAACAGGGAGCTGGCATTCATTCGGCACTCAAATACTTGCTGGCCCAGGGATTACGCTTGAGGCAATACTGTAGGACTTTGCTTTAAAACATTATAAATTGAATTATTAGGACAATGCTCCTTTGAAAGTGCTGTTTCTGTTAATGAAAAGGCACAGGGTGATCCTGTCATCATCTCAAGGTTACGCTGGGCTGAGCATGTCGATAAAGCAGAAAAACTGGGTGCCTTTTTCTCAGAAGAAATCGCCTAGTTTACAGGTAATACAGCAAAGGGTAAGAAGCTCAGTACATGAATGCTTGAGAACCACAAATGTCCTGTAGAGCAGTTCTGTAACCGTTTCAGAAATAAAACCTCGCCTACCTCTGTTTAGGTTGAACAAACACGGTTTTGTTGGCTGAAGCCTTTAAGATCATTTGGAGTTGGACTAGTTCTAGCTATAGGGTCAAAACACTTATTTGTTGTTAATGTTGTTTTCAAAAGCCGCATCAAAATAATATTTAGGAACCCGGAGCAAACTTATTTTTCCCTTTTTGTGTGTAAATGTCAGAATAGTCTCAAACCCCGCGGCAACAGCCATCACTGTGAGCAGGAGCCTGCTCAGGGCAGGGTGGCAGCCGGCAGCACACGTCTGCTGGTCCTCTGCGGCCTCGCCCGCGGCAGCTAGACGCTGAAATTCTGTTAGAAGATGCTGCGTGCACTGTCTCTGGTTGGGTATGCAAAACTGTTGGGCAGGTAACAGTTTGATTTTAATTCGGTGTTAACTGTCTGTAAAATGTGAATATTAATAATCCCATTAATCCCCATTAATACTAATGCTTCCCGTGTCATTGGAACGTCGTGAAGATTAAATCATACCGCTCGCAACACATTTGCATGCGATGGGGGCAGTTCTGCAGAAACTCGAGAGAAGAAATTAATAATGTGGAAAGGAATTCCAAGTTTAAATGTTAGATAATCATTACTAATTTCTAGGCTATATAGTGAGCAAAAATAAACACCGAATAAATACCTACCAACTGACTTAATTCAGGGAACAAGCCTTTACTCATTTGAATTGAGTCAATTCATTCGAAACTTGCTCAGTATGTATTGCATCCAGTATCACTAGAGAACCATTTTCCTGAGTAAAAATAGCACGTGGTCAGATAACAAGAGGCATCTCTTGGTGTACAGGCACACACGAACGAGTCAGGATGGTGCTCGTGATCAAACCTGTCCCAGAGCTGCCGGAAGAAATGCATGTGAGTTGAGTGTGACGCTTGGACGGGGCACGGGGCACCTGGGGGTTACCCCCCGGGCGGGTCCCCCATCCTTCCTCTGAACCTCCAACATGCCGCATCCTCCTCCTCCTCCATCCGTGGAGACTGGCGCTCAAAGCAAAGCAGATCTTTCCCCCCGGTCTCAGAATCACTACGGTTGGAAAAGACCTGTAAGATCAAGTCCAACAAGTCCACGTGCACAGAGACCAGACCTCCTCTGACCCACCTCCATCAGGGAGCCGGAGAGCATTACTCCTCAGGAGGGGGGAGGAAAATGGGGAAAGGCCAAACTAAACGCTGAGATGCATCACACAAGCTGGTATAATGACGGACTGGTAGCATTCATCCTCAAACTTCTGAAAGCAGTCTCCGAATCCTGACAAATTGTTTGGGAAATCTGGGGGGAAGATGAAACCCAGTATTTAGTTTTAAAAAAGCAATCAACAGCAGACCCCAGAAAATACAAAAAAGTGAGCTTAACTTTTGACCTGAGAAAAGTCTGGAATTAACACGTGAAAAAAAGGGAATCTCATAAACAATCAAATGGTAATGGATGATAAACGAGCAACATTAATTTTTAAAGCAGGCACTATGGAAGACCAGTCTAATTTCCTTCTCTGAGAAGGTAACTCGTCTCCCGGGAAAGGTCAGGCAGCAGATGGGAATCGCATCTTGACGTTAGAGTGATGTTCACACAGTCAGTCCCGGCTTTCTCTTCCAATAATTAAAGAAAGACAGCCCAGATCGAATTGCTGTAAGATGGGTGGGTACGCAGCTTGTTAAAAATAATACTGTAGGAACGATTGTCAGTAATTCACTGTCTAGCAGGAAGGACATATTGAATGGGTCTGTCGTGATTCCTGAAGGATTTAATACAGATTTCAATAGATGAATTAGGTGATATACTAGAGAATACATCTATATAATTTGCAGGTGACATCAAAGTGCAAGTACTTGTGACAACAGGCTTCAAATTCAAAATGATGGATTTCAGAAATGGTCTGGAATCAATGAGATGAAATTCAATAAGGACAGTGCAAGACAGCAGTCTTAAGGAGAAATCAAATACACAAATGAGTGAAAACCACATAGGCAGCAGTGCTCCAGGAGAGTTACAGTGAGCCATGTATTAAATCTGAGACAACAACATAAATACTGCAGGAAAAGGGCAGATGTCATCTGGAGATGCAGTACCTGAATTGGAAATGGTTTGTACCTGTTCTGCTTTATCTGTCCCCGATGAAGCTGTAATGGGATGCCCAGTTTGGGGAAGAATAATTTTAAAAAACTTTTATACAAGGTAAAGAAGGTTCAAAGGAGAACAAAACCGAAATGCATAAAAATAAAAATAGTAGGAAATATTACACCCAATAAAAATGTGAAAGATGTCATACTTGTAGACAGGGAATTCTAGCAGGTTAAAACAAATTTTCAAATACTTGCACAGTTGTTACAAAGAGGACACAAAGGGCAGGGCAACTGTTCAAGAAAACCTCTCAGGAAGGAGGTTCAGAGTAGGAGGAAATTTCCAGTTCTGGGGGCAGACAAGAGCCAGAGCAGGTGGCCTGGGGAGATCTCTGCCGTAAGCAACCAAGCCAAGGCGAGAATGGCGTCTGTCAGAGATGTCTCCGATACTCTTGATCTTCACTTGGAGCAAAGGGTTGAAGTCGATTGATTCCGTTCCTTTCAGCCCCATTTTTAAGATGTCATTTGACAAGGTACAAAAGTTTTTCCTAAGCACCGCTGGCCCGTGCCACTTTTCAAGTCACCCTGACCTTTGAAAGGTTTTGACTTTCAGCTTCCCAAGCGTTAACACTTGACAGCATCTTTGAAGTGAGATGACTATGGATGCCAGTGTTTGTTATCACCAGGCGAGGTACATCAGCTCTGCGGGCAGCGGGATTCAGCTGCTTCGATGTGGAAATCACATCAGTAGTGGGTCCCAAGGGGTCACGGGGTGGCATGGTCCCTTCCACGGGGCTCTCCGGTGTGGAGGGAGATGCGGATGAAGGGAAGGGGAAGAGGATGCCATCTGAGCGGGTGGTTGGCCATGGGGGCAATTGAACTGCACGTTGATGTGGTAACAGGCGAGAGTGGACACGTACTGAGGAGTAAAGGACGATGAATTGCTTTTCGGATAAGAACAAGATACTTAAAATGCAAAGTAAGCAGAGATGTATGGTTTGGATTCAAATAAGGGGGAGTGATGCAGTCAGAGAACTGTCAATGGAAATTATTTTAATAACTATATTGGGAATTGAATGTAAATCTGTCATCCAGCCCTACTGGAAAAAAACCTGTAAAATTCTCCAAAAGAAAAAATGCACAGTTACAAGAAAGCATCTTGATCATTACAGTTCTTTTATATAGTTCGTGTGATAGCAGGAGTGGCAACAAGTATATTATTGTTCATCTGCCAAAAACTTTAAATATTCTCGTTTTGCCTGTAAGGATTACTGATGGCATTTACCTCTAATTTTGTATTCTAAAAATTTATTTCTTGGTACTTAGTATGTCGCATAAAAATATTTCCATGAAAAGCTCTATGCTCACTTACGTTTTAATTCATCTTTAAAATCTACACAAACCAAACTTCAGCATTTTACCTGTTTCTCACTTCTCTATGTCCTCTGTTTCTATCTATACATACATATATAAATATGCACAACATCAGCAGTCCACAAGCTGCACACCCCAAATAAGCAGCCTCTCCGTTCCGCTAAGACTGAACACAACCGTTGCTTTATCTACAATAATATGGAATGGGAAATACAAGTTTACTCTGAATTGTTGCATTACATTGCCTTTCTGGCTTGACCAAACTATGATTTTCTTTCAGTTGGCTTTAAATTGAACCTTGTCGTATTTGGGTTATTCTCTGAAAAGAAAAGAGGAATAGTGGGGTTTTAAGGAAATAATATGTGTATGTCCTCATATAATAACCAGCAACTTATTGACACCTTCTGGAGAAATGAGGACAGTGTAGCTTATATCTAACAGCATAGGAAGAAAGAAAGGATTTAGAATATCTTTGGCAGACTATAATGACTAGGACACAGGCTGCTTATAGGTAACATGTTAAGCTACCAAACCTTGCACTTTGATGACAGGGCAGGGGCGGAGGACAGCAGCCCGAGTCAGCCAGCACCGTGCTGGCTCACGGAAAGCACTCACACGTTAGACCTGAGATCTGACTAAGCTGCCTTCGGGTTGGGAAATAAACTGCTTGTTTAGAAAGCCTGGGAAGGTGTAGGTGTTTAACAGTACTTCCCGGGTGGAAAAGATCTATATGCAGATCTATTTATACATTTTTTGCTTGCATATTATTGTCCTCTTCCAGCCTAAGTCTGCTTAATCGCAGAGCGAGGTCTTCAGAAAGTTGCCATGGATCATGAGATTTTTGCAGCGTTCTGACTGTTTTATGCAAATTCATTCAGATTGTATTTTAACTGACAAATGTTCATCCTGTTCCACCCAGTTGTTCCTTTCTTATCCTATGTAAACAACTTTCTGCTTGTCTTTTCTTAGTGATCATTCCCCTGAAATGCTGGCGTATAAATTTAATACAGAGGAGTCACTTTTTTAACTAGATTGAATGTTGTATCATTCTGACCTTTGCCCATTTTCATATTTTTAATCAGTCTTCTTTTTTCGGGTTCCTATTTTCTGTAACAATATACTATTAAACTCTCATTATATTCCAGGTGTGGGTATACTAAATGTTTGAATTCACAAAATTGGAAAGGATCTTCAAGAATAACCTTTGTGTATAATCTTTATTTACATTTTTAATGAATTGGAATAATTTCATTAATCAAACAATATCACTGCTACTGCATATAAGACTTTTGCATTGATTATCTGAGATAATGCTTCCCAGAATCCCTCCTACGATTATATTTAGCTCTTATATAGAAGCAGTTGCACAGGCATGATACGAGTCTCCAGTGCCGGACAGAGGGCTGGGGTTGTTGGGATGTGCGGGAGGATCTGAAGCAGGGAAGAATCCCTCTTAGAATCAAAATGAAAAGTAAATTTGATATAATTTGCCTAGGAAACAATTAAATAAATCACATATTTAGCAGTCTGTAAGATACACAGAAAGAATCCCTGATTTTTCAGAGTACTTTCATTTCAGCGTGTGCTAAATTAGCTTAAACAATGCAACTAAAATAGAATATCGTCTGTGGCTCAGACCTTTTACTTAGACAGCAATCAGTCACCAACTGGGAAAACTTTAGTTTTAGCCAGTAGGTTATTGCTTCTCTTTGTTTTTCTTTCCCTGCCCCCCTCGCCTTTACATGATTAAATCCTTAGCAGCAGTTTGATTGAAGAGCGTTGCTTACTGAAAGTAGTTTGTGATATGTCTGAAAGCTTTTCCAGGTAGTGGGAAAAACAGGAGGTGTGAAAGACAGAAGGTGGGAGTCCTGCTCTGCATCTTCTGTGTGCCCGAGGGGCGTTTCACCGTGACAGTTCGCCTTCTCTTTAAGAAGAAAAGACCATAAAGGCATAATCCCATAGACACAAATCTCATCCCCAGTTGCACAGAAAGAATTTCCAAATAAAATAATTCTTTTTCTATCTGTACTCTGACAATCTTTATTTTGGATGAGGGATCCTCTCTGAAGCTGGGAAGTGTCCCACTCGCACCTGCACAAGGCACACGTGTACGCTGGTTTATGGGACATGATTGCTTCGAGGGCTTTATGGCTTGCAGAAACATGTTTTTCTCATTTCCTTTTATTTCAGTTTTTCATACCAGAAAGACGTAACAACACATCATCCCATTACAGTGCTATTAGTAGCAGGAATCAGTAACAGTTTTTTTGTAAATCGAGTGATTTGCTTTTCATTTTAACCAATTTCAGTTGTGCTTAAAAAAAGTTGAGAAGAATAATTAGATAGTCAGTGAAAAAATACCTAATTGCTCTTAGCTTGCTGAAATTGTCGTTAAAAAAGGCCAGATGTGCTGGAGTTACAGGAACATGCATTCAGCCAAAATCAACATCGCTTTCGACAGGCTTGTGCAATTGCGTGAACATTTAACCAGTCTTTGGAAGAGGCTGAACGAGGCAGAGAGCTGCAGTCACTGTAGCACGGGGTGGTGGGAGTCGGCACCCCAGCACCTGAGCGGATCTCCCCAGCCTAAATGGGGATTATCCTTCAGGATCGATGGTCAGTGTTTGTTTAGCCAGAGAGATTAGCTGTGTGGTGTTGGGTGGGTTGGTTTTTGGTGTGTTGTGGTTTGTTGTTGTTGTGTGGTGTGGTTTTTTGTTGTTTTTTTTTGGTTTTTTGGTTGTTTTTTTTTGGTTGGACTTGATGATCTTACAGGTCTTTTCCAACCTTAGTGATTCTGTGATTAGGATGGGATTGCTCCTACTCTTATTCCCTTTGCTGGAAACCAAAGACCCGTCAGAGAGGGAATGTGCTGTTTGGGGACCCGGTGATCGGGCAGTATCAATGCGCATGGGAGCGGCTTTCCACTTCAGGGAAAAAGATGGAAAGTTTTGGAAGAAAAATAAAATGATGCTAGATTTTGGGTCCAGTAAGGTTTTTCGGACTTAAAACTAGATTCTTGCAAATCAATTAACAGAAATGGCAATTTTATTTTCTACATTTCTTCTGCTTTGCAAAGCATCAAACTGCTGATAACAAATCCATCTTGAGGCAAAGAACATAGCTTTCCTATTTCTGTGTTTTCTCAGTGATAAATTGAGTACAGTAATGAAAAAATGTAGGAGAGTGATGAAAGGGCTGCAGAGAGAACAAGTGCTCGTCCTTTCCCTTCTCTCTGCATTTACCAAGTGAACAATATGAGTCACAGACAATAGGGAAAATCTATGGCATCAGAAATTGAAGAATTATTATCTGCAGAGACTCTGCTTCTTCATGGATGGAAAAATGGTTGCAAGACAAAATAACTGTGGGTAAGAGATGAAGATCCTTCGATTTGCTTGGAAAAAAGAAAGCTGTCATGTTCGTCTTTCAGAGAACTTTCAGCATCATAACAGATTTTGCCCATCAGCCTTCGTTCCGCGCGCATCCTTCCCTCTTTGCAGAGCAGGCTCTGGTTGTGAGGTGAAACTTCGGGGCTCTTCCCTGCCTCCCCTCCTGCGGTAGCTTCGAGGGTCAGGCCAACGTGCTTGTCCCAGAAGCACCACGCTTGGAGACGCATCTCCATCCCTCCTCGGAGAAGGGGTGGTTTGTTTCCAGTTTGGGGCCAACCTCTCTCATACATGATATATACATTATTTTGCTGAGCTGTTTTTCTTTCCATCTTTGAAGAACAGGGTGAAACACAAGCATCGGAAGTATGAGCATAACTGTGTAAAAATGGTCCCTGAAAATCCCTGTTAGTATTTCATAACGGAAAAAATCCACCTGGTATTTTAGCCTAATTTCTGTTAAACTTCCTGAATTTTACTAAAATATTTATGAAAAAATACTCAGTTCAGATAGTTCTTAGTTAAGTGTTTGGATGTATAAGTGAAAATGGATCACGGTGATACAGTTGATGAACAGCTGGTAAGATTTTCTTAATCTTTTATGCTGAATAATTTTAGTAATAGATTTAGCCCTTTTGTAATGACTCCCATTACTCGGTGTTTTATGCAGTGATACTCTCTGAATTTATAAATTTATTCCAATGCACATGTTATGAATGGTTTCTTGGCATATGAAGTCAGGCTTGCTAACAGTCCTCCAAGCGTGATGGACGCAGCCCTCCCCGCTGCCTGCCTCTGCTCACGTCCAGCTCCACCTTCGCTGGGGCCGTTGCTGACAAAACCCGGGTGAGAGTCTGAACCTTCAAGAAGCGGCGTGCGGTGAGCACGTAGCCGAAAGCCACAATGTAGTTTTGGCTTAGTGAGGCAGAGAAAACTCCCTGCTTCGATGAATCAATAGCAAAGCTCTCGCTGACTTCAGCAATCCTCTCAAGTATAAATTCGCTTTGCGTTCAATTCCCGTATGAAGGCATGGCTCATTTTAAGTCGGTTTTGACAAATCTGAATAGATTTACGTATTTGAGATGCTGCTGCGGAAGACAAATGAACTCTTTTCATGTGACCCTCCCAGAGTCCGAGGACTGTCGGTACACACCGCCGTCATTAGCAGCTCGGCAGGTAGCGAGGCAGCAGGAGGGAGGGCACCCATGCAGGTGACACATCTGCCACTGCTGACGTCGTTCCCACGTCTCTCACGCCTTCATAAACTTTTACTGAGGTTAAAATAGATCATTACCTTTGAGAAGTGACACTGCCACAAGTAGAGCAGGTAAAGGCCAATATTTCTGTGCTGAAACGAACGATTTAGGAAAAATCATGTAGATGTCAGTCCAGCTGTGTCAGCATTCAACCAGCCAGCGTCCGCTTCCAGGAAACCTTCCTGCCCCTGTGACTCCAGGACACTGTTGATGGAAATACAATAGATAAAACAGATAGAATACTTGCTTACACATTTTTTATTTGATTTTTCCTTTCAGTTCTGCATTAGCATGTTCCTGTGGCAATGTGGGTCTTCTTTCTATAATTTAAGACTGACATTGAAGTTGGTCTAAAATAAATTGATCACTGATAACAGATAATACACGATAATACATTTCTAGTCAAAACATAAAGGATATTACATTAGTTTATACTGCTAATGATAGGGAAGAGGAAAAGAGATTAATAAAAAACTTACAAAAGTATTACGTTTATGAGGTTTTCCTCATGCTTTAGCATTGACATGAGCTGGAAATAAATGATGAAGCAAGATATAGCCATTTTTCTTCACAGCCCACCCATAATTTATTTTATCAGAACCAGTGTGCCAATGCTGCTTCTGCATACAAGACAAAGTGTGTTTAATAAGAAAGAGGTGAGGACCTTTAGGCAATGCTCTTCAATCAAACCGCTGTTAAGGAACTAATCATGTAAATGCAAAAAAGAAAAAAATATTCTTAGTTTTCCCAGTTGGTGACTGATTGCCACGTAAATGAAGATTTGTGCCACTTGCACAGGCTGTTTTCTGCTTCTTTATATTACTTACTCTACTGATTTAAAAACCGTATTAACTATACTCTAAAAATCGTATCTGTTCTGGGGGTATTTTACAACTCAGTAAATATTGAGTCCATGTTTTTATTTTATTTTGTTAAACATGAAAAAATCTGTGAGTTATCTTTGTGCAATATTTGATTACAAGGAGCAGGCTTCAGCTGGACAAAAAATGCTACATGGAGAGTCCCCTAGATGGTGACCTGCATTTTCCTGCATTCATAACCCGTTAAAGTGACCATGGCGGGTGCAGGGAGGGAGGGAGGTGCTTGGACTTTTCACGTTATTTCTGCTGGGCTGCGTTGAGCTGTTGCGATGAGCCAGCGCTGCCGCCTACACCGTCTTGTGAGACCGTCCCACGATCTCAGGTCATGCGTTGCGCCAGGGTTAGTAATTTGTGAGCTGCCCTCGGAGTTACGCTTAAAACGCATGTCCGGAATGCTCCAGAGAATGCAAGCTCTTTCTCTTCCTTCCATTAAGTCTTTTCAGCAGCCTTGAGGAGGTGAGATACCATGGGTCAAGACTGGCACAGTAATACAGTTCGTAGGCATCGATGTTTAGGAGCGGTAAAATGTTGCTGGGCATGTGGGCCATTAACAGGTTCCCTAGATGAATACAGCTTGAAAATTCTGAACTTTTATTTTTCTGTAATTTGCAGTTTCCACTTATCTTGGCTTCCAAGGTACTTCCTTCCCAAAGAAATACCTTATTTGCCCTTGCCTGAAGCTGGGAATTTGGGATGGGACTTCATCCATGAAGGGTTTCTTCTCTGAAACCCAGACCCTTTAAAATGCAGCCGTTCAAATTCTGTTTTAAACTCAACAAACTGCATACAAATGTAAGTCTTTGCTGTTGATTGACTCTTGCTCATCTACTCCTGCTTGATGAGAGTATCAGCTGGACCTTGGTAAGACTCCCGTGGCAACCTTAATCTTAAGATCTCCCTGAGCTCTCTTCTGCGAAGACTGAGCAGCCCCAGCGCTCCCAGCCTCTCCTCGGAGGAGAGATGCTCCAGGCCCTTCGTCGCCTTCATGGCCCTTGCCTGGGCTCGCTCCGCTCTCGCTGGGCTTCTCTTTTCCAGGGGGGCCCAGCCCTGGACCCAGCACTCCAGATGTGTCTCACCAGGGCTGAGCAGAGGAGGAGGATATAATAATACTTCTTGTGTGGCAACTCTAGTGCATTCTGAAAAAAAAAAAGTATGTCAAAGTGGAGCAGGGTTGGGGTTTTTTTAAGTGTTGACAAATGATTTTCCAACTCTAAGAAGCACAATTATCTTTCTTATGATAGATACTCTGGTGCAGTATGTTGAACTATAAAAACGATTTTGTTGGAAAAAACCTTTTTATTTTAAAATAAGGTATTTTAGATGTGGCATTTAGAGGTGTGTAGGGGATAAAAATTGTTTACAGGTCTGAGGATGAAAACGGTGTACATGTTTGCCAGAGAGGTGGAGGATTAATGTAGGTATAAATAATTCAAAAACCTTGACAAAATTAAGGGCGTTTTAAAACAGTGAAATAGTTTCTTGCTTCTTGGAGCATTCGAGGCGCACTGATTTATGATAACTTATGAATTTTGCATTATAACACTGTGACTTCCGTTCACTAACCACTTGACTGCTAGTAATCTGTGCAAAGGCCAGCCTGGAAGGGGATTCTTTGCAATCTTCCCATTTTTAGTTTGGGCTCACAAGTATTTGGTATCTTCTACTTTCTGTATGAAGCCACTGGTTGGAGGGTGTCTTCTCCCATACCACATGGAAGCAGGCTTGGGTTTATAGCTGGGACGGGGGTCAGGAGCAAGTGATGAAGCTTTGCCAGCACATATGGACAACTCTCTGGCTAATTAGCCACTGTGCTGGATTAGCAGCATTAACTGCTGCGCGGGATACCAGCCAGCGTAATCTCCTGGAAATAAGTTACATCTGTTTCTGCTAATTAATACACCTCACAGTAGTCACAGCGGTTTGCGTTTGGCAATATTACTACTTTTTTGTTGCTTGGTGATGGTTATTGATGAGCGCTGCAGATGGTCGAATGGCCTGTTGAAGACCCCGCTAGCTGTTAATGCAGTCCGCCTCTTTTCATTCACATACGGTTCAAACGTATTACTTACTCTTAATAATCACATTTCAACCTGCGATATTTTTTTTTCTTAAAAACTTTCCTTTTATTAATTGTCCTTTTTTTTTCCTTCCCCCCCCCCCCCCCATTTGAGTGGTATGGTTGTGTCTGGTTATTCAGTCACAGGTTGCTTCATCCTTCTGACTAAAATGGAAAGAGTAAGAGAAGGAAAGAATAGGAAATTAGGGCTTTCTTGCAAGAAATCTTCATGCAAGTGCATATGCTAAAATTTATGAAAACTTTTGGAAAACAGAATCATTTGTAAAGCGGAAGGTTTCCCAGACGCTGGGGGATCTGATGGCTGCAAACTGAAAAGTCGTATAGATTCTCAATTAGTGGCAAATGGAGTTCATCACTGGTTTTAATAACCCTCATAAGCACATTTTAATTTTTCTATGTATTTGTCATAAAAACGAATTATTATGTCCAAGCCATAAAAAGAGGAACAGTAATCTATTTCTTATGCCATGTTAGTGATTTCTAGATACTATACAAGTTAATGAAATCAATATGCATATTAGGAAAGCAAAGCAATAAATTATTCTGTCTGCAGAGAGAAATCAATGTTTCTCCTAATTTTTTCCAGTATCTACAGCAGACCGCTCAGGTCACGCAGGTCATTCAGCAACGTGGGGCTCACTGACGCAGCTGACGGTAACCCCACGGCCGAATGCAGCATCCCTGCCTGCTGCGGGCGAGCTGTCCCGTTGCCACAGGGGTGAGAAGCCTGGGGTGGAGGTACCGCTGGCCCTGACTGCGTTGGCCACCTCAGAGGAAACGTTTCTTGTCACAGCCAGGTCTGTCCCGTGGTCCCATCACTGCCATGCCTGGGAGTGAGTGGGGAACTGAGCCAGGGACCTGCTGCCGACTGTTTGTGGAATGAATTGCTAGGGATTATTAGACCAAGTCAAGACCTGATGAGTTTTTATCTCTGATAAACATCTCAAAAAACCCCACGCCACACATGTATTTTGCATTTTCACAGCTAAATTCAGACTTTTTTTTCAATTTTAAGAGGCAGATGTACAGAAAATGTTACGGAACCTGTGTACACCTGGAAAAAAATTCAAAGACGGGCTCTAGGAAGATCTGGAGATGGTCACGCTGCCTTAGTGCCCTTCCCCAAGGGGTGGTGCGTGCCGGTGGGAGGAGGAGCATGGAGTCTCCACCACCTTCTGCCGAGGACGTGCTGCCTGTGCTGTCGTTACGTTCAGCGCCTGCCCTGCCCCGCGCTGCGGGAGGGGTGGGAAGGGGCGCGTGGCTGTCCAGGAGCCTTGTGGGATTCATCCGGTTGGTGGGATCAGAGGGTCGTCTGCTCCCAAATGCCAGAGAGAAACATCCCATCAGGAAATTAAAACGCAGGGAGCCTGAGAAGATAATAAGCCTCTCCTCTCCTGAGCTCTTTTTTTAGATTTCGGCTAAGAGTGCAGCTCAGCTAGCGTTTCCTGACTACTAATGGTAACAAATTACATTGAGATAGCGGTTTTTATTATCACCAAGGAGTCCCCAGTGCTTTACAAGCTGGTTTGTACATCACAAGCAATTACTCGCCCCCGATGATGCGCGGCGAGGCCACGGCTGCTCAGAGCAGCACCAGGCGGTCAGGGCAGGGGGGACCTGGGTGGGGGACAGGGACAAAGCCCACTTTGCGTGCAGAAGCCCATTTGGGCAGCGTTCTGCAGGTCACGGCAGCTTCTGCGAAGATAGCCGCGGGGTCCTCTGCGACGGCGAATGCCGGGTGCCTCCGTTTTGTTTGTCTTCGAGACCTTAAGATTTGGGCCGTGGGTTGTTATCACTTAGGAGCTGGTTTGGAGCTGATGGACTCGTTCCAATGAATGGTACTTTAGTGGCATCAGGGTGAAATAAAACTGTGATTGTTATTATTAACGTTATCGTTATTGTTGCACGCTTGCTTTTATAGTAGCTCGCTATTAAGGCTTGTCTGAACTTCATTCTCATGCCATTTGTTTTAATTGCTTCTGGAAACAGAAACACATTTATTTCTCTCTGTTATAAACAGCCCAAGGGAAAATAAACATGTCACTGTGTCCCTCATGCCACACTCTATTGGTATGCACTTCTAATAAAGGTGATTCATCTATTTAATGCTGTAGTGGATATAAGCTTTGGTAAATATTTAAACAAAACACTGTGCAAACTGACTAGGTAAACAACTTTTTTGAGTATGTTCCCTGGGTTTTTTTCTCTCCTATAAAGTTGACAAATTACTTATTAAAGTGGAGTACGATAACTATTCGCAGCAAAGAATTGGAGAAAGGAAATAACGGAAAATGCTGAAATTTTCCTGTTATTGGTCATTTGTAGAAACCTTTCAGAGAATGCATTCATCCAGGCACATGAAAGAAGGGGATGGTGGAGATTTAAAACTGCGTAAGGATGGGTTTGCACCTTAGGATCCTGCTGTAACACTGGGGATGTCGCATTGCCTGCATGACTACCTGTGAGGCTGAACTATCATTTGCTCCACCGTGTTCCTCTTTTGCTCTATATTTTTCTCTCAATTAATCAAGATTTAAGTAAGCAATGTAATAGATTGCTTTCTGGATGGAAAATGAAGCTTCACTGAAATGTAAATCTTTTTTCCAGAATCTTTAGCATCACCTCCAATTTCATCAGCAAAACAAAAAATAACCATTCAAGTTTTCTCATTTGTTTTAGAAAACAAAAATATTTGGCTGTGATTTTGATTTATTTTGACTCCCAGAAAATGATCCAAGCCTAAAGTCCATTTAATGTTTGATGTGACATAGGCAACTCTTTAATTCGAAATTTGCAAATGGGGAATTGGTCCCAAATCACTCCAAATATTTCACTGGAAAATCAGACCATCAGGTGGGTTATAGGAAATCGGTTCTGCAGCCTCGCAGTTGCTTGGCCATCACTTAGCAATGACTCTTCAGCTGCTCCAGGTGCCTGCAGGAGTTTCCTTCCATTGCTCTCCCACCGCACTGGTGCTCCGTGCCTGTCACTGGTGTTTGGCAGCATCAGGGATCCTGTACCGGGCTGAATCTTACATGACCACCCTGGCACCCGCCATGCATTGCACAACTGCACTTATAGCCCCGTTTGTGCTGCCTCCTGTCAAGGGAGGGATTCTGCCTTTGGGGCAATCCCCCCGGGCTCCTCGCTCGGGCCCTTCGCCCCGCTGTCCCCACAGTAGGGCGGTTTGGTAAAACTATAGAAAGCAGAAGTTTAGTTTTGATTGCCTCCTCAGTTTAATTTCTACAGACAGCCTATATACCTTGTCCTAAATGGGCAGGTATTAATTTAAAAGCATTTTAAGAAAAAATGTCAGATGACTGTAAAGCGCTTTTCATTTCAGACCCTTCTGCAAAATTTACTTCTGCAAAATTTACTTAATTCGTCTTTCATCCTTGCTTGTTATCTTGTTTCATATGCATTTCTTTAATCCACGTACTGCATAAATGTTTATTCACTGCTATATTTAATTTTTTCTCTGACCTTCACAGTTGCCATGTGGGATGGGTGAAAGACTGTAGTTGCTGGAATGTAGCTCTGCGATGGATTTAATCTGCACTCGGAGCTCAGCATAGCAGATATTAAAAGCTGTATCTGCTCGTAGATCAGAGTCTTTAGAGGTATCATAAGAAGTATGTACACAAAGTAAACAATTTTAATTCTTATTAAATATTAAATTTCCATTGTGATTATGCATATATATTCTAGTCATAATTAATAAATTCCACAGATTTTAGTGATCTGAATGTAATGATCCCTAACAGTCAGTAAATAGCAGAAAAATGAGCAGCATACCAATATACCAGAAATCATTATTTGTCTCAAACTGTGAGGTTCTGGAAATACTTACTATAGAAGCCAATTTCTATCATGGGAAAGAAGATCCTCCTAGGAAATCATTGATAAAAAGAAAATCTACAATTTTTAATGTGTACCAGATCATATTGTATAATTTCTGTAATTTTACAGAATTATATTATACAGCAGGAGTGCCCTTCTGTGTTTACTTGTGTGTCATCTCAGTTAATGTATGGCTTGTATTCATTTATTTTCTAATTCTATTTTGGAAATGCATAAACGATGCAACCTGCTCAGTGTCATTGTAATAAGACTTACAGACATCTTCTACTAGATTTTATTTGATTTCCCCACTATAAAACCTAGATTAAAGAAGAGGCCAGACAATTAGAAAATGAACAAAGCACGTACTTAAGAGAAAATCACTTAATCTGCACTGGGTAAATCTGGAAAATTCTCCAACGTCTACCATGTCACAGTTCAAATCTTCCCTTAGAAAGACTGCAAAATTCCTGATGATAACCCTCATCGAGAAATAAAAGCGTGCACGCCTCTTCTGGATCAGACTTTCCAGTCTTTAGCAAAATCTGGAGAGGGTTTGTCCACTGGGTTCTCGTGTCCCCCGAGGCAAGGACGATGGGGTGTGTGGTCTGTGCGACGCTGAGCACAGAGAATCACGGGGTATAAAAACAGGGCTCAAACACTGTGCCGTAGTCACAGAGCTTCCCGCCTGCGATGTCTTCTTTTTTGCATATTGAAAGCTCAGTTGTAGTTCTGTAATAGATCGCCTAACAGGCACGGGGAAAAAGAGTTCACTGAGATACAGGCACAAATAATGAAGTCAGAGAGGAAAGTGCTGTAGTCGGCGGCGGGCAATTATGCCAGGAGTCTCTGTGGTGCTGTCATGAAACGCGGTGGCCTTCCAGTGGGTGCTCCGTGCCTGCCCAGTGTCGGAAAAAGGGTCATGGAGCATGGCATTGGGGAGGGATCGTTACAGCAGAGAGTTTCTCTCTCCCTAATAAAAATGCAACACACCTTACGTGTTTATAACCGTAGTCTCATACATAGTATAAATGCTATTATAAAATATTGTACTTTTAAAAATTATATACAGACGTTGCGTATTTTGGATATAATGGATGGGGCTGCGAAGGGAGCACACACCAGCAAGGACTGTGTGCACTCACGTCCCGTAGGCTCCAAACAGCTGCAGGAAGAGAATCGATGCTGTTGATTTGCCCTTTGGGTGAAAATGTCCGACTCTGGGATTTATGGGAAGGAGCAGGAAATACAATTTGGAGGAGCAAATTCCTCCTGTGTGCAGGGGCATGCCAAAAGCTGTTGTAACCTGTCTGTGCCGATTGCTGCAGGCAGCGATATCAGAAAATCTGGGAAAGAGAAGAAACTTGCCAGCGCTGTGCTATGAAGGGGAGGGGAGCAGGTACGCGCGGGGCTGGTGGCTGCTCCCAGGGAGGCCAACGGTCTGCCAAAACCCCGATGCTCAAAGGGTGTTTGTGCGCTCTTGAGGGGAGGACTTTGCCTTCCGAGATTTGTATGGCTTTTAGAAACACGTGTGTTTGATTGAATGCTAAAGCTTCTGCGGAAGCAAAGCTGACTCAGAACAGACCGAGGCGCTTGGGTGACGCACGGCTTCGCCGTGAGCGTCCCTTGCACCGCGCGCTCTCGCTGCCCTCCGCTGCAGCTCGGACCCTAAACAGCATCTTTTGTGCTCGAACACCGCGGTTAAGCAGAGCTGCGTGCCTAGCGCAGGAGGGCTCTGAAACGTGGTGAACGGTGTTTTGCAAACCCCTGTGCACGTTGCTGTTTGCCTGTTCGCAGTTAGAAATGCGTAAGCATTTGCACAGATGGATTGGTCAACAAATTAATTCCAGTCCAAAAGAGATGGTCAGTTAAGCTGCTGAAAGGAGCATCTTCTCTCCCCCCGCCCTGTGTTTATTGCTTAACATTGAAATTGTAATTAGGAAAAAAATCAAATTATCATTGCAGACAGAGAGGTGGGGAGCGCAGCCCAGGATTTGGATGAAGAACTTAAGGGTATGGGGGATTCTGGAAAAGAGGCTATATAATACTTCCCTTTCGCCACAAAAGTCCCTCTTCATTGAAAAGCAAGCATACAAAGATTCAGCTAAGGCAATATGAGCACAAAAGCTATACTTGCAACACCTGGGAGGGATGAAGCAGGTGATTCCTTAGATTCTGCTGGTAAAATCTCTCTTGCCAAAGTCCCAGACGTAACACTTCTGTACTTATAATCCCATTCCTCTCACAGTTTTCGCGTGTTCTATTGGGACTGGCTATATTCTGTATATAGGGTGGGATTGATTACATTATAACCTGAAAAGGCAGTTGGCTACCATATGATTTAATGAATGTCACTGTAAAAAATGTAGTTCATAACTTGTCATCACCTTTATCTGGGGAAACCTTCTGAAGAAACAGAGCTGTATGTCCAGCCACATATGTTGTAATCTTGATACTACATAGACTTTGATTGGACATTTCGACAGGGGGAATGTATTTAAAGAAACAAGATGGGTGCACTTATGCTGAGGCCCCAGATTATTTACCTGATAATTTTAAATTGTGCTGAAAATATGACATCCTCTCCCATGTTTAAAAAGCAACAGCAGCTAAAAAAGCAGCTCTAGCCTAGATTCATTCCCACTACGCTGGTAAGCTTTGTTACGCTGCATCATTTATGTACATATCAATGTAACTGAGAATAGAATTCCAGTCCTTGAAAATGAGAAGTAAGACTCTGCAATGAACTATAGACTCAATGTCAGTCCCCTGCAAAATAATGGCACACATAATTCTGGACTCCAGGAAGAAGAAGAAGCTAAAATACATTGGCAGCCAGAGACTCGATTCCTGTTAGCATCAATCAGTCAGGTTTCAGGGATAGCAGATCTGGTCGGACAAAGCAGGCCCTCCAAACAGCCAGGTGAAAACGCAGGTCTTCGTCAGCCACCGGTGGGGCGGTTTGGTTTGGGAAAGTCTTACCAGAGCTGCCATGACGTAAACCAGAGGATGCCATTAGACGGAGCAGGCAGGTCCTTCTGCGGCAGAGCCCCAGGGATGCTGCTCTTCTCCCTCCTCCTGCTGCGGACACCAGTTTTTACCTACAAGATATGCAATTTTAAAGAGGAAATTAAGAAGAGGTTCCCATAGTACTGCTCAGGAGGGAATCACAGGTGGCCGTGCAATGGGACCAGGAGGCGCCTCCAGGTATTTACGTTATTGGGGCAGCATGCGTAGCTGGTATTTTTAACCACACAGGAGATCCGTGCAGCAAGCCATCTTCTTCCCTTCAGTGCCTCCCGCCCCCTCCATCCCTCCACAGCTGACCACGCAGGAGCTGAAGGGATAATAGGAATAATAGTCCATGTGGTAATAACTGCACAGGGAAAGAGGAAATAAAGCTGAGATAAAGTAGTGGGTTTACCTCTGTATATGGCATTGGAAAGACTCTTGCTAGGCGGTTATGCCTTGTTCCACTGTTCACATTTCAGGGTGATTCCAATATTCCTCAAAAGAGAGAAACAAATATTATCTAGGAAGCCTTACAAAAATTAAGCTTGTGGTGCTCAAATCTTCTGCAGAGAAAGATGAAGAGTTGATTTGTCGCATTGTACGGGTCCTTAGTCATAGAAAAGATACTTGATAGCAAGGAGGATGTTCAGTCTTGCAGCCAACAACATAATAAGATCGGATTTCTGAAAGCTGAATTTAGTGGAATGCAATTTTGAACTAAGATGCTATTTCCCGGCAGCGAGGGGGTATTTAATCGCTGAAAGTGCTTATCAGACGTGGCAGTGTGAACATCACCTGGAATTGCCAGGGTAAGATTAGACAGCTTTCTAAAACATATACTTTTGTCAGGCTCCTGGGAAAATTTCTAGAGCCTGTGACTTTCTGAGTTCAGACTAAACTATCCCAGTGGCCTCTCTGGCCATATATTCCACAAATCTGTTAATACGGTTGGATTTTGTTCATATCAAATTCTGCGCTCCATAACCGCAGCTTACATGTACAATGTTTCTCAAACCGTTTCTCATTAGAACATACACTTTTATCAAAATTACAATATTTGAGACAATACTACAGATTTGGGGTTTGAACATGGTAGGCAAAACCTACAAGAAAGGCGAGACTGGCACCCAAAGTTAATGGCTGTCCTAAAACAAGGAGGAGAGGGGAAGAGTGGGAGCTGCAGGAGGAAATCAAGGCCTGGGAGCCTGAGCATTAGGGAGAATATGCTGCTTTTTGTGAGAAGGGGACAGCTCAAAAGGAGGGGAGTGATAAAGAGCAAGTAAAACCTTATGAGGAAAGGCAGAGGAGGGTGAAGGCAGCACTTGCAATGAGCAGCAGAGAAAAGAGTAGACCGTGTCGATCTTGTCTTGGAAAAGAAATTCTGTTCATCTATGTCAACTGAATGAAATCCCATTACTTCAATTCCAGATTCCTGCTTATGGCAGGACTGTCAGTGTTTTTTCTTTGGAAATTGGTATTTTTGTAGATTTGATTACAGTTGCTTGTATGATCCAGGTTTTCTGCTGGATCCTTATGCCACTCTGCTCACAGGACCTACAGTAGTTATGCTGAAGGTCCAGCAGCAGAGCATGCCAAGAGCTCCTCATTCCCACCGACATTAGTGTTACTGTATTTCTGGTCTGTTTTTATCAGTCACACTGATTGAATCAGTATACTGAACAATGAGTGGGTATTTCACCCGCCCATTTTCTGGTGATGGATGCAGGGAAGAGACCGGACTAAACCTAATCCTGACCCTGGCACAGCCTGAGCACCAGGAGACCTCCTTTAGCTTGCTTTATTTTGTACTGGCCGCCCAGGTGCCATCGTGGCAGCACAGCAGGCTCCAGCCATGTCCTCTATGTTTAGTGACAAGTCTAAGGTGAACAGAAATCACCTGGATAAACAGCGTTAGGTGGCAGGCGTGAAAAATCCCTCTATGGTACTGCTTCAGCAATGCCACAACAGGAGCAAATCTCTCTCTTTTTCTACCTTCAAAGGGGCAGAACCTCGAATAAGGAGTTTAATGCTGTTGGAAATCTTACAGCGGAACATTTACTTAATCTGGAAGATATTTCCACAGTTCCAAATAGATATTGCATCAGTCATTTGTATATAGTTACCCATGAGAAGAACTGTTTTGAGTTATTCGATTCCTTCACTTGACTTTCTGGAAGTACATTCGTTCCTGAAGGATAAAGAAATAAGTAGCTCAGATTTAGGAAAACATTTTTAAAATATTGTAGACTGCCTAAAGCCACTGCGTATGCCACATTACTCATGATAGTCTGCTCTCAGATGGATTTCTACATTTTGGATAGAATGATCCCTCACCAGCTGTCTTTAGGAGGTAGATGGTTTTCATACTCTATACACAGAAATAACAATTCCTTTCAAGGTTTTGTCGCTTGCCAAGCTGAAATGTTAATGACATTTAACTTGGGCTGGGACGGGGGGGTGGGGGAGACCTGTATTAACAACGCCCCGTTTCAGGGCACGGGGGACCCCGAGGAAGGGCCATGTCATAACATAGCTGACATGGGGTGGGCACGTAGGTGGTGGCTGTTCACGGTCAGGAGAGACTTCTGCAGGAGGTTAAGTAACGGGTTCATTGCAGGGATCTGCAAAGAGATCTGATTAATGAATTTTGCCTTTATATGGAGATAACTCTTCTGTATGTTTCAGCTCCTAAAAATGGTCTGTAATGTCTGCATGCTTTTTCAGGTCATCAAGTGAAGTAGCGAGGAGTGGATTATCACCTTTGTGAGCTAAACTCTGGCAAATTCAGAAGTATATCTCTGTTCCAGTGATTGTGTAAACCTTCAAAGGCGGATAATACTGAACTTCACTCCTTTAGGAAATGGGGAAAGTTCAGCCTTCCCCAGTCCTTCATTTTCCGTAAAGACAATGTTTTTCTGCTAATTAAAAATACTCTACATAGACTTGTAATTTTCTTTGCTCACAAATGCATAGCCACAAGCAAGCACTGAGTACTTCCAGCTTTTTGAAGTCTGTCTGACCCCAACTCATTTCTATGACTAAAGTACTTCCAGTCACTGGGCCAGGGAAAGGGCTGGGGAGCGTCTGCCGGTGGAGATCCCAAAGCACACAGAACCAGTCTGTGCGTATGAAAAAGCTCTGTACTTTTCAAAGTACATTGAAAGGGTGTGAATAACGTATTCCAGGTTGCTGAAATGGTTGCAAGGGTGTATGTATGGGTCCAGATGGTGGGATTTTGGCTGTGACAAAGTGGAGCAAACCAGTGAGACAAGACTGTAGCATTCAGGAGAGTAAAGCTCCATTTGGGCAAAGACTTTGGTTAGGAAAATGGAAGATAATAAACTTCTTTTTTTTCTCATTTTATTGGTACCCATTTACCTTGCAGAGCACACTGATTGTCATTGCAGAAGGTTCTGAAACACCCACATGTAAGATCTGTATCTTTTACAGATATTTGTACAAAATTTGTTATTTATCATATAGGGAATAGTGCTTTTCAGAAACATCAATGGGGTACTGCATTGATTTGATTTCTATATCAAATGTAATAATAAAACATGTAAAGAAATCTATATTTCTTTAGAAAGAAAGACTCATTCTGAAATCCAGAATTCCTGCCTTCATTGCTGGGACCCCGAGCTCCATTCCTCCCTGTGTAACATTACAAGAAGAAAAGCATTCCCTTAAGGATAGGCCATTTATTGCTTTCCATCATTTTCCATTCATGTAGAACTCTGTTCTCTTATGTCCAGATGTATAAACAGCACAGAAAATGGAGTTTAGTGAAGAATTCTGCTGATGAAATGGAAGAAAAAAATCAAGCTTTTTTTCTTCTTAGCCATGCTGCTACTGCAAGCCTAAAAGCAATACAAAGCAACAGAAAGAAATGTATTTTAGCCTTCTCCATGAACAGATATGACTCTTCAAGTATACACGGAGTAGATGTAATAGGCATCATTATTTTTAAAAGTACAAGAAAAATTTAATTTCAGTTTCTTTTCAAACTGTCATGAGCAAGCTCAACCTCCTCTTGAGCAAGAGCATCCATCAGTAGCAGTTTACTGGGAACTCGTTAGCAATTCCTGTTTTACACAAAATAGAGGGCATTGCTGCTTTCTTATTTGTAGTGTTTTGAATCCATGGCTGAGCTACTGCAAACATGATGGAAATAGCTGTGATTGCACCTAAACAAGGTTTTTGCATAGTTATATTTCAACAACTGCATGTATTTTTATCAATAATGGCAATATGGGTATCCCGGCTCTCCTCAGTTATCCGTGCTCTGGTGGGATTGCACTGATTCCCCAGCTTTCCCTTACAACTTTCTCCTTGTTTCATTCCAGTTTCCCCGAAGATATTTCGTATTTCGAGTGACATCGTTGTGAACGAAGGAAGCAATGTTACTCTGGTGTGCCTGGCCACGGGGAAGCCAGAGCCTTCCATTTCTTGGAGACACATCTCTCCGTCTGGTAAGCACAACTCTCTGTCACCTGGAGCTTTCTGCAACGTTCCACCAGTAACAGGCTTTGCATTTCCAGTTTTCTGAAGTGTGACAGCAGCCCTTTTTATGCCTTAAAAAGTGTGTGCCTAACTAGACTTTCAGAAAAGAAAAGCTTCTTCAGATTTCAGCTGAGATCAGTGAAAACTATAATCCTACTATAACACAGGAACGTAGAAATAAAGGCACCCTAAATACGAGTATATTTTTAAGCCCATTTTAACAGGCTGCAGGCATTTATCAAACAATTCCAATTAAAAGCAAAACAAGGAAATAATCAAGAACCCACAGGGCTCTCTAGAAGCAGGAGTGAAAGTTTAAAACATTAACACATCATGCGATAGATTTAATTTAATGTAACTACCACTGAACCATTATTCCATGATACAGCATAGTTTATTAGAATGGTTTTATTGAACAAATTAAATTATGTGCATGAAAAGTTACAAACAAAATGGCATCTAAAAGCATAGTTTCTATTTAATATTTCCATTTATACTTCTAATTCCTCATAACATAATTCAAGGAAAACTTGTAGCTAACGTTACAGGCACCTCTACGCTGGTTGACTGGGTGCAGAGCCACCTGGTCTTGCACTGGTTCTTTTATAGGGACTCTACAATGATAATTGATTTTGCAGTGAAGGTCTTTGTTTGCTCACACAACTTTTACGAAATCCATGTAATTGCAGGGAAAAACGGTTTCATGGACTGTCACAGCTTACTGCAGTGTCTCATAATCCTGAGTAACAGTTTGCTTTACAAAGCAAGATCTTAAAAAAAAACAACTTTTGACCTTTAAGACAATGACAATGAATTCTGCTTGAAGTGTCCATCAAGGGACTAGGGAAAAAAATTCAGTTGTAGCAGAAAATGGATTTTAACTAAATGTCAAATAAAATTTTATTGGAAACCGTGGTGATACTTTAGAGTAATAGCTTAAAGCATTAGATTGTCTACAGAAAGGAGCTGTTACAATTTTCCTGGAGAGGAAAAAAGCAGAAAGGGAGGATTAGTGCACTCAGGCTGGAGAAGGGGTCTGAGGAAGAATTATATCCTCCTCATCTTGAATTCAGACAAAATTAGTGCATGTAATCACAAGGGCTTTCAGTGAACCCAGTGATTTTGTATCTTGACCAAAGGACTGAGAATGAGGACTGAGAGGTAAAACGTGATCATTCAGCTGCAGACCCATTACATTTACCACAATGAGAACTGAAAATGAAATTTGAGGAAAAGACTAATCAAAGGTATCGTGGTACAGGGAGAGTCAATCAAAGCGCTCGCAGTGCATTGATGACATGGTCTTGCCGAGCGCCTAGCACAGCAAACTGCGGGCAGACAGGTATGTTTTCTCACCACTGAAGATTTAAGGGCAGGCAGTTAGAGCCTGTGCTGTTTCCCTTCCCTTGCCCCATACCTGCTTCGTTCTGCCATCTCAGCCCTTCTTGGAAGCGTGTGTGAGTAGTGCCCGTAGGAGACAGCAACGTTCATTTCCCATGTGCTTGCTGTTTTATCCTCTCTGCTGGAGCACCTTGACCGAGCAGCTGGCAGGTAATCCTGCAAATCCCATACACCTTCTCCTTTTAGGATTTTCTTTGGGGAAGGGTGGCTTGTTGGAATGGTTTTGCCACATCCCTTGCTCTCTGACCAGGAAGCAGTAGGTTAGATGAAACGCAAACATGGGCTTAGCAAATTTGGTACTTAAAAAAAAGGAGAATCGTGGAATTGAACCATAGACTGGCTGAGGTGGACTGGGACCTCTGGAGATCAGCTGGTCCAACTCCTGCTCAGAACATGTCCAGCTGGGTTTGAATACCTCCAAGAATGGAAATGCCACAGCCTCTCTGGGAAACCTGTGCCAGTGTTTGATCACACTCACAGTAAAAAAGCTTTTTTTCATGTTTAAATGGAATTTCCTGTGTCTCAATGAGAGCCCGTTGCCTCTTGTCCTGTCACTGGCACTTCTGAGGAGAGTCTGGATCCGTCTCCTTTGCACCCCCATCAGGCATAGGGCCTCCAGAGCCCTCTCCTCCCAGGCTGAGAGCCAACGTCCCTCAGCTCAGATACTCAGGCCCCTTCATCACCCTCATGGACCTCCGCTGGACTCGTTGCAGCATGTCCATGTCTCTCTTGTCCGGGGGGGCCCTCAGTACGTGCATGCATAATTGACTGTAAAAGCAGTGGGATACGCACCTGCCGCAGACGTGCTGCCTGGGGTGGCACTGGAAGTGTCTCCTCATGGCGTGACTGGTTTACTTCACCTCCAGATGCATTTACACTGGTGCTCTTGAACTGCTCAGTCTGGTTTATGGGCAAAGAGGAGGTACACCTGATGCAATAACAATAAATGCTTGGTTTATATATATAATTGAAGTTTTAACTCAAGAATCATTATTAGCCTAGATGTAATATTCCCTGCCCATTGCAGGGGTCTTGGACTAGTTGACCATTGAAGGTCCCTTTCAACCCAAACCATTCTGTGATTCCGTGACTTACCAAAAAAGAAAGAATACTGATGCAGCTGAAGTTTTTACAGACACACTTAGTTTCTATCCCTTCTCCTGGTGATTAGTGCACCCTTCCCTGCCCTGTGGGGGCTAACGGTTGGTGGCTTCATTCTGGTGGGGGGCTGTTACGGGGAGCTGTCAGCACCCAGGGTCCTTCAGGGGAAGAATACAATGCTCACTTTGGTATTTTCTTCTTCCTCCCTTTAGGATCTGTTTGGGGTCGTTTTTAAATGTTTGCTATCATGCTTTTACACCTTTGCTCTTTCTTCATTGCTCTGCAGCTCCACATTATGTCCTAACTTACTGTATGCAAATACTGCCTTCTATGTCCAATATCATTCCTTTGTTCTCCGATACCCCTAAACCCCACTTTGCCCAGCTCCAAATCTGCATTTCCATAACTGACCGTGGGTGAGCTGTTCACAGCCGTGGGGTGTCCTGTGGCAGCCCCTGCCTGTCTCCACCCACCCCGTGCCTGCCCTCCTCTGCACCGTGTCCTGTGTCCCCGCTTCTCAAGCCTCTGCTCCCACGCCAGCCTGGGTTTCTCTGCATTGCATCATTGTGTAACGGTCATAAAAACCTCGTTACACACAGAATAACCGCTCACTACTGCTGGCTGAATAAAACCATGGCTGTACCATGGAAAGGCAAAGGTAAAACAGATTAGCCAGGCACGCCTGCTCAGTTGGAGGAAATGCTGCCCCAGCTAAACCGGGTGTGACAAAGCTGCAGGCAGGACAGGACAAGTCCAGGCAGAGATGCTCTGACAAGCCTCAGTGCTGAGGCCTGGCAAACTCATTGCAAACACAGGGCTGCATCGTTACAAAACTCGTATCTTCCAAGAGGTGAGCACCGATGCAGCCGCTGCAGAGCACTGGGACGTGCCTTGGTGTCCCCTGGTTGATTAATGGACAGAACTCTGTCCGGAGTGGGAGAACACAGGATCTAAATAACATTTTGCTCAAAAATCTTGTAAGATGTGATGGAAGCAAACATATAATTTACAGAATGTGTTCTGTCCGCCAGTCTAGCAAATAAAGAAGAATTTTTCCATTTCAGTAGCACTGTAGCACTTTTGTGCTGAGGTGTATGTCCTGGTGTACAGACAGTTATAAATGACACCCAAATCCAATTAAATATCAGTCTGGCAAACGAGAAGCCTGGATTTATTAGAAAACAAAATGCAAGAGAGTTGAAAACACCAGATACCTGTAACAGTTTATATTCTGTCTGCAGCAAATTATCTTTATCTAAACATAAGCTTCATATGCACTTTATAATTTCTACCAGTTTTCTCCTGTAATTCCCAGTGGCACTAATGAGGCTTACATGCAAGCATCACATCTAGAATACAACACTGAATTATATTAATGAATCATATTTAGAAGATTCTGAAATTGTTTGTCAAAGCTGCTACTAAAAGATAAGAAAGTGAAATCTCTGAATACAAATGATTCAATGTAGACTAATTCCAAAATATTATCATGATTTGCATCAATGCAGCCTTTACTCGGATAAGGTCGGATTCAATTTTTTTGAACAAGAGATAAAATGAACCTTTCGTAGGAAGAAAAAGTAAAATGTATTTAGAGGTGATTTTTAACTTAGTACATAAATTATTTGACTGGAATCTTTATTGTGCATGTTTAACTTGCAGTCATTATGTAAATGCTTTCATTATATAAATATTCATTATACAAACCCATTATGTAAATCCACAAAATCTACACATTCGGCGTAACACCGTAAGAAACATGGGGCTGTAGTTTGTAATCTGAAAGTCTTGTATTGTTGAAATGTCATCTGAATAAATTGCAGGTATTACTTATTTTGTTCTGACATTTAAGAGCAAAGTGCAGCATCAATAGTTTAAGAATGAAACCAGAATTCTAAAGAATTACGGTCTGCCTGAAACGTAACTCCAGCTTTTAACACTTGTATGCACAGTGTGTGTGTGTGTTTTGAAAAGCCAGCTCTGCCAGCATTGCCAGGAGCAGTAACAACAAAAGCCATTCAGAAATCTTTTGATAAAACGTTACTGCTTTGCAAAATTCAGGTGCGGTATGTCGAAACTCTCTTCTGCTTTGGTTTCGACAAAACTTTCCAGAGGGCAGTTTTCCCAGCCGCAGAGGGACCAACGGCCGGGGATGCTCGGGTGATGTCCAGCGGAGCGGCCGTGCTCAACTGAATTAAATTCCAGAGTTTCAGAGAGTCTTACGGAAAAAGCAAAACGTTTTCTACCTAACTCCCTTAAAACAGAATGACGCTTCTTGAAAATTCACACCATAGTCTAATGTTCAGGGTATAGAGGTTTTTCACTTGTTTGTATTTGAATTAAGCAAATAGAGAGAAGTGGGGGGGTCTCTCCACATCCCAGCAGGTTCTTTTGGCAGTTGCCGCTACAGCATGTGAACGGAGGCATGGGAGCGGCTGCTTTCTCTCCTGGGAAGGAGGCAGTGAGAGCTAGCAGAGCTAGCAGAGCAGGTGGGACGATTGGTCAGACGTGTACGGTTATGTTTTGTCAAACTAGCTAAACATCTGGGTGGATGCAAGGGGAAAGAAGGTGCTTCAAATGAAGCACAGCTGCATTTAGACAACAGCGACCAGGATGGGTCTATATCAAATGTAGAGAGAGAGGGGGGCATAAAAGATTGCAGGATTAGCCTCACCTTTGGCTTTGTTCAGAGTGCTTGACTTCGCAATCATAATATTTACCACAAGTGTTGTCAGATGAAGTTTCATAGCTTTCAAACAAGTTTTTTCACTCTAGTTGGTTTGCGTCGGCATCGTGTTGTTGCCTCGAGGACTCACACTCAAGGCTGGGCTCCGCACAGACGCTCCGCAGCACCGAGCGTGGTGCAAGACGTGAGGGCAACCAAGAGGTTCGCCTCAAAAGTGCACTCCTGGTCCAAACTAAAATGCTGATACAGATGCAGCCAGAGTGCATGAACTCAACACCCTCCAACGAAGGCAACCCGGTGGATGCTCTCCTGGAGTGAACCTCGCATGGTCCTGCCACGAGCGGGAGTTCAGCCCACACAACCAGGACAGATCTGCTCCGAAGCTAAGCCACCCCAGACCCCCCCCCCCCCACGGTGCACATTAGGTCCTCAGCACTGTTTTAATCTCCACATCCACTCCTATTCTGCTGCATTACCTGCTAGCGTAGAGACGGAGCATCGGTGGCTCAACAAGGAGACAGATGTGTTGACCTACAGTTTGCCAGCGGGTCTCACAGCCGATGGCTGCAGGCAAAACAAAGAAGAAAAAAAGACGTTGAGACATATAGGCATCTCCTGCTTTATTTGCAGTTCTGTATACTGCGTGACAGTGTTTCCTGACCATACTGTCCCGGCTTCTCTGGCTTGTTCATGTCGAACAGCCTCCCCTCTGCCATTGTAACAGCTCAGCCTCAACCCTTAGCATTGTCCCTGGTGAATTCGAGTTTCATATTTTCCAGTTCTTCCCTGCTGTCTTGCCCTTTTCTCACAGTTTTATCCCAATCGCTTCCAGTCTAGTTTCTAGTTATTTTCCTAAAACATGAGGATAAACTGGCTGTATGTATATGCATGCATTTGGGAGAGTGGGTTTTCAGAAATTATGAATTTAGCTGAATGAATACAGATTTTCCCATGTCGAGTGAAAGGCAAATCCCTGGCACCAGGACACCCTTGTTGTTCATTCAGTCCTGTTTCCAGAGTATAGTGACGCTGAAGCGTTTCAAAAAAATAAAAATAAACCAAAACCTGTAAGAAATGTTTAGCACATGCAAAAGAACAGATTTCTCACTAACACTGAGGAAAGCTACACTTTTCCAGAAATTAGCCTGAATTTAGATTTGAACCTATTCACATGATGACTCCTCTCCTTGTCTAACATTTGCCGCTGGGGCATGCGTGCGTGAGGGTGATATGACTGAACTGAATCTAATGCCCGTCCTATTGTTTCTGGACAGCCCTAAAGCTGTGAAGATGTATTGCATTAATGTATCATCATCGCAACGTCGTTCCGACGATGTATTAGTGTAATACATCTTTGGAGCACTCAAATGATAGGGCTGTCTGGGAAGAATGAGTCTAAGAGCCGATTCAATTCAATTACAGGACAAAAGGCAATGCTAGTCCCTGAACAGGCAGAGTGTGATTCCTGCAAGACCCTTCCTGAAGCAGACTGCTACAGAAAGCTGATGCTGGGCAGAGAAGCAAAGAGGCTTTTTTAAAACTTCTAGCTAAATACTAAGAAACAAAAAAAGCTTGGTATGAGCACAGCTAACGTCAAATATTTTGTTCCACATGCGCTTCTGCGCCATTTTTCAGATGTTATCCACATGTGACAGAAATAAGAAGTATTTTGTTGAAGGGCGAGTACTCTGCACCTGGCTTTTCAGGCTGAAAATACTTAACTGACATGAATTATTATCAGATTTCCAGGGCTTTTTGTGTGTACAAAGTGTGAGCTTGTCCTTTAAAATGCTCCGTCTCTTGCTTCAAAATAGTTTTAAAACTAAAAGTTTTAGAAACAAAAGATTCCAACTTCCGTCTTTTGTCCTACTAAATTCTAAAAATCCAACAGATATCATTGATGGTGAGGGTTATTTCACACCACTGTTTCCCTCTAATATATTTGCAATTGTGCATGACATGATTTTTGACCTATGAGAAGCTGCTCTCATCTACCCTCTCCTTAGCTGCTGCCTTTGCACCATGAAGCTACTCCCAGGACTAATCAAGTTGTGTGAAGGATCTCGCCGTCGAACCACATTTTCCCAACTTTGTAATTCAAAGTCCAATTAGCAGGTACTTCAAACAGCCTAGCAATACTGCCATCCGAAAAGACCTCTTTCGCTCAAGCTGCTTTGTCCCAGGTAGCTTAAAATTGGTGATTATTGTTTCCTGGTTCATGGGTTTGGGTTTGCAATGCCTGGAGTCGCTGTTCCGTTGTCTCCCTCTCCAAGCGATCCCATCTCACTTCCCCGGCTGCTTGGCAAGAGCCCTACAAGTAATGAAGGGTTTTCTGACAGTGGAGATATCACTTCGCCAAGGTGATGTCCTGAGGAGACAAACCTTTGAGGCCGGACCCAGCAATGTGGTCATGGGCTGCAGGGTGGAGCGAGCTCCTGCCCCACTCGAGACGTGACGTTCTGAGCGGCAATGATGTGCAGCCACATTTCCTAAATGGAGGTAGATTTATTGCCGCATTATACCAAAAGCGAAGCTAGTTCCCTTTAGGTGTCTAAGGAGGAGAATGTAAAATAATTCAGTGATTTAACCTGATCAGCAATGACAGTGATATGCCTCCCTTATGCCATCATTACTCATCTTGCAGGCAACAGCTTCATTACGGCGCTAGCGCTGTGCTCCTCGTTCAGGTGAAGCATTACCAGGCTGAGCTGAAACATCTGTTCCTTGCAACCAAGCTGGAAGGGTTTGGAGATGAGCCAGGAAACCTTCAGAGATAGACCAAGGCAGGGACGATCGGCAGTGACGGGCTAAGGTTGACCGTGATCAGGGAGGTTTTACTCGTGGGGTGGAGTAGAGGAGATAAGCAGGAGAGTCCTGCACATCATAGCTTTCTGCTCCTCTGCCACGCCGCTTAGCCCCTGGCATCTGCCAACGTTGTCTGTCCTGGCTTCGGGAGGAGGGAAGGACAGCTCTCAGCTGTCCTGAGCCACCAGAGGAACCTGCAAATTGCCTCTTGGCTGTGTGTTGGACGCGTTGGCACCAGCTGGTGTCAGAAGTAATGCCTTCTATGCCAGCGTATTACGCTGACAAAGATAACATTCGTTTAGGGCTCAGATGCCTTGGGGCTTTACAACGCTTTCGTGTCCTGCTCCTAGACCGGGTTTATGGAGAACACCCCTCCTTTTTCTGCCTTGACGTAAACTCCTCATTCTGTGCGGTTTGAGGAAGCGGCTCAGCTCTCAGCTCTAGGTTTACTGCTCCGTGTTGCAGTACTTTACACAAGCACATTGCTTTGCATTTTTTATTGAACAGGGACACCCACTTCTCCCAGTCATCAGCTCTGGCCGGGACCTCCAGGAGTCGGGAAATCTTCAGTCCTGGTGGCCTGACGCATTTCCCTGTTAGCACCGAAGGCACAGCACCAGGGTTTGGGCTGGGGCTGGGCGCCCGAGCAATCAATTTGGTTGTGGGAATCCGTGCTATTCATCCAGCAGAGGATGAGCTCCTATGACGCACCCCTCAGCATACAAAGCTAGTTGGGGGGTTGTACACCCTGAATGCAACAACTTGCACTGCTGCCTCCTACCCGAGGGCTTCCTCAGCTGCAAACCCGCTGCAAGGAGCTGCTCCTGTGCATGGATGAGCAAGACGTCCCTGGAAAACACCCAAAGCATGCAACCCCTGGGACACGGGACGGCTCGTGGGGGAATCGGGGTCTTTCATCAGCCCTTACATGAGAAAAACTATGTGCATGGGACATCACTCCAATGGGCACGTGGTGATGGCGTAGATGGTCCATCTTACAACCATTTGGGGACTTGAAGCTTTGTGATTAATATTTCATATGAATTTAATGGCCTGGCTCGTGATCCTGAAGGGAAGTTTTTCACTTGGTAAAGGCATCGCATGTCATTACATCAATGGTTCCCTGATATCAAACACACAGCTGGCAGCTTCCCAGGAGCTCAAGGGGACATGGTGTGGAGCTCTGCGCAGCGTAAATGGGGGGATTAACTAGCAGTTTAAAGACAGCAGTGCAAACACTGGTACCCAATATAAAGTGCTGGTTGAGTCTTTCTTTTGCCTTCAGATAAACAAAATATAAGGAACTTCCAAAATCACACCTCTCCCATACAAAAGACGGTGTCTTTTGGTTTCAGGTTATGGGACTTTTTGCCTTTTTTTTTAAACAATACTATTCAGTACCCTTCTTGGGAGATTGAGTATTAGGATCCAATTAAGTGACATTCAGTATCAGGATCCATTGCTCTGGGGTCAAGTAACATTACACTGTCTGTGGTTAGGGGGTTTCTGAGGAAGACTTCTCAGAAAAATGTCATTTTTATCACAACCATTCCAGAAGTTTGAGCATCCCTTCAGGAACAATTACAGGTATTCTTAGAAATCCTCATGTCTTAAAATCTTTAAAGAGGCTGAAAAAAAAAATTCTTGTTGAAATACAGTTGTCAGGAGAAGAATATTCAAACTAAGATGGTCAAATAATTGGGTCTTTGCGAAGGAACCGAGAAACAAGAGTAAGATTACAATCTTAGCGAAGTACAGAAGTTCAAACTAAAACCATACAAAAGCATTGCAAAGAAATGAGTGTGAATTTTTTGATGATTTTATAACAAATGGAAAGTATTTCTCGCTTTTCAGTAAAAGTAGATGAACTCATTAGTAACTCATAAAATGCTACGAAAATTAGAATTTTAATACATGATTAGTTTATTCTCTCTGATATTGGTTCATTTTTATTTGAGAAATACTGCACTTTTGAGTGAGCAATTTATGAATCATAGAAGATATTTCAGTGAAACAAAATCTTTAATGTTCAAAACCAAACCAAGCAATTGCAGATTTCACCCTCTTTCCCCTTCCTTTGGTATAGTGTCCCTCATGGCTATTTTGGGAGATACTGGTCTTTTGAAGAGAGCGTGCCAGTTTTGGGGCTTGCACAAAATTTTAGAGAAAAGTAACAGACGATCTCAAAAATCCAAGGAGATGCTCCTTTTTTCTATTTTACTTTTCAAATACCCTGCTAAAGTTTTTGTTTTAATTTTTATTATTTTTGTTACTATTATTTCTATCTTGCCTCACTTCAATGGTGAGTGTAGGTACCAAGGCAGTGGCTGGAGCTCTTTGTGACAAAGGTGTTTCAGCCTCTGGGGACATCCCCTCCGGGATGTGCAGGATGGTGAAGGCGGACACTCCAGGGAGGTGACAGCGAGCCAACAGCAGATGCCACATTCATCCTGACCATACCTGCAGTACTGCCTATTTTATTTCCCAGAATAATTTCTTCTGGGCATTTGTATGAATAAATCGTATTTTAAACATATTAAGAATTCTTTTTTAAATGTAAATTTTAAAAAAAATGGTGTCGCTTTTGAGGAATATGAAGAAATATGAAAAAAACAATTAATGATTCATTTAATTTTAGCAATCTTAGAATCATAGAATCATTTAGGTTGGAAAAGACCTTTTAGATCATCAAGTGCAACCGTTAACCTAACCCTGCCAAGTCCACCACTAAACCATGTCCCTAAGCACCTCATCCACACGTCTTTTAAATACCTCCAGGGATGGTGACTCCACCACCTCCCTGGGCAGTCTATTCCAGTGTCTGACAACCCTTTCAGTGAAGAAGTTTTTCCTAATATCCAGCCTAAGCTTCCCCTGGTGCAACTTGAGGACATTTCCTCTGGTCCTATCACTTGTCACTTGGAAGAAGAGACCAGCACCCACCTCCCCACAACCCCCTTTCAGGGAGTTGTAGAGAGCGATGAGGTCTCCCCTCAGCCTCCTCTTCTCCAGACTGAACAACCCCAGCTCCCTCAGCCGCTCCTCATCAGACTTGTGCTCCAGACCCCTCACCAGCTCCATCGCCCTTCTCTGGACACGCTCCAGCACCTCAGTGTCCTTCTTGGAGTGAGGGGCCCAAATGCCTCCACTTTCAAAAAATTGCAGAAAGAAAAGTCATGTAAAATGAGAGGGATCAACAAATGTATTTGAGCCAAATAGATAATTAGTAGATAAATAATAGGCTATCATTTGCAGTGTATCATTTTGACATAGCAACAGGAGGAAGAAATGCTATACAGACATCAGACGTCAGAAAAGCTGTGACCGCAGCCCTTCACCCCAGGGGGAACATCTGGGTGGCACCATCCACGTTCCTGCCCCCCATCCCTCCTGCTCCCCAGCCCCTGGACTCCCGCACCCTCCGGCTGATGGTTGGACTGACCAAGTCTCTTCTGAAAGCTGCTGCATGCATGGGGCTTTATTGGGAATAATTATCCCCTTCCCAAGAGCCAAATCCCCACATTAAGTGCTATGAATTATAAATAAGCTCAAGTGAGGTTTAATCGTGTAGCTTTCTTATTAAAAAGATCATTGCCCTGTTCGTCCCCACACAGTTTTAAATTTTTGTTTTGCAGAGGAAGGTTTTTTAAGCTGTTTTCAGACTAAAGATGTTCACGTTTAGCTATTTGCCGCAGAAGACCCAACGGCCTCTGTGTAAGAGGTTCTCTTGCAAACCCCTCTCCTGCCGAAGGACGCTTTGCATGTCGCGATGCAGAGAGATGATATCCCTGCTATGTATAGGTTGCAGTTATAATCACAGCAATGATGCCAGTGAAAAAAAATGGCATTTGCTCCAGACTGCCCTTGTACCTCTGCCTTCTGCAGGTGGTACAGAGTTTTGAACAGATCCACAAAAATCAGAGTGCAGTCTGATATGCATGAAACTAAATACCCAGAAGATGTAACATGCAGACAACTAACAAACCTACTATCTCAAGTGGTTTTTTTCTTCCAAAGTAAAATCTGGCTGACTGTATCTTTTCTGCAAGTATTAAAATGGAGCTGGCTCTCCTTTATATTAATACTCAGCTGCTAAGGCAGACAAGTCAGTCCATATTCCAGAGTATGAGCTGATCACATGTTCCCTGGCATGAAGTCTGCAAAGAGAGAATTCAAACTTCGTAACTCCATGAATCTCAGAGACATAGTGTGGCCTGGCAGCAGTTCTGCACAGGGGCAGAAAGTGATGTAACGTTAGAGAATGAGGAAAACTAACTGTGATGACTTCTCTTGTAGGACCAACCTCTACTCTCTACACACAACATCTCGTGATAACTGGCTGAGATTTACATTGCCCACACTATGAGCACGCACACAGCCAGCTCTCCAAATGCTTCTCTCCGTACCTATATATTTCACAGACAGATGTAACCTTGTTGGTCTCCACCTCTGAAACTTTCAACTTTGTCTATGTTCATATCTCTTCTTTTTTATCAGCTTGCCTTTCTTACAAAATCGCTTTACTTGCTTTTCTCATTTCGTGTCATCAGCTGGGAGATCTCCTCCAACCCTCAATTTATCTGTCAGTATTGGATTTTTTTTTTCTTTACATTTTATCTGATTTTCCTTTTCAAACATGGAGCACGGCTTCTCTAAAGCTAAATGGTCTTCAGCAATCGTTGTTTAAATGGTCCCTAATGTGATAGGGCCATTCTCCTAATAGACAGTGAGCCGTTCAGATTACCTGCAGTTCCTTGGAGAGGACTACCCAATTAAAGCATCTGGTGTAACTTTAAAGCCAGCATCCATAACGAGTAGTAGAAATGGCTTCAGATCATTTTTCTGGGTGAATCCAATTGTTTAGACTTTAGATTGTTCTCAGCATCCCACAGCAACTCATCTCCAGGAAAGAAAGGTGCCTCCTTGTGCCCTTGATCCTGTATCTCCACCCAGCCTCTGAGATCAAGAAGGACCTTACAGATTACTTAAAGCATCTGGTGATGCCAGTAGGCGTCATGATGGCACCGTCATTGGAGACCACCTTCTGTTCTCTCATCTTGATCCCAGTTCTCATCATCGAGGCAGTATGTGTGAGGATGAGCTGGGACCTCTGCACCTCCTCTCTTGGGAGACAGGTTCATTCAGCTCGGTGCAGTCTCTTGTGCACCACGGAAATGCCCTGAGTCCGTGAGGAACCATCAGCTCAGCCTCGTGCTCTCCGCACTCCCAGCCCTGCGAGGGTCTTCACTCTCTGCTGGAGGATGAGGTATCTCAAAGTTTGGGTCATAGAAGCCAGTCCTGAGCACTGAACAGGTTTTACAGTTCATAAACTGGGGCTATATTGTAGTTCTTTAATATCCTAGTGAATTAGGAAAAAAAAACAAATCCCCCTTGGCTCAGATGAAGTCCTCAGAGATTTTTGGAGCTACCTTGGACTTGCACCAGATTTTTCTTCTTACTGACTTATGTTTAACACCAGGGGAGGAAAATGCTACCCTTGCAAAACTCATCCATCCAAGCCTTTGAGAACTGGTCCATATGGCAGTGTGTACGTGTGCTACACCTGATGCCAGACACCATATGCATGGTAAGAAAACACAGTTTTAATTGTGTACTCTCCTGAGGAATAACAAGTGTGATGATTTATCAGGCATCATATCACATAACAGTAGCAGAAAATATCATTCAAGCTTAGTTTCACAGGCATTTCCCTTCCTGGCTAGAGAACCTGGTCTTATAACCTAAGATATCCAGAGCAGATTACTTACATATCGTCATGTGTATCAGGAAGTCTAGTTAAAAGATCTTCTGAAAAACCCATCAGGAATGGCCTTGGACACAAGGCGCTCTCATGTTTATGTTTCTTTTACTTCAACTAACAGTTTTTTCCCATCTTTGATCAAAGATCTTGGCTGACACAACCTCAGGCTGATGGTCTGATGAACCTTCCAGACTTCTTTCTGTCAGATACCAAATCTGATAAGCCTTTTGGCTCTACGGACAGGAAAGCCAGCCAGACATGTTCCTGACATCTTGATAGGGTCCATAGAATGCACGTGGTCTGCGGAAGGATGGAGCAAGGTGTGGTTACCCAGGGCTGTAAGACATCACAGAAAAAAACAGCGAGAAAACTGAGTAGTCTACTGAAACTCGTCTTCATTCACCAATGTCTTCGTGCACAATTTTTTCTCCCTTCTGCTTATGAATATCCTTTTTTCAGCTGGATGTGAATGCAATGTAACATAAATACGCTTACATATACTTATGCATATATATTTCACATAACACGATTTATGTTCTCCCACACAGCCATGGAAATCTCTAGAACTAAAAGCAAGCTGAAGAAGATAAAATACTGTGCCGACGAATAGGAAAGATGAAACGTGGTATCTTTGTATTCCTGAAGAAAAATATTTATCTCTAATATTTACTAAAAGCTTTCTTATGCGAGCTGGATGCAAAATCTCTGGGGACGTGAGGGTTTTAAAATTACTTAATTTTAATATTTTCAAATGTGTATGTGAGTTGCATAAAATACATGGGGTTTACAGCAGTATAAAAATGCACGCATAGTTTGCAGCATAAATTAGGTTGACAGCTCAGCATAAGATCCCTATAAATACAAGGGTTACGAAGAGGGCTGATGGGCATTTTTGCAAATCATTCCAACAGGAATTATGGTGGGAACTCCCACCAAGTTTCCACCCGGCAGCGCTGATGCATGTGAGCTCTAGCAATCTGTTACGCTGCCCTCCCAGCCCGGCAGCACCCCGACGCTGGCTGGTGTCAGCGCCTGAATACGCATTTGCTTTCCCTGCAGATACTGTTCCTGTTGGAATTTTTCAGCCGGACGGATGACTGCTTGCCAGACCTGAGGACTGATGTTGCTTACGGTGTAGCAGAATTGTGCCAAATCCGTAAACCTGTCACTTCTGTCAGTGCAGAGTGGCGGCTGTATTGACCCCGGCTGAGGCTGAACATTATCCCATTCAGGTGGCAAAGCGAGTTCCAGGAGCACAGCTACAATCCAGGAATTGTTAAGAAAGCAAAAGCTGGGAGGCGAGAAACGAGGTTATCGCCTGGTGTGTTGTGTTGACATTAAAACAAACGTTTTAAAGCAGAGAATGATTCGTTTTAGCTGAACTCCAAACCACAAATGACTATTTTTATGAAATTCCAGGTACTTGGAGATACATTTTTTTCTTTTTTCCAAACGGATGTTGGGAATTGAGATAGGATACATCATAAATTATTCCCAGGATTCAGTGTACAATATTTTAGTGCATACCATATATCCAGGGAAGTACTGACATTGGAGAGCATTACAATCTCATGATTTAATAGTAATTTTTAACCTGCCACACAGGAGAATTTTGCATTATATATAATTTTCTTGGTATTAGAAACAAAGCAGAAGTCTTGTTGGACGGTCTCTCCTCTGTCTGGGCAGACACTCCCGTGCAGGCAGGGCCTTTGCATCCTTTGCTGCTGTTCAAAGCAATAGTAAATAAAATTTTCCTAGAAATTGATTCAACCTGGCCGAAGTGGAGCAGGATGACGGCCACGATGTGAACAGTAATAGCAGGTTTGTTTGTAAAAGGTTTTTTTTTTGCTATTTATTCCTACTAACAACATGGAAGAGAAAAAAAATTCATTCTCATGCAATTACTCATATCCCATAAATTATTCCATTGCATTTTATGAATGTTCAGTTCAATTCACAATAATTTTCCACTTCCAGTCTTACCTTTCTACTTTACATAACCAGTGCTTACTTGGGCTCTTTCCCGTGACGGGCGTGGTACATTGTGCTTATTAATGAGTGCCATCTTGCTAAGCGATGCACTGTTATAATTGATGTTTTGAACCCTGCACGCTTTAAAACATTAGTCCGTGAACAGATAAGCAAATGAAATTCACTGCTGTGATGGACATGAACGTAATGCATCTGCTTAGTTCTCACTACCCAGTTCAGATTTTTGTCATTGCTCCGTAAGTTGCAAAGTCATTAACAGTCAATGAAAAGCTTGTCTGCCTGGGAAAACACTTTCAGCAAGTCTTTTTAACCTTTAGGCCTGCAATTTCCAGCATCTGTAGTCATGGCTGCTATGATATATTGTTTCAAGAGAAAAATTACATTTGACATTTTTTGGTTTGTTATGTGGTGGATGCCTTGTGAGGAATCTAAAACAATTAATTTCTCCCCACCTACAGCACGCTGCTCAAAAGACATGGGAAGATGCACTTTGAGCCAGGTAGCAGTTGTTGTCTGAAGGATGTCAAAGTGCTCACTGCAAGGCGGGAACCACAGTAGGGAAAAGCTGGGAGGCGCTGGGATTTAGAAAACTACAAAAATGACTGCGTATGCTATGATTCTATGTCAAGTGGACGTAAATTAGCTTTTGAATCATGCAACTGTTCTTGCTCACTAAAATAATCAATGGTTTCAGATATAACATACCAAGGAGTTACACATTTCAGCTTGGTCTTCATATTGTTTTACATCAGATAGACCTCTGCCTATTTTCAGTAGTGCTCACGGGGATTGCCCTTGTTTCTGTCGAACGGGGCAAACCCTGAGGATCTTATTTATTGGGTTTGGGTCCTTTGGGAGAGGAGACCTATTATTTCATTTTTAATTAATAGGATGGAATCTTTGTTAGGGCACAATACAGAATCACTGAGCGGTGTGGTAAGTGAGCCTGAAAGTGCTTTTTCCCTGGATGTAGGACATGGGATGACCCCCCCCCATTTTGCACCCATTAGAGGTGGTTGGTCAGTCGCTGGTTCCCTCCGTGTCTGGCTTTGGGAACCCACAGAACACCCAAGGAGGTTTCTCATCCCTATGTATATCCAGCTGGTTGCTGTAGATCAAATGGTTGGTAAGTGAGGGCACCTGTGCTGGGAAGCTGATGCTGGGGCCCCCAGCAGCAGGATCAGCTGCTCCGGGGCCAGGCTGGTTGTCCCTTTAGCTCGCCCTGATCGCTGGCTTTGCTGCTGATTGCTGTCGGGGGGCAGATGCCTACCCAGGTGCAGACCATAAGCCCTGATGCACGCCGAAACTCTTAAGGCAAGGTTTTGAGTGAGGGCTCTGCCTTATGTTCTGTGAAGCCCCTCAGGTACAGAGCTGTGTTAGCAAATTGCTGTGATGGATCTGGAGGCTGCTGAGCTGGACTGTGGGGCACGGTCAGGAGAGGACCCTTGCTCAGCCCCAGAGGCTCAGCGGGGGTTTGCAGCCTGACTTGGAGCTGGGGTTTCGGAGCGAAAGCTGCAGCGGCTGCCCGGCTCCCCTTGGGTCTGTGTTATCTGCAGCACCCGGCAAAACTCTCCGGCTGCTGTTCAGTGTTGGTGAAGCTTCAGGTGTTTTGTGCTCAGCTTCCAGTAATTTCTTTCTCTGATTATTTCATTTCAGCAAAACCATTTGAGAGTGGACAGTACCTGGACATCTATGGAATTACAAGAGACCAGGCTGGGGAATATGAATGCAGTGCAGAAAATGATGTCTCAGTCCCCGATGTGAAAAAAGTAAAAGTCACAGTAAACTGTAAGTCATGTTGTTTTTTAATCACTAAATCCAATGGAGAAGAGGGACACGGCTGAGAAGAAAAGTCTAATGCAGAGATCTGCTGCTTGTGGTGAAACTGTGGTGTGTTTGGGTTTTGTGTTACAGTAGGAAAAAGCCCTGTGCTCTTTGACGTGTGCGTTAGTCTCAGCAAAGGAAGGGAAAATGAGATTAAGGTTCAAATCCTCCTTTCGTCTGCCCGGGGACAGCAGTGCTGGTGTGCTGTCACGGGCGTTGCAGCGGGCGCTCTCGCTGGGCTGCGGTGCTGAGGCTCGCTTTCTGGAGTGACTTTGTGAGTAATCCTCTGAGTGACTTCTGAGGACTGCTGTGGTTGCTGGGCTGAAGTCTTTCTGATGCTGTCTGCAACAGCTGTGCAGTAGTACAAGGAGATGAGTAACTTCTTGAAATTTTGTTTGGGCAATTGGATGGCGATCGATCTCTGTGGACATGTGAAGTAGTCCCAGCAGAGGCAGCAAGCTGTTTCATGTGGCTGCCCTGGTGCGAAGGCAAGGAGGGCTTTGCTGCTGCACAGTTCTGCCGTAGCGATCTCGGTGGGTAACACCGGGAACCACCAAGGCAGCCTGATACCTGTCCCTGCAGCCTGTCAGGTCTGACCTTCTGGGATTTTCACACTGAGGAGGTGTTTCTGACTTGGGACTGAATTTGGTTTAGCACTTGGTCTGACATGAAACATGCAGAACAGTGTTCTTCTTACCTCCAACATGTTAAAAAAAAAAAAGAAAGAAAATGGGAATGGTTACTCTCATTCATTCTAACTATGAATTTTCTTAGCTTAAGTGCAATTACCTAGCTTGTAATTTGTAACAGTTTCTGGTTTGAAAATTGCTGTGGCATCTTTATTGACCACAATGTTTTGAGATCTCAACTTTGTGTCTCCCGCCGCCCATCTCACCCCTATAGGTATGCCGTAGGAAGTGAAGCCCCTCGTCCCCTCGCTGCTTTGCCCTCACTGATGTGTTTCCACTTACATCAGCTTTGCTGAATTCCCAAAAGCAGGCAGTGCTAAAAAATAGGGGCTATGTGGGAGGAAAAAACAGAATGGATGGTGTCTTATGGAACAAGTGACCATTATTTTTTATTATTTTTATTATTTTTTGTGCAGTATGTTGTTCCTGGAAGATTGTCAGTAAGAGAAGTTGTGCAGATACTTGTATAGGTGTGCCCTGGGTGTTTTGGGGTGACACCCTTCACACAAGCTGTACTCCAAAATGGTTTGTGTTGTTAGATAAATAACTTGCAATACAGACCAGAAGGAATGGTGAGCTCAGTCTGGTGTTAGCAAAACAAATTTTGTGTCTGTGTTATTCCATATCATGGGGATTTTAATAAGGGTGAAGCTAGATGTCTCGGGAGCTTTCTAAGTGTTCACAGAAAGGGAAAAGTTGGTAAACCTGTTTAGTGGTTGGTTTGGTTTTTTTTAATTAAAAAAAGCCCAGAGGAGGTGGTAAACTCATGGAATCTGTCTTGCCTTCTGAGCCAGGATCTAGACTTGCATGAGTCCTACTTCAGATAAAAGCTGGCCAACGCCAAAACTCAAGCTTAAATGCAGTGCGCAACTGATGTGCTAGTTGGCACGTGCTTTGCACCCCAGTTCGTGTCAAAGCTGGCCCTATTTCTGACCTCAGTTCACAGTTTCCTTAATGTGAGTTTTGAGTCTGTCAGGTGTCTCTGTGGGTGGGAAGGATCAGCTCTGACAGTGTTGGGAAGGTAAAGGTGGGCAGTGGTGGCTTGTCCAGCACCAGCCCTTGGTCCTTCCACCAGCCACCGCTGCTGGTCTGCGTGGCGAGCAAAGGTCTGGCTGGGAGCGGGACCAAAGACTGCCGTGCAGCCAGCAGCAGAGGCTGCGTCGCAGGTGGGATGGGGTTTGCTCTCCCTGAACACCGAGCCGAGGGGGTAATGGGAGAAACAGCGTGGCTGCGTCGAAGGATGTGCAGGCTCAGGAGGTCGTACTCCTCTTTGGTGCATACCACAAGCAGGAGGTGCTCAGGTTTGACTGCAGTACGCAGTGTGAGCGTACCTCTGTCTGCCGTGAGAAACATGTTACGGACTGCTAAATCAACCAACAAGCTCGGTGAATATTGAATAAAGTGTCCAAGCTGATCTTTGTCCTGATTCGGCTACCTGGGCTAAGCTGGAAGTGTCCTTGGCCATAGTGTGGATGCACGTGGCATTATGCCAGATTCGGGCAAACTTCTAAGCTGCAGTGGGGACATGCAGAGTATTTTTTTAATATTTCTTATAACTAAAGAAGAAAAGGGGGGGGGGGGGCGGAATAAAACTGAAGCAATGTAAAACTGGAGTCTGGGTACAGTGTGAAACAGTTTGTATAGGTGAATGATTTGTTGTAGCTAATTGCTAATGCACTTCTGTCTGGATTCATATGCTGTCCCCTAGCCAGTTAAGCACAACGCAAAAGCACTCCGAACATCTGCTCCCTGCTGCTGATGCTCATCTGTTCTGACCAGGCAGAAAAATGGACCGCTGCGTTCATGGGAGGGTTACGCCAGCGGTGGCCGACGCCGGGAGAGCTCGCCTGCTGCCATCAGCCCATGGGCGCGTTGTTTGCAGCGGGTGGGATGTGCTGCAGTGGCTGAGGCTGCTGGGGTGAGCTTCGCTTCCCAGCACCTCGGCGTGGGCAGCCCATTCGAAAAGGGATGTTGTGCACGCGATCAAACCAGCAGAATGATGCCCCTTTGCTGTCTGTTGAGTTGGCTTGGCAGGGCAGCTTTCTGTCAGAAAAAGCTAAGTATTTTATTTAGGAGAGCTGTGGCTTGACTACTAGTCACTATTTACAAGAAATATATCAAATTTATTTAAAAGTTGTTAAGATCTTTCCAGGTTTAAAAAAGAAATATGAAAGAAGAGAGGAAGTCCTTGGGTCCTTTTGTTACCCGGGGTTAGGCAGAGTTTCCTTAGTCAAATGTTCTTCAATCCTGTTTCTTCTTTTAAGAAAATACCTGCTCATTTGTGTAATGAACTAATGAAGAGCAAGACTTTCTCCCTCTACCCCATCAAAAAAATCCCATTCCTTTCTTTTCTCTGGTTTTGCAAACTTTTAATTCTCCTGCTAATGCCCTGCCGCGTGGGCTCAGCACCAGCTCCGCAGCCTCTGCTGCTCCTCACCCACCCTGGTGTTATTCCGTGATTGTACATCTGGTCCAGGGGTCTTGTGCCCATCTGCCAGGTACCTCCACCGTGTGTGTAATTCCACTTACTCAAGATTCAGCTCCTTGGCGAGTGTCACTGAAGCCGTGAGCAGCACACCAAACTCCCCTCCTTTAGTCTTACAGGGGTCCTGGAATGTCACAAAATGTCTACTGCCTTTCCCACCTGTAGTGCCTATGATAGACAATAGTCTTGGAAGTAACGCGTGTGGCTTATGCTTCACCTCCTGCTCTTGCACCCTTGTCATCTGACGGGGTACGGACAGTCATGTCCTGCAGAAGCATCACTTCAGGGCCCGAGTAATCCCTGTTTCATCTCTGTCCCTCCACCGTGTCTTGTACAGTGATGTCTTGACGTATGATCTCCAGCACATAGAGCGATGACGGTACAGCACTACATTTGCATGAATATGATCGCTTAACCACTGCTTCTGACAATTTTTAATACTGTTTCCCTGTTATTAAAAGGAACGTTCTTTACTGCAGACCTGATAACTGTAGAATAAATCAAGGTTTTATTGTGCCCAGTTAATAGAATGTATCAATGAGCCCTGAGCGGTTACGGTGGATATAAGCATAATTTTGAATATGGATATTCATCGCATGTAGCAGTTGTTCAGTCATCCAAGCATGTACAAGAAAATTACCAGGTTTAAATTACTTTCTGAATTCCAAGTTTCTTGGCTGGGCAAATTCCACCCATACATAAACAACCAGCTTGCTATCTGCCTTACGGCACATAAATTATAACTCTAATGACTTTACAGGGGTTTTTTTCTTTATACTGCTTCATATTGCATAATCTAAATTTTCTACTTAATTTATGTCTGTCCCCCGTAATTTCCCTTTTACAAATGGTGGCCTGAGAATCTGTGGTGCATTTGTCTGCTGAATTCGGGGGGGGTGGGGGGGAAGAAATTGAGGCTGCTGGCTTATGAAGAAGGAATACTATACCAAATCAAGTTAAAATAGAGAAGATATAATCCAATTTCATTTCAGAACTAAATCTTATTAGCATTTTCCATTACATTTTATAAAGCAAATACTGATTTATAGATTATTATATTGAACCCCACTTTGAATGAACCAGTGTCTGGATGAGCAAGATTTTAATGTCATCTGAAAGCTGGTCTGAAACTGTACATATGGTACTGTAGCTTCGCTGACTCTCTTCTGGTTTATTAGTGCCATACTTAAAAATATTAAAGGCAGCTGCTAAATGTGAGAACCTCCAGGAGTGTTGAAGCCATACTGAAATGATGAAAAGTGAGATGTGTGCATCGTGAAACTGGCATTTATTTTAATTTATGTAAAATTGTCAGCTACCTAAATAAATAGCAAATGTGGACTTCTGAAGTGGAGCTGTATTGCAGTATTCCTTTTTTCAGATGATATACACTAAGGGTCTGATTTTTTTGTAATTGTATCTTGAACAGCTCTGTTTAAGCAGGATCTTGCAGACTTTACTGAATTAAGATCCGGTGGCTTTGGAGAGGAAAAAAGCCATTCACTTGAAATTAAAAGACAATTTAATTTCAGCCTTTATCAACCCCATCATGCTGCAAATTGAAGGCCAGATTCATCGGTGCTTACCGGGGAGGTGAAAATTACAGTTCCTGTGCTGAGGAAGCCCAGCTGGCACTGGGAAGCACTGGTGTGGTCTGGTCCTGTCAGGTCTTGTGGTTTGGCTGTCTTGGGGTCTTCCTGGCAGCGTGGGAGGGAGTACAGGTCTTCATTTCTGAGCCAGGGCTCCCAAGTATTCTTTTCTGGCACAAGTTGCTTCAAAGGAAATGATGCATAGTGCAGCCTGGGCTCAACCTGCAGCAGTTCTCATGCGTCCGATGTGCTGCAGTCTGCCAAATTTTGTAGACAGTAAATACAAACAATATAAAGAGAACTCAAAATATTCTAGATTTTGAGCCATGTCTGCTTGCAACAGCATCTCTTTGTACACATATTTTCCATTAGATCTTGAAAATGTTGAAAAAGGAAAATGGAAGTGAATAGACTGTATGATAACCTGCAAAAACAGCATTAACCTTGTAAGTCGTGCCCCTGAACCAGTGTTGCCAATAGTTGTTTGCCCAGTCCCTCCAGAAGGCATCTCCAGTGATGGCAGCAACATGGGCAACATACTCTACTCAATCACAGCCCTCAACTGAACATTTTTCACAGTGTCTAATGTGAACCTTCCTGGCAGAATTACAACCCCATTCCTCACCTGTCCTCTGAGCAATGGGGAACAGATCAGTCTCACCTTTCGATCTCTTTGAAGGCAGTGGACTTATGCTCCCCATGTTTATCTCCTTATGTTCACCAGCCCTGATTCATCTGATCTTTATTCTTGGGTCATGTTTTCTAAGGGATTGACTAAATGTTTCTTTTCTGTAGGTCAGTTAGTGCTAGGGAAGGGCTTTTTCAAATACAGTATTTAAAACTTGAGCTAACACGCCAGGTGAGGTGTTGGATTGCCAAGGGTGTGGAAGGATTATTTGTGATGCCTGTGTGTATATCTGGCTAGGGCATTTGCCTTCCCTGTGACAGCAGGACACTTTAGGGGGGTTTTACCCTGGCAGCGGTGGTCTCTCTCTGCAGAACAGCTGTCTCACCTCCTCACTGTATTCATCCAGCTGATGAATCCTAAGTGTTGAACTCATTCCTCTTTGGCATTGTCCAGTTTTCAGGCCACTTCTTCAGTTTGTCAGGGTTGTTTCAGGGTTCTCATCTTTGGTAATGGTGTTCGTGAAAACCCCCACCAGCAGCAGGCCCAGGACTGATGTCCAGCTGAGCAGACAGGACAGCAGACCCATGAGCACAGCCTTCCAGGCAACGTGCGCCCATGTGAAGGCAGCGTTTAGTCAAGCCCGTCTTGCTTGTGCATGGGAGACATGGTCAAATGCTTGCTGCAGTTAAGTTGCGGCATCCGCTGCCGTTCCGTGCAGGAACTGATGACCCGACACAATCTATTCTTAAACCTGTTGGGGATTGCTCATCTTCTTGTCATCTTCCAGGTGCTTTCACAACTTTGATTGCTTGAACAGCATTTTTATGGGGATTGGAGATCAATGGACTGGCTTGTAATTCCCTGGCTCCTGTTGTGCTCTCCTTTTCTGAAAATGGTTCATGAGGGCTGCGTTAGGCACTTGCCCTGCACCTCAGAATTAACATCGTAGCTCTGCATTTGCTTCATCCAGCTCTTGAATGTATTTTATGAAGTTTATTAGGCCAATTGGTTTTGTATCAGTTTTGTTTATTCAAGTGCTTGCTTCATTATTCTTTCCCTGTCTTAACCTGAAATATAAAACAATTAATTGTGGTTGTTGAATTGGTCATATTCTGTGCTTGGAAGGATTTTGCCTCCTTTACCCTTTCCTTTTTATGCACGCGTTTCATGTTCTTCCATAAATCATCGAAGTTGGTTGGTTTTTTGGGTGGGGTGTTTTTTTTCCCCTCCTTTCATCAAGTTTTCCTCTGCCTCTGGACCCCGGGTGTGTGCTCAGAGCAGGCGCTGCGTCACCTGGGTTGCCGTGGTCCGGTTCAAGTGCCGAGCAGAGGGACCCTGGGCTGCTGCCCGCCCTCCCAGGCTCCATCATCCGTGTTCTGCTGCTGGTCTTCAGCCAGAGCAGTGTCTGTCGTGTGGGACTGGCTTTTCAGGGAGCGGCAAGCCAGTTACGAAAGGTGTCTGCTGTACGGATCTTGTGCCCCCTTCCTGCTCGTGTCCTTCCTGCTGTGATGGTTTGATAAGACACTTTGTGTTGTGTGGGTTTTTTATCGGAGGAATGTGTGAGTTTCTTGTATGAATTTTAAGTAATGTGTTTGGTTTTTGCTTGGACAGGTTAGGGTTTTTGCAGAACAGCTTATCTCATTAGCATTTCTTAGAAGTCTGCCTTACTGTTGCTATGGCGCTTTGCATAATATTATGCATAATACTCTGATTTTACTTTGAAATCAGACATACTGTACAAGCCACTCTAACCTAATTATATCTGTAACCTTAAACCTACTGGGGAAAAACATTATAGAACTTCAGTGTTTGGGGCTTCTAGTACCTGGACATGTTGCTCTGACTTTATTTTCCCAGAAAGTGTCTTGCTGTGAACTGTTGCTGACCTACAAAAAACATTTCCTTGGTAAGGTTTTTTATTTTGGATTCAACAAAGAAAATTTCCCTTAATCAAGACGAATGCATTATTAAATAAAAAGACAACATCCAAATATTTTCTGAAGGTCTCTGTTCTCCTCTGCTTTGGTACCAAATATAAAGTTACTCAGAGCAATTTGCAGTTTCAGTTTCCACATTCTTCTAATATGGGGGGGAGGGGGGGGGGGACTTCTGTTTAAGCATAAGTAAATAACTCTGCTTCTATCCATTTTTAATAGCTACAGATGTGCAGCTTCATATTTATATCCCTGACTAAATTTAGGACTTGGGGGTTGTGGTCAGCATTGGCTTTAGAAGAGCAGGAGGCATTTTGTTGGAGAAACCAGTGAGTCTACATAGAGATATTTTGAGCCGTTAAGTGCAACAACTTCTTTTTTTTTTCAATCTTAAAACAGCATGGACAATGTATTGAACAGTTGTACGTGTTTGTGTGCGTCTTTGTTTTTGCAGTATTGTTTGTCTGTTAGGCAGCCTGAGAAGGAACAGCCTTCTTGACTATTGTACCAGAAGTTTACAATAGCGACTGTAGTCGAGGGTGCTGCATCTCACAGCCGTAAGGGACCTGAAACTTAATCAGAAATGGTTCCTCTCGCTGAGGACACTGCCATCCAATGACAAAGTTTTTTCTTTTAAACCAGTTAAAACAAGTTCTCTGAAAGAACAGAACTGTGGAGGAGAAGTTACCGCTTTTCTTTACGGTGTCATTTATATCAAGTAAATTTGGTCATGTCAACTCTTCAAACAGAACTGCACCCACATGAGATGAAGTCATATGTTCATATTTGACCGTGGAACAGAAAGACCTTATCTTGGTTGTTGCAGTGGTTGATATTATCCATCTGGCTGAAATTCACACATTTAAAACTGCATCATGTAGGTCGGTCTCTCTTTAATCACAAAGTATTTCCTGATGTTGTAATGATGGAGAGCAATTTGCAGGTACTGAGCAGCCACAATTCCCACTGACCTTTTTGAGAGGTACGTGTGCATGGAGCCTTGGAAGGTTGAACTTTGCAATACCCTTCTGAAATATCAAAATTACACTCTGAAAAGCTAAAAGCACTCCAGAGTGCGGTTTCGCTGGCTTCTGTGAAACATGTTTTCCTAAATCCTCAGGTTACCTTTCAAAAATGGGATTTTGGCTTCTAAGTCACACTGGGGACTCCTGGAAACCTGACTACTGGTTCGTACTTGATTCTGTTAATGGATCAGTGGGGCTTATTGCAGCATGAGCTTTCCAGAATGTGACTCCTCCTCGCTCTGTTCAAGCCTTCTTGGTCTCGGGCGTGTGGGCGAGGGTAATGCTGGTGCACACCTTGGACTCGCATGGTGGGTCGGAGTCTGCAAGAGTAAGAGAGAACCAGGCATGAGCTGTGTTCAAAGCATGACTTCAGGTTGCCTTGCTTTCCATAAATTTTTTTGTTTCTTTGGGAAGAAGGCTGGGTGGATTGGTCCCCTTTTGTTTTGCCCTACCTGCCACAGACCTGGGGAATGGATGGTGTCCTCCCTTCACTTTTTTCATCTGAAAAGCTGTTGCAAAAGATCAAAGTTAGAGTTGTGCGAACATTTTGAATGATAAGAATAGTGCTGCTCCGCAATGCGCTGTTGGGCTAACTTCTTGAAGGAGGCATGGGCAGTCTGCAACGCAGGCAGGTCAGGAGTGACACAGGTGTGGAGGTTCATGTGTTAGTTAGTCCACCAAGATCATCTCTTGACTTGGCTTTCCTGTTACTGTTAAATATTAACCTAATTAAAAAAACGGATTCTCAGGGTTGTATGGATGTTCTAGTTCAGTAGTTATAACTTTTATATCTGAGCTACCATTTCACTTAAAAAGACATAGGAAGGCCTTCAGAGGAACAATGGAGAGGACATCTTTCCTGCAGTACACAATACACAGCTGAGAGCAGAGAAATAATGGTGTAATTAGTTTCTGTATTGGTGGGTCAGATATGAGATACAAAGCCACCCACTCTAGCCAAAAGATTAGATGCTAGCACAGCTGAGATGAAAACTTAGATCATGGTTTAAGTCAATAATAGCAGAGCTTGTCTTTGGGTCCAGCCATCCAGACGAGGAGCTGCTGGCAAAATATTTCAGGGGAAAATATTTCCGTTTCAGGAGAAACTGGTGCAAATAAGAACAGGGTTTTTTTTTTTTGTATAAGATAAGATCTTTGAAGAATTTTCTGCTATCCTGTAAAATGGAATTTTAATCATGTGCAATGTAATCAGAGTTGGGGTTTTCTTACTTCTGGGGTTTTTTTGTTATTTTTGTTGTTTTTTGTTATTTTTGGTCAACATTATGACTAAATTCTTATTTAATTTGCAAGCTGTTCTCATCACTGAGATCCCTTGTATCAGTTATGATGTCCTATCTCATAGTAACACTTAATGAAAAACAACTTAGACCAATTCAATAAAAACTGGTCACATATTTAAAACCACCTCAACTGGTGGGGTGGGAAAAGAATACAGTTGATTTGAAGAAAATCTTCTCCTCACTGGTGGGAAGAGAAGCCTCTTATGGAAGTAATCTTTGTCACTTTATGTCCTTCAGGTATTTTATTAACATTTCAGAAGGGAGATTAAAACAATATAGTTCAAGTTTCTGACTTGAGTGCAATTTGGCTTCTAAATTAACATTGATTTCTTTCTGTGGTGTAGTAGTTTACTATTACGTTCTGCAAACCGCTGCGCAGTTACTGCATATTTCTGAAAAACGTTTCTCATATTGAAGCGTGACAAAATTGATTATAATGCTCCTTCATGTAGATAGCATTCTGCTGCCACAGCACATAATTGAGGGCTTTGGCAACATGAAATGAGGTCTTGTATTTGAAGAAGTTAGAGTATTAGTACTCAAGATACCCCTCCAACAGATAAGGAGTACATTTTTCATCTTCTTAAAGAAACTCTCTGCTTAACTCTGCCAAGTGATTTTATTATCTTTGGGGGAGCTATTCTGGGGGAAGTGGGGGGCTGCACCCTGCGTTTGCCAGTGGTGCGGTGCAGATGTGTAAGGACAGCAGCCTGTTGAGTGAGCTGCCTTTTCTCTCCATAAAGATCTCGGGTTGACCGGTGGCGTATGAGGCTGCAGGACAAGGATGCAGCTTGGTCTCTTCAGTAGAAGAGGAGATGATGCTCCAGCGTAACACCAGCATTGCTGCTGCAATGGCCCAGCTTTTGGCTGCAAAGGCAAATTAAGAGTTTAAGACACCAAAAAACACCTCAGGTTCTACCTTCACTATGTGAAGAGGGTCTCCAATCTGTGAACCATACTGAGGAGTTAGAGAGTTGCTAAAGCACGTGCAAACAAATCCTTTTTCAAGCACTGTTTTCTTGGGCAGCAGAGTGTCTGACCTAACTATTAAAAGATTGTTTCTATTATTCAAATGTAGATTTTATTGTTTCAGTAGCCTATGGGTGCTGATTATTTGTCATTTCTGCAGTGGTTAATTCTGAGGGCTGCCATGATTACCCATGTGAAAGTAATCTGTGTTCCCTGAGTCCAGGAAAACAAGTCCTTGAAATAAAAATTACTGTACTAATTTGCACGTATTTATACTCTGCCAGTAGTTACAGGTCCACATATTGTATAATTATGGTATACCAGTAAATGCCCTTCATTATGTTTATGCATCTCTGGGAGACTGTGCTGTAACAAATAATAGGGCATCCATGACATGCTCTGCTAATATCGGTGAAAAATATCGTCAACAATGTATTGTTGATGGTTGTTGCAAAGGCACAATGTAAAGGCTTCAGGCCATCGTTCGTGAAAGTGTGGGGACCAGCTCATGAATTAGTGAACAAAAAAAATTAATGAAGGCGGGGTTTTTTAATAGCTTTTGTGTACTTTTCCACTTGTGCTGTCATTTTAAAGTCAAAATAAGATTCCAGTAAGATTCTGGACGCCTCTGTGCATCCACCTCTGGTGAAGCTGCCCTTCTTGCAGCTCTTTCTCCTGGCATCAGCAGGAGCAGGAGCGTGCTCCTCTCGACGGGGCTGGCTTCCCAGGGTGCAGTGCTGGCTCCCTGGAGGGTTGGTGTGTGGCCCCTGTCATCTTTGGAGGTGCTAAAATTTCACATCTGCAGGTGGGATGTTGGCCCCCTCAAACCTGATGGGATGCGAAGCGAGGAATTGTTTGTAGTGACTGAGGGAAAGCGCTCCTGGGAAGTCAGTCCTGCCTGGAGTGAATGCTTTCTCCCAGCTCTGAACCACTACTAGCTCTTCAGCCTCCAGGTGATCCCACTTTAAATACCACCTAAAATACCATTCAGGAAAATTGAAGTCTTAATAGAAGATGACTCATCTCTAAAGAGCTTATGCATTTCAAGAAGCAATTTGAAGTATACAGCAGGCTGTTAGACTCCAAACTAGAGCCAAAATTAATGGAGAGCTCTTCAGCTTCCAGGAGCATTCACTTTCCCAGATTGCTCTTCAGCAAAAACAATTACTTAAAATATTTCTCGTAATAATCAACATGTAAAGCAATATTTCTCCTAGTAATTGTAGTATTCCTTGTTGCTGTTGGTCTAAGACTTAGTCTTCCCTCTCCCCTGCAAGTGCAGTGCCTTTGAGGTGGTAGTTTCAGGGGGTTTTGAGTGCAGCTGGTGATGCCAGTTGGGGTCATGAAAAGCCAAGTCTGAACAGTGTGTCAGTCCTGAAAAATTCTCAATCCCCTGATTCTTTTTTTTTTATTTTTTTCAGCAGCAGTCACTGCTGCTTTGAAATGGTTCTGCAAAAGAAATCTGTTTAGCATAACTCATGAGTGTATGGGTACGGCCGTGATGCCACGCAGCGATGGTCCCCGTTGGCTCCTACCCTGACTACGCTCGGCATTTCAACGAGACATCCAGTCCCTGATAAGAGTGTAATGATATTGTTACAGCTTGTTTGTCCCCTGGTGAGATCGCTAAATTAGGTTTTAATAACTTCTGCAATTTGGCTGGTATTAGCAAGTGTGTGGTGTAGGCACTAGATCTGAGCTAGGGGAGCTTTGAGAAGTAATATTTCTGCTTTTATAGTTTAAAACAGAGCAGTGCTGTTGACACAAAAGAAAGGAAAAATTGCCAACATCATTCTTCCGGCATTATAATTCATAAAGCTGGTTCTCTTCACATTTTCTGCCTCTTCTCAAATAAAAACAAACTACTTTGAGGCTGATGTGACCTTTTCTGGACCTTAGAGTTGTACAGTTGTGGAACAAACACAAGCTCTTGCGATGAGAGCTCTGATGCCTTGCAGGCACGGCTGCACTCAGGGCAGCTTCCCAAAGACAAGTAACATTACAGACCATATTGCTTCAGTTGCTTTGATACCTGTTGCATACTGTGCACAAAGACCGCGATAGTCATTTCTAGACTGAAAGAATTCAGTTCACAAATTCAGAAAAATTCACTTCAAAACACACTGTCTCCAGTGTATTTTGAACAAAAATCTGTTTAATATCAAATGTATCAAAATTCAGGTGCTCACTGCTTCTGCACCTGGTATTATCAATGGCAAAAGAGAATCTCAAGAAGAAGAGCAAATCGGGAATTATCTTTCAATGCAACAATTAAACGTTTAAGTGTGGCAGTCCCAGTATTCCAGACTTCTCATGTAAAGTCAGGTCTGCATCCAAGCGTTGACTTGCGATCTCTTGTCTCTTCTTAAGAAATATGTGACATTCTTTGGACATGAGCAGTTGTAACAAGAATATTAAATGATCGTCAGGGACAAACTGCGAAGCCCTGGACATTCCTGGTGTTCGTAAATGGCTCTCATTTTTTGACTTTGGTCTTCCTCAGCACAGCATCATGTGTGCTTTGTTTGGAGCAATGATTCTGTGAATAGAAGGTGACATCCGTTGTACCCAGTTCATGGGCTTTTATCTGTTGAAATACCACAAAGCTGAGGAGGAAAAAATTACTTTGTATGGACAATCTTATAAACAAATACAGATGGGGGGAAAGAGAGGGAGAGATACCCCTGAGGCACATTTGCTTCAATACAAGACCTCCTTTACCCCAGCCAGCTAGTTTTTTGGTGCTGTAAGCATGCGGATCAGGTGAGTTTGGTGAAGAGTCGGGGGTACTGCAGGGCGGGCGGCTGTGGTAACCGAGATGCTCGAGGAAGCCTGTGCTGTTCTTGGCCGTGCGGTGGTGGCCGTGGTTTTGCACAGATGTTCTGAGTGTGCTGCAGAAAGCAGGAGCCAATGCTCCCTGTCCCACGGACCTGCCAGATGAAATCATTGACACAGATGAGGCGTATAAGAGAAAGGTAAAATGTGACTCAAAGTAAACGGGTTCTTTTTAGAATTAATATGGATATATCTACTCCAGCAGATCCCCGCTTTGGGCTAGCAGGAGGTCTGGAAAACCCCTTTCAGAGTTGTACTGAGTTTTATTTCTATAATTCTATTTCTAAATGTTGTTTTCAGTTACATAAACTTTTCCTGAGAGTGTTTGAAAGCAACTAGCATTTCTGTGGCTTTACTGCTTTTAGCTAGAAAACCCACTTTGGACTTGCCTCTGCGTGCGTGTGTGCTTGTCACGTATCAGTATAGATTGTCCTGTTTCTACCAACTTACATCTGCCTCAGATTACTGGGGAGGGGGGAGAAACCAAAAAAAACCCCTTTATGTAAACCTCACTTCTTTTTAATATAGAGCAATAGCTTCTAGACCTTCTATGGCTCTTTCTCATTCTTCATGAGATACATATGTATATCAGCTATAACACACTGTCAGCGAACAGTGGTTTTCAATCAAAAAGACTGTCAGTAAAGCTGATTCACTAACAAGAAAGCTGTCAAGCTGTGACAGCTGCTGTCTTTGCAACCCCAAACAATCTGTTCAGTGCTAACTCTGACTTATGCTTCCATTTATTATACAGTAGTAATGAGTTCTGTCCTTAGAAAAATCATTTTAGTGAGTACACCTAGCTACTTTGTTATGTATGTAGAATATATCAAATCAGATCCAAGGTGTACGTGATAAGTTTTCTGCAAAAAAGTTCTACTTCTGTCTTGTGAATTATTTTTTTGAATTCCAAATCCAGTTTCAGTACTTATCTCATTTTTGTAGTTAAGCATGAACTTGGAGAGTTCATTACTATTGTAAGCTGAGAAGAGTATAACTTCTTTTTTTCCCATTTTGTTGAAAAATGGCATATAACCTTAAACGCAACACGAATATCTACAGAAATGAGTAAAGGAATTTGCCGTTATAGGAACTGTTGTGATGCTTAATAATCCCAGGATCTCGGTGACCACAAAAATTCAACCCGGAGGAGGAACTGAGGAGTCAGGCTGATGCTGCTGTCCAGATGCAGATGCTGGTATTAGAATTGTCAACCTTTTCTTTTAAAATAAGAGAAAAGCACCTTGACAGTCTCCATCTCTTCCAGCAATAGCTTACCAGACCTAAATCTCCCTTGCTTCAATTCTGGTTGATTATTGCTTGCCTGGCCTGTAAAGGAGATAGGGAAGAGCTGATTCCTATTTCCTTCTATCTTGCATATTCAGTGATCCAGTGTATCCCTAGTAAATCGCCTTTTCCATCTCCGCTAACCCCAGTTCCTTCTGCTTTTCTGAACTTTTGGTACTTCAGCTGAGACCACACTAGTGCCCCATAAAACACGTGGTTTGCGCTCGATAATGCGTCCATTGAGTGTCTCTAGGAGGTACTGGTCCCTCTTCCCAGCACTGCACCTTGTCAGATGATGCCTCCTGCTTTTCTGCTCCACCATCTCAGAAGAAGGGCAGGTTGGCCACCTGCGAGCCACCAGGACTGTGTACCGGGAGCGGACAAATAAAGCTTAACCTACAGTAGACAGAGAACAGTCTTCTGTAAGCTAATTGTTGTCTCAAGTCATCACATGAGGATAATAAACTTCATCAAAGATCTACATAAAGCAAACAATGATGAAACCGTTATTTCTGAGACCTTAGAAAGGCTGGGCGAGGTCCTGGGGACCGAGGCCCCGGGTGCCTGTTATTCAGAGGGAGTTGGTAGCTGCTGGCGTGTCGTCAGTCCCCAGACACGTGCTGGAACTGCAACAAGATGTGTTCATACCTGGGAGATAACCTGAGGAGGGTAACAGCTACCATGGATTCATCAAATACAAATCACGTTGTGTCACTAATTCCCATTTATCACTGGGGAAGGCAGAAGATGTCACGTAAGCTTTCGACATGTGGCACTTATAGGTGCAAGTGTGAGATAAGTGGATGAGAAAAAATGTTCATGGTGAGGATGTAAAATTATTTGGAAAATCGTCATCAAAAGGCTCCTTGCCAGGCCAAAGGGATGTGGGTCCCCAGGGTTTGTTCTGGGTCCAGTGTTCAGGTTTTTGGTTAGTCATTGTGTTGCGTTTTCAGGTAGGGTCAAGCTGCAAGCGTGGTGGTACAGAAACACACCACCACAAGTGTTTTGGTGGTCTGGGCACCACACAGGGCTCATACTGAGCAGCAGGGTGGCTTTTTTTCTTTAATACGGATAATGCACATATGGCATGGTTTCTCATTGCCCTTGATGCCTCAAGCCTGCCTTATCTGCTTTTGCACTTTGGCTTCCTGGACGTGCCCCGGCGGGACTTGAGCAGGTCTCTACTGCATTTCTGACCTACTCTGAGACAGTCTGTATTTTTGTTCCAAACTTTCTTTCCTTGGAAAACTACCAGCTTGCTTTAATTCACTTTCTCCTCAGCTTTGCTGCCAAAAGATCTACTTAGTAATTCCTGGAATTTGTTGAAGTCCATTGCTTTTATCTTCCTTAGAGGGAGAGACATAGCAAAGTAAAAGCGCTCATGTTTGTTTGCACCCAGGCTCCTGGCCAACTCTTCCTTCTGGATTGGCATCAGATGTATGAAAGCATCCCCTTTCCTCCTCCTGTTCCTTAGTACCGCTCTGGGATGCTGATACTTATTTTTTCCCTTTCACCTCCACGCACACGTTTGAGTAAATCGTTGAGATAAATGTACCGCAGCAGAGTGCGAGGGCATGTGAATTGTGTGGAAGCTTTTCCAGTAGGAACTGCTGGGGGAGGGAGGTTTGCTGATGCGAGTGCCTGGCGGGGCAGCCAGTGAGCCCGGCTCCCCTGGGCAAACAGACACGACAGCACATCATCCTTCTTCCCCCCACGTCCTGCCATGTTCGTGCACCTGTCCCATACGGAAACGTCCCTTTCCCAAGCTAGCTCCAGTCTTCCAGCATTACCCAGAGATGTACATTTGCTCCTGTACATGGAGCGCTGCAATATTTAACAGCAAGCCTGTATGGAGTTAAATATCTTTATCTTTTCCATTATTTAAGCCTCACAGTTGTTAGCTGAGGAGATGCTGCCCTGCCTTTCAGCACAAAGCTCCCCATCGCTGGGCTTTCCTCGCTGCCTGTGTGGGGCCATGTAGTCCCTCTCAACACACAGAGAAATGTAACTTAATAGAGTGAATGCAAAAGAGGAATGAAAATTACAGCAGTGTGCATGCCGTGTGCGAAAAGCTAACCCCAGCCCTTCCCCAGACACCTTCTCCTGGGGAAGATGCTCTCCTGAATTTCAGAGAGATGCCCTTCACCTCGACGTCCCCCAGCCAGCACTCACAAACGACTCCGAAGGGGTGCTGTGCTCTGTTGTACGTTGCTGAGGCTCTGCCACCTCTCCTCTAGCAGGAGACCTGCACCCTCTTACAGACCCACACGCCCTCCTCAGCAGCCACTGCCCGTCGGGTGCCGCAGTGCCCGGCTGTCACCCACGTCCCAGCAAACATGCTTTTCCCCTCTCTACTGGCCGCCTGGGGTGCAATGTCAGGGCTCAGAAGTTGTGCCTCTCGGACTCCCCACGTACCACACTGAAAGCTTTGAAACCCTTTTCTAACAGATCCCCTTCCAATGATTCAAAAAAAGACAGTCAGCGGTTCTGCTGGGTCCTGTCGATACCATATTTTATGCCACGAGACATAAAAGTCTGTTCTTTCGACTCAGGTAATTACAGATGCTTGGCCGTTCTTTGCTGATGAGAAAGTATCGATGACAACTTTTCCCACAAATTACAGCAGTTGGAGCAATAGTGTACAAAAGGAGGCATTACATGACAAGAACTGTCTTTGTTATACCAGTGCTCTTTCAAGTTGCTTTTTTTTTTGCCTTTTTTTTGTTTTGAAAGCTGTGAAATTCTCTTCTATTACAGATCTTTCTGAGCCTCACTCAAAGCCCACTGAAGTCAATATAAAGACTTTGACTTCAGTGAAATTTGAATCAAGCTGCACTGGCCAATGAAAGATTAAAACCAACTCCACCGTATCAAACAACGCCAAACACTGAACATTTATATCCCTATTTATGTTTTGTGCATCTGTTCCTTCTAAATTACCAACAAGTCTTGTATGCAAATGCAGGATTTGTTTCATGTTTGTTCACCACGGTTTCAGTTACGCCTGTGGAAAGGGCGCGATGCCATAGGACAAATGCAGATGTGAGATGCTCCTGACGTGGCGGTCCTCCCCCAGCCGCTCCGGTGTATGTTACGAGGTCCCCGACTGTGGGGAGCAGACGGAGCTGAGGTTTTTGTTCATATTGTGAATTCCTGTATGGTGGCAGGGCTTGTTCTGTCAAATGGGACATTGCTATTCGCAAGAAGAATAGCAGGGGGCAGCAGGGGAGCATCCCCCCGCCGCGGCCAGCGCCCTGCTGACGGAGCAGGGGCTGTTTCCATCCAGGTCTGCGCCCAAAGGGCGTTTGATGTGACGCTGTCAATGCTCACGCAAAAATATTTGTCTGTGTAGTAACCGCGGGGACCCAGGTTGCCTAAGCCAGGGACACGGAGCAGGTGCTGGTGCGTGCCTGGAGCTGCCCGCCCCTCGGATGCTGTCTCCTGCAGCACGAGCTGCTCGAGGAAGGGGTTTGTGTTCCCGTGCTAGAGCAACTCTTTTATCAGGGGATAAAAATGCATCTACAGAGCTACCTTAAAAGGAATACGATTAGAAAAATGCTTTGTTGGAAAACAGAAGGATTAAATAGATGAAGCAGTAAGATAAAATCTGATGGACGGAAAGGCAAAGCGGTCCTTCCACCTGCGCGCTAACTTGCGTTTTCTTATGTAGCTCCCTAGAGGTCTTTGTTTGCTTTGCTGGTTTTGGCAGGTTTTGTTAAGTTTCTTCCTCTTCTTTCTTGTCACTCAAATACTTGTAAAATACATAGTTAAGAATTCCTGTCTGCTGGCCTATTGTTTAGTAACTATTATTTTGTGTTGCTGATTTTTTTTTTCTCTCCCACATAACAATTACTTGTGGATTTTAAGCTTTCACTCGACTTAACACTGGGATGTTTTATATTCAAAAGCATAAATTGCACAGCAGCCAGTTATTTTGGTGGTCTGTTATAACACAAGCCATTAGACGGAGCTGGGGGAGATGCATGTTCTGGGAAACTCTGATGCACCCTGCGACACGCCAGATTACATGCAGGGAATGCTTGAGAAGCCACTCGTTTTCTGATGGCTAGCGTAATGTGTTTACACAATTGTTTAATTAATCAACATTTAAAGTATACTGTTTTGTAAAGTTAAAGCCTGAACAGGAAAGGGAAAAGCGCAAGAGATGCATGGTTACATCTAGAAATGCAGGAGTTGGACTGAATTCTTACTGATACCTTGTACGTTTGCATATAAAATTTATGTATCTGTACCCATCAAGATCCCAATGAATTCAGTGGTTTTTGATAGGTCACAAGAAGAGAGGGAAAAAATAAGCTTATTAGTTGTTTAGCCCAGTGAGTGCTAAAAGAATGTCTCTCAAACGTTGCCGCACACTGGACAAGTTTCTGATATGAAGAGGCATTTATTAAACGACTCCATTAATTTGGGGGTAGGTAGGGCTGCCGCTCTGAATAAGTTAGAAAAATTAAATGATCTAGACTATTGGAAGACTTTCTTAATTATATAAAGTACAAGTAATACTGTTTCACTTGTAAAGATTTATTACTTTATTGGTAAAACACTACGTGCGTGTGTACGTATATAAATGAATATATTTGAATATTGCTCATACCCCTCTTTCTGAGGCAGAAAACAGATCTCAGAAAACCTGTTCTCTTAAACACACTGGAAAGCAATTTCGCTCACAAAAGACTATGTTAGGATGCTAAATTAAAATCTGATGAAAACTGGGAAAATAAAAGACTTTTTTGACATTTACAATTAATGCCACAAAAATGTTAGTTTAATCAGACAATATGGTTAATCACAAAGGTGAAATTGGAAGTTGCCAGCCCTGAATGCTAGTGTAAAAGTTAATAAATTCAGCTCATAATCATTATGCACATGCTAGTTATAATAATTTACTGCCCATACCAAATCTTTATAAGCATTGTAATTAAATATAAAATGCACATTAGAATTATAATGAGTAATTAGGGCAACATAACTAATATGCATAAAAGTCCCAAAGCTCATTAAAATGTTAAAAGATGAAACCTGTTCTAGCTGGAGTTTTTTTGCATGCTTTCTGTGCCTGCCTGGATTCCCGTGTATTGCGTGCATTGTTTTAACTGCTCCTTTAGACATTTAAAAGCAAAATGAAAATATTTGGGTAGGAAACCAGGTTCAGCAGTACTTTGCGTCATTTCTGGATGGAACATAAGTTGAAAAATTTGGTTTCCCAGCACAAATGCCTGACTCACGCGAACATGTTGGTGATATCAGATGAGCAGAAACTGAGCAGAAAGTAATTATAGAGCTCTTTTAGCGCAGGAGTGGAAGACAAAGATGATAGTTTTCACATCTTTCTCATTAACGCGCTGAGAGAGAGATGGAGTGCAGTGAGTACTCATCGTCATCACATGAGACTTTAATAGGGGTGTTTATTGAAACTTCAGTTGTTTCACTAAAATTAAAGAGGATGCGCACACATCGGGGTGTGTGTACGCACTTGAGGTAGTGCTCGTCTATCCCGAAATCTCTAACAGGTCCCCCCGAGGCTCGCACACTGAACTGAGCAAATTGCCTAAGGAGCTCACGTTGTATTTGGTTGCAGGACAGGAATAACTCAACCGTCACATCGCTGTTCTTGCTGATGCTATGTGGTGCTCCTGTCCTGTGCCGTGCTTTTTCCTGTCGCTCCCAAATAAGAAGGAAAGTAGGTAGTTGTACTTTTCCCATGCTGTTTTGGCAGTAACTGATACAACCCGAACTTGTGATGGTGCTAGGTGGTGTAGAGGCACGTTGCGCTTTGCTGGGTAAGACTTGCGTGACTCCGTGAAATGACGGCAAATCCGCAGTGAGCAGCTGTGGCATCTTGAATCGCCTCCCAATTCGTGTCTGGTCCGGTTCTCCTCGCTCACATGCTTCTCGTGTCAAACCTTTCTGGTGGGGGTACATAAATGTGTACTCTGTGGGGATAAAAAATATGTATTTTTGGTCAAGAACAGCCTTACCTCCTGAGCCGTTTCATGCAGGGACAAATGCGAAAGGGCGTTAGTAAAACCCTAGTTAAGCTAAGTCTCTGAGCACCCACTTGAAAAAGCCTTTCCCAGCAAAGCACTTACACATATTTGAGAAACTGATATTAAGTAAGTTCCAGTAATTTATTTTCAAGTCAGAAATGAAGCACTTATTTTAAGTGCAGTGCTCTGCAGGGATGAACTGTGGGAGAGGATTGAACAAGGATCCACCGTAGGGAGAGTAAACCTAAAAATAGGAGTCACAAAAGCCCAGTACTGCTGACAGATACATATAATCATATTTTTTTCCTTGTTATTCTATATAACCATTATTTAGGAGATATAAAAATGACAAATACATCTAAAATTATTAGTCTCACACAAGGTTTTCTTGTTAACATCACTGTTACGTTTTGCTGCTGCATCTTCTGTCACTAACTTTTCTCTTCTCTTCTCCCCTTTGGGAGCTCTCTGGGGCTGTCACCCCCCTCCTGTAGGCTCTTCCAGCTGAAATGGTTTCACTCTCTACTGATGCTCTATACCTTTGAGACAAGTTATCTTCCTGCTTGCTTGTGTGTTTATTATTATTTATAATGAAGTGCTCCACGTGCAATCAGAAGCATGTGTGTGTCTCTCCAACACAACTGGAATCTCTTCCCAGGTGACTTGTGGAGGGGAAGACCTGGTAAAGCCTTCGGTTGTGGAGGCTGCAAAGTTTGAGGGAAGAAGGTTTGCTGCAGCCCTGCCTACCCCGTGCCTCCCTTCGGCTTCAGATTCTTTTGTGTTCAATCTTTAACCAAAATCTCTCTTATTTTTCCACTCTTTTTCCAGCTGTAATGAATTAATTTAAAATTTATTAAAGCCGCTCTTTCTTTTCACCTTTTTACAATTTTGTCAGGCCTTTAAACTTGCGTCCATCTGTATTTGTCCCTTGCCTTCTATTGCCCACTCAGGACTTTGACTAGCATCTGTTTGATCAATCAGCTGAACAGAGCAGGGCTGCGTCGTTAATGATACTAAACAATTTTCTGTAATAGTATAAGGCGTCTTTATTAAAATCCTGAATGAAAACCTTTTCCTAGATGGCCAATGTTTATCCTTGCCATCGATTCCCTAAGCAGCCGTGAAAACCCGACAGCAGCCGCCGGGGCGGTGGGCGATGTGCGGGATCACCCGCTGCAGTGGGGCAGCGGTGGTGGTGTCGCTGGCAGTGCTGCTAGCGGCCTCGCAGGAAGCCTGCCAGGGTTTTGGAAGGCATCTAATTGCCGTTGGGATTGAGCAGGATTTAAATCATCCCCCTCCGTAATTTAACAGGGTCAGATCCCCCCGGTCCTTGCGTGGGGAGGGGAGCACGCTGGAAGCCCTCCGTGTTGTTCCTAACACCCTATAAAAGGGTGTCAGCAGAGGGTTGGCGAGTTTATTGGCAATACAAAAGGCAATAAAGCAAGCTGTAAAGAGCCGCGGAAGGATCTGATGAGGTGGAGGTGATCAGGCAGGGGTAATCAGCGCTGCGAAACGCAGAGTCCTGGCGCAGGCGGGGAGGAACGGGGTGGGGGAACCGTCGCCGCGTCTGTTTCAGGAATTTTCTAAATTCTTGGGGTGCTGCCTGGGGGGAAAAGCATGTTATGTTCCGTACGTTTATTGTAACCTCTCCCAAACACCCGCCTGTCAGCCCTGGCTGGAGACGGGATGTTGTTACCCTCCATCCCTCTCTTCTCCTGGGTGGTCCAGCTGATCCGGCACGTCCCTGCTGTACTGGGCAACTCTGGTGTCGGGGAAGCTGTTCACCAAAAAACCAACGTATGTTGGGTAACTGTGACGGCAGAATTGAACTGAACTTTGTGAGGACTTGTTATTGTAATATATGAGCTTCCTCTTGCCAGGTAACATGTATTTAGGTCAATGTAGTATTCTTTCTGATTGCTATAACCTCAAAATCTTTTAAATAGGAGAAAACCTACGTAGCTGCAGCAGCGTAAGAATGCAGACTATTGCAGCATGACTGACAGCAGTAAGATCAAAGCACTTCTCAAAAATGAGTCTTTGCTGACTGTTTGGGAAAACATTTTTAAAGAAAATGAGAGTGGAGGCCCAAGAACCTCTTCCCATGTGTGTGTCTCTTTCCCTTCCAAAACAAACCTTGGCAACCAGCAGCAGCGGGTGTTTCAGTGTATAATTTCACCTGGAGTTATTCAGTCTTCCACGCTGATGGGAGCAGTAGGGTCTGATGGATTTTTGGCTCAGCACATTACCAATCCTTGCATCAGGAATGTGCCTGCGTCACATAGGTTCTCTTTATGCTAAAACCAGGAAAATAACCTGACAGTGAAAAATCTACGAGAGTGGTGACTCTAAGCTATCTTCGGTTTGAGTTTTCATACTGGTATTAACCGGGGATTTCCTAGAGCAGAGACTATTGATTTTTATATTTATTCTGACCAAACAAAAGCTGAAATCCTTCTGAAAGGGAGATCTAAGCAAACTTCCTTTTCAGAAGTTTTTCGGTGTTTTCCAAACAAAACTCTGCCTCACTGGGCAGCAAAGCCAGGAATAGTGATTTGTAGCTGGGATCCAGCCAGCATCCCCTTCCCAGCCGCACCGGGAGCACAGTGCCTGGAGCTTCCGCCTGAAAAAGCATTGGCAAGCTGTACGTTTTTATGGATCATTGAATTTTTAAATTTATTACCAGTGAGGTTCTGCATTTATTAAAAAAAAAAAAACAGCCAAACAAAACCAAACAAAAAAAAAAAAAAAATCCCCAAAAAACCACAGAACACAAAGCAAAAAGTGGGCAGGACACACTGAGAAGCGTCCAGGTGGTACTTTTTGGAAAAATCTTTCTACATGACTCAGGCCTTTGCTGGTCTTTTATTTGCTTTTTCTGCTCAGCTCATGAGAATTAAATACTGCCTGTGTAGTGTTCACACAGTGTGGTACATTAATTTCAAACTCAGGTTTTTTGCTATTAATCCTACACACTCTGAATTAGAAAAAAACAATTATTTCCCCTCCCTTTGCATAACACAGAAAAATATTTGCCTCTTTCTACAAAACTTTCCAAGGAGCCACTGCATGGTGATATGGAGAAAGGGCTGGATAAAGTACCCTTTCCTGCTCTTTAAGGGCTTGCAGACCCCATGGAAGCCGTGGGATGGTCGTGGCTCTTGCACAGGACAAAACCCGCGGCCGCAATTAATCTTCCCAGTGTCTTTCAGCACCCGAAAGACAAAACCCGTGGTCACTTTCAATGGTGATGGAAATGCATGAGAGGTCAACAGCTTAAACTCAACTTCCAGTTCATGAAAGCTTGCCCAGTGTACGGATCCAGCGCATTATCCCAGTTCCTCTCCCAGAATTTCTCTCTTGTATGCCCCCAAATAGATGGTATCTACTTACGCCTGCCATGTTCAGTTTTTTCCAGGTGCAGTAAATCTCTGTTCCTCCCTCGGGCAGGATTCCTGGCACTGCTAGGGGACTGCCTCGTCGAGCAGGCAGGACTGGAGGTTGTCTCAACACACAGGAGAACGGTGGTAAAAATAAAAGGTGATCGCTAAGGGAGAAGCGTGGGGTAGCATCCACGCGCAGGTGAGGACTTGCACAAATGTAAGATGGGCAATCGGGCTTATGCCACAGAAATCCCAAGGGGGAAGAAACACTGTGTTAAGTCAGCAATGGCAGGATGTCATCATGGGTTATGGGTAGGAAAACATCACGTGCAGACCCTGCGGAGCAGCCTCCCTGTTCCACTCGGCAGCTTCTCCCTGGTAGTGCCGCGTCTCGTGTTGGGCACACTCATTCAAGCAAGGTGTGGGTGAACTGGAGGACTTCCAGGCACCACAAAACACAAGCACATGTGTTGGGAAACATGATGTCTGAAATGAGAGAGAGCGAACTGGGTTTCTTTTAGACTGAGTTAGTTTAGGTAAATGAGGACTGAGAGAATGAGTGCACAAGTCTCTAAACGGGTAAAAGTTTTCTTCTTTAGACCTACTCTTCATATCACCGGGGACAAAATAAGTAACAATTTAAAACTGCAGCAAGGTGCGTATCTGTAATTGCACAGATAACTAAGTGCTGGTGCATTGCCATCCAGGCAGGCTGTGGGTCTCCCTGGAGCTTTGAAACCTCGGGATGGAGGGCTCCATCGGGACCATCTGGGTTGGACTGGCCCCGCTTTGGGCAGGCGGGTGGACCAGGTCCCCCAGCCGTCCAGAACCACAATGACAGACAGGCACGGGTAAACGGGGAAGCGAGCTGGTATTTCTCTGAATGCCAGGGGTTCGGGGTCGGAGCCCTGCAGCCGGGAGCCCCAAGACCTGCCTGCTCAGGGTGATGCTCCCCAGCCATGGTCACACGTGAACTAATGCTGGAGAAATGTCCTAGGGGTTCTGTCGCAGCATTCACATCTTTCATACAACTTGAGGGAAGCGGTGGGAACACTGGCAGGTGGTCCCCGTCCCAGGGCGGGTGTAAACCCTGTGTGAGAGGTAGACCTCCTCCCGCATGGAGTCCAGTTTTCAGCAACCTCTGATCACGTGCCCCTGCAGTAGACTTTCATTTTCTTCCGTCATTCAGGTGATGCTTTTGTGTGGTTTATCTTGCACAAGTTTTGCTTTTGTATGGTTCATCTTGCACAATTTTAGCATTATTCTTTAGAATGCTTCAGAAGCACAAGCTGAGCTATGAGCTTTGTGGTGCTCTGAGTAGCTGCTGGTGCCACGCGGTGCTGTAGGAGCAGAGGTAAAATGTGACCGGTTCACAGCTCTTCATGCTGATCAGTCTCACTCAAAGTTATTTTTTAAAAGTCTTGGCTGCACAAAGTGCTTCATTTCTCAGTAAGAAGTAAGCTTTATATATCCCTGTTATTTTTATGGAGTAACACAAAGAATCTGATTTTTTTCCTATGCAGATTATGGAGAAGTAGTAATGCAAATTGGTTATACATTTATTATCCACTTGAAATTTTAATGTTAATGGTTGAAAGTTAATGAATTTATGGATTGGTTCGATGTAATCATTGGGAATAAAAAGTTGAAGGCTGAAGGTGTGTTTGCCGGCTGTGGGGAATTGTAGTCTGTCTGTCTGACTCGGGGTAGGACGTGAGCGATGGGCAAGAGAGAACCAGTTCTCTGTTTAATCCCACCCAAAATGCCCTCACACGGTTTTGTTAAACGCTGAGACTTGTGCGTAGGTGCTAAGAGCATGCATTTGCTCTCCCTGGGCTGTGACAGCTGGATTCCTGCGCGATGTCCTACACATCTGGAAAAGCAGCCATTGATGGCGTTGGTGAAGGAAGGGTGTGCCATGAGGTGTGCGATGGAGCTGACCCGCCCGCGCGGGGAACCTGGCTGTAACTCTGCCCTTGCATATATCTGATGCTTCTTTAGCGTGGCTGGTTCCCATAAAAGATTATGGTCTCTTAACGTGGCGCGCTGAGCGATGGGTGAGGTGGTGAAAGAAGCAGACGAGAGGCAGTCAGCATTTTACATGTGCATAAACACCTTAAAGCAACATCTGGAAAACTGCTTGGGAAAAAATAAACAGATTTTTATTTATAAGTTCTGTGTTTTGGTTATTATAGTGTTTTTATGATGCATATAAATTATTGTTTAAAAACAGAAAATGTAAAGGAAATTCCAGGGAGAAGGCAATTGTTGTTCAGCCTTTCCTTTGATAATCTCTTTCCTGAGGAATTTGTTGTGTTTTATTTTCAGCTTACAGTTGCCTTTCACCGGCAACTGGAAGAAATGACAATCACTTTTTATCTTTATTAGTATCTGTAGTTCTAAGCTTAAAATGTTTATTGCTATTTACAACGTTCATTATTTAAAAAGACAAAATATATTTACTGAAACAACTCTATATCCAGTGTAGGACTGGAAAAGTCATGCTGTTATATGGTATTTATGGTTGGCTTATAATTGTGAAGGTAAGTTTGTTCTTTTAATATGCAAAACAAGATCTCAAAGGCCATTTGAGCCTGTGCGGTTTATGAGGCATTTGCAGAAGACACGATGCAGAAGATAAGTGGTGCTGGCCATGTTCTCTTTGCTTTGGACCCTGTGCCCCAGGCGCTGCCGTACCCCTCCCCAGCTGCGGGGGGTCCCCCCAGCCGAGTCCAGCAGGACCCCGCAGCCTCTCAGCCGGCACTGGTGTTGGGGCTTCATGCGCTTTTTTCTGATCCTCGGCTTTTAAATACGTCTTGTACAACACTAATGCTTATAAATAGTTATACTTTATGTTGAGTAACTGAGTTGGAAAAACAGCTATTTTGAGTATGGGATTGATATTTCTTCATGTCTCAGTTGTGTTTTTTACACCAGATACACAGATCTGTATCAGAATCTGCTGTGTGGGATAATTTTTACACTGCTGGAAGAAAACATGATTGAATGTGAATCAAGCTGGAAAACATGCGCCAGGCCGAGAGTAACGTAAAGCGTGCTGAAGAGAAGTGGCGTTAAACAATCTGCATATCTAGATGCAAATATCCATTTTACAATTCTTTTTTTTCAGTTGCCCCCACAATTCAGGAACTTAAATCCAGCGGTGTGATGCTTGGAGGGAACGGACTGATACGGTGCGAAGGTGCAGGAGTTCCTGCCCCGGTCTTTGAGTGGTACAAAGGAGAGAGGAAGTAAGTAGCCGGCGCTCGCCGACCCACTCGTGCTGCTGGGGATGCTGCCCGCCCGCGGGGCCCGGGTGGAAGAGCGAGGAGACCGCCGGGCTGGGTTTGTTCCCCATGACGAAAAGTCCAGCAGGCTGTCCTGAAATTAATGCTGAGCTTTAAACAGCGGGTGCTTGGAGGTGTCAGCTACCAAGAGCCGTGCTGCGCGGCTTTTGGGGGAGTTTCTCAGTTTCCTTGTGGTCGTAGTTTCTGTGCTCAAAAATGAGGCGTAATCAGGCTGTCTGTGGCTGGGCTGTGAGAGTGATAATTGCAATAATGAGCCTAACGTTTAAACATGCTTTAGTAATTACGGCCTTTTAAGTATAATAACCAGAAAGGCACTGAAAAAGTCTACTAAAAGGATTTTTTTTTTTCTTTTAAATTCAGCTTCATAGGTTTTCCTGCTAAGGGTGTTGGGGTGGGAAGGTTGGTTCATGAACAAGACATTCAACCAATGCTTAATGAGTACAAATTTTCACCCAGTTGTGCCATTAGTGGTCTAGACCACAGGTCTATAGCCCACAGACTCGAGTAGAGCTGCTGCACGTCACAGCATCCGAGAGGGGGTCAGGGGAGTGCTCTCTGCTTGACCCCTAAAAACTGACTGTGTGCTTTGGTTTTTCTTACAGTCAGCTTCACTTTCAGGTCGTTAGTGCTATGTAGTGATAACGGCCATCTCTGTAGGGTCATCTTTATTTTAAAAGCAGCTCATTGAACAAGTGGATTATTTTTTTTTAATAGGAAACTTTGGTTTACAGCTCTTAGCTTATCTAAGAGCTTGCTTCTGTTAAGTTTACATATTGGTGCGATATTGTCCCTTGTAAGCGACTGTCCATACGCACCTTCTGGACTCTAGAATTTCCTGGCTTCCAAGTGCTGGGTTTCTCAGCTGAACATCCCATTAAACCTGGGAGTCAACGTGAGAATATTAATGACCATTTTTCATAGAAAGCCATCTGTCAGCTCATTTCTCACTGGCCAGCTGCTCCCCTTTAGGAGCATTAACTGCTCATTGTCTTCGTGACTTTTCAAAGCAGTCATAACTATTGCACTGTGACCATATCCTAAAGCATTCCTTAAAACAATATAATCTATCTTTACTATATATGACAGTAGATGTTTTTCTTCTGTTGGAGAAATTAATCTGCATCCTATTTCCAAAGAAGCATAATATATTGTACACATGTTGGGGCGAGTTGCAGCAGAAACATATTTTATGTAGAAAGAATTGTAGCGCAGGTTTTAGCACTCTGGATTAAATTAGCCATTTCCAGTGTGATAATCACCTTTCTATTTATAACAGTGACCAATTCCTTTCTTCATGAGCGCATTCAGTGCCACGGCAGCAGCAGGAAAGACTAAGCAGAGCATTTCAGGACACCAAAGTTGTGCTTTCTGTTTCAGTTGGTGTATCACCTCAGGCTTGCTATAATCAGCAAGAAATGTAGTGTCCTATTGTGTCTTACTGCTTAAAAATTATGTTAAATCTAATGGTCCATCCTTTTTTGTTAGACTGTTGTTGACAGATATGCTAGACATATATGACTACAAAGGCACTGGGGATCTCTGAACCTCCACCACTTGCAGGAAAGAGTAAAAGACATAAACGTTTTTTTTCCTCCAGTATATCCCCTTTACGTCTGGATGATGGAAAGCCAGCACAGAATGAGCCTTGGACAGCTCAGTTGTTGTTTTAATGCAGAACTGAGAAGAGTCAGCTTTCATAGGTAGTTTAGAGTAGCATGTACGTTATCCTGCAGATAATTTGCAGATATAGTACAAGACTGAATTTATATACTGGGAGTGCACACCCTGCTATATTTTCTGCTAATAGAATAGAGACAATCCCATTTTCTTCAGTTAGCCTTGGATTGGGACCTTTTTTTTTCTCCTTAGATCTGGATAAATTGTTGAATAAATGAAGAGTGGGAGATAGATCTGAAACCCTAAGTATGTGTTTAGTGTCTGAAACAAGCCTTTTGAGTCTGTAAACCGCATTGTTGTTACTCAGATTAATGTAAATCCAAACCCGCAGTTTCCAGGCTCCAGGGATCATCTCGTCATAAAACAGCCATTAAACCTAAACATAAAAGCAGTCGCAGACTACATCCAGTTAAAACTTCTGGTCTTCAAGGCAGAGAGCTGGCAGGACTAATTCTACCTAATCACCGAGCTCACAAGAGTTGCTGTTCCTTAACTTCCCGTAAGCGCTGGCGCACAAGCGTGCTTTGCACTATTCTTCCCTGGCCAAGTGCAAGGCGAGGAGCCCAAAGCCCCGAGAGCTGAGCCCGCGGGAGGCCGGGTCACTTCCCAAGGCAGGCAGCGGGCAGGCTGAACACCTCGGCTCTCCTCTCATAGCTGGGGAGAGGCGAGGAGAGGTCTCCCGGGCAGGTCTCAGGCCATTCAGCACTTTATCTGTCAAAAGCGGTGCCTTGAACGCCACGCGGGAGCTGTCGGGTGGCTGCGCAGACCCCGAGCCAAGGGTACCCCGATCTGGGGAGGGTGGGGTGAGCTGGGAAGGGACTGGAAATTTGGGGGAACAGTTAGTAGAAGCATCTTAAAATTTTAAAAGTGTGTGGCTTCCAAAACTGTACAAAGATTCCCTGCGGAGAGGAGGATGGCTTCACCGTGCTGCCTCCTAGTTTCTGAAACTCATGACTGTTCAAGTATGTTACGTTATAGGGTTATACAGAAATTAGATCTCAGACATTAAACAGCCGCAGGGAAGAAGCCCAAAAGTCACCTATCTAAAAATATTAATTCCATCATCCTTGACAAACTAAACAGACTTACATTTGAAATAACAAAACTCATTATAATGGCTTAATATATTATAATAATGTGAAGGTATTCAAATATGAAACCAAAGGTAGGTACCCCTCGGGGTTGGTACTGATGCGTGATCTTCTTTGGATGCATAGGCATAATCTCTGGAATAAAAAGGAGATCACTCTTCCCTTTAGAGCTAGTGGTACAAAGCAGTAAGGTGAAGAACTGTGTAGGGTGGCTGCACACAACTTAAAATGCTGTTCCAGCCTGGGAAGTAACTTGGTAAAACCCAGACAAGTAATAAATGCTGTCTTCAGTCAATAAGCCAGGCAGAGCAGCACGCAGGAGCCATTAATTTTAAAGTAAAAGCATCTGGTTCTTACAACTGCAAATGGAAAGCCTCAAAACTGCTGGGTTTATACTAACTAATGCTGACTCCTCAGTCCGTTAATTACACGGCTTATTGATATGCATATCTCTCCGATTCCATTTACTCCACTTCCAGTTCTGGCCCCCCAGTGTCAGCCGCTTCCTAGCAGGGACGCGGGGGGAAGGTGACGCTGGAGGGAAGGTGCCCCTGCTGCTGCGCCGGCAGGGGCATGGGGATGACAGAAATCCCGACACCCATTGTTTTCTGGACAAAAAAAATGAGTTAAACCTTACAGCCGTAAAATAGAGATGCTGTAGTTCAAGCAGCAGTTGTGGGCCAAAAGGATGGAGGTCGCTTGGAAACAGCTGGTAGGAATAAGCCGTAGGTGGATGTGGAGCTATCGCTCCGGTACACCGAGGTCCCCTGGGAAAGGGGCGGGAGAGGGGATGGGGGGGTTCAAACCCCAAAAGGCAGCGGGAAGGATGGTGGCTGTGGCTGCAGGTTGTGCCCTCCCGGCTGGGGAAGGGGCATCCTGAGGAAAGCATCCGACCCAGGGCTGGAGCGAGTAACGCTGCTCTGCCTCCCCCAGCACCACGTGCACGGCGTCGGTTGATGCCACGCTGACAACGCTGTCACCAGCTACGAGCCGTGGCGTGCTGGCACGGGAGCAGCGTAGCAGGGTGTGTTTTGGAGGGGAAGGGGCTCTTGGGTTTCTCTGCAGGAGAGGTAGAAAGAGCTGGGACAGACATTGGCAGCTTTAGGAGGAGAAACATCCATGTGCAGAAGCACGTGTGTAGGTTGAAAGGACAAACTTCTGCCTTTCACGACTCTGGAGAAAAGATGAATCTTCTAACTGCAGTGTTCACCCCGAACCAGGCATTTCAATCCCGTTTTTTTACGTTTCTCGCAAAACCACATGTCCCTGTGGGACACGCTATGTCCTCTCCCTGATGATGGGCTGCGCAGAGCAGACCAGGGTCCTTCACAGCAACACAGACTGCCCAGGGAAGAGAAATCCCCTGTATGTGCAGCAGCATATAGTGATTAAATGGGAGCAGAGGCACTCATGTAACGTTGAGAAGTATTCAATCCACGGTATGCAGAAGTGCAATTAATGATAGACTTCAAATGTTTTTAGGCAGAATGCTCAGATTGCATTAATTCCCAGGATATATGATTATATCTTTCAATATATCAAACAAAAATTGTGTATTTAATCCAGAACTCTGCTCTTTACGTGAAATGTAAGGAATTATGAGTAATCAACTGTAACTAGTGTTTTAATAATGTGGTTACCCTTCTCATCTCGCTGTTTGATCAGACGTGGTTTACCTACAACAGCAGCATTTACATTGGTCATCTTCCTTTGCCCCAGCGCAGCAGCAGTGCTTCTGACATGGCTTTGGAAACAACATCAAAAATCCTGCACGGTTCCTATGAAATTTGGGTGGGAAGCTGAAAGCCAGGGAGACAGAGCCGGGTGAAGAGGGCCCTGGCTTGGCTTTTTCCTACGCTTCCTTACCTGGTTTCTGTTCAGGTTGCCGTCTCAGGATGCCGTGCTGCTGTAGCACAACTTTCCTAATTGCAAGTCTAATTTGTAGCTGTAGAGGCTTGTAAAATAAACTGCGGTCACGATGCTACGTACTCGCGTTTCCAGCTACCTAATCCTCATCTGCCATCAGCTGGAGCTGTGTAAGGACTAAAGCAATCTCCAGAGTCTGGAAACACGCTCCCTGAAAGATTTCCCATAATACTTTTCTGCCCCAAATAGGGTATTTAAAATTTACTTAGGTTTGCCTAATTTAAAAACTGAGCTCTCCGTCTGAGAGTTTGTATCCTATCGCACGGGCAGGCAGAGCCGTGGGTGTTAGTCTTCATTTCCCTTTGACTGTAGGACGCACAGGCAGAAACTGTTCCCCTCAACACCCCAGAGCCCCAGTGTTGCCCGTGGCCTCTCCGATCTGCCGCTACAGTAATTTTGCTCGACAGGCTACGTCGGCAGCTTGCAAACAGCTCACTGTGCTACCAGTTATGTCTGTAAAAAGAGAAAAAAAGAAAGAAAAAAAGAAAATTATTGCTTATGGTATATGAGTTACAGACATTTTCTTTTTGCTTTCTAGACTGATCAATGGTCAACAAGGAATTACTATTAAAAATTATAGTACAAGATCACTTCTTACTGTTACCAATGTGACAGAAGAGCATTTTGGCAACTATACATGTGTCGCTGCCAACAAGCTAGGGACGACCAATGCCAGCCTGCCTCTCAACCGTAAGTAACGTGGACATGTGGCAAATGTTCATGGTTGTTTGTTTCCACATACATGGATTCAAAAGCCCAAAAAAGAGTAGTTTGCTTTTTTTCCCCTGGTTTCTTCACAAGGCGTATAAATACCATTGTGTTCCTCAGTACTGGGAAATAATGCACCTGGTTATTTATTCCATGCTGCAGAAGGGTTTCTGTTCTGGAAGTGATGGCACATTTTGGGGGTATCAATAGTTACGAATCCGCGAAAAAAGCCACAACTAAACCCAACCCCGTGTCGTGGTATAGACACAGACTTCGCATGAAAAAATCTTTCTGCTCAGTAAAGCAGTAGCAGATCACTAAGGCACCACCGCAGATAAAGTTTAAAACTTTTTCAGCTAGTTTCAAGGAGTATACTGAGGTGAATAACCGGGGCGTGCCAGAGCCCTGCTCACGGGTCGGTTTGTCGGTCGTTGGCCTCTCTCTGGTACAGAGCAGTTGTGGAGGACTTGAAGTTAAATCTTCTGAAAAGACAATAAGCATTGTAAAGGGTGAAGCAAAGCATTGAGATATTGTAGCGTGAAGGTTAACTAAAATGGGTCTTGTAAGTACTGCTTGAAAGAATTTTTGTCTGTGAATTTGTAGTATTTCATGTTTGTTGAATATCTAGCCATCTGTCAGTGGCATCCAAAGATGTTCGTTGTTGAACTACAGTGCTAATCTGTTCTAAGACTGATAAAACTCAAAGACAAAACTTAGAATATAACCTACATGCTTTTCTCTTTATAACGATATTCCTTATTGAGTGGAAATGCAACTTTTCAGTTGCTTAAATCCTAGGGTTATTGCGTTCTAACCATGAAACTTCATTCTGAATATACTTCCTATACGATATGTATTGTCAGGATATTCTGAGTCACTGCAGAAGAGACGTAATAAGCAGAAAATAGCATGAAGCCTTTGCTGCCATTTCGTTTAATATTTGAGAACTCACTAACAAAGTGGAAACAACGTTACGCTTACTTTAAACAGAAAATGCAAGAAGTGAAAGCAAAGGAATATTACACCAGAAGCAGACAGAATTTGGTGTAATTCGGAGAAGGTAAAACGAAGGTTTGGTTTAATTTTGAACAGAGCAGAGCTGAATCTGTCTCTTAGTTGCTGCCACAATTTTATCAGTTTTGAATTGTTGAGATACCATGTAGCCACCCTTAAAAAGCACTTTGAGATGCAGAGGTTGAAAATGTCATATAAGTACCAAGTACATTGTTACACCTAATAAAAATAGGTGTTCTCCATCATGAAAGAGATGGGATGTGTGAAGCAGAACAGTGTGGGAGAAAACACTGAAATCTGGGTCTGATCCTGACCTCACGGAATGGAACGTGGGGGTGATGTTAGCTCTGAGGTTTGACTGAAGGACCAGGATGAAACATCTTATTTTATACTATGATTTTTTTTTAATCTAGTCAAAACAAGGAGAGGTTTCCAAAAGGTGGTGATCTAGATCTCAGTTGGGAATGAAGATCATTTGGTGAAGTTCTTTCCTTGCTCATAGTTTGCATTAATGTGATCTAGAAAGAGTATCACTTTAAAAAAACAAAACATTAAAAAAAAAAAAAAATCACAGGGTAGCAACGTATTGCGTATGGACTACTTAATCCTGCAGAGAGAATTTTCTCTTGTGAAACACTACTTACCTTTTATTTTGTTGGCAACGATAGCTGAACATATGTGCTGGTTCAGGTATGTGTGGGGGAAGTGTTAGCAGTTAATGGTTGGTTGCAACATTTGATAGTCAAATGTAGGGTTAAGTATAATTTGATCATCATGTTACGTGACAAATGTTAAAAATTCGACGCTGATGTCTTATTTCAATGTATATTTTAAATTGTTAATTGCATTGGTGCAATACAGTCTGAGATGCGGAGCGCTTGAAATAGCATCAGTAGTGCAGCTGCCAGTAAAGGCCGCGATTCGGGAGCCTGCCGCACGCCCCGCTGCGTTCCCGTGCAAAACCACAATGGGTGCGCGAAGGCACAGGGGGCTTTTATCAAAATGCTGCCACAACGCGCAGCTACGGCGGGAGCGCTTCAAATCCTGAGCGTGGAAGCCTGCACACCTTGGCTGTTAGGTATTGGCACCTTGCCTAATATTGCTAAGTAATTACTAAATGGCTGTTTCTGTCTGCTCTTGGGTGGTTGGGGTTTTTTAAAGAAAAATGTTTATAGCAGAGTTAGGAAATCTGTATTTTATTTCTTTGCACATCCCTGTACAATATATAAATGTCATCGTAGCTGTGCACAGCTGGGAGCCTTTCTCGGGGACAGAGTTAAGCGTATTCCCCGTCTGCATCCTGTGCAGATATAATACTCAAGGATACCAGAAAAAGGATTATTTCTTCCTCTACCAAAAGGGCTCTGGCTTTCAGTGATCCATAAATGCAACCGTGAGCTAACAGAAAGTCATAAAGCAGGTAAAGGGATGTCAGGACAAGGCAAAAGCTGACTTTGGCTGCGACATGGGCTGAGCAAAGGAGACGGTAGATTAATGGAGCTGTACCTGACGGTGCCCAGAGGGTGGGTGGGGCAGGAGGAGAACTTCTCTGGGGTATGGCTGCTCACCCATGGCCAGAGGACAACCCCACTGCTGCTGTGAGCTGGGGAGGGCCAGCAGAAGGTCACCCAGAGCCACTTCTGTCCCGGGGATGGATAGCCAGATCACCTTGCAGAAGAACCTCAGTCTGGGGAGTTATGAACACCCCAGATCCCGCGAACATAACAAAATTTATTGTATCCCTAACTGAAGACTTGTTGGCCATGTCTAAGGTTCAACTATTAATAATAAATTCAGCAGCTGTAAAATAGAAAGACTGAGCCTTGCGGGGAAAAATACAGAGAAGCAGTGGTCCAGTAAATTAATAATGAATGGCAATTTGCTAATTATTCATGGCTAAGTCCTCTGTATCATCCAAATGTGTAGATTTTTGTGGGTAAGCCTATGAAGTACGTGATTCTCCCAGAGCACCCACATGAGGAGTGCTTGTTGGACAGTCCCAACCTGCCATCTACGGTCCTAATTGATCAGGTGTTTAGCACTGCCTATGCTGGCTTTTCCCAGAATTTCTGGTACTTAAGAAGAATAATGTGGTCCTTTCCTGTAAATATAGCATGGATTTGCTGATTCATTAAACCCAGGAGACAAGGCGTTACAGTGTGTACCCAGGGTAGGAGGTTCCATCTACAGGGGCGAGGAGCCAACGGGGAATGGAATAGCCCTTTTTTAATTTTAAATTTAATTTTTAATTTAAAAGCAAATTTTGCTTTTAAATTAGCACAATCTTAGTTCAAGACAAAAGGCATTTTCCTACAAACAAATTTGCAAGGCTGTTGTGAGCGGAGGGAGTTATCATTAACCATTGGCCCCAAGGTAGGTTTATTCAACTGTTTTTCTCAAGCAGCCAAAACTGAGATGGTCTGTATTGCTGCTAAAGCAGCAACGTCCTTGCCGGGATGTCTCCAGTCCTTGTGCTCTCCTGGCCAGGAGCCACAGCTGGTAGTGGATTTCTTACTTTCTCTTATCAAAGCTGAGTCGTGGCAGAAGATTTTCTTCCTACCTTTCATTGATGAGGATAAAGGTGGAGCCATTGCTCAGCCCCTGCTCCCCGCAGCGGCACGTGGGGTGAGATGCTGCCACCACAAGCCCTTGACGAGCTACTGGAGACCCTGGGCCAGGCACGAGGCTTAGCTCTGCTCCATGGTACTGGAGGTCCAGGCTGTAGAAGTCAGGTTGTAGGGTGCATCATTTTAGTATCCTGGCTCGGTCAGGGGTGTAACACCAACCCCACACCTCTGCCAAGCCTGGCAGGCACAACTGTCCTCATCTCTGCCTGAGCACTTGTTAAATTAGGGCAGGAAACAGTGGTTGTTGAAACCCTGCAATTTTAATCTGCATGTAGATTTAACCTATACATCTATAGAAACTATAAATCTACTTACGAGGCTGTTCACAGAGGCATTAAATTCACTGCTATGTTTGTGATCCCCGTGCGTCCCCTGAAGATCTGTCATCCACAAAAGTCTGGATTTGTGTAAGCCATCACTTCGCAGAAGATGAAAATAATCACTACTTCTCTAGTTGATATGTGTGTGTTTATTCTTAAGTAAAGGTATTATTTTTATTTTCTAAAGACCACCTCCTATACATTCCCTAGTACTTTTAGGAATGCTATAAATAACTTGTCTGCTAAGCGGTACCTTTCTTAAGAAAACTTGCAATACAGAGGAGGCATCCACATCCGTTACTAACAGCTGCCAAAGAAATTTCTTCCTTTAAATGGCTAGTTATATGATCCACAGGTGTTAGTGATGTTCAGGTTTATACAGAAATCTTAGATATATTGCCAGTAATTATTCAAAAATGTAAATAATTGTGAAGGCCTGCAGAAAAGGGCAGTAGTGACATTTGGAAGGAGAAGGAGCATAGCAAGGTGTGTGAGAGATGTGGTAGTATTTTCTGTGCTAATTTAATCGCTGCAGCTAAACAGAACTACTTTATTGAATAAGCATCCAACTGTGAACTTACGGTTAATGCAACATGCTTATAATCTTGTCTCAAACATTTCTACATGCCAGGAAGCGCCAGACCGTGCCCTCAATTTATATGCATTGATTGCATTTTGTCCTGGTTCCTACATAAAGATTCCTAATTAAACTACTGTATTAATATTTTAATACATCGGGTTTCATGTCTGAAATGCAAAAAATATTAATAGTCTTCCAAAAATTTAAATTAACTCTTTGTAAATTGCACATAACATGTAATAATATGCATGTTCCTCAGTGGCACTATATATAATTGGCATAGCGTTGGCTAAGTCTACTGGAACATCAAAGACCCAGAGGTATCGAGGGTATCTGCAGAGTGGTATAATGGCCTTGAAATGACACATCTTCTAAATAAGGGGACAGGCAACCATTTTCCATGGTAATTTCCTAGCATTGCCTCCTGCTGTGCCAAGTCATGAAAATCAAAGAAAAACTAAGCCTAAGGGGACTTCAGAGATCACCTCAGTCATCTGACCGGAGAGCACACTCATGATGCTGGCCGTCATTCCTGGCGGTTGTTGGACTTGCTCCCCTTGAACCATAGTGACCCTCCACCATTGCGGTCATTTTATAGACGTGCTTCTTTCCTACATTAGTAAATTTTCCTTCGTATTTAAACCAAACATTTTCTCACTGCAGCTGAAGCCTGTTTCCACCTGTCATAGTCACAGTGGGAAGAAGAGAGCACAGGGTTTCTCAGGAGTAAGAAGAAGTGAGATCGGGGCAGCAATAAACAGATGTGTTTGCACTACCATCGTCAATAACAGTGGTGACGGGGTGGCCAAGCAGGCTTGCTGCTGGGACAGGTACCCTTCCATCACCATTTTGCAATGGTCATTTAATGTTGTCTGATACCTGAGCAGCAGTCATATTCCTGAAGTGACTTTTCTTAAACCTTTAAGGTTTCTGTACGCGCTTATTCCTCCAGCTTTAGCAAGCTTTAGTTTCTTTTCCTTTTGTTTTTTTCTTTTTTTTTCCCCAAACGTATCCAGGAGCTGGGATGTGATCTTCTTCAACTCAGCCTCTCTGGAGCCGTATTTAGAGCAAAGGGGTTGTGCGATGCAGATGTGCTGCAGGGATCTGGTGGCAGGGGCTTCGCTGCTCGGGTTAGCGGTGCAGCGGGTCCATCTGTGGGGCACTCGGTTTGATGTGCTCCCCCCGTGTGCAGTGCATGGCCCCGACTGCAGCCCAAGACCTCCTTCAGGATGGGCATTTGTTATTCTGCCTGGAATAACATTCTTCTGCTGCGGAAAACATCTGGGCTGCATTGCTGGCCGTGCTCACCTCTCCCTGGCACGGAGCTCCGGACCTCCCGCGGGACTTGTCCTGTACCATCCAGGCTGCACGTGGGTCCTGCAAGGCTGGCGCTGCTGTGGGTGCTCCTTATTATCAGTAATTTAGCTTTTAGTTATCGTGCAAAGACTGCTTGGGTCGGCTTCAGTTCATATAGTTTGGTGTCATTGTTAAACTCAGCAGTTTCATTTTACTGTCTGAGAAATTGTATTTTAGTGTATTTGGATATGTGACAGGTTTCTGCTAAGTTTTAGCTCAACAGCTTTGCCTGGCCTACCAAATTTGACGTTTCTAGAAAGAAATTTATTCTCCAGGGAAGTTGCCTTTGTGTCCACAGTTTCAGCTGTTGTCCAATTACCTGAGAAAGATTTTACTATTTTATCTCTCAAATACTGGCCTGCAAAGCAAATCAAACTTAAATTTGCATCGTTCTGTATTATGTCACAGCCAGGCAGGCTGGTCTGCACCAAGAAAAAAAAAACTATCTATATACGTATAAACTTTTAAATGAAAATTCTGGTACTCATTAGGAGCCTAATCTAAAACTGCTGCAGTCAGTCAAAAGACATTTATTGATTTAATAAGGTTTGGATCAAGCCCAATGTCTCCTGTAGACATCACTAGGCAGAGAACTGGTGCCATGAACCTAATTTTTCATTGGGGCGTCCCGTCCAGTCCTGCCCCCGGGGGTGCCGTCATTGCCCTCATCTGCTCATCCAGCTCACAGGGAAGGTCTCTTCCTCCACGTCTCAGGAGGGGTGAAGGCAGGGAGCAGGTCTGAAATCCATTCTGGGAACTTCCAAATAATTTGTAAAGGGGTGGTCACATGTCTGAGCCGTCATGTTTTCTTATGGCTTCTGGCCTGCTGCAAGGGGCATCCAGGTCCACACCTGTAGGGTTTCATGGCATACCCTATGCAAAGCCAAGCCAAATCTCTGCGTGATGCATTGTCCCATCTGGAAGCTCACAACTTCTCTGGTGTACCTCTTCTGTCATAGACTGAAGGTGCTTTTGGATTTTTTGTCCCTCTGTGTGCGCTCTTATCTTCACTGGTGGGTCTTCTGGTTTTGCTTACCACGTCCAAGTTGGCCTAGTAGGACCAGCTGCTACAGGAGAGGTGATCCATCACAGAAGGGACCTGTCCTGGTGATGGAGACTGGGACGGACACCCAGCTCTTGATCAGCGTGTTGAAATTCAGAGAACTGGAGAGGCAGGGTTATAAATCTGGGACTCTGTTCCTCGGGGACCTTTCTCAAAGATCAAGGTATATTCATCCAGGGCATTTTAATTGCGTGATCAAGTTCCCAGCGGAAAACAACTCTGAAAACTTTCAACCATCCCCAGTGAGATTCATAGGCAAGGTAAAAACCTTTCTTCTCTCCCCGTTCTCACATAGAGTGAAATGCAGATGTACAATGCAACAGCGCACAAGTACAACAGAGTTTTCTTTACATCACAAGTACACCTGGGGGACTAATTTCATAAGATATTACTGAGACAAGGAGCCTGGCAGAGTTAAAAACTCAGCGCCTTAAATTCATATATTCATACAGAATAAGATAAATGGCCAAATCCTGCATTTATGTAAGTCGTCATAATTCTGTTAGATGTTGGGTTTGAGATCCTTCCATATGGATGCCAACTGCTGCTCCAGGTACCGTTTACTGAGAGTTAAGGAGAAATTTTCTCTAAATCCATTTTCCAGCTTGAGCGCTATTCTGCATTATATGACAATACGTGACTGAGATGGGACGAGGTAGAAATAATCCGTCTGAGCAAGGCCAATAACACGTGTTTCTCCTTGACATTTAGAAGAAACCTTAAAAGCCTGAGAGTGTATCTGTGTTTGAGGGGAAAAAAAAACCAAACAAAAACCCTGGTGAACTTTGCTATGGATCCTTACCGAATTTGCCTTTGTGTTATGTTTTGTTACATTTGTATTTATATTCTCAAATTGTGCAATTATAACCATAGCTAACAATGTTTAGACACAAATTCTTACTGAACTGGATAAATCAGAGAGGTTGAAGCATGTCTGGAAGCATGTCTAAATGTTCATCTTAGGTATCAGTTAATTATGATGATTAAAGCATTCAAGGTCATCCGTGGAATTTATTTACAGCGTGCTGCTGAAGGCAGCCGCTGCCTGTGCCCCGACCGGGGCGAGGAGCACCGACAGTCAGAGCTCTTCTTGAACTTGTGTTTCTTTTCAAGAGGTAGAAAACCTTGAAGTAAATTAACTTTTTAAAAAATTGAAAATCCAAAGAATACCATGCATAACAAATGGGATGAAACCTAGGAGTGCTATAATGTAATGGTATAAATATATTTTACAAATCAATCTGGAATAGAGACTTCAGCCTTGGCCTCAAAAATTTTGCAGAATGGAGGGGGAAGGTTCATAAAGGGGTGATAGGAAACAAAGGATGAAAAAATTCCCATGTCAAGAGATTAAAGATTATTACTGTCTATCTTCTGAAGAAAAAGAGGCTTATTGAAATACTGGCTAGTCAAGAGAAGGTGTATTAGGAAGTTTTCTCATAAAACAAGCCCAAGAGAGCTTTCACTTACACTAATCAGTGGCAAATTTTAAACTTAATGCAAAGCACTTCTTCATTAAAATATTATTAAGTGTAGAACTTATTTTCATAACAAGTTGTTGAGACCAAAGCTCATGGGGCTTTAAAAAGGAATTAGCTATTGATCAAGAATATCAGGAATTGTCATGAAAATCATAAAACAGTTTTTAAACCCAAGACTTCAGTATTTAAGCGAATAGTCTGACAGGTTGGAAAATGCCATGACTGAGATAATTTACCAAATAAATTCTATGTTATTTAACAAAGCCATTGCTTGAAATCAAACAATGCTTATCCGAAAATCATGTGTGCTTCTATTATGTCAAGTGTCCTATAATTTAGAGATAACTAAAAAAAATAGAGATAGAGATGACCTCTATGGCTTCTCTTTACATTTTCCTGAGAGCTCCTATATGTTCCTAAGCGTCTGAACAGTCTGTGAATTGAAGAAAATTAGGAAGAAAAAAAAAAATCTTTGCTGCCAGAAAGCTGAAAATAGATTCAGAGATTTAAATCCATGAGCTTTTTCAGTGAGCCCACACTATAAACACTAACTAACCTCTGTACTGAATCACCTAAGTGACAAAATGCTGAGGTGTTTCAATAAACATCTAAAATAGAGAACTAAATTAATGTTATCCATACTTCCACCTATACGTTTGTACGTTGAGATCTAGACAGGGTTTTAAGTAATAAATTGAGTAGAAAAGCTTAGTCTTCTCAGGGCTTTTCCAAACCTCAGATGAAAAACATTGCCATCAGATCCTCAGATATTGCTTGCAATATTAGAAATACTTAGCGAAAAAGACCCATGATGAATTTTTCAGAAATGTACTTTTTTCCCCAAACATATTATCGCAAGTAACAAAGCTGATTCCTTGACTTTTAAATGTTCTACTATGAAGCATTGACAACAGTAAACTGAATTTTACTGTGCAGTAAGGTGCTGTTACTGTTATAGACCTTCTCTTATAAATTGACCTGTAAAAATATTCACATTTTTAGACTATGCAATATTTAGATTTCACAAACATTATTGAAACATGAAACACAAACCTGAGAACTTGATCATTTAAATTCTGTTAATTTACTCAGTTAAAATACTATTCTGAGAGAAAGAACAAAACATTTCATTTTAAAACATTGGGGATGTGAGGGAGAAAGCAACAAATCTCATGAAGTAACGACACCATAAACTAAGGCACGTCACAATATAGCAGTGATGTACAGCTTTTACTTATTTAGCCAATAGAACGCACATCTGGTAGCAGCCCCTTTTCTTTCCTAATGCTATTGCTGAGCTTTCCATAGTGCTGCGAGTATATGGGAAAATGTCTGTCAGGCTGGAGAAACTAACTTTGGAGTAAGGATCCGACAATGTCTTACCTAAATCAGTAGACACTTTAATGTTTGTAAAGCTGCAGTTTTGCAGCTGAAGGTAGTTTTATGCAGTTCTTCGTCTTCTTCAGCAAGGTGCATTTCTTCATCTTCTTCACCTTTCTTCTTAACCTAGAGTTCAGTTTAAAAAATAGATTCCTGCTATTATCAGAGCAGTATATTGTATAAAGTATGTCCGGTTTAAAATAGTACTTTTCATTAATGACTAAGTGGTTGACATTTTGAAGCAAAATAGCACTTTCTGCAAAATAACAAAGTGCTTTCCCTGAATGCAGATTTCGATATTAGGATGCAATGTGAAAGAAGGTTTAACGTTTGCCTGCACTACTTGTCATCATCCTGTCTGAATTTCAGTACATCACCCATCACACACATGGTTCTCCTACCAAAGAAATTTTGCAGCCGGTCCATTTTTGTTTGCAAATGACAGGCTTGTTCTTGACCTTTCAACACTTACTCTCAACCAGCAGTCACTGAAACTAGTCCTGGGCTCTGTAAATATTGTCCCGCAGTTCGGTATGCAACCTGAGCACACAGATCATCATATCCAGGACATGCAAGTGTCAGCGCAAGTCAGAAAGGTAGTTCAGTTTTTTACGGTCTTTGTTAATAGTTGTTATATAAAACACCCTACAAAATTTGCATTACTTTAAATAAAATTCCCAGTCCGGGGACTGGAACCATCACTCTCCTATTTATAAAAAGTTTTTCCCAGAGTGCCTGGGACTTTTCTTGAACATCAAAATACTTTCACACATTTTCTTTTAGCATATCTATCTGGAGTTTTGGAAGGGAGTGAGTGAGGAGGAACGTGGCGTGACTGATCTTGTGTCCTTGGTCTGACGCCATCCCAACCTGCATCGTGCAGCTGCCCCGGCAAGCGGAGCAGGAAGGAGCTGTGGCTGGAACTCATTACAGAGCTGCTAATGACTCTTAATTTCTGCTAGGAGCTCGGTTTGCCTGGGGTTTTGAACCGGAGCCTGGCTGTGATGCTGCACGTGACGACGGAGTGAAAGGAAATTGCCCTTGAATAAACATTTGCGCAATACCGGTCGAGCACAGCAAAGGCTGGGAGAGGGTTGTTCCTACACATAAATCAATGCAATAATATGCTGCTGGGGAAAATAACTGCTTAGGCTAAGGGATGAAGCTGGTCCAAAAATTGAATGAGTATGAATTTGTCATGCATAAATCCAGGCTGAAAGAGGAGGATTTCTAACCCTTAGAACAGCTGGGTTCTGCAAGTCTTCAATAGAGAGCAGTGGGGCAAGCAACCAAAATGATTTTGACAGTGAAGCTTAGTGAGTTTATCGAAAGGATTTGTCCTCAGTGCTAAAGAAATGAACCGAAAGCCTCAGGTCTGCTCTGTACAAAAAAAGTCAAAAAAGAAGACGCAGCTCTTGACTACAATTCACTTTCTGCTGTTCCAATGAATACCTTACTGCAAAGCTAAACAAAACCCAACTTACCCAGGGATTTAGTGCTGGTTTGATTTTATCCTGTTTAACAAGTGGGGTATGTGGTCAGCATTAACCAAAACAATTGGCCTAGGTCTAACTCTACCTAATGCCCTCTTTCTAGCTACTCATGTTTCTAGGTTTCTTTAAGGGGATTTTTATTGTTTTGCATTTAAGAAAAGAAGTCCTGTTTGTCTTTTTGCAGATGAAGATTTATTTCATGTTCAATACATTAGAAGTAGCCAGTTTGTTGTGCCCATTATTAAAGCAGTGAAAGGACGAGGTAGCGAGGGTCGGTGTAGGCAACCTTGGTGCTGAGGAGGGACTGCAAGAGGAGTTGGGGCCAGTCCAGGGTTATCTCAGCCAGGTTTAGGTGGATTTGGTATCCAAAAGAACGGAGAAGATATTTCCATTTACAGAAATAGTATGTTTAGGCTTTGTGTGCTAATAGTACATTTATAATATGCTAATAGTAGTTCATCTGTGCAACGAGAGTCTAAGCTGTAGTGTGACGCTTACCTTAATGAGTTCTGCTGATTCTGCATCAGAAGCAGCAGCAGAAGAGCAGGTCTACCTCTGACCTTGGCAGGCAGTCATCCTTGTTTTGGCTGTAATCTTCTGAAGCAGGATCCTGATACGTAAATAACAGGTAATCTAAGGTAATCTAATGTTTTAAATTTCCTTGACCAGGAAAAAGTTATCGGGTCTGACAACAGCTATCACAGTCTGATATATGTAAATCCCTTGCAGGAGATGATAAGTGAATCCTTTGAGAAGCACATGTTGTTGTTTATTTTAAACCATTGATGTGTGTGCTTGGATCCCCTGTTTTCTTGTAGGCTCTTTGCAGCAGACTTCTGTTCCTTGATCTCAGCTTTTAATAGCTCCCCAGGCAATAAATGCATTTCCTTCCTCTGACTGTGTGCACGATGACTTGTTCTATAGATTAGCCAGGTACTGTTAGCCTCATGTTCTACCTATTTTCTAGTACCAAATGAAATTTAGTTGTACTTCTCTATGACTCATTTGTAACTGGAACAATCCACGTTAATGTTCGCTGCTGTATTCCTCTTTTTTTGCTCTGACTTGTAGCATTATGTGGCACTCTATTTCTCTTGGGAAGTTCGAAGTCAAATCTTATAATGTGCTCCTTCTTAAACTCTGTATAGAGATGTGCAGCCATAACTCCAGCTTAATTAAGTCTCCTTTTACGGAAATTGTAAACATTTTATGAATTTCATCATGACATTGGCACATTTCACCATGTAATTTACAGAGATTTGTAATGATTCATTTGATAGGCATTGTCTGTGGATTTCAGATCATCAGGGATCAGTAGAACTATAATTACGCAGCAATTATTAAATAACTTATTCACAAATTGCTGTGCCAGTGAAAGCAAATACCAGATCAGTTGAACAGCATCTAGTTCTTCTAGGTGTGCGTTATACATATACGAGGGCTGCAGAGATGGGGGTGCTTACTCTAAACACAGTAGGAATGCACAGATCAGGCAAGAATGTCTATAAATGGGAATAAGACCTTTTTTTTCTGGAAAGAGTTGTCTGTGCCCGTATTCCCAGCGCTGCAAGCAGTGGGAGAAGACTTTCACCTGGGAAACCCTGGGGGAGGTTAACCTGGCGGTGGCTAGGTCAGGGACCCCGGTTCCCCCTGCTCAGGGGGAGCATCTCTAAGGGCTGATCCAGGGCCTGACGGACCCCAACTGCACAGGTACTATCTGTTGGCCCCTGTATCGACTGCACACGTCAGCAATTTGGTTAGGTGCCTGAAGTTAGTACGAACTCTTCCCAGTCAGCTCCCTGTGTCCAAGTTGCTGCTCTGTTGTAACGGAGGCAGACTCCCCTGTTTTCTTCCTGTTTTCTGGTAATGGGGATGATGAGTTGCTCAGCCGCCTGCTGCTGTGGGGACTTTTCTTTAGCCCAAGGCTGCCCTGCGTGCCCATGGGATGCGGAGGTGCCGGCCCCAGGTCACTGCTCTGAGTCAGTGAGAGGAGAACGGGCAGAACCGGGGTTTCAGGGGAGGTATGGGCTGGGTATTAGGAGAAATGTCTTTCCTGAGAGAGTGGAGCACTGGAAGCACTGGAGGAGGCTGCCCAGGGAGGTGGTGGAGTCCCCATCCCTGGAGGTGTTCAAGGAACGTGTGGACGTGGCACTGCAGGACATGGTTTAGTGGGCATGGGGGGGTTGGGGTGGTGGTTGGACTTGGTGATCTTACAGGTCTTTTCCAACCGTAGTGATTCTGTGATTCTTGTGTACCAGGACTTGCATCCTTGCAGGTGGACTCTCTGTCTGACCCCAAGTTAATAATATTTATTCAGAAATCATGCTCTGCTCCAGTGAAATGAACTATTCATGTTAGCCAAAGCATAAACACCTGATGCAATTTTAGTACATGTATGGCTGGGTGATACCTCTGACTGCACCAGAATGGTGTCATTGGCATTTCTGCATGTACAGAGCTTTATTTAAAAAAAAAAAAACAGCTTTATCATGTAAGTATAATCTAGTGTGGCAAGATATCCCATGGAAAAAAACGGGAGAAGATAGAATGACTCATGCTGGTTGCAGAGCACAACACTTTATAGTGTTTCTAGCCCACAAATCTTTTATACAGCCCAGATCAAATGTGCATGTGCCAGAGCAAATGCTGCCGGGCATATTGATCAAAGGTCTTAAACACTGAGGTCAGCTGTCTCGCCTATACATTGCATATGGCTTCCACTGCATGCCAGAAAAAAACAAGTCTATCTCTTTTCAATATCTGGGTATGGTGCAGGCAGCCAGCAAGCAGGAGCAATTTCGTATGTCACTTGGTCTGTCCAAGAGAAGCCAAAACACGGCTTAACGATATACTCCAGCCCTGCGCGGGATGAATGAACACACGCTGGTGCTGGCAGAGGGTTTAACTGGGCTGCAGGGAAGGTGTCTCCCAGAGGATTTCCCTGCATCCAGGCTATTTTTATTGGACTTGTGCATATTCAGAAGTGGGTGAAAGTTAACAGACCTGCCTATTATCATGACCCTGGCAAAAGCATTTGTTTAAAAGTATTAGTAGTTGCTGGCATACCACTATACACACAGGAAGGAGGCAGTGCCGTGGCATGCGTTGTATTGCATCTCTAATGTATATTTTGCCTTATTTACTTCCAGAAATATAGCGACGGTTGTGCAGATTTAAAGAATGATCTCTGAGAACAAGAATATAATTATTGGGAGTCAGAGCAATGCTAATCATATGTTTCTGAACAGCAAAAATGCTAACAGATTTCTAGATCTACATTATTCATGAGCTTCCTATTTATACATATGAATGAAAGACCAAGCTAAAAGGATGCAGACTACTTTGTCACTTTTTCTTCATTTTGTTAAGGTCTCAACATCTGTAAAAATCATTAAAGCAGCAGTTTTCTCTGGAAAAATCTGAAATAGGAAATAAGGACTAATGAGCAAATATTGTTTATCCTTTATAATACTCAAACAACTAAATAAAAACATTGTGTTTCATGTAGCTTTTGTGATGTAGACATAATTAAAATGTTGATAGGAAATAGAAATTCAATAGGTTTCTCTATTTGCTTCAGCCTGGTTTTGTTGCCTAAGGCACGGACGGCACACAGGTGACATGGCACCAGGGAAGGGGCAGACTCATTAGCCGCCTCATTAGACCTTTGCCATCAACAGAAGGTCACATTCAGTGAAGCACCCCTGCCAGTTGCATGGTCTGTCTTTTCTGTTTCTTTGTCCAGTTTGCAATTTGGTTATGCAGCGCTGCTCTATAAACCTGGTTTAGAAGAGCAACAGGCTGGGAAGGGTTGATGGAGCATTTAGAGATCAATTTCGGAAAACTCCTAAAATGTTCTTTTTTCCCTTTCAGGAATAGAGCTATTCCTTCCCCCCCACTCATTTTAATTAAAAACATGCGATTCGTCTCAAGGCTTTTTCTTCTATGAGAATCTCAGTGACTGGTTACTACGCGCTGATCGATCATCCCTCGGCATTCAGGTGTGCTCTCTGCTTCACAGGGAGCCCGTGTTGTCGCATAGAGGGGACCATGGCAGGTGCTTACACTTAGGCATTGATGGGCAAATCACAACATACAAGTTGAAATGGGTGCTCAGGCAACACAGGGAGAGGTTAGATTACAACAGGAAGCTTTCAAAAAATTTCCCTTAGCTGATCATGGTTAAAACAAGGGCTTCTTTTCCTTTTTGGCAGACAGTCCGCCGTGGGTCTGGCTGCAGCCGCTCATTGAGAAATTGAGATGCTTCAAGCACGCAGGGGAAGGGAATTTCATAAATTGTATCCTCAATAGTGCTTTTCTGATAAAAGTTGTAGGAAAAAAATTGTAAACCACGTGGAAGACTTCATAAATGCAGGTCCTCAACAGAGACTGCAAATTGGTTGTGCCTTTTATTATGTTTTATTTTTGATAATACTCGACAGTGTCTTGTAACTGGATACACAGCGCTGAGAAAAATGCTTTTTGATTTGACATCAAACGAGCCCTATTGATGTGTTGTCTTAGAATGCAAAGTGCTGTTTGAGGTTTTCTTCATTTGCAAAAGTTATTGTGGTATTTCATAAACTGCAATGGGTGTCCCTAGGCTAGAAATGCAATGCTTTAGAAATCTTTCTCTGCATCTGAAGGGGCCTCAGTTTCTTTGGAAAAACCCCATCCTTATGTGGCCTTACGTAGAGTAAGCAGCGTGTCCCTGATACCGGGGTGGCCGGACCCTTTTGATCTCCGTGTCCTTTCAGCAGAAATCAGAGCTCCTCACTGACCGGCAGCCGCTGGTGCCTTTCCCTCCTCTTTAAATCCAGAGCATCGCTTCTCTCTCGGGTGATGTATTTGCTGCCACGCGTCTCTCTCACATCCAGAGGTCATTCAGAAGGCTGCAGCCAGCCCTACGCACCCAGGGCACGCGTGGGACTCGCCACAGAACAAAATATTTCTACCTAGTTTTGGAGTTCTTTGCCTTTTCTTGGCTTCTCTCTACACGTCACCTTCGCCATCTCCAAACTACCCATAACCATATTTTCTTTGCAATTAATGAACGAATACTTTTTGCTATCCGGACGTAAGTGACCCTTTGCGTGGTTTGTTTTACCTTTTTTCTTAGACCTGCTTTGCAGGAGTTTCTCCAGCCGCACGTTGCATGGGACTGCTGAGGGCTGCAAGTGCTGAGGGTCGTTCTGAAATCTGTAGAGATTTCATTGTTTCAATTTCTTTTGCAAAGCTGAAAATTTTCATTGTTCATTTAGGCTAAATTTCTTTTCCTTGAAATTTGTTGCACTTCTTCATTTTTGAATAGTTTAGTGCTTGACAATACTAGTGCAAAGATGTACTAGTGATGGGACCGTAAATTAGGGGGTATGTTTCTGTGATACTCAAAAAGTAGACTGCAATATGAATGGGTGCTTTTGCCACAATCCCTTTGCTCAGGATAAGTTTCCCTGATTTACCCATTTCCTCAAAGTACAGGCATTCCTGTGAAAGGTAAAGCCTTGAGCGTACACCAACGTGTTACAGATGTGAAATTGCTGTGATAGTGGGGATGGAAACGGCATACTCTTAGTGGCAGGAATATCAAATGTGTGACCTTTGTTTTAAATATTATTTTGAATGTTTTTAACAGAAATTTTTGCTTGTTAGTGGTTCACACGCACCCCCCCATCAAATTAAATTTAAACCATTTTTTTCATGCTATAAAATAGTTCATCCTGTGTAAAATATGATGATCCATTACAGAACTTATTAAATAAATAAAAAACTTTAGTAGACTCCAGAGTTAAAACAATGTGTTATTTTAGTATCTTTCTTTGATTTTTCATAAGAAAATCAAATTCCATTAGAATTTTAAGTAAAACTTTAAATTCATCCCATTACTTTCTGTGTGCCAGCTAAGAACACGTGTCGTGCTCAGGCCTGGTACTCCACAGAAATGAATTTCAGTGAGTGCTCTTATAGCTCAGCTTTCCTTGGCCTCCTTTTACAAGAGTACGCTAAAAGGTGTCATTAACGTGGTTTTCTACGGGCTTCAAAATATTTGAATATTTATTGAAAAACTCCTGCTATTAAGCAAAACCAAACTACTGTAGATGTAGGGCAGTGAGGATTGCTGAAGGATGGCGTGAGTAAACTACCTGGCAATTTCAGGTCTCACACTCAAGGTTAATAATTTTTTTTTTTTTAATTGTCTCATAGACACTGAGCTATTAAATACTTATCATCCTGTAATAAAAGAACAAACCATTTAAATAAAATAAACCATTACTAAGCAATTAAGGTGTAAAAACTGAAACCTGTAAAAGAGTTCAAATTGCAATTGCAAAATATTAATGGTGAGTAAAGACACAGAATAAATTAAGGTCATGTCTTTACTCAATCCACTTACACTTTCCCTCTAAAAGATTTACTATTAAATATGTTTTTCCTTTTACCATTGTACTCAAACAGTCTCTGGCTTACCTAGGCTTAAGGACCTTCATTTCAAAATAAATCATTAATCTTCAACTTAGCTGATAAAGCCCGGGGGAGATTAGATTAAATAAGCCTGGTTAATTATCAAGGTCATAAATGAAAATAGTTATAAGGGGTTTTTTTAATTAATTAATGTGTTTGTATTTGATTGCCGGTTGTATTTTGGACCAGTTATTGATTCCTCCAATACATAGGACGTCTAAATATTATTACAGCAAAATCCAACAATTTTACTGATGCAGGCTGATATGAAGCAAGATTTTTGTATTCTCCTGTTACAAAATGCTCTCCTTACGATCCATGAGTGTGCTAGTCTGGCAGCATCATGTTTTGACACTTTCTCAGACCCAGAAATTGCACTCTCGTTAGATAAGATGTTACCGATATTAAGCACCTACCCCCATCCTACAATAAAATATGTCATAAAGTTGTGATTTCTCTTACACAGAGTATGTAAATGCCATTCTGTAATAAATATGAATATCTAATCATACCTTTTCAAATCATTTGTATTTATCTTAAGAAAACTCCTGGGATTTTGAACCAAATATAAATAGGGAAACTATTTAGAGTGTTGATAATTAATATCTAGACTGCAAAATACTAGAAAAAACTAGAATAACATTAGAAAGCAAAAGCTAGAATATATGCCAATGCTGTGGTTCTGGCACGTTAAGCGTGTATCTTTTCTTGGTTGTGTATCTGACTTCTCAGTCTTCCTAAGAAAATACTGTTGAGCAGAATGGATTTCTATGCTCTTGTGTGTGTCATATCCTAAAATGAGATTTCAAGATAAGTTTTTAGCTAAAGGCAATCTGAGTTTGTTCCAGTAGTCTTTTCACCCTTCAAAATACCTGAAGAATGGCAGAAACGGATGTTACGGTGTTGAGGGCTACAGAAATCAATTAAAGCATTTCATAGTTTCCATTCATTATAGTTACTCTAAAATAAGTTAGACTTTCTGTCACCGTAGTAGTGAAGAATACAAAGACTTCAATTCTATCTCAGACTTGTATAGCATTGCTTTTTATTCTGAAAAACAGCATTTGAGTGTGCCATATGGCTGTACTCATAATAAAGAATGTTTTTCATTCTTAAAAATTGGTCTCCTCCTAACAGTATCAATTGTGCCAACCAAAACAGTTTCATTTTGGACCCGCTGCAAAGTGATAAAATAAGCTATCTTTGCAATAGAAAATTGGGTTCATAGCTTCAACTCAAGACTTCTTCTGTAATGGTCCCGGTGACGGGCTGGTGCTGAGCTCGTGCCGGGAAGGAGCTCCGCAGAACTGGAAAAGAGCACCGTCGTTTTATATTGCTGAGGAATTGTCCTTCCCTAATGGATCGAAATGGTCTTTACGGTGGCATTAACACCCACTGCGAGCGACAGACAAACGTTGTTCGCTGGCTCCAGCACCAGCAGAAAGGTGCTCCCACATCTGCAGCCGAGGAGCGCAGGGAGGAGGCAGCTGCCGTGCGTCGGGGCAGGGATGCTGGTAAGTGGGAATAGAACTGTTAAGCCACTGACTGTTCCCTGCCTTAATGGGGGGCAGTACTGGTTTGGTTCTGCGTCTGTGCTTTGTGTTTCGTGGTCTTTAAAGACCTTGATTTGCAGAGGATATCCTTGCAGTCGTCATACCCTGGGAGAAAAAATTATATAGATAATATTTTACATATTGTTAATATGAAAATAATTATAATATTTAGAGCAGAACTCTGCTTCAGAAGTGATATCCACAGAGACACTTTGTTTTCTGTTACCTTGAAGATCATTTTTTCAGGGGCGAAACCATCTCAACAGACTCGGAATGCCACGTGCCGAGTCCAGTTGCTTGACGTGTCTTGTCATTTCAGATGTATTATTAGAAAAATCAGTAAATTCACTGTGTAAAATGCCGAGACAGAAACCAGCAGATGAAGACTGAGGGGTTTGGCAAGGTACCAGGAATGGGAATGTTGTCACAAGTTCTGTGTAGTGTATATAGATACACGGAAAGCTGCCGTGGGGGTGTGGGGGAAGGAAGGGCAATGGGAAAAAATAATGACCACTCTTCTCTCCTCCGTGTTTGTGCCAGGACAAGGCATGGAGAAAGAGAGAGGAGAACGAAGGCGTACATCTGGCGTGGTCCCACAGCGTTCCAGATTTCTCCAAACTTCATATTTTTTGTATCTTCACCATTGTCTTTCTCATCTTGGATTTAATAAATCCTGAAGAAAAGCCCTGCCAGTACGTGAGCTGCGGCTCCAAGGGGGCTGCGTTAGAGACCCTGACCCGCAGCCCGGGCTGGGACTGTGCTAGTGCTCTGCAAATAATAAATTAACTTGCAACACCAAAGAGGTTTTGGTTACTACACCTTCGTTAAATGCTGTGAGCAATCTTTGCTTTTACCAAATTTCTTTTTAGATAAATTTAATCTTAAGCTTGCAATGTCGGAAAACTTGCAGTGTTTGCAAGTGCAGACCGAGATTTTGGTAGTTTTTCTCTCCTTTCCCTCATCGGCAGACCTCTCTGTACGAGACTGCAGCGTTTTGCAACTGGAAGCATCATGCCCCAGCTTGAGACCTGTTACATTTCTGAACTCTTTTCACAGACTGCAGTTTAATACTGAAATTGTTCGTGTTCCTGAAGTAGTAAATTCCACCGGAGAAACTGTTCTGAGAAATACTGATCGTACTCTTCTTTGTGAGCCGCCACAGCAATTATGTCTCAATACAATTACACTGAGCTGTGCGCGTGAGTCGCTACGCTCGGTCACGAACGGCTGACGGACTCAAGTCTGTGAGCAGCGGGGAGGGAAACGTGGCTGCGTTAGCAGCAAAGAGTGAGGGACTAGAAAAAGGATGTTTGAACTGAAGTATGCCGTATAAGTAGTAACGATGCATCCGTCACTGTAGCGTCTGTGCATTTTTAAGTGGAAAGATAAGAAAAATTTCCAGCACACGTACCGTGGGCAATCCTGCCTCTGCTTTTGGTTGCTGGTGGGTTTGGGAGGCAGGAGGAGGAGGTGGGGAGCTTGCCTGGGGCGGTGGGGTGGTTTTTATCTGAGAGTCAGAGGCTCGTAGGCTGCTGTTCTGCAGGCAACAGACTGAAGCAATGTATTGTTTACTTTTGCTGAGCTTTTCGTATTCTCTTGGGGAAAAAAAGGCTGGTTTATACTGTTAAGGTGCTGGGACTGGGAGGACGCCTGGGTCAGTGAATCTAATCGCCTTACGCCGCAGGCTGCTCCGTCGTGTAATCCCTTCCATAAACTAATTGAGTTTCCTCCTCGAAGGAGCTGGTTTTCCTTTGCACAAGCTCTGATGAGGAGGCAGTGTGAGGACAGCAAGGCTATAAAGGCTGCAGAGCCACTTCTGATTTCTGAACGCATTCGCTCTCGGTTTATACCCGTTTGTTCATGCAAACAGGGGCTAATGAATTACTCAGTTCCTTAATCATATACTAGGAAATTTTCTAGGCAAATAGTTACAAGTAATTGGCCTCCAGTAAACGAATAGCCAGTTTTTATTTACTTGCTTATTTTTACCTGCCTGTACCCTTTAATGGCTCCTTCCACCTCGTATTTTTGTAAAGCCTTGAATGCCATGAAGTCGTAGCTGTGTGTGCTTACCCTCCTTGAACATATCTTTAATTTTCAGTCCTGCTGTACCTGCTGTCCTCCCCTCCCCATGAATTTACTGTTGTTTTGATAATTTTATGTGCAAACGTATTTAAATCGCTCTGACCTGAGTATCCTGAGCTGACTGAATTTTGCTTTAACTTTGGTCTGGCAATTTCCATTTCCATTTTGTTATTCAGAATGCTATCCTACAAGCTTTTGCTAAAACTGAAGCAAAAGATTTATTTTTAGGTCCGTGCTTAGTTTCTCTACCCTACCTTTGTGAACAGAGGTGCTTTCATTTTTCTGAGGGTATCTGTGGGGCTATAGAGTGTTTTGCAGCGGGTTTGCTGTGGTTTTCTTTCCAAGGTGCCGTTCAGCTGGGCATCGGGGCAACTCCCACTTCATCCCTGCCCGGCTGGGTTTCTCAGACATTGCTTCTTTATGGCCAATTCCTTTTGTTCCTTGTAATTTCTCTCCTTGTGCTGTGTAGCCTTTCATGGGGTGGTTTCCCATTTTGTTAAGAGGTTTTCTCTGCAACCGTTTTTTCTGCCTGGGATCAGAAAGGAATTTCTAGATACTATCTCCTTCCTTTTGGTAAAAGGCAACGTTAAATGTCCTTGACATTAAACTGCACCTCCTTGTCCCAGCTGTCTTTAGGAGCTTATATTCGCCAAAGATTTCTCTTTTGAGGATTAGAGCTGTAGTTACAAGTCTGTGGGGTTTATTCTTCTGCTTTATTTAAACTCACTCAACTGCTGATTCTCTAATGCCAGGTTATTTCCCGCAGCCGGCTCTAGCATACGCTCACCACCGCTAACCACAACTGGTTTTAAAAGAATATTGCGTTTTATTTCTTCCCGTGGCAATGTGGTACAGCTGCCTGCCCACTTTATCCCACGTTGCCCCTTCCTTCACCTCCGTGCAGCTGGGCTGTTACACCAGCACCTGTAGGGGCATTTCTGTGAATAAAAACTCCTTAGGTGTCTTTATCAAAACCTGACTTTGCAGATAAAAAGATTTCCTTGTGTTGCACCACAAAGACTTTTCTCTACCTTTCTCAAAGTAATATTAACCCAGACAGTTTAGTTTACCCATGCTGTCATCTCTTACTCCTCTGTACTCCATCACAATGCCAGCGTAGGACGCAGGACTCTTCGCGGAGCGTGTTCTACCCTGTTCCAGCCCTGCTCCAGCCACAGCTGCTACCCTGCATTGTGCTGCGTTTGGTCACACTTGCCCCCTTCCAGGACCCTCTGCATTGCTTGCAGGGAGTTTTGTTATTTCTCCCTGGCCACGTTCAGCGTCAGGCTGTGATTTGTACACCCCTTCTCCTGACAGCATCATTTAGCTAACTGCTGTTCTCAGCAGCATTCATACTTCTCCCATGCACTCAATCTATCTGCCATCAAATACTTTATTCGGTGTCCTGTCTGCGTTTATTTTCTTTCTCCTCCTACGCACAGTTGCAAAGATCTCTTGAGCTTCTCCCAACTTTCCCCCTTTTTCTTCTTAAGGCTCCCCCAGTCAGGGATGCAGCCTCGACCCCAGCGGGTGGCTGTCACCGGTCCTTGGGTGTACCAACCCTCCTCCAAAATTCGCTTCATGGCTTCCGCAGATTTGCAGTGCCCAGCAGCACCTCTAAAATGACAGGACAGGGGCTTCGAACTCCAGACTTGCTTGTCCCAAACTGTCACTGTGAAGTTCTGCTTGCCATGGTGACATCTCTGGCAGCATCCTCAAGCATTCACCGTATGGTCGGTAGGGTGTTTGTAAAGAGAGCTGAACCTTAAAAGGCATTAAAAGGTATGTTTGTACATGCTTTAGAAAAAATTAAACTGTCTTCTTTCATCAGGTTTTCCCAAAGTGGGCTACTCTGTTTTGGCTGAGTCTGTTCTGGCCCATCTTCCCAGAGGAGCCTGGGTTCCCGGAGGGGCTGAGCTCTGCCTCCACGGCGCGGTTGCTGCAGAAGCCCTATTTGAGCATCCCTGGAGCCTCTGGCTCAGGAGAGATGCCCACCACAAGTTTTGACCTTCTCACTTGCACATCTACTGGGTGTTTGAAGTTGATGGTAGGAATTTGCCCCGTTATCCCAAACTGGCAGCAGCAGTCGGTCTGCAAGTGCAGCCACGGGACTGAAAAGCAGGCAGCCTTCCCGACCTGGCAGTGAGGACAAAGGCAATTGCAGACTGGCAAGTAATATTAAGTGGTTTTGGGCATTAGTACATTTAGACCTTGACCGAAATGACCAGTTTTCCGTGTACGTTTAGCAGCCCATGATGCTATGCCAGTATCCCTGTGCCCAGGACGCTCCTGTTGCTATCTTTTTGGTCCCAGCTTGAATTAAAGCTCTGCTTTAAAATAACGAGATGCTGTTGGCTCACGCCTGCCTCACCAGAATAGGCAATTCCGAAGATAACAGCAAGGATCCTGCACGCAGCAATTCAGACGGCACCAAGTCTGTAAAGGGCAAACTAGGAGGTGGTGTGAACACGTCGCTTTTCCTCTGGTATATGAAACAAATCTAAAAAGCTCTGCTCAAGGAGAATTCTCCACTGAAGTCACAGAAATGGCACAGAATATCATGCTTTTCTATTACGCTTTCATGGGTTTTTTCCACGACCACCCTTGAAAATTTGAGCAGTCCTGATATTGTAGGATTGGGGTCTCAGCAAAATGAAATACAGATACTACCACCCTTTCCTACACATCCCTGCCTCCCTGCGTTACTAAGAAGTCATTAATATATTTTAATTTTAACGAACCAGCCTAGCGTGCTTATAGGGAAACCAGCTGGTTTTGTTTTCTCTCTATAGACCTGAAAAATTTCATGATTTGCAAAGAGTTTTAGAACTCAAAACTAGAAATATATCCATCTCTCCAATTCCTTGATCTAATAATGTATTTAAAAAATGAGATTTTTGCAAGAATAATACATTATATTACCGCCTTCACTTCCAGCCTCAGTGATGCTACAGTTATGTGACTTTATGCTACCTTAAGCACCTACAATTAAGTCCAGATCCAATGTTTCCAAAAGAGGCACAATCCTAGTAAAATCCCTGCTGGTTTGGGTACGGTATCTTGCCTTTTAATGAAAAATCTGTACTCATTGAGTATGTTAATTTACTTGATTGTTGCAAAGAATGATGTTATTCTGCAGCAAGGGGAACCTTTTCCTTTATAGGAAGCCATAGCAACAAGAAGGATTGACTCCTAAAGTCACAAGAAAAAGATCCTGTTGTTTTAGGGTAGCCAGAAAAATAACTTTTGTCATCGTTGTACAATGCATTTGAAGCAAAGGTGATAATTATACATGAGAAGCAGAATGTAATTTCTCAGAACATAAAGATTTGGAAGAAATTAAAGACCAAATCAACTTCTTATAGAATTTATGGCACAGTCATTGAAATACAAAATCGAGGAATTCTTGATAATTCTTTGTTTTTTCTGAGTCTCTTGTTTTAACACCATTTCCTTTTCTCCTGCTGAAATCATGTTTGCGCTATGCAGGAGTACAACCTTATTTCATAGAGAACATGTTTTTTCTAGACAGCTGGAGAAATTCTGTCCTATTGCGTTTCCTTTTGTGCTCACTCAGAGCATGCCTGCAGTAGGCTCTACCCCGGCAGGCTCCCGCAGGTTCCCCACGCAATGAGGCGTCAGCCAGGACCTTCATTCCGCCTCTCTCCTAAGAAAGCGGAATTGGTGTCTTAAGCAAATTGATTCAAAACCCACAAATACATCGCTATGGCTATCGCACAGTTTCCTGATCCATGCCAATGTAACAAAGCCCGTGTTCTTTTAAAAATCAGGTATTGCTGAAATCAATTTAGTGCATCAGTCTTTGCTGTGCGATCATTATTTCTCCAGCTTTCTGTAATTTTTCTTTACATCCGTGAAATATACTGGGAAAACACTGTTTGCAGCGCAGTTTCAGTTAAGCAGAAACCTTCGTCTGAAGCACAGCACAAACCCCAGAAGAATCCTCTACCATCATTTCTGTCCTTCACTGACTTTGCGTCAGCCTTGCTGGAAGCAGCCAGCTCCTGCTGTCCTGCAGCCCAGCGCCGAGCACCAGGGCAGGGTGTGCAAACCGCACAGCCCCTGGGCCGGGGCAGGATGGAGAGCACCCTCATCTCCACCCTTCCTTTCCCACTGCCCCAGTTGCCATGGTGGGAACCTGTGAGGGACATCCTAGGACTGACAGACAGACCTGTCTGTCCACAGCTCTCCCTCTCCCCGCTGCTGCGTACATAAACTGGCCCCATACAGGGATAGGAAACCTCGATACTAGACTTTAAACCCTTTTTATGTTAAAGACTGCTCAAGATGTCACCAACCTTCATGGATTTTAAATTTCACATAAAATTGTAAAGTTGGAGTAATACAGTTGAAATTCTATTTTATTTTTAAAATGTGATTTGAATTTATCAGCGACAATGATGTATTTCTCAAGATGTCAAATAAATATTTCTAAGACTGGAAACATTCATCTGTATTAGCAGAATTCTTAGCATCAGTAATTTGGTAAAGAAACTTCATAACGTTTTGTTTGGGAAAATATTTGTCTGTTATTTCACTTAGAATCATTTTTGCATCATATTAACCTGAAAAGTAATTGTAGGGGAAAAAATGCAAAATTGGAGGCGAGCGGAGCCTGTGTTCAGCTATTACCTGCACATCCATTGTTGTCAACTCGCTCACATTTTTTTTCATTAGTTTCTTGTTATAGTCAAGATACGGTCAATGATCTTTTGAGCTTGGCAATTTTGTTAAATCTTTTTTATTAAGGGTATTGAATTGCTACATTGAGATGGTAGCTTGCTTCTGTGCAAGATTGATTGGGACTGGTATTTCATTTTGCATAGCAGTATTCAAAGCCAATAAAAAGGCACAGAATAATGAATTTTAAAGGAAAATCACAATGAAAAGCCACAGGTGATTTTTTCATTAGACTGAACGCTGGAGATTTGTGCTCTTCTCTTAACTTCTTCTGTTGTTTGTATTCGTTTCCCCAGGTGAAGCAAACACCTTCAAAATGTGTCTGATGTTTTTGATAAATGTTTTCCTATGGAAAGACTTCAATAATTAAAAAGACACGCATTTTTAAAAGTTCACTAAAGTACACAACTATTACTTAAAAACATTCTTTGTTCAAAATTGTTACCTTGACTTATATTCATCATAAGAAATTGCCTTCAATGAAGTGAGCAAACCCCCCTCTTGCTAGGCAGGTTTCAGTAATTCCCAGGAGAAAAGTTTTAGAGCTTGAGAACTCCAAGGGTGGCTTTGGGAAGGTGGCAGGCAAAAACATTTGCATATTGGGAGTGTGATGGTCCCGATGTTGTATACTGGTGACACATGAATGATGTGGCTGGGAAAAGAAAGACACTGATGTATAGTTCACAGGCACAGAAGTCTGGTCGACTGCATGTTTGTCACAGGCCTGTGTGGCCAACCCAATCTTTAAATAAAATTGTCGTGTCTGTTGCATGACTGTTTGCTGTCTCATTCTGTATTTGTCTTCCATGTGTGATTAACTCCCAAATGTTCTCTTTTTTTTTTCCTTTTCCCTTTTTGTAGAAATTATTGAGCCTACTACCTCTAGTCCTGTCTCAAGCCCAGGTCAGTATCCACATACATTCACGAAGTATGTTTGGGTACTTTTTCTCAGGGACTCATAACTGATGCATTGCCATGTCAACAACTGGAATTGATAAGGGGCAGCTTTGTTGTGGTAGTGCTGGACTGTCTCCTTCCCCTCTTTGTGCATTCATTGGTCTGTCTTCCCTCTCGGCTTCATATGTTGTCCTCTTCTTAAATTTCCCCTTTTGAGAAAACCCCTCCTCACATCTCTCTTTTTCTCCATTCATTCTCTGCCCCAGGGTGATGCAGTGGATGTGCACAGGGCAATGCAGCCACGCGGTGTCATTACTGTGTTTTTCCTTTGTGATGACCTGACTCTTCTCCGGTGTTGCTGTAAACACGAACGTTGGTTTGAGGCTTACAAATTCTTGCTGTCTCATCACGGAATGACCCATAGGATGGATCTAAGACCCCGTTGTGAGGTCCTCCTCATTTTAGGGTGCCAGAAGGTGTTCCTGGAAAGCTGAAAAGCCTGTCCTTGTGCTTGGCAGGTGGTAAGAGGTCCTGGCCGTTTGTGGTGATTCCCCATTTTCTCGGGGGGTTCCCGTTGCTGCTCCCCAGCAGGACACCCTCAGTGGAGCTGGTCAGCCCGCTGCAGGCTATTGAACGGGGGCTGCCCTGCCCAGAGCGTGTTGAAAGAGGGCCTTAGGGCAGCCTGTATCAATATTCCCAACCTCTCTCCAAAGGGTTTGGAAGGGGTAAGTCATGAGTCTCACGTACCCTGCTCTAGCTCCCATTGCTCTACATTAAACACCTTCCCTGGGATGTAGTCACAGTGTCAGACCCAACAGGTTGGTATTGTTTGCATGTGCATAATGTGGTAAGATGTACAATGCTCAGATCTCCTCCAAGGAGGAGTCTCAGAAGCGTTATCAGGATCATCTGGGAGACAAACACAAGTAGAATTTTCCTCTAGCAAAACCTACACATGAAGTATACTTTTATTTCCAAATTAAGATAAAAAGATTAGAAAGACTATGCCAGAAAGCCATAGTGATTGAGGTAATCCACTCCCCAATTAAAATGCAGATTAAACAGAGAGTTACAAAAGAAAAACTGGGCAGCAGACTGATCCACCCACCTTAAAACTTACAGGAGTAGAAAGACAAGTCTATAAATCTTTGGTGCTTTTAATTAAAGGGCTTAGGAAGGGCAACCTCTGGCGTCCTCTGCGGAGACACTGGCTGTGCACAGGCGCTGCCTCTCTGCCTTCCCGCGTGCCCGTCTTCAGCACTGAGTTTTCCAAAGCACTCTGTCCCTTTTACGTGCAGAGGATCTACTGCATCTGCAGTGCAAAGCCGTTCACGAAAGTGACTGAGCAATTTATGCATGACCACCGCTCATCACAAAACACAGCAGCAGAAGGAGTAGGAGGGGAGGGATGGACTTAACCTGCAAAAAGCTGATAGTGTTTGTAATGGAGGTTCCTATCCTTGTGATTTTTCACAGTTGCTTTGGACTACCAAGCAGTTGAAAATAAGCTAAAAGAAGTTATTTTTATAGCTCACAGAAGCCAGGAAGAAGAAAAGAGTCGCGGATGATATGGCAATCATGCAAAGTAGTGATAGGAGAACCTCAGTCTATGTGTTGCTTAACACTGGTTTTTGTAATTGGTTGAAAAGTCCCCTTAGCCTGATACTATTCCAAGCTCTGTTCAAGGAATGATGGTTTATGCTGTATGGTTACGGTTGGAATAGACTCTAGTAACATTTTGGGTTTTAATCTCCGTAGGTAAGCACTACAACACAGAAGCACAGTCTTGTCTCACTTTAAAAAATTGATGTTCAAGTAATATAGCTTCGAGAGGTGTTTGCATTCTTGCTGTCTGCAGAAATTCAAAACAAATGAGCAAAATTATATATGTATTTTTTGGGAGCAGGATGGAGACGGGGGAATGGAAATGAATAGCGTCCTTTTATAACGATCCCTGCCTTAATTCTGAGAGCATGGTGTTAAACAGAGAGGTCTTTTTCCGAAGTACAGTATGAAATTGTGCATATGAAAGCCTTTGAACACAACAGAGGAAAAATTTAGAAGCTGAAGTTGCAATAGTTCTGAAACTACATGAGCCAACCCAACTTAAACAACTGAGGAAAGGACTCTGAGGTCAGTTTGCATGTGTAAAACATCTGTTCCCCTGAAAGACAACAGGAAGAGGGTTTTTTAAAGAAAAGCTCTCAAAATGGATAAAAATTTAGGATTGAGTCCTTCCTCCTGGAAATCAGCGCTGGTGTCAGCAGTGACATTGCCATTGAAATGTTCTGTTTGCCTTGCATAATTAAATAATGCTGTGATAGTCCCTCTTCTTTTCTAATTTTAGCCTGGTAAATAGCTAGATAATACCATCACTATTAGTAGGAAGTTATACAGCCGCAGAGGCAATTAAAATGTTTCCAGAGTGTCAGAAACTGAGTCCCTCAAGTGCTGCAGCATCACCAGAGAAGACAGTAGGTTGGGGTGGGAGATCATGGCGGAAAACCCCGTTTATTTGTCCGTAGCTGCTTATGACAGTAAAATAAGATTTGTGACTTTGTTTAAAGTCAGCCCAGGACTTTAGCCAGCCCAGTTTTAGCCAGCAGCGCCCGTTGGATCTCTGTTCGTCTGCCCTGCTTTCCCTCATGCAGTGACAGGAACACAAAATGTGGATAATCCTGTAGAAACTCGTTTTTCCTCGTGTCTTGTATCAGCCTCCTTCTTACTTAATCTAGGCTTTGCAGCTAGTTGGTTAATTACTACTGTCATTTACAACTTCACTTCATTGCAGCTTCAATAGATGTTTTTCCTGGAGAAGGTTTTGCTGCTGGAAGGAGACAGATCCTTCTCCAGTGTTTCGATATCGAGCCAAAGGTTATGAAAAAACCCAAAACTGAGTCGGTAGATAGATGAGGGAGAATTGCAGGCCAAGGATCTCCCATAAACCAAGGTTTGGACTGACGGGATGTTCAACATTATCATCACTGGAAGAGTTTTCCAGGATCTTAATGGTCCTGTGATTCTGTGTGCTTCTGTGTGATTCTGTGATCTTTCTTAAAGCCCAAACTAGGAAGTTGCTTTTTGTAGAAAGGGAAGAACCTGTAGTAATCCTGAAGATCTTGAAGCCACCTTCTGTTGAGATTTTAGTCCAACTCTGAAATCACAGTAATAATCCTAGTCTCAAAACATCTTTGAAAATTCTTTTCATTGTTATTAGTGTATATGAGTATATGCATATGTATTTTTGTATATGGATGGAGTAGCGTAGAAGGAAAACGTCACTGACATCTTAAGATGGTCAAACCTGGAGTTGCTACCGCTTCTGACGCCTACAGGTCACTTTTCTTATCAGCCATCTATTTTCTCAGTGTTGCTTAAGCACTAGTTAGCCAAAGAATAGTATTAATAACTCCCGTCTAAACAGGTGAAGTACTGCACTGAACGATGAGATTCCAATGCTTTCTACTGCTCTTACAGTGTGCAAACTCTGTCAGTGTTGAAATTGGTACATACAAAAAACCTTTCACCTCACCAGTTTTTCTTCTCATATTCAGTATAATTACTCTAATCAACTGTTTTGACCTTGCATTGTTAACAATTATAAGATGCATGTGTAAAGTTTCAGCACAGAAGTTTTGTGACATTTTCTAGATGTTTGTAAGTCAAGTGACAACATCCCCAAAATGTCTTTCAATGATTACCTATAAAAAACATTTTTATTTAAAAAAAAAAAATCCTTAAGGATTCCTTACAGTTCCAAACACTGGGAGAAAAACCATTTAAAACAATTATAACTAATGCAAAACCAACACTGTGTTTGAGAGCCGTAGTGATGTAATTGTGCATTCCTCTGCTGGAGCCCCTTTTTACATTTGGGAGTTTACTTTCTCAGTTTTAAGTGACAACGCTTAAAGCATGTAGAATTAGCTGCAAAAGTTCAAAAATTGGGGCCACGGTTGGTATCTATTTTGTCAGGCATTGCCAGGAGCTGTAGTTACTTACAAATCCTTCATCCTTTAGTGTAATTAGTTCACAGGTGGTGTCTTGAAAAGCTTTTGAACATGCTGCTGACTAAATAAGTAACAGTGACAGGTCAGAGAGAATAAATGAGGAATCTTCTTTAATTAATGATTTCACATGTTATGAGGCACTTTTATAAAAATTGGAGTTGGAGAGAGAAGGACTTTAACTTATTTAATTTTTCTCAGGAACAAAAGCATATGTTTAAATGAGCACTCTGGGCAGGCTGGACAGCTCCTTGAACTGCAGTTACTTCTCCCTAATCTGCCTTACTGCGTATCTAATACGTTTAATATGCCAGAATACCAAATAGTACCGAATTTCAAGCAGGCTCTATTGGTTTCATAGGAAACATGTCAACCCCCCATTTTTTTCTCTTCTTATGCAGTTGCAATTCCCATTTTAATCAATAAATTATTTGCGTAAGGAAAATCTACAGGGTTGGACTCTGAATCTCAGAATTTATGGCATTCTTTCTTGCCATTAATTTTGTCTTTATGTGATGAAAGAACCATGTACCTTGAGCTAGAGATTTTTGCACGTGGGCAGGAGACACATTGGTACAGCAAATACTGGAGTCGAGATGAACCCTGAGGCACAAAAGGATGAGCAGTCTTAAGAAACAGCCGGTTGTTCATCTTAATCCGCCAACACTCAAACTGTTTTCTTTCTTTTCCCAGTTTGTGGAATTTCTTCAAAAAAACTAAACAAGTATGAAAAGATGATCAAGATCTAGGCTAACAGATCGTGGATCATGCCAAGTTTAACTTCTAAATCACATTAGAAACAGATGTCTGTTTGTTCAAAGAGCTTTTGACTCTCAGTGGCCACTTCACTGCCTCCCAAATCATCCCACCCTGGGAAGGGAGGCAAGGTCTCCCAGACTGCCCTCCATCTCCTTCATGTGGTGGTTGAGTCACCCTCCAACACCCAGTAGAAGAACACCGTAGGTTCTTTTGTCCCAGTTAACAGATATAAAAGCATATGTAAGCTTACGATGCTATGAGTAAGTTGGCATCAAACGGATAAACACTCTCTAAAGAAACAAAGATCAATATATTGATCTTATTTGTTAATTATTTTAAAGCTTTATGTCTGTAACGTATTATGGACATTTCTGTTGCGTTTCAGAACTCCAGGCAGATGTGAAATTCCAGCATCGTTCTCTCTGCCGGAAAAAATTAGTTTATATATTCACCCAGCATTATGCATCTGCAGACTTTATCCAGTGTGTAACGTGTTAGTGTAGGAACCTGCAGCAGAGCAAGGCAGGTTCTTAAGCCAGGAACCCTTAGAATTATATACTAGCTGCACTATGGGAAATAACTGCCTTTAAAGCATTCTATTCATTCACTGTTACAAACAAGTGAACTTTACTTTTCTCAATCATTCTGTGAAAGCTGCATCCTCAAAGTAAAATCTGTGGAATTAGGTAAATGTTTCTGTTTAAGTAAAGTGCATGTTTCAAATAACTCACAGTGTGTGCTCAGTGACATTCTGCAATATCTAAAGACTGCATCATTTCAGAAGACTGTTTGAACACAGTAAATCATAAGTATATTATTCACTGCTTGCTGAATAGATGCATCATTTAAAATCAAAAGAGCTACTTTCTATCAGCTGAAAGATAGGATTAGAAATAGGTCATTTTTAGTCCATTGATTCCTACTTTCTAAACCAGTATGTAAAATGCAAGAATATTTTTTCTGATACTGTATTGCCTACATGCTTTCTGTCATGGAGGATTTCAATATTAATGAGTTTTTCCACAAATACGAGAAGCCCACTTAAGAGGAGAAGCTACTCTGACACTCACCAATTTGTTTAACCAACAAAATCCAGGGTTTCACACAGAAATGAGAATGCCTGAATATTTCAGAATATAATACATTGATCAGCGTGCTGAAATTTCACATTTTAACCAAGAAGTGCTCCTGAGAAATGCCAGGAAAGCAGTGCAGGGACAGCTGTGAGATAATTTCTGTAGTCTGTGAAGAGGGTAGAGGATGTAGAAGGCGGACAGAGATGCTCAGCTTACGAGCTGTGGCTGCTTCGGGGTCCACCCTTTCTCCTGCCCGAGTGTTTCTGATGCCGAGTGATAAGCCGCATCTTGTGGGCTTGCTTGGCAGTCTGAGCCCCAGGCTCCTCCGCATTTCTGGGGGGTGCTTACCACTGTACGGAATTTCTCGGCTCCAAGGGATCTGTGTCATTAGTGTTGGTTGTTTATCGTTATACAAATTCATTTCTGTTATTGTAAATGTCATCAGCATTTGTCGTATGTAAGCGTAGACTGTGTAGGAACCTCAGCGTGGGAACCAGCACACCTCTGAGACGTGGGGAAAGCGCTTTTCAGCACAGCGCTGCCTTCCCACAGTTAATGGATTTTTAAAAGGTAGATATTGTTCTTTGTATCTCTGGCATCTGTTTATTAAATCTTAATATAGATGAAATGCACGACCATCTCAGTCCACGTCCTCGAGCCGTCTCCCCATCTCAGTGACGGGGTGGTACACGATGCCGTACAGGTGGCGGGGGAAGCCTGGCAGGGGATGGACTCCCTGGGGCGGAGCGGAGGTGCACGGGCTGGAAATGTCTGTTCTGAAGGCAGGCTGCGGGTAGCGATCCACATATCTAAATTTTGCTCTTTGTCTACAGACGTGATTCAGGCCTGTGCTGCCAAAGCATGCCGGGAAATCAGACGTTTGCATATCTAGCTTCTAACACACTAAGCGTGACTCCATTCAGGTCAATCTTAAACGTGGCCAAAGCCGTCTATTATTGTGCTCTTGCAGCAGCGCAGTGTGTCATGTGTGCAGGCAGCAGTGCCCCTCTGCAGTCCTGCACCAGCTCCGAAGGGCAGGAAAAAATGCACAGTGCGAATCTTCCAGTGTGCAGCACTGCAAGACATGGTAAAGCTACTCTAAAAGACCATGCATATAAGGACATGCTCTGATTGAGAAAAGAGAAGCAGGAGATTCCAGAATGTGATTCATTAGCCAAAAGAGAGCAGTCTTTGTTTTTATTTATCACATAAGGGTATGTTTTATGTGAAGGTTTTATCAGCCAGAATTGGCTGACTACAGTAATTCTTACAGGAATAAATATGCATATATCCATCTAGATGAGATGTGTAGCCATGTGCAGAAATTTGAAATGTATATATAACTACGTATCTATAACTTCAGGGAGGGTCCCAACTCTTCACAGAATATAAAAGAGCCTACAGCTACAGCTGGTTGGAAAGGATCTGACAAACTTGGGTTGTTAAGGGAGGGAAGGCTTGGGGGAATAGGGGACTTGTCAGAAAATGCCTATTTGAAATCTCCATGAATATGTCAGTTTTAAAGAAATTCAAATAAAAGCCTGTTGAGTTTTGAGTGGGAAAAAAAAACCTGGCTTCCTTCCAGGCTACTCGTCTCATTCCAGGCAACACTTCTTTTCTTGTCTTTTCGCTGTCTGAATTTCTCACCAAATGGAAATTTCAGTTTCTTGCCAGCTGCATCTAGAGTGTCTACACAACATGGACATTTTGATGCAGTTGCCAGCAATATCTCCAGCTAGGGATGAAAACCAACATCCAGAGATAATACAGGATCAGCCATTTCCTTCATCTGAACCTAATGTTTAAAGGCGTATCTTTGCATCTTTATCGTTTCCTTATTATATACCAGTCGCAAGGCCCAGTCTACCAAACTGGTTTTTGAACTGGTTTTGGTCCTTCTTTAAACTTCCCAGATGAGCTCTTAAGCATGCCGTCAGGCAACCCAAGAAAGACTCTATGATGTGTTTTTCTTCCAATAGTCCCTTCTGTGTTGAAGAAAATAAACCAAAAATTGGTAGGTAAAAATGGTTGGGCCAAGCCCATGTCTTTCAAAGAGTGCGGTGATAAAAGGTTTACATAGCAGCTCTGAACAATTAAAATCACGAGTTCTCCCTGCTCCGAGGAGCGGTGCTGTCTTGTTTTTATCCTGCTTTTGTGCAGGACTATACAATTATTGGAGATGGACCTTCTTCAGAATAGGAAATGCTTTTGAAGGCACAAGTACACCCGTGAGGGCAGTGGGGCAGTCCCTGAACATTCAGGGTGGCTTAAACGGGCTTTGACTATGAGCAGAGATCGTTCGCTTGTGGAGTTGAGAGAGATGAATAAAACAAAGATTGCTTGCTCAGAGCTGGACCAGAGCTCCGAGCCTGGGCTACACCACGACCTTTCCTTTCTTCCAGGCCCAGCTGCTAATGAGAATTTATGACCCGAATACCAAAATCTAAAAATAAACAATTGCTTGTCAGGGATATAGGGCAATCCTCAATGTGAGCGTGGCAGCACCAGAAGTTTGTATCTCTGAGCAGCAAGTCTTCATGTTAACCTCACACCTATTTAGGACACACTATACAGGTAGAAGGAAACACATTAAGAGCTCAGGCCCAATTTACCATATGCTACTCTATTAATCCAGTAACGTTACAAAGAAAATTCACTTTGTAGTTTTTCCTGTGCTTTGGCACCTGTTCCTGTACATGATTTTCATTAAGCCCAGATTTTAACTGAACCTCTGAATTTTACAGTGCCACAAAAAACTGTGGAGCCATCTGGTTAAAGTTTTAAAGATGGTTTTCATTAAGATGAAAGTTTTGCAAAATATTTTACCATTTTCCAACTGCTGAGTCAGACATTTTCATAAGAAAAAGATGTTGGCATTAGGCAACGGAAGACTAACCCAATGGATGAGTGACAGCCTGCTCCCTCCCACCCACCCGCCTCCATATTGTACCACATTGTGATCGATGACGTTGGGTGATGCTGGGATATTCAGTGATGACTGTCACTCCAAACACCAAGACGAAATGATTGACCTTGACATCTTTTGTGCGTCCTTCTTCTCATTTTCAAGGTACATGACTCGGCTTGCATTTCTCTCTCAATCATATTCCACAATGGCAGGGATGCATCTCTTTTTGAAAAAAATTGATAGAACTTATCCTTCTTAATATCTCTGATTGCAACAGAAATGATTGCCTACTATTCAACCTCCTTATTCAACAGCACAGTATATAAAACTACACTGAATGAGTTTTCTGCCAAACTGAGGCAATTCAGAGAACACCTCGGTTTTGAAAGCTCAAGAGCATGTTCACTTGAATGAACGGGGTATGGATTTTATAATAGGAAAACAGCGAGTGATTTGAATAGTCTGCAGTAAATTTTCAAAGCAAAGCACTCTGGTTATAGAGACATTGCAGGAGCAAGTACTGCCTGCAATGTTGTTCGTAAGGTTTCCATACCTACAGTCTCCTATGTCCCCCTCCCCGCAATGTACAGTCCCATTTAGCGTTTCATTTTAAACGAAGAAGGAGCTGTGTTTCACAAAGAGGTGAAAATCCTCTGCCTGTTAAATGCAGATTATCACTATCCGAGTCTCATTCAGTTATTCCGAAAGTTCCTTTTGTAGAAACCTGAAGGATTTTAGTAGTTAAGGGTTATACGCAGTACAAACGAGGAAAAAAATTAATTGGTTTTAGAGCAAAATGTGTCTTTCCCCCACGTGTCTCAAAGAACTATTAGAGGTGGTTTTACAGGCATCCAAGTCCACCTCTGTCTTCCCAAAAGCACAGCTCTTCAGACAGGTGTGACATAGGGTGTACACTCAAAACAAAGCACCCTTAAGTCCCAGAGAAGTTAGAAAAAGGGAAAGATGAAAAGCTTTCATCACTGACTGCCAAACTTTACCTACTACCCGGAGGGGAATATATATCATTTCCCCTTCTCATACTGTTTTCTTTAAGAATATGACATCCGTAACTACTTTGAAAGTTGCTAACATTCCTGCCAAGTGCCATGTACTGTTTTCTGTCTTGTCTTTCTAAATCCTGATTTTGAGCCAAAATCAATGGCAGAAAGAAATTGCCCATTGCCTGGCTGGGAAAAGTTTCTGACAGACTGTGTGTGCTGCTTTCTCATGAACAGAGGGACACACAGAATGTCGACTTTATCTGATTGCAACCCACAAATACAGCGCTACGCTAAGAAGAGCTGCAAGGTGATCACTGAGAATACGGAAGAACCTTTTTGGGGTGCTTTTGGTTTTCTGTTTCAAAGTGCATTTTAATGGTGAGCGTAGTCTACTTGTACTGAAGAGACCAAATTCCTGACTTCACACAGGTGATGAGAAAGGGGATGGAAAATCACACGCAGAAGAGCCTTCTTGCAGCTGGCCTCAGCCACCCGACAGCTCAGCAACGGGCGGCAGGGTCAGCACGTCCCTGCCGTTGAGGGGCCCTTTGCGGCATGAGCTTGCGCAGCAGAGTGCAGTGCTTGGGCACCTTCCCCAAATGGTCTCACTAACCTTCTTGCACATATTGCTTAGAAAATACATCTGTGGAAGTCAACTCATTTTTCACCAGCATGTTTCCGTGCAGCCACCTTGTGTCTCCTCCCATCAGTGTCAGTTGTCCTCCCCAGGCAAGGGATGGAGGGGCACGGTGACACTGAGCATCTGCACAGCAGAAGGCAAAGGCGTTCAAAAGGTGCAGCTGGTGGGAGAGCCGTCCTGAGGATAATGCACTCCACACACTCATCCTCTACCATTAATCAGCATTAATTGGGAAGGGGCCCCCCACAGAGGCACCAACTCTTTCTTTTTTTTTTTCATTGTCTCCACCAAAATATTCTACTAATCGACAGAGATTTTCAAAGCCATGAGTCTTAACAGGAGTTTAATGCCTAAAGCTCCCAGTCAGCTTTGAAAAATCTCAACTGTTGTGTTTTTTTTCTCTTCTGCATAGTAACATATGCAACGCTGAGCCATAATGTCTCCAAAATCCCCTGGATTAAGCTGAAAAGCAGGTGGGGAAGGCTGGTGCACGAAAAGCCTCCTGACGCAAAGTCCTCCACTGGCAGTAGAATCGCAGAATCACAGAATCACTAAGGTTGGAAAAGACCTGTAAGATCATCAAGTCCAGAGGAGAAGCAGCATCAGCCAGGGGTGGTGGGGGGCTCTGCAAAGGGGCCCCCACCAGCCCCACGGTTCAGGGAGCCCCAGCAGAAAACCAACCCAAAGCTGCTCCAGGGGTGCGGGGTTTCATTCCCCCTCGCACGCACAGCTGCAAAAGCTCAGAGACCTCCCGACGGCCACGCCAGCTCCTGCTGCAATCCTTCATCAGAAAAGCCCCAAATAATTCATCATAGGGAACAGAGAAAAAAGATAAATTGAACGGCATATTCTAACACGATAGCCTTGGTGAAAGGGTGGCAGTCTGAAAGAACGTTGGGAAAAAGAAAATCTGCACATTAATGAAAAGTAACGAATCCATGATTAGATTGTACGCGCTTTCTGTATATTTTGTGGATGGACTTTACGTGATGTTTGTTAAGTTCTCTTAGCTCACAAATGGTGGACCCCAGAATTAAAGCAACAGCTCGTGTCCCTGCACAAGCAAGAGGCCCTCTGCCTCGAAGGGTTAAACCTTCTCACAGATAGAGGAGGATGTCTATGAAATTCATATGCTTACATCAGTGTTGTGTAACATGCACATGCGGAAGACCTATTTAAATTCATTGAAATGAGGGCTCCGTAGCTGGTCACGCAGAAAGGAGGGTAAGAGCTATAGTCACAAAAAACCAATGAAAATAAACCATCATTTCTAGAGTCAGTCAACAGTTTTACACGGTTTATAAGCTTCTCTTTGCTTTCTCCTAGGATCAACATTTTGCGAGTAAGGATAACTGTAGGCACAGAAAAGATACTTGGGTAGCTGAGTAAGAATAGCTACAGGTGTCATTTGAACATGAAAAAGGGAAAAGTTGTTGAAGGAAAAAATCTGTTTTGCTAAGAGCTGCTGGGAAAAGGATTTGTTATACTCAGAAAGTGAAGCATGTGGTAATGAAGAAAGGAAGAAATAGTATTTTTATAATCTGCATGGTGGACTTGTTCCTAGGAAGCAGAGTCTGCTTCACAGAGCCTCACGTACTGTGCAACAGTCAAATTATCTTAATGGGGGGCAAAGTGACAGAGGAGATGGATGCCTTCCCCTTGAGTCATTCTCTGATAAAGACACATCGCTTAGCTGCAAGATGACAAACTATATGTTCAAAGTGACAAATCATTTAATTAAAATTTACAAGCGGTTAAATACTGTTTGACCCAAATGGAGGCAGTTATCATGAATCAATTTTGGAGGAGGAACTTGACTTTTCAGCAAATCGATAGCTCACAGCTACAGTACCTGGACACTCTCTGCATTTCTTATGTGTGGAGAGCCCTTTTGCTGGCTGCTGTAGAGTCTGGTTCAGAAAAGATCTCGATCAAGTTGAAAAGTAGTAACAATTTTACTTAGGCAGTGTTTGAACACTCTCAAGTTTCATGAATAGTTAATGTCACGTCAAGTGTTCAAGAAAAACGCTCTTATATCTTAAGAGCAAATAGCTCAGATTTTGATGAGTTATGTTTTTTCATTGCATATACAGGCCAGTGGAAATTGCAATCATCTTTCATGAAAAGGCTCAGCAGTTTTTATTACAGGGAAGTAAGGGTGGCCATTGCATTTACTAACTAATGTAGTAAATGTAAAATTGCCAGGGTAACACGCTTTTTTATTTATGCTGCTGAGCACGTAATGTGCTGGTAGTTTCATAAAAATAGATATTAGAGGAATTTCACATGCCAGCAAGCTGTAGATCTCTTTTATGTATATGACTTATCCAGTGTCCTTCTATTTAAGATGTACCCCATTACAAAGAACAAGATTAAGCAGTATTGACATACACAGCAAACTCGAGAGATAATGCCGGTCTGGTCAGTTGTAATTCAAGGGGGCACTGTACTTTAACTCTTCTGGAATTAGTAAACAGTTCGACTTCGTTATTTATTTCATCCATCACCTTATTATAGTAAAAGCACTATTGATGATTAATTGATTGGCTATTAGCGTGGTTCAGCAGTAGACTTCCATGGATTATGTTTTTTTTAATATACCTATAAAACGAGAGCAATATATACACTATGCAGAAATATGACCAAGAGAAACCCCAAAGAAATGCTTAAGAAAATCAGCAGAATAGCTGACTAAAAAATGCATCTTTAGAAATCATCTGACAACTACCTCACTGGAAGATTTGTTTAAAGGTTGTCAGCTCCTCCAGCAAAAAAAGTTCCTTTCTCATACACAGTCACCAAAAAAAGGCAAGAAATCATGTACTAACCTGCTTAGCTCAATATCCTTTGTCAAGAGCAGAGGAATGATGTTGAAACTCTCCCGAAACTGTAAAGTTCAGTGTAAAAAATTATCATTCACAATGCTGTATGACATTGCCTCAATGTAGCAGAACCAACAAAATCTTCATGATGTATGAGAACTATCAAAGGTTGCCACTGAATACATAGATTTAATACGCTGCTTAATTCAAGAGCTTATTTACAATGTCACACTTCATTTTGAGGAAAATGATTCTGACAAGCAATCATTTAAAAAATAGAAAGAATGTTTTACAAAAGGTCAGAAGTACAAATATTTTACATATTAACTACTAATAAATTCATTTCCGCTAAAAGTTAGAAGGATCAGCAAATGTCTTCAAAGCTATTTACAATGTTTCAGCACAAGACCCAACCTCTGATTACCAAAGTAAGTTGTAAATAATTGTCAAGTATGCAGATGAGACAAAAATTCTATCAAATTAAAGTAATTAGCTCCCAAGTCAAATTTTTCTGTCACATTAAAATGCTTTTCCTTTTCTCAAATGTGACACTTACAAACGAGGGCAACATTGTCAGAGAAGCAGTTATTGTAGGCTGCCAAAATTATGTGCATAAGTATCCGATAGCACACACTACGCATATTACTTTCAAAACAACCTGTGTTTCTCAGCAATTGACTTCATACCTCCATAGTTTTGTTAAAGCATCACACTTCTGAATTGGGCAAATTTATCAAACTTGAACCCTTGCAGGCGACTCAAAAGTTACACACTTTGTATGGAAATCTGAGCGTGGTTATCTGTCAAGGGGAGTCACAGTTCTTGGCTTTTCTTGGTTCTTCTTCATTGAAGAACCTTTCCAGACCACATGGTTTGGGATACAGATGAGAACTGGGTTCCCCAAGTTACATACTACAACACAAGGATGAGGGAATGAGAATGGGAATGGGAATGGGAATGGGAATGGGAATGGGAATGGGAATGGGTGGCTGGCTTGCTTGTCCCAGTGCTTTCCCTACTGCTTTTCTAGTCTTCTTCTCAATGTCCTCTTAACCAAAGCTGTGTCTATCATGTCCAGTGGAAGATCATGACCCATTCTCCTCTGTTTAATTTGGACTTCCATGCAGAACCCAATGTCAGTCTGTTCTAGACTTGATGTCTTTACCCTCTGTGTATTTTTTTCTATTTAATTTTAAGCCAAACAAGCGATTATTGGTTTTGTTGGTTGTTATTGCTACAGATGATAAAAAAATCTGGGCTAGATGTGTACCGTATATATGTAGGTAAGGGGGTAGTCCCAGCCTTGAACACATCACATCTGAAACCAGCAGTATAAGCGTAAAACTGCATAATATAATGAAATAATTTCATTATTTATTTGTTCTTTTCCTGCAAGTTTCCCTTAAAATGATCCCTTTCTATTGCTATCCCCCTCTACCTCTACAGTTGTTGCTATGCTACATCTTCCAGAGAAGACAAAAGGGTTTAGGCTCAAAAATACAAGCTGGTTTTGTGGTTTCCTTTACCTGGACTGTGCCAAGAGCAACACAGGTGAAGCATGCCTCCCGGAGGGGAGCACACACATGGGAGCGAAGCGTTCTTACGGTGCGAGGGATACTCTGGCAAGACATGTAGCTGAAAGCTGTAGTATGCCTCTTAAGACATAGAAGTGTGTTGTACTTATGACGTTAGCAAGCACATCTATCTATCTGCTAAGTACTTCTGCAAAATAAGAATTTTTTAACTTTTGAATAATGAAAAATATGTAAGCTACAACATTTTACTATGTTTTTTCAAATCTAAAACAGTCTAAAATAATTAGAAGTTTCAAATAGAAAGCCTGTCAACTAAAACAAAATAGTATACATACGTGCTTCAGAAACAGTGTATACATCACACTGCAGCTGTACAAAAAGTCATCTTTCTAGAAGCAAAGCTTGGAAGATGAATGTGACATCCGTATTTACTCACTGCAGTGTAGCTCCAGGGTTAGGTAACCATACACATCATATAATCCTACAGTACATGGGACCTGCAATTGCCTAATATGCTAAGATTTCACATAAATAAGTTCAACAGAAATTAGTTCTGATATAAATTATAAAGAAGCATTTTACAGTAATGGAGGGCTTCAGTAGCTACATCTTTCAGAAAATGATCTAAAAGTGATTTCGTGGTTCATTCTCAACAGAAGAACTTCTTTTCCCTTTTCTACAAATTTTGAGTTTTTCCATACATAAACTCAGAAAAAAATTTTCTCACCAAATCTGGTCCAAGAAGGACAGTTTGGGAGTTGTACATTTTTCTTTTGGATTACAGCTTAAAATATACAATAATTAAGAATAGCCCCAATTCAGTATCTATTTAGAACTTATGTCTGAGTCCATGTATGTCTCAGAACTAGGATACCTTTACTGAGATCTTGAGAAATACTATGAATCATAGAACAGCCCAGGTTGGAAGGGACCTCGGAAGATCACCTCATCCAACCTTGCGCGGGGAGTTGGACTAGAGGAAGTTGTCCATCCTGTTTGCAATTACCATGCACCATCCCACAGAAATACAATGCAAAGTATTCTTGTATCTCACCGCTCAGAGTCTGGTGCACACTGGTGCAGTACCTCCTTACAGACACATAACTAGCACGTTTTAAATCTGAGGACATTATTCTTTATCATATCTTTCCTATCAGAGCTAGAATATGTTATTCTGAGCAACGAACAGCATTCTTGTAAGTGGGGGCAAACATAAGCTGCATTTCCTGGCTTTGCTGACTACACTGGTGTTACTAAATTATTTTTCTCCTGATAGATAATAGAGTGCTGTATATTGTGCTGTCCAGTTTACACAGCTCTGTATCGAGGCGTTGCCTTTCTTTTATAAAGCACTGGTAATTCTGAAATCCAGTGGAAAAAATATTCAGTCATGTCCAATTCTCAGTTCAAGGAATTAATGCTTTAGCCAGGCTTCAGATGTCTATAGAAATGTCTTGATAGTAAAACTCAGGATATTTTCTCTAGGCTGTTTCTTTTTTTTCCTGGCAATGACCAGGAGGTCAGGCCCCGCAGCGTGCATCACTAGATGGAAGAGGCTGGTGACATGAACGGCCGATCTATTTAAGAAAAAAGATGCAACACCATGTTATTTATTGCAACACCACATTATCTATCAGGCAGGTTACACAGATGTTATAATTTTTACTTCAGTACTATGCAACTGTGTTCTAGCCTACGAAGCACAGCATTAATGGAAACATCTGCAATTAGGCTAGAGTTTGGGGTTTTCAGCGGTGGGGGGGATTTTGGGGTTGGTTTTGGTTTTTTGCCTAGAGGTGCTTACAGACAGATTGCGTTTCTGAAGCCAACCTTGTAGCTTTGCCTGCATTGCCAAGCTGGGGAGACAGCAATTTGATAATCTCCCTTGACTTTTGTTAGAACTCTGAGTTGGAATTTTCACCATTTCATGGACTATTTTTATTAAATAGGCCTTATTTTGCTAATGAAATCCTAGATAGTGTTTCTAGCTCATTAATACATAGTAGTAGATCATATAACTCTGACTATCAAGCTATGCTAGGTTTGCATTTATTCAACTTTTCTCATATATGCTCCAAAGAGGCAGAGTGGATCTGATTCCAGAAAGCACTCTTTGTTTGGCCTTTGGGCTAAGTAATAACTTTTATTTGAAGGCAAAGTTATTTAAGTCACTGAAGATAACCTCACCAAAGCGATTACTGCTGCAATAAAACACGAAATAATATTCAAAAAAATCTTTACTTTTTTTTAATAGTCCTTGGGTAAATTATTTTTAGCACATCTGAAGAAGGAGAGGAAAGCTTGGCAAACTCATAGAAAATGGCACTCACGTTTTATTTCAAGCCATAGAAACAACAGTGCCCTTTAACTTAGTAATAGCGCTAATGTGGGAACATTAGTGATAATTATAGCCCTTCAAGGTCTGATCCCACAAAGAAATGGGTTAAAACTGCAAGTTTATGTAAAGCATTTGGATCTGTTGTTGTTTCTATTACGCAAAGAGAAAGAAGAGAAAGAGGAAGGGGACTAGAAGACGGTGCTTAGTCTAACGAAGTGAAACCACGCACGAGTAGTGCCTGTGGAAACAGGGCAGTGAGATCCAGGAGGAGACTGAGCTCATCCAAAGATAAATTTATCCCGGGAATAAGAAAATTCCTACCCGTTCAGAAGCACAACTGTAGAGGAACCTTCCTCTGATTGCTCCCAGTGGAGGACAAGTAACTGCTTTTAAGACAGATCTTTAAGTATTTATGAGGGAAATCACAAGACAGCGTGCAACAGCAGAGCTGGGTTTGATAAGCCCAGAGGCATATGCTAATTACAAGTTCCACAGCTGCATTCGTTTTTCTACGAGAATTAAAGATCTGTTCAAAGTTTTCTGCGCAGTTTGCTCACAACGGGCATGTCCTTAAGCCATTGGAAAGAACTGAGGGGCAGTTTCTAGGAGAGGGCAATGGAGCTGCGGCCCGTGCCAGGGACTGGGGAGTTGCCTCCAAGAGCTGCATGCTGAGGTGGTTGATCTTTGTCTCTGCCATGAGCCACCCTCCCTTTCCTCCTGCGGAACCTGTTACATCTCCGGTTCCAGAAAGAAATGAAATGTTTCCGTCACTGCTAATTATGACTCATTCCTGGTTTATTATTTTTTAAAGGCCCAAAGAGAACATCTGGAAAGGTCTCTTCCCACAGGCAAGAGAGGTGGTGTCTACTGTTATTTTTGACAGATATTTGTACACACTGCTCTTAAAACTCTGCAGTGATGCAGATTCCTCATCCTTTCCATGCAACCCAGAGCTAAGTTTGCCTTCACAGCTTTTCTGGGTCCTACCTGCTGCAGGTCAGACCTGTTGATCCTGTTCTACCTGCTACAGACACAAGCAGATCATTCCCTGACCTTCTCCAGGGGCAATCCTTATGTGTATCCCACGGTTGTTATTAGGACTGCCTCTCCTCCTCGGTTTTTGAACTGTCCTGCTGCTCCAAGCTTTCCTCCTAGGTGAGATGTTCTCCTTGTTCTTCTCTGGGCTGTGTCTGGTCAGTCTGTGCGTCTCCCGAAGTGGCCCATCCACGCCGGACACAGCCCTCCCGTGCTGAGGAGAGCAGCAGCACTACTTCATGGGCTGCGCTTCTATTTACACACCCCAGCAATGTATTTCTCCTTTCGTAGCAAGACAGCATGGATGATCCACTGCAATCACAGACGCTTTTCTGAGGAATTGTCACAGAGTCAGTTCTTGTTCTTCCAGTACACGTGCACTTGGCTGGTTTTGTTAAAGAGCAGGATTTTTTTGGCCTTATTGAATTGATTTTTTTTTCCTGGTCAAAAGGTTTCTCTTAGTCACTAAGTTTATTTTTAATTTTAATCTACCCTCTCAAAAGCATGCAGCTCCTTCTCATTACAGCACAAGCAGCTTTGAGGTCCTTGCATTAAAATCCCAGCTCGGGTCACCCTGGGACGGTCCCTGTATCGCTGGTCAGTGCTGGAAGACTTGGGGGAGACGGTTTGGGAGTGTCGGTGACTCGGTGCACGCTGCAGTTTGTTCTGAAGAGCTATGTTCAGGCTCAGCCTACTTTGACGGGCAGCGAGGTGTCTGTTCAGTGCCATCGATTACCTGCTCTGCTTTACTCTCCAGACAAGGCGCTTGGCTGATTTCTCCTGTCTCCTTTACCGGCTAAAGGCAGGGATCAGGTGGTGATCCGCTTAAGCACAGGGTTGGTCCCAGGACTGGGGCTGGTATCTCCTCCGTCTGTTACAAGTCGTCTCAGACCTCTGAGGCTGGCACACACCCGCAGTTCGGAAGTTCCTGAAAGACACTTTATTTGTTCCGGTATGACTGTGCTTCTCAGCTGTGCAAAGAAATTTGAGATAACTTGAGTATAAAGGATGATCTATAAAGCCAAATTTCATTCTATTCCCTCACAGTAATTTTCCTCATAAATACTTCTTGGGATTATGAAATATTCCTTGCAGTAGAAACCAGGGCTGCACTATTTTATCCTGTTAAACATTAAGGCACTCTGCGTTCAGTGCCTGCTTCATTTATCCTATTAATGTATTAGCAGGATTCTTTTACTTTGCATGATTTAATGGAAGGGGGGTTTTATTTGATATGATCAAGTTTATCTGTGTCTAAATGAAATTCCATTAACGATATACCATACAACAATGCATAAGGGTTTAAAATTGTTTTTGTTTTTTGCAGCTGCAACAAAAGCATGTCTGCACGAGCTGAAAGATTAGAGAGAGCCTGCTTTGTCTGAGCACCATTATTTCTCTGATTTTATGATACCCAGAGACATTTGCTTGAAGAAATAACTTGATAGACAGCAGTGTGTGGGCAGTCTATTATTTACACTGATTATCTACAAAACAGGCTTTCGTGTTAGGCCTGCTGTTGTTAAGTTTCTCCAAATCACCATTGCCCATTTTTCATGCGTTTCCTGAATCCATTGTAAATACAGAAATAGGGAGTAACTAAAACGGTGCATGCCCGGCTCCCATTGAAAAGCCCACACTTACCAACACTGCTGAGTAAGAACAGCAGCCAGAGCGTATCATTAGAGTGAGCAGTAACTACAGAGGGGTTTAGGTACCACTGTGTGATAATTGCCTGTAAATGGGGACTTTTCTATCGGCAACCGTATGCTGAAATTTAAAATGCAAGTTTGGAAACAAATCACATCTAGGTAATAAAGTTTTAACAATACCTTTTCATTGTGAAAACAGTAGCAATATAAAGTGCTTACATTCAAATGTATTCAAATGCAGTAGTTTGGGTTCTGAACACAGAATCCTGTGTTCAGTGTTGGGCCCCTCACTCCAAGAAGGACATTGAGGTGCTGGAGCGTGTCCAGAGAAGGGCGACAAAGCTGGTGAGGGGTCTGGAGCACAAGTCTGATGAGGAGCGGCTGAGGGAGCTGGGGTTGTTCAGTCTGGAGGAGAGGAGGCTGAGGGGAGACCTCATCGCTCTCTACAACTCCCTGAAAGGGGGTTGTGGGGAGGTGGGTGTTGGTCTCTTCTCCCAAGTGACAAGTGACAGGACAAGAGGAGATGGTCTCAAGTTGTGCCAGGGGAGGTTCAGGCTGGATATTAGGAGAAATTTCTTTCCTGAGAGAGTGGTGAAGCACTGGAAGAGGCTGCCCAGGGAGGTGGTGGAGTCACCATCGCTGGAGGTGTTCAAGGAAGGTGTGGACGTGGCACTGCAGGACATGGTTTAGTGGGCATGGTGGGGTTGGGTTGGTGGTTGGACTCGATGATCTGACAGGTCTTTTCCAACCTTAGTGAGTGTGTGATTCTGTGATTCTGGGTTGTATCACTGTTTTTTAACAATTCAATGGTGTACGTATACTGAATGAATAGAAAATGTTAATAGCTTCTGTAGGTCTCTAACTATCATATCACTAATAATTAGATGCTGAACTTCTTCAAAAAGCACCTGTTGACACTGCGGACCACAGTGATTCCCTTGGCACGTGAAGTAAAAACATCCAAAATCAAGGTTTTTGAGTTATCAGGGTCTTGTGCCTAGGTGCAAGATATTCCATGTGCCTCCCTTCTTGGATAGGATTTTTTCTTCTGATATCTTAAATACTCTTCAACAATTTTGTCCATTTAATTAGAATTAAAAGGTTATCTTACCCTCTCTCAATTAAGTTACCCAAATTTTGTCAATCCACCTGTAACTTTACATAAGATCAAATTACTGTGATTTTTTTAAAGTACAAATTAGCTGGAAAAATTACTCACCATTTCTTTGTTTGAAAAATTAGAGATGTTTGTTTCTCTAAAATACACCCCCCCCCTTTTTTTTTTTTACATTAAATCTTTTGCTGTGAACAATAACCATCAGATTTAAACCTGGATTTCTATGAGAAGAGTCAATGACAATTTGGAAAATAAAACATCGGATTTTGGAAGCTGACAGGAAGGAGGAATGAGTTTTAGAAAAACAATATAATTTTAGGGTTCCGTTTGTTGGCACAGCTTTTGAAAGTGGGTTGTTCATCGGAGAGAGGCTGCAGAGGTGGTTGACCCAGGCAGGTCTCAACAAAGTGAAACTGAGGGAAAGCAAAGAGGAGACAGCAAAAAACTTAAAGGTAACTCAATTCAATGACCCCTTGGCACCATCACTACCCACGGAGCACGGCTGCTCCTTGCTGCTGCCCACCAAAAGTCTTCCCAGCCCAGGACTGTATTTCCAAACGCAACTCAGCCGAATTGATGGCTAGATCTTTAACCGCGTCCTCTTCAGCCTGAGCATGGGATGCTCTCCTTAGAAAAGAGAGCAATTCTGTTTGCAAGATAACACTTCGCTGGTGAGTCAACCTAAGGGGGTTGGAGGTGCTTCCATATCCATAACACATATATTGAGATGCCTGCACTAAGTACTTTTGAGAAGTTGCTGACTTTGGAAATGCTTTGTTCCAGAGAGTTATTTGAGAACAGAAATTAAGACGCTTAAAAACCTTTTGCACATAGTTAACAACCTCCATCAGTTATGGTCTTGCTTTCTCTATAAGCTTAATGAAATGCAGCTGTTAAGTGTTCACTAAGTAGGTCTAGTTTGAACAACTGCAAAATGTGTCTGGCACGCCCCATCACATTAATAAGCAAGCAAAAATCATCTTGCTTAAAATTTACATTACTGTGTGTATTTTTAGCTGGTTTTAAATTAGTACTTTGCTGTTTACAATATTTAGCATGAGTTATTTTGTGAGTGGGTAGAAGGGGAAGGGAGACTCTGACTATTGTGGAGGGCAGGGAGGGAAGTGTATCTCTTCTGCTGCCTCCTTGGACGTTCGTTTCCACAGCCAAGGAACCCAAATTCCCAGGCAAAGATCCCCACAATTAGGAAATTACAATACTGGGTGGCTGAGCTCGTTATCATGTTTTGATTGCTTGACTTTCTTTTTAGTCCTGTAAATATCATATTTTATATTTTAACTCAGTCAGAATCAGTGTAAAGAACCAGTTTTGAATTAGATACAGAGCATATCACAACTGGGTTCTCTATGACTGAAACAAGAAATGCTTCTTTCTTATTTCCTGTGCTTACACAGAGATACGTGCAAACACACACAGGGATAATAATTTCACTTTAACACATTGCTGATGGCCTGTCTGTCATCTCAAGTGTTTAAAATATAGGCTTTAGTATTCTAGTGCAACAAATAGTTGGGTTTTGCTTCTGCAGTTATAGCAATAATCTTTTCTTCTCTGTATTCCTATTCTAAAGTTCAAAAAATGCTGCATTATTCATTCAAATTAGAAATAAGAAACAAATCAGCATAAGCCATTCCTTTTACAGCATCTCACAGCAGCCTTGTGTGAATGCCAAGGAATAGGATATGACAATACCCCTCTCTTACCAATTCCATCGGTCTGTTGGGGGGGCTCATCTTCCGAATCTTCCTGCCACCACTCACATTTTGGAGAATGACAAAGCCACTCTTTTAAGAACCTCGCAGTTTTTGGCTATATCCTCTACAGCTCTGTCTTACAATAAGCTGAAGAAGTTGCATAAATCCGTCCGGGCAGAGTTAGCTCATGGACAACTTTTGCAGTTTTTCCTGTCTCCTTTCTCACGGATTTTCAGATATATTGGTCTCGGTAGTGCTGAGCAACTCCTGGCTAGAAAATATACAAAAGCAAAATTCTACCCAAAATTACACCCACGCGACCCAGAGAACGGCTGCACAGGCATTAACAGCAAAATTTGGCTGTTCCCTATACTAACTTATTTGATGTAGATGATGCTATATGGAGGCAGTGTCCCCCAGCACGTTCCTCCCTTGTTCCCAGCGTAATCCTTGTCCTTATGGTTTAATTAGCAAGGACTGGGGAGGCAAATGAGCACTGTGCACAGGCGAGGGCACGTCCAGTGGCATTGCGCTACCTCGTCTAACAGTTTGTCACACTCAGTAAAAACGTTTTTCAGTGCCCTGTAAGCCATCACACAAAATGTGTTTCACTTTGCCGAAAGCCGGGGCTGCGTAGCTCTTCACTGATTTCTTCACTTGACTTTCTTTGATGGGGTAAGCAAAACATTTTGACCGTACATCACTTAGAAAATAATCTCTTGCAAATGTATGCCTTTATTTAAAATATAAGCATTTTGCATTTCAAATGTGTTCTGGGGATGTTGGCCTGGGCAGTGCTGTACGTTTCTCTCTCATTAAAAGGAATTTCAGTGATTCATACCAGTAACAGAGGAACGTCATACTGGAGAGGACCTCTGAGTCACCACATCCAGCTCCCAGCTACCACAGACACGGTCCAAATGCATTTCAACATTACTTAAATTATCAGCATTTTCCAAGTGTTATTATCATGGTCAAAGCTCTGTTTAATCAAAGTCTCCATCTGGCACACACTTCAAAAGAGCCTCCTTGTTCAGATTTATCTATTTAACTTCACTAGTGAATTTTCCATCACTGTAAATTTCCTGTCTCGGGCGCTTAGCCTTGGGGATGATTGCATTTGCATAAGACTAAACAAATCGGTGTCTTTGCGGATTCATTTTTATGCCAGATTTTAAGGTTTTGTTCTCCCAAGGTCAAGCTTTCTCCAGTCCCGCCTGGCCTCCGAGGCACAGAGCGAGGCTTCTCTTCTTGACAAACTTTCCTTTGGTCAAAACACTCGTAAGCCTGTTCTAGCCCTCTCCAAGCAGATTACCTCTCCTATCACAAACCATTGCTTTCTAATTCAGTCTTTTATAGACTGTCGACCCGCTCCTCCAAAGCCATAAATCCTCAACTAACATCAAGTGTAACAATATTTAGAGATGTTATCTGTAGGACTCAGCTGAGCCTTCAGAGTCCCATTATCTTGCAATCTTTTCTTTTAAAAAAACATTTTTGACAGCCCAGTCTTTTTCATCTTTTTTTCTTACTGCTTTGACCTTGAGTTAGTTTATTCCTTCCTTCTCTGTATATTTTAAATGTTGCACAAAAAAACTGTTTATTAAGGCTTTCCTATAATAAATCATTAACCTGAGTATAGTTAAATGAAAAGCTTATTAACATCTCTCTGCATAATCCACTTAACAGAATTAGCCTTGCTTATTCAGACAACCTAAAGAGGTCCATGCCTTTGTCTACAAGACATCAGCATTAAAGCTTATAATTATTTCTGGTTATGCAGGCCTTGGTGTTAGGAAATGCTGGTTTGCATGTTTCAGCGTAGTACTTTTCCTAATGTCTTGTATTAATTAGTGATATAATATTCCTTTGTTCCTTTCCATTCGCCACCAGGAGAGATGTCTGAATATAATCCGATCTGTGCTAAGAGCGTGCTTAAATATTTTCACAACTGCTAACTCTTATAAAACATTAGGATTATGTAGAATAATCTCTAAATTAGAAAAAAAGGAGAGCTTGATAAGGGCACGTGGACTTCAGAGGCATGCACATAGGGACCTCGGCCCGCGGTCGTGCTCCGACGGCGGTGGAGGGCACGGCGAGTCCCGACCTTAGCAGGGGTTTCTCCTTCCGCAGGACTGACACCGTGTAAATGATTCCCAGGAACGATGCTAGATGCGGTCTCATCAAAAGTGGGAAACAGACACGTCCATAACTAATAACACAGGGAGTTACAAAGCAAAGGGGGGAACGAGAGCAGAAACTTTCTCCACGTGTCTCTGTCCCTGCTGCAACAAGAGCAACGGCTGACACAGATCTACTGATAATTTTAATGTATTAAGGGGGATTAGACAAACCTGGTAACGCTTATGAGGACACGGTGCAGCACGTGCACACAAAATCCGTCTCTGGAACCTACTGCCGTATGTCTATATTGAGGGCTACCCTCAGCGGGGAGGTGGCGACTGCAAATCCCAAGGAGCACGGGGCTCCCCGCGGAGATCCGCGGGGGAAGAGCCGTCTTCTGGGAGAGGGCACGCACAGGGCCCAGCGGGTCCCTTGGCAGCTCCTCAGCGTCACTGCCGTGTGCACAGCTCGGCTCGATACCCTGCCCCTGCCTTACCAGGCAGGACGCTGCTTGGCGGGCTCTGAGGAAAATTTAAGGACTTATCCATTAGCAAGAAAGGAAATTATTATCCCTCAATGACCGAAGCTGATATATTTTAAAGTTATTGCACCTTCTACATCCTAGGTCATTTTATATTTCGAACATCAGACTTTTCATCAAGCTCATGTTAATCTTCTGGCTAGATGGAAATTCACTGTCTTTTAAGGTACCACCACCATGGCTCTGAACTGAATTTGCACCACCAGATCAGCACAAGGGGAGCCAAGCAGTCTGACCTTGGTTTCTATTTCAGATAGTTACCAAGACATTGTTCTGGATGGGAATCTTTAGCCAGATAAATACCTCTCTGTGGGCCAGCCGCTGTTCTCCTTCCCCTCTCCGTGAACCAGAAGCTTCACACGCTGTAAAAACACTTATAAACAGAGTGTTCCGTTATAATGGTGGTGATTGGTGTGATGGAAATGCCTAGGATAGCTGCAGATGTAATCAGGGAGTCAAGTAATTTGTGCTTTTATTTAATACCTAATCATACATACCTCCACCATTATCTCGCTCTACAAATATTAAGACTGCAAGCCTGTGTGTCTGTATAAAACAATGACATTCAGTGATAAGATCCTAGTGGGGGGAAAAAAAGCAGCTGTGAGTTTTATGCTATTGTCAAACATTTAAACCTTTTCATTCATTCCTAAACTAAGGGTTTTAGTCTGACATAGCGAACCTTCAAAAAAACCCTATGAAAATTAACCAGTCCAAGTACAAAAGGACCTTGCCTAGCGTTAAGCAGCAATGATAATGAAAGCAAAGACTACTCAGTACTTATAAAAAATTACTATTCGTTCTAGATTAATGACTAAGCAGATCATAGTAAGAATCTTTAAATTTGAAAAGTAAGTTTGTTTGCTTTTTACAGTTTGTAAAACACCACAAAAGATCTACAGAATTTTGTTAATATTTAGGAACAAAATTTTCTTTTGCCAGCAAAGCATTCAGGGAGCCACAGGCAAAGTTAATCAAAATACTGAGGTGAAAAAGAGAAGGACTGCAGAAGCTTGTTAATTTTCAAGAATTTTTAAGAGCCAAGCACGACATTTTAAACTGTATGCCATCCAATAGACTTACCACGACTTTGTAATTGATGCAACCCGCTTGCCGCTAACAGTGAGAGAGGGACAGCTGCTTATAAATTCACTTTGGAGGCTAGATACACTTGGAGATTTCCAGAAGTCAAATTAAAGTTAAGAGGCACAATGATCTGGCAAGACTTTCCCAATCAATAAGCCACCATCCGTCATACCCGAGACAACCGGCTGTTCCCCAGCTGAACACACAGGCAGCGCCCTGCCCGTTTCTGCCAGCCGAGCTGCCCAAAGGGTGCTCTAAGTCGGGCTGCTGATTATAAAAGGAGACTATTAAAGCAAGCCGAAGAGCAGTCAGGCTTTTCCCACCAATGGATGAATTAAAGGATTGAAGAAGCGCACCGTGATGCCCGTGCTGAACTGCTGGTCCTGCACAGGCATATAGCAAATGGTTGGTGGTTGGACTTGGTGATCTTACAGGTCTTTTCCAACCGTAGTGATTCTGTGATTCCGTGATTCTGTGAAATGTTTTCCAGCTACTGGTTCCAGTTTGAATTAAAATAGCCTGGCTTTTTAAACCTGCAGTATGCAGTTCCAAAAAAAGCCCTTTAAAGCCAGTTTCTGATCCGTTTGCCTGGTGGCACACCATGGATTTTGGGGACATTTCCACAATGACAGCAATGTCTTTGTTCGGGGGGACTCTTGGGGCCATGGGGACACAAATGTGAATAGCTCCAGGTTGATTTTGGTTTTAGATAGCAAATGTCGCTGCAGGTCTCAGTAAGTGAAGCTGTACCCAGCAGGTACTAATCAGCGGACCCTAATTCCAGCAGGCTTGCACCAGTTTTCCCTCTTGAAAGGAATCTGAGGAAATGCAAGAGGTATTAGGGGGGCTGGAGAATAATTTTAAATTTCAGCTTAAGCCTTTCAGAGCATCAGTCCCCGTGAACCTGGAAGCCACGCAGCACCGCTGGATTTCATTCTTTATTGTAACGCCAAAGACAGGTTCAAAGAAACTCAGAGAGCTTATTAAATGGTTTTTTGAAGTGAAATCTTGTTTGTCAGACCCAGCCATAGCATTGACACCCTAGCTCCCCAGTGGAGGTGAGGTGTGGGGCAGGGTGGGGTTGAACAGGGCTAAGATATGGCTCATGGATCTGCAAAACCAGCCCCTGCACTCATTTGGCATCCCTGTGCCACGTGAACTCAGCCCTCGGGGCAGTTTATTCAAACCCAGCAAAGTCCAGTCACTTAAAACGGGTCCAGATTTGCTTCTCCTTCAGGCTTCTTTCACATCAAATTCTGGTTAGCCAGCTTTGGGAACCATAACTCTTTCCTCTTATCTACCCAAGTCTATGTGTTTTTCCCCCATTAATTCACCTAGTACCTTTGTGCTGAAACAATCCAGATATGATTTAATAAGCTTTAGAAAGATAGTACTGGTTCATATGCAGGAAATCAGATTTACATAATTTTCCACTCGCTTTTATAACCACCGTAGTTCAAATTATCTTTACGTTGGGGAAACTCTTTTAATATGATAAAATGAAATACCACCTATGCTATGCTTCAGCTTGCGAGCCTGGTTTTTGTAATAAATTAAATGTTGATTTGTCATACTGACTTATCACAGAAAGTTCCTTTCTAATGGGAAGACAGCGCCCTGTCCTGCAGTTTGTCATGGTTATAAGTCACTAAACTAAGCTTCAAAATCAAGCTTCGTCTTGTAATATTTTTTTATTACCTGAACCTTTCTGCATGGCGAGGGGAAATGAATGATTTTTGGTTTTATCACATACTCTGCGCCTAATAAAATGTCATACATTGAAAATGGACCCGGTAGCACATAGCTCAGATTTCTGTATAGAAAGCAAAGGGATGTTTATGTTTTAGTGATCAGAGTGAACAAGACTTGAAATTTAGGAGACTGCATTCTGCAAAAGCACGGCTCCTCCCTGCACACGCCGCCAAGCGAGGTCCTGCTCTCCTCCCTGGGCTCCATCCTGCCCGCACCATGCAGCCCTCCTGGACACGCCAGCAGCACGGCTCATGTCCGCCATCAGGGATGCTTTATTTCTCCTCCTCTTCTCTGCCCAAAAGGGAAGCGCATGAGGATTTGCTGAAGTTTGCTTACTACAAAGGTGTAAGTCCACTCCAGAGGTGGACTTAGCACTGGCGAGGGGCAGCGGTGCTGTCGGAGGTGCCTTGCTCCTGGGCAAGGTGGTGGAACAAGCTTTGGCTTGGCCCCAGGGAAACTGTCTTCTCCACCGTTGGTACCTGTTCTGTGTAGCCGCCTCCCATGTACCTGCAGAGTAGAGCTGTTGGCTGAAGTCTCCTCTTCAGACCATCTCGTGGTGTTCTTGGTCCAGATAGCCCAGTGCCTTGAGGACATCTCGGGACAGCAATGTAACGGGGTGAAAGGAGACATCCTGTAGGAGGGGCAGAATCCTCCACATGGTATCCAAGGCCCCACCAGCCCTGGGCTCCGAGGCGACCTCTTCTCTTTGTCCACACATGGCTCATGTTTTTCGTGAAACACGTTAGTGGTTTCTCCGTTTTGCAGCCAAGCCTTTGGCTTTGAGCATCCCGAGCTCACTCAAGATGGGTCATCAGGAATGAGCTTGGAAATTTCCGTTTTCCTCCTGCTTTTCTGACACCTCTGTCCTCTGCAAGGAAAAGGCCTTGAGCACCAGGACATGGGCACCAGGCTGGCTCAGTCTTGCTCAGCACCCACCAGCTGATCTCCATCCATGTTTCTGGGAGACATTGGGTCAGTCTAGTCAAAAAAGCAAATTCTGCAACTTGTATCTAAATAAAGTGCCATTAACATAAGCGGCGCCTGCTTGTAGAAATGGCACTCGATACAAGACTTGCACGGACATTACGTTTTAGAATAATCTATATTGTATTCATATAGTCTGGAAAGCAAAACCTTTGATACCAGTGTTCAACTAAAGAGCACAGGATGCTGTGTACGTCTGTAAGAGGTCGGGGTTTTGTGCATCATATAGAAGAAAAATATTCGATTTGAGAGAAATTTTGTACAGAAATCTGCAGGCCAAAGTGAGCCTACAGTGCTTATTTAGCAGCCGAACATCCCCATAGAATCATCCTGATAGCTTCGGCGCAGTGCAGGGTGAGGTAACAGGTCCTTTTCCTTCCTCCTGCCTGGGGCTTTTCGAGAACAAAATCGTCGGTTTCTGCCCGGGTCTGTTCCCGCGCCGCAGGCAGGATAGCCAGCAGATGCTCACAGCTGCTGCAAATGATTGTCTCCTCACTTGTTTCTCGACACTGTTTTCTTCTATTTTAATTCTTTTTTGCATGCACTTACTGTAATATTTACTTAGGAATTTGAGAAGGCTTTGTATTAAAGCAAGTAAATACAATTTCTTCAAAGAGACTGAAAGTAAATATGAATCTCTTTGGCTAAGCAAAATTGTCAAACTTTGGCTCCTAAAGTTAGGCAGAAAATGAGTTGTTTTCCAACAGAGCTAAAAATATTCACTTCTCATTGATTTCAGTGGAGATCTTAATGCTCAGTAACTTAAAAACAGATAAATTATTCAGCTGTTTAAACATGAAGCGCTCATCTGATGTTAAGCACTCACATTTTTAAATGCTTGCCTTAATAATGATTTAGCCTCTTTAAAACAAAAAGTGATGTTTGCTGAGCGAACATAGCCCTCCGTAGCAGGAGGGCTTGGCTACCTTTGCAGCATTTTCTCTGGTCTTCAGAAGGATGCTCTTGCTGCCCTAATAGTTACCTTAGAAGAACTAATGAACACGAAGAATGTGGGGGTCTAAGAGTGGAAATTTTCACTTAACCTCTTTTTCTTCTCTTTGCAGCTCCCAGTACAGCCCAGTACGGGATCACCGGTGACGCCGAAGTCCTCTTCTCCTGCTGGTACCTTGTGTTGACACTGTCCTCCCTCACCAGCATATTCTACCTGAAGAACATCATTCTGCACTAAGTGTAAAGACCCATAAAAGGCTTTTAAGGATTCTCTGAAAGTGCTGATGACTGGATCCAATCTGGTAGAGTTTGTTAAAAGCAGCGTGGGATATAATCAGCAGTGCTTACATGGGGATGATCGCCTTCTGTAGAATTGCTCATTATGTAAATACTTTAATTCTACTCCTTTTTTTTGATTAGCTGCATTACCTTGTGAAGCAGTACACATTGTCCTTTTTTAAGACGTGAAAGCTCTGAAATTACTTTTAGAGGATATTAATTGTGATTTCATGTTTGTAATCTACAAGTTTTCAAAAGCATTCAGTCATGGTCTGCTGAGTTGCAGACCGTAGTTTACAAAAAAAAAAATATTGCAGTAAAAATGTGCTTCTTTAAGGCTGCAATACAAATATTCAGTTCCCTTCTTAAATAGCATTCTATCTACATTTACACAGAAACATTTTTTCTTTTTTGATAAAAAAAATCAAATTATATTGCCTTCAAAATATTTCTTCAAAATATTACACATATCTAGACTTTCTTCTAGCATGATATTCAGGTTTCAAGAATGAGCATTGTATTATAACTGCATTGTGCAGTACTGCTTTCTGTTTCTTTCCTTTTTCCTGCAAATTCAGCATGGGTGTGCCTTCATGAAACACTACTTTCCTCTTCCTCTCCAACAAATCTGGAATGTGTTTGGGAAATGCTAAAGCATCCTTTTGAGCATAACAAATCTCCAGCTGAGGACAAAGGTGCTATTGGCTAAAAGGAAAACCTCCTCTCCCATCTCCGGGGGGTCATCAAACTGCTTCAGACTTAACGTTTTTAGGCAATCAGGCAAGGATAGCACCAACTCCTTCTTATGTTTTCCATCTACCACGACTAAGCAGTAGGCGATCTCTGTAAAAACTAGGTTTCCCATTACAAAACAGAACGCAAATTCTTTTGAGACATCGTTTGAATGTAGAAACGTTTCCCTTAGTCATTCTAAATCAAAACTCCTAAATGGCTGTAAATGTGAGAAGCTGAATAGTCCCTTTTGTATTACTGGCAAAAACTATGTGAATTGGTATTTTTCTTGCACTTAATTTTGTACTGGTTTGGCTAATTTAGCAATGATAAAGGATGCTTTTAAATATTAGATATCTGAAAATACATGAAGTATCAAGCAGAATTTTATATATATACATATATATATATAAAATACATATATATATTAAAACGAGGTTACTCCAATAACTGTACTGAAGTGCATGTTGCCGTTCATGATAGAATCATCTTTACAGACAGAACTTCATTACCGATGTACTAATATCTTACCACAGCAGTTAAGTCCTCATTCACGATTTCCTAGTACTGCAGTCTATCAAGATAACACTCTCATTTCACTCCGTGAAGGATCAAGTTTCAAAATAGCATATAATGCTACTAACTTTTTTTAAACAGCCCCGGACAGCATTAACACAAAACGTTGCTCACAGTTTACGGCTGAATTTAAAAATGCCATCTGCGTAAACTGCTGGGACATGACTATGGCCAACAGCCCTTGAATGCAAGATCCCCTGGTGACCCCAACAGATCTTGACTTGCTTACGGAACACTATTGATGACAAGAATAAGAAAACCATTATCGACGTTATTATTCCCCTGTTTTGTATATGAACTCCAGTAGGCGACACAATTATAATACTACAACGTTTTTTCTCCTAACGATAGGTTTTTGTAGCAAGCAATACCAGATGAGCACTCAGCAGTTCCAAATCCAGTTCACAGATACTCCAGTTTTTGAAAAGGCAGACTCTGAGTTTCGCTAGTCTCAATACATACTATCCCATGCTCACCTGTAGACAGAATATGCAGTGAATCTGTTGTCCTTACTGATAAAGGGTATAAACAGAAATATGTTGATCCCAAAATATGGCAATAAAATGTCCTGGGTCACTCTGCTTGTATGTTCAGTGACAGATCGTACTATTCCGATCGTATTATTTACAGCCGTGTGCTAAGCAGTTACTATTTTCAGAAATGTGGCATTTTTTAAAACCTTGAATAACATGACAAAATTCATTCTTTAAGGAAGTAGTATAAACCCAATACAAATTATGCTATACCCAGTCCTGATATTCTGATCTCTCTTGTATTGCAGCTTTAAAGTGCTATATGTTAGAATCCATTCGCTAGAAACAGTGGTGCTGCCGAAAGTATCATGTCAGTACAGTTTTATGAAGAAGGAAAAAAGGATACGCAGAGCCCAACTCATATGCCTCGTCTCACATGAAACTGGGAGATGCTTCTATACTGTGGCTGGATCAAATTATGTATTTCGATGATATATTTCACTTCAGTGATTCCTGATATCTGGAACCTGATACTTCCAGCAACAGAATAGAATGAACAGCAGCTTTATTAAATACTACAACAACAAAAAAATTAAGACTGTTTGCATTCGTACCAGGTAGAGCCACTGGATAACATGGACAAGATACTCAGTCCCATCTCTGAATTTTCACTTAGATTTGGGGGGACATAATTATTGTCAAGTCGAAAAAGGGAAAAAAAAAAAAAAAAACCGCAAACATATCTAGGTGCCGATGGCATTTCCTTAGATGAAATAGGTATTTAAATATCAGTCAGACCTGCGTGTTCAGCAGTGGACATGTGTGTGTGTGTGCGTGTGTGCAAAGCGCGGCACGAGGCGTGCCGGGACTGCGCACACGCTGCCGTGTGCCCTCGGTGTCTGTAGGGTTAGTCTCCTGAAGGCTGCTTATGAGACTCTGCCCTCTCAGCCCTCCAGTCCTACAAAGAGATACAGCCGTGCTTAACTTTATGCACCGGTTAATTCAACAGACATAGTACGTAGAGTCAAACGACCTTAATTTTTGCAGGATTGGAGCTGTAGGCGGTGTTGATCAAATAAAGAAACTTGGTTCTTGGTGAATCTGTTCCATGCGGTAAACTGGTAATTGTACAGATTGGGACTTATTGGGATGTTCTTCCAAAAGGGACGGTGCAGACTGCTGCAAATTGAACACAACGTTTTACAGAATCTACCGACCCTTTGAGTTGTGGGGTGTACTTGCTTTAGGCAACTGTTTGAAGGTATGTGTTCTATGCTTCTTCAAAGGATTAACCCATACTGTTCATATCTGTCGGGCAAATATTATTATATTTATTCCCACATTTCGAACGTGAAAAATAAATGGCTTAGCTCCAAGCAGTATAACTGAATATTTATATCAAGATTGTTGTCCACATTGGAAACCCCAAAGTCTGTAACACCTTAAGTTCCTACTTGTGCAATAACTCAGGTCTGCAATTACCATTGCATCGGTGACGTACGTAGAAGCAATGACGCTCTAATTATACAGTTGCTGATCGTGATATTATACTAATACTGAATTAAAGGATGTCTCACAACTTCTTGAACAAACGCAGTTTCTCAAGGCTTTATAACTTGGCAGGAAATGTATCCTTCATAGCTAGACAGCTTTTTTTAAACTTTTCAATATATATATTTTTTTTAGAAACTATGCTGTTTTTAAGATACAGGAGTGTTAAAAACCATCACCAGTAAAAGCTGCATTTTGCACATTTTCAGAGCTAGCGTTCTAGACAAACAATGGTAAATGTTATGCCTACTAAAATCTCCGCTTAGTCCACATAACTGTGTTATAAAGAATGTGTACACCAAAATACGTATTTACATGGATAAACAATATGCCTTAAAGACTAAATATGCATTTACTTCTAAGACTGGATCAGACTAGTGCCCAGTCTGGAGGTAAATAATCCATATTTCATAGCCTGCCATGGAAGGTTTTGTTTCTTTGGAGAAAAAAGAAAAAGAAAAAAAAAAAAGCAGTTTCTTTTAAAAGAATCTTAAAAAACTTTAAAATTCTTGCATAAACTGACATATGTGAGGAAGTTTAGGAAAAGGATAAGCTTTAGCCTGACATTTCAGCACTGGCAATGCGTCGCCCTGCTCGCGGGGTTTGCCGTGGGGGCTGGCAGCGCCGCGGTGCTGCCGAAGGCTCATCGCATCCCCTTCCACGTCCCCTTGTACGCCTGACTCCCTCGGGTGGCCCTGAGCCAGGGCAGAGCAAGGTGCCTGGGTGCCCCCTCCTCCCGCAGCGCTGCGGGAAGAGGGGCCACGCACCCTCACCCCTCCGGCCATGCTACAGCTTGCAACAGGAAATTCTTTAAAACAGGAAAATACTAAAAAAAAAAAAAATCTTAAAAAACAGGAATTAAAAATTCTCCATTCAGCCTTAATATTGAGAGTAGATAAATCAGTATTGCCGTCGAAGGGAGGAATTTAACCCCAATGTGACCGACCTTAAGCACCGACGTTGCCCATACAGGGATGCCGCAGACACGCTGAGTTTGGGTTGGCTCTGGTTTTTGGTCCTGTTTTACGTTTCTCTGCTGAGCAATGAGGGCAAGGGAGGGAATTTATTCCGCGATCGGAAAAGTCCACAACATAACTGAAAACAGCCAGGTCAAGGCAATGGCCCAAGGGTCTCAGGATCGTTTGGAAGGGATTCTCCATAGATCCTGCTCCGCAAATTTTGTATCAGCAAGGGTGGGGAGATTTTTGCCAGGGCACCTTCAGCGCTGAGCACATACCTATTTGTTCCTATGGCTTTCTGCCCACTTTATGCCTAATTCATGAGGAGCTCAAAGGTTCCTCTATATTAGAAAATTTCCGTGTTAAAAAAATGTAGAGATCAGCATATTTGCCACCTCCCATAAACTCAGTTTTCAGTCATTCATATTTTAGGGCGTATTAAGCTTTCCCATCGCTTGGTAGGACGTAAATCTGTAGCATAGGACAAGCTGTGGGGCCAGACTCCCACCCTGCTCTGGCTGCTTCGTTCTTGCCTCAGACGGAGCTGCAGCGAGGCCGTCAGGTCTCTGCACGGGAGGGCTCCCGCGCCGGGGGGGGCTGCTGCATGATGCACAATGGTCATCAGCCGCTCTGCATCACCTACACGCTCATGTCTCCGTAACTCCTGGCTCCCAGAATTATCCCTGAGGGTTTGCTTTAATTTACGCCACCGGCCATGCCGGTGACTGGAGAAATGCAGGAGGGGCCTTTTCCTTTGCTCCGGCTCCAGACTCGGTTCTCCCACGCCATGAACTCTGAACCCAAGCCCAAACAGCAGTGAAAAATAGCACAGCTGAAAGTCCTCTTACTTGCGGTCGCTTTCATTGCCTCAGCCCCCGGGCAGCTGGGCAGCAGGCAAACCTTAGCCCCCGTTAGCAGAATAAATTACATTTCCGCAGCGAGCCAGAATGGGGAGGAGGACATGGTCCAGTGCTGCTCCGGCCACTGCTGCCACAGGAATTTCCCCTCTTCTCTGCCAAATATGAAAGTCCTCATTATTCCTCCACTAGCCTTTTTTTTTGTGCTGCCAGATAAAAAAATGCCTGTAATGATGATCTATATTATCTTTGGTATCTAGAGGGCAAAATCTGTTCTCTCCTAATGCACATTCATCCTTCTCTTTATTATTTTTCAGCCAAAACCAAAACACAATTCGCACATTATACGATGCGATTTATGTGCAATAACATCAGCTTTTCCACTTATCAAAACCATTATAGTCATAAGCACATAACTCCCATTAACCTCAACGACAGCGACTTAAATGTGAACCACAAGTGAGAATAAACCTTAAAGATGTGATTGAACGGCAGCAGCCCTGTTTTCTGGTAGGTGTCTAATGGTGAGATGGCAGGGCCATTTCTTCCCTCCCCCTGCCTAATTTTTTCTTTTTCTTAGATGGAAATAGACTTTCCTCTTCTACAGGGCGGTTAATTCAGGCTGGGAGGTGCAGCTGTTTAGACGTGCTTAACATTTTTGACGTGTCACTTCAGGTGGCGATACTTCATCAGGCGCGGGAGAGGCGAGGCATCCCGGGGAGCCGCAGCGAGCCGGCCAGGCTGCTCCCACTTCATGCTAATGAGACAGTTTCTTGCAGGAATTTCGGCTCTGTAGAAGCTGCAGGAGGTAGCATGGTTCATTAGGCTACGAAAGCTTTAAAACGTTAAAGGAACTGGTTTTCCTCTCTCATTTAAGTGAATTGCTAAAAGCACTGGGTTATTCTTCCACGGAACTTCAAATTCACTATTATCTTCATTAACCTTGACCTTTTTCCATTTCTTACGATAAGGGGAAAAAAAGTTAATTTTGGAGTACGCTACTGCAAATTCATTTCCCCCAAGCTTTTAAAAATGGAGAGCCTGGGAATTTGGGCCAGGGGAGCAATGGATCTCATTTGCCACTATTTTCTGCATAAAGAGGATTTAATCTTTGTTTGCCAAAAATTAAGGATTTTAAGTCCCTATGAATCATTTCTAAATTACTTCTAGCAAGCTAGGTGCACATATCCTTCCTACCTACGTGTTTATTAGTAGCAGAAAGACGAACGGAGTGATGGGATGGGACACCTTCCCGTGAGCTGCTCCCGGGAGCCTCAGCCCCCTCGGGCGTCGAGCCGCTTTGCTGGGGCCCGGCAAGGGTTCTCGTATTGCTCCCAGTGAGCTGGAAAACAAGCTAGCGAGGCATCCATGTGGAGTTAGAGGCGATGCGGAGCTAAATTAAACAACGTGCTTGACGCAGGCTTTGGAAGTTTAGTTCTGGGATATTTGCATCCATCTTTTGAAACCACTGCGGACGTGGTGAGCAACAAGCCTGATTCAGGAAAATGGTAACTCCATCCGACCCTCCTCCAGGTATCCCTGGAAAAGCGAACAAGTAGCATCCTGCTGTGCTACCTGTGCGTTTTCCAGTCTCATCAGAGTTTTTTTTCTCATATTAATTTAATTGCAAAGCTGCCAGACTATGCTCTTACAGCCCGCAGCAGCTGTGCTCTCTAAGAGGGAGGAGACGCTCGGTACTTGTTTTAGGCTCCGCTGCTCTCCCTAGGCATCAGCTCTCACTTGGCTCCATCTTCCCTCCCTGGGAAAGGGGCTGCAGCTCAGCACGGGGCTGGCAGACCGCTGGCCCCATCTCTTGCTCCTCTTCTTTTGGGCCCCGTCCCTTGGTCCCCTTCTCTCCCCAGCCAGAAGGGCAGGGGAGCAGGAGGAGGAGGCTGCAGCTCTCAGACGGAGCTCCTAACCTGTAAGATGAACCTTAAAAGAAGCATCAGACAAATAGTCGGCCAAGAAGACAAGGACAGGGCATTGCACCTTGTGCAGTGAGGTCTGAGCTCCCACCTTCTTCTCTAACAGGGCTGATTTCAACTTGAACAAACCTGAACGCTCCGTGATGTTTTTCCGACTTGGCAAAACTTTCCTCCCCAAGCCGGCTGCGAACGTGCTGCCGTCCTCGAGCATGGGGTACAGCAATAGAGTCTTTCCATCCAGGCATAGCTTTATATAGATGCAGCAGAGCAGAAATGACTGAATGCCAGTTTGCCTTCCCTGCTGATGAGACACGTAGTGGAAAAGATACCCGAGTTTTTACAGTATATTCATTTTTGTCATGGGAGTTTCGATAAGTGTCTCCGTCTTTGTTTCAGTGCCTTAAGCAGCTTTTTGCGAAAGGCCACAATGTAAGAGAGTACATTTAAAAAATTAATTTCCCAAAGTTAATCACCCTTAGTAACTCAGCTCCCCAGCACAGTTGCTCCCACGTCAGATGTATCACCAGCTCCTTGGGAAGCGAGACCGCGACAGCGGCAGTCAAGAGGCACTGATGAGTGCTTCTGGCATGGTATTTCTCTCCAGAACATTTTAGATAAGACACTTTTAGTTCTGAAAAAAATTCAGCTAAGGGCTTTGACCTTATATTTGAATACAGAATTAGCACTCTGGTAAAGGTTAATGAACAGAAGAAGGGAGTTGAGAATTTTTGACCGAAATACTTCTGAAATGGGTTTCAACATGAGCAGTTCTCCAGGCAGGTCTGCTGCTGCAGAAGGACCTGCTCCCCTCGGCCTCAGCACTGTGGCCACTGGGAAAACCTGCTCAGAAAGGAGAAAGAGGAGGAGGAGGAGGGTCTGCTGGTGCTTGGCGTGCAAAGCCATGCGCTTGGCATGCAAACCCACGAAGTTGGTGTGCAAAGCCACGCCAGTGACGAGGCATTAGGCTCAACCAGCTCCAAGGCTAAAAGACTGAAGCCGGTTCCCCCCACGGCGGGGCTTGCTCTGCCTTTCCTGGCGCAGGATGGAGAGGGACGGGGTTTTACTGCAGGTCTTGCGTGCAGCTGGCTTGGCTTGGCTTTTGGCTGAGACCCCTAAGGAGAGGGCAGGATTTTCCTTTGAGTGTGCAGTGTGTTCATTTTTCTGACAAACTGTGATCTTGAAATACAATTTTTTTCTTTGCTTCCTCATCAAGTTGATGCTTGTGAAAAGTAATTACTTTACCATATGGTGAAATGTGCAATTGCTACTGTTAGGCTCTTAATCTAAGACTAGCCTCTTCGTGAGCGCTGACAACCAGGGATTTGGCCAATTTGGGCAAAAAACAAACCAGCCTTCCTTCCCTGCCCCAACGCTTCCCGAATTTCTAGTTCGTCTCCCACCCAAAAATCATTACACCATTGCTGCAAATGGCAAATAATAATGGTAAATACTGGGGTGGAGTCTTTAAATGAATTGCAAGAATTAGGGCTATTATCATTTAATAATCACTTCAAATTACTGTGATCATGACTTTTACCATTAAAAGCATTTTACCTATATTTAAAGCTCACGCTATTAGCAAAACCTGGGAGTTGTGAAAAGTGCTTTACTATTCCAATAAATTAAAAATATTTTGGAAAGAAATCCCTTCCCACCTTCCACAGGCTGAGGAAGGAAAGCCAAAACTGAAACACACCCCGCTGGTTCTTAGTGCCAGTACTATTTAGTACCAGGCTAGCTACCTAATACAGTGCCAGCGCCTTTGGAAGGGTTAATAAGAAAAAAACAAGTATAGGAAAAAGCGCCACAGAGTCATTTTGATTTGTTAAATGTAGAGAGACACCATCTGAAAACAAAAGCCAAGCCTCATGGAGGTAGTGAGCCAAATCTGTGTGCAATTATCCCTCCACTATTCAAAATATTGTTATTCAAATAACTCTCCGTTCAAGTTCCAGCGCAGCTATCACACCCAATGTAGAAGACTTACAAAGAATATATATTTTGTCTACAGCGCAACATGTTTGAACTCCTTCTTCCCCTTTTTTCCCTGCTCCAGGATATGTTCCTGGGAATAACAGAAATAACATCCTGTTGTTATAAGGAACATCCTGTGTAGGAATAACATCCTGGATAGGGAATAACATCCGGGTGTCAAATCCATGTTTAAGGATAGGTATCCCGTGCTACTGGAGGCTGGAAATATATCTGATGACTTTGTGTGTCCCTCAGACCGATGGGCTAGAGCCCGTTGGTTGCCCCGTCTGCCAGCACAGGGCTCTGCTGCAGCACAGTGTCCCTGCAAACTCATCTTGTCTTGTCATCAACCTTCTCAAAGAGGAGGGGGTGACTGCTCTCCAAGATGCAGCACCCAGCCCTAAGTCAATAATATATGCAAATGCACTTAGCAAAGCACTCCCGCAGATGTTCTTAATTAAACCAACCTAACCCAAGCCCACATAAAGTAATAACCCCAAAAACTGCCTTCCCGCTCTCATATGTTCTGAATCACTGCTGCAGAATACTACAGGAATATTATTTTTATAAGAGTGAACCATTTGCTAAATAAGCCACCTGTTAAATAAACACTCCCACTCTCCAAATATTGTTGTTTTGTTTTCCAGACTATGCACAATCTGGATTTATTTTAGATGAAAAAAGATAATCACTAAAGTAAAAAAATCCAAAAAACAGTATTTTGACTATTTGAAACTATCCATCTTGTGTGCACATCTGCTCCTTTGCAAGCTGGCAGAGCTCTTACATTAAAAGAGAATCATAGTGACTTATTCAGCCGGGAGCTAATGAATTCCCATCATCAGACCTCGGCAGTCTTCACTTTTTTAACTTCTTCAAGCCTTTAATTGCTCCTTATTCACCTGGCTTCACTTTCTACGAGGTGTATCTTCTCATAGGGACAAATCCCGAGCCAAGACTGTTCTAGCAAAGTTGACACAGGAGCAGGAACAGAGTTCGCCTCAAGTTTCGTTATACAATCACTTTTTCCATGCTTTAAAAGCCAAGTTCACCACCATCCCACCCCAAGCCTGTCTGTACACGAACATCCTGCTGCACACACCTAACGCACTCAGTTTAGTCTTTAGGACCCCCCTTTCCCCAACCACCACAGCCCCTGGAAAACACTGGATTAGTTCTGCAGGTTGCCCATCCCCTCAAAAAAAAAAAAACCAAACCCCACAAAAAAAGAATAGACCAGACTAGACCAGAATATTTCCATTGGAAGGGACCTGCAAGGATCACCTAGTCCAACTGCAAGATGTTAAATAGCCAACACTGCCATTTAAGATTGTATCTGGCCTCTTTTCTCCATTGTTGTGGATAGGCTGGAGCAGATCGCCGAGCCCTCTCGCCCTCCCTGCAATCCCCAGGTACAGCTCTGCAAGAGCCAGCCAGCAACGGAGGTCATAGCACGGCAGCCCCCGGCCCCGCGTTTCTGCCTCCCCCCAGCAGGTCCCTTGCTGCACCTCCACGGACCCTGCGAGAAACCAGAGCACCGACACTATTCAGATTAAACAGATAGAAAGAGAGAATAATTTGCTGCCAGACCTCAGGGTTCTGTTTAGAGCATGAACATAAAAGGTTAAAGCGATTAAGGGAAGGGAGCAAAACCAAGCGTAAACGAGGATGCTCTGAGACGGGGCGAGCGGTGACGCACTCGAGCGGGCTTTGCTGCTCGTGCCGGCTTATCCTGGGCTGCAGCTCATGCAGCCTCTGAACCAGCGAGTTAACGTTTGGAGTTGGCTTTTGAAGGGCTTCTCAGAAACTGTAAGACTCAGAGTCTGCAAAGCTGCAGCTGAAGAACAAGGTTCTGCGGGTGTTTTGCTGCGTCCGTCTGCGGTCCCAGGCGGGCACTTTCACACTGGAAAGTAATGCTTTAGGGACGCTCTTGCCCTGTTATCCAGCCTGACATGAACATTAGTGCCATGGACCCAGACCTGACAGTCAGAGCGCAAATTTCTATGGTGTGTTGTTCTTTATAGTTGGGGCTGAAACAGGGTCCCCAACAACGTGCAAAACACTCCGCTGGACATTTCCCCAGGCTTCACCAATAAATGTGTGGGCCACAAAGAATGCTTAAAATCTATTGCTGATGCCAAGGACTAGTTACAAGCAGCCACATACATCCCCTGAGTGTGTGTGCAGACATTTACCAGGGATTTAAAAACGGCTTTAGTGATTTTGTGTCCTCATGTCTGCAAACAGTATCTTGTTGTCACAAATAATTACGCAGTACAGACGGAGGTTTTGAGATCAGTGGTGACATCCTCATCCATGCCAAGTTATACTTGCACATAAAGTCCGGTTAACTTGGGGAGATTACTTGTGCATGCTATTATACTTTGTGAATAATGGTACGTGATATCAGACCCATGGAAATCTAACTGATTGGCAGTAAAAGCTGGGTAGGTGATCATCTAAGTGCATAAAATGTGGCCATAAAGATGCACCGGCATTAAGAGTTCATACAAAATTGCAGGCACAAAACTGGACAAAACTGCTTTTCAAAATCAGCCCCATTATATCCTGTTCTCTTTCACAGAGAGCCTTTGTGGTAATAATTTTGCATGCTGCTATTTTGCATGTTCACACATATTTCCTTGCTCTTTGACTCTCAGCACCTAGCAACTTGGCTCCATCACCTTTAGCTGATATTTTTCCCATGCCTTCTGAATAAGGCAGCAGCAAAATCCTCCATGCAAGTCTCATACTCTCTCCCTAAAAAAGAACCCTTTTTTTTCCCCAAGACAAATTGAGTTTTCATCCAGCCACAGGCTTGCCTATATCTTTTAAACACTAAACCCCATCAGCCTGTGGGGTTTTTTCCAAGTGCTTTTACACATCTTGACTCTAATGTAAGTTCTTAGGAAATTTCACAAAGCCTGTATTACTCATTTCACTTTACATGCAGCTCACAAATTAAGCGTCTGTTAATTAGGCAGCTCACCCCCCCAAAAAACCCACCCTCTAAAAAAAATTGTAATGCTTCTCATATGAAGGTACTGTGCTATCAAACCTGTTAAAGAGATTTTGGTAAGTAAGAGAGGCTTTAATTAGAGCTGACACATGAACTGAGCAAGGCTACTATGCCCAATGTATACACATACCTGTAACACATATGTGTATGAAGGGTTGTTTTCACAACAAATTGGCATTCATACAGGAATTAGCCTTGTGAGTGACCAGAAACAAATGGCACCTTATTTCCTAGTGCAGGCAGGGCAGAGGCCAGCCCTTGCTCCAGGCAGCTCCCCAGGACCACCACCGCTCGCTAATGAGCCGGTGTTGCACAGAGTCACCTGTTTGGCACCGGATCAGGGAACAAACCATGCAAGGATAACGTGTTCATTCTTCACCCGCAAAGCACCCGAGTAACGCAGACTTCTGTCCAACGTACTGCCCAGATCTCTGTGCCTTTTGTATTCTGCGGACCCCCAAAGAAAACACCGCGAGTACTTCCTCAGCATCACATCTAACTGAAAAATGGTACAGAGCCTGGGATGCAGCGCAGTCCTGGTACTGCTTGATGGATGAGCCTGATGCAGAAGACCCAAAACAGTCTGCTGCTTTGGAGAGACTGTGGTCTTTGATAATCAGCAGAGAGGAAAGAAAAATATTTTGCATACCTGAGTCTATGTTACTTTAACAACACTAGTGCAAAAAGAACATTTTTATTTGGAAATATTGCAATGCCCAAACATTGATAGGAAAAAAAGAAGAGAGAGTTGCATCCTTTTAAGATAGACCCTTTCCTCACCTCTCCATCTCAGCCTTTTCCATAAAGAAATCTAGGACTCGTTTCATTCAAAGAATAGACTTTAAATTTCTATACGCATGTCAGGGTAGCATTAAATATTAAAGCAAGATATTAAAATTTCAAAGAACCTAAATTAAACCTGAGGTATTCAAAAATAAGTGTTCCTGAATATTTAATACTAAAGATTTCATAATTAACTTTAGAAATCTCTTGCATTAAGAAAATGAGGAGCTGCCTAAAAAAATGTGACCATCACAGTGACCTTCCAGAGGGCTGCAGCAGACGCTCTCAGGTCACAGAAAGATGCAGGTTCTCTGTCTGCCCCGCAGGGAGCGAGGACCCAGCCCAGCAGTTGGGGCTGTCAGGGGGTGCTCCGTCCCCAGGACGGGCCCGCGGTGCTGTCCTCCTCCCATCGCCCTCCACCGCCACCTCGGGCTGGGGACAAGCACCAGCCCGGCGGCTGCCTGGCTGGAATGGGAGGACCACGCTGTGTCTCCTCTGCCACATGCCACTGGCAACCAGAGCCCTCTTGGGTGAAATTGATGCAGTTTCTTTCCTCCTCAACTGTTTCAAAGAGTTTACTGGGCTCCACGACATCTTTGTGGCTTCCTGCAGAAGCCTTGCCAGCCCTCCATCTTCTCCAAGCGGCGACACCGCCGCAGCGTCACAACTGCCCTCTCCCGCATGCAATAAATAGACTTGCGTGCAGGACCAAAAGGGCCATGACTAACTAGAGCAGTTCATCAACTTGAGATTTAAGAAATGTGATGAGATGTTATTTACTGTTCTTTTAACTTCCAATGTGCTATGAAAGACACATGGATTTACTAGGGAGGAGAAGCAAACCAAACCAAAACTAAATTGAGTTTCTGTGCCTCTGTAAGCAGGTTTTCCTCCATTATTCATAAAGACAGGCTGACTTCCAAGGACCAGTTACAGGTGGCTCTCCTGTTAGCATCCTCCAAAGATCTTCCAGCTGGACCGCTCTCATTTTCCCACCATCATAAAATTGTTTGTAACTTGCCTGTCCACTAATACTTGTAACATCTGATCCTATATGCATGTAAAGATGTGGCCCATCACCACGCTGTCCCTCAGCGGTGTCCTCCCGCCGGTGGGAAGGGAAGGTCCCGCACCCCTCAGCTGCAGGGACCATACTTCATGGTTTTCAGCCCAGCCAGGTGGGGTGAGGGACTCGTAGAGCCTTAGGTGTATAAAGTAGATTGGTGGTGGTGATGGTGGTGGTTGTGGTGGTGGAGATGGTGGTGGTAGTGATGGTGATGGAGATGGTGGTGGTGATGGTGGTGATGATGGAGATGGTGGTGGTGATGGCGGGGACCCGGCCAGAGCCAGTGGGATGGGGAAGGGCTCGTTCTCCTCCGCCAACAGAAAGCAGCTCCTCCATGGGGCAGCTGGCTGTCTCTCACCAGTGGATTTCAGAACATCTCATTAATTAAGCCAAGTCCTGAGTCAGCCGGGACCCACAAGGGCTCCTTTGCCCAGCCGAGCTCCATGCCCAGGGGCAGGGCATTAGGGCATTTTTTTCCTCCCTTTGCCGGAGTTCTCGGGGCTGTGAAACAGCTCTAGTTATAATGCGCTTCGTAGAGATTTAAAGCGTTATATAAGCATTAGAATTTATTATTCTAACAACTCCATCCCACATGCATTTTTATAAATGGCAAGTTGCTTTAAATCGACGGTATGCCAAATTTCTAGCTCTCTCAGAGAATTTGAGCGCAGCAAGGACGGCCAGTGATGCACAGCACAGCTTGCACACAGCCAGCAGTGCTCTAGGTACTGTCACAGGTAGCCAGCTTGATAGACTGGTGTGTTAAGGCTGTGGACTAAGCCTGAGCTACTGTTTAAAACTGCATAACTAATCGTACACAACTAGCAATACTCTTCAAGGAGACTGCTCCCTGGCTTACGAGTACTATGTGCTGCCTCTGCTCAGCCTGCATCTACAGATAAGGGTGATCCTACAATTGAAGCCTCTTACATCTGTGGAAATCAAATAGAGATCGATGTAAATAGGATATAAAAAGTTGGTCGTTGCCTTCAATCACTGTGAGGAGGTTTAAATGCCTTCCCAAAGTAGAATATTGGTCTACGATAATGGGCAGAAGAAAAATAGCAGATTCAATGGTACAGACTGTAATTTAACATTCACAATTTGTCTAATCAAAGTAAACATGCCTTTTTAGATGCACATATAAAAGTCACTGAATTAATATGGTAAAGGGAAAGAAAGTCATTGACTTTGTCAATGGTGACACAAAATAATCACCAGCCTTCAGAAGTTAACAAGTGTAACGCTGCAAATTACCGGGGCTTGAATTACTTGTGCTGCTTCTCACGGGATACCTGGGAGCACCCCGAGGCCCGGGGAAAGGCGAACACCTCTGCCTGCCTTTGTGCCACCTCTCTAACAGTGCCTTGAGGACACAGCTGCAACTCCACTTACCGCTCCCAGACCGTCTCCAATACACTTGTTCCCATGAAATGTCTCGTGGCTCCCACAGAAAAGGCTTAGCCAAGCCAAAAGCAGGCGGTGGAGTGTCAGGGGAGTGCCAGACCCAGGGAAAAAGGAGCAGGCTTGTACGGTCAGGGCATGCTGTGCCTTCCAGGCTGTTATTTCTTATGATGTCTGCTAATTTGCAGGACTCATGTTTAGAGCTTCGCTCAGTAACGTACAATAGACGTCGCAACATTCACTTCGGCAAAACGTCAGCTTACGGATGGAGGGGAAGAGAAGGGGGTTGAAGAGATAAAACCATATACTGACAAAACAATAAAAGAAAAATCAATCTTTATGACAGATGAGTGAGTGAGATTTACAGCGTAATCAGAAAGCACAAAGAGACTCATGCTTTGCCAGGAAGGGTATCCAAGCAGCATTATTCTATAGATGGAAACACAATCGCGCTTGCAGGATCTGTTTCCTTGTTTCTGAGCAAATCTTCCAGCATGGTTTGTTGAAGTGGCTAGCTAAAACACACAGATCTTAGCACTCCATCTGTATTGCTGTGCCTCTGCTTTCACTAAGCGTCTGAACTTCTCAATACTTTGGCTTTTTTGATGCGATCAGCCGGCACAGAACATGCACTCAGAAAATTGCTGGAGATAAGACGCAGCCCCAGAGAAAGAGGCAGTGCCACGCAGTCCCCGCTCCCGCAGTCAGAGCAGCAATTAGAATAACCCTCAAGGCAGATCTGCTCTAAGAATGAGCTGCTGGCTATCAAGTGATTGTAATAATTTCTGTTCAGTTTTATGTAATGGCCTATATACATGGTCAAAATGACCAGCCAGTGAGAGCTTAAAGAAATACTGATCTGTGAATTGAATACCATGTAAAGCTTAGTATGTACTTCAACCTGAACCAGTTTAGATCGGTTGGCATTTTTTATCCGAAAAACAAGAATCACACAGCAAGACCCTCAGGTGATTTAATCACCCATTTACTCCAGTGGAAAAACAAACTCTCTTTTTTTTTTTAGCTTTTTTTGTAAAGTCTCTTCTGTCCTGTGGCGGCTATCCATTCCTTCTCCTCAACAAAATCAATGGCGATCATTTACAACGGGTAAATCTGATAGTCTCTGCGTATCCCAACCCCTGGAAAGGGTCTGCAGCATTTCAAAAGCCTGGGCTCGGACAACACAAGTTCACAAGATCTATTATTGGGTTGGATAAGCTATTGTAGGAAATGTGATCAGATCTTTCCCCAGGGCATTGCTTAGTTTTGTTGATGTCTTTTACTTCACATCGTTTTAAACTGAAGCCAAGCAAGGCAGAACGGCAGCTGCTGTTGGCTTCGGCTTTTCACTTTGGGGAGGTACAGCAGACTGGGCAGGGCTGTTTTCCTAACGGTGCAACAAATGTCAATTTAATAGAGAAAACAGTTCAGCCATGTACTTCAGAATAATTCTTAAAGACACCCTTTCAGGACATAAGGTTTCTTGGGGAGATGCAGCTATCCCGTGATTACTTAGGGACCTTGGCACTCTCGCAGCTGAGCGTCTTGGTGGAGCAGGGACATGAAAGCTTTGCTTGGTCGCAGTTGTGTTCCCCCGAGATGTGGTCTCCTGCCTGGCTGTAGCATCCCGTGTGCTGGTGCTCACGGCTCCTTGCTCCACCTGTAACGTTGAACAGGCAGCCCAAGTGCTGCTGACCAACACCTGAACAAAACCAGAGCAGAGCTCCCCAGCTCTGACCCAGGGAAGGGAGACTCCTTCTCCTCTCTCTCTCGTCTGCTCTGTCTTCAGATTTCCTCAGCACCAACTGCAAGTGCCTCCTACATCTACAAATGAAATACATTTCACACACCTCCTCCTCACTCCCAACCATTAATCAGAAGATGACAGTGGAGAACATGAACCAGCTCAAGCTGGGAGTTTTCAGCAGCGGAGCTGATCCCCCGCAAACCCGCAGCCACTTTGTGTCCTTCCATAAGCCGCCAGGTCATGGCCAGTGCGGGACTCCGTACCTTCCCCAAGCCCCCCCAGCTTGCTTCTCCTCGGTCACACAGAAAACATTGGCATTAAGGCCCCCAACGGCACTTGCCAGACCACCTTTGTCCACCATACTAAACTATCCTTTATGGCTTTTTTTTGTTGTTGTTGTTGTCATGCCACCTAGGCAAAACTCACAGTCGGCTCAGGATTTGTGGCAAAACCAACAAGATCAGAACTAGTAGTGAGATCTGCAAAGACCAGCTCAGACTCAGCCAGCAGAAAACATGATGCAGAAGCTTTTTTCCCCAACATCTCTTAAAAGATCGCAGAGGCAGGTTTCAAGAGCAGACCTACAGGGTATTTGCAAACCCACACACAAGTCCCCTGGCAACATCCAACTGCAAAACAAGGCACAAGGGTAAAACGCATGGACCAGTCTGTGGCACACGTGTGGTTTGCATAACCTACAGACATGGTCACCCAGTCAATCCTTTGAAGAGTCACTAATGTAGAGCACCACAGAAGAACAAGGTAAACCAGGGACCCAGCAGACTGGTAGTGAATCTTCCAAACTATTCCCAGTTTGTCACCAATACCATCACCACAGAGCCTTGCCTCTAATACAATGACACAAATTGTATGAATGCTAGCAAAATAGTTAGTTTGTGTAGCACTACGACAACGCACAGCATTGCACGAGGGACAAAAGTGGCTATGATATCCAATATGCTATCTACATACCGTGGGGAATTAATTCGTCATTCACGCAGGTCTGCACCATGACAGCAATAAATCAGTTGTCTGACAAAGGCAGCGGCACTAAAAAATCGCATGATCTTTTGCCCAGGGAATGACACAGACTGGAAAAACGCGTCGCGCGCTCTCGGTCTCTGTCTCCTTTCACTCCTCCGAAGCCCTGGCTAGTGCCTGCAGTGCTGCCTTTAGAAAGGGTCAGGGGCAGAAATCAGGGCAGAGAAAAACCTTGAAGGCATCAGGTTTATGCCAGTCTGCAACAACTAACAGATGACTGAATGTAATCCTTAATTTTCCTAAGATAGTTTCAAAACAATGAGCTTATCATTTGCAAGCCAAGCCATTTGTTTATGCCCTTTTCTCCTTCATTCTCAGATGGTGGGCAACTATGGTTTTATTTTGCACAAAGTTCTTTCGCTAACATTCATCCATAATCATCAACAAAATAACTTAATATATGTAGGCGAGTATAATGACAGTAAATGCTGTGTAGGAGGCATAATATATGCTTCATTGTCAATGCTTGCATGCTGAATTAAATACCCTATTCTGGTCAAATGCTAATACATTCTATGAGCACTTTTCCATAAACAGATTTTTAAAATGCGGTAGAATAAAAAGGTGATATGAATAATATATTGAAATAATCCAATAGGTGCGAGTTTAAGAACCACTGTTTTTTGGTAGCGTGTTGCTTGATATCGGCACTGAAATGATCTGCATGAAAAAAAATGCTCAGGATAGTATCACTGCCGCCCTAGATACGGTATGCCTGTCAGGACTAAAGTAGCGTCAAACCTCATTTGTAAACGATGAATTCTTTTTAAAATGGACTTTGCCACAACTGGCTGCCCCGGTGGAGCCAGAATCATGTAACATATTACACTTGGACTTCTGATGAAAAATTAGGTGAAGTACAAAACAGGTAGAATTTAAACAGGTCCTTAGCATTTAACGCAGCTTAGAGCTCAGCAGCACTTCTGTCTCAAAAACAGCCTTAACATCAACGGCCGCCTCCGTGCCTAGCTGCGTTTGTGTGGTTGGTGCTATACTGGTGTTCAGTGTCGGAGCATGGGACAAAAGGAGTGACTGCAATAATGTGGTTCATACCACAGACAAAAAACATCTGTCACTAGTCCGCTGGCCACTGCTTGCTTCAGAAGGATGCCAAGCGTGCCGGCACTCTGGGTACCTTCACGTGTCCCAGCCACACTCGCTCTGGGCTGGCTTTAGCATTAGTGTGTTATCTAGGGTCGAGGGAAAGCTTTAGCAGACCTAATGGTAGTTCTTCCAGCATTATGGTTTTCTCTCCAGCCAGAAGAATGCCGGGTGCGGGGCTAGCAGCCGTACGAACCGTGCCACAGACTGATCGGCTTGGTTATTCACTCAGTTCTTTTAGATCAGCGGTTGCAAGATAGATTGCTTCTCATTAGAGATTCAGGCTTTTCAATTAAAATGTATAAAGCACTGAACTGGGAGTGTAGGTATTCCGTACAATCAATGGATTAAATGTTAGCAGGGTGAGCTTGGTTCAGCCAAATGTTTCTGGGGTTCCTGTACGGCACGGCCCCGTGCAGCACTGCATGGCTTCACAGCATCCTGCAGCGCAGAACAGGGCTGAGCGTGCCCCTTGGTTTTAATAAGTACTGCCTTGTCGTTGATAGCTTGTAACTATTGATTATTCCTCTTCCCTGACAGACTCTTGATTTTTCTCTCCTGTTTTACACTGCAGTAATTGGGAAGCCTAGGGATACAGTATCATATCGAGCCCAGAGCAAAAACGCCCCAGGTACTAGTGCATCTAGCTTACATTTTAATTACTCTACTAATACAGGGAGGATTTTACAGAGCAGTAAACAGCAGTACCCTGAATAACGCCTTGGTTCGGTGCCATCTGTTCTTCATTCCACAAATATATTTTCCTTGGTGATCCAGCGCAAAAGGCTTAGTACATTATCATCTGATAAGACAATTTCAAAGAATAAGTAAGTCCTGCAACACAAAGCTCGGTATTAAAAAGCCAACATGGCAATAATACCTGAATGCTACTACATGTATTAGAGCTAAAAATAGATTAGAAAAACAAAAGTACATCCAGACAAGTAATGAAAGCATGTTTTTAAGGTGACTTATTAGGAACTATGAAGCAGTTCTCCCTTTGTGCTGAGCTGAGAACAGTGAAATTGCAATAAATAGGATAATCTTGCTGCATTAATAACTTCCTCTAAAACCACGCATTATGTATAATATGCTCACCGGTTGCCAAGTGAGGACCATGATTTAAAGGATAGATTTTGTTTAAAATCTTCATCTATCTAGCAAAAGAAATGAGTCAAGATACAGACCCTGCCCCTACGAACAGGAAGGGAGAGGAGGGGTGCTGCGGCAACGGCGCTGGGCTCCAGGCACGGTGCTCCAAGAGGCAGCTCCACCTCTCCAGGGCAGGAGCTGGCCATCCTGGTCTGGAGAGGGTGAAACCGGGGGGATGACATTACTGGGGGTACAATGGCAGTGTCAGGAAAGACAGTTCTGGAGGGCGAAATTATAAATCAGAACTTTCTGCCATGTGAAATAGATGATATTTGCACAACTGAGGGAATAAAGCTCCATTTTTCATCCTTCTCTTTCCAAGTAGATCCCTGCTGGTAACGCCACAGAGAGCCAAATTGTGTGCTAGCAAGCTGGAGCTTCAGCAGCTGTCAATGGAGCTGCTTTATGCAATAGAAGGATCTGGCTCATTGGTTTAAAATAAAATAAAATAAATAAAATGAAATTAAAGAAAAACAAAAACCCCCACTCTGCCCACGATCAGTTTTAATGTGCTGGTGGATTTCCACAGATCACATGGCTAATGCCCAAATAATGACACTTTGGAGTATTTCCAAGGTGCTTACTCTTAATTATAAGCTTTTGCTTTACTTGCAAAGTATGGGCTTAATGACATGTCTTTCTAATATCTCTTGGTCAGAAAAATGAACCAAATGCTGATCTGCTAGACCTAAAACTTAACGTTTCACTAGTGGAATTTAGAAACAGAAGGCAACTACAGCATAGGTCTACTTCTGAGGAACTGCGGTCCAGCCCAGCCCAGAGACCCAGCTGGGCACAAGAGCCGGGAGAACAACGTGAACTGGGGACGGCCCTGAATCTCCTCACTGGTTTCAGAATTAGCTTTCCTTTCAATCTAATGTCAATACTTCGTCTTTGAACTCTGATGGGCTGGTTTGCCAATTATCATCAGCGTCTTTTGTGAAGCAGCTTACCCAGGCTTTTAAAGCTCGATTACAAGCGTGTTTTAGCAGACAGAAAGCCTGCTACATTTTTATATGCGGAAAATAAATACATAAAATATGACAAAGTAAGACTTTTATTAGTAACATACTTTTAGAGAAGAGTATAAAACATCCATTAGAAATCCTGTTAACGGCACTGGTCATTATGACAAGAGGGAAAACAGCTTTCCTAGGGATTTGATTTCTTTTTTTTCTCCTTAATGGGTACTGCTCTTTCACCATCACCAGCAGACAATGTTGTCTATTAACATTTACTCAGCAGTTATCATTTTTATATTTCTTCATAACCATAGCGATTCAAATAATGTTGTTGCTCCACTTTTGTATCTTTCCTTTGATAAATATGGATAATGACCCACCACCAAAGAAGCCCCTGCTCTCAATGACATTGCAAAGGTTGTCAGGTAGGGCAATTTGGTTAATTCAATCCTGTACCATACTGAAGAAAAACTACGTCTAAGCATCATCAAATAGGGTTTTGCAAAATAGTTGTTTCTCAATTTTTCTTCAACATCAAAATCCAGTATTTTGAGGACCTCCAATCTGTTTGCACAGTGTAGCTCCTCCCCAAGAATGATACAGCCGTGCCTACAGCAGACTCAGCTGAGCATGGCTGTTTGTAATTCGGTTTCATTCTGTAAGGACAGAGCTGAAAGACAAAAGTTATACTAACAGGAGGCTCATGTATATCCATTTACTACTTAGATATTGTATTTAATTCACCCCCTGTGTGCAGTGCAAAATCAATTACAGTGAAACACCAGATTTAAATATGTCAATCCAACTATGCTATTGCAGTTTGATTTGACCTCTGTGAACCAGGGTCAAATTGTATTAGAAGGGAATGAAGCAAGAACCAGCCTAGATGTTTCCAATTAAAACTGGAGTAGTAAATGACTAAACAGGGTCTGAATTATTTTTACCTTTGCAAAACAAACAGCAGATAGCATGAGTTCCATAAGAGACAGACTAAAGCTCATTGCTAGGACAAGAGGAAAGAATTATGAACACTTATGGACATAGTAAAGCTACTATAACCCACTTATTCTTTTTTCTCACAGAGCAGGTCTAATATATAATAATATGGTATATTTTGTATGACACCCAGGGAACAAATTGTTGTCATATCTGTTAAAACTGATTTGCATGAGGGGTTAGGATATGAAGCCCATATTCAAAACCTAATCTCCCTGTTAGCTTCTAAAAGCTTGAAAAAGCTTGCCAGATAAAACCCAATCTTAGCTATCAAGCACCAGCTCTTGATTACATGGCTCGAAAAACAAGATCAAAGCAAACGTATAAGCAAAGTTACTGTGTTGTTAATGTCTCTCTTTCGAAAAATTAATACATCTGAGAGTGGAATTGACACAGGTTACAAAGCTAAAGCCCATTTGAAGCCACGTGCACGAGCTGCATCACTGCAGTACATCTACAGTAAAGAATTTGCTTACCATGGCAAGTCCTAATTTCTAAGCTAATGAATTAATATCGTATATGCGCTGACTTTGGTCTTCAATCTCACAGTCCCACACACATGCGGCCTTTGTTTTGGCAGGTTTGATATGTTTGACCTTTACACGGTATGAGTTTGCTATTTAATTACAAGACGGCACTAGCTGGACTGCAAAATGGAATCACTCAGTAGTAAACCCCGCATGCAGTGTAATGCTGCACACTGTGAGATCCGGCAAACATTACGCAGTAGGACTCCTCTTGCGTTTGGGAAATCACTCAGCAGAATTACAGCTTTTGATGGCAAAGCTACTTACAGGCAAATAAGGTCAAAAAAGCATTAAGGAGCGTGAAGGGAAAGCCTAGCGTTATTCACCGGTTCAGAACATAAAGCTTCCATGTCAACTGCTAGCAATGAAAGTAAACATTTGTACAATCCTTCACCCACGTAAATCCAATCAATGCTAGAGAATTATTTCTGGCTTCTAATGCAAAGACTGCTCTGCAAAAAATGCAAGATGAAAGGGCAGGTGGGATGCAGTGCCTTCGGTATCGCTATTTCACCCGTGCAGGGATGGATGGACTGTAGGTTCGCGTTTTCACCATCTAATCCCTTGCAGGAAGATGAAAGAGTTTTCTGATGTTCATATTTGACAGACTGTAGTGACAGTTGGTGGGAGAATCTGAGTAAATGTGAATTGAAATAGTCTTTACTGAAATAAGCCTTAAAAAAAAAGAATTCTGTTTGGGGATAGTTGGAGTCTGACCCCTTTGCTTTGCCATGGGACCCCATTACATCATGCTGCCTTTGAAAAGCTGAGAGGGGGGTCCATTTTACATAAAGTTGACGAATGAAAACAAATGTTTTTCCATTCATTTTAATATTTTAAATGTTTTAAAAAAAACTTTTTGCAAAAAACCAGTATTCCTTTTATTGCAAAATAAATTGCTGAGGTGAATCCTCAGTGTTATTTAGCAAGTATAAAACTATTCTTTCAAAAAGCGTATTTTAAATGGAACTTGCCAGGTTTGACATGTATGATGTAAGAACTAATGACCCACAATAACAAAATGCTCTTATTAAAATAAATACAGAAATCAAAAAGGTTTAATGAAAGTACAAATCACTTGATCCTAAGCCCAAAAAGAAGGAAGATCCAACTTTTGGGAGCTTACATGTGAAATCATGATCCATGTGGCAGAGGTGTTCTAGAAAGCATCATCATGTTAGTACTAATCATCATTAGTACAGCTCTTCTTCTGTAGAGCTGTATATAATGTACACAGTCTCTGGATTTTCCGTGAGAAAGCAAATTTTGCCTTTATCATGTCAATGCTGACTTCCCCATGACAAATTTTGTCGCCTTTGAGCTAGGTATGTGTTTTTGTGCAGCGGGCCTTTTTGCCCGGCAGCATACTCCTGCTACCCCACGGGGTTATTCTGCAGAGCTGCTCGACCATTCCTGCTTGTGCAGAGGAGCTATATACAATGGATTTACAATACATGCCACATTCTCCTATGGCTTCAGCTTTGCAGTCAAGTAACCTCAATGGTTTAAATGAAGCAAAGCTTCGTTTAAGATTAGTATAGCAGAAAGCAGAAATCGGCCCGGTGTATTTACTTCTGGATCTCCATAATACATTCATGGTAAATATTAGACTTCCCTTCTCATTTCCACTCTACAGAAAGGGAGGTAGAACCATTACATTAAAATATGTAAAAGAACAAAAATCAACCTACAAACGGAGGTGTTTGACTCTCATTCAGGGGTACAGCATAATAGACAAGTTAATACTGCGCAATTATGAAATGTTTCCGACAGTCGACCTTACTGAAAGACACACTAGTAATCCAAAGAAAGCAAGCATGCACTGCATGTTCATATACTCAGACACAAGACATGAATATAAAAACCTGCAGATATGATTATATGTATAAAGCATATCCCATACACATACCTTAACTGTAGAAGAAATCCTCATTTTTATATAGTGCCCCAAACCTCAGTTTAGTTTAGATTAAGTAAATTTGTTCTGATTTTATTAATGATCAGACTGAACAAAAATCAGCCGTGACAACCTACTTCTAATGAATTTCAGAACTGTAAACATTTAGCTGAGGTATTGGCTAATGTCAGCAAATAATGCTGTATTTTATTCCAGGACAAATCAAGTAGCATATAGATAAAAGCAAAGCCAACTTCTGCCCTTATTTGTGCATGGGCAGCTCTCTCACAAATAAATTGTTGCCTAAATTACATAGTAAATATAAGAATAATGCTGAGTGCAACTTGGAAGTGCTTCTGTATAACGTGCCATTCACATAATTTCAGAGCCAGATTTCACATTATGGATGATACCCATCGCACCTTTATCTGTCTTCTGCTGATGAAATTTCTGCTTTGAGCCCAATGTACGGTATCTGTGTCAAAAGATCAGATATTGTATTTGTTTGTTTTCTAGCTTGCTTATAGCTGATAACAGTATAAGCCAAGCGAATCCAGGGAAACGTAATTCATCACAGTACACTCTTCACCCTTGCACTGCTGCAAAAATACATTCCCGTGACTAGTCTGAATCCAACTGCATCAAATTCTGCTTAAACATCATCAATCAGCAGCACAGAAAGCACTTTCCTAAAGCTCCTGCAAGGGTTGATTGAGTGAAACCAGACTGCCTACATCGGCTCAAGCAGCAACCAGGTCAGAGCATTTCTCCACTGCCGAACCCAGGGCCGAGAGCCCGCTCCTGTGGCACCCATTCGTCTCTTGGCCTGACAAAGTCTCCATGCGGATCCTCGGTTACAGTAAGGATTTCGTCCTCCAGCAGCGTTGCAGCACTGCCGTGTGAGGCTGCGGGTAATGCAAAAACGCTGCGTTTCCTCTCCCTGAGTGGCCATTAGCGACAGAGAAGATAAAGCCATCTTAATACACTAAATGCACAAATAACGGGAGATGGTTGAATTACTTTTCCCTACATTCTCCTTGCTTCTGTTAAGGATTGTATTTGATTCCAGAATCAGGTTGCAGATTGTACATTGTGTTACAGTTAGGAAAGGATACTTTTATATATATATATTTTACTCTTTTTTATTCATTTCTAAATAAATCATCTCAAGATGACAGGATACAGTGAGGATTTTAGTTTTTAAAAAGTGGTTTACAGTAACTAAATTAAACAGATGCCTTATTTATGAGGATTGAAGGACTGTTTTGAAGAGAAATAATTCCCTACCCAAAGGTACCTGAAGAAATCCTGGCAGGGGACGTTCTCCCCCGCAATGAGCTAAGGTAGGAAGGGTGTTTCTGTGTAAAGCCGGCCTGGCAGCAGGACGGGAACAACCTGTGCAAAAAGAGAAGCTGATGTCTGAAAGGCGCCTTGAGATACCAGGCTTGGGTGGACGTTTCCCGGACCCTAGTGCTAGCCTGGCTCCTCTGAAACCTCGGGCACGCCAGCCACGGCCACGCCGGGGGCGGCTCAGCACCTCCACGTCCCGCGGGAGCCGCAGGGCTCGGCAGCGGGAAGCGGCCGGTGCCTTGCGGGAGGGACTCAAGCCAAGAAAGAACATTACAAGAACAATGCTACAGTACATAGAGTATCTATCTCAGTAACCAGGCAGATCTTCCTATTTGCAATTAAAGAAAAAGCCTCTTAAAAATACATGGAAAATTTTTTTCCAAAGCCACTCTGTAACTTCCTTATAACCTTGCTGCTGTACAATGGGTAGGGAGAAAATCGCTTTTCCATAACTCGTTCTCTAGGTTAACAACAGAACTTCTCCCAGGATTAAAATATAGACACATTTTCTTTTCCTATGTTTTTTTAATTAGTTTAACCTGAAGTTAACAGAGTCGCTAATTCTTTCCAAATCTCACTAACAGCCTGTAGGGATGAGTTTATTTATTCCCTGCATCTGTTCTCCAAATTAAATCAGAAAATTATTATGAAAGAACGGTTCTTGGTAGTCCCCGGGGAAGCTCTTATGGAAACCTTACATTATAGTGATGCTTGCTGCCAGTGATCTTTGTATTGCAGCATGGCTGGAGTCTTTCTTCACGGAACTTTTTTTCCCCTCCTTTTGTATTGTACTAATTGTAAGGGAAATATAACTCCACTGCAGGGTTAAAATCTGGTTCCACTGAAGTCAATGGCAAGACTTCCATTTATTTCAATGGATCAAGGATTTCATTTCAGATGTTTATTATGCTGTCAGAAGACGGAGCAGACTGTGTGTCTGCGAGGCACATGGGGTATCAAATGATCAGCCGTGGTGTTATATTGCAAAATCATTTGTGCTTGCTCTGGCATTAGGAACATCATTCGAGGGGGTTTTAATTGCAGATGTGAACACAAAGGAAGAGTCAGTGTGCCAATAATACAAAGTCGATGTTGAACACTCACTACAAAGTACCGTGTGGAACTAGGATCAAATCTGACAAGTCCAAACTTTAAATGATGTACAGCATTTTATGATGCATGTAGTATTTTTAGTAGCAACAGACTATGACATTTGAGGGCTGCAGCCTAGTAGGATATACCAGTGTTTCTCGCTTCTATGTCATATTTTGTATGGGTTTAGAAAAGATGGCCTCTGTTGTGCATTGTTTGTGAAATGTTTCTTATCCCAGAGAGGTGTATGATGTAAAATACGTCAGTGAAAAGTGTATATTTTATGTGAGAGGAAAATACATTTTAATAAAGGTAAAGCTTTGTTAGCTGTAAAAATGGCAACTGTTCAAGTGTACAGTAACTTCTTACTAATGTATGAAAATCTGTGATATTTTTGATTTGATTGTATTTGTATTGCCCAAATAAAACATTTTGGCTGTATTGTTCCTAACTGTTACTTTTTTTTTTTTTAAGGGCAAAAGTGCATTTATTTCTCAAGAATGTACTTTAGTCAGAAAAGAAAAATAAAGGAAATAAGGAATTTTCTGGATGGTGCCTGTAGTGAATTAGCCAGTTGCCCTGAGTGAAAGTCCATCTTGTAACATGCAAAATGAATTTCTAGATGTATTTTTCTGCACATTGCTCTTTAATGGTAAGAAAGAAATAATTCTTCAGCACAGTCTTTCAATAGAGAGCTATTGGTAGAATAAGGCAAAGAATCCTCAGAGGACTCTGTGAAGGGACCCCTCCCGAGGCAGAACTTGAGATGAGATGCAATATATATGGTGATGGTGGCATTTATGCCATCATGGTCTTTTTCTCTTATATTTTCCCTTAAAGAAAAAAAATGTAAATTAAAAAGATTCAACTAGAAGTTCAGGCAGCACAAGTTGGCTGTATCCAAACCTAAAACCGTGAAAATGTCCATGCCGGGGGGGGGGGGGGGCGGGGAAAGGAAGGAGGTACCATTATCTTATTAGCATATATGAAAACTAAGCTCCTTTCAAAAACATAAACAAAAATCTGACGCATCGTCTGTCAGGCATGTCTACTTGGGTGCAAGTTTAATGCTGAGGTTTCATTTGTCTGCCCGTCTGTTTGCAAACGTGAGTAGGGCGAGGGGAAGGAACAAAATGAGCTGTATCAATTAAATGCTCTTGTTCTACGTCGGGATGCAGAGCAATAAAACTGTTCTACATTTTTCAGCATCCTTGGAAAGCACCCTGTAAAGTGAAACTGTGAAATGGTCGTTGATGAGGATAAAGGTATGTCAGTGAAGGCAAAGGGAAATGCTTAGCAGTGCATAGTAGTACAAGCACTGTCCAGAAAAAGAGAGCAGGCAAGTATAAAGAACTGCTACTGCTGAGCCAACCAGCTTGCTAGCACTGGCAGCTAGGTCAGCGAGCAAATGGAACTTGTTAAAAGTTCAGAAGTAAGCAAGTTAGCCCGAGATTGCCTGGTTATCAGTAAATCATAACAAGTCACTTCTGGGAGGCAGTGGGGAGATCGAGGCAAGAGAGGCAGCGAGCTAAGGAAGACGGGCCCCCACGAGAAAGCAGCTGCTTTCCAAATGAAACTGAGCTGATGAATTGTCGCCTCTGGTAACCCTCCAAATAGTGAACTGCAATCGTCTAATACAAAGGTTGGGTTTTTTAAAGCATCAACTACATCAACCATGTTTCCTAGCCAACCCTGCCAAGACAATGCTCACGCTTTAAACGTTTCTGTGGAAGTAGAATAATAATATAATAATAGGCCTTATAAAGCCACTTTCATTTCAAAAGGGTCTAAAAACATTTTAGAAACATTTGCACACTCAAGAATTGTTTCACCTGAAACAGTTCCTGCTGAACTGCAGCTGCCTGTAGGGCAAAGCACGGTGACCAGGGAAGAGCTCAGAGCACACAGTGGCAGTTCAGAAGATGAGATGAAAAATATCATAATAACTGCATGCTGCTTTAGTAGGAGCTTATGGCAGGGATGTGGGAATGAGGTTGCACGCTGAGATCTGTAAGACCCCAGGAAATGCAGAGCGGCTGCATCCCAAATAAGTCTGGCTTGATAAATTGATAGTTCAGAGGCAATTGAGGCAGACTGAATATAAAATCTCATAGGAATTAGCACAGGATCTGAAGATCCTGATGTTACACTTTCCCAAGCAGTTGTACCTTTGATAGGCCGCACAGTACATCATAGCATTAATTATGTCCAGAAAATGCTACACAAAAATTGTGAGCATCACTTCCTGCAGCATCCTTGGTCTTCCCACTGAAGGCTGTGGGGTTCCCGCATCAAGCCTGGCGGCAACGCAGCTCCAGATACAATGACTTTCCCACTGTCTTAGAGAGATTTATCAAAAGCTGAGTGCGATATTAATCATGGTGATGCCAGTGGGCGTTTCCTTAAAATTTTCTTGATCTGCTGAAAAGAATCTTTCCTGTATCAGATTACACTGTTTCTGCCTGGACAAAGTCACCAAGTTAGAGGTGTGTATGCAAGCTTGGGTCATGTGTAATAGCCAAGGGTTGGTATTAGCAGACAGTTTAGGTACCCGCTGGACTCTTGCTTACCTGCCCTGAGCTCCCCCTGGAGACAGCAGGAGTTGACTCAGTCCCTGCTGAGTGTGGCCACTACCGAAAGAAGAATTAAGCTTTAGAAGAGGATTAAAAAAAATAAGGCCAGGGATGCATTTTCAAAGCAGAGGAGGTAGCCCCTTAAGTGCAGAGCTACTAATGGCACTTCAGAGTACGTAAATTTGAAAGTCTCTCTTGAAAACATGCCTACTCCCGCAGCCCCACTTGTCCACCCCAGAAACCACCCATCCCATCTGGGTGCCAGCCAGGGGGGTCCCACACAGTCAGTCTGAGCTGACAGTCTGCCGTAAGACAGCTTCCTCACAGGACAAGAGCATCCTTGCCACTACAGTACCAGCTCATATTTGTATGTTATAAAATTTTGCTGAGCATTATTGCTAAGCGTTGGGGAAATGAATTGCATTGACTACTGAACCTTAAAACACTCCTGTAATGACATTACAGCATTCCCAAGAATTAATTTCTTTCTGTCTGCAGGTTAATGAGTTGAAAATAAAAATATATGCTCTCAGGCAACAACAACAAAAATATTTATCTAAAACACCCAATCTTTCCAATTGTTGGATTTATTTTACTCTTTTTACAATGCTAATGTATAATGTCAGGCTGCTTATTTCAGGGAGAAGCACAAGGTTTATTTTTCTGGATCTGAATCGGGTGATGTCTTCATTTAATTCTGTTTGTTTTTCCCAGAGTGCATTCACCCTTACCTGCTGAATGGAGTCTTCTCAACTATGGAAAGGGAAAACAAATTGAATTTTAATCAGAGGGTTTCTATTCTGATCACTGCTGGTCTACTTTCACTTTATAGTTACCAATAAAACGTTAAAGAGAGTATCACCGATGGATTTATTTTGATTGATTGCATCTGCCCACTCTCTTGCATTTTAAGGTACCTCATTACTGTACGTTCAAGAATTTCATTTCTTAGCATGTGTAATAAGCCTTAAACTTTAGATAGCTAATTGGTTCAGCTGGCGTTTCTGTGCCTTAGCTGAAAAGCCAATAAAAAGAAGCACAAAAAAGAAGAATATTAATAGTTCCTACTTTGTAAAGATAAGCTTAGCAGCCAGTTTATGCTTTAATTTATACATGGAAAGCAAAGAATGCTGCCTTAAAAATAGAGATGACCATCAGATTAAAGACTAGCTTGCAATCTTTTTTTTGTATCCCACACACATTTAGCTATTCGTGTCCCTTATAGATTCTTTACCTCTGAGCTTGCACATTGTGAGAAAAAGACAACAATTTGTATGTTAAATTCTGCAGGAGGGAAAAATGTACAAGATGACTTTAATCGTCACCTTTTACTAGAGGATCCTCTCTAACAATTACCGTTACTAAATATAAACCTTATTGTTCAATTTTTCTTGCCAAAGATATTTGCAAATGGAGAAAAATGAGGCAGTATGGGTTTTGATGTCACGAGGATTTTAGTGGCGATAACTAAAATACAGTGGTTTGAATACCTTGGTCTACAGTGAGTTAAATGTTGATAATACACCACCAAAACATAACAAAGAATTTCACTGTAAGACACTTTCAGGCATTTTTTGCTTCTTGCAGGTAGTGGTTCAAATGAGCATCTGGCCTGGAGTCAGCAGCTCTTCTTACTCCTTCTCCACACATTGGGAATTTCAGTCTGGGTATGTGCTCTGCAGTCAGAAACACTACTGTACCTGATAAAGTTACTGATAATCTAAGTGGCGCTGTGTAGGAAGGGAGAGCATGTGCGGTTGGGCAGAAACCTGACTCCTGGTATTCATGGACCATCTTACAAGAGAGACCAAGGGACAGATACAGACCTGTCAATCTCACACTGCATATTTATGAATCATATCTGCCCCCTCTCTGATGCTTCCGTGTCATGCCACAGGCAATTTACACATTCCCAAAACCATGTTTTCCCTTTTCCTCCCTGCACACTCTGCCACATACAGATGATAAAGCCTGCTAACAAGTTTTAGCCGGCATGTGGACTCGGAAAGCAGGAGTCATTAGCTGCGCGCCATTCCCTCGCTACAGCTGCAGCCATGCAGCCCAGGTGAAAGGAAATGTATACCCCTCTGCATGACCAGACATGCAAGAGGACACACTCCTAAAACATGACTCAGGTCAGATTTGGGCTAAAATAAAATTCCCACCCCCATGCCCCCAGGAAAAACAAACCAACCCTGCCTCTGCTGCCAATTCCTGTCCTGGCCATAGGAACCATACATCCAGCACTCCAAAGGCACTGCATCCACCCCAAAGGACAGTTTTCTACCAGGAGGCCTGCCTGGAGCACTTCCGAGGAGCTGAGATTTTGGGGAGGGAAGCACCCAGTTCCTTTTCCACCAGGCAGCTTTCCAGCCACTCGTCCCCAAGCCTGTAGCGTTGCCTGGGGTTGTTGTGACCCAAGTGCAGGACCTGGCACTTGGCCTTGTTGAACCTCACACAATTGGCCTCGGCCCATCGATCCAGCCTGTCCAGATCCCTCTGCAGAGCCTTCCTGCCCTCCAGCAGATCAATGCTCCTGCCCAACTTGGTGTCATCTACAAACTTGCTGAGGGTGCACTCGATCCCATCACGCAGATCATCGATAAATATATTAAACAAGACCGGCCCCAAAACTGAGCCCTGGGGGACTCTGCTTGTGACCGGCAATTAGATTCATTTCTAACAAACCAACCCTCTGGAAAACGCATTTTCTTGCTTTTCCTACCTGGAAATGCCAACTAGGATGTTTAATGGGATATCTGACTTGCTTGAACAAATGCAGCCTTCATTAGTTGTTATTTTTCCCCAGTGATAGGCAGCGGTAAATCCCATACTAGACTTTTGTGACTCTGTCTGATAAATGTTGCCTAGAGCCCTAGTGCTATCTTTTAATAAGCACAAATCTTGCCGCTACACTGTTTTCTTCTTCTTTCTTCCAAAAGAGAAATATCTGCTGATGTCTTATGCTTCCCCCCATCTTTCCTTTGTTGGTAGAAAGGCTCATTTTTCTAAGATACCTGAGCTGAACAGATATTACTTTCTATGCTTTGAAGAAAGGAACCAAAACGACACAAAACAAACTTTGTCTTTATTAGCTGACTCATTTCTTAGGACACCATAATTACAGAAACCGTCTGTAATACTGGTGTAGCCCAGAAACCCTGCTATCAACACAATAGCAGGAAATGTTGCTTTGCAGTGTCTGCGGGTCATTATGCCTTCTTACATGCTGCAGGGTGGAAGTTACTGATGATTTCTGTCTACCACCTAACATCAGAGATCACCTCTTGAAAGTGTATTTCTTTCTCTAGCGCTCTATAGTTTTATGGACTGATACACAGTGGGAAAGTTCCAGAGGGCAAATCCACAATATTGTACCACTTCACAACTGAACAAAAATGTGACTTTTCCCCCTTCCTGCTATGGAAGTGTTAGAGAACTGTCTTTTAAAAATCTGAGCTCTCCAGAGCAGGTTTATAGGACAAAGATGAGAGCGATGAAAAGTTCTTATTTACTGCAAATAGTCTATTGGGGCTGTTTTGCAAAGAACATGAATTTTTGGTATATTTGCATCATCCCTCAGAAGACAAGACAGAAATAAAACTTTGGAAAAAAGTGCCGAGTCCCATCCCTGTAGGCAGCGTTAGTGAGACAGTCCTTACAGAAAACTGGGCATGCTCCTTGCCTTTCACTGGCCCTTTCACTTCAGCTTTCAGTTATCCTCAACGGCAGTGCAAGGCTTACAACTTCAGCTTTTCCTTGGTTGGGAGAAAAAGCAGGCGAGCATATCTCCAAATGTCACTTACTCGTGGCACTAAAATGAAGCATCTGTCAAATTATACAATACAAGGATGGCCCTTGGTCCGATTTAAATTATCGCTACTTGGCATTTGAGTTGACACCTGCCTGGTAGGCGAAAGGAGGCTCGGGTACTGCCTGCAGCCTTATGGTGGCACTGACATCCACGTGCTGCTCCTCCGCAGCACAGCGAGACCCCGCGGAGGTCTCTGCTGCACGGCTGGTCTCCTTGGCTAATTCAGGAATCACAACACCCAACAGCACCTGGGTATGTGCCTACACACCCCAGCTTTTCTGAATATGAATAACAACCACGCATACAGATTCTTCACCTTATGGGTTAGCATTGACTAAACAGAGAAGCAAACAATCCGGCTATCTGGGAGTATCTAAGGAATATAACTTTACAAACAGATTAGCTTTTGTACCTCAAGAATCGACATTTTGTGCTTTGTACTGGCAGTGCCAGATGTCAGCAGGTATTTCAGTGAAGCAAGTGTCAGGTGATGATGCATGGCCCCTTATCCCACAAAGCGGGTAAATAAGCCCAGAGGAGGTGAATGTTAACTCACCATGCTAACATTTGCATCTCATTTACAGCTGGCTTAGGTATCACTGCACAACCCTACACTACACTATGCAGACAGGCCCCTGATCTTCTGCAAGATGCCTTCTGCAGCTCATGGGGTTTATGCTGGCAGAGACAGCAGGAACCAGCCGCCGTTGAACTTCACCAGGTACCAGTGCCTCTGCACTGAATTATAGCTGTGGTTACACACTTTTGCCACCTGAATTCCTAATGAAGGCTGGTGTAGGTCATCAGAGGGGGCGCATGGGCCTGTCTTCATGCAACGAGTGAATGATCTGATTGATTTCAGTGACCTACAGCAGAGGTTGGAGCCTCCCGCCATGGCCGCCGCAGCCTGCCAACATGGCGGCCCCACTCCCCTCAGCCGGCCACTGCACCGTCCCGCCCCACCACCAGGGAGCAGACACCATTGACCAATCCCAGGCCGTACCTGTCCGCCCAATCCAAACGGACACCATGTCCACCCCATCCGAACGCACGCGGGGTGCTGTGGCCACCCAATCAGAGTCGGCGCCACTGCCTGCGAGGCGGCGCAGGGAGCGCAGGGCGGCTCCCTCAGCAGGCCGAGGTGGGGAGGAAAGTCAGTAGGTTTGTAGGTTGGGATTTTACACCGGCGCCATTCAAATATTATGAGAGTTTTTGGTGTCTGCTGTGGCCACTACTTCCATTTCATCTTTGCTTCACAGCCTATAGAGAACCTCAGAGAGCAGCAGATCCAATACGGCTGTGATAAACAGTGTGTCACACTGATATGACTACCATGATTCATGCAACAGAGTAGTTTTATAACAGATTTCAATTCATTATAATTATTTTTTAAATTAAAACAAGTCTATTACTGAGTAATCTGACTATTACTCATTATTGATAGCCTTTGAGAAATCTTTTTCACTTGCTAGGTTGAGGAACCTAGAAGAATAGACCGTGTTTCAGATATGGTGAGCTGAGGTAAACGTATGCTGTGACCATTCAGCACCTTTGGGAGAAATCAAGGTAAGTCAGGCTCTAGCACCCTCTGAGCAGCCTGATCTCCCCAGAAGAGAAGTCTCTGCCTAGTGCTCACCTGCGCTGCTTCTTGACAAAAGCGATTTTTAATCACTCACCTGACCCACGTTAGTAATTATTCACAACAACTGCTCCTTTGAAGTGGGTAGGAGTACAAAAGCTGGACGTGTTCACCACACCTCTTAAAGGAAGTAACATTTGGAAGAAAGAAATGCATCCTCACATTGGCTTCAGTTGTCTCATACCCTCCATGAACCTACTTTCTCCTCTTTCTTACTTTTTATAAAACCTTTTTTGCAAAAAACCCAAAGTTCAAACACAAAGTCATCCTAGCAGCTGTCTCTTTATAAGTGTGTTCTCTGGATGCACTGTAGCAAAAGCTATCTCCAGTGAAATCTAATTTAATACATTAATGTGGATCCATAAAACAAAGTCACACATTGTGCTAGTGAAGTTATTTATGGCACTGGAATCTTACTGATTACAGCAATAAATAATACAGTATGTATCACTGGGAAATAATGTAAAATCAGTTAATCCGCAGGAGCAATGAAGAGAATTGGAACAATGCTGCTCTTACTCTAATGCAGTAATTTCATAACAACAGCCTTCACAGTTTCGCTTTTCAAAGCCTTAAGTCTCTACTCCTTTGACAATAATTTGGGGAAGATTCCTTTCTGCTGTTTATCATGCGAGTGAAGCTGCCCCTTGCTAGTTCAGACCAATGGGACTATAACTCTGCAAGAGTCCCACCATGACACTAGCAAGATTTCAGCTTAATCCGGGGCCACAGTTCAGTCAGTACCAACTGCTTCAATTTCTCTTGCAGTTTACTTAGGCTTAACACTGGCCAAGTGCCACACCCTCACTGCCCAAACTGGATTACACCACTTTCACAGCATTACGTGGAAAACAAAATCCACAGCTCTCCCTTACATGACTGTTTTACATAACACAGGCATAAATCAGGAGGAATAAAATTGCTATTACTTAAGGAAAAAAAAAAAACCCAACCTCTCAGAGTGGACAGCTGATTTATCTCCCCTGCAGCTACAGACATTTTCCTAAAGGGGAGAGGAAAAAGTCTCAAAATACATATTTATATCATTTCTGGTCCCAGGCATAACTGGACCAGGTCCTCTACCTCTCCCCTCCTCTTGTCACTTGTATAGGATCCAGGCTGTTTTCCCCTAATTTAGGGCTGGATTACGACACCGATGTGCAGGCAGGTTTTGGATTATCAGTACCCTGGAAAAAACCTGCAAAACATTATGTTCAATGTGCTAATTACTTTCCCAGGATCCGTAATGCGCAGGTGAACAGTTCCCCCTGCTGCACTGAGCTATGCTTATGTCTCTGCTAACCAAACACTTCTGCTGTTTAAGAGGCTATCCAGTAGAACTACTGGTCTGGGAACGTCTTTGCATTAACTTACGGCAGTCTGCTCTACCCATACAGCTGTACCTAGTGACATTCAGATAGTCAAGGGGATAGTCTCCTTGCATTTATTCCTTTTAGTCCTGCATTGCTAGGCTAAGACCAAAAATTATCTAGAAGATAATACATAGTATGCCGGTATTCAGTGTACGTAGCCAGGAAACCATCACATTTAAAAATATTCCCCAATGTTTTAGGAATCTGTTCAGTGAAAACTAAATTTAGAATTTCTAGAAGCAGCTTTCGTGCTCACACTGAGAGGTGAACTTAGCAACACGAAAAGATGTGGCTGCAGCTGTTCTTTTCAGGTTCTGCAGTATCTGCCTCAAACTCAAATCATTTTAGGAGCTCAAATGTGCAGTATCCGAATTTGGAAAATTTTCCCAATTGTGAAGCTCAGAATAATAGTACAACTGTTTCTAGTACTGGGGACCTCGTTACTTCAAAATATTCTGTATATTCTCAGTGACCTGTGTGATTGTGGAAAGAGCTGTGGGACTTAAGTTATATGTGAGCTGTAGGTGTGAAAATCAAGTTTGCTGTTCAGGTATAATTGTGATACAGCTGGTTACCAGGGCTGCACCCATAGGCACATCCAGTGCTCTTCAGTCGTGACATGATCCAGGAACTCCCCAGCCAGGCATCTGCACCATGTCCGAGTTTTTGTGCAACATGATGAAGGGGAATGAGGAAATACAGGTAGGCTTTCCTCATCTCCTGGTACTTCAAATGCTCTTCTAATCCTCCACTAACTCTCCTCTTGTTCCTCTCTAATTTCAATGACCACCTCTCACTTATACTCCCGTGTGGACACCAAGCACCAAGGAGAATGACGTTTTGGGGTAGGCTCATGCATTTATTTCTTTTTTTAATGTCTGAGTACAAACTCAGTGGAGTTATTAAGCAGATGTGTAAACAACGGCACCCATTTTACACAGATGTGTGCAGTTTTGGCACTCTGTTTTATTGCAGCAGTTAACATTTGCAGCAATAGAAAACAAAGAGCTCTGTTTGCATTTGAAGATGGTTTGTATTTCCTCTTTAAACAGTAAGGCTACATAAGGGCTTTTCTAACGACAGATTTTCTTAGTAAATCATACTGCTTTTGTTTTTACTCTGAGGACCACTGTCACGACGAGGTCTGTGAACAGGATTTGCTTTAGCCATCCTGATACAGCTCCATACAATAATAAACGCATTCCTCGCAAATAACCAACTGATGTGAACTGTTCAGAAAGCAAAACTCTTCATGACCTGGAAGCACATAACCCAAAACATTCACCAACATTTGTTAGTAGAATAATCAGACACTTACCAGTAGTTTCCAAAAACTGACTGTTGCTGTCTCAAGTTCTGCTCCTTTTGACATTCAGAACTCCCAATGCTAAAACCAATCATCACTCTTATCAGCACTTCTCTGTTTAGCTGTATCATTTGCAGCTGCCTGGAGCTTCTAATTTGTCTGATTGTCCTCAGCTGAAGAAAAAACCAAACCTGCTAAAACCCCCTTTTGATATCAGCCTACCTGTTCAGCTCAGAGGTTTTTAGGCATCTTCTCAAATAATTGTATTAGGAATAGAATACAGAGAGGAGTGCTTAGGGCCATCGTCAGACAAATAGGCACCCATGGGAGGATATTAATTTGATTTTTTTCACCTGCTGAAGGAAGCTAGAACAGGTAAGTGACAAGGCCCCCTACTGCAAGCTTTGGATTAAGCAGAGGATTCGCCCTGTTGAGAAGGCCTCACTTTGATCAGATCCTTGTGCTTTCACCATATTTCCTGCCCTTTGGTGTCCCCATGTCATGCTCGCAGTGGTCTGTGCATTCCCTCAGCTTTAACAGCTAGCTTCCAGTACGGGATACAGCTGCTCTGCTACAGTAGAAATGTGAAGAGAACATGTTCAATCTAAAAAGGTTGAAGTTCTATTATCCAAATAAAAGTGTATTGTTTAGAAAAAGCGTTGAGAGCTTCAAGGAGAAAAATAACTGAAATTTTTTTCCTTCTCTCTCCCACTGTGGATTAAGTTTTATACTCTCTAAATTGTCTAAGAATCAGCCAAAATAAAAAGGTGGCTATTTCTGTTTGTATAGAACTGAAGATAAGGGAAATGTGTGAAAAGCGGAAGGGATTGTATACTGTTATGAGAGCTACCTAAACTTATAAAAGGAATGTACATTAGTCAAACTTTGTCAATGGATTAAGGGAAATAGAGTTTGTCCGATGCACGCTCCCAGACAATGTGAGAATGAATGTACCTGCTGCACCCCTAGGCGTGCTTCCGAGCCCACAAATGCACAAGCAGAAGTGTAATTTGTTACTGTGGTTCCCATGCTGATTTCAAAGGGGCTACACTAGCTGCTAGTTCATAATCGCATTAAACCAGCACTGACATTGAGAGAAACGTCCTTCCTTTCTTCCAGCCCCAGATATTTGTTCCTGCTCTGTTTCTTACTGTGGTGGTATAAGCATTTCTCTGGCTATCTAGGGAATTAACCTGGAGAACTAATCCTGGTTAAAACTAACCCTTTTTTTTCTTGGTAGCTTTAATCACTTCCATTTGTTCAATCCAGTTCAGTACTACCAAAATACTGGTCTGTATTTGCATGATCAGGATTTGTCTTCTACAACATAAAGTAATGGAAATGCTTCACTAATGATTAGAAATACCTATCTTGAGATATTTTTCAGGGAGTGAAATTTCAAAGGTGGAGGAATATGACAGATGTTTTACTTCATATCTGATTCTTAGGCTTCATCAGAGGGTTTCAGGTGGGGCTGCCATCATTAAGGAACCTGCAAACTCTAGAATCCTCCTAAAAATGCAGAGTAAACTTTTCTTTACTATTACGTAAATTTAAATGCACATTTACATTTTTAAAAGTTGGCAGTGGAGTCAAAAAGGAAGTTCAATGTCACTAGAAAGAATTTTAGGAGACAAAAGCTGTAACCCCACTGCCGTTGATTAAAAACTGTCTCAAAGCTGTTTCTTGGAATCGTAAAGATTTATGTGATCAGAGCTCTGTTTACTTGCAACCCAAGATGAGAGCAGCAAGAAGCAGTCTCAGACTGATAAAGACTATGACTGACTCTCATCAGAAAATGGCTCCCACAATTAAGAATGCACATTTTGTACCTGGGTCATAATTTTGGAGGATTGTTTTAATGCACAGGTATATGCTTTTCCTCCAATTATTTTTTCTTCCTTTTTTAATCAATGTATTTTACTTCAGCAACCTGAAATTCCTATTTTTTTCCTTAAAAAACAGCCTTACAGAGACAGGCTGGATTCTGAGTGAAACTGATAAAACCACAGAAATTCAGAGATAATGGTAAAATTTGCCTTATGTATTTTTATTCTTCTCCCTCTGCCAAGTTTGAAATGCAAATTATGGGAACCTGCACAGTGTAGCGCTTAAAGATAAACAAATGCAGTTTCAAGTCAAAAATCTCATAAGAGACAAAACATGCTACAAGGATTCCCGGGCTCAGTCCATGCGTCTTGAGCTCTGAAATGCCACAGAAGGCACAGCTCTTACATTTTGCCCAGAATGTGACATGTCAGAACAATCTATGCAGCAAATTAATGCAAATACTCGCTCTGTGACATTTATCTAAAGTGCCCAGTTGCTAACCGGCACTTTCTCCCTCTTACTATTTTCTATATTCAGCCTTAATAAAATTCCTGATGTTTTTGATATTAGGCATCTCATTTTATTTCAGCCACTAGTCTAGGAATTTCCATTAGTAATTTTTTTCTCAAGGTTCCATATGCCGAAAGGTTAAAGGTGAAATGAAAGCCATCACCTTGCTTTTCAAACCACATCCACTGCTTCATGAGAGGCAAGAGGAATTCCCTGGCTTGCCTGGGTCTACCTCTTTCAGCAGACTGAGAAAGGTTGAAGTTTTTCTCATTCCAAAACTTGGAAGAGTTTTCTTCAGAGGAGTAATTCAAACTTTTTTATCTATCTGTTGCTGAGTCTTCTGAACAATTTGCTGAATTCAAGTGTAGGGGAGAGAGGAAAGTTCAGGAAATTGCTATACACTGCTGCAACAGGTAGGTCTCGCTTTGCAGAGTCAGGATTGCAAGGTGTAGATCATTTTGTCCCTCTCCTGGCACACTCATGTCCTAAGACTGTGACAATCTTGAGTGTGGCCTAGGATCACTTGGAAGTTACAGCCTCACTGAGCCTGCTCTGGCAATCCCTCCGTTACAGAGGTGCTGCTCTCACCGGGGAAATGAGCTGAGGATTTGCATGGCTCCATCCATCTTCTCTCCGCTCAGACATCACGTGCTCTGTCAGAGTCCCAAGTAGAGTTTAAGCTTTTCTCTACAATGAAAGTCGCTGATGTTGCCTGCCCTTCCCTCCCTCGCATCATCTGAAGTTTGCAGCAAGTTGGCCAGAAAGCTGGTCGTGAACCGGAGAGCGTGACCCAGCTCTTTTCCAAGTCGCATGCCTGCGCTGCGCTCAGGAGGGGGGACTGCAGCCTATGCGGAGACAGCGACAAAGCTGGGGCAGCAAACGCTTGTTGTGGTGTGCTTGGTGGATGAAGTCTGCGCTGCCTCTCCCTTTGCTAACTGCAAGTGAGCTAACAGCGAGTGCAGATACCTCCTCTATTTGCATTTCAGAGGATGGGCATACACAGCAGCTTGTTGCCTTTGAGAGCAGTTATATATCATGAACTGAAAGTATTCTGAAGTTGGCTTTTACATACAGAGCTGACTGTGAATAGTCTGTATGTTAGTGGGTGACATGCAGAGTGGAGTCTTTGCTTTAGGTATTGCTACTCTATAGGGCATAAGGTCAATAATCTTGACAATGTACTTTAGCCTTGCTTTGTCTTCTTTCTCTCAGGTGTTTGTATTGCTCTAAGAGCACTCTTGTCTGGGTGGGTTTTTTGCAAGTACACAGGCTGTAAGTGTATGTTTGCACTTTCAGTATGTTAATAGAATAGGTCAGGGACAATTAGTTTCATTAGATTACTGTATCTGAACAGCTACTTGATGCCTATTGGACTTGCTTTCTTTTTTTTACGTGTTATATTTAGCTGTGACCTTGAATTTTGTTTTCTTTTGTTCATTTGTTCGAGAAAAGGATTTTCTCTCTCTCCCTATCTTCACAATGACTAGAAATGGATTTTTTTTTTCAAACTCATACATGAGCATAGTACATTTCCTAGCAAAATGTTATGAGCGTACAGCACTGGGCTGTCATTCAGAAAATGTTATCCTCTTTCTCATACTGGCTACCCCAATGTTCACTTTTTCCTTTAGATGGACTGGTCCTTGAACACGATGTCATGTTAAACAGGGTTGCTCTAAAAAGCCACACTGAAAAAGTACAAAGAGTTCCCTTTTCCTTTACTGACTTTGCTCTGCATTTTGCATTCTTTTTATTAAGGACTTGGTAAATGCAGGAAGAAGACAGACTTGTAGCATCCCAGGCCTCAGCCATGGGACTGGCTCCACATCTGCACAGCGAAGTCAGGAAATGTAAGTCTGCCGAGGACTTGAAAGAGACTATCATTTCCAGTAGTGCGGGGGGGCAGCAGCAGCTGTCACTGCACCGTTGCTCCACCTGCCAAGAGGCTAAAACGCTTCTTAACACTGTAGTGTCATCTTCGGAGAACAGCTATAACACAGAAAATAAAATGTTTACTCGCCATCCAGCATCACTCCCCAGGCTTGTCTTGAAAGGTGGCTTCTTCTGGAAGGCACTCCAAGGCTGGCATCTGCTGAAGTCCTAGCAGGCTGCGAGGGTTTTCTGCTCCCACTTGCTGTGTATTGGGTCAGGCTTTAGAAATTCAGTCTCCAAATACAGGAGAGCTCAGAGTCCGTGGTCAGGGCCCAGAGCTCTTGCTGCTCTGCATCCCAACTCCTCACTGGCGAAGGAGCAGTTTTCACCCTCCGCTCCCGGCTCACTTCCCCGCTGACCTCCCCAACCACCATTCTCGCACTGCAGAGAAAGATGGTTCCCAAAGCTCTGCACAGCCTTCCTGACCCAGGGGCATAAATCAACTCAGTATCTTTTCTTGACTGAATAAGCTCCAGAATTTTTACTTTACTGAACGGGCTTAGTGCTTCCATCAATAATTATGATGGTCTATAAAATTAACTTTCAGTATTTTATTTCCACTAATGTAAATAAGAAATCACGTAAGGCATCCCAGAAGACATAGTGAGAGCTCAGCTAAAACCTGCCAGTCCAGTCTGCTTGGGAAAACACAGAGCAGACCCCAGATGTGACCGTGTGCGACAGTGGTTGTCCTCCTTTGCTCCATGGAGATATATTAACCTGTTGTTGGTCTTTCTGCAGCAGCATGGTAGCTAATACTCAGTCTGCTCTAATATTCAAAGTCTGCTTGAACAAGCAAATTCAGGTACTGGGACCAATCTGACTGAGGAGGCCAAAGCTCCGTACAGGTAACATTTCCCTGCTAATTTTCTTGCTGTCTGGCAGTCAGTTGCCTGTAGCTTGGGTATTTCTGCACTGCCTTGCTATCTACAGTGAAAGACACTCTGACACAAGCAGCCTGAAAATTCTAATAAAAATCACTATCATAGCATATGCAGAAATATATATAGTAATAGTCTTTGTTTCTTATTATTCTAAAGTTTGAGGTTTAGCTAATCATCTATATCACAGAATCACTACGGTTGGAAAAGACCTGTAAGATCATCAAGTCCAACCACCAACCCAACACCACCATGCCCATTAAACCATGTCCCACAGTGCCACATCCACACATTCCTTGAACACTCCAGAGGAAACCTCAGTAAATTCCATCGCTGATTGCAAAACTTTTTTGTCACTGAATTTCTTATTTTCCTTAATAACCCTTACAGGTTTTTAACTTGTTGGCAGACTATAAGCCACACATATAAAGGCACAGGACACAGTATGATTCTTTAGTCTTCTTTCCTTCCCTAGCACAGTGGAATAGGTATTGGGGATGTGCTTCAAAATCCCTGTAAATTCCAGGACATCTGTCACCATCTAAACTGAAGTGAGGAACCTCCTTTGCTACAGGAGTTCAAATGCTCAGCAAGAGATGCAGATGCCTTGCAGTCTGCATAGATAAAACCAAAGCAAGCGCAGGTGGAGGCTGGACAGATGAAACAGCTCACCTGAGATCGGGCAGATCAGCACACAGCTGCAAGAGCTGGGGTCCTGCTGCCCGCCAGCGCCCTGGGTAGCAACCTCCCTTCCCACTCGACAAGCAGACAGGGACATCGGTCCAGCCTTTAGCCACTGCTGCTTTGCTCAGAGGGGAAAATGTTTAACCTGCTGCTGCCAGGTAAATGCATAGAACGTCAGGCTAAATGACAGGCTTTGAACAAAAATTTACCTCTGACTTCTAATCCTGGATTCTGCTTCAAAACTGTGGTGACGTAAAGGTCAAAAGATGCAGCTCTTATTTCCAGCAGACTTCTGTTTTCCTTTAGAGAGGTAATAGTTCAAGCTTTTCCCACACCTATACGATTCCATCTCCTTTTATAATGTGCATATACTTATGTTCAATAAAAGCAGATCCAATTTCTCTTAGTCAGCCTACAAGGTACTGCTATTTAGAAATACTGAAGAAGAAAGGAATCATAAAATATTGAATATATCACAGAAAAACTGCATGTAGGACTCCAATCACTCTGAAATATACTTAATTTTTTTCTCTCAAACAGAAACTCATAGTAAGCAATAAGAACATAAAAGGAGTAGCAATAGATAACACAGAGCTAAAAAATCATTTCTCTGAATAATACAAGAATGTACTTATGATAAATGATCCTTCCCTAGGATTGTCTGCCCCAGAAAAATGGTATACCAAGGCTAGTTAAGTTACTTCTAAGATTTTTCTTATCCAGACCTTTTCTCTAAACCAGAGCTCCGTGAAGACACTGCCAGTCATGTTTCTCTGCATACTGTTTACCCTGCAAGATATGGATACTTTGGTGGTGCCTGCTCTTTTAAGATTCAAAAAAAAAGCATAATGGAAATGTAGTGTCAATAGCTGTTGTTGCTACATTTATGTAATGTAAGGCACTGCAGCGATGCCATACTTCAGCCTCTCTGCTGGCTCCAGGCACAGTGTTAGTCCTGGGCAGCTACAAACAACAGAAGAGACGGGAGGTATTTCACCAGAGGATGACAGTCATGTGTACCCAGACCAACCAGCATAACCATGACAGCTCAGGGATATTCTGCAATCCTTTACGTCCAGTAGTGGATCATCAACCACACCAATGTCCATGGAGCAGCCACGGAAGTGCTGTGCTCTCACACTCTCTTCACGTGCGCGGAGGCTCACAGCTGAGAGTTAGCTACAGGTATTATTTTTTTTTCCTCTGAGTATCTTTGACTCAGTTGTAACTGAAGAAAGCTGGAGGCAGAACCTGATGAACAATTCCTGCAGCCACGTGGCACCTGATTATCTGACACAGAGCCATCAATGAATCTGCAAAAAGCATCATTTGTCTTCCATCACCATAGCAACCAATAATTTTGATTCATGTGCATTCATGTGCATGTGTGTGTTTGGCACCCGTGTTTCCATGGCGAGACTACTGCCTCGTGCAGCAATAGGAAGCGCCCCGCTCTGATCCCGTTCACCCACTCCACCGTGCTGAAGCAGCTGGACCGCAGGCTTCTGAGAAACACGGCGCTGTCAGGCTCATGAGAGCTCTTCAGATCTCCTGCATTATCTCGCCCAAAACTGAGAAGTAGTCTGACATTTTACTAATCTTCCGGGCATGGTGCAAAAGATACAGAGCAGAGGTCAGCAGAAAGTTGAGATTCTTCTTTGGTACAAACACAAGTCCAGGAGAAAAAAAATACATAAATCTCAGGATAAAGAATAAATAATTCTAAAAACATCAGCCAATCCCTCCTCCTTCTTTCTTTCCTTTTCTTGCTCCATAAATCATTTTATTTATGTAATGGAGAACAATAAAGCAAGCCAGATTTAGAAAACATTTTTTCCTGTCAAAGAGTAGAATGATTGATGCTGTGCAAAAACTATCTAAGTAAAAAAAAGCTTTCGGGGATGATTTACTGAAATCCACTGAAAGATTGGATTTGGATGCTGAAAAATACCAACTATTCAGACTAAATTAATTAATTAAATATTTGGGAATGGCCTTGAATAGTTAGAACTGAACAGAAGAAAAAAATAGCATAAGATTGTCTTCAATTTAGACCCACTCTCCATATTATAAATAGAAATTATTTAAGCATAACAATGTAGCCCAAATGTCTCAAGACAGAACAGAAGCCTTCAACTTAAACAGTGGAACTCTTATCAGGCTGCCTTGGCATTTGTATGACAATGTATTTGCACGGCACCAGAATAATAATTCTTTGCTGATTGTAAGCAAACCATTTTTCTAAGTCTTGTGTTCCATTCCCTTTTTAAGATAAAGCCCTGGTGAAGTACTGTACAATGAACATGTATTGCATGAAGTGTCTCATAGCATTTGGATTTATACAGTGCCTTTCGTACTCAGCTTGTCCCCAAGTACATTGCTTTAATGCAGTAAGTCAGAAGCCAGTGATGCTGTGAGTGTGTAGGCAAGCATCGGCTGTCATTATGCACTGGCTACAGCTCACACAGAGGAGTGAGTATCTTTTTAAAAATGAAAAAGTAAACACCAGCTTTGGAGCTGGCACTGGAAAGGTGTTTGTGAGTTGATATTTCCATATAAAGAATCCATTCTGTAGACAGTTACTCCCCCGAGTCAGCGTTACCTCTGTAGGTAAGAATAGGCAGTGTTAGATCCTGGGACTCGCACATTCTGTCTCTGCTGAAGGACAGAGCCGGGTTCTGAGCCCTCTTCTGCTGAGGGACTGAAATGTAAATCTGAGCTTTCCCTTTAAACAATTTGTTCAACTACATTCATGCCAGCTTTTGCTGTACCAGTTTAGGGTCTTCCTGCGGCACTGGGATTCACTGGGTCTGACTTTGAAGCCAGAGCTAGCCTGAGCTCCACTGAAACCCGCAGCTTAAGGTCTTCTTCCATCAGGGTACAAATCATGGAAGGGGGAGTGGGTAGCAGTGGTGAAATATGTAATGAGGGACAAACCTGTGAAACGCCTTCTTCTGGCTTCTTTCTTCATCAGGAACTTCCAACTATATTTGTTACGTCCTTCACCCCGCCACCTGAGCACGTTGTATCATATTGGTTTAAATGGGATAAATTACATCCTGAACATGATTAGACTGACTGTTGCTACTGTGATGGAGTGGAGGCTTTCCTTAAAGAAAAAAAAAAAAAAAGAGAGAGAGTGGTATTTTTATTTTAAATGCCAAGTCTTGTGCTCAAAGGACTGTAACTCTGGCACTCTGGCAGTGTGGGCAAAAGGCAGAGAGGAATGGAGATGGAAAGGCTGACCAGACGCTGCATGTCCTCTGGCAGGGCAAGGGCTGTCCCCTCACTCAGCCGGGCAAAAGGGAGAGGCAGTTTTGCCTTTCCTGAGAACTGGCAGTAATGCTTATTAAATTGAGACAGTTGTCCTTGGCCAGTTGAAGTACAGATAAGAAACACATGCTTTACCACTTTGCTGTGAATATTTTGGGAGTTGCCTAGCCAGAAATGTTTTTTCTTTTTCATGCTTAGATTTGAAGCCTTGGCAACACACAAACACTGCATTTATTCAAAGTCTTTTCCATACATCTTGCCTAGTTGAAAATATGTTTCATGGATTAAAACATAAACTAATTCAAAGTTGCCAGCTCTCTCTTTGTTGTGACCCAAATCATTCTGTGATGCTCCTGCTGCAAAAGATCACACAGATCAGCACACTTCCAGCAGGAACAATGCAAGCACGCCCATTCAGCATGTTGCTGCACGCTTTTTGCATTAAACCCCATCCGTCTGTCTGTCTGTGATCTTCGCACATTTCCTGCTTTGAATCCAGCCTGAGAGATGGCAGCAACTCTGTCATGCCATACGCAGAACACGGCAGAATGATTTCAGAAAAGTCTGGGTGAGTTGCAGGGCAGTGAAATAAAATATTGTAAACATGTTTTCCATTTTTCTCTGTTGTAAATCGTCACATTGAATTATATTTCTATGTGGAGGGAGGCACTCTTCTTTGAGATACTCAGCTATGTCTCATGCTGGTGAGAAAAAAAGCATGAGCTGTGATCAAATGCAATGCTGTTGGTGAGGAACACCAGAAAGCGCTCACAAAACTGAGGGGGCAAAAAGCTGGTGGATAAACTTCTGTGTAGATAAATGTAAGGTAAGGGATATAAAGAAGAAAACTCTGGACACGGTGACAGGATGGTGCCAAGCTCAGAACAATTAGTTACAATTCGGAATGAACCCTTACGGACATCTCTGCAGTGCTCTGAAATCACTGCCTGGCAATATCAGACAAAAAAGCCAGTAAAATGTTGAATGTCATCAGAACGGCTGTGGCGAACAAGGCAAGTGCATCCTTTGCTGTTACATGCCACTTTGGTGCACCCACTTCTTGCGCACTACGTGTAGTGCTGGTGTCTGCATTTTAAGGATGTAGCAGACTTTGGGAAGGCACAAAGAAGGGCAGCAGAAAACATCAGTGGAGTAGAAAAGCTGCCTTAGGAGGGGACTAAAACTGAATGTGGAGCTGTTGTTCAGTCACACACAACGAGGACTCAGAAGCAGCCAGTGGGACTAGGAGGAGGTTGGTTTAAAATAGATAAAAGAACATTTTTCTTCACACGGCAGGTCACGAACCTCTGGAAGCTGGTGCCACAGGAGACTCTGGAGGCAAACAGGATCAGTCAACTCTGAAAAGGATTAGACAAATTCATGAACAGCAGGTCAATGGCTACTAAAGACATTAGTAAGGGATTTAACTTCTAACATTCAGACATTGGAACAGGCTGCCCAGGGAGGTGGCTGAGTCCCCATCCCTGGAGGTATTTAAGAGATGTGTGGACGAGGCGCTTAGGGACATGGTTTAGTGGTGGACTTGGCAGTGTTAGGTTTACGGTTGGACTTGATGATCTTAAAGGTCTTTTCCGACCTAAACGATTCTATGATTCTATGATTTTATCCCTAATACAGCTCTTCTATATGCTGGAGGAGTATGAGGCAAATGGGCAGCAAAAATTGGTAAGACTCAGGTGCTCTTCTTGAATAGCATTGCCTATTGCCACTGCAATAGACAATATATGTGGCTAGACAGACCATTATGCTGACCCAGAAAGGCATTTCTAATGGTGTTATGTTTTTATCTGATTGCTTAAGGATTGGCTGATCGTAAATTTTAAATGTGGGTCCATCCGACCCAGCTTCAGACACTGATCTTAGGTAAGGATCACTCACCTGCCACACACACCTATTTCTCTCCAGACTATAATGCTAGTATAGACTAGACAACCAACTTCCAGATAGCTAAAATTAAATGAGATAAATCCTACTAATTACACTAGTTCCAATGTATGTGAACTCATGAGTCAGTCCCTAAAGATCATTACATTAGTTCCCAAATTGTGCCATACTTTTCCCAGTCATGTACCTCCATCTCTTCCCATCACCCAACATGTTAAACCTCCTGTGCCAGGTTTTCTGGTGGCTCTCACATTAGATGACTTTACCTGCAGGAATGAGGTCAGACAGCTGCATGACTTACTGTCTACAGTTTACTGCACATCTGCCTACCAGGACATCGTCCTTGCAGCTCTGCCTCTTACATTTCACCCTAGCTAACCTGCAAATTATCAGTAGACTTAAATTGTTCATAGAAAACTCCACACCTTGACTAGAAAAACTTTAGGTATCTGCAAATTCAAAAAGGTTGAAAAGTTACTCTTGGTCATTGGTTGGGTAAAAAGGGATGGATAGTAGGAGCACCGCACTGCAGAATTTTAAATCAATTATTGTTGACTTTGAGCTTTGGGTAAGGTATGTACTGTCCTTTCCATGCTGCAAAAGTGAATGTGACTTGTTCCACCCAGCAAGATAGGAGGGGGGTTTTGAGTTGTTCCGCATTTGGCACAGAAGGTCACAACATGAGTAAAATTACAAGCTACTATTCTAAAGTATTCACTGTAGTGGAACATGATAACCTTATTAGAAAAATCCGGTAGTCTCCTATTAAAAGGTGAAATAAAGGAGGGTATTTGCTGTTAAATGCCATGTATTTTTTAGCTCTTCACTGATTTTTTGTAGGAGTTTCTAAAAGCTATAGGAACTATAACTTTAAGGGAATGAGGCATTCACTAGCATAATCAAAACAGTATTTTTCTGAGTGTCCATACCTCCTTATGTTCACTTTATATAATTCAGAGAGTTCTCTCAGAAAGAAAGGGAAGGTGGAAAGGAAAAGCTGGAGTTGATATGGGCCTGAACACAGATTATTACTCAGCATTTCCATATGCAAAATGCATGCTGTAAACAGCTTCCAATGACAGCTAATGAACCAGCCTGGGAGAGGTAATGCAAACAGTAAAAAATGTTGTTACAGCAATGTATAAATACCTTTTATTAAACATTAAAAGCAGCTTTTTAATGATAACGTTATTATGAAGTGAGATGGATGATGAATTCACAGTTCAGTTAGTTTGTGGCTAAGTAGGTATCTTCTGAGGATCTTCCTGGGCATTCCAGAAAGCATAGGAGTGTGGATTTTCTTCAGAAAAACTCTTTTCTCGTCCTACATTAGCCTTAGAATCACAGAATCATAGAACGGTTCGGGTTGGAAGGGACCTTCAAAGATCATCTAGTCCAACCCCCCTGCCAAGGGCAGGGGCATCTTTCACTGCAGCATCTTTCACTGTTCATCCTGGACAACTGTAAATATACACATTCAAATTCCATTGTATTTTATGCCCCATATGATCCTATCAAATATCTCTGAGACTGCATGATGCACATCTGAAGCCGCTGAGCAGTGACTCTGGTTTCTTTATAGCATGGTATTAGGAACCCAGAGACCTGGAAGTCACTGCATTGAGAGCAAGAGAGTGAACAGAGCTCTGGCTCACCTTCCTCTGTGTATTACTTTAAGATCTTTAGAAGAATATGCTATAGAAGTGTTACGTATTACTGTCTCTGTGACAAACTCCTTACTTTGGCCCTTACCAGCTGTGTGCATCCACTAGACTTGCTCATCTAGAGCAGAGTTTTATACTGTACTTTTACTTTTAGATACCCAGGGAGGGGCTTTTCCTTATTCTGGAACAGTCACTTTGAAGAACACCACACTACTCCGCCCGTGAGGAGGAATCACTCTTCAGCAGGCCTGCCTCTTGAGCGGGAAGGCGCGTTAGCGAGCTCCATGCTAACAGCAGCTCAACATGTAGACCATTTGCGCACTAACGGTCCCCTCCTGCTGCCGGTGGCGCGGAGCCGTGTCCCTGCGCAGCGCGAGCCAGCAGACAGTCACTCACGGTACGTTCTTGGCAGCTGCAGGGCCCCGGTGACCAGCTTTGGCATGCACTGCGCTTTTGCAGCAGCGAGGTTTGGGTCCCTGCCGTGGGTCTTGGCCAGGCTGCAGGTACAGGGCCAGCCTGTTGATGCCGTACCTCCAGACACCGTTTGTCACTCAGTTCACCTTGGACTGCAGGACTTTGTTTTCCTCCTTAGCGTGTGTTTTAGAAAGGGATTCTGTGCTGTTTTTCCGCAAGATTTATACACAACCTCTATCTCTTCTAGGTAAAAAGAAATAGCTTCACTTTACCAATATTAGTCTGATGTGGATATTAATCTCTAGAAATATCCACACCGAGTCTATCACCTCCAGGTATCTACCGTTAATACACAGAGCATTGAATCATAAGCGGCTAAAATCAAAACACACTGAAAATAATCCTTTTTTCCCTTCTCATTCATTCCTCTTCTCCCCAAGCTCAGAACTTTGTAAGGCATTATGTGTCATGCCTTTGAGGAGGTCTTATTTGTTTCTTATAGGTCTCCAATTTTCAGATTTGTATCTTCTGACTTCTATGAGAATGAAGCTGGAAATACAAAGATTTCTTAAAGGGAGGATTTATATTTTTTTAACTAAGACCCAAACAATAATACCTGCAGTTTCTTGGGGATAAATGACCTTTAACTTAAATAATTTGTCAGGCTTCATTTAAAGAACATGCAAACATTTTCCAGAAAACTATTCTTATGGATAACTGCCACCCCTAGCAGAAGGCTTTGGAATTTGTTGAAGCACATTCATATTTCATTGCCACAGATGCCCAGGCAGCTGTGTAGAAATCCATCAGTGGTTGAAGCTGTTGAAACACAACTGACAATCAGTCTGCTGGGAAAATAAAATAAAAAGAGCTAATCCTGGAATAAAGGATATGCAGATGACTTTCATTTTAATGAAAAAATACAGCTAAAATAAAACAACAAAAATACAATACATAGCAAAGAAAATTAATAAACGTTCTGAGGCATCTTTTCAGAAGTCCAAAACAGCGGATTTAGTCTAGGAAATGGATTTACAACTGATTGCTTGCTCTTCAGAAATGTTTTATCTAGTGAGATGAGGAGTTCTGTCTCAGCATGACGGGACAGAAGTATTCATTCTCCAGCAGTCATCAGGGCTGGCCACTGGTACTGCCTTAGCCTGAAAGGATAACTTCCAAACTTCCCCTCTTCTGCCGCGATGATGCTCGTAAGTATGCAAATGGAAAGAGAGGTTGGATTTAGAATAGTATATAAGTCCCAAAGGTCCAAGCTGGACTAACCTGTTGGTATATAAATTAATGACTGATTGGGAATTTTCACGTTGGAAGTTTGTTCATCATAATTCTGACTTGATTTGCTGAGAACAGTCTAAGCAGGAACGCCACCCTCGCAGTTCTCCCCAGCAGTACACTGTGCATCTCTCTGGGATGGAAACAGAATCACAGGAGGGCTGGGGTGGGCAGGGACCTCTGGAGATCGTCTGGTCCAACCCCTGCTCAGGCTGCCCAGGACTGCCTCCAGTCGAGAGCCCACAGCTGGTTTGGGCGACCCTCTCTGATTACCCTCACAGTGAAAATGCATTTTCTAAAGTTTAAGTCTCACATTTAAGTCACACAGACAGAGCCACGCAACAGAATAATGCTTTATATTATGAAAAATACGGATTTTCTTCAGGTATTTCTCATTCCTATATTTGAATGCCCTCAGTTTATGATAAATTTTGAAGCATTATTTAAAAATAGATTCATTATTTGGTTTAACTCCTTTCAACACATCCTGGGCTTTTTTTAATTAATTACTAAAACACTTGCACTGTACAATTGAAACATCCTTGTATTTGAAGCTCACCCATAATACAATCAACATATAGCAGATTGTTGCAAGCAGCTTATACAAAGAAAATGGCTTTTCTACTGTTGTGTTTGAGGTAGGACTGAGAATAATAAATTTGCCAAGTTTTAAAAAACTAAGAAGACTTGGCTGTGAAGGTAGCAGTACAGGTCTCTTTTGCTATATGCCTCCGCACACGCCCACACGCACACTACCAAAAGTCGTACTACGCAGTCTTCTTCAGACAAGCAGTTCATAAACTTGGCAATTTATTTACCAATTGCCACCTTTTCAGTTATGCTTAGGGTCTTCTGGAGACAACATTTATTTTCATTTTGTATTAATTTCTAGGCAATATAATGTTTCCCAAAGATAACACTAGCCATAGCGATTGCAAGCGATGATGCATAGCCAAAGTTCAACCCATCTGATTTTAGCACAATGAATATATTTTCCTGTTCTCAATCATGACTCAGCCCATCGCCCTCTTGACCACAATCAAGTAGTTAATGGATTAGCAATGCGGTAACAGCCAATTACTGGAACATCGATATTGTCATGCTTTGAAATATCAGAGGTCACAGAGAAAACACAGAGAAATATACCTGCTTTTAAATCAAGGCTTTGATTGTTATCTCATTCGAAAGAGTAATTAATTATCAGTATGTATTCGTATACACAGTAATAGTTAATTACAGAGTATATATCTGCAAAACTTCTGTTCTATCAAGACAGTTCACTTAAACCACGCAGCACTTTGTTATTGCAATCAAGTGATCTTTGTGAACAATTGTAGATAATACTGTGGTACACATTTATTGCTTCCGCAACAGCTACTGTATCATCTTCTGTATTTTCTTCTTAGTAAGACAAATATTTCTGGGAGTAATGCTCTAGCCATACGAGAATTATTTCTGAGATCCACGCCATTTGCATGATGGCTTACATCTGACAGCCCACAATGAGTAACAGAAATTCCTTCTGCATAAACAACAGTAAGCCCATGGCAATTATTGCTGTCTTTATTGATACACGCCAGATCGTTTCCTCAAACATGCCAGAAAATACAAAGCTTTTTGTGGGGGATAAGAGAGACATATTTTCATTATTGATGAAGAGTGACTGGAATACAATAGGAATGTAAGTCAGCCTACAAAAATGTACCTAAATAATAGGTAAGCTTATCCATAAATCATGACTGTGCTCTTTGCCCACATTAGTATATGAGCCACTACACCCCAGGTTTACCCCACAAAAACCTATATGTTTTTTTATTACACAGCAAAATATTAAAAAAAATAAAATGTACACAGCAAAAAGGCTGAGTATGTAGGATATTTCTAGCTGAAAATACTTTACTTAGACTAGAGTTATTCTGAAAATAATTCTTTTCAAACTTGTCTTTGCATTTCAATGGCATTGAAGTCATTTGCATATAAAGTTTGTAGAAAAATCTATGATGCTTTGACTTCTAAAGTGTCAGTTATTGTTGTTTGAGGTATACAGGGTTTGATCTTAAGAAGCAGATGCTTTGGGGAAATACAACAGCTTTTATCAAAGAGGTCAGGGTCAGGTCTGAAGTTCCTCCTGAATGCGAATAGTATTCCTCTGTCGTTCCCAGTTCTTTGCCTCACTCAAGCAGATCTTCCGTCTTCCCTTGGTCATGTCACAGACCTTCTCAGTGAATCTCTGTCCTGTGTTTTAGAGGGAGTCATCTTCTGCCTTGGTTCTCCTCCGAAACTCTCAGTCCTTGGAGCTACTCCCACGGAGCCCATTACCTTTCCTAGCGTCACCACATAAATCAGAAGCTCTTCCCAGAGTCTCTTCAGCAACTCAGTCACCTCCAGAAGGCTGATGTCCTCCTTTAGACCACTGACCTCAGGTTAAAACTTCCAGAGACCTCTGTAAACCCCACCTAACTATGTCTTTCTCTACCTTCATTTCAGACTGTCAGACCCTTCCAGAAGACCCTACTTTGCAACAATACTCATGGCACCTTTATAATAAAATTTATTCGTGACTGTTTCTGTGAAGCATCCATTGCACATAGCCATTAATGACGTCTTCAAAAAAAAATCTGTTCCAAGAGCATCTCGGTACTGGCAGGTAGCATCTTCACAGGCAGTCTGGGACATGGCATCGTGTCCCCAGTTCTCACTCTGATTAAGCAGTTCAGTGCATCCCAATCAAGTCAGAGCACTGGCACAGGAGAACACAAGATTTTCTCTTTAAGCTTTGTAATTAGCTTCTGTTAACTTTACTCTGAGAACAAGGTTTAATCAACTGTATCACTGCTTTGTGTGGCTCTTCATAAGTATGGCTGATTGACTGATTCACCCTTTTCTTTGCTCACCTGACAAATAAATGAAATGGGGACAGCCGCCATAGTGAGAGATGGAGGATTATCCTACAGGACCAACCAAAGATGTTGGGTAGGGTTCACCATCTTATGTGGAATCAACCTCCAGTTCCCACAGCCCTTCTCTTCCAGGCCACCATCCTCTGGCTGGGCAGGAGGCTATGCTACTTCCACAGAGCTGCTCTGCAGGACTCCACTGTCTAATGAACAGATGTCAGTGTATGACTGGCCAGCAGATAAGACCAAGCTCCCACCAGGTCTCATTCAGTACTCGTTGCAGTTTAAAACAGATCTCCCGTTAATCTCAGTGGAACTGGATCAGGCTCAAGAAATTGTCCAGCCACAGGAGACACAGAGGTTCCTGTTGGAGTAGGACAAGAACCCAATCCCACCCCACAACTCCCTTTTCTCCCAATGTTCCCCAGTGGCCCTTGACACAGGCAGTGGCATCTGCAGCTCTTCAGGCGGCATGCAGGCTAAACTGCCGCACACACAGTCATTTTCTCCACGGAGAACCTAAATATTGACTTGCGCTCGGCAGACTGACTGTATATGGCATCTATTTGATGAGCGGTTTGGACAAATGAGGTTCATCATGGGATTCTGCAACAGAGACAGACCGTTATTTTCCAGCAGCCACAGAGATGAGAAAGGCTGGCTGCAAATTTCCAAGTAATCACCATATAAACCAAGGCAGACGCTTTCCACTGCAGACAAGGGAGGACCTAAGGCCTTGACCAACATTATGTCCAGCAGTTGTCTGCTACCTCCATGCCCATACAGCCTTGTATGCACCACATATTCCACATGATGTCATCTACAACTTAAGCTAAATGGGGTAAATTCATCTTTGCTTCCCAGTAAGTTTTGCCTGCATATTCTAGCTTTGAACTGGGACTGGTGCAAAAGCTAAACATACAATTATTTCAGAAAGTAGCCAATTAAATTACCTTTATTAAGTACCTTTTGATCAAAGTACGTTTGTTTCTAAAATCTCAGCCGTTATAAATGTGAAGGAGAGGAAGATCTGGTCAGCATGAAAGTTTCTGGTGTAAGTCAAGACATCCATTGATTTCATTGGTAATTGAATCAGATCTGTAAAGTATAAATCAATCTAAATATTGGAATTTTACTGCATAAATGTCAAGATTCCTACAAACAGTAACCAATGAAAGATAAGATGAGCACTGGGGGGTGTTGTAAAGGCATTATGGAGAAATAAATGGAAATACTAGGCATTGCTTTCCAGTAAACAATACTGATGGAAGCTGATGAGGGACTTGGCTCATATTGAGATATGACAGCATTTCCCCTTAAAATGAAGAGCTGCTGTTGAAGCATAAGGAGCTACAGGAGCTAGGGGAAAAAAGAGAGGGGGAAATGGAAAAAAAAGGAAGAATAGGCCAAAAGAAAAAGCGTAATTGCTAGCAAGAATTTTACCATGGGGAATGGAACATGAAGAACTGCACAGGACAAGGTTTTTTTGTTCTGAATGTACTCAGATGAAACCTAAAATTACTCAAATATTTACATTTTTATCAATGGCTTTAATCCATTTTGCCATTTAATTGTACAAAGCCATCTTTCACAACAAGAGTATCCGTACTTTTTTAAATAAATTGTGGTTTTAAATTAAAAAAAACCTCAACATCACATAAAAAGCTACAGATGGAGTTTTTATATACAGTTGTGTGAATCCTTCACCCATTAAGCATATCCTCACCACAGAGTTGCTGCACCTGCTATTTTACATCTCAGTGTATCCGGTACTGAATATTTATGGTCCATCCCCAAGGAAGTGCAGGCAGGGCTGGAGGGGACCGTCACAGCACGGCGATGACACCTGCTGGAAGTGGTCACCAGTGCCCAGCCTCAACCACATCCCCACCAGCAGCAACTGCTGCATCCCACCTGCACACACACAAGGGATAACAGGCATAAGGAAGACATATTTTACCATGAGGGTGGTGGAACACTGGCCCAGGTTGCCCAGAGAGGTGGTAGATGCCCCATCCCTGGAAACACTCAAGCTCAGGTTGGACGGGGCTCTGAGCAACCTGATCTAGTGCAAGATGTCCCTGCTCATGGCAGGGGGGTTAGACTAGATGACCTTTAAAGTCCCCTTCCAACCCAAACCATTCCATGATTCTATGACATACAGCAAGACATACTGAGGTACTTAGAACCATTTTAACAGGTCTTTCTTTATTCACATCCCAAGTAATCAAAGACACTTTGACGTTGTACTGAGACGCAAGGTCCTCCCACAGAACCACTCAAACATGGTGCTTTCACCTGATCTTCCCAGGCTGGAAGCTGGGGAATGCAAACCTGCAATGTCCATGAGCTTGAACAGCTTAAAGCCTCTTGTTTGCAAGAGACAGGGACTTCTCATGCCCACATAGACATCAACTGGCACAGGACTGACCCTTTGCGAGGCTGCTGAAGTGACTGCCCTCAGCTAGCTGAGTCCATGTGGATGGTATCACACAAACTGCACCCGTACGTTCACCCTTATCCCTCACTATGGTGGAATCAAGATCTGACTCCTGGACTGACACTTTCCCCTCACTGTGAGCCACTCTGTCCTTTTGCTTGAGGAGCAAACTGTAAAAGGACAACACTGGCATTTTTATAGTTGTTTGGCCAAAGACAAGCCCAAGTGGTAAGCAAAGATGATTCATAGCTCTTACGCCTGGCAGCCTGCAGCATCTCGGGCGCCAGAGTCCTTTGTAGCAACAAAATCAGCTCGCATTTGTGTGAGGGAATATTTTTCATGTTTTCCTCATGCAGTGCAAGCTGCAGTAACAAACCCGGCTTTGTTCTGAGAAGTGTGTTGGCATCAGCAGAGTCTGCAAGGGAAGACCAATGCCCTGAGACTCCCACTCCACAGGAATGACTTGAGGAATTGTTTTTCATCAATTAGAACAATTCAGAATAAAAAAAAAGAAGCTTAAAAAAGCCCCAAGAGTTGGAAGAACAGCTTAAAAAAGGTAATCGTCAAGATCGGTCAAAGCTGAGAAGGAACTGGTCAAGTGCAGAGCAGAGCAGATGAAGAGGCAGTGGGAATAGGAGTGCACATATACATAGGAATCCTTGAAAAATTCAAAGCTTGGTAACTTTTTCCAGTGTCAGTGGACTTACTCATTTTACTCAGGAGACTTTAACCTTAAATAAAGAAAAAAACCCTATTTTACCTCAGAAATAAATCAGATTTTCAAAGCCATATGGGTGTTTTATTTTTGTCTTGAGCGTGTTGCCACGCAACTTGGAGAGGCATCAGCTCCCTCGCAATGATTGCCATGAAACTTCCATCCAATTCACTTCATTGTGTTACTTGATATGAGTTTTGAATGACCTCATATCCATCTGCCTATATTCTATTTAGTTCTCTACTTTCAAACAAGGAAACCACAACATCTTGACCTTTAACAGTCACTTCTCCTCAGCAGTGCTACTGAAGACAGTGGAGTTAGACTAGTACTTACGGTGGCTATTAAATCTCAAGAGTACTCTTGATTCTTCTTTTATTGACATTACAGCACCCTGCCACATAAACCAAAGAGACCCACAGGGTCTTAGGGTATAAAAATTGCTTTTCTGAGCTATTTGGATCCGACAAACAAAGAATAAAGACCCAATAACTAAAAAATATATACGACAGCATGCACTTCTAAAAAAAAGATAACCATTGAAACAGATTAGCAGAGATGCATCATTCTCCATCCTCAGAGGCCTGTAAGTCAAAACTAGATATCTTTTTACAAACAACTGCACCCCGGAAGAAAGTGTTTAGATCAGATGCAGAAATCTGTGGATGTGTGTTTGAACCCTCTGGGTCAGGAGTAAGGCTGGAGAACAGAGTGGTAGAGCAAGAGGGGTGAATAGTCATTAATAAAATCAAATTATATGCAGCATCCAGGCAAAAACAGACTATTAGAGTTTACATGAGAAAAATATTTCCAGGAAAAACATTCTTACAAGTTAAAAATACAGGAGAAAGGCGAAGCTAATTATCTTTTTTTTTTTTTTTTGTAATGGTTGGACTTGATGATCTTACAGGTCTTTTCCAACCTTAGTGATTCTGTGATTCTGTGAAAGGGGCAACTGCCGTGCATTAAGCCCTGCTGTTTGTTGCCATTATGCTCCTGAAAGGGACCTGTACCACATCATTCAGCAGCTGTGAAGAGAAAGACATAAGCAGCTACCAATTTGTTAATTGGGGCTTTAAATGGACAGGTTCAAGCACAGTATGTTTTGTTTCATGAAGGATTCACTGAGGACCTGCTGTAACAATTCATGTTTTGTGGCCCCATGCAGAATACTAATTCTTCTGCATAAAACCAACCTATGTAAACAGGCACAACGAACACTTGTTTTTCCCCCAAAAGTTTAAGGGGCAGGAGGGAAAGCTGTAGTTCTGCTGAAGGTAGAAAGCAGCTCCACAGTACCCCAACCACCCCACCCCACTGTCCTACCAATACTTGAGCAATTGCCGTAATTGAGCAGAACCTTTGAATTTGGGGGGAAAAGGGCTTGCAAAAGAAGGTGCATGAAGGAAAAGGAATCTTTGCCTTGCAGCAAAGAGATTTACCAAAATTAATAGCAGGTTTTTGCTCATGGATCTCATGTCTCAGCTTTCTTACCATAGGGATATGGTATGAGATGCAGAACAAACTATTCCACAGTAAAAGCCAGTGGAGGCTCAGGATTTAGCTGCTAGAGCCGGTGCTCAACCGCCTGTGGTAGGGGATGGCACAGAGGACAGCTGTGCAGCTGAGGGAGCTAAAGGGAACTTCCCCCATGTCCTGGACTGAAGTAGAGAGACATGACTAAAATAGGTTAGGGAAATGGCACTGCCAGGTGAGTGCCGACCAGCAGCCCCTCGTAAAGCAGACTGAAACTGGAAACCTGCACTACTGCTGCTTGTTGGTGCGGTCTGAGAGCAGGCTTTGGGGAGAGATCTGGAAGCCACGCAGCCCAGGGGCTTCTGTTCCCAGGCCATGCGATAATCGGTGGATATAAGGGAGATCCCCCTTTTCCACGGTACTTTTGGGGGACAAATAGGTATAATGGAAGGCAACAAACATGCCATGCATCAGCTCTTGGCACTGCCACTGCTCATGCTTTGTTTCTCAGGTTTGATTGAGCACCTTTCCCCAAAAAATCTGGGAGAGCATTGCTAGGTTTTCTGCTTCAGTTGCACCTTGGAAGAGCATGGTGTTATAATCAAACACTCCTGAGTTATGAAAAACATGTCATGAATATACAGAGTGTGTGGTTTGTAACTAGAGTGACTTGGTGGTGCTGCTTTCTCGGTGGAGAGAAGTCATGGGTCACACTGCTGCTACTACTGCTTTTGTCTTTTTCTAGGCAAGAAGGCACACGAACAATGCCACCTCCTGGAGCCTGTATTTTTTCTTCCTCTATTTCAGTATTTTTGTAATATGAGATAAAAGTCATACTTAACTGTCTCTCTAAAATGTCTGTACGGAAGCAACATCACAGAGTGATTTTAGGGATGGTGGGCAGCCAAGTGAAGCCTGTACACAAGTATGGTGCATCTGCAGAAAGGACATGCATACAACAGAATAAATCTCCGGGTTGTCATTTACTATAAATTCTAATGAAAAAATAGAGAGGAATTGTTATTTCTTCCTTCTGAGCATATGTAGAATTTTAACATGAGCATTTTATTAAAAAGCAGCCTGAGTTATGAATCATTCATAGCAAACGACTGACTCCCACACATTGGCAGAATGACCCGTGGTTAGCTTATTCGCTGGCAACAAATAAAGCGGTTCTTAATGAACCCAGACAGGTTATTCTGAAGGCACTGAGGAAGCAAAATCAGGTGCATTTTTTAGGATTCAAAAAAAGTTATATATTTTGTCAGGATCTCGCTGGGTTTTTTTTTCCTTTTTTGAATAATGAATGAAGTTGTTTTAACGTAGTGTTAATGCTGGGAGTGCTGGGTGAAGAAATTCAATTGAAAGCCTGTCACAGGACTCTCTTGTTTCCCTGACAAGAGTTGTCATGTTCCTGTGACACCTGATGTGCAGAGCACCAACTGATAAATAGCTTAAAGATGAAATTGTCATTCTCCATTACCTCGCACCAGCAATTACCTGGTGCGGTGGCCTGGGGTGCCGGGCCGGAGACCCACAGGTCCCCCAGATGGAGAGGGAGGGTGGGAGCGCGTGGGTGCAGCATCTCCTCACCCAAGGGACCGGAGGAGCAACTTCACAGCCTGGTGCAGAGGGACTCTTCACCAGTTTGTTGGTAACGATGATTCTGGGGAGCGTTTTTTCTGCTGTGCTTACAGCAGAGAAGGAGCCAGAGAAGACTATGAACATGCAGGATAAAAACCGGTGAAGGGAAGAGGGGAGATGAGAGAATACACGGATAGCTTTAGCTTTGAGGGGGGGGAAACCTGCACGCCCTTGTAGAAATTAGCCCCAAAGTTTTAAGCTGGATACCTCCTGAGAGGTAATTTAAGTTGAAAAATTTCCTGTCGTAAATGAATTTTATATTACATAGAACTAAGATGATGGCAGTAATCTAGGCTGCTACCTTCATTCCCCACTGACGGGAGGGGAAAGATCCGAAAACCCCGTACTCCTGGGTATTACTTTCATAGTGTCCTTTGGATTCTTCTCATTTCTGGCTACTTCGGGGAGACTCTGGGAATGCCAGTGCTATAACCATAGCAACGCAGAGATTTTGCACAGCACTCAAAATTTCCGTCGTTAACAAAAAAGCATAGTTGCTAACACAATAAGGACAAAATTAATTTCTACTTGCATTAAATGGAGCCAGGTGTATTGAACCAGCACCATTTAGCTTTTGGCCAAGGCAGGTTTTGGAGCTGCAGGAGCAAGGAGAGGAGGCTGGGTGGGATTGGTGTGAGCCTGGGAGCGTGGCTCATACGCATGGCCAGGGCTCACTTTTGGGTAAACACGTTCAGGCTTTGGCAGCGCCTGTACGGCAAGACCGGTGGTCTGTGGTGAGAAGGACTCCACCTGCCCCAAGATCACCAGGAGGGACTGGTGGGGTTTTGTTTCTTCTGGAGGATTCTTCTGGGACGTAGTGGGCTCTGCTGTAGGGTTAGGGTTGAAGTTGGATAAAGCCGTGGCTGGCCTGAACCCATAGTGGCGATAGACCTGCTTCAGGAGGGAGACCTCCAGAAATTCCTTCTGCATACATAGCTAAATACACACCTCTGCTTCACTCAGCATTTGGATTGTCTGCTCACCAGGAGTTTGCATTGAATTCAGGATCTCATCCAACCTCATGGAAAAGTGTGATTAATAAATCTCAGAAAGCTTTTGGGGAAAAAAGTTCTGTCTTGCAGAGGTGCAGAGCACTTGTCTGTTGAGATGTCAGCCCACTGAAACCTCTCTAACTTCTGACCAGGAGACCCAACACCTCTCTGGAGTGGGCTCCAAGTCTGGATTCACTTGACTTGGTTTGGTCTGGTGTGGCATGTTGGTTTGAAGCATGATGTGAATGGAAATTGCACTTTGAATTCTTCATTCTATTTCTAATCGCAATTTAAGGAAAAAGAAAGTTTACTCTAGAGTTTTCTTCTACAGTAAAAGAAAGAAGAGAGGAAAAAAAGAATTCTCCTTTGTGGCCATTCATTTTTCTGTAAATAGGACACTTGTCAAAATGACTTTGTGTGTCTGATGTTACTGTAATTGAGTGTTCTGGAAGAAGAGACTGTCTTCACCGAAATGTGCAAATTTGTAGCAGAATTGGCTGTAAAAATGAGGACATTAAATTGTATTTGCATTCTGTCTGGTTAGCAGCAATGTATGAGAATTCACAAATTCTCTGGCAGTGAAGGAACACTCATGGTTCTCCTTGGACATCCTGAGAATCAGATCACATAGATGGGCCTCTAAGAAATGACACAGCAAACCCTGGAGGACCCTCCTGACTATTCACTCTTTGGGTTTATTCAGTCCCTTACCCGAACCAAATTAATTTTTTTATTTTATTTTATCAAAACAGAATTTGGAGAAGCAGCAAAATATTTCATTTCAGTAAGACGCAAAAAGCAAAACAGCAAAAATGAATTACAGGTGTAAGGGCACCATTCAGAAACCAGAGGAGGGGTCAGCAGCCTAATCCTGACTTCACAGAGTCCTAAACTGGTACAACTCAATGTCCATTAACAAAAACATAGCCCAAAATAGTAATATTGTAGATAAAATTAGTAGAAGAACTTTTAGGTATGGTTTCTTTTGGAATTGTTCCTTACCCTTTAAAGATAATACTGGTACATTTCCATCAACTGGGATATGTGTGAATGGACTGTATCACTTGTTTTTAAAGACAGAATGCCAAAGTAAGTGATACTTCGCCAAATACTTTTTATTTACATGCTCACAGGAAAAAATAATTATTACAATTGACTGGTTATGAAGGGGTTAATTATTTCTGTGACCAAGTTCCACTTTTGTCTATTTAACACCAAATTTCTAGGAGTAAACGCTGACCTGAAAAATTTTCCACACAGTGCTGTTGATTTCAACACAGGCAGAATCTGAAAAGACAAATGAAAGATTTTGACGAAGCAAAGAAACATCCCCACAAAGAGCTGGAAACTTCTGAAGCCCTCCAGGTAGGTCTGAGCCAAACATCCCTGCTGTGCTGCTGCAGACGGGCGCTTTCACAGCAGCGCGGGGCTCAGATGCCATGGTGACGAGTGTTCCTCGAGAGGGTGAGCAGAGGAAATGTAACAGCTCCTGCCGTCGCACCGATTCCAGCCGCACACTAATTAGCGGTGATACCATGCAGCGTAAGAAAAGCAGGGGAGGATGAGCATGGGAAAGGTTAATCACATCTTGTTTTGCTTGACAATGACTCCTTAAATGATGAACCCTTTCCAACCTGGCTTTTAAAAAATATATATTAGATCTTCTTTTTACATGCCTCACCTTTATTTCTACTGCACTTGCCCATTAGATGCTTTTGCTCAAACAAATTTGTATTCAAAATGAGCTTTTTTGAACCACAGTAATTACAAATGCCAATTGGGGCATTATTTATTCTGCATCTCACCTACATGGTGTTCAAATATACCTTCTGAAAATTATAAATATTGGATTATTTATGTCTATTTTTCTTAACCATATCACCTTCCGTTAAGCAGCAGGTTTAGAGAATATGTCTTCTGCTTTTCCTGCTGGAAGCCGTATTATTCCTTCAGTGACACAGGAGCACAGAGCCGCTACCTGTACAGAGCCAGCCCATCAGACATCATCCTTCTCAAACATCACACACGTGTCATCATTATCACCAGTCCCCCGCTCACCTACACCCTCAGGTTTGAATACTGGAGATGCCTCTTGTGCTTTCGAGACACTGAGATACCAGAGGAAGGAGGCCTCAGTGTCCTCGCAGAATGATCTGCAGAGATCATGGTGCACCAGCAATTTGCTGAAAAAGGAACTACTGACAAGTCTTTGGGGTTTTTCTTGTCTGACAGACTCCTCTGGTTCCAAAGAGGAATCCCGCAGTCCTTTCCTGAAAGATGTTGAAGTGGGTCAGAAAAAGGAGGGGAACAGAAGGAAAGTGAGAGAAATCCAGCATCCAGCAACCGCAGAGCAGTTTCTTGGGTGACCGTGGGGTAACCCACCCTCGTGGGAAGCTGTTGCTCTCACACAGTGTGTGTCCTGCTGAAAACAGAGGGAAGCCCAGCAGGACAAATTCGGTGGTGCACTTTCAGGTGCATTGACTAAATTACTCTAAATTTCTAAGTATTATATGCCAAATATGTGCTATGAAATACAAAGTTATGGAAGTTGTAAGACCTTTTGCAATTGATCCAAAACCAAAAAACATAGGGTGGAATACAGATATGCTGGCCATCCAACCATGTCTGAAGGTTTTAGACTGCTCCGTTGTGAAAGCAAGCAAAGCAACCCTCCAAAACCAAAAGTGAATGGAGCAACTTTTCCTCCTGACTCCAGATCTCACCACCATCAGTTAGTTCTTCAGAGAAAGCTGGGAGAAGCAGCAGCCCTGAAGCCTCCTGCCAAGGAGGCAAAAAATACTCCGGGACCTCCACAATTGACTAAGGGTAACCCTGATCATCGTGCTGATGCAGCACAATGTCCTGAAAACAATGATCTAGTCCCCTTTCAAATTCCCGGGATAAGCCAGGGCATGTGATGCTCAGCAACTTTCATACCACAGACAGAGCTTCCCCTCTACAGTAAGTCCTCTGATAAATCAAATAACCCTCTCCATATGTTCACCAAGCTCAATCTTATCTAGAATCCTTCTTCCCCGATTTTATTTGGAAAACCATTACAGACCTTCATTCTTGGATGCCTAGACTCTGTTTTCTCATTTCTACCTAAATGTATTCATGATCAATTCATAACTATTTGATACTGTCATTTATTCTCCAAGTCAGAGAATCCTTATCCTTCATTGACACTCACCATCTCTGAATGTATTAACAAGGAATCATCACTGCTCCTCTCAACCTTACTTAGCTAGGGCATGGCAACTGGTGTTCTTCCAAACTGGCTCCATTTTAAAAGAAAATCTTGGAAAAAATATATCAATTTTAAATTTAAAGAACCTTAGTTGCTCTTAGAAAAACCCTGGATATCCCTGGATTATGTCAGCTAGGACATCTACTTGTCAGATCTAGCTAGCCACAGAATATTTAGTTGCTGCATTAAAAAGTAATTCTTCCAATGTTTGAAAGATACAGTGTCAGTTCTTGGATGGTGTCACTTTTAACTGAACCCGTTCAAGTACCCAGAAATACAGCTTTGCTGGATAGGTTACTACTGAAGGATGAGGAAAGCATTACTTTATTTTACATCTGCTTTGGAGATTAAGTTTAAAAATCTAAACCAGATATCCTGCGGCTCTAAAAGAAACTCCTAACCTGTATCGCAAATGTCAACTAAATTGTGGGCAAATACATGTTTGGATTTTCCTGTCAAAAGAGTGAAGTGTATCATGAGTCCTTATTTATTTCTGAGAAGGAGCACTAGAACTAAAACAACTCTCTGACAGGTAAAATTTGCTGGAGAAAATAATGCATCTATATCACAATTCTGATTGCAGGAAAGGCTGTTGTCAACAACACCAAGAGCTCGTTTAGAGAATATATTGTTATTGTTTTGGAGTAAAAATGTAATGATGAAATATGATCCATTTTCATCGTCCCTCCACATTTGACTATTGAAACTCCATGTTATTTTTAAATTGTATGTTGATGGTGGGTGTGAAGGGTCATACACAAAGCATGTGGGCAAGGTGTCATGGCAATAGACATGCAAGGGGTTTTTTATCTAAAAATAATTAATATATGGCAGAACAGCAAATAACAGACCTAGTATCAAAAAAGCTACGAGGTTTCAAAGGAGGAATCAAAACTTGCGTGTGTCATGTTAAACCTCCTTTCACTCCATTCAGCATCTCCACCAAGCAAGAGGGAAATATCCAGGTATGATCTACCTTCACTTGAGAAAACCCTCTGACCGAGGCTGTTTGACACTCATGTGCACATGTTAAAGAAATGCAATCCAGTTTGAATCAAAAAGAAAATCAAAAGTAACTTGAATATCTCTGGAGAGATTCAAAACTCGCCTGGACACATTCCTGTGCAACCTGCCTTAGGTGAACCTGCTCTGGTGGAGGGCTGGACTAGATGATCTCCAAAGGTCCCTTCCAACCCCTGTCAGTCTGTGATTCTGTGATTTGGAATTACCTTGGTCTTTGGAGAATTGATCTGAAATTAATAAAAAAGAAATTCAACTCAGACCACACGCAAAGTATCAGACTTCAAAGGGAGAAATCAAATGTACAAGTCTTAAATAGTGAACGAGTGGAAGAGCAACAGCACCGCAAAAGGCATTGACCTCTGGTGAATCATAAACTGAGTGCATATGCATGATGTGATGCTCTTGGGTAAAAAAAAAATATGATTTTAATATACACAAATAGCAGCATTGCCCAAAAGCAAAATGAAACAGTCCTATCACATTCAGCACAGGCCCCAGCTACAGCATGGTGTGCAACCACACCCCCACACTCCACTAAGGGAGGGGGGTCCGTCCCTTGGTGGGGGAGAGCCAAGAGCCGAGCAACAAGAATGATCGAAGATCTAGAAAATAAGGCCTACGAGGAAAGTTTTTAAAATTCGTGTTTGAAGTGTAGAGAAGGGGAACAGTCCCTTCACACGTGCCAGAGGATGTTAACAAAAGAGAACAGCATCAGGCCTTTTTTATATCAGCCGATGGAAAGACAAAAAGCAGTCCGCTTAGTCTGCAGAAAGGAAGATGTAGGTCAGGAGTGCTTCTGATTGGTACTTGTTGCTCGGCTATAAATGAGAGAGGCTGGATTAGGGGATGGTTTACAGAGCGCGGACGGGGAGTGCCTGGCTTGGGATTAAACCGGCAGCTGTGGCGACCAGTCTCCTTAACTGCCTGTACCTCTGAACCAAGGCAGAGGACTAAGCGATCTCTTCGAGTCCCTCATAGCCCCACGTTTAAATGATTTAGTGAATATTTACCAAATCTACTCTTACTAAAACAAACATATTTAAACTATTATTTAAAACATTTATTTTGTGATTTTATGTCCTCTCAGCAGGCTTGAAACATTCTTTAACTATTAAATTATTAAACGACAAGCAGTGTCTAACCTTCTGTAAAGGTCACACATTGAAGAAAATCTTTCCTCCAAAAGCGTGTCAGCTTGAGCGACGTGTCAGTACCCATCACTTGCTTGAAAAACTCTATTACCAAACGTCTGTCACACTTGAAAATTGAAACAAACTTTGGGAGACCAACTCTCCAAACGCTATGGTACATCCTCAAACTGCTTTCCAGCACAGCAGTGTAATTGTATTTCAGAGTAAATCGCAAACCTGTGAGTGCCTTGAGAGGTTTATAGCATTTGCACTTTTTACCATAGGCACCACATTTTCACTATTTCTTGTTTAAACAAGTATCTGTCAAGTTGTGATGCACTTTGAAAAATGAACAGTCAAACACTATTTCACAGTATAATTTAACATATGCTCAATAACATCAACACAAATAGTTTTTCATAATAGATTTCACCTGACGGAAGCACATTGCACTCAACTCATAGATCTGAAATTATTATTATTACGATGTCTTGGAAAGCATCAACAATGTATTAAGTGCTTTAAAGTGATGCTTAAAAACCTAGGTGCCCCAAAGTTGCTTAATAAAGAGCATGGCATGCAGACATCATACCAGGCAGGGACATGAAAAACAGAATGAAAGAGCTATGAAGCACAGGCAACCTTCCTTTAATTACCTGACTTTGATCTTGGCTGGCCTTTGTACCGCTTAGTTTTTCTTCAGGAAAACTGATTTTCAGGGCCTGTTGGTAGGAATTGGCTGTCTAGAGACAGGCCAATTAAACAGTTTCCTGTACATTTTTTCATTCTCAACTGTCCGGTTTCATTATGCTAAAATGATGGGTGATGTATTTCTCATTTACTTGGTTATTATCAATTCCTTACCCACATTGGAAGCCAAAATGTATTGTGATAGAAACAGGAATCCAATAAAATTGTTCATAAGCTATTGTGAAATGGGGAGTAGATATTTAAATGAAACTTTGCGTAACAAACACAGGAAAATAAGACCAGCATATCAAAAACCTTTACGTAAAGCTAAACGGTTTATTAAATAAAGGGAACATGCTATGCAGTCACTAAGTTGAACACCAGATTGTGTCTGGTCACAGCATCCTTCCAGACTGTAGAAGATCTTGTCCACTTGGACCTTGCTTTTATTCATAAATTAAAAGGCAAATATTTTTGTTTTCAGTCCCCAGTTGGCTTTTGAGCTTTTAATGTATCTGTTTTTTGAAGTAAATTGAACAAACAGAAGCTACAGAAACACTCCCTCTGCACGTAGAGGGAAAGGTCCTGTTTTCAAAATGCAGCTGATCACGTCAAACTCCTGGCTGCAGGTGCCTGGCCAGAGACTCCTCTGGGAAGGTTCCTTTAGCAGAAAACAAGTACCACTTAGATATTCTTCTCATTATATTTCAACAACTTTTAAAATATTTAAGCCTGAAATTATTATCAGGTGAACTTCAGTTTTGCCTCTACTTATTTTTAAAAGAGTGCATATTCTCTTCTATTTTTTAATGTAAAAAGTAAGTTTTGCAAGCCTTGATTTCCCTGAAGAGAAATCCAGGGATTATGAACAAATTCCTGTCCTTGAAATCATCGATAAGGGGTTTTCTTTCTGACCTGCAACAGCATGAGGATTTTATCGTTCAAGGTAAAGAGAGGTATCCTCCAAGCTCATTTTACATTGCGTTCTGTTGAGGTCAACCCTTGCAGCTGCACAGAAGCCCCACGAAGGCTGCAAAATCTTCCGCAGGGGCTCTACCCCTTCTTTGGTGTTTCTGCAGGCATCAACAGGAGAGAGACCCAAATTCTGAGAGTATCGTAATGAATTCACTATGATTTCAACAGGAACCTGGGAGTTCAGACCAGTGCCTCTCCTAAGCACGCTGAAGTTCAGTCCAGTTCTTACAAAAGCCAACAGATACCGGTTTTCTTCTAACATACTAGCTTTGGACAATATTTTTTAATAAGCAGAAAGATGTTACAGGTGAAGAAAACTTTCCATCACACATTAATTTATTCTGTAGGTCTGGATGGTTTTTGTCTCCCTGATACCACATTTCATGATTGATATTCCTGTTACTTATGAAAGAGTCTTTCCTGAAGGCACACAGGAATGAATTAACTTCTAGGGGCCAGGTTCTGGGTTTGGTTACTCTCTATAATCCTGCTGACATAAGCAGAGCCTCACCCAAGCAAAAACAGGGGAGCACCCAGGCAGTGCCTATTTTGCTGGAAAGGGCAGATGACAGTGGAAAAGTCCTGCTTGTAGGAGGTCTGAAAGGAGACACAGACTACATCACCTTGATGCACCTCGCCAGCTTTATGGTCTGTACCATACACAACTCAAAAATAATCTTGCATTCAATTTCCAGTGCCAATCATGCATGGTGACAGTGATGCTTTCTTTTTTTTTTTAAATAATCAATACGTTGATATTTAAAATATCTCCCCTGAATTCCATAAAAAAGCTGGCTTTTAATCTGCCATAACAACAGTACTCGGAAAAATGTATGTTACTCAAGTGCCACCTGCTGTAGTGACTAAAACGTCATAGGATAGCAGGAGTGAATCCTTCCAGACACTCTGGTCTGCAGCTGGATTCTCCAGCTTTTTTCAAGCTCTTTTGTATTTTCATCATTTTAAAGATCCATGCTGACAAAGTGACCAAAGATTTGTTGCCACCTACTGTAGTGTTAAGACTCTGGTATCTCATTTAAGCTTGGATTGATTATTCAGTGCCACAAAGGAATGTTGTTTTGAGAAAAAAGTGCTAATCGAGGTTTTAAATTTTGCAGGCTGCACTGCCTGGCTGTGAAGCACCACTTCTTAAACAGGCTGCGTACACAAACACAAGAGCAGCGCAGGACCTGTTGCTCTTGCAGTCCTAGTCGGTGAGCTCTCTAGCAGCCGCCCAGCCACCATCTCCTTTTCATCTGGTACTTCCCCCTTGTTCTTCTAATTCTGGAGTAGAGAAAAAAAAGAGTTTTCACAGCCCTTGTTCAAAATTCCAGCACAGCCCTTCACCTGGGACCTCCTCCAGTTGCTGGAACATGCAGGTTTAGTCCTTTCTGATTATTATGGACATTTCATAACTGGGAATTTGTACAGAACCCTCTGCGGCAGCCAGACCAGACGCCCCAACACATTTTTCCAGTGGACTCACGCTGTTTTATACTTTTATAAATAAATAGCAATAACACTGTCATCTTGCCTCGTGAACTGTAGAGTGGATGTGATAAAAACCAGTCCCGTAGCCAGATTCCAGATGATTTTTCCACAGGATGTGGCTACAGCACGAGAGAGAAAGGGAATAAAAACTGCTATAAATAAGCACATTGCATGTACTTAATCAGGTAATGCTGGTCAACCTAAGTGCAGCAGATCTTACCGATCACTACGGTTGGAAAAGACCTGTAAGATCATTGAGTCCAACCATCGACCAACCCCACCATGCCCACTAAACCATGTCCCACAGTGCCACGTCCACACCTTCCTTGAACACCTCCAGCGATGGTGACTCCACCACCTCCCTGGGCAGCCTCTTCCAGTGTCATTACCAGTCCAAAAAGTAAAAGGAAAGGGGGTCAGAGGCGGTTTGAAAGAGAAGCTGCCAAGGGACGCCTGTCCCTGCCCGGCACGGCCACGGGCACCCCAGTCACGCACGGGCAATGGAGGCCGGCATCCTGCTGCCGGAACAAACCCACCGGAACAAACCTACCGGCAAACCACCGAATGGTTTTTCAGTCGTCGTTTTTAAAGTATTTTTTTAAGTCATGGATTTACTTGAACGCTCTTAACATCAGTATTTATACCGATGCTCTGTCTTAATTCACATTTAAAACCTTCTGTTTGTTCTTCTGGGGATTTTGTTAGGGCCACCACACTGAAAAACCAGTCTGAACCTTACGCACTCTCTCGTCTGTGAAAATGAGGCCTTATTTGATTTCTTTTTCATTATGTATCAGCAAGCGACGGTTTCTCAGTTTGTTTTACCAAGCGAAGGTGCACACGCAGGAATTCACCTGCAGGCCTCCCTCGTGAGGAGCCGGGGCAGCTCTGTGCCCGGGACTTCGGGGCGACAGAGCCACAGCGACAGCTGTGACAAAATGAACTGCCATGAATAACTGAGCTCATATGCGAGCGATCTTCACATTTCCAAGGCTGACGAAGGCTTCCCCCTGCACGCCGAGCAGCCCCCTTCCCCACGCCAGCCCCTTCCCCTCAGGCACTCAGCCCCTTCCCCTCAGGCACTCAGCCCCTTCCCCTCAGGCACTCAGCCCCTCCGTGGCGGCACTGCGCATGCGCCCCGCTCCCCGCGCCACCGCACGTGGCCCTCCGGACCGCTGGGGGGCGAGCTTCCCTCTCGCCCTCTTCCCGCGGCCGGGCTGAGGCGTCCGAGCCGCTGCCTGACCAAAATCCCGCCCGGCGGCGGCCCCGCGCTCCGCGACAGCAAGGCTCAGGCGCGGCGGGCAGCCCGTCCGGCGCAGGGCCCCGGTCCTCTTCCGCGGCGGCGGCGCTCGGCGCTCGCACGGCTCGGCTCGGCTCGGCGGGCCCAAGATGTCGACCAAGAATTTCCGCGTGAGCGACGGGGACTGGATCTGCCCCGACAAGAAGTGAGCGTGGGGGGCGCCCGCCGGTCCGCCCGCCGCGGCGTCCGGGCTGCGGCACGGCATGGCACGGGACAGGACAGGACAGGACAGTCCCGCGGGGCAGCACCAGGTCCGGGCGGCCCGCGGCAGCCGCCGTCGGGTCTCGGGGGCCGGCCGCCCTCCCGCCGGGCCGGGGCGAGCCTCCCTGCGGGGTTTCACAGCCCCTGGCCCCCACCGTGCAGCGGGTGCGGCACCAGCCCGCCCCAGGGTCGGGCAGGGCCTGAGAAACTTCGTGGGTTAATTTGGAACAAATTCAGTTTGAAATATAAAGGCGTTTTTCTAAGTCTCGTGTGCGGGCGTCTCCTAGCCGTCAGTTAACCGGCGCCTCCCGTCTCGTTCTGTTCGTGTTTTCAGGTGTGGGAATGTGAACTTCGCGAGAAGAACCAGCTGTAACAGATGTGGAAGAGGTGAGTCTCTTAGATGATGTATCTTTTTCTCCTCGTCCGTTTCTGCCTTTTTAAAAGAAAATAATATTAAATCTTTTTAATTAATCATAAAGCAAGGTGTTTGAGAACTGCTTGGTTTTTCTTTTCCAGAAAAAACGACAGAAGCCAAAATGATGAAAGCCGGAGGGACGGAAATAGGAAAGACACTTGCTGAGAAGAGTCGTGGTCTCTTCAGTGCTAACGACTGGCAGTGTAAAACGTATGCCCTTTTAAACAATGCGGAGTGCTCTCTTAGAGCCACACAACACGTCTACAACGTGATACTTAATTTTGTCAGTATAAACTTACCTGTACTGATGAGAGAAGAGTGATCAAAACGCGCAGCTATTCCACTAGTGGTGTTTTGCTGTGAGGAGAGCATTCGTTTTTGTTTGCTGGACAGCAGTTACTTAATTAACATGACTGGAAAAAGATTAAAAAAAAATCAAGATTAGGCAGGTTCATGTTTTTCTTTGATAAGCCGAGACGCTTCTCAAGTTCTGAAGAAATGTGTAGACGGAAGCAACACCTCCATTGCAGTATGATATTTTATTGCTTACGTTCGCTAAATATTTAATGAGTAAAGTTTAGCACACAATTAAATTCTTAGATGTTTCTCCAAACCATCAATTGAGGATATTAAGATCTAAATTAGAAAAGGGCTACTTTAATAAATGCTTTGATTTTTGAAAGGTGCTCTCAGATTTCCTGGAGCACTTTTAAGGATTTCAGTTTTCCTGATTGAGTAAGCTGTCTGACCAGTGAAACCTGGACTTGTTTTTTATTTTCTTCTGTCAGAATTCAGCTGTGTTCAGCCTGATGGGTTTCCGTTTGCGCTGTTCTGCAGCGCGAGATGGGCAGGTTTCCCGGGTAGCGCCGTGGGTCCCCGTGTCTGAGGGAATCCACTTGATGGCACGTTTCAGGATTGTCCTGTCTTTCCAAGTTCATAGCTAGGCTGTGTCTTACGGACCTCCTCCTCTCCTCTTTGGGACTGAGCAGCATCCTGATGACAGTGGTACAGATGGGTGAAGTATGAGTGGCCCTTTAGGATGCTGTGAGATAGAAATGCAGTAACGGAAGCATATAACCGTAGCTGTCCGTTGGTGGATGATGATGACTGCTCATTATTCCCATGGTAGCTTCTTCGTTAACTTTTGAATGCCTCTAGTGGAGAGTAATGAGGAATTTTAACACTTTTTATGTAGTCTTACTTCTGTTAACTTCTCTGCCTACCTGCCTGTTAATTTTACTTCTTTCCCCTTGATTTGTCCGGTGTGGTCGTCTTCCCGTTGTCCTCACGCTGGTGAAATACCCACAGACTCTCTTGCAGTTCTTTGTGTCTCAGTGCCTGTTGGCCTTGGAGTTAATTCTGTTGTGCTAGTGACTGCAGATCACTGCTGAAACTTGGCAAATAGATTTTTATGATTTATTTTTTTTAAGTGTTGCCTCAAGACTTAAGCTTTTTGATTGGAAATAAAATGTTTCTTATTTCTGTTTTGTTCTTTTTGCCTCTGAAGATGTGGTAATGTCAACTGGGCCAGAAGATCAGAATGTAATATGTGTAATACTCCAAAGTATGCTAAATTGGAGGAAAGGACAGGTAAGATGTATCTGGTTTTAAAATACTCAAATTACTGTAAGAAAACTTCTTTTTATAAATCACAACATAATTTAATTAAAGGGATTGTTTTTACAGCAGAACTAGCAAAGTTGAATGATCTTCCTGTAGGTTCTTAGACTTGATTACTTTTAGCATTGTGTAAAGTATGTGACGGTTTCATTTGGAAAGTCAACGAATATTCAGCTTAAACTGCCTCTATATTTGGTTTTGATAACAAGAGGTTTGGAAGGAGTAATGCAGTATTTTATTAAACTCCGAAAGGTCTAGTGTATATATAGTGTCCCTCTACAGAGGACTCAGCAGTCATAAGAACCGTGCTTGCAGGCTGTGTGGATTAGACCGTTATCTCTTAATGAGTTTTGAGGTTTGGTCACACTGTGACGCATTTTAAGTTCCTCCTGCATTAGCAATGAACCCAGTGGTAACTGGAGCAGAGGATATCCTTACAGAGCGGTCGTAACTACTTACACTGTTACCACTGCAAATGGGATCAGGCAGAGAATGTAATGCATAGAATGTAACACTAACGCGTGTAAAAAAAGAAGCATGAAGAAGAGCACAGAACTTACTCAAAAGGAACAAGAATATTTTTTAATATTCTTATTTAATATTGTAAGAATATTACAGAATGTTGAAGAATAATATTGTGTTTCATCTACTATTTCATATAATTAAATATTTTTAACATTTAATCAATTTTTCAAGTTCTGGTGTCCTTCAGGGTAAATTTGCACTCATGTGCAGGACACCTAGCATGTTGCACATGCTTGCAGTAAATTACAAAGTCAGCTGGAAGTTGAAGTTTTCTGCTCACATTATAAAAAGGAGTAGAAAGATTCTTAAGGCAAATCTTGGCAGTTGTACAATTCAGTGCAACTACAGGATGCTTTTATTCCTGTTGCTCCCTGAGGAGATACAGATGACTTTATGTCACAGAATAATTGCGATACGGGAGCAGACTTGTGTGCCCAGAAGCCACCACGGACACTGCACACACCTGGCTGTGGCAGGGAGGCTGCAGCAATGCCAGCGGCTGGGAGAGCAGTTAGCAAGCGTTGCCCTCAACGCAAGTTTCATTGCCTGCTTTCCCGAGCTGGCTGCTGGCGGCTCGCAGAGGTGGGATTTTGGTCTTCAAGGACGGTAGCCTTTTTTCTAGTCCCTTGGAGACATTCATGTGTTTGTCCACACCGAGGCAATTGTCAGGCACTGCAGCCCCACTAGAGCTCTGCCAGGAAGCTGGATGCTCAGCATAGCTATAATCCTGAAAAAAAAAATGTTTGGTTTTTTTTTCCCATTCTTTTGAGTGGTATTGCTTCTGTGTTGTTTATGTGTCTTAATCCATTTTCTCAATTAGGTTTCTGAGAAACTGTATTTAATAAACGTGTGTGGGAACAATGTCATGTTCCTCTTGAGATCATATTACATTCTTACAGCATATATTTCTAAGTCCACTGAAGGCTTACAGAACCTGTGTGCAAGTTTATTCTAAACTTTGTGCTTAGTGTAGCTGAATTTGGTGCAGCTCAAGAGGTTGTCTTGTTTTACCCCTTTTTAAAGGATACGGAGGAGGATTTAATGAACGAGAGAATGTTGAATATATAGAACGTGAAGAATCAGATGGGGAGTATGATGAGGTAAGATTAGGTACATGTATTACTCTGGAGAGACGCATATTGTGTGATTTGTGTTTAGGTTGGAAACATTTACATTTGGTTTCCTTACAGGGAAAAGTGCTAGTCAGAAATACATTGCGATGCATCTCTTTGTCAAATGCTCAAGTGTGAAAGTTTTGAACTGAACATGAATGCATCTGTTTAGTCTTTCTGGGGGTTAAAAACCTAAGAATGAGTTCAAATTAAACTGGTACACGCTGCATATGTTGAACTTCTTGGGGAGCTAGCTTCAGGGTCATGCATGTTATTTTCAGTGAGGTGTTTAACATTGTTTTATAAAGGTAGCCCATAGACACAAATATAAAATACTCTTGTTGAATTTAGATTTCCATTCACCTTCTCTGTGGGTACTAATTGTATCTAAGACAAGCATCTCTTTAGAAGGTTTCTTCTTGCTACTTGATACTTCTCCTTCCCTTTGACCAATACCTTATTTGAAATTGACCTATATCAATGTTCTCATAGAGTTTTATCAAAAAGTACCATTGGGAATTACTTTTGATTAAATCGTATTCTAATGGAATAAAATTTCTTAGTTTGGACGCAAAAAGAAAAAGTATAGAGGGAAGCCAGTTGGTCCTGCGTCTATCCTGAAGGAAGTAGAAGATAAGGAATCTGAAGGGGAAGATGAGGAGGATGAGGATGAAGATCTCTCCAAATACAAATTGGATGAGGTAGTGTGTTTTGGTTTTTCCCTAGTTTTTTAATTATTGCTACGGTGCTGTTCAATATTAGTAGCTAAGGTTTGGTCTGTATTTTTAGCTGCCTTTAGAGCAATATAGAGGAGTAGCTATCAGAATAATGGTGCCTACAGCTTCTGTAAAGTATGTGCACAAGTTCTGTTTGGTTCTAAATACCTGCATTCAGAGATGTATATTTTTTTTAAACCATAAAAAAATGAAAAGCTTGTCTGAGATCAGAATCAAAAATTTTGAGGTCTTTATTTGGAACCCTTATGTATGGTTACCATATAAAGGGAGTGTTCTGGAATTTTATTCTTAGCCTTTTAAAACCACGTCAGATTTAATCTTTATAAAATGGAATAAAATATTCAGAGTTTTCTTTTTATCTTTCCTGAAATACATGATCATCATGTATTGGATTGTCCACATCTTTGGACAGCAGTCCTGCAGAGACGTGTTTATATGCTTATTTAACACAGCAGTCACCAAATTATGCATATGAAGCATGTCTGTGCGGAATTATGCTATGGTTATAGATTCTGAGTCTGAAAATTCTTCCAGGCACTCATTTAAAGTAACTGGCAAAAATGAATGTCTGTATTTTCATTAACTTCATTATATAACAGACATTGGGACTTCAGGTGGGTTTTTTGCAGGCTTTTTAATAGTTTGCTTTGAAACACAAGTTTTCAGTCACTCTATTCTTAAAATTTTTGGATCTCATTAAGTGCACTAACAACAGTGTATTTTCAAAGGTTGAAAAAAGCACAAAATAAACCATACAATAAGTAAAAAACACTAACTGAGGAAAACAATCAGAATATTTCTGAAGTATTTTTTTCATACCTGCATTTTTTCAGGATGAGGATGAAGATGATGCTGACCTTTCAAAATATAATCTTGATGCCAGTGAAGAAGAGGACACTAATAAGAAAAAGAAATCCAATAGGCGCAGTCGTTCTAAGTCTCGATCTTCCCACTCACGATCTTCATCACGCTCATCCTCTCATTCAAGCTCAAGGTCTAGGTCCAGGTAAACGGGTACAGGTCAAGGGTAACGCCAGGCAAAATGTCAGTATCTAACTTCTTTATTTACTTTTTTTCTTGATTGCCTTACAGTTTTAGTTTAATAATGTTAACAATTTTATGTACAGAATTTACGCAGGTAGATAATGTTCTGTTCTGACCTTCTGTGGACCTTCAGTACAGAGGCTTCATGTGTCTTGTTGCTTGTTTTAGTACATTTAAGTTGATATTTCAATTGAATCCTTCAAATAAATTTAAAATATAACTTATTTTCAATTTTATTTTTAGGCTTGCTAGCCATTTGTGATTCAATTGGTGAACTTTGTTTAGCAATGTTGAGTAGAGCTGTTGAACAGAGAAGCAGAAGGGTGGTATTGTTAAAGGAGGAGGTGGCAGAAGAGGGCAGTGATGATGCGGTCCAGACACTTTCAGTGAAAGGACAGAGTGGAAAATACCCTGGAAATAAAGACAAGGAACTTGAACTTAGTTTTATGGCAAGCAACAAAGCTTTAAGTCCAGTGGCAGTGTTGTCAGAATAACACTAAAGGTTTATACTGATGGTGGGGCCACAAAAAAAGTCTGCTGGGTAGATTTAAGATCTCACATTATTATTTAAATTCAGTAATATATGAACAATTCAATAAATGTTTTGTAATCATGTGATGTAAATCATGTTGTAGCTTTTTAGCTGCCTTACAACTAATACAAGGATGATACTGATAGGTTTAAGACCTCAAAGCGGTACCAGCTCATAGGGTTATACACAAAGTTCAAGTTTCTTCTGATCTCCCTAGCTTTGTAACTGCACCTCTGCTCTCACCGCTGTGATCGCTGCCCACATTCTTCAGACCCCCATACTAACCAGATGTCAGCCGCTGTCTCTGGTTTGTCTTTCTCCCCACTGCTGTCATGCTTTTTTCCATGCTGCCTCTTCTATGAAAAATGATGTTCTTCACAATACCTGTTGCAGCCTCACTCCTTCAAATGCCGGCTTGAGACGTTTATTTGCCGCGTGGCTCCAAGGAGGAGCACTAAGTGAATAACAGTGACTAAACTGACTGGCTGTCAGCAATTTTTTGTAAATGAAGTGAGGTGTGGAGCAAGATCTTTGAGGAGGCGGCTGTATTGTCCTGTGTGAAGATAGTATGCAGCCATTATGTGCTGCGTTTGAGTGCAGGTCTTAGGTTTAGGGGTGGAAAGGTCAAAGAAGACAGAAGAACTTCATCTGGCCATAACGTTGTTCGTTAATTCTCAAAGGTTAACGGTGAAGTAAAAAGTAGCTTGTCATAACTGAAATTTGCTAGGGATCTTTCAACTTTCTGTTGAACTTTTTGCTTCTAGCTACAGATAATCCACTGGAAATATCAGTTGCCATTTGTGGATACTTCTTTGTGTTTTTTAAGAAGGTTTAAATGTATTTTCTAGTTAGCATGTGTTCATACTGCTTTTGTTTTGCACAGTAAAATGAAAAAGCCATGGTAACAATATAAACTGGGACAATGACAGCATGTATAATATATTTTTCCTGAAAAGGTTATTAGAATTTGATTGCAATGCTGTCTTTTTACAACAGTTAATGCAAGTCCGCTACCATTTTACATATCTCTTGTGGTTTGTGCTTTAAAGAAAATCCATCAACATGAAAAACCTGAAAATAATTTTGATTAGTTACAAGTAGTGTTAGATATATCTGTATCTTAGCCAAGAATTAACTACTTAATTTTTAATGCAGGGGAAAATCTTTACGAAAACTTGAAACTGCTTACAAAATGCTTGTGAGAACTGACTTGGGGAAAACTGGAGCTAGTTAGTCCTAATACTCTTCCTACTCTGCTTTTCAAAGAAACTGATGGTTTTCAAGTTAAGGCACAAATTGAAAGTTAAGGCATTCATTTCATGAAATAGTTAATAGATATGCAGTTGTTTCATATTGCCAAATAACTGCAATTCTGTTTAATTTTTGTGCTTTGTTTTAGGAAACGTAATAAACTGACTATAAATTTTTGAATGCGCCATCTTACTATGTTAAAGTTTCTGCTTTAAAATGTACTGTGGTGATACTGGGGGGGTAGAGGAAAATTGACACTTCTTTAGTGACTCTAGGCACAATTGTATTGATGCATAGTTGACTCTGCTGCTAACAGTAGCAGCTATTCTGCTAAATACAAGTCAGACACTGGAAAAAAAAAAATCTTCCATGTTGTTTCAGGTCCCATTCAAGAAGTTCTTCCAGTTCCAGATCAAGATCTCGTTCCAGTTCCAGAGAACACTCTAGATCTCGTGGGTCGAAATCAAGGTGAATGAGGTAGCACTCTCTCCTTGCAGAGAGAAAAAAGGGCAGAAGAACCAACCGCTTGTTGATTTCATCGTAAAATTGTGCCGGTCAAAAACCAGTAACTTGTTTTTATCTTGGAAGTCAGAATCCCTGGGGTCTCTGCACGAGGTTGTTACAACTACAGATGTATTTCTTGAGAATGCGAGGTTTTGGTGGAAGAGTTTAAGTCTGATCTAAGCTAGACAAGTGGACGCCACAGATCTTCACTTTGAAGGAAGAAGAATTTGAATGCATGTTTGCTTGCGTCAATTTTTGCTTGATTTTTGCTGGTTTTACTGTTTCCACTTTGGCTACTTGATGTGGAAGAACATTAGAGAATGCACTGTACTTCTGGTTTTGTGTTTAGTGGTAACTTAACATACCTAACTTCCACTAGATAAGTGCCGCCATTATCTTCTTAAACGTGGGGGGAACGTATAAAGATGTTGAATGGTAAATCATGTGAGAAGGTGAGAGGAGTTTGAGCTAGCTGACGTTTTCTGTATAGCAGTTACTGAACTGTGCGGGGAGGAGAAACAAAAGCATATAAGTTCCTTGAGGTGTCCTTGCACAGGCATCCTGTTGGCAGGACTTTCCTTTTGCGATGGAATGAAGATCTGTCCCATCTCCATGCATGCGGAGAATCTTAAAGCTGTAAATAAGGAAGTTTGAATTGGGAAGACCGATTGCAAATGGTGCCACCGGCCTTTAGTGGTAAAAACATGCTGCGGATTATCACGTGAGGGTCAGCGCGAGATGGAGTCCCTGCTTTTAGGAAGAGGAAAAGGGTACCTGTGCCCCCACTAGATGCTGAAGTGTCTCATCAGCTGAGCGGGGTTATTTGCTAGTGCCACATGCCATCAGCCATGTGTTCTCAGTATATTAGCTTGTGTGACATAGGACTGCTTTATTATTTACAATGAGAACCCTGAAAATATTTTACCAACAACATACACTATGATGTTGGGTTTTTTTAAATATCCAGCTTACTGAAAACAAAAATCCTGTTAGGTGTGTTTATATAATTTTGGAATTACAGTTTAGGACTTTCTAGCTCTACTACTTTTTCCACAAGTGGTTTTTTTATTGGTTTTTGTAGATAACCAAAGTGATTTTTGAGTGCTTGTAAGTGAAGGTGATTACTTTTTTTTAAAAAAATGGCAAAATGGCTGTATTCTGGGAGGGGTTTTTTAAATATTTTGGTTGTGGAAGGTCTTACTCTCTACCCAAATTTATTTTGAGATTTGTAAATACACCTTCTGAGGGTTTTTCCTATTCTAGTAAGATGAATGCTACTTCACAAATTTCCCGTGTGAAATATCCACTAATAGGAAGTGAAACATTATTAAATCGGCATTACACCTGTGGTTTTCAAGCCATTTTGCTTTGTGAATTTAACTACTGAGGAAGGTGCTTACATAGGCTACTTCCTGTCCCAGTCTCCCATCGCTGCTTTGTCAAAATGCATCATTCTGGTGAATGCTGGAAAGAGGTTTCCAAACCATTGGCGGTCTGTATATCAAGAAACGCTATTTAGCAAAATTTATTAAGAGAACTACCACGGCAGTAGAAGTCTTTATTTGGCAGATAACTAAGGAGTAAGTATTAAAGCATCCACAAATTTATTTGACAAAACACTGATGTAACTAGAGTAGTGAGTGTTCATGAAAACTGTCTCTTCTTGTTCTTTCTTTGTTCTTTCTATATTATACCAGAATTAAATCTGATTTATTTCTTAATCAATAAAGATCCAGCTCCAGGTCCTACAGGGGGTCTTCCACCCCAAGAAAAAGATCTTACTCAAGCTCTCGTTCATCATCTTCCCCCGAGAGAAGCAAGAAGCGAAGTCGTTCTAGATCTTCTTCATCTGGTGATCGCAAAAAAAGACGATCGAGATCACGGTCACCCGAAAGGTTTGGGTTTATGTAGAATAAGAATGGGTGTATTTAAATGTGTGATTTTTTTTTATTATTTTTTTTTCTGAAGGACTGAGATTCACTGGGAAAGAATTGAATCTGATCCGTTAGTCTGATATTAAAAGTAGTTTTCTCACTTCCCCTACTCTTACTTCCTATTAAAACCTCCGTAATTGCTTCTCCCCCCTACCCAATGAAACTTCCACCTGCTAGAAGTATGTTCCATAGAAAGACCTGGGTCACTATTCTTTCGGTGTGTGAAAGTGTTAACGTGTACATTATTGCTTTATTTTCATAAGTAAATATTGCATTTAGAAATTGTATTCTACTTTCAGTATTAAACTTACATTTTTTAGTATTAAATTCACATTCTTGAGCTTAAAGTGATTTAAAGATATTTCTATATTCTTATAAGGCCCCTATCAGATATACTTGGCTTCCAGCTATTGTAGGATACAGACTACTCAAAGTGGATGCTAAAATTAATTTCAACTTATTTCTTTGCATGCTTTCTCCGTTTATATCTTACAGACGCCGCAGATCATCATCTGGATCTTCCCATTCTGGTTCCCGTACAAGTTCTAAAAAGAAATAATGTATTAAAGCTCACATTTAACAAAAACAAACAAAAAAAAATTCCAGTCAGTGCATGAGACATTTTTAAGAAGTTGGTGTCTTACTTGGTCAGAAGTGCTAAATCTGCTAGTAGAGGTGCATGTCTGTCCTTGCTCTCTGGAAAACTGCAGCTTTGTTCATTCATGAAACAAAAAGTGAGGTAGCATTTTAAGCCATAAACTCCCCAGAGGAGGTGTGAAGCTTTATTATTTGAGTAAGGGGGGGGGGGGGTGTATTATTTTTGAAGACTCAGTTACTCAATTCCTGGCTCTCTGATACGTATGAGCAGGCACAGGTTGGATATGTTCTAATACAACTCTACTCTTCATGTGACAATTACAAAGAAGTATCAGGAACATAGGAAGAACCCATGAGCTTTCTGCATCCAGTTCCTGAGCTTGTGTGGTGTAGCTCGTATGGGACCACAAAAGATTAGCGTAGCTGTAGGGCTGGTGTTACCCATTGGATGACAGTAGTGAGTACTTAGGTCTAATTGTTCTTTATTTTTCTGTGTTGAAGTAAAAGTATAGATGGATGCCCCTCTCTTTCTTTTTAGCTCTGCTCAGTGCAAAATAGCTGTTAAATACCCAGTCTGTGATACGATTCTGTAGAGAGTGAATTAGACTTCACTCCTTTGACGCGAGGCTGTTCGAGACCTTGGGCACTATCTTCTCCATGGCTCGAGTTTCGTAGCTGCCAGTGCCTGTCACTAGACATTATTTGCTGCAGTCAGCAAAGTGCCCTTCCCGCAGTGGGTACTGGCTATGGTATTGTCACCTGCATGGACCCTGGACTCTGCGATCCTTTCTTATAAAAGGATCATTTAGGAGCTACTCTGGAGGTGGAGGAATATGGAACTAGCTTCTTGGAATCAAGTGAAGCTTCTGCAGGCCGTCTAAAATTCATTTTGGGCTGACTAAAATTTTCAAGGTATCTGAATTTTATTTATATTTAAAAATGAGAGCTAATAAACTGTGTAGAAAGTTCTGACATCTTAAATGTGTTCTTCATCAATGATTCTTTTTCCCTTAAACATAATTTATGGCTTAAAATGCTTTATTGCATCTATTTTACTAGCAATATCACATTAAAACTTGGTCTCTCTTGAGCTCCGTTTGGTTAAGAAAGGTTTAAGTATCTTCAGTGCCATCACAAGGTAAGTATGTTAAGGAAAATTATTTTTAAGCAAGCAAACAGCAATATATCTGCATTTATTTCAGTAGTAAAACTTCCAAACCCATATTTGACCGCTGCTTTTTTTAAAATGAACTGCACAAAAACAAACGGAGCAAAATTTAAAAAATACATTCTGCTTTCTTTTACTTTTTTTTTTTAAGACACTTCTTTTGGACTGGTATATAAGCAAAATGTTTTTGGTGTAGAAATATTTTGATAATCTTTTTGCAGAAAAAATGCTCTGCAGTTTCTTCTTTAATGCTTTCTTTTATATCTAATTTCAATGCTAAATGTGTGTAGATTGCACAAGAGCAGGTTAGTCTTGTAACTGTGCCTCTGACAACTTCAAAGTCCAACTACTAAATTGTAAAAATCAGATCAAATAGATGCTATGTTGTTAGCCTTTGGTTTTTTTCTTGTTCTTTGTATTAAAATTGTTGCTGTACTTAACAGATGAAAGTTTTTAAATTTAGCAAATGATAGGCTACAGACAAAGGAAAATTATGGTTTTATTTGGCTTAGATAAAATGTAAGGCGAAATGATTCTGTAGACAAGTGTAAATAAAACCTGTGAGTCAACTGTGCAGTGAGTGCTTTCTCTTGGAAACATCAGCAAATCTTTCTTCGTAAGCTGTAGTAACAGATTATTTTGTTGTTGTTGTTCTGTTACTGCAGTGCAAGAAGGGCAGTATGTGCACTTACCTGGCCATATGTATCATAAATCTTGGGATTGTTTCAGTTCTTTAAGTACTGAAAATATTTTTGGATTTAAACAGCAGCACGTTTAAAATGAGCTTTTACAAACCTTCAAGGTATTTTCTTCTGTATGTGCTCCATATCTTCTTTTCAGAAAGTTTTTAGAGGAAGCAGTATGTTTAAATTATTTGGATTTCTACATTTTCAAATACAAAGGCACAGTGACTATGGTAGTCTTTGCATGCCTGTTATAATTGACACGAAATACTTTTTTTATAGTTACTGGACCAGCAAATAACTTTAGAACCAAGCTGTGAGAACTAAACATGGTCCACCTCTGATAAGACACAAAGCTAGGTTAAGCTCAGGCAGTGAAAAGGTCTGGGTTTACTGTAGTAGGGGATTGGGGGGGTCAGGACTACCTGCTGTGGCCTAGTTTTGATTTCACTAGAAGATACTTTATTTGCCCTCAGTTCAGCCATTGGTGTCAGATAAACTGCTGCCTGTAGAAATAAACAGGTATTTCTGTGCCGCTTTATCAAAGATCAGTGAAATTTATCGTGGCAAAGGAGGAAGCATTGATTAGGTTAAGTTTAGGGCTAATGTGCTTTTCTAAAGAAAACTGAATATAATCGTGAATAGTAATGGTGGGTTTGTGTAAGCATTCTTCTGTAGTAATTGAAAACTAGAAAGTGATTCTATGTAAAGGCAGACTAGCCTTTAATTTCATAAAAGGTGGTAACAGAGTAAAATCCGCTGCTGAAAAATGTTTCTTTTTTCTGCAGATAGATAGTCAATTAATAATAAAAATCATTAAAATGTACATGTTGGTACACCTTAAAACAAGACTGCTTCGTTTCCACACCAGGTAACTAACTCCTGGGCACTGTTGTCGGATGCAAGCAACTGTGGTCAACCACCGGAGATTAAATAGTCGCTGTGTTAGGTCTGTCTTCTCACTAACCCCCCAAACTGAAACTTAGTTGTAATGAACTACTGCATGTTAGTTGTTACACCTAGTAATCTGCAATGTTTTCATCCTTTTAAGTGCGTTGGGCATTTGCTCATTTGCCATGCCTTATTCTGTTGGGGGGGTGGGGGGGTAACATGTTGCAGCAGGGGCTTGTATTGATGATGAGCAAGCCAGTGTTTTAAATGATAGCGTTTTAAATTCGATGGTGCTATCATCACTCCATCTTTAGGGAATAGTGAGTGTAAATAACACTTCAGGAGTAATGAAAAATACTAATGTTGTTGAAGATGTTTACTTGAAACCTTTCTAATTTCACTGTAGTGCTGCTAGACAAATGTTGAAAAGCAAATACAAAGTAGGGCAGGATAACTTTTAAATAGTAATAGTGTATTGTGCCTTTCATCCAGGGATCAGAAAAGGCTTCTTAAAACTGAATTTTGAAAATGGAGAGCTGACCAATGGAGTGTGGCATTCCCGGGATGGTATGGGATGCAAATGGAGGGGTTAGGGGCAGCAATTCCATTCTCTATAACCATGACACTTTAATGCCATCAGGAAAGGCTTAATGCTCGAGTCCTTTTCAAGTCGCATATCAACTGAGTTACTAGGATCCTAGTGTGACTATTCTTACGCAGTATGAAAAGATACTTTAAAAGGGAAAAAGGGGCAGGCTGGTCCCATGCTCCTTCCCATCCCAGTAACGCTCCCGTCATCCTTCTTAGTTAATGGCAGTGCCTCAGGATCAGCCTATCTTTACAATTAATTACTTTTTGAGAAGTTTCTCTGCCTGGGATGCTACCTCTGCTGGAGTCTATGCTATAGCTTTCATGTGCTTTTGGGGACAAAACTGCAGCTGATGTTTTTAATCCATTCCATAGCTTGTCCTTGGAGCATTAATCAAAATGTATCACTGGTCATAGAAATTTCTGTCTGGAATTCCTTTAACACAAAGGATTTTTTTTTTTTTTTGGCTTTTTAAGTAAGGAAGTATAGATATTTGTGCAAACTTTTCCAGAATTTGGACAAGTGAGCAACAAGAGGGAGTAATGCTCCTGTAACAGTTCAGTTACAAGAACAGCTTTGAGCAAAGTCCTGCACAATTTACTGATGTTTACCTATCTTCCCATTAATCAAAATGAGGAGTATTTTTATTGGAAAAGAGAGGTTGCTTACACATGCATTTAAAAAAGAAAAAAGTCTGTAGAGTGCTTCATACTTCATTTGGAAAATGGAACCAATAAACTGATTCTTTCTCATAGGCTGGTTATGGACCCCATCCAGAAATAACACAGGACTAAGCTCACAGGGAGGGTTCCCATTGTAAAACTGCAGAGCACAAATACCGAGCACTGTACCAAATGATGGCACAAAAACTTTCCAGATGGTGGAGGGGGGAGACGCAGAAGATGTGTGCTGAACTCACAGCAGCTCCAAATCAAGGAATCAATGTCAGAATTCAAAAGGGGAGAGGAGGGGAAAGGGTATTTTTCCCTCATGCTTTTCCAGACTTTCTACTTGACGCTGTGTACATCAGAGTTTAGTGTGAATGTTCTTCCCAGAACTGGACTTAACCTGCAAGAGTGAAGTCTGGATTCCTTCCTTTAAGGACAGATTGCTGTACATGTTCTAGAAAGTAGAGAATTAACAAGCCACAGCTCAATAATTTATAAAGCAAGCCATAACTCTGCCATGCTCCGTATTTATGAGAAATGTGGTTCTTCCCATTTCATGATTTAGCCGGTGCGCACCTGGTCATACGAAGCAGAACCTGAGCAGGGCCGTATTTTAAACTGGACTTTGTTAATAGCAGTTTTACAGGTTAAAAGTGCTAAAACTTCTTAAAACTGTTAATTCTGCTTTCACAGGAAAAATGAGTTAAATCCCTAGCAGTAGCTGACTGTATAGAGCAAGATTAGAAATTCCTGCTCATAAGCAAAGAAATCATTGTAACATGAAGCAAGGATTTGTAACAGTAATTAGTGCTGGTTCTCTGACTAGTTACCTATGCCAGGTCCCACCATGAGAACACCGAAATGGCATAAAGCTAAAGGTGCTTCAGCCGCAGTGGGTGCTTGGTCAGGTACCCCATCACCGAACAGCTGGGGCTGTGCACTTACTTATGGATTACAGAATCACAGAATCACTATGGTTGGAAAAGACCTGTCAGATCACCAAGTCCAACCACCACCCCAGCCCCACCATGCCCACTAAACCATGTCCCGCAGTGCCACGTCCACACCTTCCTTGAACACCTCCAGGGATGGTGACTCCACCACCTCCCTGGGCAGCCTCTTCCAGTGCTTCACCGCTCTCTCCGGAAAGACATTTCTCCTAACATCCAGCCTGAACCTCCCCTGGCGCAGCTTGAGGCCATCTCCTCCTGTCCTATCACTTGGGAGAAGAGACCAACACCCACCTCCCCACAACCCCCTTTCAGGGAGTTGTAGAGAGCGATGAGGTCTCCCCTCAGCCTCCTCTTCTCCAGACTGAACAACCCCAGCTCCCTCAGCCGCTCCTCATCAGACTTGTGCTCCAGACCCCTCACCAGCTCCGTTGCCCTTCTCTGGACACGCTCCAGCACCTCAGTGTCCTTCTTGGTTAATTCCTGGTTACTCCAGCCCGCTGTAGCCTGAGAACAGAGAAGCGACTCGGTTGAGCCTGAACTGTTCTAAGGCAGAGTCCTGAGAGTTAAACGGAGCAGGAGAAGAAAGAAGACACGGCCTTCGTGGCCGCCTCGGCTGCCAGGAGCGCCCCGGAGCTGCGCGCCCGGACGGTGGCAGGCGGAGGGCTGGGCCCGGCGCGGGGCGGCTGCCGCCGGCCCGGCAGCGATTCAGCTCCCGGCAGAACAGCGGGGCGGCTGCAAGGCGGCGGGTGCTGCGGGAGGGCCGGGGAAGACCCCGGGGCGGGTGCCGAGCCGCGGCCCGGGCCCGGCGGGGGGACGCGGGGACAGCCCCGGTGCCGCCCGGGGGCAGCAGAGCTCACGGACCGGCTCGAGCAGCGCCCGGCGCTGGGGGCCAGGACCCGCTCCCCGTCCCGGCGGGGCGCCTGAGGGAGCCGTCCCCGCGGCGGGGCGCGGCCGGTGCCGCCGGGCCCCCAGACCCGCCCTGCGGCACGGCAGCGTTCCGGACCCCGCGGCTGAGGGCGCCGGGGTGCCACAACCGGCGGCTCCGCGGAGGCGTGCGGCCGGGCCGGGCCGGGCCGCCTCTCCCTTCCCCTCAGGGCGGGAAGGGCCGTGCCCCTCCCGCCCGCCCCGCCTTATAAGGGCTCCCGCCCGCTGCGCGCCGAGCGGCAGCGCCGCGTCTCGCCTCGCCTCGCCTCGCCTCGGCTCCGCGCCGCCGACCGCCATGGGCCGGCCCCTCGGCGCCCCGCCGCCGCGGTAGCCCGCCGGGATGAGCCGCTGGCCGCAGTGCCGGGGCGACCCCAACGGCACCGAGCCCGGCGCCATGCGGCAGCGGGGCAACGGGACGGGGCGGGCGGCAGAGAGCTGCAGCGCCGTCTCGGTGGCGTTCCCGCTGAGCATGATGATCACGGGCATCGTGGGCAATGCCCTGGCCATGCTGCTGGTCTGCCGCAGCTACCGGGCCAAGAAGAGCCGGCGGAAGCAGTCCTTCCTGCTGTGCATCGGCTCCCTGGCGCTCACCGACCTGCTGGGGCAGCTGCTGACCAGCCCCATCGTCATCTCCGTCTACCTGTCCGACCGCGCCTGGGACGCCATCGACCCCTCGGGCCACCTCTGCGCCTTCTTCGGCTTCACCATGACCGCCTTCGGCCTCTGCCCACTCTTCAGCGCCAGCGCCATGGCCGTGGAGAGGACGCTGGCCATCCGCGCGCCCCACTGGTACGCCAGCCACATGAAGACACGGGTGACGAAGACGGTGCTGCTCAGCATCTGGCTGGCCGTGTTCGCCTTCGCCCTCCTGCCCATCGCCGGCCTGGGCCGGTACACGCTGCAGTGGCCCGGCACCTGGTGCTTCATCAGCACCGGCGAGAGCCAGCTCACCGGGAGCCTCTTCTTCGCCTCCACCTTCGCCGCCCTGGGGCTCCTCTCCCTCGTGGTGACGGTGGCGTGCAACCTAGCCACCATCGAGGCCTTGGTGTCTCGTTGTCGGACCAAAGCGACTGCGTCGCGCTCCAGCAAGCAGTGGGGGCGAATCGCCATGGAGACACTGATCCAGCTCCTGGGGATCATGTGTGTCCTCTCGGCCTGCTGGTCACCGCTGCTGGTAGGTCGCCTTGCCGCCCGCCGTGGGTCAGTCCCAGGCTTCCTCCCTCCTTAGGGCAGGAGGCAGGGTGGCCCCAAGAGCCGCTGGCCTGGGAAGGGTGGGAGGCACCGGTCCTCGTGGACGGTGTGGCCGTGAATGGCCTCCGAGGAAAGAAAAGCGGGGTCACGGAGAGAGCCTGGGCGTTGTCAGGTGTGGAAAGCTGGTAGGAGAGAAGCTGGGAGAGGTCCAAGAGGATAGCCAAAGTGCAGCGTATTTGGAAAAATCAAACGAAGGAACTGGAGTCAAAAGGAGGGACCTTGAGGAAAACGAGGGTCTTGCACAGAGGAGAAAGGCAGGACGCGAGGAGACCGTGGGTCTGGGAGCAGGAGACTGAAGTCAGCAGTGCTCGTGGCACAGAGCCACGGGCACTGGGCCGACAACGGGCAGATTCGAGGGCAGGGAGAGCGGCTGGCGCCGGCAGCGGGCTGCAGAGGCAGGGAGGGCACGCTGTGCTCCTGCCCGGCGCAGCCTGACCGGTGCGTTGTACCTACTCGGTGGCACCATAGGGGTCTGAAGGTGACGGGACAAGGAGAACCAGAACCTGCTTGTTCCTCATTTAGGGGAACTTGCGAGGAAGTTTATCGAGACCTTGCTGTGGTGGAGCCCTGTGCTCATGGGAAAGAGCCAGTTACGATTTTTTTATTTGCTCCCACCTTGCAGCAAAACTTACTGCAGCGCTTTGTGAGAAAAGGCACGACTCTTGACTTTGCGAGTGCCTTCTGGTTTTCAGCCGATTGCTCACTGTATCTTATTTAGGGCAGCACTCTGGGCTTTTTGGTTTTGGATTTTTAAAGGACCCTTGCATTTCTTTCCACTATTTTGTTATTCCTCACTTAGGTCCTTTCTTTCTTGTCAAACCGGAGTAGACCCCTCCTCGTGATTTAGGAGTGAAGGAGGCTGAATCCACGTCTCTTTCTGCCGGGTGGGACAAGGGCACACCTGGGAGCCTGATACCCCCTCTAAAAAGACCCGCTTATTCTCCTGTCAGAGGGTAGCATGATTTTTGGAAAGTTTGTACTTGGGATCCATAAGCAGGAAAGGGCTATGGTAATTTTGAGGTACTTCATGGCCGGAGAAGGATTTTTTCTTCCTTCTTGTGCACAGAGAACATGAGCTCTCGTAAATGGGGCTGTGACAAGAGGAATGGCTGACAAAGCCAACGACCAATGGGGGTGAGGTACAAATAGAAAACAAATTAATTTAGTTTAGTAATGTTATCCTTGTAGATTAATTAAAATGCCATCAACTCTCCAAAATAACCCCACCCCAAAGTAAGTCAGAGGCTGGAAGTTAACCTTCTAGAGATCATTAACAGCTTGTGACGAAAGTAAAATATGAAACCACACTGAGTAAAAGTGTAATGTAAAATATGAAACTCACTTTAGTGAGAGATTGGTGGCAAAGAGCAATGTTCTGCTCCTCAAACCCCAAGGAACGTTAGATTTGCTAAGTTAAACCAGGAGACTGCCCTGTCACTGTTTCTGTGTCTCCGTGCATCGATTGCCTGCAGCCCCAGACACCTCAGCTAGCTGTTAACGTTGCTGTGGCACGTCCTGCCGTCCCGCTGACCCGTGCGGCCAAGTCCCGAGGGGAGGCACTAGGATTTCCATATTTTACAGAAGTTAACTGTTGCATGCTTGTCCGTAATTAAGCAGATGACAAAATTAGAAGGCATTTATTAAGTGAAGGAAGTATGGTTGCCTCTCAGCCCTCGCTTTTGTAGTCGTTCCGTTGGGATGCAGATTCTGCCCAGCTCTCCGCAGCCGAGGCGGCAGGACCCATGCTGCTCCCTCGCCCAGCCCGGGGCCATGGAGCTATTGCACCCGAGGGTTTAACCAGCCTGCTAGCATCCAGAGAAAATCCCTGAGGTGAGGGACACTTTTACTCGGGTTCTGAAGGACAAGAACTCAGAAAAATCAGTGAGGACGCAGGGTTTCCTCTGGGTGGTTTGCTTCCCGTGGCATTTTTGCGGATTCACCAGTCAGAAGTCAAACCGATACAGCTGCCCGCGTTCCACTGAATGGATCTGTGGGAAGTGTTAATGGGATGAGTTAATGGAGCAGAGCCCGGGTCAGAGAGCCTGTTGTAAACAACGCTGATGCCTCCAGAAAAGGCTCGGAGCTGGTAAGAGAGCGCGGGGCTGCTCGGAGGTTTGGCCATGGAAGGTGAACTGACTCCCTGGTGAGGAGCCTGACGCTCCGAGTCAGAGGCAGGGCCAGCTGCAGGGATACTGTTTGGCAACGCATTTTCGGACGATGTGGAGGGCTGCTGCCCCGCTGGGTGATACGGCCATGATCCAGCGTGAATTTGTCAACAGTTCCCTTCCCTGTGCGGCTGCAACACTGGAAAGCGTATGACTTGTTCTGTGGAGTTCTGCAAAAGAACTCTGTCTAGTCAGCATGTGCTCCAGTCTGCACATTCTCGAAATCAAGAGTCATGACTAGAGAGGCATATTTTTACATACACTTCAACGTTTTCCATACAGCTACGAAGTACAAATTAGGAATAAGAGGCCAGATTTTTGGAAGAGTGACCATGGAGTAATGCAAATGCATTTTCAGTGAAAGCCAGATTGCAGAACTCCTTTAACCCATAGCGGCATCATTCAGCAGTTGTAAGAAATTCAGCTGAAACAGGAATCCAGGGACTTTCAGAGGAGATTTTTGGGTTTTTAAAAAAAGAAATTTGAACTTTATAACTGAGAACTAGCGGATTCTGGCAACTATTACTATTAGGTAAACAATGCCCTTTTACGCAGACAGTATTTTTAGACTTGCTCTGTTGATGAAAATGACCAAATCATACGTGATTTAACAGAAAAGTGAAACTTCCAACGATGGTGGCTGTGCTCTGAACGGCTTAATGAAGTGTCCCACCTTTTCTTGGTTTCTGCTGGATTCGGTAGAAGAGCGGAAGTGCATACATAATGCCTTGTCTCCTTTTGTTGTGCACTCAGAATGTTACTTGAATTCAGCATGGAGAACCTGGGAAAACGCTCCACTTAAATAAGATATTGCTTTATCAAAAGTGGTTTCCAGTTCACGCTAATCTTCTATTTATTTTGGTGCTCAGCTGGGGAGTGTAACCGTTGAACTAAACTGACAGCAGACTGAATGAGTCTGAGGTAAAATAGAGGAAGCTATTCCTCGGCTGCACAGAAACACTGGTGCAGCACAAACCGGAATTCTGATAATAATTCTTTCAGAGCTTCAGGCTACAAAATTATTCACTCACAGAGTTGTTTCAAGGCTATTTAAAGCTAAAATGCTCAGGTATTCTGCTGCTTTTCCTATTAAAATACTTCTTCTCCTTAACCCTCCCGTCAGACAGAAATTAAATACATTCTCCTTTACAGGTATTTTTATTAACAATACATTATTTTGCAATATTTATAGATGTGCAAAACATCATTATGGAAAGCACCTTCATTTGGAGAGAAAAAAAGGCAGTGATATCACTGAGATGCAAGGAAAATAGATGGCTTCTTTTCGATGAACCAGTAACTCTTCCCGCTAATGCTCCGCTTCCATCTGAGGTTGAAACAGCTACCTGTTTCAAAACTGCCCCAGCGTACTGATCATTTCAGTTTGGCCAAAAGGCTGGATTTTGCTGGTCTGTGTTTCTCTAGATAAGGTCACAACCAAGTGGTACAAATTAAACCACGTTTGTTGGAAGCCTGCTAGACTTTGATGGGACCTTGTCATGATTCCCTGCATTATTATCCTTCTGTAAACATGTTCTTGTTAAAATCCTCAGCCTTCTCCACTAATTCTCTGAGAGGATTGCAAATGATTTCACTATCATATGTTGCTCAGAAACAGACATGATCTGCTTGAGGTTGCTCTGCCAGTGCATGTCCCATGGGGTGGCAGATGCGAAAGCCCTGCACGCCGTGCTGCAGGTGCACATGCCACACGTGCGGTGCCGCTGTGCAGAAAGCAGCATGGCCTTGGTGGGGAGCCGGCTCTGAGAAGCCGTTCTTCCCAGGACATACCGATACGTCTGTGGTCCGTGCACACCAGGAGGTGTTGCACTGCCCTGCTGCAAGAAGGTAGATCGTCAGGTGCCGTGTAAGTTAGATCCTTTCTGGATTACTGCCAATCTGATGGATGAGCAGCTATGATGAGGGGGTGAACCAAGGTTAAGGTGATGTGGATGCCAAAAGTGCCCCTCTGTAGTCCAGCTGGCTGGACTCTTAACTTTGCCTGTGACAGGTAGTATTTCTACTTTAAAAAAAGAAATCCACGTCCATGCTAGGCAATGGGAAGTTCTCCTTCAGGGGTCCGCAAGCAGAGTCTGTAATGGCATTTGGGTTGCTTGAACTGAAGTCTTTTCTGCCTTAGCTTCAGCAGAGGCGGCGGAAGAGAGTCCTAAAAATTTAATAAGACAAAATTGCAGTTTTGGTTTTGAAACAAGATGGTACATGACTATAGGTATTGCTAGTCACTACAAGGAAAAATCATATCCTCTTCATCGTGGCTTTCCACGGTTCACTCACCACAGCCACTATTTGTATTTCGTCAGGAGAATCCTCTGTTCCTTCTATGGCTTGCTTCTTTATGCGTGAGAGTTATTTCAGCAACAGATTAGGTCTAATGGGAGAGGAGAAACAGTGTAAGAGGCTGAATCCTCCTGTCTTCATGATGCATAGAAAACACGTTTGTTTTTTTGGAAGCTATCTCAAGAAATGATTTTGCAGTCTGGGACCAGGAATTTCCCATCAGATTCTTACCCCATGTTCCAGACCAGCTACTCAGCTCTTGCTTGGCTGAAAAATAGGCCCCTTTAAGCACATCAGCTGTTTTATTCTCCATCTTTTACTGCAGATAGCAGCAGTTTCCAACATAGTTTCCCGTGCATCTTGTCTTCGGTTACATGTTTCAAAACCAGAGCAGTGGAGGTTTAATGTTATTATAAAGCTACATTCAGTGATAACGGTAAAGTTTTATCTACTCTTATTGAATAAATACAATTATTGACTATATTTCTATATGCATTTTGAGCCAAATTTTTTCTTGGCATAAATTGTGTGGTTCCATTGACTTTATTCCACCTGATGTTGTCCCTCTACCTATTGCAGTCTTTCTTTTAATTCAGTTAGAAGACCGGTACAGGCCATGATAAACAATCTCTAAGGATATCAAACAAATAAAATTTCCAGTAGAGCAATTGTTGGTCCAACAAATATTCCAGTAAAGGAATATTACGTAATAAATCCAAAAATAAGCAGCAGTTGTCTGCTTGGGAAATGTGTCTTATTAGCCTGATATTTTTGTAGCTCCATGGGTTCACTAGCAAAAGAACAAAACAAGAAGGTCTGCAAAACAAGGATCATTGCAGAGTTCCCAAAGGAAGAGCTAGAAGAGCTGATCTGGGAGAAAGTAATCCCAGTACTGGGAATGACAGATGTGGTGTGGTTTCCGCTGGCGGTAACGTGGGCACGGCATATTCACATAGTAACTGCGACTCTTTACCGCATGGTAATGCTGCCGTCCCCATCGGGAGGTGGGTCGTGCTGGACGCCGGTGGGCACGGGAGGCAGGTGCTGCAGGCAGCGTAGACCGACCTGGGACAGTGACAGTGTCCTGAACAGCCGGAGGTGGCAGAGGAAGTGGTAGGGTTGTGGTTGTGTGGGTCTGGTGCACAAGTGACTGTTTGATGTGCTCTGGTTCTGTATCTCTCCGTATTTTTAAAAAGCCCTACCAATGGTTACTTATTTTCGTTTTTATTTAAATTAAATGTAGTAGATGAAATCCTCAACTGCTTCTATTTAAAGAAACAAAAACAATTCTACTTCGCTGTCTGAGCTGCCCTGCCTTCCGGACTCATCTAAGTCTTTCCAAGGTCAACATATGGTTATTGATCTGGCACCCAGAATATCCCTTTGAATGGAAAAATCCTCCCCAGTAGCCTCTGCTCCTGGTCGCTCTTGCTCTGACTGTCCCAGTTTCTGGGGACAGCAGCAGTCCAGATGTGACCTTTCTGGGTGACACTCCACCCCAAAGACAGCCTTCTGTGGGAAAACCGTGGCTGGGATCACTCGGCTTGTGTTGCTGCTGGTGCGGATTGGCTTGGTTCTTTCGGAAGGCTGAAGTCAAGAAGTTGGGCAGGGCGGTGAATAATTGGCTGCGAGTCTCATCCCTCGGGCTGTTCCCTGCGTTTTCAGGACTGGCTGCCAGTTTATTTAATGTATGGTACCACTGACCTTTGCAAAGACAGTCAATGAGATGTGCGTCAGAGTCATTGTGCGTAGGTATCCATCTCCTTGACATACACAGTAGACACATAAAAAGTGCGGACCTGCTGCATCTCAATTCTGCAGGATTTGCAGACAGTAAATTCAGACCGCCAAGGTCTTCAAGTCATGCCCAGAGGAGATTTGCAAGCAGAAAAAGGACCTGTCCAGGAAAGTTAGGTGTTCAATAGCCCTGTCCTTGGAGTAGAGAGTGTAGCACACAGGCCCTGGCTTCCCAAGCGTTGTGTCACTTCACGCTGCCACACTTCAGTCCATCATTCGACCCCAGTTCCCAGCGAGAAGGCCTGCTTGCAGTTCCCTGACATACGTTACGAAGCGTGCTCCATCCTCGCGTCAGCTCTGCCTTTTTCCTTGCTCTAAAGCACCCGAGAGCTTCCCGGTGCGTCACAGCCAGGTGTAAGAGCACAGGTATTTTCCCCGTTGCACAGCTGATACGCATGTCGTTTGGCAGCAAGTTGCATGGCGCATGCCTGCTCAGAGGACGTTTTGATCCCCGTGTTTGTGGGCTCCTGGGAAGAACACGGCAATACAAACTCTTATGTAGCTTATCTGTAGAGAAGCAACTAAATGCCTCTAAAGTGATTTATTTTTAAGCAGCCGTAGTTGGTACAGAAAGCTCAGGAGAAAACTTTAGACAACAGATACTGACAAAAACATGGAAAACTGTATCTCTCTGACATCTTTCAAAATGTGATTCATATTTGCCATGGTTAAATATTAGTATGTGAGAGCATCACAACACCAGCTCTGGTGAGCTCTCTCACCAGCTTTTAAAAAAAACCCAAACAAGAAAAGCTTCTCACCGTTTTTAGCTGAATAAGCAGCAGCCTGACAACAAAACCAGTGCTCCTGTGGCTGGAGCACTGCACCGGAGATTGCAAGCTGGGTTCTTTTCCAGTCACACGTTTTCTGTGCAGCCTGGAGCAGCCCTTGGCAGTGTCTTACCTCTCTGGTCTGTAACGTGACAATAAAGGTGTCATTGCGTTTTGAGGCTCATGTCACTGATAGCTGTAAAGCATGTTTATGTCTTAATGTGGAAAATGAGGACGTACAAAGTATTGTTATTTTAGTTGACTGAATCATTATAGTGGAGTCTTCAGTTTGTAAGTTGTCTTTTAAAGATTTTAAGCCTTGTAGCAACCCATAAGAAAAATGGGTCCTCCCTGCCACCTGTACCGTACCAACAGCACTTATCTTTGCTAACATATTGATGAAATTTTTTTAAAGGAAAAATAAAACTGCTGACACTTTGAAATAAGAGTGATAAAACTACCTGAGTGTACAGATTTGGGCGTAAAGTATTCATCAAAGCTGCCTCGTCTTTGGCTTTTCTGAATAAATGCGTGACTGTTGCAGCACCCATGGTTTGGCATCAATACAGAGGAGCTGACCAATGCTTATGTTCCGACACGTGCCATCCACGTAATACCCATGGCAGGACCCCAACAGCCCCATGCTGCATAGGCAGTATTGTAAATTAAGATGCTGCCACGCCTGCTTGCGTTTAATCCCCAAAATATCAACCGGCGTGTAGCTTTTGGCTGCCAGGCCAGAGCTTGCTGGTCCGTGCTGTGAGGTATTGCAGACATCAGTTAGGGAAAATTCTGCTTGTGTGAAACATTGTACAGTGTAAATACTGCGTCTCGGTCGTGCCAGTTCGGATGCTGTGGGAAACAGATTCCTAAATATATCACTCTATTCACTGGGGGAGCTGAACTGAGGATGGAAAGGAGGAAATATAGGTCGGGTTAACACCAAATGCAGTCTGTGGCTTTCGACAAAAGAAAAAGATTTTTCTTCTGTTGACTTAAAATGTTTTCTTGACTCCTAGCCCAAAACACCTTTATTAACCCTTTTCTTTCCACTTGGCTCAGTTCATAAGCAGAATAGTTTACCTTAAAATCAAGTTCTAAAATTTAGAAGTCATAGAATAAAACAACTTAGCTTTAAAAAAAATGAAGACATTTTTGTATTTGAACTTCTTTTTTCTGACACTTACTGTTCATAACATAATTTTGAAGAGCTTTACTCATCATGAGTTATTCAGCTGTTCCTTGTAATTGTGATAATATGATGATGATAAAATGAGTCCCTTTAGGTCACTTTTGCAAGGTCAGTAATTTCCCTTTCTAGCCAAGGCCGTCTTGAACCCCTAGGATTTAGCACACAGCTTTCTGTTGTGTCTCAAGCAGGGAAGCCACATGTGCTGCCTTGCTTCAGCATGAGCTCTGTAAATAAATCTGACTGATAGCTGAAAGGTATCATGTTTATCACTCATTTTACACACACGCACAAACTGAGCGGCTCTCTCAATACTTACCTGCTCTGATCACAGTTTGAGTTGGATGAGGGAGGAAAAAGCTTTCTTGACAGGATTTTGCCTTCAGGGATATTTGCATATGGTGATATACAGACAACAGTCTCTTAACGTACATCACTTTTTCCTCCTAACTTTCCTTAGATAACGATGTTGAAGATGATCTTCAGCCGCACATCGTTTGAACACTGCAAGGGGTTCTCCGGTGAAGCCCAGAGCTCAGAACTGCACAAGGAATGCAAGTTCTTCTTGACAGCCGTGCGTTTGGCCTCGCTGAACCAGATACTGGATCCCTGGGTTTACCTGCTCCTCAGAAAGATCCTCCTCCAGAAGTTCTGTCAAGCAGCCAGCGCTGTCTCCAAGTGCTCTAACAACGAGTGGAAAGAGAGATCAATCACCTTGTCAGAGGAAATCCGACGGACAACGGCATGAAGGAACATTGACCCATTTGCATGGAAACTGCTTTTGCCAACGAGTAGTTTTAAATCTTACGGTGAACTGGGGTATCTATAACTTGTTAGCATCCGCATAAACAGATGAAAATGGTGTTACCGACTGGACACGTAGTGCCAAAAAGTTATTTATCCAACGTGCCAAAAATTCTCAAATACAGAAGAAGGAATTAGTTTTGTTTCTACATTCTATTGTTATTGCCATTCATAACTGAGCGGCAGAATATGGCGTTTTGTGTGCCTAAAATAGAGTTTGGGGGGAATTTTCTTGCATTAAGGTGGAAAAAATGGTTTTCCTATCAGGGGACACTTGGAGTAGATTCAACAGATTAAATTACTGAAGAGGCCCACTCCTATATATATTTTAATAGTAAGATTATCTACTTCAGAGAGTCCTTTTGTTCTGGAGGGACAAGGGGAGAAAGGGGCAAAAAATACAGGAATTGAAGGAAGACAAGATTAGGAGACTTACTTTGGATTTCAGTGGCTTAAAACTGAAAAGGTTGTGTTGTACCACTCTTCTTGTTGTTCTCTTTTGAGAACTGAAGGTAGCACGAGTCTCATGACACATGGATTTGTTCTGATAAATATTCATTCTCCGTGGGTGCTAAAGTAAGCTCATCTGCTGAGGAGGAGGTAGCACTGGGACAAACAGCACAAGTGAGAGATCTGTGATTTTTAATTTTAAATAGCAGCCTGTGAAATACCCAGGCATAACAAGAATCGCTGTTTGCAAAGCATGCTATGAAACTGCTTTGGGCAGATGGAGAGAGTGATAAACAGGTTGTAAGAGACCGTAGATGTTCTTCTTCCTGTAGATTAATGGCAAAGGTTTACAAAGCCAAAAATGCTGCTTTCATATGTGTTGTTTTAGTTGGAAATGCACATCTCCAGGAATAAAGTGAACATCAAATGATTTTTAAGTAATGGGGATGCCACTCAAAACTTCTTCATTACTAAAATGTCCTACAAAGTGGCCAAAATAGTACCCGAAAATAGGTTATTTCTTCTTTCCTCCCAAAAGACAAGTTTGAGAGATATGGCAGCTTTGGGAATTTTTAAAATAAAGCAGACTGGAAGAGGTGGGTAGAAGTGTGTGCATTAGTCAGATCTTTCCCCCAGGTAACTTTCAGGTTTTATTAGAAAACTGAGTTCTAATCCATTTGTGTCACATCTGAAGTTCATTTCTACAAGGGCTACATTTTTTTCCTCGTTTTCTTTGCCCTTTTGTAGACAATAGCCTCTCCTCATGTCTCCTGTTTCACGGCCTCTTGAGTGAAATTAGATGTAAATGCAATAAAATACAATAGATCATATAGTTGTACACCATATGTTATGTGCCATATAGTATCAAATTCAGGGGCCTTAAAGGCAAATGCAATCCTGCATCTGCTAGGAATTTCTTGCACAGAACCTTTATTTTTACTTCTCTTCCTTTGTTTATAAAAGTAACTACTCAGAAAAGAAACTGGCTACTCACTTCTCTTGTTCTGCTGCTGCGTTGCCTAATTGCTTATCGTCGTATCAGTCAAACAAAAATAATTAATCTGACAGCAGCAGCCACTGTCTACATAAATCTAATTTTATCTGGGTGGCTTTCGAGTGCAACCTAAAAGCTAATGTCTCACTTTAATTCAAGAGCCAGCCTAATACCACAGAGATGCACATTTTGTAAGGTACTGCCTTTCCTTTGTCAGTCTCGTCATCTTCTTCAGTTTAATGCAATAAATTCCTTTTTCAGTTACGAGTCGACTGCATCCATCGGGCTGTGGGACCCCACGCTCAGAGCCGTGCGGCCCTGGCGAGCTGCTGCACCCCGTGTGAGCCGGCGTTGAGTGTAACGGCTACCCGTGCCTGCACGTCGATGGTGCTGCTAGCCCCGATTCGTTTACTGGTCAGCACTGTGGGGAACAGGGCGAGAGAAAAGTATTGCTCCTTCTCTTTTAACAAGTGCCTTGCAGGATTCATGCTTCTTTTAAAAAATTATTTTGGAATAGAAAAGGCCTGTTCTTCTGTCCAGAGGATTCGTATTGTTCAGTTTATGTACATTAGCTTTTTAAAACAAATAAACAAACCCAGTCACTTGTAAAATATGTCAGGGTGACCTTAACAATTAGACTGAATCATTCTTTGTCAAGAAATTTCTGAGCGGCTCTTACAGAGCATACAGCTGGCTCTGGGATCGTAAGTGGGATAGCGAGGGAGAAGTTCTGCGAGGGAGAGGGAATCAACCCCCTTTTATCAGCTCTTTTATAGCGGCAAGAGGAGAATGCTGGTTTTTCCTGTACACAATCAGTCAAATACATGGTAACGAGAGAACAGCTCGAACGTGACATTGCCTTAAGTCGGCTGTGGGAAGGGACCCACCTTCAGTTCTCGAGTAACTGGATGTGGGCCTGTTCTTAAGTGTCACGGGTGGTTTCACTTCAGTTCACTTAAAATAATCTTGTTATGCCATCCCTTTTCCTAGTGAAATAGGGCACGTACTTTTCTGTTTGCAAAAGGCAGTTCTGTCCATCTTTGGGTGCGGTAGTATGAAGAAGCTACTTTAAATATCAGAAAACGGGAAAGAATGTCCGCTTTTAATTTGTTTACAGAAAAGGAGTTTAAGCACTATTTGCCAGCCGTGGCTACCCTAACGGGACGTGGCTGGAGGAATGCACTTTCAAAAATGAATTCAAAGGGTTTGGTGTAAATGAAACCTTTTGTTTCCCATTTACTTGTTTGAGCGGGAAGGTGTATTTTTGTTGCATTACCTTAAAGATGCCTTTTATGTGATGTATTTAAATTCCACTGCGGTAGTATTTCTAATACTGGTTTTAATGTGTTGTACTTCTGTCAAAGATGTTATGGAAACTGTAGTGTACGGAAAGACGATTTTGAGATCATTGTTTGCCTTGAAAACTAGCTTGTTTGTGTACCAAATCCATGTGTGTTGTATCGGTCAGAATAAAAGTTCAGCAGAATAACCGGTCTCCGTTTCCGTGATTGCTCTTGCCTGGGACATAGCGTCACAACAATTTCAAACAGCCTGTACAGAGCTGCAGCTGGATCCGTCCCGGTGAGGGGAGCCGCAGGGTGCTCGCCCACCTTCCTCCCTGCTGCCCGCTCCCCAGGAGCTGTGCACAAAGCGGCAGGGGATGGAGAGCGGCCGATCCTAACGTGTTTAGCAATAGGCCTTCCAATAAATGGTTAAGTGAGTTTTGCAAAAGCACCACCTGCTGATACAGCAGGTCTTGGCAGGCTTGCACTGATCAGATTTTATCTGCACGGCCTTCCAGCTCGCAACCTTGGCATGCTGCACCGCGGAGGAAGGCTGGTCGGGTTTGCTGCGTCAGTGCAGGCTCTGCGGTTCCTAACTCAGGGTATGCCGAGCTCACGCCTCGCGAGTGCCGGGTGAGGAAAGCATGCGGGATCGGGACTCCACACACCCCCGGAGCTGAGGAGCTGAGACGAAGCTCAGGGTCTGAAGCATTTCAGCCAAGGCCATGAGCCAGAGCCCACATGGGGGACCACCCGCAGCCCCTCTCGCCAAGGGCATTCCCACATTTTTTTACATTATTTACATTATTTTACCTTTTTTTTTTTTTTACATTTTGTGATTTTAACACAAACTTTTTGAGCTCCTAAAGCAGATTTATACAGAAGAGCAGCAACTCCAGTAATGTCCTGGAAGCATCGTTACGACAGGCAAACCCAACCCACCACCATGACAGAATTCGGTGTGCTCCTCCGGCGAGCCAGTGAAGTGTCACCGTGTGTTTCTCCCACGTTAAATGCCCTTCAGAAGAGACACAGCAAATGACCGTGTGCAATATTCCCTTGTTTCAAATGTCCTGCCTGTTCCCTTACTGCTTGACGGGTTTATGGCGATTGCCACGCGGTGGTACCACGTTTCAGTGTGGACCGGCACCCCAGAGAAATGGCCACTAGCTAATACACGGAGGAGAGATACCCAGTGAAGCTCATCTTTCAAATTACAGTTTTCTTGGCTACCGTCCTGAAAGGAGATCCTCCTGGAAAAAGGAGTCCTTCACAAAGGACTTCTTACTGAAGTGATAAACCTGTTTATCGTGTAAACCTCTCCTGCAGCTGGGGCAGAGCCTGAGCCACCGGAGTTAATGGCAACAGTCACAGGCTGATGAATCCCACAGAATCATTAAGATTAGAAAAGACCTATAAGGTCATCAAGTCCAACCATGGAAACCTTGAAGTCAGTGCTCTGCAGCTAACAATACCAAAAGCACCTTTATTTAAATTTTCTCAACCTGGCATGTAACTGCAGAACTGGAAATAACTCACGGGCACTTTATCTACGAGTGTGCAAACATGAGCAGCTGGCCATCAGCAATGATTGCTGCATTGAAATCTTTCACTTCTGGGGACCAGGAGGGAGCACGAGCAACTTCGTGTGTGGATGCTTCAAGATGAAAAGGGACACTCCTTGCCCCAAACAGACCGAAACCAAATTACGGACAGAGCATCTCTTGCGACATACCCGAAGAGCCGTGCAGGGCCGCAGCGGTACCGAGCACGGTGGTTTGGGCTGCGGTCAGTTTGCAGCGTCACGCATCGCTCTGCAGCCCCACGTGGGGTCCCATCGGGCGAGAGCCACCCATGGTCTGCCAGCAGCCAGAGAGGCACGTGCGGAGCAAACCCAGAGCTTCAGGAGCCCGGAGGTCCCAGTGGCTGTGCCCAAAGCCCGGGCTTTGCTGTGCCCCGCAGGCAGAGCGGTGCCTCCGAGGGCGGGCTGGGGCTGGGTGGGTGCTGGGTGCTCGGTGCACGTGGCCGTGTCAGCAGCAACCAGCCGGCGGGCTCGTTCTGAGCCAGCCGTGCACGCCAAGGGTGGTCGCCCAACAGTCGGTGCCACAAGGCTGGTGGAGCTGCCCTGGTGAAAGCACCTTGGGCTGGTTTCCCTGAGCCCTGCCGAGGTGGGTCCCGCCACCCCCAGAGCAGTGCAGCTGGAGCCTGGGGGTCCCACGGGAGCATCGCCAGGCCCCGGGTGTCGGGGTGTCTGCTCCCCTTGTCTTCCGCTTCCTCCCTTCGGAGGCCACCCCTCACCTCAACAACAGAGCCAGAGCAACCCTGTGATCCCAGCGTGACCGACAGCAGTACCGCCTGCCTCTCGCACGCTCGCAAACGGGCTGAAACGCATCGATCGATCGTCTCAGGGCTGATCGGAGCACATGAATTTGAAAGCAAACAGGTTGCACAGACACAGCGCTGCCCAAGATGTTTATTTGCAAAACAAGCATGTAAAAGGAGCACATAAAGTCGTTGTGAGAAACGATGTGTTTGCTGTGCGGTGGGAGGATGAGGAAGTTTAATAATCCTCAGTGGTAAAGCATGAATCACTCCCCAAAAGAGCAAGATAAAATTGGTGAGGAGGAGGTGTCAGGCACCCCCACGGGCCCAACGCGCTGAAGTAAAACCTCAGATGCCCAGGAGATCCCCTGCTAATTGCCACATTTTCTAAATGAAAACATTAGCTTTACACAGCAAGAGTAACGAATGCCAAATTACATTTTGGTCATTCACTTGACGTTTGTAGATAACATGAAATAATTTAGAATAGAAACTTCATAGCATGCTGCTCAAACTCTGAAGGCTTGTAGAGGCAACAAGGGTATGAGACCACTCCTGCGATGGTCACTGCCGTTTTATTTAACCTTTGGTTTTTGCTTAGTTACAACTTTCTCCATCTGGCTTACCAGTTCAGAGCAGCAGCTCAGACGCCTCCGTAAGTGGGAGGATTTGGGGGTCCGGTCGCTGGCAGGGCTGCGTGCCCGGGGGGGTCTGGACCGCGGTGCGATCCCTCGCCGGGATGCAGGGCTGTTCCGCAGCATCGCCGGGGCAGAGCTGGGTCTGTGGCACCAGAAGGTCACCAGGGGACTCGCAGGGCTCGGCCTCGAGCTTAAAGTGCGAGCTCTTAAGCAGAATACAGAAAGAAGGAGCCGCGCTGGCGGCCGGAGCTGCCGAAGACGGTGCTGGGAGAGGGAGGCGGCAGCTGGGCTCAGCAGCTCTCCCACCGCCTTGCGCAGGCTCCTCCGGAGGGTTTAGAAATGAAACACTGGCATGGGATAAACCGTCCCTGCTGAGATAGCCGGGAGCATCCCTGCGGCACGGCTCCCCACGGCTCCTACTCCTCAGCCCCCAGCTGGGGCAGGGGGGAGCGGAGGGACGGGCTTCCCAACGTGCTCAGCCTTGCTGCAGCTCCGCTCTGGGTGCGAGTCCCACACACGGTGAAAGAAACACCTCGCCACCCAGCCTCGGACCCTCCGAGTGTCTGATTTTAAGTTTCCTTTTATCCGGTAATTGGATCTCAGTTTAAAAAAATAAAAATAAAAAAAAAAAAAACAAAAAAACCCTATGTTTAAAAAAAGCAGAATACAAGAGGGCATTAAAGACAGTGAAATGAGGGTGATGGAACCACAGAAAGCAAATCTATTTTATCTTGAACAGCAGCAGGAAGAACAACAGCCGGTAGGTCTGGTTGCCCAGAGACAGCAGAAAGCTCCCCCCGAAAGCGCGCTCTGCAAGGATCAACAGCGTTTTCAAGGTGCACAAGTCTCTGCCCAGAGTTACAGGAACTTTGGTGGGATGTAAAGTGTGTTTACAGGCCCAAACCCTGCTCAGGCTCCCTTGGTGAAGTTTTCACCCAGAGGAAGAGCTGATCCTGAGCACAGCCCTCCCCACCAGCCCACTGCGGCCACAGCCCCCCGGCCACGCTGCCGCCAGCACGTCCCTCGGCTCTGCCCAGCGGCGCCGAGCAAGCCCTGAGGAAGCCGGTGGTGGTTTTCCACGTGCTTCCTCCACCTGTGGCTCATCGTCAGTCTCCGTGCAGAGTCAGAGCCGGCGCTCGGTCTCGCAGAGGGCACGTCCCGGCTCTCGGGGTGCAGGCGCTGCCCCATTTTTGTTTAGCAGATCCCCCAATACAATTTAAAAAATCAAATGCAATGGCTGTTTCATGACGTGGAAACGCGTACTTTAAGAATACTGTTCTGACAAATCATAAGCACGGTGACAAAGGCAGAAGATAACAATTTTCAAATAAATGTGTGATACCGGGTTACCAGAGTGTCATGGTTTAAGCCCAGCTGGCAACTAAGCACCACACAGCCGCTCGCTCACTCCCCCCCTGCCCCAGTGGGATGGGGGAGAGAATAGGAAAAGTAAAAGCGAGAAAGCTCATGGGTTGAGATAAAAACAGTTTAATAAATGAAATGAAGTAAAATAATAATAATAATAATGATAATAAAAATTGTAATGAAAACAACAACAAACAAGAAAGGCAAGTGATGCAAATGAAAACAATTGCTCACCACCCTCCGACCGATGCCCAGCCCAAGCAGCGGTCCCCCGGCCAGCCTTCCCCCTAGTTTATATACTGAGCATGACATCATATGGTATGGAATATCCCTTTGGTCAGTTGGGGTCAGCTGTCCCGGCTGTGTCCCCTCCCAACTCCTTGTGCACCCCCAGCCTACTCGCTGGTGGGGCAGTGTGAGAAGCAGAAAACGCCTTGACTCTGTGTAAGCACTGCTCAGCAGTAACTAAAACATCCCTGTGTATCAATACTGTTTTTAGTACAAATCCAAAACACAGCCCTATACTAGCTACTATGAAGAAAATTAACTCTATCCCAGCCAAAACCAGCACACAGAGGCATCGACAAAACGGCCTTAGGGGTGAGCCCATCCCTGTCGGAAGTGGGAGCATCTGACTGCCTGCAGGTAAGATGGTGTATATTCAGTGAAGTATTTTAGATCACACAATGCAGTAAGAGACGAATTACCTACATGAGCTGCACACCCAAGGCCACTCTCCATGAGGGACCGAGGCGTTCCCCCGGCTCGCAGCGAGCCCTTGGCCCTCCAGCCCTCCGAGCCCACGTGCCCAGGACGTTCCCCAGCTCCCTCCAGCAGTGCTGGGCTTCACTAACCCCGGGATCTGAGCTTGGCTGATGGTCAGTACGTGAAATGCCCCTTTATTTCATACACATATGCATGATTATCTGTGCACTGTACAGATACACTCATGTGCTATTGCACTTGTTCCTATCTAATCCCAGCTGCAAACCAAGCCAGCTTCCGTGGGACAGCTTTTTCCATGCTCAGGTGTTCAAGGAAGACGTTCCCTGGACGTCTGGACAAGCAGGAGCTTCTTGTGACGGCAGAGCAGGATTTCCAGCCCTGCAAGGGCTGGCACAGCTGCGTTATACGGACACGGCAAGGTCGGACCTCCCAGCTCCCACGGACTGCATGCGAGGGGGAAAGGAAGGAATATCTGCAGGCGGGGGTGCAAAGGGAAAAAGAGCCATCCCTCAGCTGCTGCTAGCACCCAGGGATCCTCGAGGACTTTCAAAAAAGCAATAATCCACACTTGGCTCGTGAAATAACAGCTTGCAATCCACAGGCTTCTCGTGTCCAGCAACCTTGGGTCTGGTGGATCTTTTCCAAAAACTGCTGGCAAGAGCAACGGGACCGGAAAGGTATTTGCAGGCTGCGTCCTGCGGATCGCTGCCGATTTGTGGGAACTCAAGTCACCATGTTGCTCGCTGGAATTAATGATCCCGAGATTCCTACTTTGAGATGGCCGGCTGAGTCCCAGCTCCTTTCTGTCCATTATTAGTCTGCAGTCATTTCACTTGAGAACAACAGGTTATAAATTAAATGGCTGCTACTTTTATGGTTTCCCAGGTTTTTCTCGGCAGAAGCGCGGGCGCTGTGGTGAGCACCATCCTGGGGGGTTGTGCTGAAGAGGGTCAGAGCTTGTCCTGGCTTCAGCAAGCAGCGGTGAGTTATTCCCCCGGCGCCGGGCAGCAGCACGCCCCAGCACCCACAGCCCAGGGGATGGTCGGTGCTCCCTGCAGGGGCCGAATTCAGCCCTTCCCCAGCACCACTGCCATCAAAACGGAGCATATGCCTGACAGTTACCCTGCTCCTGGGCTGCGCACGCTGCAGAACTAATGCTGGGTATCTTTTAGCCAAACACCTCCACGCTCCGTTTTCCTCAGTGTTTCCATTCCTCCTGGGAAGAGACAAATTTTCCATTTCTGTCAGGATTTAACTGTTTGTGGGGCTTTATGAAGAGACCCGCTGGGGTGCCATGGCCAGGGGGCTATCCCAGGCGCGTTACGGAGAAAGAGCCCTGGCTGCACGAGCACTCGAAAGGCTGGCAGGGGCTCTGCCCCCCCGCGCCTGCCTCCTGCCTGTTGCACTCCTGCCTTTCCCCAGTGATGGTTGTGAAAATACAGAGCACCAGCATCTTATCTTTGGCGTATCTTAGCAGCCCACGGAGTCCCAGGGCACGACGAGCAGCAGCGGCAGGCAGCTCGCCAACAGGCAGCCGGACTTTGGACTGGTGATTTGCGGTTCACTCCGTAGATCCAAGCCATTTCGGGTTGACCCCAGCCAGGGGCAGTCCTCTGGCCGGCTTCGTCAAGCTCTGGTTTCCTTCTGGACATTTCAACTTTTTCAGGAATGGAGTCAAAAGGAGAATTAATTCTGAGTTGACCCCGGCTCGTCCCTGCCGGCATCGCCTTAAAGCACAGAGCAGTCTCAGCGGGCCCCGACGCCAGTGCTGACCGGGGATGCACAGAAATTCAGCCCTCGCTTTGGTCCACTGCAGGACATAAAAGAATGGCTCTGAATATAAAATATGTTAAATATGTTCAAATGCATTTTATTAAAGACAATGTATTTATATTTTGGGCCGCTTTGTTTTGATAATAAATTGGAGCAAAGGGTAGAAGCCTCAGCTATTACGACTTTTTGTAAACACTCTGATTTAACAAACCTTGTCCACCCTTCAACATACAAGCTGTTGGCATAGAGGGAAGCCACAGTTATTACATGCATCCGTTAGGAAAAATAAATTCAGCATCTATAAAGGCTCTGGGGCTTGCAGATGAAAAGAAGTACACACCCTGTTTTAGAGTGACTTTATTGTGTGAAGACGTAATGCCCAATGACTTGCAGTTTATGTGACAGGTTGAAGTCAGTTGGATTTTCCCTGATGTATTTGCAATTCACTGGCTCTGAACGTGAGCAGGCTTTAAAGAAGAGAGACAAAAACATGCCTAGAAACCCTTTGCCCACATTTGGGCAAGGTTTTGTCCCATCCTCCCAGCTCAGGAAAGGGTCGTATCCTGTCTCCCCCACCACGAGAGCTGTGCATCGTGCAAACACCTCCAGTCCCCCTCCGGGGGAGCTCCCCCATCAGCGGGCCTGGACCAGTCTTCGTGGCAAAGTACTGTGCCACACCGAGCCCAGAGAGGTGTTCGGCTGGAGCTGGGATGAAGCCCATGCGCTGAGGGCGACAGCACGTACAGGCGGGTTCGGGGTGGGAAGTCACCCGTGCCGCAGAGCTGACCCGCCCCAGGACATCACAGGCTGGCAGTGCTTCAAACCCACCTCGACCTCTCTAGAGCGTGTCCAGAGAAGGGCGACGGAGCTGATGAGGGGTCTGGAGCACAAGTCTGATGAGGAGCGGCTGAGGGAGCTGGGGTTGTTCAGTCTGGAGAAGAGGAGGCTGAGGGGAGACCTCATCGCTCTCTACAACTCCCTGAAAGGGGGTTGTGGGGAGGTGGGTGTTGGTCTCTTCTCCCAAGTGATGAGTGATAGGACAAGAGGAGATGGCCTCAAGTTGCGCCAGGGGAGGTTCAGGCTGGATATTAGGAAAAATGTCTTTCCCAAGAGGGTGGTGAAGCACTGGAAGAGGCTGCCCAGGGAGGTGGTGGAGTCACCATCGCTGGAGGTGTTCAAGGAAGGTGTGGACGTGGCACTGCGGGACATGGTTTAGTGGGCATGGTGGGGTTGGGTTGGTGGCTGGACTCAATGATCTGACAGGTCTTTTCCAACCTTAGTGATTCTGTGACCGCAACCTGCCTCCATCCCTTCCCCAGCACGGGCGGGCAGCGCGCCGGGACCTCTCTTCCCCGCAGGGCAGAGCTGACTCCTGTGACTCAGATGTAAGGGATCTTAAATCTTTAAATACCCATGCTTAAAATCTTTAAAACTAAAGGGATCTTTGAAATATTAACCTACATTCAAGGGAATATCAGCTTTTTGTAGGGCACCACATGTAGCAGAATAAAATGCAACAAGGTTCAGTGACTCAAGACTAAAACCAGAGAGTTTCAAATTGCAATTCAGGTGCTATTTGTGTCAAATGGTGAATGTGGCCTAAGACTAAAACCGACGGATGTGATAGAGCCTCTATCTCCTGGAGCCATCAAATCATGACTGTTCCTCAGAAGAGGACGTGTTTGCCAGGCCCTCGCCCTAAACCACCTCACTGCCCTTTCTGGTCTTCAAAAGCTGCTCATTTTTCTGTTAAATCTGTGCTATTACCTTGTGTCTAATGAAGAGGGGGAGAGTCACTAATTTACGGGGATTGGATGTGTAGAAACACTCCGGAAATAAATGATTTAGCCTCAGAATAATCGGGTTTCTGCCCCTCCTATCCCTTTCATGCTGCTGCTCTTGATCTTTTGAAGGAAAGATGAGACGAGGCTACAGACTCTGCAAATTACTGTTCTCTCCAACCAGAGCATTTCCTTCGTCAGCCATCCCTGCAGTCGGTCATCTCCCAAGCCGGCGCACCAGAAGAAAGCCTCGTTACTTCCACAGTGACAAACTTGAAGTGGAGCCTTTTAATGACAACGTTTTATCCAAACCGTAATACTAATAATAAAACGATCTCTGCTTCGCTGAAGAACGTCCTTTTAACTTGGCTGGCTGCTGGCTTCAGAAGCAGTTTGCGTTGCTGGCGATGCCAGCCCAGCGTCATGGTCAGAGCGGCGATAAAGCAGCCCGGCAGGTTAAACCTCCAGATAAATTTCCATTATGAAGGGCAAGAACTTATTGTCCTTTTTGACCTCTGCCAAGGCTGCCGTGTCCTCCCCAAAGGTGACAGAGCGGGGCGCGTACTCAGTGACCGCAGAAGGACGTCGTGTTTGCAGAGGCAGCTGCCAGCGGTGCCCAGCCCTGCGGTGCCACTGGCGGGGCAGGGGACCCTTAGGGTTGCTGCACCCACGGTGACGACTCCCACGCAGGGAGACTAAAACAAAATAAAACAATAAATAAAAAAAAATAAATAAAACAAAAAAAAATGCCCCTCTGAAGCTAAAGGATGGGGAGTGAAGTTTCCTGCAGAAACACGCAAGTCCCACCTTTGCAGGGGTCCTGCTCTTTCCGAAACCCCCTGAGGTGGGCACCAGCCCGTGATTCATCGAACCAAAGGTCAGTCCAGTCTCTGCAAAGCCCAGCAGTGTAAATGCTGCATTACCGCAGCACATCTTCTTCCAAGACTGGGGTACGGGGGCATCTTCAAGACAGCCTGAGAACAACCTCCAAAGGCAGCCGAGGGTACAGACCCGTTTAATGCCACGTTTAAAATTTGGATTTTTTTCTAAATACATAATGAAAAAAAGAAGCCCATAAAGATCAACTCAAACCTGAATTACTTCAGATCATCTTAACTCATACATATCCTTTACAGTGGATGATTCAAACTATCCTACAGCTCAGCCACAGACCAAAATCCCAGAGAAGTACATCTTGGTGTACGGAAATGCTTCGCAACCGGACAGGGAGGTCTGCGAGAGACATAAACCATCCCGGCTCCATCAGAAGTCAATAAACCTCCGCCAGCTTGCAGTACAACAGGATTTCAGCCGGTGGCAAAATTTATTTCTAGTTTTAAAATGGCCATTCCCGAGTCTCATAAGCTGATCAGAAATTTAATGAAGGTAACATTGTGGTTGCCTTTAGGAAGTTTAATAAACCGAGTTTTATTGATTATTTTTCTTATTAAATGCATGCCCCGTTCTCCAGTATCTCTCGCTGCTACCGTATAATTAAAACATGCATTTGGTATATGATGAATATCAATATATTCTAACTGAAGAGCTTCTGACAGAGCGTTTCCCATCATCTCCCCAGTACGACTCAAAAGACTGAGGACAGCAATACGTCAGGTTTTGCTGCCCAGGCTGGGGTGTAAATCCACAGGAGTGAAGCCAGAGACATGAGATGACTCTTGACCAACGTGACCTAAGGCAAGAGCTTCTGCAGAAGCGATACTCCACAGTGGTAGCGTCCATCCGTCATTCCCTCTCTGCTCTGCACCACTCACCGAAGGCTACATTCAAACCTACCAGGGTTGGGCATCTCCTTCCAGGCTGGTGCCTTCAAAACTAGTGTTGCTTTGACGCATAACCCTGAGACACCGATTTCGTTACAACCCTGCAGACCCCGGCTTCTGCCCACCGCAGCCAGGCTCCGCTCCTGCACCGGGTCCAGATAATTCAGTTTTCATTCATGTGTCCCCAGCTGACACAAATAAAGCTCCCATTTGCTGATGCCATGGTTATCTTTCAAGTAGTATCTAATAACGCACTCGCACAGAAGTTATTTTGGTAAATCCCCCAGAATTAAGTTACGGATGAGTCATTTCAATCAAAGTAAAGGAAAAGATACAATCTGTGCTGCAAAGGCAGCGTGCAGCTGAAATCTTCATCTCTGAATTACATCACAAGTAGTTCACAGAAGACATTCCCAAGTTTACAAAGCACAGGGATGCATACCTTTGAGGGAGGAAAAATATCCCAGATTTTCTCAGAGCCTGTAAACTGAGTGATCCAGTAAACTGCAGCCAACAGAGCCTCATCACAGTCGACCTTAGGCAAGGAGGTGCCCCAGCGTGAGGAGGAACCGCTGCTGGGTGCTGGGTGCGTCGTGGCCACATCAATGCATACGTGCAACACATACAAATACTGCAAGTCAGTCCGAGCTCTCTGTGTGCCCTCCTCCACGCGCAGAATATGGTTTGCCTTTTTTTTTTATAAAGAGCACATTAATGCTGCAGGGCGCTTTGGAAACCGGTACTTTGATGCATCACTTGCTAATGAAATGATAACTCCTCTTGTTCATCACTAAAGATCTCCCCATTATTATTTTGGTGATTGGTTTCTATTAGAAACCCACGTTTAGGTGATCGCAGGGTCGCAGCTCAGCTCTGTGAGTCACCTAGAGTCACTGCCCTGAAGCTTTTCCACGGACCATGTTCCAAGCCCCACTCTGTGGGCTCTCTATGGAGCCCCGAGCGCTCCGTGTCCCTGCCGGCGGGCAGCTCTGGCACAGAGCCCCCGTGCCACTGTCCCCCCACCGCCGGCGAGCCGGCCAAGCCCACCCGTGTCCCACTGCGGGCAGGCAACCGGCACGGACACTGCACACGCTGCAAAATCCAGCCCGGGATCTGCGGCCGGTATTTTAACACTCGGAAAACAAGACTTTGGCTTTAGGTTTAATTGCTCGAAGAAATGGTCCGAGCGCTACTGTCCTTGGCATCTGTGCTGTGCATGGCGGGAGACAACAGCTCCTGCTTTCAGGAGAGTGCCAGCAGCCAGCTGCCCGTAGCCCTGAATCAGGAACACGGAGGCATAGCTTAATGAGGCCGGCTACAAGCTGTCAAGCACCCAGGAGCATTTATCCCAGGATAAACAAATCCATCGGGCAGCAATAGTCAAACACCAATGACCATATGCCCAGGCTGCCCCTCCTGCCCCCCCGCCTCCACCTGCACCCCAAGCCGTGTCCCCGCGCGTCCCCAAGGCCAGACCCTGCGGTGACAGCGGGTGGCCGCCCCGGCTGCCCCCTTCCAGCCTGCAGCAGCTCCCAGAGCCGGGAGAGGGGCTGGGGCTGCCGGTGCCTCGGTCCTGGTCCTTCGCCTGGGCCAGCCTTCACCCTGGGCTGAACGTGCAAGCGGCTGTTGCGGTTTATTAACAGCAACTAAACCACCGCCATAATAATTAAAAGACCCAGCGAGCTGTCTGGGAAAGGCAGCCCACCCAGGCTCTCCCTTCCCGTGCCTTGCTCCCTCAGCGCCAGGATGGGACGGGGTATGGCAAAGCCAAGGGTGCCAGCGTATCATGCGAGCTCGGCCGGTGCATCGCGGGAGCTTGGCCAGTGCATTGCACGAACTTGGCCAGTGCATCGCAGGAGCTGAGTCGGTGCATTGCACGAACTCAGCCGGTGCATCGCAGGAGCTCAGCTGGTGCATTGCGCCAGCGTGGCCAAGCAGCCATAGGCCATCAGGATCCTCAAATCCACACATGGCTGTCAGCAAAATGTCCTATTAAAAGCCGTCTTCAGGTCAAAAAGACTCTCTAGAGCCTGCGCTCGCCCATGGTCTGCACTTCGCACACGCACCCATGGCAATAGAGGGCACGCAGGCTGCGGAGGGCAGCGGGACGAGCCCCGGGTGCCCCATCCATCCCCTCCACACTGGCAGCCCAGCCACCAGCCGCGGCCCCGACAGAGCTGCTCCGCATGTGGAGCCCTTTCCAGCCGCTTCAGAAACAGTGCAAACACCAGTTTGAGCCCCGCAGGGTTTGTTTTTAATCACCTGCTCTCACCCAGAGCCTGGTTTTGACACTTCATTTATCAGACAGTCAGAAACCTGACAGCTGTGATCAGTTTATATACATTCATTTGAGGAAAAACGAAGCCAAAAAGGCGCTGGGTGCCAACTGCCAAACAAGCTCTGTTTGTCTCCTCCCCATCCCCTCCCTCACTTTAAAAACACCATTACAAAACCACCACAGCAGGGTTTGGCCCCGTTCCCCTGTCCCCTCGTACGTATTGACATAGCAGAATTATCTAAGTTACTGGAAATGAATTATTATAGCAGCTATGTCAATAAATTAGTTTGATTACAGTAACAACGTCAAAGTTAATAATTCAGCTGATATTTTACTGGACTATGCAGTCATTGCTTGTTATCGATCGGTTTTATTTAGTCGCTCAGTCTCAGGTACATATCCCTTTTACACCAAGCGTCTCCAAACAAACCACAGGATCACGCTGCACCCTCCCTGCTTTTACTGCTCCGGCTCCCTCGCCTCTGCTCTGCTAAGTCAGGAAGTTTACGCTTTTGGAATAAAATAACATTGCTAGTAAATGCAGTACTACTTTCCAAGTAGACGCGTACTTTTCAAAGTGGGTGCTGCTTTGACGTGACCGAGTGAGCAGCGTCTCGCCTTCCCAGTCTGGGGGCTGGACCCTGCGCAGGCTGGACGGCGCTGGGCGACGTTACCCACCTTTGCCTCTGCCGCAGCAGTTCTTTGAGCACAGGTCAAAATCCTCCATGTTGGTGTAAATTCCTCTTCCGACTCAGCCCCCAGCGAGGGCTTTGGAAACCCTCCGCGTTGTGCAGCATCCCGACGAGCGGCTCGCGCCCAGTCCCCACAGGCAGCACACCCGCGCTGGTAAGCGAAGGAGACGCGTGCCGTAAATTCCTGCCGTGCTCAGGGCTTTCTGCTGCACAAGGACGCAGTGCCAGGGTCGCGGTGGCAGGGCAGGCATATGGCAGGGCAGACTTGTCACCAGTGTCACCGGCGTCCCCAGTCATCCTGCTGGGACGGGAGCCAGCGCCGAGCTGTTTCCTGCCGACAGCGACCGGGGGTAGGTGCAAAATGGGTGCTGTGGGACACTGGCAAGTCATCTTTTTCTTGGTATTCTTCATGCCAAATTAAGTAAAAATAATAGATGGCTTTGTAAAGCCTTTAGTGGTTACAGCAGTGATACTCAATAATAACCACAAACCACCCACTTTGGTTAATCTGACATTTTTAAATGCTCCAAAGAGCAAGGCAATGCAAGGCCAGCTGCTTTGCTTATTTGGGAACGTGTCTGCTAAGCGGTACGGCATCGCTTGATTCCCACATCCCACCTTCTGCCACTCTGCATAGAAAGCAACGCACAGATCCCTGCGCCGGGCCCAGGGGCTCTCTGCTGCGGCAGCGGCAGGGGAGGGCGCGAGATCAGACCTGGGTGCAGGGGCTGGAAGCTGCACGTGAGCGCAGAAATCTGCGCAGCAATTTGGGAAATGGTGGTTAATAATTCACAGAATATTTTATAGCCATATTGCCCTGTGTCAGGTGGAAGGTCTCATTTCACGAAGGCTCCGTGTCCCCACCTTCCCCCTCTGCACCGAGCTGGGCTCTGCTCCGTGCGGCAGGGAAGGTTGCACCCTCCTTGTACCCCCCCGACGGGTGTCCCCCTTGCCATTTTAACTCGCGCTTCCCTTGATCCAAGGGCTACCGAACCGCCCGGGCCTGAGTTATCCCTAGCTTATGCCATCTTGCAATGTAATTCTGAAATTAAATCATTTACATGATGCACGATAGCCGAACCTGAGCTCCCAAAATTAAAAGCTGTTCGTGCAAGCGGCCGCACTGCCCAGGTTCCGTCCAACACGCCGCAGCAGAGGGCTGGGGGGAGCACGGAGACAGGAGTTCCCAGCAATCCTGGTAAATAAATAAGGAATGGCGGCACCCACGGGCTGTGCGCTCCCTGCAGCTGCCCCAGGTGCTCCCGCTGATCCCCAGCTGTGCAGAAATACAGCTTTAAATCCATAAAGCCATTAGGACTTCCTAAGAAAGCTCTCCGGTTCATAAAACCAGAAAGCAAACAGACCATTTCCTTATGTACCTTCTGGAGCAGAAGACCGGCTGCATCGCTCATTTGCTGCGGTCCTGAGCCTGCAGAAACTGGGTGTTTCATTGCACTTCTGCAGCCTGCAAAGCAAGGCCGGGGGTTACAGCGGCACGGTGAAACGCAGCAAACCCCGGGCTTTGCACGTGGGAATGCAACTGCCGCCGCTCCTCGCTCCTCGCCACTCGGCGTGTGCCCGCAGCGCGGCGGTCCTGGCACCGCCGGAGGAGGTCGGGGTCTGCTGAGACCGGGCAAAGCCTTCCTCCCAGAAAAAGTACCTGAGTTCAAAGAAGTAATAAGATTTTTGGTAATTTAGTGAGTATAAATGTGTTTGAATGAGCCCTGAAAGCTACAGTACCAATGAAATCGTGAGGCGCTTTGAGCTGTAAGCATGCAGTTGGCGTGATTCAGCTGAAGCGTACGCTTCTGAATTATTTGTAAACAGCCAGCAGGCCCAATTCCCCCGTGTTTTTATACAGAACATTAACAAATTATTTTAATCAGCATATTAAACAAAATAAACACGTTAGCTTCACCTTGCCACCTGACTTCAACGGTGTTTACAATGTCTTGTCCCCATCCCTAAACTCTCAGCCCAGCATCCCCCTGGGAGGTAGATGAAGGCAAACCCAGGAGACCCCCCCAAGCTCCTCTCCCCCCCTGCCCTGCGTCCTGCCGCTCTGGGGGTGTCTCGGCGGCGTTGCACGGCACGGACAAACAGACCAGACTGCCAGACCGCTCGCCCGCCAGCAGATCTCAACGTCGTTGCCAGAAGGTGTTTCTCATTGTGCTGGCATTCCCGCTGTAGAAATCAGAGGTCTGATGGGGTTTAGGGTGTTTTTTTTTCCTTGACAGGAATCTAAACCCAAATTTTTATTGGATTTTGGCCTGGAAAGCTCCTCCAACGGCTTCCCACAGGATGGCAGCGGAAGGGTAAGAAGCCTGGAGGAAAAGAAGAATAACGAAAAACGAAAGCTCTCCTTTGTGTGTTTCCCTGGCATCACCCAACAGCGTTTTAGGAAAAGCCAACAGCATCAGGTCACCAAAAGCAAGTGCCACACCACCCATTGCAATAACGGATTTTGCCGTTGGAAAGCTGGGGTCTAATTCAGAGCAGGCAGCCCAGGGCTTTAGAAACACTAGCCATCACATCACCCAAGCATGCTACGGTAAATAAATAAATTACTTACACTCAGCAATGCATACATGACGTTCTCTCCCTCCCTCACTAGAGGTGGTAACTTCAAATTCCTCTGACCCTCAGTATCGAGCCCCCGTCACCGTGCGGAGGATGAGCCTGGAGAGACGAGTCCTGCGCCTGAAAACAGCCTGCAAAGTTCAGGCTTGGCCCCAAACACTTCGGGGTCACAGGGGTAGCAGAACTGGCATCAAATTCATACGCATACCTCAGATTTCAGTCATTTTAAAGCTTCAAGTGTGCTAAATGAAAAAGCCCTGGTGCTGAAGAAGGGATGCAGACCCGGGCTGCGGAGCCAAGGGCAGAGCCGCGGCAGTGTCGCCGCCAGAGCTCAGGGGCCCCTTTCACACCCCTGTCAAATACACGGGACAGTCGTTCCTAGTTTCTGTTTCCATCAGGCCGGGACACGGGAGATAGCGGCCGACGAGCTGCGGCGCAGGGGAGCGGACCGGCACCGTCGATGGCTGTGGTGTGCCAGGCTGGTGGGCATCTGCCAGGCTCTACCCCTGGCACCTGAATGAGTTTCGGCTCTAGATCCTCATAAGAACCTCAGTTTCCTTAATGCCTCTCACTGCTCACTCGAGCCCCGCAGAGGCTCGGTTTCCTATCGCTGCGTACCCGGTGCAGTCACCTATTCCAGTGCCACGGGGCAGCCAGCAGCTTTTTACGGTCACTGCAGAGGTGCGAGCAAAGCGGAGGGTGCAAGTGCGGGGACGGAGCCCGTCCCTGGCACCTCGAGGGAAGACAGCTGCCACATCAGGTAACGGCTCGGTAACAGCCCGACAGCCTGCCCGGCCCCGAAAACCGCAGTGGGAGCTATGCAGCCTTTGGAAAACCAGCTGCTCTCTGCTGACAAAATAAACGTTTAGAAATACCGTGGCATCCTGTTGTCCTTTTCTTCCCTGAAATAACTGGGGCAAGCAATAGCCCAGAAAATAAAAGCTGTTAACCCAAATAAGAGGCGTTTTGTGCAAGTGTGACCTTGAGATTTCACGTCGCCAGCGGCAGACAAGGGGTGAACCTGGCTCAGGCTCCCCATTAGACATTCTCCATCTGCGTTCCCGGTACCACATCTCTCTCGAGACTTGCCCCGGCTTCGTACCAGGCACAACCTTTCCCGGACTGGGAGCCCGCCGGCGCCGCTGCCATCGTTGAGAAAGGGCGGTGAGAGTGCAAGAGCCGGCGTGCCAAGGGCTGGCGTGCCAAGGGCTGGCGTGCCATGGCAGACAGCGAGGTTTCACCACGGCCCCCAGCCACGGGAGCCCCCGCGCTTGCCCTCATGGCTGTCACTGTCACCACCCGGTTGCAGCACAGCAGACAGGAGTTTTATTCGTGAAGCGCTTTGGTTTATCCATGCAAAAATACCTAGGTCTGGACCTGATTATAACTATGTGTTATATACAGACAGACAGCTGGAAACACCAGCACTGCAGTGCCAGATACTGCCTTCCCACCAGTTTTCTCCCATTTTTGTATCCGGCAGCCACAGGCATCCAGCAAAAGCCCCACAGCCAGGTAAGGCACCATCAGATCCCACCTCAAGCTGTCTGGGACGTGCTTCAAGTCCTAATTCTCTGCTTTGAAAGTGAACTTTATTTGTGCTTATATTCACTTTCTCTGCTTTGAAAGTGAACTTTATTTGTGCTTATATTCACTTTCTCTGCTTTGAAAGTGGACTTTATTTGTGCTTATATTCACTGTCAAAAGCCTTCCAGGCTTGTTTTGCTGGTAGTTTAGCTGATACAGGTGATGTGTGGGGGAAGATTGAGGCAGGCCAGCAAGGTTAGGCAAAATACAGCTGGAAGAATAACCTCTGTATATCTTTCGTGGGTGTTTGCTGGACGCCGGTGAAGCTTATTTTTAATTTTAGTTGTTTGTCAGCAATCCTTTTTCTTTAGGACGCAATGTTAGTTTGGCAATGCTCCTTGGAGGGATCTTTGCTGAAATACTGAAGACATTTCCTAACAGAGCCTGGCAGGCTCCGCCAGACGCTGGTTGTGTAACGAAAAGGGCGATCGTTAATTACCATCCCGCGTAGGACCCGTCAGAGGTAAGAGCAGTGCTTTGCTCCTCCAGAGGTCTCTCGCATGCGTTGGTGAGCGGGGGGTGAGGTGACCTGAGCTCCGTTACCTGCGGCCGGCAGCAGGACCTCGCCCCCCAGCTCCCTCTCTGTGGGGCAGGCAGCGCGGCTCGGCAGCGGGAGCGGAGGGAGCAGCTGTGGATGGGAGGGAGCTGCGTGTGGACGTGGCATTGTGGGATGTAGCTTGATGGGCATGGTGCTGTGTGGTGTTGGGTGGGTTGGTTTTTGGTGTGTTGTGGTTTGTTGTTGTTGTGTGGTTTTTTGGGGGTTTTTTTGGTTTTTTTTTTTTTTAAGGTTGGACTTGATGATCTTACAGGTCTTTTCCAACCTTAGTGATTCTGTGATTCTGTGATTCATGCCGCCCAGCAAGGCAGTGGTGCTCGGCAGCAATGCCCCAGCAGCTCTAAAACCAGGGGGCCTGGCTTGCTGGCACTTTTGTTTCATTATTTCCCGTTGAAAAGGGCTCTCCTTCCTCAAAAGCTGCTGTTTTATGGTAGAGGGGGAGGAAAAGCATTGAAAAAAGCATTAATGGGGAAAGAACTTTGAAAACGTCTGGATAGCACCGAAGTTTCAGATCTTTATTTAAATATTGAGCATGTGGCAGTTCAGTCAATGCCACTCGCAAAGAAAAAGAAATCCAATCACTAATAGAGGCAGAGGCAGGGAGCGAGCAGCAGCCCTCGCTTTAGCACTGCAGGGAGTGGTGGGGAGCGTCTGGAATGCAACCCAGCTGCCTGTATAAATTATCAAGGTAGAAAAAGTTCGCCAGAACAGCCGTAAAGGGGATCACAGCAAAGCACTTCAAAGAATTTTACTCTTCATTAGCAAATCCAAAACTGAAAAGGCTTGAGCTAGTACGGTAAGCCATAACAACACCAATATCAGTTTTCACTGAAGGCAACCTTAGCAACTTCCTGAAGGTCTAATTAATTTTCCTCCCCTCTGCTCCCAGCCTCTCCTGTTAACAGCTGAGCTCGGGTAAAAGATGCCCAAAAGCACGGGGGGTGGTGGCCGAGCACACCCCGGGGTGCAGAGCAGAGCAAAGGGAGCCGTGCGGGTCCCCGGGGCCGTGCTGCTGAGCCAGCGCCTCCACCCGCCGCCGCTCCCGGCCGAAAACCACCACGCTTCTCTTTTTATATAGACGATAACCAGCAGTGCTTTCCGACCTGAAAAGAGCATGTCAAAAAGCAAGAAAGGCCACAGAGGCAGCGTGCGACCCCGGGGCGCGGGCTCCCGGCCGAGCTGGCTCTCCGCCGGCTGTGCCCGACCGTCGTTCCCATCTCCGCAGACTGCCTTTGGCCCCACAGCTGCGATCCACCTCCAGATGATGTAAAAGCCGCAGAAGGCAGCGTGTCGTGGAGGGGCTGGCTCCTCCGGGCCCCGCAGGGAAAGGCAGCGTCACGGCTGCATGAACGAGGGGCTTAATGAGTGCCGGAGCTCATCAGTGCCTGCAACACGGAGGTCCCCATCAGCACAGGCAGCGCAGCCGGACCACGGCGAGGGCATCAGCTGCAGGCAGTTTCCAGGGAAGTACTACTCCCTGTTTCCACCCCTGTGCCTTTCTTCCTCCAACTGTGAAAGCTCAGTATTGCAGGATTTGAGGATTTCTTTTTCTTTTGGCAGTAGACTGCAGTTCTGAAGAACCAGCTCATCTGATTCTGCTGTTTCAGAGCTTGCAATACAATCTGTATAGCCTGTCCCAGCTATAGCAAGTGAAAATGGACAGCTGTTTGCTTTCTCCCGGCTGACGTTGAAATACCACTTCGTACGGCTGGCTGAGCCGTGCCATTTTTGCCTGCAAAACACACAGAAGTTGAGCAGAAGCAGAGACCCTGGCCAGGGTTCAAAAGATGTTTTCTTGCCCATCCAGGGTCCTACCTGCAGTGATGCAGCTCCACGCCGCCCTGCGGCGGCCGGGGGCGGGATCCCACTCATCGGGTCCACCGAGGAGGGCATGGTAAGGACGTGAGATTGCAGGGCTTCAGGAGCAACAGGAACAAAGGGGAGAGGCAAAAATTAAAGCTGAGTGCGAAGGGAGGACTGTTTACAGGGAAATAGCAAAGAATGACGATGGCCACAACCCTTGAGCAAGAACACGGCTGTTGCCAACTTTTCGTGGCGGGTAACGTGTGGCTGAGCCGGAGGGAGGGGAGCGAGCTGCGGCGGGCAGTGCCGAGCACACCGCTGCTGTGGTGCCGCAGCCCCCCAGCCCCGCAGCTCCCTGCCCAGCAGGCTCTGGAGAACAGCAGGAATGGGGAAAGACGAATGGGGTTTGTCTTTCCCCTGGGCACACGTCGGCTCTTAGCCATGGCTGTTTGAGAGCCCCTCACTCACAGACCCACAGCGGGGTCTTTGCTCCTGCTGTTGCTTTCCAGCAGAGGAATGTCTGCCCCTGCAAGGTGATCCTGGGGTTCCAGGTCCCTTCTCTCCCCTTTCCCCCAGCTCCCCCGCAGCCACCGCAGCCCCCCTCGTGCCAACCAGCTCCCGGGTAGCTCCTCACCCTCTTCGCCTCTGGGATGCAGCGTCAGTGACTAGGGAAGCACGAGGTGCCATCTAAAATTACATCAATGGCCGTTGTAATAATAACAGCGTATTTTTGTATCAGACGTTTACCCCAGAAAAGTATCACAGCCATTTACAGAATTATGTTATTACCGGGTCACTGACAATACGAGACATGAGCACTGAGAACTGGTCCTGAAACCTCCCTGGCTTTGTGCCACAACTCACAGCTCTCACAGGACGAAGGAGTGGCTTTTAAACCTGCCCATAAGGCATCATGCACCCCTAATTCAAATGACATTAAGCCCCCATGTGAGAAGTTTTTCTGGGTAAAATGTAGATGCTAGGAAATGCCTCATTTATTACTCGTTTAAGCCACTCTGTGTGAAAGAAACGTAGATAAAAGCTACTGAGACATTAAGCTACCCATAAGCCATGCCTCCCCCTCAGCCCATGTTTTGTTTAAGTTGTCAGGGAGAGGCTGGGTCACTCATAGTTCCCCATTTCTCCACCCATCAACAGTATATCCCCAACCGTCCTTCGGTGAGTGAGACCCTCGGAAAGGATCCTCGGGCGTCTGTCTGACAGGACAACCACAGGACATACCAGCAGGCAACATCTTCCACCTTTTAATTTCATTGCTCATTCCTACAGTTTCCACACACGCTACCACAGATGGTCTCCTGTGGGTGGGCGCAGGCGACGCGGAGGGGTCTGCTAGCTGTTGAGCTTGAGAGTTCCAACATTTTTTGAGCATTGAAAACCTTAAGGATCTCTTGGGATCGCCAAGGCTGGTGCAGGTTCATGTACAGGCTCAGCGGGGGCGAGGGGGGAGAGGCTTGGCCATAAGCCCCGGTTTCCTGAGGCCACCCAGGAACCCTCCTGCGTGGTCCCGTTTGGCCCCAAACCCCCCACAGCTCCAGAGAGCTTGACGGTCTGACACCCAAGAAACCACGCCTGGGAATTGGCTGGGTAGGACTCAACTCTCTGCAATACGCTGCCCGTCTCTAGTGCATTTTAAGGTACGACTGAAATAGCGATTCCCGTTTTCTGCTAAAAAATGGAATACCATACACCGTATTGCAACACGCTGGTGCTCTTGGAAACCTTCTCTTGCCTCCCTTTGGCACTGACACCGAGCTGCCGTAGCCTGTGACAAGCCGAGCCACAGGGGCTGCACCTTGGATTTCCCAGCAGACTTATTGAGCACCATAAATTAAGCACAAGAGCAACAATTTATTCCTTTTTTGGGAAGTTTTGAACGAAGGATTTTTTATCTCCTTCAAAATATCTCTGCTGCTCACCGGCCAGTAACAAATCCTCCCCCTCCAAAGGCAGAGGAGAACCCAACCCGCGAAGGCTGAGGCTGAGTCAGCAGAGAATTTATTTGTACATTGCTCACTATTTATGGGGGTTTAAAATTAAGTTTTATAATGTTTAGTGGCCAAGTACATTTCATTTTCTTAAGCTCATCAATGTGCAAGTAACGAGGATTTCCAAGGCAGAGCAAGCCAGCGGTGCCCAGTCCCATGCACGGCCGCAAAACGCCATTCTCTGTTGCCCTGTATGGTCAGGCTGAAAAATTGTGTGAACGTTTTCTTCCCAATCTCACCTTGCTTTTTTTCCTTTCTCTTTGTCATGCATTGTGAAGGTTGCTCTGACTTTTTTTCACTGGAGTGTCTATTAAGAACTGCCTGAGCTCATTACCCATTTCATTTCCCTGGGTGCTGGGAGAAGAATGCTGCCGGCGGTGGAGAGGAGCAGCTGGGGCACCCGGCCATCGCCTGGTCACTGGAGTGGAAGGTTTCTCCTTTCCACAATGTCCCACAGACTCAAAGCCACTCAGGAAACAAAACAATTCAAGGGTCTGAATTTCAGGGAAACTTGAGTACCTGGAGAGAGCATTATCTGGCTGCAGCTCAGAGGCACTAAATCATTAGGAGCTGGCTCCTCGTGTCAGAACATCTTGAGAGGCTGCAGCATTCAGCTGGGGACTGATTCGATCAGAGGAAGGATGAACACACCCTAAAAAAGGAGAAAAGAAACCCTAAAAAAACCCCAAAACAACAAGAAGAAAAAAAACCATAATCAGAAAATCTACTTATTTCACAGCTGGGTCTAACTTCCAAATCTACCTCCAGTTCCAACTGTTGTTTTACATCCACCCAACCCATTGGAGAAGAAGAAATGCTGAGCCTTGCTGAGGTATTTTCCTGGGACCCGGAGGGGATGAACCAGCAATTTCATGGCATATGACAGGTGAGGCTTCTGCTGCGGCCGCTCCAGCGTTATCTTCACCATCTGCCCACACCTAACTTAGGTGCAGCGCTACCACATCTGTCATTTATTTTAACACACACGGATTGTTTATTTTGGTTTCCACATCCCTCATTAGAGCATCACACAGATTTTTTTCAGTATTATTCGATGGCTAACATCTTATGTCTGTCTATTGCTTTTCTGACCTTTCTTCAAAGATTTCAATGAGGGAGAGCTGGACTGGAGGGCCTGGGAAAAGCTGCTGACTTTTCCCGAGGGCCGGAGCCGGGCACTGGTCCCGTGCTTAGCGAGGGCAGTGGTCGGGGCTGGGCAGACCCCCCACCCCTCCGCCCCGGGGTGATGCTCCCAGTCCCCCATCCCGGGCCACCTGTGGCGGGACGGGCACCGGGATGCTCCGCAGGGACCCCTGCCCTGCTCCTCCGGACCTCGTGCCGCTCTGGGAGAGAGGGCAGACTAACCCAAGGGAGGGCTAAAGAGGTCGGCTTTTAAATTTTAAACACTTTTCAAAGTAACCTAATGCATTGGGGCGGGGTGGGGGGTGGGGGGGGCAATTCAGACACTGCTAAGCTGAATTATTCCATTAGGCTGATTTCTACAGCTTCAGAGAACATAAATAGTGTGTTTACCCATATAAAGCTATTATTAATTCCAAAGAAAGGAATCTGAAAAGTGTTTCTTTTATTCTAAGTGTTTGCAGATTGAAATTAAACCAGTGTTGTAAGCACCAAAGAAAGATAAATTAATATTATTTTTTCATTTTCACTTTCAAACATAGCATTAAATATTAACTGAAGTGTATTTTGCAAAACACGGCTATTCATTCCCCGTGCAGTGCAGAAAGGAACGGCCTTTCGTGTACAAGAGCAGCTCTGCGGCGTCTAGTGCAAGGCTGCACTAATAAGAGCGATGGAGCAGCACGGTGCAGGACCCCGGGCGAGGACCCTGCCCGCGGCCCCTCAGGGCAGCAGAAGCCAGCAGACCTGGGCTTACACCACCAGCACCCTGCGTTTCCCCGGAGCTTCTCTCCTACCTTTCTCAAACCCGCATCGCTTGGCTAACTCGCACCTCGCACCAGGGGCTGCTCTGTATGTGGCCGGGGATGAAACCTGCTTATTCCGTTTCTTCTAGAGAAGAGGGGGGACATGAGCTGCTCCCTTTGCTCTCGGGGCTCAGTCCCACGTGGGCGACCGACCCCACGAGCACCATCAGCTTCGACAACCGTTGTGTTCATGACTGGCGTTTGCCCGTCTAATGTACCCGGGAGGAGAGGGGTGCTGCCAGCCCCTGGCAACGCCTGCCGGACCCTCTTTTCTCTGCTTTCAGAGACTCGCTGTGCACGCGTTTCTCTGTTCATTAAACCATGGCCTGGAAATGCTGCTGACTTAATTCACCACAAACAAACATGTTAGTCTATGCAAACAATAAACGAGCAGGTAGCGCCCAACCACCCTGACTCTGCTCCGCTGACGCAACCCTCAGCAGCAGCGGCTCCTGTCTCTACACTACACTTTTTCGTGAAGATGCACGGGGGAAGAAAGAAGGAAAAATTCGCCTCCTGTCATGGGGAAACTCATTGCTGAGCTGGGGCTGGCTGGGGCTGCGTGCCCGTGGCAAACGTGCCGCTGCACAGGAGCCGCAGCCTGGGGCCAGCGGGAGCACCAGGGCTGGGGGGGGACCAGACCCGGCACCCGGCGTGCCCTGCCAAGAGGCAAGGGGTGGCGAGGAATTTCAGGGGGAGACGATGAGGGCTGTGACAGTAGGAGCAGGAGCAGGAGCAGGAGCAGGACTCAAGAACGTTTCTACAATTAACACAAGTGCTGCCTGCTGCTGCCTGGCATGACTGCTCTGCGTGACCAGGAGCTTTCACTTCAGAGGGAAGAAGGGGTTTGGGGCTTTTTTTTGAAGAATAGGGGCTGTTTTGAACAAGGGACATTTTCAAGATACTCTGTGTTCAAGAGTACTATTAGTCAGTGCTTTTTGCAGGAAAAAAAAATTAAAGAATAAGTGTTCACTTTTGTTAATGCCAAGTTGCATGTATCTCTGCTATACTGGTATTTCACCAATGTATATGTAAATGTACACGTATATGGTTATTGGTAAATTCTAAATAGCAAATAGAACAAGAATGAGTCAATTAGCAGATTCTTTCTTACTGATTCTGCTAAAAATGATGATGATTTCTCCCATAATCTCCATATGCACACCACATTGGAGCGTATGCTGTAATTTGGGCAGGATATATTGCACCTTCAGACAGTCACAGCAGTTGAATTCTTCCTGGAAGTGCAAAAGATCATCTCAAAAGGTCGAGGCAAGGCTCATTTCTTCCTTCACTTGCTTGCCACGGCTTTTGCTAAGAAACCAAGTAGTGCAGACACAGCAACGGATTTGGCACAGCATGGTCCTGGGTTACCGAAAACAGGCCTGGCTGTAATTAGGTCATCTGGCAGCCCTTCTGCTATAAAATGTGTGTGCTAACACCACCCCATCTTCTTCCTCGCATTCGCGAGGCTGCAGTTCTGAGGCAGCATCAGTCAGAACAGTAAGTGGATCCAGATACCTCACCTCATAATTTAGCTCGTTTTCATCCTGTGTGAGTGATCCTATTGGTGTAAACATAAAGCGCTTGCAAAGAGCAGCAGCACCTCTAACGGCACGGCCAGCAGCCAGCGTCCCTCAACGAGCAGCTCCGCCACCAGCACGGCACTCGCAGCAGTTGCTCAGAGACAAAAGGAGCATTGGCCCTTACCACCACTCTGGGCTTGAGGTTTGCTTCGTTAAGTTTTTTTTTTTTTAAATTGAACCATGAAGATATAAATAGGAGAGCCAATCTGGGCAATTAGCCCCTGGAAATATGAATTATACCAGCCATGGTGTAATACACTGAAGGCAGCACCCTGGTTTGGAGAGCCGTCATGTGGATATGTATTTTGGAAACAGAGGGAAGCTCTGCTGAAATAGGCATTTTGTGGGCTGCAGGCCAGGCTCGAGTTGGGAGGGCTTGATCTGCCCCAGTCAATGTCTTTCAGGAATATATGCGTTCTTCTTAGAAGTTCTCTCTCTTAATTTTATGTTTCTTGCTTAAGACATAACACCTCATTCTAGTTATGAGGGGGAGCGGTATCAAGTAATTTTTCACAGAATCACAGAATCACTATGGTTGGAAAAGACCTGTCAGATCATCGAGTCCAACCACCAACCCAACCCCACCATGCCCACTAAACCATGTCCCGCAGTGCCACATCCACACCTTCCTTGAACACCTCCAGGGATGGGGACTCCACCACCTCCCTGGGCAGCCTCTTCCAGTGCTTCACCACTCTCTCAGTAAAGAAATTTTTCCTAATATCCAGCCTGAGATTCTACGCCTCTTCCTACGAGGTTTCTTCCAGACCTGCTCAGACAGGGTCCCACAGCCTCAGTACCCGCTGCGGGCGGCAAGGGCAGCTCCTCGGGGAACAGCCTCCCGGGGCAGGGTTCCTGTTTAACAGGAAACTTTCCTGTGAAATCAGACAAATAAAAGTGTAGAGAGGTCATTCCACCACAAAGCAGAGTCAGAGCTGTGACTGCCGTCCGCAAAGCTGGGCCAACCAAAGATGTTTAGTGCATTGGGGAGGGAGTGTAGCAGTGTTAATAGGTGCTCTGACTTTTCACTTTTCATTCTAATATCCAAAGCAATTAACTGAACTTACCGCAATTTTATGATTTTTTTTTTAAAGACATTTTAGGAAATAGTGATGTATTTTTCCCCCAAGAGCTCAGACTGCTTTAGCCATGTATTATTGCTGCAGAACCCAATGACAAAACTTTAAAATGAGTCTCCTGAGATTAATTAATTACCCTCGCACACATGGGAGAATACCAAATCCAAATATTGCCACTGCTAAATACGGGGTTAATTACATTTGAGGCCTCTGGTGCTCACCCATCCCACTCACACCCGTGTTTCCAGATCTCCCACCCCATGTGCGGGAGGCTTGCCCACCCCGCGGGCAGACCCCGGGTACCAACGCACAAACCATCTCCATCGGGTTTGGACTCCCCAGGGTGCCGAGCCCGGCCCGCAGGGGAGCAGTCCGACACCCATCGCTGCTTCACTCGCTGTTAATAAGCTGTCTTTAAAATTAGAGAGCACGAGCTGTCTGGCAAAAACACCAGTATTTGTGGTCACATCTGAAGCTACAGGCGCTTTGTATCTGCATTCAGAAGTCAAAATATTAAAGACCCCAAAAACCAGCTGTCGAGAGTTGCCATGTGAATACATCAGCCCAACATCGATTCATGCAGCTTCCACAGATACGGAAATATTAACAGATTTAACAAAATTCTAACTCCCTGTCACAATTACACTGTGTGGGTTTTATGCAGTTTTATTCCTCTCTTTGCACAACAGCACTTAAAACTAAAAAGAGAGCTCAAGCAGAAACTCGTTACCCACACGTCTATGCGTTTATTTACATGTATGAGTATTGATTATTTAGCAGTTAGCCAGTTGCTATGACACCAAACATCACCGATCTACGAGCAAACAAGCGCTCTCTCCCCTAGTTCATAAATACCAATTGTGGTAGAGCAGCTCAAAATTTTCCGTTCGGATAATCTCATCCAATTTCTCCCCCATCTTCTCGCTATATGACATTCTTTGCTTTCTATTAAAGCTTTACCTTTTTCCATTTTGCCCAATCTCCCAAAAGCAGTCCACTTACAAACGTGTCATCATTTCATGGGCTGTATCTCCGGCAGCTGGGGACCCCACGGTGCGCCGGCATCTCCTGCGCCGGCCACGGGGAGATGCAGAGCCAGCATCTTCAAGCTCGCAATGCAAGCGCCGGTCCTGCCGAGCACAGCGAGGGAATTTGGGAGGGTGGGAAGGGGAGGGGGGTGGAAAGGGGAGCTGGAGCTGCAATGCAGCTGAAAGCTTTTAACAATTTTTGAAAGGAGTAAATTACCCAGAAATCAAAATAATGGTGCTTGGGTTAAAATACTGCCGCAGCTGAACCAAAGCTGCTACACCCTCAAATTTAAAGCTTGCAGTAGTCTGTGCCACCAATTTAGAGCTAATAAAACAACAAAAGGGACTGAGAATGTTCATTAGAGCGTGAGTAAACTGACTAGTTAGTCCTCCATCCACCCAGATGCCCAGCCCAGCCCAGCCCAGCCCAGCAGCCCAGGGAGAGCTGGGGCTGCTGGCACGGCAGGGTCACGGTGCAGAAACGAGGGCACAGAGCATTGCCACACTTTTTTAAGCCAGAAAGAAAAAAGGCACACACATGCTTTTCTTCAGAGATCTTAAGTGACGCCCTGCGTGCAAGGCTGAAGGGAGCTGGCTGGTGGAGTGCCACGTCTGTGTGATCGGAGAGGTGGAGAGAAAGAGGAAAACAGATGAAAGACCAACTCTAGAGCCCCAGGAGCACAAGACCAGGCGCCTGAGAGCCTCACCAGAGACACAGGAGACGGAGGGAGACAAGGGCAGACAGCGAATTTGGGAGATGAATACCCCGCCCGGCGATTAGCACATGCACCCAGTGCTTCGAACGCATTCAAGAGGATGATCTCAGACTCCATCAGGACCAAGACACTAATAACAGCGTCTGGTGAAGATCAAGTCAGCTCTACAGCTTCCAGCCACTGATCTGTAGGTCTGTGTTTTCCTCAGCTCCTGGTGAAAGCAGAATGTCTGATGAACCTAACTTGAGTCTGGATCATGTAGAGGATGGGTGGAAACTCAATAAATAGGTAAATAAATAAATAGATAGATAGATAGATAGATAGATCCCTACTAAGTGACGCAGCTACGCTGTCATTTCCAAATTAATTTACTTCCATTTCCTTTCCACTTCACCTCATGTCACTGAAGCCGTCTCACAGATTTGACTCCATCACCGTGCTCGTACTGCGATGGGAGTCCTCGTGGGCTGGAAAAGGGCGATTTTTGAAGTGTAAGGTTATCTTTCAAGATCACTCAGCCACATGAAAATGGCAAGCTGGCAGATATCCGTCCTACCCCAGTACTAGAGACTGAAAAACCATCGGGTGAATAATCACATCAATATTGGACTCCAACCAGTGTCTCATAGAAGCACCCCCTATGACTTTTAACCTCAAACCTCTAAGAAATGGTTGAACTTAAACTCAGTAACTTGAGATATCCTTTAGAGTTTATTTCTTCAGAGAAAGGCAATATCCCTCTTTCTGTCCAGGCTGGAAGGTCCTTGCTTCTAATTTTACAAGATGCAGGATGGAGGAGGGGAAGTGAAGAGTCTTTTGACATGGGAATATTTTTAAAGATATTCCAGAGCTGTGTTCTGGTGAGATTCAACTTATTTTTTAAGCACCATAGATTGTTTTTGTCGTTATGAATCAACAACAGAGTATTTGGTTCAGCAAGATCTGTGTACAATACTGGTGATGGAAAGCAGTGAAGAAAGTTGTTTAAAATAAAAAGAAAAAAAATCCAAGTTTTTTCACACTGGTAGCAAGCCAGGTTATGTTCTCCTAAATATCCTGCCAAGATATACAATATATGACAGGCTCAGCTTCCAGAAATTCAGAAGACCTGGCAGCCTGCAGCACTGCTGTGGCCTGAGCATGTCACAGAGCGTGTGAGATACAGAGGACCGACGTGGACTTTGTGGTGGGTCTCAGAGCCCAGAAGCTGGTGGGTCTCCTCAGCGTGTTGGGAGCTCAGATGCCAGGGGCCAGCATGGAGGAAAGCCAAGGGCACAGGTGGGGATCATGGCGGTGCTCACAGGGGGGTTCCCAGGGCCATCGCCCCGTGCACGCAGCGGGGGCATCATCCTGCTGCTCCCTAGTTCAGTGCTGGCCGGGGCTGGGAGAGCCACGGGAGAGCTGGATCGAGTAGGAGAAGCGGCTGTCAGGAATTGGGGCTCCAGCAAATCCGTATGGCACGAGTGGGGAAGCCGAGAGAGCAAATGTCCCCATGCAGGTCTCGTCCTTCCCCAGAAAGGAGCAGCAGTGCTGGAGCAGCACCAGCCCAACGCCAGCCAGAGGGTATTTGGAAGGGAAGACATCTCCAGTTTCTGAAACATCCTTGTGCAAACCAGTTCCGCATTTCTCTGGCTCTGAAACCATGCCCTTGCTCCACCGGGAAGAGGACAGAGAGGAGCTCGGATCCAGGACTCACATCAAGGGAAGGGGCATGTTTACTTGCCAGAAGCACTAGCAACGTCATGTAAGCCCTCCCGGTTCATTTCAGTTTATTTAATATTTAATAAAGTCCGTCTGGAGTCTGTGTGCCAATCTTTCTCTGTAAAGCACAGATTTTTGACCAAATTTTCCATTCACAGATGTTTACTTGGGGTTCAGCACACCAGACTGAAGAAGTTAAAGTTGAATGTGTCAGAAAGATAATGCGAATTTCTTCCACTAAACTGCTTTGAACAAGAGTCTTGACGACTCCTTTCTCCCCACAAAAGTTTGCTTCTTCACAAATGTAGAACAAATAGCTTTTCTTTGGAGGACAAGGTATGAAAAGCCTTAGAAAAACCAAAGGGAGCGCAGGTCTGTATGTGTCTGTAACATCCCATGAGAAGAGAGATGGGGTTTGAGTCAAAAGTTGGTGCAAAGATCAGCACACCTCTACATTGGTGGTAGCCCAGGACCCCCTAAACCAGGGCGGGTGTCTTTAGTGATGGCTAAACTGATTTGTAGCTTTGCTCGCTCGTTGGTCTTTCCACCTTCGTACTGGGCACAGCTTGGGCTAAACCTGGACCTCACCTCAAATCTGAAAACACGCCAGACGCTTTTCACCGAGCTTTGTGACCAGAGAGCACTGGCCGGCGGGGTGATGCTGCCCCGGGCCACCGAACATCAGCACCGGCAGTCCTGGCCTGGCTCTTGCCGAAGGCTTTCCCTGACGCACAGCGGGAAGGGGAAGCTGAAGCGGCTCTGGCCAGTTGCCATTGGCAAGAAAAAGGTCAAACTTGCCACCGATGGTGATGGGCACCCTCCCCTCCCACGCAGCTTCTGTACCACGGTGGGTCACATCTGGTTATTCACAGACGGAACGGTTGGACGGAGCTTCCTTGGAGAACCTGGAGAACATCTGCTACACCTCTGGGTGGCCGCTGGCGCGGGGCCAGCCATCGCCTCCTGCTCAGCTCACACGCGGCCAAGGGTTTGAGCACTCCCTGCGTTTCGCTGAAAGGACACCAAACGCCCCACCATGAAAATACATTTTTCAAAGCGTTATCAGCTTGTTTAAACACATGATAAATCTGAGCAAAATGTTGTTCCTATTGAGACAAGCTGAGAAGAGCCATAAACTTCGAGAGGCAACCCGTGAGATTGCACAAGTGGACAGGACACCGGCAGCACCCTCATATTTCATCGTCCCCGGCCCCTTCTGCAGCCGCTGCCAAGAGCCGCCGCTGAACGCCGAAAACACAGAGTCCAGCTTGCCAGCGCTCGCCAGGGCCACGCAAGCATTCAGCGCTCCAGAGGACTTTTGCCCTCAGAGCCTCGGATGTGTGCGTGGACTTTTGCTTTTTCAAAGACATGATGCTTAAATTTAATTTTATTACTTAATGCAAATAAATGCTATGGGCAAGCTGTCCTTATGGAGCTGCAGTACGAGGAACAAGGAGCGCTGTGGATGCTGAGTGTTGCGGACGAGCATCGCTGACCACGCTTTTCACAGAGGAGGGGAAAAAGCACAGGTTGAAAAAAAACCAACCTTTTTAGAGAGAATGCTGTTCCCCTTTGGTGACCAAAACAAGGGCCAGAGTTTTAAAAGCGCTCTGAATTGATCCCTTGGGTACCTGCAAGGTCTCACAGCAAAGGAGGGCACCGAGTGCCCCTTGCCATGGTCAGACCCCCCTCCTTCAGAGGGGACTGCTTTAACCATTTCGCTTCAGAATTCAGACCCTGTGGCTTGCAACAAGCATTGAAGGAACAAGTCTAAGGAGAAGGCATGACTGTTCTCCTCACTCACACTTTCTCGCTATAAACCTTAAAGTAGTGAACTGAAAAGTAACCAGCTAACCCCGACTCCCGCATCTCCTGGGCAGGCAGCATCTCTGCGGTGCAGGGCTGTGTATAGCAAGCTCTGCGGAGACGGACGGACCGACGGACTCTGCAGCCTCCCACGCCACGGAGCCAAGCTTCCCATCGCCTGCCCAAAGCACCGCCTGTCACCAACGGGGACATCCCCCGGGCAGAACTAGGTGTTGATGCAGACACTCTGCTGGGCAGGGGGGGGTAAAAAAATGGTAAAATAATAGTTAAAAGAAATCAAACCTGCCTGAACCCAGAGGCAAGGAGGCTGCCATAGCACCGCGCCACTATAAACGGGAGCCAGTAAAGTTTTGCTGCTTTAGTATGATTTTGTCGTCGTTATCACATCATAAAAAATGAAAGCATCTGAAAGATAAGTTGTGTGTGCTTCGGTGCAGGTTTTTGCATTTGTCTTCTTCCAGCCGGTATTTACTTCTACATAACCTGTCAGCACGGTGGGTCAGCATCACCAATACACATGTGATGTCCTGTTCAGGAGCGCTGACTCCCCTCTTCACGCACACCAACATCCCCACACGGATGCTCCCCAGCTGAGTTGAACATCACCGGCCAACGATGAGGTCATCTGGATCCTGCTCTGCAGCTCTCAAAAATGGACGATCACAGAGATTAATTTCCTTACTTTACAATGGACCAATAAGAAAAAGCACCTACCCAATTTGGAAAAGAACTTTCCATGTACACAAGTTTTCCAGATGAAAAAAAAAAAAAGAATTTGTTAATATATGTCATTTCTCTCTGTGGTTGTATTTCACAGAGGAAAACTTTCAAAACAACTTTGACTTTTATTAGAGGACACGCATTATGAACATTGGTTTTTAATTTTTTTAAAAAATGAATCAGCTGTTTCATCTCCAGTCTGAGTCCATATCCTCAGAAGGGGATCTAGAAATACCTTCAGAAGATGACTTTGGGAACCAAGAGCTGATGACTGATTTGAAACAATTATTTTATACACTCAGGGAAAATCAAAATCCTAGTCTTACAGGATATTTCACGTTGGAAGGGACATCAGGAGGTCTCCAGTCCCACCGCCCGCTCAAAGTAGGGTGCTCTGAGACACTCAGGACTTTACCGAGTCTGGTCTTGACAACCTCCAAGGATTGAGACTGCACGTCATGGCTGGGCAACCTGTGCCACTGCCCAACAGTCTGCATGGGGAGAAAGCTTTTCCTTATGTCCAGCCTGGACCTCTCTTGGCTCAGCTCACACCCACCCATGTCCTCTCATCCCCCTCGCGCACTGCTGTGAGGATCCCGGCTCAGTCCACCCCTGTCCAGGCTGCTGCGAGGTCCCCAAAGCCACCCCTGCTCCGAGCTGAACACATCCCACTTCTCCAGCCCCTCCCGGCATGGCCAGTGCTCCAGCCCCTGCCCATCCTGAGGACCGCCACCGAACTCACTCAGTTTACTCCCATCTTGCTTGTACTGGGGGGCCCAAAACCGGAGGCGGTGTTCCAGATGCGGTGTTCCAGATGCAGTCAGAGAAGTGCCGGGAAAGTGGGATGATCACCTCCCTCCGTCCTGGCCATGTTAACACGCACCAGAATGCCGTGGGCCTTCCTTTTTCAGTTCACTTTAATCAAATTACACATATATAATGTCTTTATCTGATATGAAGCCATTCTCATCCCCTTGTCCACTGCAACATGAGATGTTGTGCTGCCAATTGATATACTTTGAAATCTGGCTGATAGGAATCAATGGCTTGCAGGAAAGCAGAGCTCTCCCAGCGTTTCAAAGCCAGTTTTCTGTGTCTAGTGCTAAGTCAGGACTACAAGACGTCGCTCACACAAGCCGAGCACCAGTCTCAGCCCTGTTTCAGTTCCTGCTCCAGCCACCAAAGCCTCACTGATGCTGCAACCTCTACAAGAGGTTACAGCACAACCCCTCTGCAACATAAACTGCAAATATTAAACAGAGCATGAATTCCGAGGCTGAAACCTGGGCCCTGAAAAATAAAATAAATCCCAGCAGTCTGTGCTAATCCTGTTTGCTTCAGCAGCTCTGCTTTGGAGAAAACATTCTGTGCCATGGACAGGAGCCTGGAGCTGGGCTGCAGCCCCGAGCTATGATATCAGAAAGCGTCCGGACACTGCCATTAACATTAGCTTCTCTTCTTTGTTGTGTATTCAGAAAATTAATCTTCCAAAAACCGTAAATTTTGTATTAGCTCTTTCTGCAGAAGAACTTGACAGAGACGTTTATGCGTAGCCACATCTAATCCTCAGCAATCCTCAGCAGGCTCATTCCCTCCAGCCCTTTCTTGGAACATCGCTCAGGACACCCTAAAGCCTTCCCTTTCGCTCATGCAGCACTTGAGGCGGAGAGACACCAGCCACAGGCGCTAAAATCAGAGAAGCAGAATGAATTTGTGGGCTCTGGGGCTGCTCCAAAGCCCATCGCACTCTGCCGCTTCCCCGGGGCATGGGGACGGCTGCTCCTGCGCAACTTGGCAGATAAGAGAGAAAAAAGAAGGAGCAATGAGTAGAGGAAACGGGACAAAAGCCCTCCCCACGGCATGCGCTGGCGGTCGGTGTCCCAGCGAAGCAGAATGTCCAAAGTCCTCGCCCCATCACTGCCCCTGCGGAGGTGGTAGATGCTGCACGCAGATGGGGTGGAGGAGGAGCAGCTCCGGTGCTGCCTCGTGGGGGCAGATGAAGAGCAGAGCAAGTCAAGGCTGAGGAAAGGAAGAGGTGAAAACAAGTAGGCTCAACCCACACTCTCTGAATCCACCTTTTTGGTTTTCCTCTCTCCTTTCCCCCCTGCTTTACTTTGTAATCCCAGGGGCCTTTCAGACAGTGACTTTGGGTTTGGCTCTTTAGAGGCAAAGCATCCTGAGCGAGTGCTGTGCCTAGAGCTCCGGACGTCTCCTGAGTCAGCCCGTGCTCGGCGCCTGTGCAGCCGCGGACGACCCTGATGCAGAGCCCGGGTCCTGCAGGGAAACCTTATTCTCAGAGGAGGAGTGGGGACCTGGCTCCTTACCGGGGAGCAGGCGGGCGAAGGGAAAGGCATCCTGCCGGGTGTCAGGAAAGTGCATACGCAGGAATACGAAAGTACTCATTTCTTTTCTTTAAACAGCATATTATCTAAAACCATAGTAAGTTAGCTTCTCTCTTATTTTATGCCAAACCCGGTATAAAGTTACAGCTGTGCTATTGTGGTACATCTGCCCAACATGCTTTCTGCCACATCCTTCCTCACCCAGCTGTTAAGGCTGAATTATTTTTGTGTCATCCCTTCAAAGAGTACCAGGAACCGAAATGCTCAGCACAAAGCTAACGTGCGTGGCTCTGGCTCTGCTGTCAGCTTTTCTGCTCCCCCTCCCCAAGCCCAGTTTTTCTGGATTCAGTTGTGTGTCGGACAGACACTTCACCAATAAGTAAAGGAGAAGATGACAGAAACATGTTTCAGGACAACGTTATTGTCTCCTCATTTGTAAATAACAATCAGTTTCTATATTTTCTTTGTATATGTATATCTATTTCTAGCAGAAAATTCATGTCCTTGGGTACCCCTAGACTACCAGCAGTTTCTTGGGATTCTACAAACCGGATATCTTCTGGAAATTCCAAATTTTATTTTTTCCCATGAACAGCAACAGGCACATTTCACTGCAAATGAGAAGTGTCATTACTGTAGCCTATGCAAAAATATTCCACAGTCACAGCAGATCCCTGTCAGTTCTGGGAGAAAAACAATTTCACCCAAATAACAGTGTAAAGAAAATGTTCTTTTGCATCAGAACAAATGAGAAAAACCTGCCAACCTGAAACCGAGCAAACAGCAGTTGCAAACGATAAACAATTAAGTCATGTAGCTGCCATCCATGGCCTCACCCTGTTCGGTACATTTTAACATGCAGCAGGAGAACGTGATCCTGCTGCAGCCGGCGGCCAAGCTCCCTGCAGCTGGAGCGCAACCAGAGCTGCAGCACGGAGCCGGGGATCCATCGGCACCGGGCAGCCGTGCGGGCGAGCTCCACGAGCCCTGCCACCTTTGGCGAGGGCCATGCCTCCTTCCTGGCACCGGGGCACAGTTAGTCACCCAAACCCACCTGCGTAAGTCACCCGGGGCCTTACGGGGGACCGCAGGCTGCCCCGGCAGCCCCTGCCTCCGGCCGGCCAGCAGCAGCGGCAGCGGGGTCTCACCTGCACGTTACCCACCTCGCAGCTCCGCCGCAGCCCCGGCTTCCCCAAAACAATTCCAAGCACAGCTGGGTGCCCTGGGGAGCCGGCAGCACCGCTCGGGCACCGCAGCCTGCGCTGCGCCCCTGCTATTGCCGCTCCCGCGGACTCAGCCCCAAGCATCGCCTTTCCAGAAGCAAGAAGACCCATTTGTCACGCACAAGTTTGATGGGTGCTGGTTTCACCCTGGCAGCGTGCCTTGCTTTTCCGAAAATACAGCCTGCAAAGGCCAAATTATCGCCGCTTAATTCCCGGGAGTTTGGCAGGGCTGCCTGCGCCAAGCCCGGAGCGGGCGCACTGAGGACAGGAGGGTGGCCCCATGCCACGACGCCCCGGCCACGCCAGAAACCACAGAAGAAGGGGCCTGAACAACATGCCATGTGAAGTCGGGGAAGCCCTGCTCGGAGCAAAAAGGGACCCCAAACCCCAGGTCTTTACTGAAAAATAGCTCTGCGGACACAGAGGGGCTTTGCATTTACCGTGTCTGCTTTGTTTTTCCTGCAAACTTGAGGGATGATCTGACAACAAGGGGGTTTGTCCCCAGTCTGAGCACTGACAGGAGTTATAACAACTGTGGACCAGTTCAAACCCAAGTCCCGTCTGCAGCCAGCAATTTATGCTCTTACACAAGCCTGGCAAAACATATCTGCCTTCCGACCCATGAGCCACAGTTTAAAATATAGGTTATTAAATTGCATCTTTAATGACCGAGTCCAGAGGCCCAACGCTAAATGTTTTGTTTTAAAGACTAAACCAGAGCAGAAGACAAATTGCAGTCCCTCAGTGCGCTTTTTTTTGTAAGGCAGGGAGCTGTGAGAGTAAAACAACCGACCGATCATGAGACGTACCTGGCACTCACGGTCAGCAGCCGCAGAGGAGGCTGGGGCATCCCTGCACAGCCGGAGGGCAGCAAGGACCGCTGCTGCTCCCCGGGGCTGCCCCGCTCCCCCGAGACCCTTACGAACCTCACCCAGTACCCCAGCGTCCCACCTCCCCAGCGTCCCACCTCCCCAGCGCCACGGACCCAGCATCCCACTTCTCCAGCATCCCACCTCCCCAGCATCCCACCTCCCCAGCGTCCCACCTCCCCAGCATCCCACCTCTCCAGCATCCCACCTCCCCAGCATCCCACCTCCCCAGCGTCTCACCTCCCCAGCATCCCACCTCCCCAGCATCCCACCTCCCCAGCGTCTCACCTCCCCAGCGTCCCACCTCCCCAGCGCCACGGACCCAGGCCTGCCCTTTACTGTCAGCTCAGGAGACCGCCTCTCCTCCACCCCAGCACCACCAAAACCCACCACCGTGACTCACGGGGCTCTGTTTGTGGCCTGTGTTCCTCGCTACAGAGAAACGGGGATTACCTTTAACGGGTCTGCTGGAGGATCACGAGTCATGCCGAACAAGGCTAATTCAGTTTGTTAAACAAATCCAGCTGAAGATGTGCCAATATTTGCTCAATATTGATAAAATAAACGTTTTAAAGTGAAAAGTACATTTATGCAATTGTTTTATGGAGATGTTGCAATCAAAACACTGGAGCAGGTCCCTAGGCAGGCTGTGACGTCCCCATCCTTGGGGATGCTCAAGCCTGCCTGGCAGCCCCGCTGCAGGAGAGCTGGGGCAGGGCTGGACCCGGGGGGCTCCAGAGGCCCCTGCCCACCCCAGCCCTCCTGCGGGTCTCACTTGGACAGGTTTTTCTTCGCTACCTCTTGCCCAGGACCCGAGACCTGCCTCGAAGGCGCGCGGCGGCCGTGCCTGCTGCAGCCCCGTCCCCTCGCAGGGCAGCGGTCCCCTGAGCCCATCGGCTGCCCCCTCCAGCCAGTCCAAGGGGGCAGCCAGCACCACAGCCAACATGCTCCACTGTGTGAGCCGAAAGCGATACCCCTAAACCCACGGCAAAGCTCCTCAACGGAAGCGATGGGTGACAGGCATCCGTGCCTTGGAAGTGCAGACACAGATTTTCCAGCTCAGCTAAGGAAATCCCAGCGGGCATCCCACCTCCCCCGCAGACATCCAGAGCCACAGCTTTTGTACTGCAAAACGTGAACGTTTTCATAGTGAAAGCTTTTATGTGCCCTAAGTAGAGTAAGTTGGGTAGCGAATGGCTGTGGCATCAGAGTCCAGCCCGGTTGCAAAGCGCATCGGAAATGGAAGCGCGGGAGCGGCTGCTCGGTGCTGAGCTCCTGCGGCTGCAGGCTCCAGCGCAGCGCTGACCCATAACACCGGCATCGGTATGGGCCGGGCTTTCGGCATGTACCTGGGCCTCTGGGAGAGTTTTCCAGGGGTATGGAGATGATATAAATTAGAGAAATGAAACAGCTCTTTAAACGCAGATAATTTGATGAGTAATAGTCCCTTGGAGGAGTATAACATAGCAGTAATTCATAGCAGTGAAAATTATTTTCTGCTACAGGGAGGTGCAGTAAGGAATGTAACACAGCCAGGGAAAAACACAACATAAAATCCAGCCTAAGCCATAACGACCGTCCGTGCATCCCCCACCCCTGAAACTGTCCAGCACCTTTTTTCCACTCCATTCCTAAGCGCAGCTCCGGGTGCCTCTTCCCTGCGGTGTCCGGGGTGCCGGGGGTGTTTCACTGCCTTTCGCTGCACTATTGCCAGGGCACGTGGGCAGGTTCCCGGTATTCCAGCGGGACTGCGGTGCATGTGAGGGCAACTTTGGCTGCTCCACATGATCAAGTAATTACATTCTTACAGCCAGATCCAGAAGATCCTGAGCGGGATGGTACCTGAAACCCTCGTTCTCTGATCTTTTCAACTCGAACCAGGCGTATTACAAAGGCGTTTTAAATAATTGCTTTGCTTCAGCAGCCATGGGAGCAGTGAATTCTTCAGTGCTTTACGCTAGTTTTGGTACGCATGCCATATCAAATTTAACTACGTCATCTTAGCTGGAATACGTGAAGACAAGCAGGCAGGCAATAAATATACATTATTGCTCTGCGAAACAAGATAAAAGTCTCTAGGAATATATACGTGGCCTTTAACAAAAGTTAGCATCCACCCCATCTGAAGCGCGCAGTGATGGTTTTGTGCATGTGAGGCATGCCTCTCACTTTAATCCATCTATTATATCCCTCTTCTCCCACCACTTTTTTTATAACTTCTAATGATCATTTGAAAATAGGAGTTTGTATTAGAAACGAGAAGAATTTTCAACATAGCAACAAGGAAAGGTATAGGATAAACATGCCGCTCCGTGGAGATTAAGTGTGGAGGACTGTCTAGACAGCTAAATTCCTATGGATTTCATTTATCAGGTCCATCATACCAAGATCTCTTTTGTTTCCAAACAAGGTCTGGCAAAACCTTCACCCCACTGCAGCGCTCAGCCTCTCCCTCTGCCCCTCAGCCTCGGATGCTCAGCGAGCGGGATCCTCTCATCCTCCGCCTCGGAAAGCCGCCGGGCAGGGTTTAGGGTAATGCATGCAAGTGCCGATACCCGCTGTGCCGTCAGCATCCCTGCCTCACAGCATTCGGTCACCACCCACTGAAAGCAGAGGCTTGTTCGCTCTGAGCTGTTGGACACACATGGGGTTTCTCACGGCAGCGTTCCAGCCTGGCAAAAGTCCTTCCCAGGAAATCACATTTCACTGCTCTCCGGTTGCAGCTCCTCAGAGTGTGTTTCCATTGCAGCGTATAAACTTCTTTCTTTCTCATTTATGTAAAGTAATTGAGGAAGTTGGTGCTTTGTGTCCCAATGGTCAAGAGATTAACAAGAGCCCATGATTTTTATGCAGCCTTAGGACATCACCGAATTTTGAGAGACTCTCACGAAGTCAACTCACGCTTCTGTAAAGCTCCCGGTAAAGCTGAGCAGTAATACATTATTCATAATCTCATTTTATTTATTTAAGCTTTTCAATGAAGGAATCCTGGGAGTAGAGTTATGGTAACACACACACCACACCCCCCCACACCCCCCCCCGCCTATTGCAAAACCCCAGCTTGCATACTGGAGCATGCAGGCAGCCTCTTCACCGGCAAAGCGTGCGGCCACGTGGAGCAGGTTATGGCATCATGAACTCTGTGCTGTATTCAGCAATGGAAACCTCAGAAAAGTGTCAGGAAAATAAAGATTTGACTCTGAGTCTTGTCTATTAAAAATTATTGCTAGTCTTCAGTTCTAGGGATCAATCAACAAGTCCGTAAAGAATTAGTAATAAATTAACTAGTTTGTTATTTGCCTATAAGTCAAGCATGTTTACAGAGATACAGATGATTTATTGGGCGATGACAGTAATCCACCTTTTTAATGAGCAGCTGCTCAATAATTTTATGGCCTGCTTATAAAAGCAGCAAAACCAGTATTACTGTAGCACTACAAGAACGGTATTGCTGCTGTAGTCTGGGGATGATCTTGGCAATTCCCTTCCTATCTACAGAAGTCAATTTTAAAAAGACTGATGGAGCAAAGGAAAAGATCAAGCAAAGGAAAAAAAACACTCTTAGTTGCACTAAAAAAATTTACTCACACACAAACCAATCAAAAAAACTCCATTGTATTTGACCTGAAAGAGAAGCTGGACAAACCAAAGTCACCTACAAATGATTTTTCCACATATTCTGTTAGCAAAATTACCACTGTTTTTACAGACGCACGGGAACAGGAGGATACAGGAGCATCTTTGTACGTGTGGACGAGGCATTGTGGGACATGGTTTAGTGGGCATGGTGGTGTTAGTTGATGGTTGGACTTGATGATCTGACAGGTCTTTTCCAACCGTAGTGATTCTGTGATTCTGTGACACAGCAGCCAACCAGATCGGTAACCTGAACGCCCCGCGTTAGCTGGAGCGGGTGCCCGTGGCCACACAGACATGGGAATCCAGGGGTTTTATGCAAAGGGGGAAAGGAAGGAAAATGTCCTTTTTCTTTTCCCAAAGTAAATTCACTTAGAATAAACACAACTAAATTCTCTCCCAAGGGTCCCAGAGAACAGCTGAGTAGGCACTTTTTCAATATTACCATAAAAACCACCTGCAAAGTGTCACCAACCATCCCGAAACAACTCCTGCCGAGAGGGGCTTGACTCCATCAGCTCCCTCTGCTCATCCCGGCCGGTTCACGTGCCACCACCACCTCCAGCTCCCTGTTCTAATGCAGGGCTGTTGTGGGACATGGTTTAGTGGGCATGGTGGGGTTGGGTTGGTGGTTGGACTTGATGATCTTCCAGGTCTTTTACAACCTTAGTGATTCTGTGAGGGCTGCCTGGTCCTGCAGGCTAGCTCTGAAGGGTCAGGCACTGAAAAAACCCCGGTGACCACTGCAGCACTTTGGGTACATCCCTGGGGTCCTCCATGCTGCAGGAGGAATTCGGGTCCCAACTTTTCTGTACTGCTTCTCACCTCTCGCTTTTGCACTCCCAGGGCCCGCTGACTGCAGGACCACTGCAAACCCCTTCTCACATCCAGCATCGGAAATTCCTTCCTGCAGTCAACATCTCTGGAATAAAATTTTGCTGCTATAGCAACAAAGCCATGATAAACAGATTATCCCATCTTGAAGCAAGCCATATATCATCCGAATTCTGCTGCGGTGCTCTTCCCTCCGGGGTCCCTGCTCTCTCCCGTTCCTCTAAAAGAGAGGGGCTTATGTGCTTCCAGCTGCAGGGGCAGCAGTAGTTGAGAGGTGACCACTTGGCTGGATGATGAATACCGTTCATGTCTACCATTGCTCTGCTTTTAACAACTTTGAACTTCTACACAGCTCTCACAATAAAAAGTCAAGTAATCCTCCCGACTCCAGCCTGCCAGCTTTGCAACACGCCTGCTTGCTGCCAAATCACAGGATCTCTGCCTTGCTGTCTCTGCATGGTCACGTGCAGCTAATGCCAAGTGTCCGTAACAATTAATATCTATATCAATTACCATGCAGCTTTTTGATGCAGCGGAGATGCAGAAAAGTAGAGTTAAATCATACTCTTGTAGAAAATCTGCACAGGGGAGCAGGAACATCCTGTGTTCATCATTATGAGATGATAATATTAAACAGGACATAATTATGTCCTCATTAGTTACGGTCGTACACATTTCTTTGTGGGATTAAATATCTCTATTCAAACCATAGAACTCAACCTAGTCTTAAAAAAAAAAAAAAACCCAGAGGACAGTTTCTCCCTCTGAAACAAAAAACTAGTTTTCCCTCTGAAAAGTGCCAGAGTTAATAAAATCCACTAATAAACAATTAAGCAAATAACCAAATAAGCAAAACTACCAATGGGATCTCAAGTGTCACGGCTGTGGCACAGCTGAGATGTCTGGGAAAGGACGGTACTTTCCTCCTGGCCAGACACAGGGAGGATTGGCTGGGCGAAGGGAAGGAGCCTCTGGAGACGGAGCCTCTGGAGATGGAGCCTCTGGAGAAGGAGGTCCCACCGGTGGAGCATCCCCCTGCGCAAGGGTTGCCCCAAGAGAAGCACTCTGAGCATCCCCAAAACCTTCCTTGGCCCCAGGCAGAGGGTTTGTCAGCAGGAGGGAGAGGAGCTCACTTTCCTGGGCAGGCGAGGGGTGGTCCTGCTCCTGGGAGGACCAGGCTGCTTCAGCGAAGCGGGATGACAGCTGCTTCTGCTATCACGGCATTGTACGATAACAGATTTGGTATTTCCTTTTCCGGAAAATGTGGCACAGGCCGAGGGGGGTTACTGTGGGATGACGGGCAGTCCCTAACCCAGCTGAGGGTCGGTTGGGCCGTTGGCAGCGGTGCCATCACCGCGGGCTTCCGCATGCTGCCAAGGTGAATGCTCTCCACTGCTTCCCCTAACCTGTTTGCTCCCATCTGCCAGACCTTCATTGGGAGGAAGGAGTAAAGCCAAAAGGAGGAGAAAAACAGCTGCCACGGGAGGATAAATCAAGATGCCAGAAGGTCTAAAGATGGTCTTCAGCCTGGGCTCATCCTCCATGCAGCCCAGCCGCAGAGCTCGCCGGGGCCAGTAGCAACCACAGCTGATGGATGTGCAGCGGGGGGGGCTTGGAGCCAGGTGGACTCGGGCTGTGCACGGAGCCCCTGGCCTTACTCCCATTTTCCCCTGACGTTCCTTTTTCTGGTACTTCATCCATCCACAGACAGCTGCTGGGTGTGTGATCCGGGTGGATGGCTCTCCTCTGCTCAGCAGCAGAGGATTGGCAGGTCCCTGTCAGACTCTCTCGACGGCTCAGGTGAAGGGGAACTGCACCGTAAGAGCTGTCATACCCACCACCTGAAATGGTATCTCTCTTCAGACCCTAAAATGTTATTTATTTTCTGGTCTGTCTTTCTTTTCATGGAGGAGGAAAGCTTCGCTACCTTCCTCCTCATTTATTATGGGCATTAAGTTAAACATCGTTTCCTCTTAAATTCAATCTAATCGAATGAATAACAATATTGTACTGAGCCAGGCTAATCTAATTAGTGTCGATATTTAATATATTTTCTGCAAGTTTTGCTGAGGATGAGCTGCTTGCTTTCCATCATTGAGTCTGGAAAAAAGAAATAGCATTTTCTTCCAGTTCAGGAATCCTTACCAAAAACGCATAAGGAAAGGCCTGGGGCATCTTGTGTTGGCTCCCTCGGCTCCTCCTGCGCCCCGTCTGCGTGCATAAGCGATGCTCCGGGAGCTGCGAGGGATCGGCCGCCCAGGCAGGGCGGGTGAGTTTTCTTGGAAAACAGAACTCAGCCACTGGCACACAACTCAGTGCACGCTGAAGCCTCCCTGTCAGAAACAAAATGTTCATGTTAAAGCTTTGGCTGAGCTGGCAGGACTTCTCCCCGTGATACTCCTGGTGGAGTCTCCCTCGGGGAGCGGTACCTCCGGGGAGCTCATGGCGACATGACCCCGCCACGGCCCAACGTCCACCGGGCTGGGATTTTCCTGCGGAGCTGCCCCACTCTGCACCGGGGAGGGAGGACCTGAAGGGGATGATTCCCTTTTCTGGGTACCCAGGCACCGGGCTCGGCACGCACGGTCAGAGGCACCGAAATGCGGAGGAACCGCGAGTGGAGGAGCTGGTTCTGCCGCCGCGGCAATGCCGCCGGGCACAGGAGAGCGATGGGACCCTCCAGCCCAGGGGCAGCTGGGTGGGGGGAATGCCCCCAGCACCGCATCGCCTTCACACACGTTTACTGGGCAGTAAGTGTTCATTCGAAAAGTGGATGCCATTTCTAATGGGTTGCAAAAGTGTTCCTTAACTCCCTGGTCCCTGGGTAATGCGTTTCCATGCAGGTTTATTTCATTAGTCCTTCAGAGACATAGAGAAGAAAGAAATCTCCACAAGTAACCACCTTTATAAAGTACATCCTCCTGCTCATGGCATTCTCATACGTCCATCAAACACAGCGGGAAAAGCTGACACGAGAGACTGATGTGCAAACCCGAAGTGTCCCTCCCTCAACACCTCCCAGCCATCTGCTCCAGGAGGGATGTTCAGAGCGCGGTGGCTGGTTAACAAGCCAAGAAGTCTTTGGATTCACTCTTGTTAGTGTTAGCTGATTGCAAAAATGCAGGGTTAGCAAGCTGCATGGATTACAATGCACAGTAGTCACTGAAAAGTAAATAAAATAAATCCAAGATTCCTACCTGCAGCTGTCACGATGACCACAAAGAGCTCCACATTAAGTGCTATAAAAGGAGTTTCATCCTTCATTATTGCAAAAGAGTTATGGTCGGCACATCAAACTGGTCTTACAAGTGATAAAATCTACTGAACACTGATACCGTCACTCAACTGGGCAGAAAAAGTTATACACTGGTTATGTGAAGGGAGCAGGCATGCAACTGCCGGAGGTCAGAGAAAGGCATTTCAAGCAGAATCGCACCATATTTTGGTTCTAGCAATAGCAGCAAGTTAAACATGATTCGGTATTATTCAGAACATAATTCCCTTTTTGTGGCAGACCCAGCAGCAAATAGATAATCTCATGTCAAGAGCTGGTAGAGACAGTGTAACGAAAACCACGCTGTTACCAACTCCAAAAGTTCAAAAGCAAGCCGTATTCCTCCTCCCAAACACTGAGACTAATCGTTTCTTCACAAGATCTCACGTTTTTTAGGCTAGACTGCTTTTATTCAGTCTTTGATTCCTGAGGCTACCTACGACATCCTGGGTTGTGCCCAGGAACATCACTATTTTATCATGGGAAACAGCCTGATCAGCAACAGCAGTACTTGCAACAGCAGTAACGGTAGTTAACTCACTCCTGCCCTAACTCATCTCAGCTCTACAAGCCCATTTTCAAATAATTTTATTTTTTATTTAATTAAATTTTCAATTTAATTTCTTTTTTAATTTAATTAAATAATTTTTGCCCCCATTTCCATAGGAGGGGAACTCAGCGCACACGTTGGAGGAGCAACCGGAAGACTTTCAGCCAGCAAGAGCCCTGGCCACCGTGGTCCAGCCAGCCGTGGTGTGAGGAGGGTCAGCCAAACCCTCTTCAAGGGCCTGGCACAAAGCATGTTGGAGGCTGGGCTCATCTTATGCCCTCCCTTGCCCCTCAGCCCAAAATGACTACTTTTTCCAGCTGTTATGGCTGGCAAGAAGCAAGAAAATGGAGCAACCAAGGAGCATTTTCCCAACAGTGGTCAGAAGGCATGAACATCGTCGGATGATGCAGCTGGCCCCAGGGGTGCCTGGAGTTCTCAGCCTCTCTTAACATCTCTCTACTACACACTTAAAACACATAACATTTTCTACAGAGTCTCTTCAACTTTTATGGACAGAAGAATGTGGGTTTGTGGTGCTGCTTCTCCCTCCTAGTGATAAGAAACCATTCCCTATATCTATATCACACACTGCAGTCTGGGATTACCTTCAGCAGCAGCAGCACTCTTTTTGTGGTCATTTCTTCAAGGCTGTCTAAGAAGTTTATACACAGTTAAGGTCAATAAATGAGGCACACAGTCATTGGGCATATAATTAAAGTCAATACATTTAGCTGCTCCCCTTGCTTCAGAGAGGGAAGGACCAGCCACGTCCGTGATTCCTGCGGAGCCTCAGGCTCCTCCTTGGCTCTTGCGTGGGTGCAGATGTGGGGAGGACCCCGTGGGGAGCACGACTCCCTCGCAGGTTCTGCACCCCGCCCCAGACACCCAAACCTTGTTTGGCCTTTCTCACGGATGTCTGCGCCCACCCTGCCCACGGGACGGCTCTCCTGGGCTTCCCAGCAAATTGCATCGCTTTTCCACGTTTCTTTGGAGGTGTGGCATTCAGAACCAGGCACAGTATTTTAGCTGAAATCTTACCAGCATCGCGGAAAGTAGCAAACAGTCCAAATTCCCAAGTAAAACTTGACATTTTTGCAGAGTTGCTTGCTCCTGTTCAGTACATGGTGCTCCGGACTGCGGCATACAGCTCTGCTCTCTGCCAAGTTATTGCCCATCTAGCATTAATGTATTTGACTTTTATTCTGCCAAACCCTTAATTTTGTCTGACTGATGCCTTGACTGGACTGACTCCAACTTTTCAAGATCATTTTAGGCCTGATCCTGTCAAATGCAATGACTGCAGCTCCTTCCAGCTCAATGTTATCCGCAAATGACTTCTGTTCTTCACATTGTCTTGAGAATGGTCATCACCATCGAAACAACTAATGAAAAAAGTAATGGGGGCATGCCTGGAACCAACCCCACCTGAAACCTGTGATAGCAATCATAAAAACCTTCTTTTTTTTGTGGCTTTTCCACTACTATCTTCACCCGATGCAAATTCTTTTCATTTTGGTGTTTTCTTCATGAAAAGGCATAAGAGAATCAACCTCCTGACTACAGCACATGAACATCCTCTGCTGCCTTTCCCTGCCGGCTGCCTTTCATGCTGTTGACCGTATCTGTTCTGACATCTCATCTCCTTTCGTTTTCTTCCCATGGTAGCATAGATTAAATTCACGGGGCGTCTCTGAACTCCTCTCCAAGAAAAGAGACCACCAGATCCACCAGATCATTTCCACGTCAATCTCCGCCCCCGTTTCTGTGGCTCTTTTCTCAACGACTGAGGACAACCCCACCACCCCGTTGGTAATTAAGACCCAGAACCTGATTGTCATGTCTGATTTGTAGCTTTCCCCCCCCGTATGTGTGTCCTCAGTGACACGGAGAGATGCTCGGAGCGTGAGGCAGGAGAAGGTGAGGTCAAGTTGCTCCTGCTCAAAGTCACAAGCCAAATGGCACCGCTCCCTCTACCCTGCAGTGTGTGTGCTGCAAACAGCTGCTCCTGCCGACTGGTTTGGGCTCGAGGAAGATGTCAAAATCAGCAGGAAACCTCCTGACTAGCTTTCAGAGCCAGATACAGCGAAGCGGTGGAAGTTCTGGAGTTACGTAAATATTTTTGTTACATGGTTAAACACAACCACTTTATCCTTCCTCAGCACTGCAATAAAAAGCACATTTTAAATAAACAGGATTTCAAATGGATGTTTTGGTTTTGCATGCTTTACACCTTTTTTCATTCATTGGAATATGTTCTGGCTGTAAGTGCTACAGGTGGGACCCCCCAGCTCCGTTAGTTACATCTGGGAAAGATGTCATGTTTTTCCAAATCCTTTGATTCGGAGTCACCTTTTGGTTTAAACGATAAAAACAACCATTTGTGAAAAAGGCAACTTAGACTGTAACTTCTCGCTCCATGGTTTTTTCTGGTCCACATTGCTCAAATACCGGGAGTCCCAGCTGGTGCACAGCTGCTGTCCCCGGCTGCGGGGTCAGCTCCGGCTGGGAGCCGGGCAGGGATCCCCCGCACCGCTCGCTTCAGCACCCCCGCGGCTCGGGCGCACAGCCTCCTCCCGACGGCCTCGGCAGCTTGACATTAACGGAGATGATTCAATTACAGAGAGCAAATTGGTTACTTGAGGAAATAGACTTTTTTTTCCATTAAGGAGACATTCACAAACCGCCGCAGATTTCTGAAAGTCTATTTATTTTCAGTAAGCAGCCGCAAAATAATTTGCAAACAAATTTCAGCCCCGCGTATGTTTGCAGGCTGTTCAGCGCTGTTTCGGTCAGGCAATTTCGCATCGATCTGATGTACTGAGCGCTGCTCTGGTCACGCTGCCAAAGCTTTGCACATAATTGTAATATCATATTAATATAGACGGTTTCAGACTTGTTCAGTGAGCAGTAAACTCGCTCGTTTACACGTGAGCGCAGCTGACTCTGTGCAACACAGTCACATCCCAACACGGCGAAGATAAAAATAGTTAACGTAAATGTTCCCCGGGCACAACTAATAAGGGTTATGGACAGAGGAATAAATATTATGCTCAGCACACTTTGCTAACCCCGTGTTCCTCTTCTCTGACCAAATCCAACCAAATCCAATTAAAACAAAGTCAGCCGTTGTTGCAACACAAACTCGTGAGAGAGGGGTTGGCTTTCCCAGCCCCTCTCCTGGAAAAAACGGGGATTTGCACCTTAGAAAGGACCAGAATTTAAGCTGGTTTGCACATCACTGTGTGGCAGGGGTCAGAAAAGGGCTGGCGTTGTGAAGCCTTTGCAATAAAGTATGCTGCAGGTCTGCAGGAGGCTCGGAATTAAAACCTAAATAGCTTTAATAAATCTGATAAGTTGATGTCAATTAAAAAGAAGTTATTACAAGAGCCCTTATATTTTCATTAGGACATTTAAGCAGCCCCTATTAAACAATTACAAAACATTGAGCATTGTAGGGCTTCTTAAACACATTGCTTAGAATATTTCTGTTTCAAATTATTTCTGTTTAAATACTTCTGTCTAAACCCAACATTACCAGCACGATGTCCACGTCCAAATTTTGGACCACGGGTTTGAGAAGCCCTGAGACCTTCCCCACAGGCATCCCCCATGGCCGTGGAAAACCCACCTTGGTTTGTAGAAAATATTTGCACTCCCCCAAAACACAAAGAAGAAAAATCGCTGCAATATTCCTTGATTTGCTCATGTTTGTCCTCTCCTGCAGCCCAGACCAAAGCCAAGAGAGCTGCCAAGAACAAATAACTACCGTTTCCATAGATTAGGAGATGAATCATTCACGGTATTTTTAGCAGATCATTAAGGGCTGGCAGCAAAATTTGCAAACTGACTTGTGGGGCTTTTGATTCGTGTTAGCATAACCTTTTAAAGAAAACATAAACTGGGATTTAGAACAAAGGAAATTGAAGGACTGGAAATAATATCTCTAAGTTTCAAAATGACAGTGAGAGATTAAAACAAATAGACTTCATGTGAGTCTCCTACTCACTCACAGCTCTCTCATTTAAACATAATGTTGCTGAACAAACACAAGTGAGAGGTTTCATATAAAAGATGCTAGGATAAGGATTTCTTTCCGCCCTGCAAATATTTACGTGCCCTGGGTAGGGATGCTGCAGCTGCTGGGAAAAGCGGGGTCCCCGCGGGGCACCACGATCGGCTCGAGCAGAGATTTTCCGCCTCGCCCGCCTGGTTTCTGAGCAGGGAAGCTCCTTTTGGTATTAAATATCCATCGCCTAACAGCTGCTTCTCTTTTGCCATGCTATTGGCAGTATGATGAGTGTCGTTCTCAGGAGGAAATCCAGGGAATATCCTGTGAATTGTCTGAAAACCAAACACAACTGAAATGATCACAGTCCCGCGTGCCCAGGGTGAGCAGGGCACCTTTCAGCTGGCCGGCTCTTCGTGGCACCCACCCAAAAGAGCCGGCGGGCAGGCGGATGGACCGCAGCTGGCATGCCCCCACGAGAGCCATACCGCACCGAACTCCGCGGGCAGCCGAACTTCTGCCATAGTCCGAATCTGCCAGAGCAAGTCTGAGACGGGACTCGCACATACCTTCCCAAATGTGGAGGGACTTTTTGCAAACAGGATCCCAAACATGGCTTTGACAGGGTGCTAGCCACCAGCTTTCCTATATTTCACCGTAAAATGTGCTTAATTCAAAGTGTTAACAGTGCATTTGTCATGCTGGTGTTTACCCGTTCCACTGGCTGCAGATTGATATATGGGGGCATCACCTCCAACGGAGCAACCCGTCCACCTCATGGAGCCTTACGGATTCACTCACCAGGATCAACGGGCCAAGGAGGCTCACAGGACTGTTGCACACATCCTCGTTAGAGGTTTAATACCTCATTGTTCGAGATGCTACTGATGTCACGTGTCGCTCACGTGTCGAGATGATACTGAGCCATCGTTAGGCAGCACAACCCATCCATTGGTAGTTAGAGCTGCCTGCTTGTGCAGAACCAGGATGAGCAGAGTATGACGAAGGAGATGCATGGCTGCATCAGCGCAGTGAGGGGCTGACCTGCCGGAGAGCAGCTCTGTGGAAAGGGACCTGGGAGTCCTGAGGGACAACAGGGTGGCCATGAGCCAGCAACGTGCCCTTGGGGCCAAGAAGGCCAACGGCACCCTGGGGGGCATCCAGAAGAGTGTGGCGAGCAGGGCGAGGGAGGTTCTCCTCCCCCTCTACTCTGCCCTGGTGAGGCCACATCCGGAGTGCTGTGTCCAGTTCTGGGCTGCCCGGTTCAAGGACAGGGAGCTGCTGGAGAGGGTACAGCAAAGGGCTGCGGAGATGATTAGGGGACTGGAACATCTTTCTTGTAGGACAGGCTGAGGGACTTGGGTCTTGTTAGTCTGGAGAAGAGAAGACTGAGGGGGATCTTATCAATGCTTATCAATACCTAAGGGGTGGGTGCCAGTGGGATCGGGTCAGTCTTTTTTCAGGGGTGCCCAGTGACAGGACAAGAGGTGATGGGCACAAACCTGGTCATAGGAAGTTCCACCTAAACATGAGGAGGAACTTCTTCTCTTTGAGGGTGGCAGAGCACTGGAACAGGCTGCCCAGAGAGGTTGTGGAGTCTCCTTCTCTGGAGATACTCAAAACTCACCTGGACACATTCCTGTGCAACCTGCTCCGGGTGACCCTGTTCTGGGGGGGGTTGGACTGGATGGTCTCCAGAGGTCCCTTCCAACCCCTGTCAGTCTGTGACTCTGTGATTCTGGATTCTGCTCAGGTCGGGGTTACCCCTGCAGCAAGGAGGGCACAGTGCTGGCGTGTCCCTGCAAGCAGAGCTCCTTGCACCGCGTGTTACCCCCCCGGGGCCACCTCGCTGCTGGCCTGGCCACCGCTGGGAGCAGGAGTGTGGCCCCGGGATCAGGGGTCCCTTCAGCAGGAGTTGCTCTTGCTACCAAACCTTGTGCAGGATGGAAATACAGTCAGGAAAACAGGCCAGCAGGCAAAGGGAACCTGTACAGGCTGCACCATAGGGGATTCTCACATTTCAGGGAAAGAACGGCCGACGGGTCATAGGAGGTGTGAAACTCCTGCACCCTCTGGCTGGCCACCCACCCGGACTTTTTAGCAGCTCCGAAATAAAACTGCAAAAGGACCCTCGCTACCACACTGGGCTCAGCTGCTCACAGGAGCCCTGGAAGGACTAAATCTGGCTCCGGCATTATCAGCTCCCGCAGATGTCGTCAAATTAAAGGGCTCTGGTTCAAGCCTCAAAGGCAGAAAGGATGCTCTGCCGCCGCGGCTGCGCTCGCAGAGAGGTAAATGAGAGCACACAATGTGCGGGGAGATTGCAGGAGACGGTTTTTGACGAGATGAAGTTCGTGTCTTTTCTGAAGGGGGAAATTTGGTGTCAAAAAGGATCAGTGCTCAAGAAGGTGGTAAAAAGCGATGTACCTGAATATCCGAGGGCAGAGGAGAGCTGCTGCCTCATTACCTGCTTCACAGCCTCCTAATAGAAAGCCCCATCTCCTTTATTAACAGGATCAATAAAACTCATTTCTCAATAGGTAATGAAATAGTACGCGTCCACTTACAGTAATGCAGATAATTGATGAAATCAGCTCTCGTCCTCCCCTGCATGTCCCCTCATATCTCATTATTCGGTTCCCAGCACAGGCACATCCTTACATGGATGGCTCGTGTGAACAATTCTCTGCAGAAAATAATGGAGCAGATGGCACTGTTCCCACCAGCCGGGTCGACACTCCCTGTCATAAGGAACAGACGTACGGCTGGACAAACACCGTCCTCAGATGGGACGGTAGCGGATGTCTAAGGACGTGGAGAGCTCTCCTAACTCTGTGAGTGGGGGACATATGCAATGTGTGGCACCAGTCATCTGCACTAAAAATCCTGCAGTGGTTTTGTTTGGATTTTTCTTTGAAGAATGGGTTTAATATAGAGTAAATTGAATTTAACCTTTGCTGTAAATGCAGGCATTTGTTTCTTTGAGTCTCAAGGGGAGCTTTCATGAATTATATTGAGCCCAATGGCCAAGTTGGCAAGAAATTTGTTTCCAAGGGAAAAAAAACAAGCCAAAGATAGACTTCAGTATGGTTTTCGTACACAACAGAAAAAAATAACATATTTCAGCATTAGGGATTAACAGTGAATTTTGCCACCTGAAAAGTGTCTGGAAATTACAGGCACCGTGAGCAAGCTGCCTGCAGAGAGCAGAGGCAGGACGGAGCTCTAACGGGGACATGCCGTTGCTGCAGGACGGCAGCGCCTGACACGGACCGGACTCAATTCCTCCTGCCTGTGGTCCTCCCGACCCCCCCAAGCCCCGCAATACGCACCCAGGTGCAGAAGCCTTCCTCCGCCCAGGCAGCCTGCCCGCAGCAGGGAGCTCCCGTCCAGCCCTGCCCCGAGCCTGGGGCAGAAAAGCCCCTCTCCCAGCGAGGGGTGTCCAGATTGCTCTTTTCTCCCAGGCAATGCTGAGGTTGGACTGAGTCCCACCAAGTGCTTCGTGGTCCTCCATCTTCTGGTTTGCCTCATCACAGAATCACTAAGGTGGGAAAAGACCTGTAAGATCATCAAGTCCAACCACCAAGGACTGGAGGTGCCAGGGCAGGGCTCTGGTGGCACCAGTTTGCTAGGGAAAGCAAGGACTCCTGCCAGAGACGTGCCTGGAGCTCCTGGGAAGAGCTTCAGGAGAAGCTGCTCAGAGAAATCCATGCTGTGCTGCTAATGCAGAGCTGTGGCCGTTCGCAAAGACACCACTTCAGCTAAAGCTTCGGTGAATTTTTTCCAGTGTTGAAGCCCTCAGGTAAGATTTGATGTTAGGAACCGAAGGTATTTCAAAATAAGCCTTTGGAAAAGGCAACAGCACCAATGAAAACCCACGCGTGAAGGAGGATACCAGCCCAATTCTCCAAGTTCGGACATTTCTGGAAGAAAGGCAGGGAGAAGGGAGAAAAGGAGGGCACTTCTCAGTGGATTTGAATTTGCTAGTTAAACTTTTCTTTCCTTTTAAAAAATAATTAGTTTCTTTTAGGAAGGCAGCCTTGCTCTCGGGGAAAGCGGTGAATCAGTTTCTCCCCCCTGCCTGTGGAAGCAAACATGTGAGATGCAGGACAAGAAGTGCTGCGCAGAAGCAAAAGCCTGAACAAGCACAGGCACCTCCTGATGCTGAAAGACAGACACAGCTGCCTTCACGTTTGCTGCAAAGGGAGCTCAACAAATCAGAACAGAATTTTAGTAACAGTGCAATGCACATTTTAGAGATGAAAGAATAGAAGGGATTTAACCGAGTTAGTCACGAAGCTCATTAGCTTCATTTTTCACGTGAGGTTGCAACGAGCGAGGCATCGACGACGTGGCCGTACTAGGGAGTCTGCGAAGAGAACTGGGCAGAAGGATGGGCTCTTGGACCTGGCTCAGTAAGAACTCGCTGTGCAGTTGTTATTTTGTGGAAGTGGTGAACGTAAAAGGACATTATCGCCAAGCCAAACCTACCGCAGACCTCAGGCTGCCGGTCAGAACATGAACCCGTAGAACATACAAAACGAGTTCAAGGAGACCACATCCCATCTAAAAAGCAACAAGATAAAATCAAGTTCCATGAGCCAAATATTTGGAATCTGGGAAAATTTTTAGGATTTGGGATCTCTGAGAGCTTCTGCTTTTACTTATACTATTCTCTGCCTTTGCTGCCTTTCCCGTTCATTCTATTTTGCCTACAAGCAGAAGCATCTTAATTTGATGTTCCAAGACACTTCTCTCTTCAGACAAATACTTGTTTTGATATCTCAAATGGTAGTGTTTCTAAATTTTAAATCTAAACTTCCCATTTCCTCATCTTAACATGTTGCTAAAACTAGCTGTGAACTTGCTGCTTGGATGAAATCACTTGCCAAAAGAAGGCGTACCGATTCTGCAATGAAGCCTGGGAACAGAAAGCATTACTTGTGGCTGGAACTGATCTGTTTCTGCTCTTCTTTATGTGTCCGAGTGAAAGAATTCCTTTTTCGTTCATCTGTCCTCATGAAAGCCTAGAAGAGGAGAAGAGATAAATGATTAACATAATCTAAATATAAAGATTTTCTTCATTCTTAGAGCCTTTGTGACACGGTCTCTTGGGAAATATTCCCAACTGAAATGGAATTTCACTCCGTTCTTCACAGATTTCATACTGCTCTTGTGAAACACATTAAGCCTTTTAAAGTCAGTAATTATGGTGTCGATAATTGTGCCCTGGTGAGAACAACACAGGCATCTTGGAAATACAGGCAGACATGGAAATATTTAAAAAAATACCCTGACTATTAAACTTTCTTACCCAAACTCTGCAGCACAGCGGGAAGGGAACCGCTTCATCTGCAGACACTCTGCGATGGCACCAGCACCACCAGCACCCATGGCCTCATTCCGTTCCCCTCTCCGGCTGATCTGGGGGAAGGTCCGTCGGGGTGAAATCTATGTATACACATGAACTGGCGCAGTGGCCCCGCTCCAGCGGCGGGTGCAGACCTGCAGACCGCTTGAAGACTCTGCCGAAACTCCCGTTCCCGTGTTGCAGTCAGGCACTGCGATTTCTGACACGTAAAAGAGTGCCTCGCGTGCTTGGGAAAGGAAATGCACTCCGTAGAATAGATTTTGTCCAAATCAATAAATTGCCTAAAGAAGGGGAAGCGCGACCCGCGAAAGGGCTTGGCTGCCTTCTTCCCGCGTGTCAGGTGGTTTTTGAAACGCAGCTATCAGACCATAAAATTCCTTAGCTGTGTTTCAATATCCTGTTAATCAGAATATTTTAAGCGTTGGACTTGTGAAAAGGCAGCGGTTTCCAGCTGCGGCCCATCACAGTGCCGTGGCGGCCGTCGGCTCCAGCCTGGCCCTGCCGCCGGGACTTCCAGCCCCCATCACTCTCCCGCTCTGCAGCTCTGAGCTGCTGAAAAGGGCGAAGCTGAGGCCAGCTCCATGCAGTCCTCCGAGCGCTGCCAGGAAATATCCACACTCGCTGAGAATTTGTGAGACCTGGACTGAGACCTGGACTGCTCTTCACGCTCTCGGTAGGACCAAGCACAGGTCCCGTCCCCTCCCCTGGCCCCGACCCCTCTGCCTTCCCCCCAGGTCGGTAGCACAGCAGGGCTGGGGGATGAAGAGATGCCAATATGGCAGAGAGCGAGCTGTGCAAAGGGTTTACACACTCAAAACCAATAAACATGTCATGAAAGACACTGCGTGCAATCGGATGGTGGACCTGACCTAAACTTCGCGTTAAATGAGATTCGCAGCTGGGCTATAAATCACGAGGGGAGCCGCGGGGCAGAGTGGATATTCCCACTCCTTATACGGGACCCCGGAGGATCCTTTCCAGCTCATCTGCCAAAGGATGAATTCACGTTGAAATTGCTACTGCCAGCGTGACCGTCTCAGCTATATATAGTGGTCTCCAGAGTGAGGATTTTGCAAATCTAAATAAACTGATCGTGGACAGTTACTTGAAGAAGTTAAGAAAAATAGATGTCTGAGAAACCAGCTGGGATTTAGTCTTGAACGTGGAAGACAATCTGAACTTCGTGCTGTTGTACCTTGAATAAATGTTACTGCCACTAAGAAGCGCAACACATTTCCTAAGAGTAAAATGCAGTTTAGTCTTGGATTTACAGATTATGCTCAGAAAAGTAGGTGTCCAATTTCTCAGGGAACTGGTGATCTTCATTTTCTTGTGCTCCTCTGAAAATCACAGGTTTGGGATCCAATGAATACCTGTACATAGTTCAGAAACACATTTAAAGAAAAGTTGCATAGCTTTACTAATTGCAGTAACGACAAATCAGGAAAAAAAAAGTAATTTTCTATGAAGGAGGGCTGGTAATTTAGGAATTAACTCTGTGCCGATGCAGCACCGCACTGAAGCTGGAGCGTTATCTGCGACACGTGTCTTGCTGGTGCCCTGACAAACCTTCTCGACGCCTCCGAGGAGTCACAGCTCCGCATCTCTGCTACCCCAGACTCGCTTCGGCAGGTGGGTTTGTGGAGCTCCTGAGAGGATGAGGACCCAGGAGGGGAGTGCGGGGGGTCCCACAGCAGCCCATTTTAGCACTAGTCAAAAAAGTAGGGGGAAAATGAGGTTTTTTAGTTCCATTGAAAAAAATTAACACAACATTCCCTAGGGACAGAGGAGAAAAATGAGACACGTTTGTGGCCACCTCCATATTAGTGCAGCTGCAAGTTCTCCCATTTGTCGCATCCAACTAAAAAGCTGTTCAGACTTAATTTATTCATTGCAAATAACCTTGACATTTAGTCAAGATACAGGTGAAATTCAAGCCATGCACTCCAGTTTCTTCATTAATTCTAGACACTAATGTAGACTTAGGATTTTTAGACTTTTTAAGAGCGGCTTGCTCAGCATTCCACATGCAAGAAATGTACCCAAAATTTCTATCGACCAACCTAATTAAAAGAGCGGGAGGAAATGATTGCAGAATCCTTTGTGATTTCTAAAAGACATCAATATCTACAGTCATTAATTCACATTCATTCTCTCAAGTACTGCGCATCGATCGGCAAATGAATTTTCGTTGTGAATAGATCAAATACTCTCAATTAATAAGCATTGCTAATGGAATTTTTTTTCTTTCTGTAAATGGCAGGACCGCCCTGCAAGGATGCACCACCTTTAATTGTGTGCGACTCGCACTTTGGAGGGACGGACTGGGATTTGCTCCTCGTGCACAACTGGGAGAGGGCTGGGTGCTGCAGGGTCCCGGAGAGCCAGGAGTCCCCGTGCTTCAGCCTCACTAAGTCTCGTCTCCATTTTGCAAAAAAATACATTTTTGTTTCCATTTCTGCAATCCCTGTCGGAGATGCGGGAGTGTCGCTCACCCGTAGAGTGGGGGAAAATGAGTCGGGGGGGCCGTCCTGGGTGCAAGGGGAGCCGGGGGCTGCAGGGAGGGCTGGCGGGGGACCGGCTGGTTTCATGGCAGCGATGGAGAGGCAAACGTCTGCTCCCACTCCACAGGGACAGAAAAAGCCCCGAGAGGTTGGACTTTTTTCAGAGAACAGTGTCAGACTCAAAACATCTCTGTTTTCATCAAATCTTCCCCTTTCTTTCCACTTCTGTCCTTGGCAATGCCTTGACAGCCCCCATCTGAACCAGAAAACCTTCCCCAAGAAAGTCAGTGTTTCCATTAAACACGCTCGCTTGGAGGAAGCAGCACTCTCGGGCAAGAGAGAAACAGCCAGGACGCTGTTTCCTCCCGAGGCGAGGGGGGAAAGCTCCCTGCTCCGCGGGGAGCCGGCGCTGGGGAGGGCTCCGCTGCCTCCCGGGGTGCAGAGCAGCCGCCAGACAAGGGCGGAAAGGGGAGGCGAGCCGAGGCTCGTGCCCTCCTTGGTAAGGCTTGGGGACAGCAGCGCCGGACACTGCGCAAACACCTGTGTAGGTAAACACACGGGGAGGAAACACGGGCGGTTACACAGCCTTTTGGTTTTAGAAAGCGGGCGTATGATCTAATAGGTGAAAAATCTGTTACGCAATAGAGGAAAAATAAATTTTCATGGTTGCTTATAAAGCTAGAAACGATGGCTGAAAGCTTTGGGAGAAAAATCTTTCCATCCCACTCCCTGCTCCGACATCTCGGGGACCCAGCCGGTGGGGTGGGGATGTGGCTCCAACCCCAGCAACTGCCCGGAGCAACCTGGGTGTCTGCGGAGACCGAGATGCTCTCGCCTCAGCACGAGCTGAGCAGAGGGAAACTCCGGGGACGCAGAGCTGGGCTTGGCCGCGGCGAGGCTGCAAGGGCAAGAGCCGCGGCTCGGTTTCCATTTTACACCACCTGGCTTTTCAGCAAGACACGAGAGAACCGTTATTTTCCTAATGGAAGACGATAAAAGAGAGGAACAAAAATTGCATACGTAAGTCAGTTACTGCACAAAACAGCAGGTAAGTGCTTCATAATTTTTTTATCAGTCTCCAACTCAGTTTAGCGTTTCACAAAGACATGCCTGCAATGGTTAGGAAGCTGTAGTAATACGGAGGTGCATCTGCTCTGCTGGAGTTAATGCCTTTGAGTCCACTAAATCCACAAATATGCAGGATACTGAACTGCCGTTTCCCAGCTCGTGCTCTGACACGGACCTACAGCAGCAGGAGAAGATGAAGCATCTTCATATTTCTGTGTTCATGGTCAGTAGTGATAGCAAGGGCTGCAAATCTGCAAAATGGGTGAGTGTCCCCGCTGAAATGGAAAGTATGCACAGTATCACTTGACATTTTCTATATATACAAGTTTATATAATTATGACAAATAGCGGATTTCAATTACAGCAACTTTCCTGTAAGTAAAAGCTGGAAGTTTCTAAGAACTATTCTGACTAATGTGGTACAGCTCTTGGCTGTGCTACGGCTGGAAGACAAAAAAGCCCTTCATCAAACGGTTGCAACAGTGACTGCAGCCGATAAACGCCAAACGAAATCTCAAGTCAGGGGAATCTGAGGCTGGGAGAGCGCGCAGGAGGTGCCGACTCCTGCCATTTATAACGCTGGGAGCCAGGAGCCAGGTGCTGCCTCTCCTCTGCGCGGCGCTGCAGGGATGGGGACCAAGGTCCCAAAACCTCCCGCGGAGGATGTCACCGCTCGCCCGGTCGCACACCGCTCAGCAGCTCCCGCGGCGTGCCCTGGCTGCTCCCGGTGTCCTCTGCGGGCGATTCGGGATGGAGAAGCCCACGCAGCCCCTTCCCCAACCGCCTCTCCTGGCCGCAGAGGGGGGTTTCGCAGCCACGTCTGCCTCGGGTGCAAGGCAGTCGGTTGGTACGGGAAGAGCAGCACCTCCTCTCCTTCTGGATGGTAAAAAAGTCAGAGAACAGCCAGATGGGGATCGCCCTTGTATACAGCTTAGAATGACACTCTAGAATGAAGTTTCTCAGCAGAAGCTGCACAGGTGGCATTTTATTTCAGCGCAGGCCACTAACCCTTACAGCCAAGCCCAGCAAAGAGCAAATGAGCCAGAGCGGGAAGGTGGGCGCAGCCCCGCAGCCGGCAAGGCAGGAGCGGCACCTGCGGCAAAAACAAAGCGATCTCCGTGATTTGGGATTTAGCTTTTTCCAGCGGAAACCCCCTCCTCGCAGCCGGCAGGGCGGAGGCTTGCCGAGGAGCAGCCTGCTTCTGCTCCCGACTGCTCGCGCGTGTCCACGAGTGGGGCACCCCAAACGGAGAAACTCTTGTGAAACGCGTATACCACCAGCGCCCGTGCAAATACGTAAACGCATGCCCAGCGTTCTTGGTAGCAGGCGTCTCTCCCGCCCCGGCGGGGCTTTTGCATTTGCCTTTCGCTTTCTGACCCGGGCCAGCGAGTCGGTGCACTACAGAAGAGGAAGGGCTGGTGCCAGCAGAGCATTTAGTGCCAAAGGCCGACTCTGCTCTCATTTATTCCCGAGACGCCCACTCTCCTCAGCAGATTCCCACCAGTATAAGGACAAGGACCCTTTTGCCTTTGCCATCCCCCACCACGCAGATTCGCAGCACATCAGATTCACAGGGCAAGGACCAGACCTGCAAGCCCAGGGCCGGATTTTGTGCAGGAGCTGCCACACCGCAGCACTTCCCCTCTCCCCCTAACGCCATTAAGCCACCTTGCAGGCTGCAGTTTCTCAGAACAGGCGCGGTTTAATTGGTCTTATTTCTAGGCCTAACGCTATACAATTATTTTCCAGGGAACACGTGTAATCTTTATTCAATACAAGTGTGATCTGGGCCTCAACATAAAAAAGAAATTCCCCTTGAAGTGTAATGCAATCTGAATCCACATCTGCAAAATCTAATCAAAGGATGAAACACATCCTTTTAACTTCAGAAAGAATGTGATATGTGAAATACATGATGGATCTGGAGGCGGCCCATGAGAGGGGGCAGATGGGATGACTCCAGGAAAGTCATAGAAAGAAAGGATATTTAGAGGAGATCTCAAAGGACTGTCTTCTGTTCAGATGTATTATCAGCTTGTTGCATTCTCCCACCGTTCACTTCAACCCCTCCCCATAAGGAGAGCAGTTTCTGGCAGGTCCAACGTGAGGCCAGCCCCCGGTCATGGGGAGGACAACCTTACAGCCAGCTTCAGGCCAATACTGCGTGTGTTAAGAAAATCTTTGAACAATTCGTTGAGAATTTAGCTGCTGGCGGTTTCATCTGTCCTTTTCCCTAAATAAATGGTATAAAGGAAATTCATGTCTGCAGAAGGCCGTAGCTGAAGAATTAGGAAACACACAAGCTATTCACCCCATGGTAGATATTCTTTTGATGGAAACCAGACACTCACGCGCCTTCGCAAGCAGCTGAAGACCAACTGTTCCCACACCAGGACCTGGTGCTTGTTGCACAACGTAGCGGCTGCACAGTTACTAGAAAAACACACGTATCTGAGAGACTTTCTACAGATGGGCTTTTACTAGCTGCTGACCTGGTGTAACCAGTAACCAACATTTTGGAGGAACAAGAAAAACTAAACCAAACCCCAAAATGTTACACACAACACCCAACAACCTTACTGACCCTGTCGCAAGCTGCAGAGAGTGTCCTGCCTGGGCTGGAGAGGCTGGCGGCTCCGGCAGGGCCAACTGATCCAGCACACAAGTGGGTCTCCCCAACCCTCAAATCGCAGCTCTTCAGAGGATCATCCTCATGAGTGGTCCGTGCAAAGACCACTGCGGTTAACAGAGTGCTCACGTTTGTGCGCTAGACCTGGGAAAACCTCAGCAGAAGGAAGGGTATCCCGATTGTAAAGCTGGTTTACGTAGCAACACTTAAAACTTGTTGACTTGACTGCAAGAAGATAAATACTTCCTGAGCTGGAGCAAGGCTGGAAGGAGTCAGCTCAACCCCTGGTCCACCAAAACGAGCCACATCAAGACCGCAGGTCGTACCGGGACAGCAGGACCCAGCCCATCACCACCACTGCTCCCTGCCCCAGGACTGGTTGGTGTGGATTTCTTGTCCCCTCCACAGCCTGACCTGCAGTTCAGCCTCCCGGGGCTGAGCTCTCCCCTCTGCGCCCAGCCATGAACCAACCACAGGCATCATTTCAGCATGGCAGCTCCCGTCTTCGACATTTCAGTGAAATTTTATTTGGCATTTGTGATCTAATTTCGAAACGTTGATCAAGGATATTCAGATGAATAAAGAATAATGGAGAAATTACTTCTGGTTCCTGATCTCCTGGGAAGGGGAAAAATGCAAGCAGCTCACCTTTTATTGCTTCACTCTGCACAAGCAGGAATTTGGGGTTTCCAGCCGATCACTGTCACCTAAGGGTGCATATGGTCCCTGGGACATTCTCATCTCCCCATCAATTCTCACAGGCACAGGCACAGCTTCCTCTTCAGTTTATCCTTTCTAAAACTGCCCATTTTCATCGCTCATTACCTTCTTGTTAGTGAAGACACTACAAAAACTACCCAGACTGGGAATATAGAAACTAAATCAGATATTTAGTCAAAAAACATTGTAACCACAAACATGACAATTTAAAAGAGAGATTAACATGGAAGAGAAGATGGTTTTCATTAGAGCAGGGAGAGTTACTAGCTCACACAATACAACCACGATGTCTTTGAGGCTTTTCATCACCAGTTGTGGGCTTTTCGAAAAACAGCAAGAGCTCCTCATTTTCATACCACCCACCAGCCTACATCCCCTACAGCATCTTACTCATTTTGCACATGCTTTCATAATTTACTCATATGCAAATAAGTAAATGAGGTGTTTGTTGGGTATGCATACCTTCATCTCAGTTTTCCCAGGATTTAATCATTCTAGATAATCAAGACTATTCTGTTTCTGTGTCGATATATGTAATTGTTCGCTGCTCCGAAGGCACAGTGCCTGGACAGGTTGACAGGATTGTCTTTGTAACTCTGTACTTCACACCGAAATGCCGTATTGACCCGGTACGGAAAGCAGAGTCTCAATTTTAATTACAGCAAATAGAAGTCTTTACCTATTTAAAGCTCTGCCCGAGCTCAGAGGCTGTGCTGGACCATGCAAGGCAGGCAGGGCTCTGCAGTTATCTGCAAGCCGACGCGCACAGGCACCCTCCGTGCCGCCTCCCCTCTCAGGGAGGGCAGACGGATGCACCGCGACACTGGTTCAGCATGCCCGCACCACTACCGCTGCTGCACCAAGTGCAGCCCCACCACTTCTGACCTGCTTTATCGTCCCAAACCCAGGCCCCAGATCTCAGTGCGCTGCCCGCACCACAGCTGGCATCCACCACCGCTCTCTGACCCACCGGGTCCGTCTGCTGGTGCATGTCCCCTGCCGTAGCCCCTTCCCACCCTCCGACTTAGCCACCAGCCTCACGGATGCGCCACGCGCCTGCATAAATGCCAATGCAGTTAATCTGGAGCTTGCCAAGGCTTTTAAAGCTGTACTCATACAGGCAAATGCTATTTGCTGAAGCCTTTCCGCAGAAATCGACACTGATGTGCTGCTTATGCTTAGAGTCAAAACCAGATCCAGATAGTAGAAGTTAATAAAAAGCTACCTGCAACATTTCACTGATTCTACAGACAGGCTAATCAAAAATGACTCAGAATAACCACTCTGAGGGCTAGATGAAATACATTCATTTCCATCTCACACTCGGCCTCTGCCCCGGCCGTGCAGAACCCCAAGGGCTCAATTCTCCCACAGCAACAGCAGACGACAGTTATCCCTGCTCAGTGTACCTCCGGCGCTCACAGCAACTGGTAGCCGGCTACAGCCTTCTCATCTCACTTGCACACGCGTTAGGGTGTTCCATACCATAATCTAAGGTAGCTTTTAATCAGCTGGCGAGTGAAAGTCACCGAACTCGCATTTCATGTCAACTCTCAATCTGAGAAAGAAATAAAATGAAAGAGACACCCCCAGAGAGTCTAATTATCATTTAGTTTGGGAAAGCCAAATGTTTTTACCAAGAATGATCTGTGTAGTCCGTCTTGTAACAAACACCCATGGTACTTGTGCCTCTCCTGTGGTTCTTCAGCAGAGATATTTAGATAAGCCGTGGGGAAGCGGGCAGGAGGGCTGAGGTCTGCTCAGAGATGACACTTTGCAGGGCGCTTCAGGCAGCTCCTGCCACCTACCCCAAGCAAGCAGCGCCTTGAAGCACCTGAATATTCCTTGCCTGAATACTGCACGATAAGATGTTATACATAAGAATTTGTATCTTTTTTTCTTGACAAAAGTAAAACATCAATGACATCATTTTCCCATAGGAAAATTTAAACAAATCCAGTGTCATTTTGTCACCTGATTTTGAATACAACTAGTATACGCAAACGTTAAAACAAGTAATACATCAGGGAAATTCAAAGCATATTTTAATTAAAATTATTCCCATTCCAACTATAAACCAATTTATTACCACAATTAACATTACATGATTTTTTTTTAAAAAGGGAAGGAATCCTCTTTAGAAAGTTACTATTGTTTACCAGGTATTGGACTTAACTTCGTTTTCAATACTCCATAAAATATCAACAAGTGAAAAGCATTTAACATATTTCCAACCTAATTAAAAAAAAAAAAATTCTAAGTTTTTAAGTTGGACTGTTGGATTAGAAGACATGAGAAAAATTAATTGTGCATCCTGAGGAGCAGTAACAGAAACCAACCCTTTTCACCTAACACCCCTGCAGCACTAGCATGACAAATAAGAAACACTAATCTCCACTGAGAGAACCGGGATAATATTCCTGAGTGTGCATCATGGCTGCTCTCAAACCCAACTTATTGACTCCATAAATCCAAAGGCAAAGGATTGCAATGCAACAGAAACAGAGGCACAGGAGAGCGCAGGCTGTGTGCCACAGTGCACAGTCCAAGTACAGCCAGACATCAGCAGAATAAACGTAACAGCACAAACCGAGAACTCCCCAGGAATCCAGCATTGGATTGAACAGATTTAAATTCTCAAAGGCAAATCAAAGGAAAATCATCAGCAATTTAGCTTTCTGCATCATCTTCTTTAGCCATTTCAACGTTCAGTTCCAAGTTCCGGTTTTAAACGTCAAGCCTTATGGTCTGCAAACTGCAATGAGAAGGAAAAATGAGAGATAATTATCCTATGCACCTATATCAACCATGCACTTTTTCTTTTCATAAATAAGACACGTTTTAGCATTATATTATCTTCATGCTCTGTGCTGGCATATAGAAACACATGCAGTTACTGTTGCTACTTTTCCCTATCACAGAACAAACAGAGAGACAAAAATAGCGACAAAAAATTTCCTGTCTGTACAGTATATCAAACTACTATACATCTGCTACAATTCCTGCGGGGCTCAAACTTATACCTTACCCACCAATACCACCATGTTCTCTCACACAGACAAAACTCTGTTTTTCCAACACCTTTATTTTTTTAGTTCTTTTTTGCCTGCAGGGATGCAGAGGTGGCAGAGAAGAACAAGGTAGTGCTGAACCTAGTTCTGCCTCAGCCATTGACTTGGAGCTGACTCAAGGTCCACCAAAGACTGTGAACTCTGTCCTTGGCGTTGCAAGGGTTACCGAGGAGCCACCAAATTTGCAGAATTCCCACTCAAAGAAAACAAACAGACAAACCAACGAGAGTTATGGTGCTCCTACAGTACAGAAGTACAAGTTGGGAGAAGGGAAGAAGGAAACTCATGCTTTTTTAGTGTGGTTATTTATTAAATGTTATTCCAATACTTGCTGAAGTCCCTCTTAAGCATGTGCCTTGCTGCTGTGCTCGGTTTGTCTCCTTCTCTTTGACCCCCTTGCCCACCCCACGGCGTGGCAGAGAGCGTGCTGCCCTGATGAAACGTTTTCACCGCCTGGTAGCAACATGTCTAATACCTACATTTGCCAGTGTGGGAGCAACAGTGGACACAAACAGGTTAGGAGTACGTTTAGATTTTGTAAGTCAAAGTTCTTGACTTTCCAGGAGCAAAGCTTTATATCAGGCAAACAGGATACTTGGGAAAGGAACCTAACATTGTAAAGACAGAATAACAAATTTTATGGATGGGATTGTGTGACAGTAGTTGGCAGTTCCTGAGAACAAAAACTAAGCTTGCAACAAGATCCAAAGATCTAGTACGCATCCTTGAGCAATGGATATTCGGAGATCTCCAACAGCATTTGAAAGGACTGGCTGACACTTTGCTTGCAGCCATCCCATACCTCTGGGCTCTGTTTGTTGCCTGCCAGGATCGAGAGGATATTCTCCTTCCTCTCTCCAACACATAATTATCCTTACGAAGGTTGGAGGGATTTTAGTCTTCCATTGAAGCTCTGGAGAACAGACAAAATTAGAGGTTGAGGCAGAGTGCCTGGGTAGGCTTAAGGCATCTGGTTCACATGCCTTGCTCACATATTCAGATCTAAAGCCGCCCTGAGATTTCACATGAAAAGGAATTCTCGTGCATACCCAAAGGTCAGGGACCTCCTTCTGGGAAAAAGGAAGGACCTTTCACACAATGTGATCGGCTTCCTAGGATCATCTGGGAAACTCACCTAACAACTTATCTGCAATTGCAGAAACCAAAGACATTGGCAATGCCCTTGATAAGTCACAGCGTGATAAAAACAAGGTACAGTACGACACGGCATATTCTGCAATGAAATACTGGCACATCAAACTGTAGTCTGCAGCTGCCAAAGGGGATCTGTCAGACTGATGTACCGATTCAAAGTCAAGTGCCCATACTTCATATTTTTCAGTTATAACTAATCCCTTCCAGAAAAAAAAAGCGATTAAAAAAAAGCTTGCAAAAAACCCCATTATTCCTTCAGTCACAGCATTAGCCGATCCAAAGCATAGCGCAAAGCTGTGTAGGACAACACGCATTTAACCAGCCTCCCCCCTGCACATATGCATGTGTGTATACTCGTACACAAGCACATCTGCACCTCATGTATTTTAGGAAACCTGCCTTGAGAAGAAGAGACACAGTATGGCATCACACTAATTAAAATGTGTAAAGAACAATTTTAATCTATTGTCTGAAATACAGAACTGTGGGTAGAGGAGTAAAAGTAGAGATTGTAAAGGAAACAGCGTTACTCAAAGTATTTGACTTACTGTCTGGTAGAAGCTCGCTTCTTGAAGCTCCTTAATATATTTCAACCGTCTCCAAAACTACGACATGAAAAATCTGAAGCACACACTAAGCACTTTGATGCCTATATGAGAGCCTCCCCTCAGCCTGACTTCAGCAGCTATCCCCGTCACTCGGATGCCAGGGACATCCCATCTGCTATAGGAATAATCCACGTGAATTCAAGGCTGACAAGGACTAAACCTCGCTGCAAAGAGAAACCTAACAACAAAAGCTTTAAAACCCTACACGCACTCTGCAGGGTATACTTATGAGTAGTTTAAAAATTAAGTGAGGTAAGAATTACCAGCAGACAATTTAGTGAGAAAGGCAGAGGACTAGAGGGGAAATTATTTTTAGAGTGATGGCACTAAAGTAACAACCCGCTTACCGCAGCTTTCAGAGCTTGGTCTAGGTCTTCCAGTAAATCTTCTTCATCTTCCAAACCAACGGACAGGCGAACTAATGTATCACTGATTCCAAGAGCTTCTCTATCTTCTTTAGGCACCGAAGAGTGAGTCATGATGGCCCTGGAGGCAAAAACAGCCTTTTTTCTAAGAAGTGTTTACTTTTACCAGCAAAGACTGATCAAATTGGTTTCCTGCCAGCATCCCCTGAAACTCCATGAAGACTTCACACCTTTTGTGTACCACCTGCTGGTTAACCCACAGACGGAAAGAGATCCTACCCTCAGTTACTGTACATTATGCAAACTGCAGAGAAGTCAGTGACTTGTATCTTCCAGTGTTTCAATACAGTATTTCCAATCTACAAGCAATGAATAAGAAGTGGATACTTAACAATCCGGAAATGAAAAAGGAGGAAAAAAAATCCTATTCCTCTTCCTTCCAGGTATTTTTTAAGTTTTTTTCTGAAAAACAGTATCTAAAAGCTCTACTTTAAGCATGTGGAGAAACAGCTATAGTGTACAATCTGCAGTATAAAATCTCCCGATTTTTTTTTTAACTTCTGTTTTCTCAGATCACTTGTCAAACTGTACCACTTACATTGAAGAGTTTATTCTCTCCAGCTATGAAGGATATAGGTAAGAAGCTGTTTCCCCCATATGCTCAGTCACTGACATCTACCAGTTAGCAACTACCTTTCAGCTGCTTGAGTGTTTTAAGATTTGCTGTTATTCTAAAATGAGCAGCTGAAATGATTTAGCATATAAGTTTAGTCATAGCTTTCCAGGTATATTTTTGAAAAGCAAATTGGATTTAAGTAAAATAATCTAATCCCATAAAAATCCTAATTTTAGCCTTTTAACCTAGACAGGGGGGCAACTAAGTATTACTAAAATCCTCACAAAATTTACCTGACATGGAGACAGATGCCGTTCGGTATAGCATACTGAACATGCCCTCTTGTGTAAGCAGGCAGAATGGCAGACCTCTTTCGTCAACAATGTGATCAAATCTGCTCAATACTACTTATTCAAACACACGCTGATCTCCTGGATTTGTTATCACAGCAAGAAATTGCGGCTCAGTCTCCCAGTTAAAACAAGGAAGCATGGAAATTCTTTCATCATTGTGTTCTTATATTCACAAAAGTCACACTCACTTCTGGAGTAGCCACTGGTTTTTGTGCTATACAACAGTCTATCCTCGAATCTCAATTATATTCAAAATACCTTAGCTTTGTGTACTAGAAAATTTTAGTGCTCACATCAAAATAGAGCAGAAACTTTTTTGCTACTCTGCAGCTTTTTTAGACTTTTAAGATGAAGAATGACTTACGGATGCTCTGCTAGGCTTTCATATCCTCCCAGACTCTCAGCCAGTGCAAAAACCTACAGGAAAAATTAAATAGAAGTGAACATAAGAAGTGTGAGTTTATGAATGCTTAGAAAGAGACAGTTAATGAGAAAGGAATGTTTAGCAGTTGGGGTTTTGGCTTTTTGTTCCCTAAGTTTTTCTATAATAACTTTTATATTATGAAAGGTATTAGTTGTAATTCGGAAAAAAAAAAATGTACATTTAGCAGGTAAGAGCTATTAAGTTTTAGAATAGACTCACTCTAAAAAGGCTCTAAAGAGACTCTGATGCAAAACTGAAATAACTCAGGAGTAGTTCCTACAAATGCAACGCATGGGCAGCAATGGAGGAAGAGCAGAGGGAAAATGCACAACATGAGGGAGCAGGTTCTGCCCGGGCACCGTCAGAGCTTCCCTTCTGTTCAGAGGAAGGACAGAGCCGGCTGCCTGAACAAAATAAGAGTCAGATCTCAAAAATTTCAGTTAAGGTTGAAGTGATTATAACCTACCCTTGCATGCTTTTCTTTCCGTATCACTCATCAATGTTCATGTTTAACGCCTATGCAGTTCAGGCTGGCAAAGAGCAGACTTGATGGGGAAAAAACCCCAAACATTTAAGATTCTCCTCATAAGGCTGAAGAGATTTTATCACTCATTGCTTGGGTATGATGGTTAGTTTAGTATTTTGAAAACCAGCCTAAGTTTCTCAGTGCCTAGCAGGACTAGAGTCTGTGAAATGCTTACTGTTAGTTAAGGGTTTTTTTAGCACTGCTCTTTGAATTATGGACATATATTCCTGGATGACAAAAAGGCTCGAGAGAGAGCCAACTGCACTCAAACACGGATTCATGATTTGTCTTTTGTGAATGCACTTACTGCCTTGAACATTTCTCTCCAGCCCTGGTTGCTCATATTGACTTTTTTTCCCTTTAAAAAAAATAAATACAACTAAACCTATCAACCAAAGAATCCTCTTCTCAGCCTGGTACCAACCTAGTGACAAATGATGGTTATCCAAGTCAAAGAGCTGAAGTGAATATACTCATAAGGGACCACTTCTGGAACGCACTCTCCGATGCTTTTTGTCAAAGCTGGTGGATCTCCTGTGCCAGGATTAAATGCTCTCTCTCATGCAAAAGGATATTTTGTGGGAAACCCGTATTTTTAGTAAATTCATTTTCAGTTAATGACACTAGCTGGCACATAAGTAAGATAGGGAGGAGAAGGAAGTTCTAATTTACCTTTGCCAATTATTACTGATTTGTTTTCCAAGAACAAAAACAGCAAAATCACAAGAGCAGGATGCAAGTTAACCAGAGATCAAGACCAGCAAACACATTAAAAAGTACAGGCAGAATTAATACATTGCAAAGACAAAAGCAAAAGCCTATAGTTTAGGTAAAATAAACAAACAACTATTCTCCAAACTGAGGGACTCCCTCTTTGCTTCATGACTCATGTCATTTCTCAATAGGTTTTTCTCCTGATGAGTACTTTGAAATATTACAACAGTATTACACCAGCCACAGCTTCTCTGCTTTCAAAGACTAGAGGTATTTCTGCAGAAGGCCCTTTATTACAGCAATGCCTGGGCTAACCTGGATATGCTGTACCCTACTGTGTGAACAAATACTTCAAATGAGCTGAGGCATCCTTTTCTTCCCTCTCATTAGCCTCCCATTTACAAATAATCTATTATTTAGAGGTGGTTACACCCAAAAGACTTCAGGAGCTCTGCAAGTACAGAGAAAGACTCCCCCCCAAGAAAAACCACTTCCTTCCATTATCACCCTCAGAAGGACAGGTTCAAGTCCCTCTAAGGTAGTTTGCCATCCTTTACCTTTAAATTCTTGAGAAAGGTAGCAGCATGTTCCAGATTTCCTTTAATATAAAAGGTTACCATCCCAGGACAGCCAGTACACTGCCGCTTGATCAACTCATGCTGAGGGTGTGAAGGCAAGCCTGAAATTTGTAGAAGTTGCTTTAAGTTAATTACCATCACTTCAAAGGCTAAAGCAGCTCACCCTCCGCTGTGTAGAAACAGCCCATTGCCAAGGTGGACACCTAAGCCAGAGTCACCAAATGTGAAGGGTGCACGAGCGACACGTAGTATTACAGTACCCAAATCCAGCCTCACTCTAAGACGTCACCTGCTCTGAAGTCTTGCCAACCTACCTGGGAAAATGACTTTCTCCACCCGGGAATCTGACTCAAGAAATCGAGCAACAGCTAATGCGTTGCGGAAATGTTGTTTCATCCGGATTTGTAGTGTCTTCAAACCACGATTGCACAGGTAACAGTCAAAGGGAGATGGAACAGCTCCAAGAGCTACAGAAATTGAAACAGAATTCCACGTAAAACAAAGGGTTGGGGTTTTTTTTAGTGAAACTAAATATAGTCCTAATTTCCAAAATTTCTAAAGTTAGAACAAGACAAGTGGAAAGACATCTGATGCAATCTGTCTTCCTCATCTCACACACATGGGAAGCCAATTAATGAGCTGAGTTAACAAGCTGAAGACTCAAGGATTACATTTATTAGACATAATATACCTTTACTCTTTCTGTTGTAGACAGAGGGCAAACAGAAGACTGGACAGAAATTTATTCATTACAATTAAGAGGCAGTAAAATTGTTAACATCAACCTATATAAGAAAATTCTGCATTAGGTGTATCCTCTGATGTGTGAATGAGTTTAAAAAAACCCAGATGTAACTGGCACGAGTTAGACGAAATTAAATAAAGGCATAATTTAAATGTTTGTATGCCTCTTCATATAAGACATCAAGTGAATATAGGAAACAATGGTGCTCTTTCTGCCATGGTCTTAACTATAACCTGAAGAGAGACTTTGTAAGCCATCACGTCCCATGTAGCTGCAGGTGCTGCACATGGGAGACAGACCACAGCCGCTCTGCATCTGATGCTTTCAGGACATGCCACATCTCCTGCCTCTGCCCATGATGCACAGAGCACAGGCAGAGCTCTCCACGCCACACCAGCGCATGGCTCCGGGAAGCGCACTCGAGCAAGGCTCTGTGGCTCAGTCCTCCCTCGGGAGCAGCGGGGCACACACTTCTCAGGGGAAAGCAGGGATAGAGGGGAATTACAGTCCTGCAGTGAAGAGTGCTGCCTGCCTCCAGGCAGTTCACCCCCCTCACCAGCCCCTGGTGAACAAGTGTTGAACAACTCACACTGCTCTCAGCATTCTTCTAGAAGCAGTTTGGAAGTGGAGACCAGTGTCATTAACTTTATGGGAGAGAGAAACCACAGAGGCATGCTGAAAGCTATCGTGTTTGAATAAGGCCACCCTACGTACCAGTGAAAGGCAGGGAAGAGAATTCAGGTTTCCTACATCTGTGTTACCAGCTTCTCTCCAGTCATTTACACTTCTGCACGTTTAAATGCCTGAACTACATCTCTAGATAAAATTCATACTTGTGTGCATGCAACATGCTTCTCATTACGAGCTGGTTTATTCATTGTAAGGTATTTCCTACATTGACTACTTACAGTTTTGTAAGAATTTGAGCCTTTCGTAGAGATCATCACAGTTTACTGAAACAAGTCCCATTACAACATCACTATGCCCTAAAAATGCAAGGAGGAGACAAGAACAGAATCAGCCACTGCATCTGCTCCAGGTTTCTGCCACAAACCCCCACTTTCTCAGTCTTGGTGCTAATACAGTCCCATTTTTGCGAGACCCTGGGTTCCTTCTCATTGCTACAGCTGTCCTTCCTGTGCAGCACATGAGTCATAAGGCAGATTTCAGCTTTTTCTAAAGCTCTGGTCAGCAGTGTGCTCTGCTCTGTGCTGCACGCGTGCCCCCAGACCCTTGCCAAGCCCGCCGCCGCTAACTGCCAGAGAGCAGGACATCGTACAGGACTCAGAGGTGTCCTGCGGAGCAGCACCAGGCTGCTGTCTCAGCGAGAGTGAGCACCAGCTAGAAAACTTCCACTGCCATCTGCACCACCAGGGACGCGTGGTTACAACACAGCTACAGTCACGTTAGCTCCAAGTCTGGGCTGTTTGGGAAATGACACAGTGAATGTGCTTTTGGACAGGCTCCAACACAGCTGTATGAAACCTCCTTTGAACCTTAATATAATTTCTGGCAGCTACCTTCTACTGAAGCCACTCGCTTTGTTGTAGCCAAATTAAAGCCAACATAGCTATAAACACCTCTAGGTCTATTACCTGAAGTCAGGTCAATATTCCCTCTCCCAGGAATAGTTTAGGAGCTATGAAGACTAATGGTCTATTCAATGGTCCATCTCCTCTAATGGTCCATCTAAGAATTACTGGCAGACCACATTGGCATTTGTGAACTGCCCACAGCTGGAATGGCTTTTGAATAGCCAGTCTGAGTTGTGCTGAACCCACATACTTACCGTTCATGTATTTGGTTGCAGAATACATACAAATATCAGCCCCCAGAGATAAAGGACGCTGAAATGAAATTAAAAAAATAGGTCTGATTAAAGCTTGTGTGCACTCTGGTTCATTTCAAGCTACCTAGAACGGCTGTGATCCAACACAGAAAATAACAACAGGCGGAGAAACTAAAAAAAAAAAAAAAAAACCAACTTAACACCTTAAACACAAAAACCTGAGAATGAAGATAGAATGTGACAAAAACAACAGTACAGGAAAGCACTCTGAATTCAAGATAAGCACAATAAAAAGAACCCACAATAAAATGTGATTTAAAAGCACTAGATTCCCACCAGCTTCAGGGAGAGGAGTGATTGAATACATCTAACATACAGCCCGTTCATATTTGTGAAAAAAGTAGTTATATTGCTTAGCTGAGGCAGGGATAAGTAATGGTATTTACTCTAAAGTATATTTCCTTAGAAAATGAAGACCTCAACACAGTCTGCAAAGCAAAAAAATTGCATTGTTTTCTACATATCAGTACTGGTGACACTGCACCAAAAGAACAACTGAAAATCTGAAGAAAGTGCAAAGGGTTTTGTTGCCAGGTCTCTCTTCCCTAATCTCCCAGCTTTCTTCCCCGAGCGTTTTTAAGGTGAGGCAAACCGAGATGTTGATGGACAAGAAGTAATGAACATGTATTTTTTTTAATCAGTCACTACGTAAAAGACTTTGCACATAATATAAATATATTATAAAGACTGAAGAGTATCAATATGTTAAGAGGTAACAAAGCAAGCAGATTTAGACTGCTGCTGTCAGATTAAACACGGACGTCTGGTCAAGGAACATGGATAATGTGCATTCCCAATGCCCAGCGAGAACAGTAGCATAAACACCAGTGCCTTTTACATTCACTATTGCTATATAAATCACTCTAAAATTATGACCTTCTTAGTACAGTGAATCAGCAGCAGTCTGGAGGGGTTTAGAGACATAATCTATTACACTTACTAGAATTAATCATTACAACTGTCTTTCTCTCAGCACCAGGCCAATAAAAGATACATTAACTAGCTCATATATCCAGATGCTCACTTTTCTTCGTTCACACACGTCTTTCTGATGTAATGTACATTGTGGGGGGGAATTCACCAAGCCTTTGGTATGTACAAGACAAACTCAAGTGCTGCTTTAGCTAAGCATTAACACTTTCTCTAAAGCTCTCTTAATTTATGAAGAACTCAGTACCCTTAACAAAAACAAAGACACCTTGCCTTTTGCACTCATTAAAAAGTTGCACTCATTAAAAAGTTTTACTTTAGACCTAAAATACAAGGGATTTGCTTGGTCTCCTGGGAAATATACATGAATATTTCTAGCCCATGTTAAGATGAACAAGACTTCAGAGTTTATTATTCCAAAGCATTTTTAGAACTTAAGAAATTGCCTTCACTTCATGTATTCTAGTTATAAAAGCAGAAAAGTTATGTCAGTTGTTCAAGATCAAAATTACAAACTTCTAAGCCACACATTCACCAAAATATTGAAGAAAAAGGTAACTTGAATGTCTCAAAGAACAATTTAACAAACTTTGCTTGTTTTAACTTTTTCTTCCATTACCTTTTTTAGACTATCAAGTGGTTCAGAACAGGTCATAAACAGCATATACGAAAGAAATTGGTATAAAAAGGCCAAAGTTAAAAAGCAGGACACTCTTTAACCGGCCTGTTATGATTTCCATCAGTGAGAACTAAAAACCATGATTTTCAAATGCCAGAGAAGCCATTCTCCCAATGGCTTACCTGACTGTCGTCATTCAATGTCTTTACTTGACTGCTGAGCTATATTGGTTTTGCTGGTATCATACTGGTATATTCCTAGCCGTAAAATACTTTGCATACCATCTTTACTAATGTAAACAGCAGCAGTACCTGGGTTGTATTTAGAAACAGAACAGGTAATTTTACAACGCGTAGATCAAAACTACAGTTCCTTGGTGATGCTTCCATTTTAAAAATGTAGCTTCAAATACACTGAAATAATGGGGTAACTGTAAACGTAAACTGTAAAGTGCTTACCTGGAAATACGCAGACATAAAAGTGTTGTCTACCACTAGAAGAACATCTTTATGCTTATGTACTATATCTGCACAGGCTTGAATGTCAATGACCTTCAGTGTGGGGTTTGTGGGCGTTTCAATCCAAACAAGCTGCAGTAATTCAACAACACAAAACATCAGTTTACAGATTTTACAACGCTGGTGATGATACATGTGTAAGTCCTAAGTGCTTTTAAACGTTAACTCACTGACTGTCAGCTTCCCATGCAGGTTTGCAGAGTAGCAGTAAGAAAGTGTCCCTGCTGAAGAAAGGCAAGGTTTCTTGGGAGAGGTAATATTCTCCACAAAAACAACTGATACATGGGAAGAACATCGAAGCTTTTGAAACCTAAGTGCATCACATCTGAAGAAGGCCTGACATAGCCAGAAGAAAGTCTTTACGCCCAGAAGTTTGTAAGCCTTTTCCAGCTGAATTATCTTCCATTAGAGCAGGGGATTATCTGCTCCAGTGCCACGGAGCACCTCCTCCTCCTCCAACCTTGGTGTTCCCTCTGCTGTTTCTTACCTTTTCCCTCCTCCTCTCTCTATGGTGTTTTTTGCCCTTAAAATGTTTTCAGTGAGGCACCACAAATGTCACCAAGTGGCCTGTGGTGGGGACGTGTTGGAGCCAGCTGTGCTCCAACCTGTCCCCGCAGAGGCCACCCCTGCAGCCCCCTCTGCTTGACACATACACCCAATACAAAAGAGCAAGAATAGAATGATTTAATGACATTAAGCAAGTAAGTTTAGCAATCTCCCTCTCCCCTACCTTGGTCTCTGGTGTAATTGCAGCTTCCAGGCATTCTGTTTTCACGCAGTCAACAAAAACTACGTTCAAACCCATTTTCATGGCTACTTTCCTGAAGTATCTATTTGTGCCTAAAAAAAACCCAAACAAAACAAAAAATCAGAGACACAAAATGGAACAACTTCCTTAACTCTCCTTCACTGATCTCCAGTCTCTTGTATGCATCCACGGAAAGTCAGGAGGGTAGAGTTTTATGCTGTACACCACAAATGGCACATAATAGCTGTTCGGGGTTTTTTTTAATCAGAAAATTAAATAGTTTGCCTGCTTCTAACTTTTCCTACAGCCCCTTGCCATGCACAAGCTAGCGGTTCCAGTTTTCATATCCTCTTTCCCCCACCCCACTTTTAATAACTTTTTTCTACCACATATTTTCAAACTCTTTTTTCTATTTAATAAGCTTAATTGAGAATCTGGGAGAAAAAGAATCTAGGGGAAGACTCCAGCTACTGTGTTCATTATCATTCCATTAAATAAACATGTAGCGAGGAACATAAAAAAGTGATTATTTCCTTCCTTTCTGTCTTTGAAGCCTTTTGTTGGAAAGATTAAAAGAAGAAACCAGAAGCAACCAGTTGATCACTAGATGTGCAACATACTGACTATCTGGCAATGCTGCCTGGATTAAAAATTAATTCATTAGGTCTTTTTGCCAAGGTTATTCAACATTTACTCACTTAGGCAGAACAGCAGTTTGCCATCTAGCCATAAAGTCATAGTACATGCAGGGTATGAGTCTGTGTGCTGAAGGATATGTCTGAATATTTTTTTTTTTTTTAAGGAAACACTTTTATTTCTACAATAAACTATATATTATATTCTCTCTTGTTCTGTAAGAGGTTTATTCAAGCATGGGAAATTTTCACATAGGCTGTCAACTCTGCAAATACAAACCCCAGAAAAGTTGCTTTACAGTAGTCTTACATACTTTTAATAATAGCACGCTACAAAAACCTTAAATGGAAATGAGAGGTTACACTAAAAGTAGCCCTTTTAAGAAGTTACAGCAATGGCTCAGAATTCAGAGGGGTTGACGACCTACAGCTCCTCCTCGGACCTCCCAAAACTCAGTGTCTCTTAAACATGGCCCAGGCAGTATGCCTTCCAGCATTGCCCAAGAGCTTTTTGGGGTTTTTTACTGTTTTTCTGACAACCTTGAATACACTGGGGACTTACTTGAGTTCGGAAGTGCAGTACGGCTTTCCCATCCAACCAGGCTTTTTACAAAAACACACTAAAAGCTTACCAAAGCTAGTGTGCCCTCCAGGGAGCAGGAACACGTGCCAGCACTCAGTACCCAGTGACTCAAAGGTTGCTGTTACAGGGCTGAAGTGTGAAAGGCTGCACAGGGCAAGCATGGTGGAATAAACCCTGCACGGCAAAAAGGAGTCAGCGCAGGCAACAGCGAGGAAGTGGCTGACAAAGGACCAGGCTGCAGCATGCAAGAACATGAGCAGGAAAGACGACTAGGAACAGCCAGAAGAGCACAGCCTAGGAGCAAAGCAAGCAGGGACTTAGGGGACAAGGAGCCCCTAACATCCGAGGGAAGAATGAAGGGGCTGAAGACACACTGGCCACGGCGGCCAGTGGCAGATCTGCAGATGTACCATGTCATGGGGTGTGAACTCTACTGAATAAGGCTGTCTGCAGGGAGGGCTGTTTCTTTACAACAAAAGTATGAAAAAAATTCAGGGAAGAAACAATGAAATTCATCTCTGCAGAAACCACCACAGGCTGGGGCTTTAATGAGAAGGTAAACTGGTTGTGCTTGAAAAAAACACCCACGGGCCTTTCTGAAGTGTGGAACTGATAATATGCTTTGGCCAAATGACTTTGATTTACCGAGTTCTGTGGTGGGAGGGCCGTGAATTAAAGGAGCAGATTGTCAGTAGGGATTCCTGCTGTCTTCACTCAACTTGGCCCCAGATGTACTTTGGAGAAGAGCTATCTGCGTGACAGAACTAAGATATTAAAAGCAAACGTGTGCATTTATATTTGATGTGCACAAACAGAGAGAACTGACTGGCAAACAGTAATCACTCTTAGCGATGGGAAAAGTGATTATTCTTGCTAAAAGGTTTTCCAGCTATTGCTTGGGAAAACGCTATCTGTTGCTGGCCTTTCTAACCTTCCTTTGAAAACAAAGCAGTTGGATCTCTTTGTGCCAAGGCCTTGAAGCAGACAGAGGGAGACAACACGCTTTGCTGATCAGTGAAACACAGGGGTCGGGCACTGAGGACACAGATTGTCACAAGGCATCCTGGCAGACCTTCCTACTAGGGACTTTTGTGTGGCATCAACCTTTTGAAGGACTTTGGCAGAGGTGGATGCACTCCGTTTGTTACTGGGGAGTTTCTTGGAAGAATGGATCAAAAAAAACTATGAAAGATCAAAACCTAATGTGGGCTGCAACATCACTGAAGCATTCAGAAGACATGGGCATAACAGATGCAAGTTGTGCTTTCAGGGAAGATGACAGAATAGCTGCCTGAAACAGCGCAGACAAAATGCTGGTTGGTAAACCTAGGAAAGGAATAGTCGACACACCAGAAGCTGGAAAGCTCTGCTACACTGGACTGCAGAGGGTCCTGCTCTGCAAACAAATCTGTGCAAGGCTAGAATGTTGCTATTTTCCCCTCATTCAAGCAAATATTACTAGTTAGCTATACTTTTTAAACCTCCATGTTGTGCCGCAGAATCTTTCAGTGTTTGAATTTCTAACACCAAAATCAGACAGGAGTGTTCTGTGTTGTCATGAAGTGAAAAGGCTTTAAAGAAAAGTAAGGTACTATGTGAAATTCAGAAAGTTCATGAGAATCACAAATAGGTACATTTAGTCATTTGTACAATGAAGATCAAAAACACACGTGTGCTTTACATACCTCCATAGACATCATCCATGCAGATAATCGTATCCCCTGCCTTTAACAGGTGAGTAATATTCAAAGTAGCAGCTAAGCCAGAAGCATAAGCTAAACCTAAAACAAAAAAGAGTAAGTGGCAGACAGACTGAATTTTAATGTGATACAACCTTGTCAAACTTGCCTTCACTTTCCTTGCTTTGCTTTTAAAAGGAACCTGTTCTGTCACTCTCAACTTATGCTATCTCACTCATTAAGTGGATTCAGTAAAAGCAGCAGCCTGATTTTACATAGGGTGGAACCCAGGATGAACAGCAGTAACACAATCTGGTAACAGCCGCTGCAGGGCTCCCGCTCCCCACTGGCTGCACACGGACAGATTCAGTTTAGCTTAGGCATCAAATGCAGCGAGAGGAAGCAAAGTCACTACAGAAAGTCCCATGGTTGAGCTGGACTTTCCCGAACGATAAGTGTTGGACTCTTCGCACCACGAAGCAGCTCTTGCCCATAACCAGTAGTCAGCGGCTGTGAAAGCCTTGCGGTGATAGAACTGCTGCTGACAACTCAGCGTCCTTGCTCCCCAAGTTATGCCTACTGTAGACACTGTCAGGAGACCCACATGCTGACATCTTGCTTGAGGAACCTACTAATTGCTTACAGTATTTAGCTCCATCTAGCGCTGCCACAGCCTTCTCCAGGCAATTCCGGGTAGGGTTTCCACTCCGGCTGTATTCATAACCCTATTGTGAGAGCAAGAAAAAAAAAAAACAACTTGAGAGAGCACTGAGAAAGTTTTGTACAGTAATAGTCCTAGGTTCCTTAAGAAGTCCTCACTCTCAACACTGACGTTACGCACCCACATCCTCCAAGAACAGCAGGCTGGTTTTCTGGCCACGTCAAGCTGCCGCACACAACATCCGATTGGGCATCCCCAACCTGAAAATGGTTTCTAGGGGTGCACTAGGGGAAGTATCGTACTGCTAGCCACACTCTCCTACTTTTTCCTAAATATCCACCCCCGGTCACTGTGGGAGAAAAGGCCTTGGTCTGACACAGTCCACTCATCCTTATGTTATCAGCAAGAATGTGTCCCATCTTCACGACGCTCTGCTTGACAGATGCTACAGGGCACTAGCCAGTGCCAACCTGTACCCATCAAAAGTTCTTGAAAGCTCAAACGTTTCCCTGGCATGCAATCAGGCCAAGTTCCACACTTCAGAGCAACAGCTTTTATGTAAATACTAAGAAGATTTAACACAAAAAAAAAACACTCATGCATGCACAGATGCACGTGTTACAGAGAGAACCTGGCTAAGCATCCTGGTATTCGCGTACTTTCAGGATTTCTGTTTAATGACAACTTCATCATATTCAGGAATCTGGCAGACCGCTCTCACGGAGCTTCCGGCAAGACCGTGGCCAGTCTATCATCAGTACGTGAATACAGCAGCGTGTGACTCCTTCTTCTGTGGTCTTCAACACAGCTACCTACTTACAAGCATTCACAATTTTAGTCCGTGTGAGTGACGTTGTGCAGAATCAAAGATCACAAGGCAAATTCCTATTGCCCAATCAGCACACTGTGATGTTCAGATCTCAGGGCTGGAACACATACTGATTTATGAGTTGCGAGGTTTGTGTCATTTCCCTCATACACGCACGGCAGCAATCAGAAACTTCATGACAGTTCAACGCAAACACTCCCAGTACTTTCTATAATACATCCACAAAATCCTTACGAAATATTAATTCGGTCAGGAAGGACGACCAAAGCAGCCTCTCACACAATCTGTGTAAACGAGAAAACGTGTTCTGCCTGGGCCCAGCAGCAAAGTAAAGCGTTGCTATCACGTAGCCTTCAAGAGAGCTCCCGGCTGCATGCAAACCATCCACCAAGGCCTGAACCTTCACGCGGTCATCAGCTTCCCGCACCTGACGCCCGCACGGAGTGGAGCGGAGGCTGCCGAGCCCGAGGGGCGCTGGGTGCTCCCCCTCATGCACCCTTCACACTGAAAACCCCCCCAAACGCCCTTCACACTGAAAACCCCCCCAAACGCCCTTCACACTGAAAACCCCCCCAAACGCGCCTTCCGGCCCACTGCGGGACAGCCCCTCTCTTCCAGGGGGAGAAAGATATTTGGGGTTTTTTCAGGAGCTAGCACAAGGGAAAATATTTCCACGCGCTGCAAACCGGGAGCCCCCCTCCCCTTCCCGGGGCCTGCCGTCTCCCCGGGCCCCCCCCGGCCGGCCAGCACCTCCCGGGGCAGCCCGCCGGGCCGGGCCATGCCGGGCCGGGCCATGCCGGGCCGCGGGCCCGCGCGGTGCCCCCGGCCGCGCCGCCAGCCCCCGGCCGCGGGCGATGTCTTTGACCCCGGACCCCCGCGCCGCCCCGGAGCCCCCCGCGCGGGCGGGCCAGGCCGGGCCGGGCCGGTGCGGACAAGCCCGGCTCGGGGCTCCACCGGCGGCCGCACTCACCGCGTGCTGCCCGGGGCCCCGCTGCTTGAAGGTGGTGGAGAGGGAGATGGGCGGCACCACGGCGGCCGAGCGCCACTGCTCGGGCTCCTGCCCGGCGTGGATGGCCTGCGTGGCGAAGTGCGCGAAGGGCGGCAGGAAGCCCCGCGCCCCGCCGCGCTCCATGGCCGCGCTCCGACTGCCGCCGCCGCCGCCGGCACCACCGACCCGCCGCTGCCGCCCCGCCCCGCCCCGAGGGGCCCGGCGCGGGCGGGGCCTCGCCGCCGCCCCCCATTGGCTGGGGCGGGGCGGGGCGGGGCCGGGCAGCGCCCGCGCCGCAGGGCGGGGAGCGACGTGCCGCTGAGGCACCGCCCGCCCGCCCGCCGGGGGGCGCCGCCGCACCCCAGCGCGGCCCGTCCCGGCGGCGGCTGCGGGCGGCCGGGCTGGGGCCCCTCCGCCGCCCCGGTGCCTGCAGCGGTAACGGCAGCGCCGTCCCAGCCCACGGCCCGCCGGAGCGGCCCGCGGGCAGGTCAGGCAGTGAGTCAGCGTGGCTCGGGCCCTGAGAGCAGCCGTTCCTGCCAGAAGAGAAGCGGCTGCCTGGCAGCCCGGGAGCCGGTGGCCTTGGCCGGAGGCGGAAGGCCAAACGGCGGGGAGCCGTTCGCCCCGTAGGGCAGCCGGCAAGGGGCGGCCGCCGGACCTGGCGGCAGGTGACGGGGGCCCGGTGGCCCCACCGAGCGGTCCCCGGGGAACGGCTGCCGCCTGTCTCGGCGCCTGAGGCCATCAGCCCCACGTACGCCAGTGGGCCCAGGGAGGTCACACAACCGAACCGAGACGGGTACGGTCCGGGAGCTTTTCCTAATGCCAACACCCTCTTCTCTTGCGTTTCACGCTGAGTTTGAAAGAATTTTCATACCATTTGCAGGTAAATTTAGAGCAAAACTGGATCTACATGGAAGAAATACAGGGATTGTTCTCGAGCCCGTTTTTCAGCCTCAGCACATAGTAGAAAGCTGAAATTTCGGACGGAGGAATTTAACCCTCTGGCGACAAATCTCTTTCCCATCAGCCTGTTGAAAATGTCTACATAAATCCCTGGGGCTAAGCTTTGCTTTGAACCCACCGTACTGCCAGGGCACCACGTCACAAAGTTTCAGGTGGCCAGCGAATCTCAGGCAGCATCGTAAAGGGTCTGTTTTCCTTTTACAGTAATTTGTATTATGAAATCCAGAACAGTCGAGCTGACACAAAGGGGAAAACAGAATTACTTCCTTGTCATACAAAATTTCTTCCTCTACCTCCAGTTTCACGTTGTGGTTATCTGTGTAGCCCACAATAGTCTCTTGTGACTACTTCTGGAGGAGGTTGTCCTGTCCGTAAGAATACAGTTCTTTGGTGCTATTGCTCCTTTCACGGACACTGATCCTCACCCCAATATCCCCACAACTGACTGCTGAAGCACTTGACTTGAGTAGTTACAAAAAGGAACTCTGCAGATGCTCGTCCCGTGGATTAGTCTGAGCAACCCGAGTGAATAGCTTGTAGTTTTTTCTTTTTAAGGAGATATAAAAATTTCTGAAGTGCTTCAGAACAGCACCAGCTGAAAGGAAAGGAGAATTAATACTTCCACTTGAACAGAAGCCATTGAGGCTACGAGGTCTTAAAATTTCTGACCTACTTTTTCCCATTAAGTTTAATTTCCTTAAATGTTCTTTGTCACTTTGAAAAATGTACTGCTCTCTAGCACCTCTCAAGCCAGTCATTCTGAATGCCCAGGAGAAGCAGAAGTTAATTTCTCCAGAGCTGGCAAATTTCATTCACTGTCCTCCAGAACCTCATTTATTTTTGTTTTGCCTTGTGGAAGTTAGGAAAAAGGCAACCGGAGAGCATTTCTCTATATGCGGGTGCTTTTAATATTCTATTAGGTACTCTTCGTGAGTTTAAATGTTACTGTTAGACTTACAGCTAAAATAAATGCAGATGCACACTTCCAGTATATAATTTTCATTCACTGCCTACCTTTGGGTTTTGTACAAATTTAGTCTTTTATTCCTTCCTTTTTGACCTATTTATTTATATACTAAAAACGTCAGCATTCCTTCTGGAGGAATACACCCGTGAGCAATTACTCCTCCATTATTTAGTTCCTACACGAGGAGTTCCGTAAGTGAAGTTTCCATAGACTCACAGCCCAGAAACTGTAGAAAATGCAGTTCCGCATTGCCACAATATCTGATCCTGCTTTTATCTAAATCACCTAATGCTTGGAAGAGAGCAATTTAAGTAATTTAAGAAGATGGAGAATATAAACAAGACAAAGTTCTGTTGTTAGATGGTAAAAAAAAAAAAACCATTCTCAAGAATTTGTAGGTGTATAATAATGACGCAGTACCGCCCTAGCACAGGAAGACATCTGGATTCACTACAAACACCAGTTTTCACAGAGGAGTTCCCATTAGTAATGCATTTATTCTATTTCTGGATTGAATCAGGGACTCCATAATAAGCTGGTAAACAGTGACTTCATGCCTCTGTCTCCCCTTAGCTGGCTTACAGTAATTACAAATGCAACATGAAGCTTCCAACATCAGCTAGAACCTGAGCTAGTACATCTCCTCCACAAGACTAGCGATCACCCTACATCTTTCCAGCAGGGCACCGGGGCAAACAGCCTCTTGTGCAGCGCTGGAGAACGGACAAGAGACACCAGAATTGCTGACAGTGTCAACCTCTCAAATTCTCTTTGTAAATGGGTTTTAATTTTCTCTAAAAACAAGAAGAGACAGAAAAATCTTGTTGGAAAGATCAATGGAGTATAGAGCAAAGGTGACCTTTTTTTCTCCCTAGAATTATTTAAAATTCCGATTAGAATTGTAAATAGCTGTGCGGGAAGCAGCTGTGCTGTCACTTTGAAGACAGCAGGCACAGAAATCGTATTTCATAGTTCCCATCTCTGCCTAGAATTCTTCTTAGCCACTTAGTATGAGAGGAGATGATGCAAATTGGGTGAAGAAAGAGGTCACCCAGAAAGGTAGTTCTTTTATCACAGCAGATCTAATCTTCCTGACAACGTGTAGGTTGTTTCCCCTGGAAGCATTAGTAAAACATCCAGTTTACCTGGAATTTGACACTTCATAATTTTTTTAAATGATTCATTCCACTATTGTAAGTAGATACTCGCAGAACTAGTGCTGAAGAAGGAGCTCCTGCGGGAAATCTGGAAGCTCTGAACGCAGTTACTTTGTAAGACGATAATGCATCTACAAGGACTGACATAAGGGCAGGATGACTGCCTCACCTTTCCCTTTTCCTGCATGTGCTTTTGAGGAAGACAACTGGTACAGATCCCGCCATTCTCCAGGTAACTTCTTGTTTCACAGTCATGTACCACGCTGGGTCTTTCCCTTCTATTTCCCTTTCCCTCGGTGAACGAGAGAGCCACGCAAACGAGGCGCGTGGATGAATAGTGAAGCGACTGGGTGACGTTTTGTTCAGAACAGCATTAGCAGCCCGTTTCTTTTCCTTGGCTCACAAGGGGATTCACGGAAGGAGCAGCGGAAGAGGCGCACGAGTGCTGATTTGAGATCGTGTGGAGAAAGCCCTTGACCTTTCCTGACCCGGGAAGTAACCCAGTGCTTCTGTTCTCTTAGCAAACGAGGGGAATTGGCTCATTTCATTTATTTCCTTGTTGTGTGCTTTGTTTACACCTCCGGCACGCAGCAACGTACAGAACATACGCTGTCATCTACACAGTTGCGTAACTAAACCTCAAACCAAAACGCTCCTGGATCCACCTTGCCACTTTACAAAGGAATCCAAGGGGAGGCCATAGGAGTCACCACACATTTTTGCAGTCTGTGTCCTTCCCTCGTGATACGCAGCACCAGAGACGCTGCGTCTCTCCCTCGGCAGGCTGAGATAAGCCCGGGTAGCCAGAGGCACTTCCCAACAGGCAGAGCCTGTGCTGTGGCAGCGGCAACGGTCCAAGGCTACGGGATGCAAGGTCTGCAGGAAGGCGCAGCCCTCTGTGAAATGCAGTCACCTCAGGGAAGAATGGCGAGCTCCTGGCCCACAAGGTATTCCCTCTGCCTGTCCCCGTGAGACAACAGCAGGCCCTTTCTGCCGGCGCAAGGAGCTGTTTCCCTAGAAATGCCAGAGGTACTCCTGCCGCAGATACATTAGCGTGTGCGTAAATCCCGCGAAGCATACACCCGAGCCCCAGCCTAAAGAGCCAGCACAGCCGCCCAGCCAGGGGCTGCCCGCGGTACCCCGAGCGCTGGCTCGGCCTTCGCCGCCGCGGCGGCCGCCCGCGGGCTCCCGCCCCCGCCGAGAGCCCGCTTGTGTAAGCGCCGGGCCCCAGGGCGCCCGCCGAGCCGAGCGAGGGGCGGTCCCGGGCCCCGCCGCCTCAGCCGCGGGGGCAGCCCGCCGCGCCGCCGCCTCCCGCCCTCCGCGCAGTCTCGCGGTGCCGGCGGCAGTTCTCGCCCCGCGCCGCGCCTCTCGCGGGAGCAGTCGGCCAAGATGGCGGCGGCGGCGCGCCGTTGAGCGGGCCCCCGCGGGCGGGCGGGCGGCTCCTCGGCGCGGCGGGCTCCGGGTGCTTCTGGCGGGGGATGCCGACGGGACGGGACTCGCCGCCGCGGCTCTGAGCGCGTCGACCCTCCGGCTGCGGCGAGCCTTCCCGGCGGGGCCCCGCCGCCCGCGGGGCCGCCGCTGGCGATGACCGGAGAGAAGCTGCGCTCGCTGCGCAGGGACCACAAGCCCAGCAAGGAGGACGGGGACCTGCTGGCGCCCGGCGAGGAGGAGGCGGCCGCCGCGCCCGGAGGCATCTTCACCGGGGGGCGCGGGAGCAGCGGCAAGGGCGGCCGGGCCGGGGGCCACCGCATCTTCAGCAACCACCACCACCGGCTGCCGCTGAAGGGGGGGCCGGCGGCCGGCGGGACGGGCCCGCCCGCCGAGCCCGACAAGTGCCCGGCGCACTTCCCCGTGCACGAGTGCGTCTTCAAGGGGGACGTGAGGCGGCTCTCGGCCCTCATCCGCACCCAGGGCATCGGCCAGAAGGACAGTCACGGTGAGCGGCCGGGGCGGCGGGGGGCAGCGGCGCGGGCCTGGTGCCCGGCCTGCGGGAGGCGGCGGCCGCTTCGCCCGCCGCGCCGCGGGGAGCTCCCCCGGGCTCCGCGGGAGCCGCCGCCTCTTCGCCCTCGGCCGGAGCCCGCGCCTCTGTGTTGTGAAAACGGCCGCTGCTCCTCCCCGGGGCCCGGGCAGTTGCGGGTGGCAGTGGCAGCGGGGTCTGCGGAGTAGCGCGGCCGCACGCGGGGAAGGTGCGTGGGGCGCTCGTGATGTGAGTGAGCACGGTACCGGCTTTGAAGCGGCGTAATGCTGGGAGAGCTCCCTCTTGCCGGCTGGTGCTTCATGTCCAAAAACCTGTTTCATTAAAAAAAAAAAGTAGTTTTTTTTTTTAAAGTGTCTGAACTGTCACCTGTTTGCTTTCGGAGATGACGGGCGCACTCAGGAGTGGCTCCTTTGGCTGTTGGTGGAACTATCTTTGATTTTTCCTCAGGCTAAAAACAAAACAAAAGTTTTTTTTTTTTTTAAAAATGCTTTAGTTCTGGGATTTGAAAGAGCCAAAATCTTGTTCCCTGCTCCTCTGCAAGCTTGCTTTGGACATAGAAGTGGCAGTAGCAGAGGCAGAACTACGATCCTCATGCCACTCTGTAGTGCATAAATATTTAAAATCTTGCTAGGACATTTTAAACTAATATGTTTAATTTGGGGAATATTTTACATTACTAAAAACTAAATGAGCCTGTCAAGTCAGCTTAAGTTCCATGGTTAGTTTTTATCTCCCTGTTTCCTACCTATTTCAAGAGTAACATGATATGTTTTCTGCTGGAGAATGCTAAGTTATACCGTATGTGGTATCTGGAGAAGTTGTGATTAAAGAGTACAGTTACGTTCTTTTTCTGATTAAGAGATAAATGTTCCTTTTGTTTTACCTAATTGTGTTACCTAAAATAAAAAGGAACGTTAAGGTAGAGCAATCTTTGGGATTGGTACAATGGGAAGAATAATGTAACTGGAAATTAAAAGCCATGTTTATGATAACATTAGGCACTCTGAAACACAAACTAATGTATGCGGAGTAATACACAGCTCAGGTTTCCCAGTTAAGACTGGGAGGTGTATTTCTTACAACTGTCATAACATTTTTCTAAGTACGTTGTTATAAATATAGCTACAGATATATTTATCCTGTCATCTTCGTTCCAAATGTAGCAGCAAATACTGGTAGAATGAAAGCAACAGACTTGGGAAGAAATTTTCTCACTCGGTGTATTCCTTCTGCTGACTTCTCCCCTTCACCTCTTCCAACTCCTCCTCAAATAACTCGTCATCATAAGCTTAATATCTTTACTTTGAAGGCATTTCCTGATCCTTCTTTGCTGCACTATCATCTTCAATGTCCATCACAAACATTGATACTATCCTTTTTTTTATATATGTACATGCACATGCATATATATATATATATAAAAAAACTTCAAATTAACATCCTTCTGCTTTCTCGATGCTGTTTATGGTAGGAACGTTTTGGGGATTTCTGTCTCATTACCTTCTTCCAAGTTTGTACTTTAAGTGTTCCTTTGCTATTAAGTTTTCAGAAGAACCCCAACAACAAAACCCTTGATGTCTTGACATACCAAAGGCCTGACTAGTATTTCCTTGTTATTGTTTTCTTTCTGCCTGAATCCATCTGTCACTTGTTTACATATTTGAATTGTGAGTTATTTGGGGTAGATAACTTCAGCTTACAATTACACTCAGAAATAAGCCAGAAGAATCCTAGTACATGATACGGAAGTGACAGTGGGGAGGAAGAACTTCCAGTAACAGTTATAGTTTATAATTCAGTCCCGTTTTTAGTGTGCAGTTGTGTGCAGAAAAGCCAAGCCCTGTAGAACGTTAAACTCTTGGTGGTCTGATAAAACAAATGCTGGCTGTGTCTGTAAATTGAGTGCAGCCTGCCTCACTCTCTAAATTAACCTCAAAAACCATTACCTATTGGAAGGCCAGTATCATTATTCCAAAAATGATGAGTTTCTTGGATGTATACCTACGAGATTACTTTTATTTTTACTGTAATATGCATTTAAGAGCTTAAACATACATTCAGAATAAAAACATGTTATATTCTGGAATAGACAAATCTTTTTGCTGAATTACTCTTGGCAAACAGACTCAGCTTCCTTGTAGGTGTGCCAGCTGCCTAACGAAAGGTTAAAAGCCACACATGCACGCACGTGTGGACAAGTGCTGTATTTTATGTGCGTTTTTGTGCAAAGTGGTTTTGTTCGCGTGCCCTGGATGTGCACGTGCAGGATTTCAGGCACTGTTGTATCACTGCTTTTTCTTGAAATAAGGCGCTGTAGGCTATGTGACTTGGGGAGGGAAGCATATGCGCTCTCTTCCCAAAGCTATAGTTACTCATGAAGTTGTCTTTAGATGGAGGTTTGTATATACGGTGAATCAAACTGTTGCCAAAAGAGAATGAATTTGATTGCAACTGTTCAAGTATGTGCCTATTCGTGTTCTAGTCAGTCTCTAGAAATGATCATATCAAACAGGTTATCATTATGATTAAATTGCATGGAAGTCATCAAAACTACACGTCAGCCACTTAGTTATTTACAGTGCCCTTTTTATTACAGCTCTCTTGCGTAGGTAAACGACATAGTTGTGTATTTGCACCCTTCTCTCTCTCCAGCAGCCCTCTTGTGTAAAGCTACTTGTTTTCATGGAATCTAACACTTGCTGTTATGTCTTCTGCTGTGGTTCATAGACAACCTCAAGCTGTTAAAACCATCCATGCAACTGAAAGAAGGGAAGCTGCCCTCTCCCACCCTCTTGCCTATCCTGGCAGAAATGCTTAGTTGCAATGTGCACTGGCTAAGAAAAACTGATTAGTGTTAAAGTTCACTATTTTTTTTCATCGGACTAATTTTACCTAGAATTACTTTGTATGCTCTGGATAGTAAACGTTCTAGAGGAGCCGCAGCTGTTCTTGCCATGATGAAGCAACTAAATGTGATTTGTGTGTTAGGATCAGTGGAACTTGAGGTTGCAGCGCAACAGGATTCCAGTGGAGCGGTTCCCTTTGGGTCCTGTAAATACTGGTACTAATTAATTTATTAGTCTGGGACTTTTATCATCCAAATGCTAGCAAGAGCATGATGGTGTAGCTCTGTTTCAGCAGCTGCTGGGATTGGGTTTACATTTTCAGATCCCATCTCTCCCAAAGGAGTAGAAGTTAACTTGGCCCCTTGTGCCTGCCAGCCAAGTTTCTGAGATGAAACGCGTGGAAAGTCTTTGGCAGCTGCCCGCTTCGGACCCTGATAAGTACTGCCGCTGCTATTTGGTATTGGTGGTTGGCCGCTGTTGCTAGATGGGAGACTGAGGCAGCACTGGGCTCATCTTTTCCAAGGCGTTTGTCTTCCCTCAGTTTTCCTGGGCAGAGCGAAAGCTTACCTCTGCTTAAGACTATGATTAGACAAAAGAGGAGTCTTTCTGCTTGGACAGCTCTTCCCTTTCTCCTGCTGGGGGAAAGAACCTGAAGATCGCATGGAGGCATTCCGTGAGCTGAGTAGTTCCTCACCGTAATTTCTTCATTTTGTGACATACAACCTTACATAGTTTGGGTGGCTTATTTTGATAAGTCAGAGTTAAATTAGCTACTGATAAAACCCATTTTCTTTGGCCCAAAGAGGGTCAAGACCTCCCCGGGTTTATCAGAGCTTAAGACAGATGATTAGTGACGGAACTGTGCAAAATGCTGTTCCAGGTTTGATTTTCTCATGTGCCAAAGCTAGCATTGTGTCTCAGCTCTTGCTGAGACTGTTGTCCTTTGGGGAGGGGGTCAGGGAGGTACTTTTGAAAAGTAGCAGTGGAATTTGGATGGAATAAAAACGTACGTGAGATTACTGTGGTGCTTACAGGGTTTGGTGTGCTGTGTGCACGTTGTTAGGCCGCTCCATCCGCAGTCCTGTCACCATGCTCCAGCTGGCTCTCCAAAGCGGCCATGCACTGTTGTGTCCGTGCTCGCTGAGCTTGCCTGCTCCGGGTTAAGAGTTGTCTGGAGAAGAGTTTATCATGGGCAGTGAGAAAAAGGCCTGACTGGCCAGGTAGTCCAGAACTGTAGGAACTACAGTGTTTCTTTAAGTTTTATAATGTCCCTTTTCTATGTGTTTGCCTTGCCTCTCCTTCTTACCTCCATTGCTGAAGGTGCTTTCCTGGCTTACCTGTTAGTGTGGCTCCTCTCCCTTTGGTACAGCAGCTAACCTCTTATTTCCTCTTGCTGATGTTTGTTAAACCTTAGACTCCTCCTTTCCAGGGATTTACTGTCTAAAGACCAGCAAGCAGGATGTTTCCTCTTTTCAGCTTCCTCATAAAAAGCTTTTTATTTTTTTTTCTTCTGGAATTGATAGATTCTAGTTTCTGTGCTTTATCAGTTATTGTACTGTCTGTTTTTCTGCATGCTCCTCTTCCCCTTCTCTGCTGTATCCACGCTTCCTGTCTCATTTTTGAATGGCATACTTTTTGGTGTGAAGACCATGATTGAATCAAAGAAAAATCTATGCTGGAAGAGCTCTCTGGAGGTGACCTAATCCAGCCTCCTGCTCAAAGCAGAGATAACACTGGGGTTAGATCAGGTTGCTCAGAACCTTGTCCAGAGAAGTTTTGAAATTGTGTGTTATCGCGCAACTGCACTTTCTGCTTATCGGCTGAATGAAGCCCAACAAAGTTCTCAGGAAAGCTGTCAGGGGCCTGGTTAGCTTTTGTTTTGTTGTTTCTTGCCATTATACCAAGCTGTCATAGCTACTGGAGCTGTCTGGCTCTGGTTTATGCACCGTTTGAAAGGTGGGGTGTTTTTTTAAATGTTAAGGTTTATTAATGTAAGAGAAAACTTAGTGTAGAGCTATTTTTTCATATATCTATATATATCTCTCTCTCTCTCTCCTGTTGAAGTGCTTGATAAGGTGAGGAAAATGTTTACCCCTGGCTTGCATAATTTGAATTTTCTGAGTACGTGGTTTGGCTCATTATCAAGTTTGTTCCTGAATAATGTTGTTATTTCAGTCACTTAACAAAGAATGGCTGCATCCAGTATTCTAAATTATGTTTTGGCTCACAGATGTTACAAAATCTATTAATAGAAAATTTGAGGTTAGCTTAGTTAGAGTGTGCATAATGAACTAGGATATTGCTGTCTGTGATGTTGCTAGTGACCTGCAAGAATAATTTGTAGTATGTGTTGAATAGCTCGTTCAAAACCACTTAGGCAAGCCGTCAAAGGCAGAGTTTCTATCTTGATCAGAGATTTCACGATACCATAGTATGCTGGCAATTACTTTGTATAGCAACCTCTCAGTCTTTTGGTTTGTATCTTTTAGATGTACATTACATCATCTTTTGCATGTCACAAGTACTTATTGCTAACGTGATACTGTAAAATAACCCTGAAATGAAGTGCATTTGTTATAATTGCAAAATGAATTTGTTTTCCATCCATTTTTCTTTTAACGCCACTAAGAAAATGTTTAAACATATAAACAGAGTAATACAGTTAAATGGAAGAATTTTGCATCCTTAAGCTACATGAATAAAATGTGTCAGAATTCTGGTAGCAGCATTAATCTAGAAAAACAACTGTCTGTACTTTACAGTGCATATTTAAGAACAGAAGTACAAAATGTGTCATATGCATAGCCAGGAAAATAGGGTCATGTTTGTAATATCTGCTAATAATCTCGGAAGCTTTCTTTGGAAACAAGGCATTAAAATAACCAAAAGGCTTTTTTGTAGTGAAGTTACTGTTGCTTCACAATCTGTCCAATACTGTATTAGTAAAAATTTTGTACTAAATCTTTGAAAAATTAATAAAATAGGCTCTTAAAATTTTAATCAGTATCATATCTTTGAGTGGCTTTTAACCTAGATACATCATTCTTTGTGAAATATCAGACTTTTCAGACCATGATAAGCATAGGGGTTTGGGTTATCTCTTTCTTGAGGATACAATTGGACCTCTTTGGTTGGAGTAAGTTTCAAGATGTCTTCAAAAAAAGCTCTCTTGGCCCATTAAATGTGTTTCAGATTATGTTTATTTTAACAAGTATAATCCAAATGCTTGCTTGGAAAAACGTAACTACTCTGGTATATTTTAGTGTGTTCCTTGGTTAGGTCATGTAACTGAAGTTTCTTAGCACGTAACGTTTGAGTTGTATGTGCAAACGCCTGAAGGAATTGCAATGGATTCTGTTACGTTGAATCTAATATCTTTTTATTTCTATTATTTATTTTAGGAAACACTCCTTTACATCTTGCTGTAATGTTGGGACATAAAGGTAGGTAAAACCATCAATTTTGTTAGCTCTTAACTTATCCTGAAGACTTAGGGGCAAGAGGGAGAAAAGATTTTTCAATTTTCCTGAACATGAACTTGTGTTTCAAGCTAGTTCAGAGTTGAGGTTTTCTGAAAAAAAAACGCCACGCAGATTTAGAAGAGAAAAGTTGGAGAGGAAATCAGAGCTGTTCTTTAGGCCACAATCAAGGAGCTAGGTAGTGAATGGGGTAGGATGGAAAGGAGCTGTAGCCGTTGGACTCGTTATGAGCCTAGAACAAGAACAGTGGGTGGACCCAGCTCCTCTCTTTTTGCAGGGTTAGGAGGAAATTGGGAAACTTGGAATATCATAGAAGATTGCGAAACAGCTGTAAGCAGTGGAGGCAAGCATATGCATGCCTGCTTCCCCTTTGGTGTCCACGCAGCTGGCGCAGAGGTATATACTCAGTATATGCAGGCAGGGGACTTGATCCAGGCAGATCTCTATTTTAATGTGCAATTAATTCATGGTATGGAAGGGTTATTAATTTGTTTGTGTGATGATACCTTTTCTCTTTGTCAACACTTTTCTGATTATTAACGTCACTGTGTTTGTTGCTGGTCTGCTCGCTAGGCGTGTTGCACAACCCCGTTTAGCTTTTTCCCAGTGAAGTGAATCAGAATAACATCCTCTAGAATAAAATGACTCTGTGAGTGGAAATGTAATTGCTCACCTGCTTTTTGCATGCTCCTTCACTCACTTGATTCGAGTTTCTGACCCACTGCCTCGCTGTTTCTTCATGTGTCAGGACTGCCCTATGTGGGCAGAGGACAGCCTACAGGGCTGTGCAGTCTGTTGATTCACCATGGCTCTCGTCTTTGCAGATACCCTTTGAGGATTTCTTTACAGCAGAATTTCAAGGCACAGGATTTAAACTTCTATTTCAGATAGAAAGTATAGAAGTAGACATGTTTCAAGAGTGGGAAGAAACCTGGAGCATGATTGTTCAGACTCTGTGACAGTAAAATTCTTTTTCACTACTGAAACAAGAATGGCTTGGTTTCATTCAGCCATGTGAGTCCTGTGCCTGGTACGTGGTACTGCTCCATGAGAGAGCTGTTGTTAACCAAACCACCTGGCAGACTTGGAGAGGGGAATGCAGGAAATGCAAGAAGGTATCTTAGGATGTTTTGGTAATAGCTATGAAGTGATCTAAGATAATTGAGAGTTAGAGTGGGGAGTAATTTTGAAGGAAGAAGGGAGAGAGGTGACATACGCAGAAGAAGAAGCAGTAGAGCTTGCTGGAATCTGCCAGTATTGGTCTAGCCTGTGATACTTTTTAAGCACATATTAAAAAAAAAAAAAGAAAAAAAGGAAAAAGGAGATATGCAGAAACTTTTTGAGATGGCCGTGAGACAAATATGTTTTACAAGTGCCTGCCTATGAGAAGTCACAGATAGAAGCTTTTTTTCAACTTGCAAAAAATGGTGCTTTGTCAGAACTGCTGTTTTCCAGTGAGGGTCCTAGACTAGAGGCTTGGAGCAACAGAAGGAAACAGAGGCAGAAGCCGTCCTTTAATTTCTCAGCCTTAAATAAGGCATTTTTCTTTGTAAGATAGATTTTAGTTCTGTAACTACTTGGTGTTTTCAAGCAATGCCGATCAGCTATGTATATGACTTCTGTTGTGCCTTATGGCAGTGTTTGTTTCAAGCTTTAGTCTGTCACGGTCATCAGTTAATATTGACGAGTTTTGCACTGTTGGCTGTAGAAGGGGTTGTGTGTTTTTTGGTTAAAAGGCGATTAGCTGTCTTGAAGGGACACTTTCCATATAGCTACAACAGTATCATATCATATTAGGAAATACAAACAGTTTTGATCAAAGATGCTTCTTGTAATAAAATGGATAGAAAAGTTTACCAGCTTCAATTCAGTATGGTTGAATATTTATTCTAAGTCTCTTAAAATTTGGTTATTTTATGCTTCAGCTCTAGGATAAAAAACATTCTATTCAGTGCTGACAGATTCCTTGAATAGGAGTTATCCTCGTGTATAGTACAGTGAGGAGAGGAGAGGCATTTCTTATTTCTTCCCTCTACTCCTTTTCTCATTGGCTGCATGTTTGAGATTTCAGTTTGCAGTTCACCTCTTGGCTTCTTTCCATATAATCAGTCATCCTGTGTGTAAAGCCCCAAATCCTTTGGGATGCTTGTGGTGAGCCTTTGTCTAGCTTACCTAGAGCAGGGCTATTTGTGCGTGACATCCAGCACAATACCTGGTTTTACTGTTTCGACTTTGAAGCCTGCATAGTCGTTGATCCACCAAGAACCCTGGGTCCTTTCCTGCCTTGTTAGTTTGTCTCACTGATATCGAAGGTCAGTTTTCTGTCTTTCTGGGGTGATGCATATAGACTGTTCAGCTGTATATAGCAGCATTATAGCCAGTCTTTTCTGAAGTGCAGGGTGAAAGTGCAGTGGCTGGAAAGCTCCCCCACAGAAAAGGACCTGGGGGTGTTGGTCGACAGCCGGCTGAATATGAGCCAGCAGTGTGCCCAGGTGGCCAAGAAGGACAACGGCATCCTGGCCTGTATCAGAAATGGTGTGGGCAGCAGGAGCAGGGAGGGGATCGTGCCTCTACTCGGCGCTGGTGAGGCCGCACCTCGAATGCTGTGTTCAGTTTTGGGCCCCTCACTCCAAGAAGGACATTGAGGTGCTGGAGCGTGTCCAGAGAAGGGCGACGGAGCTGGTGAGGGGTCTGGAGCACAAGTCTGATGAGGAGCGGCTGAGGGAGCTGGGGTTGTTCAGTCTGGAGAAGAGGAGGCTGAGGGGAGACCTCATCGCTCTCTGCAACTGCCTGAAAGGGGGTTGTGGGGAGGTGGGTGCTGGTCTCTTCTCCCAAGTGACAAGTGACAGGACAAGAGGAGATGGCCTCAAGTTGCGCCGGGGAGGTTTAGACTGGATATTAGGAAAAATGTCTTCACTGAGAGAGTGGTAACACACTGGAAGAGGCTGCCCAGGGAGGTGGTGGAGTCACCCTCCCTGGAGGTATTCAAGGAGCGTGTGGACGTGGCATTGTGGGATGTGGCTTGATGGGCATGGTGGTGTGTGGTGTGTTTTTTTGTTTGTGGTGGGGTTTTTTTTGTTTTTGTTAATGGTTGGACTTGATGATCTTACAGGTCTTTTCCAACCTTAGTGATTCTGTGTGATTCTGTGAATTTACATCCTGTTTGTTTAACTGAAAATGCAGTCTGGCTGGTAAATGCAAGCTTATTTGCCTGGTCGCTGTACAGTGTTGTTACTGTTTTAGGGACTATGTTTAAGCAACCATAAAAATACCTCTCTGTGTTTGCTGACAAAGTAGTCAGGGCTTTTGTTTATTTACCACAAAAGATAGTATATTCACCAGTGAAGTATCTCTTCCTTTCCAAACACTGTGCTTGGCAGTGACTCACGATTGTTGCATCTGGAATGACTTGTACGGTTTCCTGTAACACCTATAGTAGGAGAATAATTCAGGAAGTTCCTCTATCTGTCACGCCTGCCCACCCTGTTCGTAATGAGACATTTCTTCAGCCTCCAGCTCTGGCTTGATACTGCTCCATCATTTGCAGATGGGTCAGGTTGGTTTTAATGAGATGTGGTGAGGAGACTTTCTATAGTTAGAAACTGAAGAACCGTTTCAAATGAGGACAGCTTATTCAGAACATGGAAACACTGAAAACTTTCTTCTCTCCTTAATTTTAAGGATTGTTTGTCATTCCACCATCACCTTTTACCCATAGACAGAGAAGGGAATGCAAATTGAGCTGTGACTCTGCTAGGAACTTGTGTGGCTTTGATGAGATGTTAACGTTCCTTTATCGGCACTGCGTGTGCATGCTAAGCGTCAGGGATAGCATTGATGCACGCTGGTACTGATGCTGTTGATGAAAAATGTAGCACGTTGCAAGCGTACCTCTCTGTTGATGGAGCACAGGGCCATGAGTTGTGTGCTCTGTTATCAGTGCTCCACATACCCACCTTGTTAGTCCTACGATGCCTGATATGCACATATTCTGAGACTTTCCTAGGTCAGAGTGTGCTTGTTTGCCTGCTTCAGATGCCACGTTACCACAAGATGTTACAGCACATAGGGATGCGTTAGTGCCGCAGCTTCCTCTCTGCCTCCCATGTTCTCCCACGCGATGTTCTCAAGAGTTGCTTAAAGTCTGTGGCTCCGTGCACATTTCTAGCAAATCAGTTCACCATTGACCTTTGGGCGAGGGGGTTGAGATGGAGAGGGGGAAGGCTGTGCACAACTTCCATGTGTGGAAGACCATGAAGTATGTCTTGGTACGTGGTTTTGTGCATTAAGTAGAGAGAGCTGATGTAATGTTTTAAAAATATTTGTTACATAGTTGTGTGTGTGTGTGTATGCACATACAGAAATATAGCTTTATAAAAAGCAAAATGTAAGAAGCAGAAGGGACATTTCTTCAGTGGTTATGTAATTGGTGGTTGATCACCAATTATATTTTTAGTGTTAATATTTAACAGGGAAGTGCTGCAAAGTACTTAAGTAAATGTTTTTTGTTTGTGTAAAGTTTGAGTCAGAATCCAGATATGTATTTTGATAAACTGTTTAATATATTGAATAACTACTACTTTTGCTTTATTATTGTGTCCTTTATTATGAATGATATTGCTACATCCCTGATGTTTACTGTAAATAATTATTACTGTTTTGTTACAGAATGTGCCCACTTGCTTTTAGCCCATAATGCTCCAGTAAAGGTGAAAAATGCTCAGGGATGGAGCCCTCTTGCAGAAGCCATCAGCTATGGAGACAGACAAATGAGTAAGAACCTCTGCTTCCCAATTAATCAGAAATTGAGGCCTTATTCAGAACAGGAAAACAAAGGTTTTCAAGCTAGGGTTTTTTATAAAACTCTGAAGAGAACTGAAATAGGAGTATATCTTAATCAGCTGAACTTTTTTGTATCTAAATATGATACGACAAGCTCTACACACATCCATTTCTTTGTTAAGAAAGTAGTTGCATTAGGATACATAATGCGAAGTAGAGTTAAGATTTTGCTTAAAGTGATTGTAAAAGCTATAAACTAGCATTCTGTATTTAAAATTGAAGTTACAAGGTCAGAATGGATTTTAGCTGTATGGGATCATCTAATTGGAACTGCTTCATGTGGTAATATGTATGTTTGGTATATCAGTTGGCAATGGGATATTGCTTTTATGTTGCATCTCAACAGGCCAGTAGGCAAATATAGTGATTACTTACTCACTTCAGATATGAAGTAGTAAAGGGAAGATTATTCTGCTACTACTCACTAGTGGATGTTAACAGTATTTGTTATTACCATGTCTCATAGCAGAAAACTCACTCTATAGTATATATTAATATATAATAATTATATAATAATAAAATATTATATAGTAAATGATTAATATATTACTAATATATTAATGCACTAGTTTGTAATATACTAACAACATCTGCATGTCAGCTCTTCACTACTAAAGAATTTTCTCAGTGGGAGTAGATGTTATGCAGTCTATAGGCTCGTGTTCAATAATATGCATGTGTACCCACATGTTTACTAATACACATGTAAAGGACCTCTTGACATGATTGTATACTTTATATTATAAACAGTTATTGAGGCTTTTCTCCCTGTTGTGATCAGAGTAGGCTGTGTATAATTACTATGACTTGAAGTGAATTTCTCCAGTCTGATGAAATACTACATTTGCATTGTTTTTTCTTTTTTTTTTTAAGATGTCAAATAATGACACTAACCTGTAATTAACAAACAAATAGAGTAGCTTTACCTTAATAGTTAATTTCTGTTTAGTTACAGCACTCCTAAGGAAGCTTAAACAGCAGTCCAGGGAAAGTGTTGAAGAAAAGCGACCTCGATTATTAAAAGCCCTGAAAGAGGTAAGTTCAGGACAGTTGTGTTGACAAAAACAGATGGTGATGGAAAGCAGTTGCTGTGTTCTTAGTATGGATGCTCTGGCAAACTGTAAAAAAGTTTTTTTCACTTGCTTTTACAAATCTCTTTTGCTCTTTAATAGCAGTTTGACTTGTGATCCATTTTAAGGTATCAGAGAATTATGTGTATTTTTAAGATAATACTTCCTTCTCAACTTGTAGAAATTCAAATAGAAGAGTTTATGTAAGACAGACCTGCTAGTCGTCTTTGCAATCTAAAAGTTAAAGAATGTAATTTTAATCTGTATTTATTTCATTAGATTTTTAAGGCTTTCTTAAATCTTTTGTTTTGGTGAATAATTTACTGGTTTTGTTTAGTCACCAGTCATGAATGACACTTTCTTTTCTTGCTTAGTAATGAAAGAGATTTTGGGTTTAATTCTCCATGTACATGCAGCAGCCAATTCTTCTTGAGCACAGTGAAACCTTCCTCAGTTTAGGGAAACCAAGAAGAAAAGCTCAGTTTCCTCCATTTCAAACTGCTGCTAGTGTGCAAAAACTGTGGTTATAAAACGCACGTGTTTATTTCAAGTGGTGAAATATGAATGGGTTTGTGGGAAACCAGCTATTTATCTGAAGTTAATTAAACCATACATCTGAAAAGTTGAGCTAAACTGCATCAGTGATACACTCTATGAATATGTGCTACCAATGTTCCTGTGTTTTTCATTGATCCAAGAAAAAAACCACCTGCTGTCTGTCTAGCAGTGAAAAGCTTTCAGTTTTTGTGTAAGAGCAAACAGAAAGCAGACACAGCCTTACTAAAACAGCTCTGCTGTTCCTTATTCCTGCTGGTGCCAGACCTGGCCTAGAGTTGCCTATTTTTCTTCTTGCGTGTAGTGGAAGTATGTGGCTACCTCAATGTATTACCAACATTTGCTAATTTTATTCAAGTCACCCCTTAGTTTGCTTTTGCTTTGCATACAGTTTAAAGGAGTTGGCTGGCATGTGTTTATGGAGGTAGAGGAATTTATATATAATGACTTAAGCATATTTTCAGAAAGCAAATTGAAGTTGGTGTATGTGAATACTTCTAGCCGAACCTTGACTCATTAATTTAAGTCAGAACATATAATTCCATGGGGTTGGATGTGGTCAATCAAAGAAAGCTGAGAGCTCCATAGATCTTTTTTTAAACACATATTTACAAGAAATCTTTTACAATCCACAGCTTAATAGTTGTGTAAATTATTATTTTAAAAAAAATAATTCAAAATGGGTAGTTCAAATGAATTACGTAATTTTATCATTATTGATTCTACTCTAGTTAAAGCTTCAGAAATGTTTAAGTTCAGTATAAATTCAAATACTATCATTAGAGAAAAAGTTTTCTTTCTTTGGCAAAACACAGCTTCTGCCCGTCTTTCGGCAAATTTTACAGTTGTCATTTAGACTAAAAAGCTTGTTAATATATTCTTCTTTTCATCTCAGCTAGGTGACTTCTATCTAGAGCTTCACTGGGATTTTCAAAGTTGGGGTAAGCAATTGCATATTCCTTTCTTGGGGAGATAATATAATCAGTCTTCAGCACACTTGTTCTCTCAAGCTTAAGTTCTCTTCTGGTTTGCATTTTGGAAAGTTCACAATCCTGTTCTCAAGATCTAAGTTATAAAGAAAGGACAGGCAGCTTTTTCACTGAATTATTTTTGCTTATTCATTTTTGGAGCTGAAATCTATTCTGTAATCCAGTGACACAATATGGGGGGGGGAGCAAGCTGTTGTTTAAGAAATTGATTACTAGAAGAGTAAAATATTAAAATGTCTCTATCTGGTTGATTGGTGTCACTATAGAGCAGTGGTTGGAACAATTTAGTTGAGTAACTGGACTTGGGGCATTTAATTTCCTGAATTTCAGCCTGTACTCTGAATAGTGACTGTCAGTTAAGTGCAACTATGTGGTAGGTTCTTCAAACCCTAGCTTCACCTTAATGTTTCTTTTATGTGACTGTATAATGTTTAGTGTTTTCTCAATTTCCACCTCATCTTTAGAAGAAAAACCTAAATAAATTAGCAAAAATGTATTAGCAATGATCAACATGTCTGAATAATGTCAAAATACCTAAGTGATACCTTCTGTTACTGACTGAAATTTAAGTTAGTAATTTTATGTAGTGTCATATAGGCATAGTCTAAGCATTTGCTGCACTATATGCCTCTTCTGCTAATCAGAGGAGGAATGAGCAGCCAGGCTGCCATAAAATGTTGAACAGATATGGAACAAAACCCTCATTTTTCTAGGTGGCCTACTGTGTGCCGCACGTGTAATGTGTGGGCTTTGTCATGGAAGAGTCAGCATAAAAAAGAGAGTAGAGCTAGACATGGAGCAAGCTGAGACATAGCGTAGTGATGAGACTGCAGCCTGGCTTGCAGAGTATGATGGTGGCAGTCAGACACCGCACAGAAAAAGTGATGCCAGAGGTAAAGCCAACTTCTGGGGGGTCCTCTTCTCCAGGAGTCTCACTGTGCCTCTGTTCACGTTATTTAGTTTGTTCTATATATTCTCTTTCTTGAAAGGCAAAAGATGCTCTGGGCAGTACCTCTGTCCTAATTATTGGTCCTCTAGGCTAATTATATTTTACAGGTGGTCTTAATTCTTTGTAGTTCATTTTGAAGAAAGTGTTGAAATGCCTTGGGGTTGAATTGGTTTTATTGCTATAAAGTTAAACGCCCTTTTCAGAATAAGAACAGCTGTAGTCTCATATATCCATTTCGTAATACTGTACTGACTCTCAGTTCCACTGGTGGTTTAATGTTTGCTTGATGTTTTAAGCTTAGAGCATTGGATTTTTTTTTGTTTGTGAGTGTTCTGCTTTAATTGGAGCTAGGCTTTCAGTTGGTATAATGTATCAGTAAACTATCAGATCATAGAATTAAAATTTCAAACAGCTAGAAGACGAGTTACTAGAATTTATAAATGATTTAGCTGTGGCTGAGGACACTTAAAATTACATCCTGATGCTGAAAGTAGTCTGTACAATTACAAATCGGTTTTGCAGTTATTGTCTAGAAATAGCCCTGGTTTTAGTCAGTTGTATTTGTATTGAGGTTATGATGGAAAATGGGTATGCTGTATTTGTATTAAAATACACTGAGATTCAAACTGATGTATAGCTTTAATAGAAATACTTTGCAGAGGAACCTCAATGTCCTAATTACATTCTCTCTCCCTACCTTTAGTGCCTTTACTTTCCCGAATTCTGCCTTCTGATGCATGTAAAATACACAAACAAGGTATAAATATCAGGTAAGTACTGATTTTACAGTGTGTGTTATCTAAGTTGTAAAGACCCGCATGTTAGTGAAAACGCTGGATTCCAGCATGGTCTAAAAGAAATCGCTGAGGAGTCTGCGAATGTTTGTGAAACAGCATTGTGTTTGGACATTGGCGTTTAGAGGCAAGAAGTGATTTGAACTTCAGACTGACTGTTTTTCTCTATTGATCTGAATTTAACTTCAGCTCCTGAGTCACTTAAAATATAAAGGAAAAGCAGTTAAGCTGTATAAGGCTTTATCTACCAGACATGACAATGATTAACTGAAAAATAGGAATTAGATATTTTTAACGCAATTTCAAATAAATGAGCTTTCAGTATTTTGTGGAGAAATGTTGCTGCTCCAGTCCATGTAGTTAAAAAAGTGGTGTAGTTTCTCTTTTTAGAATGCTTCGTGTGACAGATTCACAAACTCAACAGAGTGCTTCCAGGAGTCTTTCCAAGCTCAGCTCTTTAACTGGTTTAGTTTGGGGTTTTGGATTCAAATGTCTTTTCTGTCTTTTTCTTTAGGTTCCAAAGTTTAAAACAAACAAAAAGTCGAGAATATGATTCGGAAGGTTCAATTTGTAGAAAATTTTGTTCTGTTAACGCTGTTAGCAGAGGTGTGTGAACTGACTTTTGAGGTCGAATTTGAGTCTGAGACCATTTTTTCCCTTCTCATGTCTGTGTGCTCTGCTTGTATGAGACTGGGAGTTAGGAGATTGGCACTGAGTAGAAATAGCTACAGATTCTTTCTTGAAATCAGCGGCCAATATATGATAAGTATTAAGCAATCACCCCTTAGAGCTGAAGCCGTTGCTAAATTCAGGTTCTTTAAAGATCTTTGTTAAAGAAGTAAATATTCTGGCAATAACAGATATGAATTGCTAGAGAGATCTTTGTCCTTGGCTCTGTCTTCTAGTTATTCAGGTCAGCAGAAGCATTTCTTTTGTGTTGGTGAGGGGGGAAAAAATAGAAATAGCAACTAAAATAAGTCAAATAAAAAAAAATCACTCTGTTTCTTAGTCCTCGCCATAATTTGGGTCATGTCCTAATATTGTTACTCAGATCAGTGGCGGCTTCTTGTAGAAGAGGGTGCTGATCACATGGAGTAGTTGTATTTCTCAATGTGTAGCACATACTGGCTATATAAGTTCTGTCACTTCCTCATGCTGGCAGTTTTGAAATCAAGTTTTCCGAAGAAAACTTTGCCTTTTCCTATGAAGTTAGCATAAGAATAGTTTGGAATGCATTTATAATGGGAGAGATGTTATAATGTGAAACTTACTAATTGTTAATAGCGATTTTATTTTTTTTTTACTTATTTCTGCACGCAGGCTTCACTTATGAAGTATTCTATGAAAACTTAGGCCTTGGTGTGTTTTGCTGTGATTAAAAAAAAAAGCTTCTGCTTGCAAACTGAACTTACTAGTGTAGTTGAGTGTTTATGGGTCACTTCTTTTAAAGTCTTGGTATATTTTCACAGGCTGGACACAACTCTCATAGACTTTACCGACATGAAGTGCCAACGAGGGGATTTAAGCTTCATTTTTAATGGTGATGCCGCACCCTCTGAATCTTTTGTAGTTTTAGACAATGAACAAAAAGTTTACCAGCGAATACATCATGAGGTAAAGATCTGTGTGAACGTGGGGTGTGAAATACCTCAAGCTTTTACTTCACGTCAGAGGTCTGACTTATTTTATTAATCAAAACGTGCCTCTCAAAAAGGCTCAAACAAGCTCCAAAGAGAGGCAAACCAAATAATTTTTTCTTCAGTTGTTACAACTTAAGCTGTACAGGTGACACAAAATTTTGTTATGAAAACCAGCGCTTTTGAATACAGACTTCTAAGTGAGGAAAAAGCTAGAATGTGTATCTTTTGGAAAAATCTCTTCTCATTCTGAATAGGCAAATATGGTTTAAGTTATGATGCATGCTACTTTTAATCTTTCTGGTGGACTTAATTTAGGTGTCCTCAGGTGGGTTTTCAAACTTGCTTGCCACTGCTTTGCATCCACTTAGTCACTCTGTGGCCAGTTTAGTTGTTAGCAGTGCAAGGCTATGACTCATTGGACCCCTTGTATTTAGTCAAGTTTTTAATTACAGCTTTATCCACCAATCACTTAAGCATGTGGATCTGTGCCTGTGGAAAGGGTGTGGCTGCTGAGCTCTGGATAAATCACACTTTGGATGCTTTATTTGCTTTCATATTTAAGATTAAACTATTTGGTAACCATTTGGTCAGAGCTTCTATAAAATAGTTTAAAAATTCAGGAAATGCTAGTTCTTGGAAAAGTTCCAAAGGAAAAGTTTACTGATTTTATTATTTTTTTTTTAGAAGTAATCATTATTATTAAGTTCTATTCAGTATTTGGGAATTTTTCTTCTAGGAATCTGAGATGGAAACAGAAGAAGAGGTTGACATTTTGATGAGCAGTGATATTTACTCAGCAACATTATCAACCAAATCAATTACCTTCACACGTGCCCAGACGGGATGGCTTTTTCGAGAAGACAAAACAGTAAGCTGAAAGAAAGTTTCACGGACTGCATTACTGGAGACAAAATAGTTCAGACAGCCTTATGATGACATGGTTGGGAAGAAATGCTAAGTAAAAGAATAAAATGTTCAGGATGGAGGAAAAATGTCTTCCCCTACCCCCTACAATTGTCGCTAGTTTGACCACATAGAATATATGTGATGGACTGCCTTCATAAGAAAAAAGTAGCCTGGAAGAAGGATAAGAAACTGTAGCTATTGGGCAGAGGGGAGAACAGATTGTACTGAAAATTACTTTATTGTAGGAGTATATGGTCTCTGCAAATTCATTCCGGGGCGTACAGTAAGGATTCTGTGCGCTCCCGTGTCAGAGAAAGACTGCGGTACAGTCAGTCTGACTGCAGTACCAGTTCTCAGCTGTAAAAAAAATTGAAAGGGCCACCGTCGTAACTTCTTTGAGTAGGAAATTGCTGTCTTGCGACTAGCTCTGAAGGATTTTGTTTTCATCTGGATCTGTTCAGGTAGTGCCATTCATCGCAAGTTTTCATCTGAGTTAGTGTTGCAGAACTTTTTTCCTTTTGAATACCAAATCCATATTCTACATGTGTAAATTATCCTTTAACACAGCTTGCTGTTGAAGGGGATTTTAGTCAGATTTCCCTTGGCCACTCTTAAATTCTTAAGCAATATTTTCTGTCTTCAAGTTTCCATTGATAGGAAGTATCTGGTTCTGATGGAGTTCTTGTGTTTGTGCTGTACATACCTTACTGGGTTTGTCCACTGATAAGTCGTGTGGTTGGCTGTGTAAATTACATTTCAATCCTGAAGTAATCTTACTGCACTGAAGTGCAATTATTTGGATATACAATAATTTAAATGTTTTTATTTTATCTTCTGTGAGTCATTAATGTCCAATTCCTTTTGTGCAGGAAAGAGTAGGAAACTTTTTGGCAGATTTCTACTTGGTTAATGGACTTGTATTAGAATCAAGGAAAAGAAGAGAACATCTCAGTGAGGAGGATATTCTTCGAAATAAAGCTATCATGGAGAGCCTGAGTAAAGGTGGCAACTTAATGGAACAAAATTTTGAGGTATACTTAAGTAATTCTTCACAGTATGTGAATTTTTGCATAGGAGAATAATCTTCCACACCAGTCATTTAGCAAAGTCTATAGATAATGTTTTTACTCTATATTGATTGTCTTAATTTTAAAATAATAAATATGACCTACAAGTATAATCAGGGTGAGATGTTAATGAATTATCCTGATTAGTGCACACATTGAGGATTTTCTGTGATTGTATGGGATATTTCAGTCTTAATTTGTCTCGTAGTAAAAGATGATGGTTTTGTCTGTGGCAAATCACTTTAAGTTCTTTAGACCAGATGTTTATTGTTTAGAATGCCTTTCTGGTTTTCTTTTCAATTGGGTTTTCCTTTAGATTCATTTAAATGGATTAAGCCTGTTATTATCACCATGAAATCAAGAGCTATTCAGAATGAGCCAGACATCGTCTGGGGACACACATACAACCTTTTAAAAATGATTAATTTATTTCTGTATTAGCTTGTGCTTTATTACTTGTCATTCAGACACTTGAATTATCTTATTAACTGGTGTATTAAAACAGCCAGCTTCTATGTAAAATACAGTTTGAGGCCAAATGCCTAAATGGAGACTATGAGAGCTGGAGATGGAAAAGCCCAGTGGAGTATCAGCTACAAACTGGATAAACTATATTGCTGTCCTTGGTAGAATTAAAGTACAGTTATATCTTTTGAATGGCAAAATTCTAAGAGAATGTAAGCAAAGGTAAACAGTTAAGACATGTTTTTCTGAACAGCCTGTCAGACGGCAGTCACTTACTCCGCCATCACCCAATACAATTACATGGGAAGAGTACATATCTGCTGAAAATGGAAAGTAAGTATTTTTGTTTTATTGACATTATCTTCCATAGACACCTTTAGATTATTGGTTTGGTGTTGTGGGGTGGGGTTTTTTTGTGTTCTCTAGTTTGTGGGTGCTTTTTGCTTATCATTTTCTGGGGGCAGGGGAACATTGGGTTTGATGTCTCAGATGTTTAACATTCTTCACTAGGCTGGCTAGGAAGCTGATACCTGTATCCGTAAACAGTATTATTGCATCAACTGGTGATAAAAATATTGGATGGGCATCAACCCGATACCCATGGCTTGACATTTAAACATTCTGAAAATATGCATACTTAAGCTGCCTTTTTTAAGGAAGATTTTCTAGCAAATTCATTGCTGTAATTCATTTATCTTTACTTACGATAGTAATAAATAATCCACTTCACCATGTTTAAAATAAAAGTTTGTGATTTAATGAGGCTCTAGTGGCAGTGGCGGTGTACAAAAATGCACACTTCTGGAATACAAGGACATACAGATCTCCTGCTACTGGTTAGATCTTTGCAAGATACTCTCCTCTAGGTGTGTAACTAGCAAACAGCTATAATTTAAATTAATTTACAGTAGCTTCACTTGTAGAAGATGCAAGCAGTTGAGTTTATTTTCTAGGACTGCATGCTGTCTAGCTGTTGAATGTAGAAGGACCAAAAAACGTATTGAGAGTGTCAATAAAAGTCCTTTCTCCAAAGATATTGGACTAGCCTATAGTCAGATGTTACCAGGGAGTATGATGATACTACAGTACAGGCTTACTAAAAAGGCACATGGATCTGTGTTAGTTTTTTTCGGTTTTCTAACTAATTTAGTTTTTAATGTACTTGAGAGAGCATCAATATTCAAGCAGAATAAATAGGTTATGCTTGAACAGCTATTACTATTGGGACAGACATATGTGTGTAAGATTTTGCTTTGTTTAATAATCTGATTGACTGAAAGGAGTTTAATAGGAAATCTAGGTTTCTAGCTAATACAAAGCAAAAGAGGAAAAGATTTGTTGTCTTATTTGTTACCTGTCTGTTCCTCTCCTATAACAGAATTTTCTGTCCTGTGTTTTCCAGTGTTGCTTTCTATGGATAGTAGAGTAACTTCTCCGGTTACTCTCAGATTGTTTCATATTTTAGGCTGAAAGCAAATTAACCTTTTCCTAGTTCAACTTGATACTTTGTTCACAAACAGACTATTTTAATTAACATCGGAGATCAGCTGTATGTATTTCTGGGTAGTTGTCATGTCTTTCTATAGTGTTTATTAATATAAAGTTTATGAGGAATTATTTGAAGGTTTTTCTCAAGTTGTTTCCTTAACTGTTTTTGTCTTGTCTCCTGGTTTAGCAGAACTCATAGTAATCTAAATTAAGATGGTTCCTGACTAATCTTTACTACGCACAGCTTTTACTTTTGAAGTATTTGCCTTATTGTAGGGATCCTTTACTGACGTTTTCAAACCTGAGTCTGTCTTCCTTTCTTTAAAACCAAGGTTTCACTGAGAGAAAAACTGACTCTGTCTTTCTCCCCTCCCTTACAGAGCTCCTCATCTGGGTCGAGAGCTGGTCTGCAAAGAAAGCAAGAAAACCTTTAAAGCCACGATAGCTATGAGCCAGGAATTTCCCTTAGGAATTGAATCGTAAGTCAAAATTACTGGCTATGAATGTTGTTTACATATAGGAAACGTTTTAATGTGTTTATGAACTGCAAAATTCTTCATATCTTCAGATATGGGAATTTGGCAGTTTAAAATCTGTGAATGAAGTCATGCTGCTAAGCAAGTAAACTGTTACAGTGAGAGACCTGAGTGCTGGTGTGCCTGTTGTTGGACAAGCCCAGCGCTTATCTTACTTGATAAGACCAGAGCTTTGTCCAGGTTTATCATTAACTCGTCACAATACTGATGTGCCTGATTCTACAGAATTCTAAAACATTTTTGCCCGTAGCAAGTTTTAGCACAAAGTTATGTCCTGTAAACCAACACAAAACCATGTCAGGTTCCTTACGTCCATGGAGAAGAGGGTGTGGTACTTTATGCTTCAGTCTCTTGTGTAAAACGAGGACAAGAAACTAGTATCTTGATGTTTGTTTGTACACCTATGGTAATACGATATGGATCACTAAGAACTGAGTGTGAGGATGCTGGTACTGAAGCTTTAAGGAGATAGATACATAAGCATGATGTAATTTTTCAACTCCTTGTTTATCACCTTGCTCTTTGGGTCATGCTTTTCTAGAGGGAAAGCTTGTGAAACAAGAACTTGTAATGAAATCTGTTTTGCTTTTCAGATTGTTGAATGTTTTAGAAGTAATTGCACCCTTCAAGCACTTTAACAAACTTAGAGAATTTGTTCAAATGAAGCTTCCACCAGGCTTTCCTGTAAAATTAGGTAAGATGACTACAACGACTCCTGTGGCTTTGTATTTCCAAAATGTGTGTACTTACTCATGCAGTATGTTCAAAACTTCTGCTGAATTTTGGAAAAGAACTCTCTTACTTAAGAGTGTGTTGCTGTAGATTCCAGAAGAATGTAGTTAAGTTAGTGGAAATAATGTGAGGTAGGAAATCTGCAGCAAAAGGTGAATATAGTCCTAGTCAGGAAGAGAGCTCTGTAATTCACATTTTCCTAATGCTAGGGTCTTGCTCTAAGAGTAATGTAGATATGCTCAATTATGCTTGCATTAAAGGATGATCTCAGTCATGAGTTAAGTATTTTGTAGCATTTTCGTATTTATTTTTCCTCAAGGATTACTGGTGATATATTTTTCACTTACAAATAAATAGGAAACTATTACACTTCTAAGAAATGGAAATGTGTAAAGCAATTTATTCGTGGTATAGGTTATTACAGCATAAACCGCCAAAAAGTAGTAGTACCTTTTCTAAGTGTTACCAGATTTCTTGCATACTGGTAAACTGTTTACGCTAGACAATTCTGACTGGACTATATTCTACCTCCTATGACATTTGCACAGCTCTGTTTATTGAGGGTTGAATTTCTGCGTAGCTCATTCAGTTAGTTCATGGGCAAGCCAGTTTTATTGAGGATAACTCTTAAGTGTTCAACCTCAATTCAAATTGGAAAAGGGTTATATTTTAAAGCAAACATTAAAAAGGTTCGTCTTTTCATGTCGATTTGCTCAACTAAAGCCTATGTGTAGCAAGGTTATTTTGTCTTGTGCCATCTTCAGGCCAGTGTCCTCTATTTTAATAGATCAAGCTGTATGTTCACAGCACCTTGGTTTTGATGTTGTCAGTCTGCGTCAAGAAAGGAAAACCACTGAATTAATCATACTAACAGTTTTTTGAACGGTGTATTGAGTTTGGTATTGTTTCCGTGCTCAGGATATCTGAATATATTCTGAAATAACCTCCTTTAAGAGCTTTGAATTGCCGTTGTATAGAATACTAAAGAAGCTTCCACATCTTTAGCAAGCCTGGAGTTACAAATCTTTAAGTAGCAGTTGGTAATTATTGGTAAGCCTGTATTTCTTTGCTCTTCATTGTACCGTTTTGCTTCCTATCTAGATATTCCTGTATTTCCCACCATCACAGCCACTGTGACTTTTCAGGAGTTCCGTTACGATGAATTTGATGAATCCATCTTCACTATTCCTGATGACTACAAGGAGGACCCCAGCCGTTTTCCTGATCTCTAACTAAACTGGAAGGTTAATGGTGAATAACAATACCAGCGTACCGCAGTGAGAGCAAATGGATGCAAATAGCTTACAGATATAGAAAAGTGGGTCATAAAGGAAGGGATAAACTTAATAATCCAGAAGAAAAGGGAACATGCATCAAATGACTGGTGTACTGATACTCACTATAATGGGCATCTAATCTAGTTCCTGATTTACAGCAAGTCTCCTGACGCGTCGTTCACACTTTTATACATCCAGTACTGCAAGCGTGGTAGTCTGACACCTCGATGACACTGAGAATACGTAACAGCTGTGAGGACTATCATTCGTTTTTAAATTTTTTTACATTTCTTGGTGATACAAAAAGCACTCTTGGACCATTAGCGTCAAAGTTGAAATGTCTTAGCTGGATATTAGCCCTATAAAACATCCCACAGTACTTCAGATGACCATATTATATTCTTTCAAGCTTTGTTTTCATGAATTGTAAACTATGTATCATTATGTATAGTTCAGTAATTTGAATGTTAGTTGAACGTATATTAGAAGGAATGCATTTTCTGTAGACGAATGAACCAAATGGTAACCATTAAACACTTGCATTTTCATACTGCAGTACACTTCAGAAATAGCATTTGCTCTGCAGGGAATAAGGTACCTCTTCTAGCACCTTAGTGCAATCCATTGTGGTGCTACCCATGTCTCTGAATCCTTCATTTCTGCACTGAGCTGCTTGTTAATCTTCCTTTTGTTGGCTCTGTGCTTAACTTCTCTTCATCACACTGGCTTGGAAGTCCCTGCTGCGTCCATGATGCTGCGTTGGCAAGCATGCTCGGAGGTTCATGAGCTAAAATTACTACTTTTCTTTTTTCACACTCACTTAGGAGACTTGCTCCGTAATGGTTGAACATCAGTGGGGTTATCTTGTATTTGTATTCAGCAGCCACTCGGAAACATGGGATGCATATAAAGAGTTAGTAGAACAATAAGCTCAAGCATAAATCTTCATATAAGAAAAAGTTTCTCTTGAAGTTAGTTTAATTGTAGTGCACATTGAATAGGGCTCACATTGGAAGATTTTATTTGCAAATGCTTAGGATTGTTTCCGGATTAATTTCCTTCCTTTTAATATCTCGAATAGGTAGGCATTTCAGTACTCTGGCTTCGTGAGCTTATTCTCATTCCAAGTGGTTCCAGTCTCCTAATTTGACAATAATCCAGCTTTTTGGTTTGTTAGAAAGAATTTGTGCAAAGGCTAATGGTGCTATTTGTTTGTATTAAGAAATTTAGATTAAAGTGCTGTGGTGTAATTGTACAAAAATGTAAATATTTTCAAAATTATATTCTTTGTGCACTGTAGTTAAAACTTTTTCTGGAAATCAATAGAGTTAAGTATCAAACTTTATAATAAAGAGTACCATCAATGCTTAGTAAAGGTAACCAACCTAACTAACCGTGCAGGTGATAAACAGAGACGGCCTATCACAAGGCAATAAAAGCTGACTTGTCAGGCACATCGACAGAACGTGGAAATACATGTCTGAAGCAGACGTTCTTTAAAAAATTCTGGAATCCGTCTGTATAAAACCCAAAGAGGCTGCTCTAGAGAAGTACAGAATCCACTCCATCAGTGGAGTCCTAGTGAATCACTATCGGCAAAGTACAGATAAACTGAAAATCAGAAGTTGAGGTTGATCCTCTTCCAGCATCACTATAAACCTGCAAGTTTGACAGGTGAGTAACGTTTACTTTGCAGGCTGTGATCGATACACTGGAGTTATTAATTCAAAATCAAATTGAAAATAAAACTATAGGGGGGGGAAAAAGCAATGGGAAATGTAGAATTGTAACTACTTCTGAAGTACTGTATCAGTAGCAGATGTTGAACATTCGGTAGGAATGATAGAACTTGTTCTTCCAAGTCATTATGAATTCCTAGTGTTTTACGTCTGTGGTATAAATTGACACCCACCTCGTGCTCCTCCTTAGACACAGCTGCTATCCTTACCGTGAGAGACCAGGCTTGAATGTATGTAGAGACTGAATTATCCTGTCGGTGCTGGAGGTCAGGATTAAACGTCAGTGGGGCCAAATACAGGTTTCTCCTGTCGCCCTCTTTCACAGGTGCCCGTTGCAGGGTAGAATGTTTTGTGTAGTGCTGCTGGATCGGGTCTTGTGCCGGGGCTGAAACTGAAGTGGGTGCAGGTGCCGTACAGGAGTGCCGAGTTGCTTGGAAGTGTCAGCAAATGCAGAACTTTTCTCCCTACGGTGAATGTTAGAAGTCAGTTTTTTCGGTGTTCCAGGGAAAGAACCATGTGTTTCATATAACTCTGCAGTTTTGGTTATTCTAAATTACATCACAGAGCTTGCTGATGTAGGAAGGCGAACATGTAGCTGGAGCTACATGGTTTAGGCAATACAGCAACTGCAATGGACTGGATTCTAGACTTAAAAATCTTTAAGAACAAAGCTTTTTATGTAGCCTCACGTGAAAACATGTATATCTCCATCTGCCTACAGAACAGCCCATGTCGTCTTCTGGTGGCAAATGAGGTGTCTGACTCAAAGCCTGCTGCAGTTTGTGGAAATGTTGTCTGTGATTTCCATGGACTCCGGCTGCAGATTTTGTGGGTTTTTTTAACCTTCATGATTACGCAACTACTAACTTTGATATGTTTTAAGATTTGCAGAAACTTTTTATAGTGGGTTGCTATTGTAAGGCTTGCTCTAATTGGGAGTGTCAGCAGAGAAGAGTGGACACAGGTTTGGTTGACTGTATCTTTTTACATTATTATGGTGAACATACCCTGCTCCTTCTTTCCTTCTTACTGTGGAGCTGAATGACCTGACTCCAGCCAGGTTGTCCTCTCCAGTTCAGTGACTGTGTTCAGACTCCTCTGACAGCCTCATGAAGTAAGACTCGGGGAACTGTCTCTCGGTACATTTCCTTCCAACTTTGGGTGATGTGTTTTCTGTCTGAAACATTCCTAGTGATGAGTTTTGAAACTTAAAACATGGGGACACTTGGGGCATGGTTTCCTGACAGATACGCTGCAGAAATCCTCATTAGCGAGCATGATGTTAGGCTGAGCCTACCTTAGGGACTTGCGTCTTGGCACAACTTTAACAGTCCACAGGCGTGAAGAGATGTGATCCTGGCAGCGTAGCTGTGCTGGTGCAGTTCTTTAGTGCTGACACTGTCCACACTGAGAGAAATGTTTTATCCACTATCGTTTGTTTTGCTTGCAAGGGGTTTTGTGCTGTACTGACAGCGAGAGCGTGTTTGTCGGTGTGGATGTGTCTGCACCGAAGCTTGGCCAGCGCTGTGGATGGGTGAAGTGTTTCTAGTATAGAGGGAGCCTTAGTCCGCAGCTGTGCTGTGGGCACCGGTGTCCTTACCACTTGCGATCTCCTGTTCGGATATCTTTTGGAAATTTGTTTTTTCTAGCAGGATTGATCTAGCAGAACTTCATTTTTGGTTTTCCCCTTGTCTTTTCCTTAAGACCATGTTGGGTGTTAAGGGAAGGTTTGGTCCCCTGTAGAGTGAATACATATCCACAGTGGTTTTACAGAGGTTGTCCCATCACCGCTGCGCAGCAAGAAACACGTCAGCTTTAACTTGTTAATTTGACTGGTGCACGTGTAGGGAGTTCCACTGCAACAAGATACCCTGGAATGTAAGAATACTAAAGAACTAAAACCGCCTTTCTGGATGCAGCAGCCGGGGTGTGCAGTATCACCCATGGTTAAGACAAGCGGGATGAACAAGGGGGTTGCACAGGTTGGGTAAGAATCACTGTACTAAGATGGGCATTGGCACCCTGCTGCTCTTTGAGGTGAAGCTGACAACGGTGCGAGCGACACGCGTGGAGGAGGAAACCTCAGTACCAGGGCTGTGGGAGAGATGCCTCAGTTCAGAGCTTGGGGCGTTGGTTCTTTCTGATCTCACCACTTGCTTTTTTATTTTCTGATGGCTGTGAGAGGTTTTTTTATGAATAAGTATTAAAAGACAGCCATTAATTTTGGTAAACTGAAATAAGAAATTGTTGCAAAAGAATTCCTGGGGTTGTTTCTTAACCAAACTGTCTTACTGGTCTTCCAAAATATTGCTTTAATTTGTGGCAAAGGGAATGCGTTTTTTTTTCCTTTCAAGGAGCTGCTGTTGTAGTCACTGTACTCACTTTACTGCAATTCTTGATTTATGTATTGAAATGATTTGTTACAAAAAACTCTGGATATATTTGTGCTGGAAACCCACCTTGTTAAGTTGATATTCAAAGCAACTGTTTTTTTAAACGTATTTGTTCTTGATTTGTAATTCATGCAAGGATGACTGCATTACTTAATCTGTATTAACAAATTTCCTGTAATGCTGCAGTTTCACATTTATTTTCCTTACAATTTGTAATTATCATGGAAACAATGTCACTTCTTTGCATTTTACTAGTTGTCTCGTCCATGTTTTTAACTTACCTTCACTAATAGTAATTTTTGGTTGTATCATTTGTTAGAATAAAGACCAAAATATGCTGTTTGTTTGATTCTGAAACTGTTCAATGTGAAAATCAAGTTTTAGCTCTCCTGTCACAGTACTTTTCAGGATATTTATACACTGTGGACATGCAGCTCTGAGCAGGGATTCGATCTGAGGGGACAAGCTCACGCTGCCACGTTCTGCAAGGGCATTTTATTGGTCTTTTTTTAAATAAAATCCTGCATTTTCATTGGAGACTGTTCTTTACCCTCTGTAAAGCTCCGAATGTTATTAGACTGTCTAGTACACAGTGGAGTAGCAGTGGTGGAAGGACAGGGGCAGTAGCTCTGGCATTTACCTAGAGCGAGGGCGGCAGCAGTTTAGGAGTAGTTACTTGGGAGGGAGGGAGGGAGGGAGACCTTTCAAGCTTGCTGACCTGTGTTCAGTGATTACAAGCATCTTATCTCGGAAATCCTGAAATGCATTCATTTAAATAACAAGATATGACAACTGGTCATAACAGCAATCTCTCAGAAGAACTGGGGGTGACTTGGAGAGCAAAACCTGGAACTTCAAGTTTCACTTTGCCTTGTGGAAGGTTTTTTGGGTTTTTTTTTTTACTTAGAAATTGCTCTTCCCTCCTGCAAGCATCAAAAGTTGAGCTTGCAGAGCAGAGATCAGGACATCCCTCTAGAGTTAACGATTTGGTAACTTTTAAAATCTCAAATTTGTAAAGGGTAAGGAGAACTCGTGGTTGGAGTTACAGAAAGTGCTTGAAACATTACCAGTTAGAAACAAAAGATTTTGGTAAACTGTGCAGTTGGAGCCTTTATGTTGCTACCACACACCATTAAGTAGTGTGGGTAGCTACAAGCCTGGCCTTGGCTGTGATGAAGTACTTTTAAAGGGTGCTAGGGTCTTTCCAGATTGATGCCTGGGAAGGTACAACTGAGCAAGACACTTTTCTTTTGCATACGGTAAGTCAGTCACCTGTGTATGACGGCCCAACGACTGAAACAGAAGTCTGCAGCGTCAACAGCAGAACATAACTTTTTCCATCCGATTGTGCTCCTTTGTTCTCATGAAACCTGTCGTATACCTTCATTCCAAATGAAATACTGCAGCATGAGCTGTGTGCTGATGGGTACCTGAGAAGTTGGAACAAAATCACTATCGGCATTTTTAGTTTCATTTTAGAGGAAAAGAGGTCTCGTTCCTCAAGGTCACCCGCTTTTGGCCACCTTGATGCTGATGTGCAAATGGAACAGCTGGCATGAAAGCTGAAATCTGACAACAGCAAACATAAGGCTGATGCATTACAGGCAAAAATGAATCCTATTTGAATTTAAAATGTTTTGGGTTTGAAGAACTCTGGTAGCAGAAACAGTAACTACTGAAACATCTAATACAGCACAGGCTTTCATAACTGCAACCCACAAAAGAGTATTATGCAGCTGTGGTTCCTAGCTGGCATGTTCCAACAACTTCAGGTTTGGTCTAAAAATAGTTGCCCCTCTTTGGTTGGGGAGAAACACAACCACATCCCCTTGCTCTTCAGCTCACAATTAGCCAGTTTTAGTTACTCTGCATCCTCTCTCTGTGACCCAGCTGACCAGTACTAATGGGTGCTGCCTCCACAGCCAACCGGTGCTGCCTGGTTCACTACAATTTAAAGTGGAAAAACTCCTGCAAGTTACCACTGTCAGTGAAATCCACCTGTGTGAATGCCAGAGGGCAGGAGCAGCTGCTCCTACATCAGGATTAAACTTCTTCAGTAACGCAGAGATGGTACATGACTTTTGGACAGCCTCAGCTCCAGAGGCAGGCGAGGCTATGCTCCCTAATAATTAGCAATCCAACTTCTAATTACTAAAATGAAGCTGTTCTTCCAGCTCAGTGCTCTAACTGCAACATGGCGTGTCTTGACGTGGGAGAGGAAGCTGTCATACAGGTTCAAGCGATGCAGGAGGGCAGTGGCTCATATGAGGAGGTACAGGCGGTTCCCTGAGCTCTGCGGGCTCAGCCACTATGTGCTCCGGCCCTGAAGGGCAACAAACCAAGACGAGGCAAGGTTGTGCGTGCACAATTAGCAAATGTGGTCTAACACCACACCCCTCTTTCTCCAGTGTGTATTTGGGCTTGGGCAGCCGGAGGTACACAGTCAGTACACAACACACACTTGGTTTGTTAGTAAAATCAACTAGAAACAACAGAACTTAGTTACAGATAGCCCTGGATCCACCATCTTGAGCTCAATGCCCCGACTCAGTCCTTCATCTGGGTCCTTCATTACAGCATGCGAATGACTTTCACAACAAGCCTAAGGATCAAGGAGGTTTTACTTTATTACTATAAATCAGTTTACGTTCTTGTACTTCACATACAGATATCTTGGCAAGAAAAAAGGCACATCTATGAAGACGTGGTGCGCCTTGTCCGTGTCTATTTTCGTTTTATTACAAGAACTATCACTCACTCTCCACTAGAAGTAAAAGCCTAAACTGGCTGTATGACAAGTATCTCTCTGTATTGACAAAATACTCAAAACAGTTGGCAAAAATTCACATTTCTACAAATTCTGCATATCTAAATGGCAAGTTCCACCTTGCCTGGGGCAGGACAGTTTAAAAAGGTGGTTTGACTCATCAGATTCAATAAGTTCAAGCACGACTTACAGCTTTGTTCCAAAAGTTACCAGCTTAAACCACTAAGTTTTTAGTTGACATTAGCAGCTCCTTCATACGCACAAAGCACTCGCTGCTTCCTGTTCCTGCTAGTCTTCCACTGCCATCCTGAAGGTGAGGTGAATGTTCATATTTCAATGAAAATACAAAAAATTTTTACAAATATGTATTTGTTTTTAAAGGTACTTGTCCCATAATACCTCTAGATTCCCATTTAAGCCCATTCCCTTCACTCCCCCCAAAAGTAAAATAACTTTCTTTAGCATAACGTACTTAACTAGAGCTGAAATGGCCGACTCATCAGCTCTGTCACTGCACTTACAGTTTTTGAAGAGACGGAGTTGTTACGGTCTTTTAAAATAGGCAGACGAAGAAAAATGTATACTCTAAATGAATGAGGTAAAGTTTCATACATTCAGTGCTGTAAATAAATACCAGTCGAGTTTTATAGGAACACGAGTATAAGTTTAAGGGTTTTATTATCAAAGTTTTGTAAAACAATTTCAGAAACTGTACATCAACATGGCACAGACTGTAGCCTACTTTTGTCTTTTTATCTGCACAAAAGTAAAAGCTCTTGAACTTCGGTAACTAAGAAAACAGCTTGCCTAACTACTTTGCATATAACATGGAATCACTGTGTGCATAAGATTACTACTGCAGTGACAGTAAACACAAATTTATTAGTTTATACAACTTGAGATCAAGTAAAAAGTACATTATCAAGTAGACTTGCTTTTAAAAGCGTACGAAGGTCAATTTTAAAATGCACTACCTTTTCGCAATGTATTCAGCTCATTAACAAATGAAACAACCTGGATTATGAAAACTGCACAAATCAACCTTTAATCACTGGGCACTCATCAAGCAGAGATTTTCACTTCCCAAGGCTCCAGAAGAAAAGCTAAGAACCATTACAGCTCGCCTGAGATGGATTTGAACCGACAGACTAAGAAAAGCCCTCAAAAAGGTTAGTGCATTTTAACTTTGTCAAAGCCAAACAAAACCCACCGGGAAAAACAAAAGAAAACAAACCAACCCCAGCCACATGGCTTAAAAAACCCCAAAACATAAAACTATCTATATCAGAATGCTTATTTTCAGTTGGACTGTCAATTTTTTTGTGTAGTCACAGTTAAGACCCTCAAGTAGATCCACCGTATGTTGTAGGATTTTAGAACATTTAGGATGTTTCTGCCACAATCAACATGCAGTCAGTGCATTCCCTATACTGCTCTATTACTGCAATGAATCAAATTCTAGAAACACTATCATAAGTGAGCTGATTTACTAAAGGAGATCATACAACAAACAGTCCATGCCTGCTGTAGATGCATGCAGCTTTTTTACTTTTGCTTGAAGCATCACCAAGTTAGTAAAAATTGCTTGGCTACGCAATCCCTTTCGGCCATAACAAGAATGGTTACCTTTCTAGAAAGCTTTTGACGTGAGTTAGTATCAGGAGATTTACAAACCATGTATAGCTTAAGAGCTGTATACATCTAGATTTAGGATTAACAAGTACAGCATAAAAGAATCACACAGGAATGACACTGATGCACGTCTGCAGCTCTGTTCACTGCAAAGGCAAAATTCAGTCACTCATATCCATGTCCTCTTCATGGTGATCATCCCCGTTTACTTTGGATTCCCTTGCTGAGTCTCCACTTCCTTTATCAGCAGCAGACTCCTTAACTTTAGGGGAGGAAGAATCTGCCATTTTCTTTTCTTCCTTTTTCTCCTTCTCACTGTCGTATCCTTGTTCTTCCTCATCATAATCCCTTGTGACCTGCTTTGCAGAGATAAAAAAAAAAAGAGTAAAACTTGCTTTCAAAGTCCCTGTCGGTTTAGGGTTAATACTACAGTGCAGGCAGTGAAGTTAAACACGTTTTTAAAACATACTTTCACATCTTTATCACTCTCGGATTTTCGTTCTCGATCCTTCTCTTTGTCTTTGCTTTTTTTTTTCTTGCTTGTTGACCGCTCCCTCTCATCTCTACTTCTCTCCTTGTCTTTATCCTTCTTTTTTTCCTTTTTATGTCTACAATGATAAAGTACATAGAAGAATGAAAACCACAATCGCACCATTCCATAACTAGAACGCAGACCGTGCCCAGGCTGTTACCCATAGCTCATTACAAATCTAAAGGGAGAAACAGCGGTGTGCAACTAAGATATACCATTCACTTCCAGAAAATAGCCCAACATCCCGATTTCTTAGCTCTGGATCAAACACCACCACCACAAAGCGAAGTCTGAGAAACGCTGTGCTAAGAACAGCAACACTATAGCGTTCTGTGAAGGAGCGCCTCAAGTTCCCCGTTCAGGGAGAGAGGATCACAAAATGCCCAGGCCCACCCCAAAGTCAGTTGACTCCGGTTGTACAGAGCCAAACGGGCCGGGAACTCTGGGTATCTCCCACTCCTCACCCCGGAACACCTCACATTTGGAGTGCTTGGGCACGAACAGAGAAGCTCTACGCTTGAAGCTGATTAAATTACGATAAAAGCAGTAGCAGGCAGCAGAGACCCACTGTCTCTCAAGACGACAACTTACGGGCTAGGTACAAGGAACAAACCAAAACACACACCGTCTTCAAAATTACCCCACTGTGATCTTTGCGATAGTTCACATCTTGGGAATTTTCCACCGAGACACTGGGGTTTTTTTGTTTGGTTTTTTGTTTTGTTTTGTTTTTAGCCAAGAGGCTTACTGACCTTCTTGGAGATGGGGACCGGGACATTTTCCTTTTAGGAGACCTGGGTTTTTTAGGTGACCGTGTCCCACTCCTGCTTCTTCTACGTCGTCTTTCTCTGCAGGAAAGAGAGATCAAAGCTTTTTTTTTTTTTAAGCTACAAATACATCTCTGGCTCCAAAACCAGCACTGCTCAAAAGGTAGTAAATACGTGTAACTCCAAATGAATGTTCACTATTAGCAGTACTGCAAAGCCCACACCGCTGCTGATCAGTAGAGGAAGTTGCTTCCTGTTCTGCCTCCACCTTCATGAACAAACTGCCAGCTTAGACTGTATGAGGGCTACTGACTCTTTTTGCACGCAGAAACAGAACAGTTTGTTCTTGTTAATATTGCAAGTTAATTTTGGAAGTTTTTTAGAAAAGAATGGCACACATTTTGCATGTATTTATTCCTTAAATCAGGAAAGGGTTTAACACTGACCTCAACGTATCATACTCCCTTTGATATAGAGCAAGTAGAAACTATTCTAAGCTCAAACAATACCTCCAGAAAATTACAGTATCGGGGGGAAAAAAAGCATCTTATAGACATAGGTAGAGAGAGTATACATGCATTTGTGCAGATACCCAATATATCCACAACAGAATCATCACCCTATTACGTACAAGAACGTTCTTTCTATTAAAGTGGATAAAGCATGCTGGAAACAAGAGACCAAGGAAAGCTCTCTTGTTACTCTACCTGCTTGTGCTTCTTGATCGTCTAGTTGTGCTGTAGCTTTTGGGGGGAGTTTTCGAACGTTTCTTTTCTTTCTCTTCCTTCTTTTTATCCCTTTTAGTAAAATACAGATTTTAAGTTTAAGTCACTTTCAAACTATCCAAGTAGCATTCACTACTTTTGCTATGTAGTAAAATGAATGAAGACATGATGACTACACTGGAGAGCATATACTGTTTAGTATTTCTGGGGCCAGTCACATTATATTAATGGAAAACAAAAGATTACAATTATCTACAGCAAAATAAAAGGACAGCTCTTTTACAGCCTCTGTGTACGAACAGCACAAAATCTGTGCACACTAACTGTGCACATGTACAGGGCAAGTGTAATATAATTCTGTAAGATGTTAGAAGAGACTGTGACTTTAAGAAGAGCCACTAGTTCATTTTACCCCAGGTGTTTTGTTTGTTTGTGGGTTTTGGTGGTGTTTTTTTTTAATTAAGCACCAAAATTTAATAATTTAACTTCTAGAAAATAGAATAGATCTACTGAAGCAACTACCTGGTTTTGGATGTGCTCCTAGACCTTCTGCTTCTCTCTCTGGAATGAGACCTTCTTCGCCTTGGACTTTTAGATCGCCTCCTGCTTCTCGATTTTGAATGGGACCTTCTCCTTGATCTGCTTCTTGACCGTCTACCAGTAACACATTGTACATGGGAGTTAAATATATGGAATTTGATATACTATTCAGAATCAAACTGCTCAGTGCTAATGGTATTGTAATGCACAATGATACAGAAAACAGAAAAAAGAACATAGAAAACAGCAAAAAAGTCGCATTGAGTCCACCAAGGAAATGGAAAAAGGAAGTGCACAAATGCTAAAAGTCAAAGAACAATGATGTTTCAATCAGCTCTCTTATTACTCTCCTTTTAAGAAAATCTCAGTCCTATTGTAGAGGAAAACTGGTAAGTCATGTTGAAACGTGAAGAAATTTTTAGAACACTAAACCAAATACAAGCCAATTACTGAATATGCGAATAGCAAAGAAGTACAAATGGGAAGGCCATAGTTAAAATGGCTTTGCACAGACCACTGGCACGCACTGTCTAATTGGAGTTGACAAGCCAATGGCATCAATCAGCCGTATGTGTTTCTGTTTGGGTAGGACAATATTAAGATCTCTAGTCAGGATATCCGAACAGACCTGATTGTCAGCTAAATCATAACCTAGAAAATGCTGGAAAAAATTTTGTCCCAGATACTTCCACTAAGCTGAATTTGTTGCACATGCTAGAAGCAAACAGCCCAACAGGTAAACATTTATGCAGATAAGTAACAATGCTCAGACAAGCCTCCTAGTACTTGTTTTTAAGACAAATTATAAATACCACATGAGCACACTGGAAAGAGATTGAAGAACGAACAAAGCTTTAAGGAACTATTGTAAAATGGACAGTCTACAATAGCTTAGGTGCTCATAGTAGTGAGGGCTGTGAAAAACCAAGGGTCTGTGCTAAGGTTTTTCTTATCTGACACAAGAAATAATTTATTGTTAAATAAAAACAGAGTCCAAACACTGCTAGGACTATGTGTCCTGAAGTTCTTTCTGCAGTAGCTAAAGGTATTTTTGAGGTATTTTGTGCTATCATCTCTCTCCAACGCTTTCTACAAAAACAGAGGTAGGCCTCCATCTCACACTACAGTCCAGCCAAATCACAGCCTCAGCTTTCCTCAGACCATTTGCATTCTTCCATCTGTCAGCCTCCGTGAGGGAAGTGTCACTTCCAAGAAGTACTTTTGAAGGGATTGTTTCAGCTACATGGGTTTTTTTTTTAAAGTAAATAAGCTAACTACCTGTGTCTAGATGAAGAAGGTGTCCTCCTCCTCCTTGAGCGTGACCTTGACCTTGAATGCCTTCGTTTTTCATCTTTTTTGTCTGGAGTTAAAAAGGAAAAGCATAGTAAAACCCCCAATGTTATTTCAGTATTCAAAAAGATTTTATAGAGGAAAGGAAGTTCAGCTTCATGCTATAGATATAAACAAGATAAAGAAAACCTAAGGAGTATTTTGACATTTGAAATTAAGGCTTATCTATCCGTTTCCTCAAAAGATGACACAAAGAATTAACACATGACAAAGACATGTATGTGACATAAAACCAACATAAAGTTTTATGCAGAACTGAAGAAGTCAGAATTCAGAAAATGTTTAATATAAGTCAGTTAAAAGATGATAGATGCAGGGCAGCTTAAAATGCAGCAGTTAAAAATCTCAGAGTCTCTGCCATTTTGTGGACTAAAGAATCTCCCAAATTGTTTTGAATTTCCCACAAAAAGCCTCAAGCAAAACAATCAGCACATTTTTCTGGTATATAATAGAGCTCCTGTTATTTTCTTTCCTGAAAATGATCAGGAGGCTGCAAAACTCTATTTTTAGTGTTCCAAGTTACTGTTTCTCAGATTTGGTGGATCTGACATTTGCGGATGAACTGCTGCATCTTGTTCTAAAATAAAATCTACCGAAATAAGCTACAAAAAAATTTTTAAAATAATTATTTACAAAATTCCACAGATCAGGAATTAAAAGAAGGGAAACCATCCCCAAGAACAAACATCACTAGGAGGTCAAGTGGTTGAGCCACTTGCTGTTTCCAATGAAATCTCAGAGGTGGCAGTATGAACTTCAAACAGGGGAAGCTCAAGCATTTCACAATCTTCCAATCGAGATGTGGGAAAAACAACAGATGATTAATTCCCTGCATCATTCTGCAGGACACATGCCGCACTCACACTATAGGACAATTAAAAACCTGTCAACTATAAATTAAGTCACTACAGAACATGAAAGCATTAAGCCAGTATTTTGCAGACCATCAGCTTTTATCATATACTACGTCAAAACTCCATCTTGAATTCAATGAGGTATTCTACTATTTAAAATTACCTGGCTCTATAGCAGCAGAAATTAATGACTGTGCTTCTCGTACTCTTTTCATAGCTTCTTCTATTTCTTTACTGGAGGTATCTGATTTCAGACTTGGTGACACAAGACCTGCAGCTACATGGTTCAACCTGGTAAATAAAAAAGAATTTTAGAAACTCAGTATTGACGAATCCAGGAAATACATGCCTCCATTGTCAGTTTGCAGCCTGTTCAAAGTCACTGATCTAAGTGAATCAGAATCTGCCTGTGTTCTGTTACCAGTCAGATAACAGAGTACTAAGTCTAGGATGTGATATCTGTGCTGAAAACAGTGGCACAAGATACTAGCACATACGGCTCTTAGAATTCCAGTAAACTGCAAATAGCAGGGAAGTTTGTATTGTCTTGCACAGATATGCTTCTAGTGACACTTTTCATAACATTTCTGTACAACACAATTTCAATTCTCATCACCTGAAAGAGCAACTCCACAGGAAACAGTATATTACACAGTAGAAAGTCCATTTCCAGTTTTCTAAGGCATACTGAAAAGCCTACAAACAGTGATGAAATTTAAAGTTCAGAAGACGTGTTCTACAAGGTGGCTTTGAAGCCAACCAGGTATACCCAATATACCTGACTGATGTTTATCTAACTCATTATCTTGGGTAACTATTTTGTTCCATCAGTTGTGCATTTCCTGCTTACAGAAACATCAATTTAATATAGAGAACAATATGCCAGAACAGTATTAAAAACGAACCAAACAGGGTTAGAAGAAGTCTACTTAGCTAATACAGCAGCAGGGCAAGCACACATCGATATGCTTTCCCGAGGCTGAGAGTTGAAAGAATTCTCTCCAAAGCTTCCTGTAATTTGCAGTGCAAGGGCTTTCTGAGGCAGATGTCGTTTCTTTGCATTTAGTATGCTTTTCATCTACTAATTTGTCTAATACCTTTTTTTCCAATGGCATATGCTTTCATCACCCTATTGCAATGTTATCAACAGCTTAACGGCATGTTAATTGCTACAATCCTTCCCTACTTGCTGTCCCCATGCCACATGATTTTGAATAAAATTATCCTTTTTCTGAATACTGAAATAAAAATCAGCAAATACTTGTGCTGTTATTTGCTCCCTTTTTCTACCAAGTAATAAGACATGCTGCCTTTTGTTATCTTTTGATAGCTGTAACATACATAGACTGTTATTACTGTCTTTTACAACAGTTGCTGGTCTCGGGTCACTCTCAACCATAGCCCTTTCATTTCAGCCTTGCAGGATGTAAGGTGCCAGCTGCACCTTTACATTACGGACACAGAAGTGACAAAAATGACATACAAAAACCTGAATTTCTGTCTCTAGCAAAATGAAATCCCAGAGATTAATCAGTGTTACTCCGTAGATGCAAGGCTGAATAATCTTCATTTCCTCCCCCTCTTCTCTCTACCACAGAAAAGAGTCTGCATAACATCCCCAAGACACTAGTTTTCGCCAACCTTAATTAGAACCAGCAGGACAAAGATTGTATACTGAATCACAACAGATATTCCCACAATCAAATGTACTGCAATACAAACATTTGTAAACACTGATGCTTACTTGGGATCCACTGTGCTCATAAGTTTTAGTAGTTGATCTGCTGCAAGAGACTGTGAGAAAAAAAACAAAAAACAACAAGTTAAAACCATGTTGGAAGATGTGTATGCTTAAGAAGATTATCTTCCCTGAATGTACCCTCAGCAGTGGCTAAAGCAAAAAGCCTCTATAGGTGAAAAAAACAAAACAAAACACACCCCAAACAAGTTATGGACGAAAAGGCATACTGTTCTGTTTTAAACCTTGCGGATGGTGGTGAGGGTGTGAACATCGCATTTCAGTGGTGCCTAAGTACTTTTGTTTTTTTCCACAGTGACCAAACATAGGTCCGTTCCTGGACAGAATCAAAGCACTTTAAAATAAAAATACACTTCTGGTATTCACAGGTGTTACTTCACTCTGTTACTTCAAGAGAAGAGCGACCTCATTAGAGAAGTAAGTTGCCTGTCCATGGGACATCCTCTATGTCAATTTATGAACAATTAGCAAAAGCTTCTTTGCTCTAAAAATTCCACAAAAAAATTGTATTTTACAGCTCTTAAGAAAATCCAGATATTATTACAATTAGTCACGTCCTGTACCAGTGGTGTATTAACAACAAAATGTTTAGTCCACACTAATTTTCTTTATACAGAGGCAGCCATGTGCTGAACCCAGTTTGTTAGAATCAGCTGGCTTAATGGACAAAGGAAACAATCCTTCACCATACCAAATTTATATTTTTCTAATATGCATTTATAGAATGCTTATTTTTTTTCATTTGTTATTTTATTATCACCATTATTTGCTTGTTACTACACATGGCATGCATAAAGAGAATGCTAAATGATGGATTTCTTAGCAATGCGTTAAATTATTACTACTTCTTGTACCTGTAAAACATGTTCTCTGTACAGTATTTGGTTGTTATAACTTTAATATAAACTCAATATTCTACTCACTATTACTTAGTACTTAAAGTCTTTTTTTATTCAGTTTTAAAAAGACTACAGTCTAACAAAGTCTCCTCGGTATTTTCTACAGCTACAAAATTAACAAGTCAAACAATTGGTTTTTTAGTGTAAGACAGGTTCATAGCTTGATAATGACACGTATTTGAAGTATTTCATTACTAGTTCCAAATTATTTTTTAGGTCCTTCCAGCATTTAATTTGATACTCCTACAGATACTACTTATTCCAAACAGGTGCTCAGAAAAATCAATCATTGGATTTTTCAGATAGTGGCTGTTAAACTGCTATCAATGAAAATTACTTTTAAAACAGAAAAGAGGGTAGCAAAAGAAAAGTGTTCATATATAAACCTGCTATGCCAAGAAACAAAGTCTGCATTCTGTAACAATTCTAGGAAGTTTAAAGAACCAGCAGCCTATGCAGACTACATTGAGCCAAGCCTTTAATAAAAAGTAGTATTTTCTAACACTTCTTCAAACCTAAGTATAGTATTTCCAGATCTTCAGCTTGTTATAAAATATACTGGCGAACATTAAGAGCGTCATGTATGCTAGTCAAACTACATATACGCTAGGGACAACAAAGAACATTTTAGAACGTGACATACCTGAGAGTTTAAGTTTGCTCCAGGAAGCCCAAGAGCAGCTAGGGCAGGATCAAGAGCAGGAGCTCCTAAAGCAGCTAAAGGAACAGCACCAATCTGTAACAAAGACAGCAATTAGACAAAGCCATATTCAGCTGATAAAAAGCTGTTAGGTGAAGATTCCCAAGCATCACACATGTGGAAACTTGAACTGGGTTTTACTTAGGCTTCTAGCTACAGGAAACATTATACTAAGGTCAGTGACAGAATTTTAGTTTTTCTTATTCAGGTATTCCAAAGCTTGGTATATGAAAGATTTTTTCCCTATAAATATTCCAAAATTAAATTCTGTTTCCTCTGCATCCCAACAGGTAGGAGGGGGGGGAAAAAAAAAAAAGAAGTAAAAAAAGTAAAGCATTCCACTACATCCAAGAAATAGTTTAAAATGAAATTCTTTTCCAGAGTTAAAATGAAAAGTCACTAAAAGTTTCTGAGCCAACTACTTCACGTCCAAATAAATTTAGAATGGAAATTAACATGTTTTATGTTAAAAGACAATATAACATTATTACATCTCTGCAAATTTCACAAATTTGGTGAAAACTGGCAAATGGGTTGAAAAGCTACTGGAAGTGTAAGTACGATGATGGCATAGATCTGAATTCCTTTAGAAATTAATCTCAAAGACTCATAAAAGAACCTAATTTTTTGACCATTTAAAGTGAGAAGATCAAAACATACACTGAAACAAAACACACAGTGCTAAAAACCACATGATCTTACATTAATCAAATGCTGCGCTGTTGCTACGAGGTCTTGATCTCCCTTCCTTCCTTCTCACTGCCTCCTTTCTGACTGCTCTGGCACCTGAGACTCATTTGTCAACCAATTCAACCCACTGAGCTGTCAGAGAACTTGTTTTTGTGCTGTCTGCATCAAGCTAACACAATAGTTCACAAAAGGATCTGATCAGCTCCAGAGCCAGCATAAAAGCAGCAGCAAGAGCACGTAGTCAAGAGCAAGGGAGCAGAACCTTCCACTTTTTGACAATGAGTTTTTCAGTTAGCTGATCTCTTGAAACTGTACAGGCTTCTCCGTGCAGTGTCAAAAGAAAAAGGCACATTCCCACACATTGATTTTGGTGAACACAAACTACAGCTCAAAATAATTTTTATCGGCTTAGATACCCAACTCCCAGTAATAGTCAAAAGGAGCTGACCATCCACCATGATCTTCCATAACATGGGTGTGTTAAATTCTACCATCAAGTGGATTGGGAGTAGGCTGGGATTCAGAGTGACAGAACTAAAATTAAGGTGGTTCAAACAACCATTTTCAGGAATTTATATACATACAGTTTTTAGTGAAATAAATCTTTAAGACAGTATTTGTTTCTTCCATTCCTTTCCTCAAGCTTCAAAGTTAAACTTTAGACTTTTCCCTCTACATACGGTTAAAGAGACCTTCTGAACAACTCAATGGCAAGTACATCTTTCATGCAATCAGAAATCATAACACAGCTTACACAAAGAAGAGCAAAGCACAAGCTGAAGAACCAGATTTGAGAACTGCAGAATTAATGAAACTTTATTCTTATTAATTTGCCTCTTGTACTTTGATTCTTTGTTCTCTAATAAGATACATGCTTTGACTGAAACTTCTTCCATAACGTCTTATTCTTACTGTTCATCTTCCACAGGAATTCTTGTGTATTTAGATAACGAGCAAATACAGGCTACAATTTTTTCCCCTCGGCTGGAGCATTAACAGAGGGTATCTCCACAGCATGTCAACTCCTTGAACTTCACGAATTTAAAATCTACGAGATCTCTACTGCTTGTCAAATCTGTCTGTAACTGTACAATGGATAAAAGAGGGATGAGAGAGAGATATAAACACAGGGCCCCTGAGATACCAGAAGCATCATATTAGGGAAATAGAAGTATCCCTTCTAGCAACTTATCACCGTTTTGCCACAATTCATATCAGATAGCTGTAACAATCCATCAAGGTATATAAACAAAAACATTCTAGGAATCAGCATTAGCACATCAGTCTATTTGTCCTGAATAAAACAACAGAAAGTAAGTTAGAATCTAACAGAATACACCTAATCGTTTCCCTTGACTTCAGTCTAACTGGAAAGCCTACCTGAGAAAGTGGGTTGGGAGTAGGCAGGAGTCCACCTCCAGGCAGCAGACCTGCCACAGCATTAGCTGGTGCCAAGAGAGACAAAGCCTTAGTCTCATCAGGAATAACTCCTGCAGAGAAACAGCCTTGCATTAGAATGCATTCCATTTTAAAGGCAGAAAATACACAAATACACCCAGAAAATGTCTCCCTGATACACCACCTGAGTTTGTTGAAAGTACTTATGTTGGCTAAAATACAAAGCTTGATGTCTATTAATATTTATCATTAATTTTTTTGTCAGAATGAAACTTCAATGTGTGAAAATTTGACTGTTCCTTTTTCTCTACAAATGGTTAAGTTTCTAGAGCAAAAAAATAGCACAATACACACTACTTTTTTGTTAACACTGCCAAGATTTCATCACCTGTACTCGATTTTTAAGTCATGAACCAAACGTAAGCAAGCACAGTCGGTTCTCCAGGGGTGTGCTCTCAACTTTCAAAAGCTGTTTTATGAACAACGACTCGTGTCGGCTGCTTCACTATAAAGCACACAGAAAAATCAAGATACACAAGACAAAAAAAGTTTGATTTAGGGGTTAATAATATGGTACAGTTCACTATGTTTTCTTTTACACCTACCATATAAATTTTGTAAAACTTAAGAGAAGGTATGGAAATATTTTTTGTTGAATCAAGCGTAGGGCTTTTGCTGACTTGTCAAATGAAAATGAAAGTCTCTGCAGATCTTCAAATACACGCTGTGTATGTGTGTCTGTGGGTGGATGGGTGCATACATACAGTATATTGCGGCACATTCCTTACCTGTGCAGTAAAATGCATTTGTTCCAATATGTGCCATGCTTATTGTACCAAGAATGCTGCTACATACTGCCATTTCAGAAGAAACTTCTGGCCCAAAATCTTGCAGCCAACTAAGACAAGTGTCTTATTTTACTGCCTGCTCTGCACATATAATTTTAAGGGTCCTACTATGAAACAAGTAATTATGTAGGTATTTTTATTCTATCCAACAGCAAAAGCCCTATACAGATGGATTAATTTGTTAATGTGCCCAAGCCCCCAAAATGAGAGTTCAATAAAACAATTTTACTATATATTTGCAAATACCAGTAGTGTTTCTGTAATACATATTAAGAAACTGCATCTCATCATAAAACATACAATATGTACAGGGCACTTAAGAGAAACTGGATAAGCTGCAGAAGAAAACTGTTGGGTGGTATTTTCAGCAGGGCCTGGTATATAGTTCAGGCTGAACCAGGGAAAAGAACTGTAAAACACAACAACAAAAAAGAAAAACCACTGTTAAATAAAGGTAATGGTTCCTTCCACCTATACTGAGAAGTGCCGATAATATAAACAAATGTATAATACACAGCACTGTTATCTTGCTTGTGTCATTGAGCTGTCATCAATTTAGATACCAAAAGTTATGGAGGGAGAGGGGGGAAAAAGGTCATTTAGATAAAGGGCATTAATGCATAAATATATTAACATACCTACAGAGAGATTATGGGGTAATTTTGCATGCAAAATTATGTCTCAGAGGATATTTATAAATTATATCTAAACATTTCAAATTAGTGCAACTACAACATTTCTGGCATCTAAATACAAATCCTCAGACTTATCTTGAGACACCTCATAGAAGATCTGCATCCATTAAAAAAAAAATCATGCATCTGATCCTCTAATTGTTTTTTAAAAAAGTATTTAGAAATAAATAAACTACAATTTTAAAAAAAGCAATGAGGCCCCTCACCAGTTAATTTTCATGCTTCAAGAGTTTTTTTTACTGCTGCTTTGTTAGAACCATGAAATACTGCATGAATGTGTAGAAATGAAAGAAAAAGAAACAGACAAAAGAAACAAACATTAACCAAAGAACCTAAATACCCCCCCAGCCATCTTTAATCTTAGAGTTCCTTCCAAATCTAGGAATATCACAGTGAAAATTACAAATACTAAACCTTACCGTAGACTTTGTGTATAGTTCTATAACACAAAGCAACAGCCAACACCAAAATGTCTGTGTATGCTAAAACTGGAGTGCGCTTGTGATATAGGGGATAATTATTGCACTAAACAGATAATAAACATTCACTTTAGTGACAGGCAATATTAATACAGAATTATCACAATAGAAAATAAAAGATAAAAGGGCCCAGTTCAGCACAGTAGTTAAGCATATGCCTGGCTTTAAGCACATGAGCAATTTCATTATGGTTTTAAGAATCTTGCTGTATCGTGCTTAAACAGCTTGTTGAATTGGGACCCTGGCAGTATGCATTTGCAGGGAAAACTATGCTCCAGTACAGGGACAAAAGCATATGATTACAAAACCAGGGGGCAGAACTTTATTGGCTGAACATCTCTTGTGATATGCCACATCATTATGCCAAAAACATCAACATTCTGAACCACTAGAACACCACAAGAAACAGCCCATGAGGAACTCCTTGATTTAAACAGGCCCATTAAAATATTCTACTTTATTAATTTCATTTTCTTTACGCAATCAGAACCAAAACTACTGGGCAGATTTCTCTATGTGCCAGATTTATCCACCATCAAGCACAATGGACAAAGTCAGACTGACAAAGAGAAAAATATTTTCATCCTTATTGGAAAAGTTAAACACTAACATTCTTCACCATGGGCCTTGGAGAATATTTCAGTACTAACTCATCATGCTTTAATATAAAGATGAGCACAAGATGCCTTCAACTATGCTATTATACCTAAACTAGCCAAAGCAGAAGCAGTAACTCAATGACAATTTCAGAACGTGTTCTGTACTCTCAAAAAGCAGCACGTCTCACTCAAAGGTCATGCTGCAGATTCCTACATTCCAGAAATTAAGCTTTCATATCTTTTAAGGAATACAAAGACAAGATAGCTCCCCAGGCCTCAAAAGACAGCCTACAACATTTCAATGTCTTGATTATAGGTCTGAACCCAGGCCATGTACCAGATTTATTACTGTAGTATGACTTAATCTGCAGAGATTTTATTTAATTCAAGCGATCTGGGAAAATCCATTATTTCAGAAGTAAATCAAGAAACAGTACAATGGAAATCAATTACTTCTAAAGCAAGTCTAGAAGAGTTTAATAAGACTTCTGTAAGAAGAGGTGTCTTCTCAGCACTTTGTTTTTAAGGTAAGTTCCAAAAACCCTGCTCATTGCCTTTCAAATTACTGTAACACCCTAAAATGTAAAAATAAAAAGAAGAAGAGAAAATGTAGTTAACAAGTGGTTACACCAGGAAAACACTTGGGGACTTGAGTGCTTGCTGGCCTTTAGTTAATGTCTAGAATCCCCTGTAGCTGCAGAGGACCCACTGTTTTTCAGTCATCTGGAAGGGCTTTGCATTTGCCTTCTCCACTACAAAAATCACACACACAAATAACAGAGAGAAGAGTTTATTATTTAGTGAAATTCTATCAAATATATCAAGGATGAACAAGAAAACTTGGAACAAAAAACTAGTACCAGTGCCCATGTGGCACCTCTTGGAAGAGCTCACTTTCAAATTAAACCATAATTATTTAAACCCTTGGTATACTGGACTTCACAATGACAGTGAGTGCCTTTTCAGGGAAGTTCCCAACTAAATGCAGTGGCAGCATATCTCAAAGAAATGTTAATCTACTCTCCCATGCACTCTTGGGGAGGGAGAAACCATTCTCATGAAGAGATTTACGCCTATGTGAAAGTGGCAAACAATTATTAAGCCAAAATTTCCTTAAAATGCTGACCTGTTTGCATAAGTCTGTTTAGGAAAATGTTTCATTGAGACTGATAAAGAGCAAAATTTGCAAATAATTCTGTCTAAAACGTTAATATTCTAAACTTAAAGACACACAAAACCAGTAAGAGGTAAACTTTCCACTTTCATTCAGTGTCACTAGATTAAAAAAATTCTTTAATCCATGGGCCAATGGCAATATACCAAGGGTTTCAAAATGTGAATATCTTATATGTTTGACATTTTATTAATCCTCATTTTTGTGAGCTATACTGGAATAAAATGCCATCATATGGTGGCTTCATAGGCCATTAAACAATTCACAAACCTTCTGCATATGGTACGACTATCAACGCTCTGTCAACGAATACAGTGTTTGTCAGATGCTGGGCCACAACTGCCGAGTCAGGATCATGGAACTTTACAAAACAGACACGCGACGAAACAGGCAAAGGAGAATCACTGAAAAAGAAAGAAATAAATTACTTAGATGGAAGCAAGTCTGACAGTATGAAACTTGTAACATCTATTGTCTCCCCCACTTTCACCAAACCTGGAAGTCACAGGGGACTATGGAAGAACGCGATTTCAGGTTTTGTATCGAACACCATTTTGCATGAGCACAGATATGAAATTACACTGCATGAAACCAATTCACTGTAAAATTGAAAAAACAGTTTTACTGCCTCATTTGTAATTGGACATTAACTCTATTATGCATAATGTATCTATGACCAGTCACCTAAATGCAAATTAAGTTTTCATGACCTGCCTGTGAAAAGGGAAGGAGACAAAGAAAAACTTTGCTCAAGAAAGATGAAGTTACCTACTACGTATACCGCATCAGTTAACAAAACCAGTAGTTTTACACTGCTTTAGACCCCAAATTACTTATTAAGGTAAATTATGAAACAAAGAGGGTAATGATTAAAAGACCGCTATGATTCTACTTATCAACACAATTTCATAAAAGCTTCGAGACCAAACTTGATCATGCTTTTTCTCACACACACAGAAACTGCCAAATTCATTCTGAAGGGATGTACACTGCTAAACCTGTGTCTATCATTCAGCAGTAACAGAATTAAACACAAAGAAATTCAAGAAGCTCAGGTAGGCAACACTACAGTTGAAATCTCACTAATAGGTGAAAAGTTCCAAAACAACCGATGAGGAAACATATACCACCTTACAAGATAGGTCTGTACCTACTCCACAGCTCAAAATGAGCGTCTGCCAGCAGAGCTGCGTAAAAAATCCCAGACATGGAAAATTCAGAAAAGAATGCAGAAGTTTTGAGTCACTTGAAAAAAAACTACAGAAATATCTATTTCCTACACCAATAGGAAAGAATTGTAGGCCATACAACTGTGCCTCCCTCCCCTTCCGCAAAACAAAATCAAACCAAACCCCCCAAAACCAGAGGCAGAATCAACCCGGTAAAGGTCCAGAATGGGTTTCAAAAGTCCATGTATCCTGAAAATGGTGCAGATTTTCTTTTAATGAGATGTATAAACCAAAAGACAGCAAGAAAAATTGTTATGCAGACACAAGTGTGCAGCAGATGAGTTAAAAGCTGCCTCCAGGAGGCACAGGGCAGGTACTGCAAGCCGTAGCGAGTCCTAAAACTCCAGCTCCTAAACGAGGCCAGGGTACGTGTGCTGTTCAGTTCTGCCCTCAAGCACCAGAGGTACAAACCAGCCTAAAGAGGTAGCTCTGAAAAATATTCACTAATTCTTCATGACAAAGATCTACCTTTACTAACCAGATTCCCAGAAACGGTTATAAGACTAGCTCTTCAAAATGCACCCCACTGCCAAAACAATTTTATCTGAGTTGAAGACGGTCGATCAAGTCTTTAAGCACTGGAAGTGCAGAGTTGTCACAATTCAGGAGAAAGGACGACTTTGACATCAACAAGACATTCAAGATCTATTTTTGTTAGTGCAAATGCCAAAAGCTATCTAACCTTCACCACCACTGAGCACAGGCTCAGTCCAACATGCAAGTTACGCAAACTCAAGAACTGCCCTAAATGCCTATCAGAACACACTTTAACGTACTTCAAATTTAACCTGACGTTAAAAACTAGACTGAAGCCAGCGTATTGCAGATCTTAAAATATTAAAGTTAGAAACATCCACTTCATCCATCATCTTGCAGATTTACTATATTGGAAAGTAACACTGTAGCGATAAATGGCACAGATAGCAAAATGGAAACGATCACCTTTTTTGTATCTACGGATACACAGTACCTTGCCAAAAGAGTGCCTTTTCTTAACCCATTTGTACAAAAACCTAAAAACCAAAGCACCATTAGCAGACAGTGTTTAACAAAATCACAGTAGTAAAATTTTAAAGAAATGTAAATCAAGGAGTTATGGCATACCTGAATGGTATACTAGTATAAGTCCTAAAAAAATTAAACAATTTAGTACATAAATGCAGTACAATATTTTCAAACATTCTTAAAATGTCTGTGATAACATGGGCACATGAAACGAAATAGATACTGTTTATATACATGACTACCACTACATGCTAAACTGTACAGCTAGCTGAATCTACAAAACCAACTGAAAATACGTAAGGCTATGCTCATGCAGCTTGACATTTAATATCCATGAGTGTATTTCATTTTTAAAAATGTATTTCCAGTCACTCTAAAATCCAAGCTATGGCTGAGTGAAATTCATCAAGAACAGAATGTTCTCAACAGTTACCAAAAAAAGGCCATCATTATTCTAAGTCACTAGAAATTGAAAAATTCAGTAATTCTTTCTCAGATCCCAGACATCATGCCAATGAATGCTAAGAGACATGACGATTTACTGTGGTTGGTGTCCAAACAGTGTACCCATTCTGAAGTACAGCAAACTCTGAAATATGGCAGATAAACAGGGAAACCCAACCTTCATAACCTCTAACTATTCACTCCATCAAAGTTCCCTCATATTGCAACCAGCATCTTAAATATTAAATCTGATTTTTTTAAGGGATATTTCTGCCACTTACAAAACACCACCAAAACCCCCAAAAAAGAACTTGGAAGCAGAAGTTGTCGTCCTTTTCGCAGCAGACCAACTACCAGTGGCAATAGCAAGTAATGCCAGTATTCTGGAGTCCTTGTGTAACTTTCATCATCTGTTATTAGAGAAGACAAAAGATCTTGCCAATTACTATGCCATCCAACATATGAAATTAGTATTAAGTACACTCCTAATTTTATCAAGCTTTAACTCCGTAGACCATATTTTCTGTCAGATGTGCTTTTTTCTTGGTAAAAGTCTCTGTCCATAAAAATTTGACTGGATCATTCATATCTAAAGAGCAAGACCAGAGAACACATTGGTTTCTCTATCAAATGCCAGCAGAAGGAGGGAAGCAAGAGTTTGAGGTGGAAAAATGGAAGAAGTCACAGTGCTGGTTGTGGATTAAAGATGTAATATGAAACTTGCAACAGCTGATTAGATAAACTGGGATAAGGAGATGGATGAGGGGAGAGAAAGAGAAACAGAAGTGTAGAAAAGCTCAGGAAGTTATACCTGATCTGGAAGCCTGTGGGCATAAGGAACTTCTACAGGGGACAGCAGAATCAGAGTGACCGAGAGGAAGATCAAATAAGGAGGCAGAACAATGGAAATGGGACTGGCTACTCAGAAATACTATATGTAAGAAAGAATCCCAGTATTATCTGAGACATAAAAACATTCAGATTATGGAGGGAATTTACACATTATAATTTATATCCTGTACCCCTCAAAAAATGGATGAACACCATAAGCAGGGAAAAGTCAGGACCTGAAGTTTAATGCAGAAGGAACAGAAAGGCTTTAGAAGAAACAGATAAAAGAACCTGGCACTATTAGAAAATACACACTTCTTCAGTGTGAAATGAAATTGAGACTCTAAAGCATCCTGAGATCAGATCCACGAACACCCCAGCAGAGACTCGCAGTGCGTCTAGAGGTGCCAAAGGCCTTGGCATCTCTGTATGGACAGCAACACAAAGGAAATGACACAAAACCTCCTTAAAATAGTAAGGTTAAAGATTAAGCCCAGTCTGAAAAAGTGCCTAGTCTAGTATCAACTGCACAACCTTTACATACAGTTTTCAAAAATGCTTTTTTTTCCACCAAGACATACATTCTAGAATGAAGATATATGATAATGCTCACTTCAACAGCTATTCAATATTTTCACTACCTTCTGCGCAAGGCCTATTTAGTTACACTGTATTTCCTGTCCCTATTAATTTCTTCAGCGGCTTTTCTATGGTTATAACTTGTTCATAAATACTAAGCAATCTTCACAATATCCCAACAGGATGAAGAAGTATTATCCTTCTCATTCATTTAGGGCTTTGAAATATAAAAGAAATTTAAGCCAAATGTTTTAAGGAATTTTTGGTCATCCAATTTGAGGTATCTGGCACCTGGGTTACTGGAGTTATTTGCATCTTGTTGCCTTTTCTCCCTCGGTTCAGAACCTTCATCGAGGCAGCTGTAAAGGCAGTCAACTCGGTGTTTTTCTATACCAACAAAATGACCCAGCTGAAGTGACAAGAACACCAGCACCAGAACAAAGGAGGCCGAAGTCAGCAGTCAAATGCAGGAGCCCGGTCTTTTTACAGAAACAAACTTACACCAGGATACAAACCAGTAAGTTTGCCCTCAAGACTAGTATCTACTAGTATCTAACTAGTATCCAACATTACAGACACAAGGGTAGAACACAGACCTCCCTGAAGCCACCTCTTGTCTTCCCATAGCCCAGCTCTACAACATATCCAGCACGGACTTCTCTCCAGCGCACAACCCCAAGACAGATGCAATGCTTGTACCGAGCAGGGTCCTGCAGGGCCAGTATTTCACTGCACATTTGTGCAAAGGAGCCAAATTAGGAATGTATAGACAGTCTGGGGTATGGTAAAAGGAGAGTTGCTGGGCTGGGCTTTGGGGATTTTTTTGTAGAGCACTTCATTCTGATACTACAAAAGTAATCTTTCAACAGATTAGTTAATATGTATCCAAAACTACAAAGTTTCAGAAACAAATTCACCTATAATAACCTTCCTTAAAAACAGGATAAAATACTAAAATACAAAGCAGCACATCAAATAACTGCATTGTTTAAAGGTGAGTTACTTTGCTGGCTGCCAAGCATTAATGGTTCTGCCATTAAAATACAGTTATCCCAGCTATCAACGACACAACTCTGTCTGGAACTGACCCTCAGTTTCAGTTATATACACATTCCATTTCCTTCTATGCTTCGATTTCCAACACGAAATTACCAAAATCTGACCCAAAGTAAGAAACTGCAAGAAAACCAGAAATACTGTTTCTGAATTTGCATATATAACCAGCTAACAGGACGGGTGAATTTTCCTGGATTTGTGCTAGCACGGATTGAAGACTCAATGATGAAAAAAAAGAATGCTTTATGATAGCTTTTTTTTTCCCCCCCAAAATAAAAAAATTCAAATAGTCTTGGGTATTAAAAATAATTGACTGTGTTCTTGTTTGATTTTTCTCCAAACAATCCTCGCTCATCATGGCAAAAAGAAACCTTTTTATTTACATAATACATATGCAAAAGATCAACATTTAATGACATTAAGTTCTGTAAAACAAATCAAACCGACATGACAATAATCAATGTTAACACCTAACTAACGTAATAAATGTGTATTACTTGTACGTTAGTGATTACCTGCCTATTTTGCAGAGAATTCTTTGCAAGGAATGCATATTTAGATCAAAATTTTAGTTTTATGGCCAACCAAACTGCCAACAGTTCTGGAGGTCGGCTAGACAGCAGAAGTTAGCTAGACAGCCCTAGAACAAACAGCTCCTAGAGAAAAATGCGCATTTGACAGGAGGAATCTCGCATGTAATTGCATGCCATAAATTACTGTCTTTTCCCCACATATGTGCATAAGGTAACCATGTGAATAATTACAATTGTAACAAGCACGTAAACTCTTACAGCAGCTCTCTCTGAAAAGAAAGAAGGCTGCAGAGGCATAGAAAACGGCTCGCTCCGACTCGCCTCACTAAGAGTCCCCCAAGCACACCCACATGGTGCCAACCGACGGGGGCCAGCGGGGATCTCGCCGCCTCACGATCGGGCGAGCTCCTCAGCGAGTCAGCGCCGAGCCGGGGGCGGGGGCAGCCCGAGGCCTGGCAGTCTCGCCGCGGCGGGAGCCCGCTGCCGGCCGCCATGGAAGCAGGAGGCGGGCCGCTGGCCTGCGCTGGGGGAGGGGAGGGGAAGGCGGAGGCGGCAGCCGGGCCGCGGAGAGGCGGAGGAAGGGGCCCGCTCCTCGCGGGGGAGGGGAGGAGAGAGGAGAGGGCCGCCACTCACTCGGGGGGGAAGAGGCGCAGCTCCTCGATCTTTCCGAGGAAGCCGAAGAGCGTCCGCATCTGCTCGGAGCTGGCGCTGGGGGAGACGTTGGTGACCTGGATCACGTCGGTGCCGCTGCTTGAAGCCATTGCGCTGCCGCCCGCTCCGCTGCTACAAACACATCGGGGAGAGGAAGAGCGCGTTAGGCCCGAGCAGCTCCTCGCTGCAGCTCCTCCTGCCGCTGCTGCCGCCGCCGCCGCCTCCTGCCCGGCCCGGCCCTGCCACCGCGCACTAACCGCCGCCCGCCTCACCAGCCTGCCTGGGCCGCAGTATCCCACAATCCCCCGCCGCCGCCCCCCGCGCAAGCGCACTGCGCGCAGCGCGTGGACCCACGCAGGCTCACAGCCCGCGGCCCGCGCCGAGCGGCCGCGCCTGCGCATGCGCGTGGCCCCGGCCTCTCCCGGGAACGCGCGGGGACGGCGCGTGCGCACTTAAGCCCCAACCCCCGCGAGGAGGGGGGGAGAAACGGCTCCGCCTCTGCGCATGCGTTTTACCCGCTCCGTGCGCGCGGGACGCGCCGCGCATGCGCAGAGCGGGAGAGGGGAGGGGGTTGGCTGGGGGCGGGAGAGGCGCGAGGGGGCTGCGGCTGCTTCCGTGCGCGTCCTGCCTGTTGCCTCAGCGGCTGAGGGGCCTGAAGGACCCTAATGCTGACTGAGAGTATTGAGCCCAAACTGTCCGTTGTGGCGGTAGCACGAGAGTTCATCCAGATGGCGGTTGGGGTTCCAGAGTTGTTCTGGTCAGTCCAGAGGGGCGGGTGGGTCTCAGAGGCCTCAACCCTAGCTGGGCTGCCGTGTTGCTAACAGTGCCCTGCCCGAGGTGTTCCGAATGGGCTTGGTAATGCTGCTGGCTCCTTCAGAGCTGTAAGCTTAAAATTGCTGCATTTTAGACTGGCTAGGTCAATTAGTACATGAATTAATTGTGTTCACATAGAGATGAGTGGAATAGGTGTTTTGTTGCCTGGGTTCACTGAGATGAATGTACTTTCCTCTCTGCATTTTCTGCTCTGTTGCTCCTGGTATAATCGTAAATAAAGCAATCATTTATTTCCAAAGTCCATAAAAGTGATTTTTAAGTAATGAATATTAATAATTCCAGGAAGTTCAGCCCTACCCCCAGCCCTTCCCATCCATTGTCCTGATTTCTGCCTGTTACGAGCCAGCTTCAGCTTGCTTAACTCTGGCCCTTCCAAATCCAACTTCCTCTTGTGGGAACAAACATGAACTTGACTTGACAACTTCATTCAAAACTCTGGGTTTTCCAGCACTTTTTTTTAACACTCAGTTCAGAAACCCAGCGTTTCCTTACGGAGTGCTGCCTGGTGACTCCCAAAGAGAGAGGAGACAGAAAAAACGGGAATTAAGGAACAGTGGTAAAAAAGTAACGAGGCCAAAATTCTTAGTCAAGAGCTAGTGCCTGAAGTATGCCAGTTTCTTGAATTACATGCTTATTTACCTAATGTGGTATTTGGTCCTTAACTAATTAAGTTCAATGGAACTACTAGTAGAAGCTTTTTTCAAAAAGGGTAGTGTTTGAAACACAAAGCTGGTGTTTGAAAGGAGCTACAGCTAAAAACTTCAATGACTACGGGGGAAACACTCCTTTTTTTGTCATTTACTTCTCACCAGGAACTGCCGGTAGGATTGGGCAAACATCGATCTGACTCACGGATTAAACAGTAGAAGCAGTGACCATTCCCTGTTGAGCTGAAGTATTGGTAGGCAGCCAGAACTTTTCAATCTGTAATATTTTTACTTAGTTTGCAAACTCTGGGCTAAAGGGAAAAACAGTAAGTTGATGTGAAAGTGCTTTTATATTTGGTGTACCTCGTGTCTATGTATAAAATATTCCCAGGTTATTTGATCTGGATTCACACTTGTGACAAAGGTGAAGACCTCAGCAAAAAGAAATGGGGGAGAAGGGTGGGAAGTGAGATCTGCGTAATAAGCGTGCCCAGCTGATTTGTTGCTGAGTCTCCTTTCTAATAATTAGTAAGAATTTGACATCCTCCGTTGTGTCGTCAACTGCAGTTTCTAGTCTTGCACCATGCACAGGCTGCGTGGATTCGTACCAAACGTTCAGACTGCTCTTCAGGGCAGCGCCGCTGTTGAGGGGACAGGACTTCTCCTTTGTCCTCGCAGTTGTTGGAGGGAGTTACAGCCAACACTGCAAGCTGATCTGGGTGACGAGAACCGTACACAGCCCAGCTGTGAGCCGAGATCAGTATGGAAACGGCAGTTTTCATCTTGCACAAAGGTGACAGTCTGGCCGTTCAGTTTTGCAGGAGTCGGAGCAGGCTGGTACACCAACAACAGCCCCTCGGGGAGCTGCAGACGGCCCCTCTGGGCCTGCAGCCGCAGCACCGGGTGAACCCTCTCCGGGGTGGGAGGGGGGTTTGCTGGCCGGCCCCGCTCCCTGTCGGGGCACCATTTCGCCGTCGTGGCTTCCACCCTGCACCGCCGGGCGGGAAATGGCGGCGGCCGGGGCCGGGGCCGGGGCTGGGGCCGGGGCCGGGGCCGGGGCCGGGGCCGTGCCGCCGCGCCGACCCGGGGGAGGCGGTGGCCCGCCCAGCGCTCCGCCGGGCCAGGGCCGGGGCCCCGCCGGAGGGGCCGCGCCTGAGGGGCCCCGCCAGGCCCCGCCTGCTCGGCGGGCGGCGGGGCGGCACCGGCCTGGCTCTGGCGACGGATGGCGGCGGCTGGGAGAGCGCGGGCGGGAGACCCCCGCGCTGGCTTCAGGCGGCCGGCGGCGGAGCCGGGCCCCGCCGTGCCGCAGGGGCTGATCCGGGCGGCTCGGAAGAGCGGGCAGTTAAACCTGTCGGGCCGGAGCCTCAGCGAGGGTGAGCGCGGGGGGCCGGCCCCGGGCCCGCGGGGCGGCCGAGATCCCGCCGCGGCTCCTGCCGCCCTGGGGCGGTGTGGGCGAGCTCGGGGCCGGCGGGGACGCGCTGCTCCTTGCCCTCCCCTGTAGCGGGCGGTTACACCCGTTCTTCCCCGCGCCTCGGCCACGCTAAGCCGGGTTTGCTGCCTCGCTGGGAGCGGCGGTGCCGCCGCGGAGGGCCGGGGCCGGGCCTGCGGCGGGGTGCGAGCCCGGGGGAGAGCGGCTGTCCTTGTGCCGAGCCCTCGGCTCTCCAGCAAACCACACACGCTTCAGCTGATGAGGGAACAGGCGCCGTGCTTGCTGGCCGTTGCTGGCCGATTCCGCCGGCTTGGTGTTCTTCCTGTGCCTTGGGTTTACGGCTGGCGATGCCACCAGGGAAGGACAGGGAAAGTTCAAAGGGAGCAACAACAATGAGTATTCCCTGCCATCTGTTCGCAGCGCGACTTACTTTTGGCTGTTGCTGGCAGATTTCCATCAGCTTGTTATCGTCAGCTCGGGAAAAATGTTTCTAGAAAAACAGTTGACTGTCTGCGTGTGTATGTATGAAAAGCATTATGACAGTGGAGTTTTGAGAGTAAGTATCAGGAGAATTTACTTGATGCCTGTATGTTTGTGTATCTAGTGCCTCAACATGTGTGGCGGATAAATTTGGATACTCCAGAGGAAGCTCATCAAAACCTCTCTTTTGGTGCTGCGGATCGCTGGTGGGAGCAAACAGATCTGACCAAGCTGATACTCGCCTCAAACAAACTGCAGTGTCTATCAGAGGATGTCAAACTTCTGCCTGCGCTCACTGTTCTGGACGTAAGTACAATGATCCCATTATGGTGGGACTGTACTCTCTCTGTAGGAGGTGGGAAAACGTGGTCTTAGATCTTTGTTTTCCATTTTCCTGCAGTGGTGGATGTGTGGAAGTGGCGTTGGTGTATTCTCAGGATAAAGAAAAGATTGTTACAGATCACTCGGATAATATACCAGTTTATACACTGGCAGTGGGTACTGTTCTGTAGAAAGATCTAGGAAGTTTTATTATGGACACTGAAGGAAGAGCTGTTACTGGGTGCAACTACCTTTCCTGCACACACCTCCTCACCCATCTAATCTCTCAGCGTTTACTATCAATCAAATAGAGTTTTGCCAGATTGGCAGTTGCATGCTGCTGTTGGATACTGCAGTGAGGCATATATGTAGCTATTGCTTGTATGCAAAAGTATTTTGTCTATGAGGTTAGTTTGATTTGTTCCTGGGATAGGGAAAAAAAACCCTACAAGATACGAATAAGTAACTGCATTCTAAAAGCTTTATTTTCCAGGTGCATGATAATCAGCTGACATCGCTTCCTTCTGCTTTAGGACAATTAGAAAATCTTCAAAAACTTGATGTCAGGTAAGTACATGTTACAAAACTGGAACATGAGAAATATTGCAGTGACTTTCATAGTATGAATGAGAGATTGCAGTATATCACATTTTCTTTCAGAAAATTAATTTCAGATCTTGAACTAGAGAATATTAGTATATTGAGAATCGTAAGTTTTGGATCAAAACTAATGGTCTTAGGTTTGTTAAAATTATTTTCACTGATACTCAAAGTCACAGTCTCACTTGGAAGGTGAAAACAGTGGTATTTTGAATAATTGCACAAAAGCAATATCTACATTCATGTGTCTCAGTCTGGCAATTTTAAAGGAACAAAAATGCTTTTTGTCATGAATGGTATACATTGGAAATAATTGTATAGATCTTGTTCATGCTGGAAAGTTCAAATTCTTCTGTTTACTGGAGTAATTTTGTAAATTTGTGCACAGGGATGAAGAGGGTATGCTGCCATTGTGTGTGTGAACTACATAAACCAAAAGAATGTAAAATCCATCTGGAATATTGTAAATTCAGATGAGGATTAAAAGTATTCTTGAACAAATAAACAAACATAATTAATTCCTCCTAGGAAACTAATCCACTGTAGAGGGCTGTCACAGTTGTAAGAGGCAGCTTTTTCTTAAAGGTGACGACGGTACCCTGAACAGCAAGCCTATGTGGGTGCTGCTGTGTGAGAATGTTTTGCGGAAGCCTGTCTCAGTGCAGATGTAATTACCAGTTAGTCCATGCCAGCATGGAATAGCCAGTGTATCTGATGCTGGATGTGCTTCGTACTTGCTCAAGGGTCTGAAGAGTTTGTGTTTCAACAGGTTGTGTGTGGCTAAGATAATCCAGCTGATGCAAGTGTTGTAACTCTGATTGCATCATATGTAGCAGAAGTGTTCTTTATGCAGTTAGGTTCTTAAAAATACTTAGTAACTGTTTTTTCCCTTTGTGTTCCATGTTTTAATACTAGCCACAACAAACTGAAAAATATCCCAGAAGAATTGATGCAGTTGTCACATTTGAAGAGCCTTCTTCTTCATCACAATGAGCTGAGTCACTTGCCGGACGGATTTGGACAGCTTGTCACTTTAGAAGAACTAGTAAATTACAACTTTTTGAAAAATACTTATTTGTGCAGAAGGGCTGATTTATTGATATTTTGCTACTGCTAATTAAAAAACCCATAGCTTAGATGGCAGAACTTTGTGAATATTCTAATGACATATGTAGGTTGTCAGTTATTACATGGCGGTGTTTTTTTGTTTGTTTGTTTGAAACCAAATTTTGCTCTTGGTTTGCCAAATATTTTAGGAAACATCAAATCCCTTGTTTCTTCCATTCACAATTCTGCCAGGGAGATCCTGAAGATGTCAGCCATCTAATTTTAATGTTCTTCCAGTAATTAACTTTGCAGTAGCAGTACTCGTGGGATATTTTAAACATCTCTATTTCTAACCTCTCTCTCTCTTTTTTTAATCTTCAGGATCTGTCCAACAACCGTCTCACAGACATTCCAACAAGTTTTGCTTTGCTCATTAACTTAGTGCGACTCAATTTGGCTTGTAATCAACTCAAGAACCTGCCTGCAGATATCAGTGCGATGAAAAGTAAATTAGTTTCCTCAGATTATTAAATGCCGTACAGCCAGTTCTGTAGTTATGTTCAGAAATGTAGTATGTATTATTCAGGATTTTAAAAATATATTCTTAAAGAATTAATGTATTCTCAAGAATATTAGTTCAGAATTATTTAAAAAAATCAGCTACAGCTACTGTATATCAAACTTGTTTACTTTTATGGTTCATATTTCTCGATAAATGGGACACGGAATGATCAGAAAAGTGTAAGGATTAATATTGTTCTGCTTAGAAGTTACTAGCCTTAAGACTGCAATAAGAACTTTGACAATTTTTTTTTCTTCATTACATATTTTGAGTGGAAAATAAAGCATAAATGAGGGATAGTAGAAATTACTGGAGAGAAAAACCCCACAAATTAGACAGTGATAAAATTGACTTCTAATATTTGAATGTTAAATACCAAGCTGACTAGTGCTTGGTATGAAATGCATATTTAATAGCTGTGGCAGATCTACAGCAACAAGTAGTAGACTGCCAGCTTTTATAAATGCGATAGAAATTACCTGGAGATCTTTCTGAGATGGTCTGCAATATTAGACCCTTGCTTGACAAGAGCTAGTATCTGGCAGCGTCATTGAAGGCATTCCAGAATGTCCTGTGAAGAACAAACAAAAAGCGGATGCCTTGCTTTCAGAAATGTTGATGCTAACTGATTTGATTTCTTCCAGAATTCTGATTGGCAAAATGTTGTTATATTTATTTTAAAACCCAGGATATTTATGCTTCTGTAGAAAACAACTTTTATTTTCTCTTTTTTTTCCCATTTGTCACTTGCACGCTTACTCCTATAGGCTTAAGACAACTGGATTGTACTAAAAACTACCTGGAAACTGTACCTTCTAAATTAGCGACTATGGCATCTTTGGAACAACTTTATCTGAGAAAAAATAAATTACGTTCCTTACCAGAATTTCCCTCGTGCAAATTACTGAAGGTAAGGTTTGAAATGGTTGGTATACTGTAAATGTATTTGCTGTAAACTTTTAAAATAATAGCTGTTGCTTTAAACACAAATTTTTGTGAATTGCTGTGATCAAAAGTTTATAATTCTGTGTGTAGAACTCTTTTTACTACATCCCCATTTGCAATTATTCTTACTGTCCACATCGGTCAATCTTAAGGTCATTTGGAAAACAAATTTGCAGCAGTACTCATCAGATTTGGAAAATAAAAGACATATTTAGAAGAGGAATGACTGAAAAACTAGATCTAATATTGCCTGCAACAGTTATTTTTTATCTCTAGGAACATTTTCTAGATAAATTTACTTTTTCACTATATTTTTTTCTTTGTAACTGCAGAGAAAGTATACTTTTTTTTCCTTTTAGCATAGTCAGATCTTCCAAGTATTTTGTACCCTTCATTCCCAATAAGTCTTAAAATCGAAAATTGCCAGCCTCAGAACATCAGAAATTTGTTACTCAACTAATAGAAAAATGATTGGGCCAATTGAATGCCTGTATGGCTGTGTTGTTTCCAATGTCCAAATTCATCAAAGAATGCAGACACCTCCTTAGTTCTGCATAACTCTGAACTAAGCAGTTATAATCCCAAGCTATTTCAGCATTTTCTAACAAAATTGTTGGTATGTGAAGTTCAGTGTCTTACTATGTCCAGCAGCATGTGTATGCTCTTTTTGGTCTAAAGAACCATTCAGTTTTTCCGTTGTAAGTGAAAGGTTTCCAATAGGGACATGGAGCGCTGCCCTCTTCAACTTGGAATTTAAGAAACTTCTTGAGCAAAGAAGTCGTTGACAAGTTCATGACAAATGCAGAGCAAATTTATTCCTAGGTTGGAAATGGAACTCAAAGCTGAGGGTTCTGTGGTGGTTTCAGAAAAGCTAAGTTCAGACTTGTGTCTCTGGATCTTTGGAGGCTTTGATATTTCATAAGCAGATGAAAGGGAATCAAGATCTGTATTTTCTCCATGTCACCCTATGGTTTGGCCAGTGCCATGATTTAGGAGATTAGTAACTTATAAAGTAATTTTACTAGAGTAACATAATTGTAGGTGATCTTTGTTTCCATAGGAATTACATGCTGGTGAAAATCAGATTGAAATATTAAATGCAGAGAATCTGAAGCATCTGAATTCCCTCTCTGTATTGGAACTTAGAGACAACAAGATAAAATCAGTTCCTGATGAAATTACTTTGCTTCAGAAGCTGGAGCGACTTGACCTCGCCAACAATGATATCAGTAGGTAATATTAAAAACTGCATTATGTCTGTGATGAGGCATAGCTAGTGACATCTAATTCTATAGCTGATGTATTTCACTTTGTAAAATGTAATTAAAAAAAGACACAATCTTAAAATGAAGGAACCCTTTTTATATTGTGTAAATGCTATGATCAGACTGTGCCTTTCTTTAATGTAATATGTTCTCTATCTTTTTTATTTGAACCTGAGCTTCGGAATAACCAGGCCATCTGACAAACCGTTGCAGATTCTTTAGAATTTGTTTTGAAGCTGCTTTGAAATGAGTTGTTTCCATCTGCAGATTGCCTTACACATTGGGGAACCTTCCTCAGTTGAAATTCCTGGCATTAGAGGGAAATCCTTTGAGAACCATTCGAAGAGACCTTCTGCAAGTAAGCATGTAGACAGTATATAAAGTTTGGTTATGTCGCATATGTGCGTTATCCAAATTGTGTAGACAAAACATTTTAAAAAATTAGAAAACATCCAGATTTCAAGTACCCTGGGCAACTTGAATCCATCTCTTTCGTTTGTGTGTGTTGTGGTTCGGGTACTCTTTCCACAGGAGTCTGATGTAATGCATAATAAGATCATGAGGACTGTGGAATAGAGGAGGTTGTTGCTTTATAGGACCTGTTTCTGATTTGCTACCAAAGTTGTAATATATATTGCAAATGAAGCAATGGATGTTTGGGGAAAAAAAGGATAAGGCAGCTGTCTGCTGCCTAATCCTGTTGCAGTCGCAGTTCATTGCAGTGCTGGGCGAGTACCTTACATCAGGCTTCTCCTACATGAGCGTGGATTTTTGTTTTTCATTTCCTGCTTGTCCGAATTAAGGATCTAGGATTTAATTTCCAAAGCGTATTTGATGGCAGATGCATTCTGAGCAATGACAATCTGACGTACTATGTTTTTGTATGGATAACCTACACCTCAGATCTGCGTTCTCTCTGTAGGTAACCGGCAAAGTGAAGGTGTGAGTTGTGCATGAGAAAACAAGTACGGAGGGCAGCAGGGAGGCTGGAGCGTGGGCACTACTGCTGCTATAGAATTCCCTTTTATTTTTTCCCCAGCAGGCCCCTCTTCTTGTTGGTGCTATACATTACTTCTTTCTGTGCTTTTGCCAGTGTTACAAAATAAATGTTTACAGGGCAATGGGATTCTCTAAAAATAAGCAACGCTGAAGGCTCTCTGTTGAAGTGGAATTTTGTAATACCTGTTAGAAGAGGGAAAACATCGTGTATCTGATTAAATGAGCATTGTATGCACTAAATTAATGAGCAGGGGTTCATGGACGGAAGTCATACATGATTCCAGAGTTCAAAGTTGGCTTAAAATATACATGCAAAGGAGTCTGAGTTTGGGCTGCCTGGCTACCTTAGTTCTGGTATTCCCTAGCTTCTGAGGATTTGCTGTCTTTGAAATGTAGGAGCGTAGATGTGTGTAATTTCTTGTGTGTATTTCAAATCTGTAGCAAACGACAGGTACAAGGATTCTGTTATGACCTTTTATACTTACACTGTCTTGATCCATTACCAACACTGTAAATTCATATAACTGGAATTTTATATGCCTATCTAGATTTTTTTTCCCACTTAATTTAGAGTAATTGATAAAGCTTGTAGGGTTCCCCAGGCACTTCTTAGCACCAGGTGATTAAGGATTGGCAAGGACTGGTGAGTAAGTATAGTCTAGCAGGCACAGATTCTTCTCTTGTCCATCCCTGCTCAGTCTCATCTTTTCCTGTTTCTCAGGCCTCTCATTCAAGTCCCAAACCCATTCTTGTTTCTTGATGAATTTCCAGTCAGTTTCTGTTAAATCCTAGTCTCTCCTTTTTGCATAACATAGTGTCTCCTGGCTGTTGAGTTCTGTCTCATTGTCTGCTTTCCTCTCTACGCAAGCCACGTGACTGTTAGTCAGCTTTCTGTTTGACCTTCACCTTCTCCTTGAAAGTTTCCAGGTTCTTCCATATTGGCTTCCCTTGTCTTGCTCAGCTCGGCACATGCCACGCCTAGTCATGCCTGCAGTCGCTCCCAGTCTCCTCCGGCCTCTCTTTCTCAGTCTTTTGTCTTCTGTTGTCTCGCCAGGTTCCTTGTGAGAGTTCCTTCCTTTCCCACTTCCACATTCCCTTTATCCCCTCTGCATTCAGATCAGTCAGTCTCTTATTGTGTGTAATACAGTTGTCAGCTAGAATGAGAAATGTTAATTCATACTCAGCGCTTCAGGTCAGTCCTTGGTTTTAAAGCATCGAGGAGAAGCATGTAGAATCGTAAGGAAAACATAGCTTTATCATAAAAGCTATGGCTCAGTTTATGCTTATTTACTCATAGGTGATGCAGATAGTAACTGTGTCTGACCAGTAGAAGTTGCTATGAGAGGATTGAAAGTCAAATCATGGGAGAATCCAGCTGTTAAAAATCCGTGCAAATTAGGTAAACTGCAGTGTTTTTCCCAGAGTTTATAATTTTGGACATAAAAAGTTACCAGAACACTGAACAGTCAGCTTCCTTCACAAATTTTAAATCTCTTCTCCAAAGCATAGTTGCTTTAGACCTTTTTAAAGAGAGGATTAAGTTTATTTGAACATTTTTTTCCTTGCTTTTGGAACTGGCTAACTACTTTAGATAAAAAGCGAAAAATGTGGAGCCTGAGGTGGTGACACAGGATTGGAAATTTTCAGCTGGAATAAATAAACAAAATTGGAAATAAGCAAGTTCATTAGCTGCTGCAAAGGGGGTTTTTCTACAGGAAGCATTAGGTGCCTTTTATAGTCAGCAATGCTGTGGGCTCCACCTGTGTGACTGGAATTGTTGTTCTTCTTTGTCATAGAGCTGTATAAATACTGGCTGGCAAATGCTTATTGCCTTTTTTTTTTTTTTTTTTTTTAAGAAAGGCACCCAGGAACTTCTGAAATATCTAAGAAGCAAAATCCAAGGTATGTTGCTCTATTGCATTGCATTTTAAAGAGAATCTTTCTAAGAAACTAAAGTAGAACCTATGGAGGGTAGCTGTTTCAATCTACTTGCTTTCAGTTATCCTGCAATAACAAAGTTTTCTTTACTCAACAGTTTGCTTTTGTATTTCAGACCTGTTTCTTTTTCTTATCCTATTAGATACAGCGTAACAATCAATCATTATTGAGGATTATAATTTAGAAAAATAATCTTAGATATTTTTCCCCCTGGTCCCTTTATGCTTTTTGCATAAGGAATTTCAGTAGCTTTTTTATTTTTTCCCTGAACATCATGGGAAGTTTACATAAGGGGTTCTTCTTTTTAAGCTTGCCATCTGTCTACTGGCTTGGTCACAGTATAGAAGTATAGGTGAGATTTTGCAAAGGTATTCTGTATTATTCATTCATGTAATAACATGGGCAGTACAGTCCTGTGATTCTCAGAAAATATGTGCATGAAAAAATCTGCCTTAAAGTCTTGGTGATGCCATGAAGCCTACTGCGTAGCTGGCTAAGAATGTAACAAGTTATGGGGGAGAAAGTAACTGATTATTTTTAAACATCATTCTAATACTGGCCTGTTAGAATTCATCTTTCTACCATCTAATAGTCTTGATCTCAATATTCCCTATAGAAATAATGAAAAAGTCGTAAAGCAGAAAATCAGATGAAATATTTCAAGGGGATTACTTCCCTGCACAAATGCTGTATGTTTTCGCAGAATCCTCTCTTGGATTCAGAGCTCTGCCTGATGATCTTTAGAAATTTTCATCTTTCTTAAATTCCAAGACATACAGTAGGCGAAGTGACCAAGTTCACGGGTCATGTTAAATATAATATGGAAATGATTATGCTGTACTTAAATGGCAAAAAAATTGCTTAACCTCTTAGTTTAGAAGGGATCTTGATGATACATGTAGGCAACTTTCATTGAAAGTGGTATGTGTGAATTTTCCTCTTTTTGTAAGGGGTTTTCTCTCCATCTGCCAGAGGATGGCGGTATTACATTATTTGGGTTACTGCAGTGTATAAAATCACTTCAAAATGTCAGGTTCCATGCAAATCTGACATACTATTAGCTTGACAAAAATTAATTGGATGCTAGAGTACAAACTCAGCAGCTTACCTGGTGAACTAGAATAGATAATATAATTGTGGATAATAAAATTAGCTAATGTCTTGCATGTATAACAATGCCTATAGTTTTCTCTACCTCTTATGGCATCTAAGTTGGAGCTAAACCAGCAGCAGTCCTATTTCTGTAGAGGTTTAAATTGGAAAAAGACCATTTTTTACTTGTTTTTGACCCTTTTGACCTTCCTTAATGAAAGGATAACTAATTGGGGTTGGGTGCAGTTCTTAGTAGACTTCTATTCATGAATGCTGCTGAATTTCCATGGAGTTTTGTTCCACTTCTTTTAGTGCAAGTTGGATTTATCATACTTCTAGCTAAGCTTCACCTGACTTAGGTGTGTGTGGATCCCTAGGATGTGATGCCACAGCTCAGATGTGCAGAACAACACTTTTAATCTGTTACATTTCTTAAACATTCAAAGTAGCCTTGCCATAGCAAGAGCTTTTTCATGTGGATTGTAGATAGTAATCAAAAGGAACCCTGCAGAAGAGGGTAGGATGAAGGTTTCTATAAATACTAATATTTTAACTATTGCTGTGGTCAGATTTGCTGTTCTGGATGTAGGTGATCTGGATCGTCACTTCTAGCCTGACTTCCCTGTTTATCATTGTTTCTAGCTCCCCGCCCCTTGGACGCTACTGCCGAACGTAACAGCTAGCTACTGCTAGTGGAATGTCTCTGTTGCTTCCAGACTTATTTTTTCAAAATCCAAGTCAACCCCTCTCCCTTCCACCCCCCGCAAAAAAAAAAAACCAACCCAGAAACCCAAGATTATAAAAAAACCTTTACTAGAAAATTTTTGAAATTATCTGAATCAGATTATATGCAATTGAGCCAGAATACCGGAATAGTTAAAAAGGGTGATGGCTGGTGACTAGGAACACTAAACCTCTCCATCTAGGTCGTTCAGAACACCATATCTGACTGCAGCCTGTAGTTTGTGTGACTATATACGTTTGTTATCTCTAGATGATGTAACTAGCCCAAATGAAGAGCCTCCTGTGACAGCCATGACTCTTCCAAGTGAGTCAAGGATTAACATGCATGCCATAACTTCACTAAAATTATTGGAATATAGGTATGTATTTTGAAATATTATCTATTTCTAAAGTTGTAAGAACCCTTTCCTAGTTTTTGCCTTTTTTTTTTTTCTTCATCATATATACCAAACTGCCTGCAAATCCTGCTGCATTTGAGCATTTTTCACTTTAACTTGTGTGCCCAGGAATAGGCTGATTTGAATTGCAGGGGTTTTTAATTATTTCTTTGTATTATCAAATATTCTGCAGTAACATTCCTTTTAACTCACTGAAATGCTTAGGACCTTCAGGTGCTTTTAGTACCTTTTAAACTTCTTTAGCAATTTTCATGACGTCTCAGAACATCTTGTAGTAGGCGAATACTACATACAGTACTTGCAGATGACACCAAGTTGGCCGGGAGTGTTGATCTGCTGGAGGGTAGGAAGGCTCTGCAGAGGGATCTGGACAGGCTGGATCGATGGGTCACAACAACCCCACGCAACGCTACAGGCTTGGGGACGAGTGGCTGGAAAGGTGCCCGGCCGAGAAGGACCTGGGGGTGTTGATGGACAGCCGGCTGAATATGAGCCGGCAGTGTGCCCAGGTGGCCAAGAAGGCCAGCGGCATCCTGGCCTGTATCAGAAATGGTGTGGCCAGCAGGAGCAGGGAGGGGATCGTGCCCCTGTACTCGGCGCTGGTGAGGCTGCACCTCGAATGCTGTGTTCAGTGTTGGGCCCCTCACTCCAAGAAGGACACTGAGGTGCTGGAGCGTGTCCAGAGAAGGGCGACGGAGCTGGTGAGGGGTCTGGAGCACAAGTCTGATGAGGAACGGCTGAGGGAGCTGGGGTTGTTCAGTCTGGAGAAGAGGAGGCTGAGGGGAGACCTCATCGCTCTCTACGACTCCCTGAAAGGGGGTTGTGGGGAGGTGGGTGTTGGTCTCTTCTCCCAAGTGACAAGTGACAGGACAAGGGGAAATGGCCTCAATTTGCGCCAGGGGAGGTTCAGGCTGGATATTAGGAGAAATGTCTTTCCTGAGAGAGCGGTGAAGCACTGGAAGAGGCTGCCCAGGGAGGTGGTGGAGTCCCCATCCCTGGAGGTGTTCAAGGAAGGTGTGGACGTGGCACTGCGGGACATGGTTTAGTGGGCATGGTGGGGTTGGGCTGGTGGTTGGACTTGGTGATCTGACAGGTCTTTTCCAACCATAGTGATTCTGTGATTCTCAGTATGTCTTCAGTTATTTCTTAAATGTAACCAACAATGTCACTTGTTAGGTTGGGAAAGGGGAAGGGAACCCTGTTTGCTGAGACCTGCCGGGTGAAGTGCATAGTCCTGCTGAGAGTTGGAACGTGGAAGGGACCTCACTGTGGTGAAAGGGCCAGGATGACTTTGGTCACCACAAATGTTCAGGAGCTCCAAATTGAGTAGTTACCCGAGTTACACATCACTGTGCTGGGGATGTTTTCTGAGCTGAGTGGGGGAAATCTGCTTAATGCCAATCTTGCTGCACTTTCTGGCCCAGTGTGCAGCATTTGCACGTTTGTTGAGGTAGTGACATAACTCAGCTCTTACCTGTCTTTCTTAAGCAAGATAACAGTTCAGGGTGCCAGTGTGAAATGATGATACCGCCCAGATGCCGTGTAGCATGGTGCAGTGATTGGTAGCTTTCTGATTAACAGTCCTTCAAGGACTTGAAACTGTAGATATTTATGTATCTATTCTACTACTCATCTTTTTCTAAAAGAAGATGAAAATGTCTTGCTAGTAAATAGGAAATGATGAACTTGTTCGTGTTACTCAGCTAAATGCTTTTCATTGTTTAGTGAGAAACAGGCAGCTGTGATTCCTGATGAAATGTTCAATGCGGTCAGAAGCAATCCTGTCGCCACTGTCAACTTCAGCAAAAATCAGCTGACTGAAATTCCTCCAAGGTACTTTTGTAAAGGTCATTCCCTATTTGTTGCTTTCTTTTCTACTTCTGTTCCTCAGCATCTTGTGTTTTTCCTAGTCAAGTATATTTACACTTTATGCTATGTGTGTGTGTGTATACACTCACACACAAAATGAAAGTGTAATTGAGATGCTGAATAATACACTTGCATTTCTAGTACGAGTAGCATGCGGGTGGGTTCAGTGGTGAGCATGAAGGCTGCAGTAAAAAGAAGGTTGGCTGTACTCAATGTTGTTTTGCATCTTGCTTTGCTAAGCGTTGTTGAATGAGGGGAGACTGATGTGACTTCTTATAATAATGAAGTGCTGTACTTGACTACAGTGTAGTATTGTTTTCTCTGCAAAGCGGCCTTTTTCCCACAGGAAGATACTCTGTGTGGATTCACCACTTATTGGGTGATAGCTTTGTTCTATAGCTGAGGTTCTATTTAAATTCAGTTTCTTCAGACAGCTTAATTGTTTGTGTTTTTTTTTTAAGGAAGCCTGTACAATTTCCAGGCCTCTCTTCTTGATAGGTTTTGTGTCCCATCACATAGCATTTGATATTATTGCACTTGTTACTTCATCCACGGTCAAGGAAAAGCTTTCTGTTGACATTAATGGGAAGAAATAGTCTTGTTGTGTAAGGAGGAAGGTTACTGCATCTCTAGTAGCCCAAGAAAATCCTGAAAGCTGATTTTTAAGGATACCGCCACATTTGTGGGGGTAACTTATTTCCATTCTTGAACCAAAGTGTGCTGAACATTCAACCTTTAGCACATAGAACTTCAAGAGGTGCGGTCTCTTTCTGATAGGAAAAAGTCTCTTTTCAGTACAATTTGTAGAAAATCAATTCAGTGAGATAATGCTTGTGCCTCCCATGCTTTTTCGCTGTATTAGAGGCTGTTGCATCCAGTGAAGAGGAAGGTGTAGGTGTGCAGCTGCTAGGTGTCAGATAATTCAGTGGCAATCCAGATAGATGAGTATTTAGCTCATTTAATTACCTTTTGGGTTTAGGGCTAAAACAGAGATTCTGTTACAGGGATTCAACAGCTAACTTTTTGAGCTGTTAAATATTTTACACCAAAACGTCTTAATATAATACCCTTTTACGAGAAGCAGCCAATGCTGTGTTTCCTGGAATTTGTCATAGCAGAACAGTGGAACAGAACTGAAAGATGGAAATAAAATAACAATCTCTTTCTGTTTGTTTGACTGCTAAAGAAGATGGATAGCCTTTTTGTTAAAACATTTACGGGGCAGGAGATGGCAGTGATGGTCATCTGTGCCATAGTTCTGAAAAACCTCTTAACTGCATTTAAGCGAGTAGCCTTTTGCAGTAAAATTTACTCTCCCAATCACTGAGAGAAAATTTACTCTCCTAATAACTAGAAAAGTGATCCTGAGCTTTGTCTTTACATCAAGTGTAAGACTCCTGGACAGGCAGCTTTCACAGGTGAAGTTTCCATTATCTTCACTCCACAAAATTGCTTCTGAAATGTCGAGTAGTATAGTGTGTCCTTTATTTGTAGAATAAAGCAAGTTTTTTTCAATAACTTAGAAAATAGAATGCAAACTTGAGCTTACATAATAAAAGTATATTCATATTGGGTTTCAGGATTGTGGAGCTGAAAGACTCGGTTTGTGATGTCAACCTTAGCTTCAATAAAATCTCATCTATTTCCTTGGAGCTTTGCACGCTCCATAAATTGACACATTTGGATATCAGGTTTGTGACGTGTGTTGGACTTCCTTTCTCGGTAACTTATTTTCATGCCTTTTTTAACCAGCCATCTGTTACAGTGGAATAGCAGTACTGAAATAATTTTTCATTTCCCAAAATGCCTCCATGACAGTTGAATGCCCGGCAGATCTGAAATAGCAAGTGGCCTAGATTTAGGCATTGGTTAAAGAAAAACACAAAACACAAGTGGACGAGCTCTGAGACTTGCTGTGATGAAAGGCCTTGTCTCAGTCGTAAAAGGGTCTCGGAGATGTTAAGTTGCTATCTAAAACCAGCCCCTCCTCCTCCCCCCAAAAACCCCAAACCCCCACGCCAAAAAGTCCTGGAGGATGGCTGGGAAATAGTACAGTGAAGGTACAAACCCTTTTGTGCTGCCTGAAGCTGAAGCTGTCTGTAGGTATTTTACGTGCAATAGATAGTTAGTTACTGTCATTTTACCTTCTCTGCTTCTGAAAAATGCTCGTTGCATTTGTTTGGACATCAGGGTCAGCTCGCTGGCATTTATTATCTGTAGTGTTTCACAAAATGAACAGTAGCACAGGTTTTTTCTTTGGTTTGGTTTAAAGTAATCTGCCTGTGCCTGCAGAGAGTCCACCAAGATGCTGAAGGGACCGGAGCACCTCTCCTATGAGGAGAGGCTGGGAGAGCTGGGGCTGCTCAGCCTGGAGCAGAGCAGGCTCAGGGGGGTCTCACCCGCCTGTACAAACACCTGCAGGGAGGGTGCCAAGAGGACGGAGCCAGGCTCTTCCCAGGGGTGCCCGGGGGCAGGACCAGAGGCCAGGGGCACACACCGACACGCAGGAGGGTCCCTCTGAACATCGGGAAACACTTTTTCACTGTGAGGGTGACCGAGTACCAGGGAGGCGGTGGAGCCTCCGTCCTTGGAGATATCCAGCACCCAGCCGGACACGGTCCTGGGCCACCTGCTCCGGGAGGTCCCTGCCAGCCTCAGCCGCTCTGTGGTGCGGTGACATACGTGCTGCTGATGGAGGAGTTAGGCTGAAGACTGCAGAAATGGATGATCATATGAGATGGATGAGGGAATGAGGTTGACAATCTCAGTGATTAAAAATTTAGGTGTAAGTTTGGGCATCTTTTAGTGAGTGGTCTTCATTTTCCTCTAACAGCTCTTTGTGTCACACTTGGGAAATACCTTGTTTGTCCTTACAAACCCCTGTCTTCCCTGTATTTAAGAAGCTTCTGAAAGGCGTCCTGTTGTGGGAGACGCTGGGGTAACAGTAGCCATAAATGAGTTTGTTACAGCAATTGGATACCAGGCAAAATAAATTTTGAAGAGGTTTAGGGTTCTACTGATTCAGTTTGGCACCGACATCTGGGCAGTTTTGTAAGCTTTCCTCTGAAACCCGAAGAGCTGAGCCAGGTGGGTTTGTGGAGTTGTTAGATGCTTTGAAACTCTTGGGAATCTTTAGAAAACAGACTTTTAAATCTCCTACTGGCAGAAATGAGAGTGCAAACCTGGCTTGCATGAGCAAGCATCTGTACTTGAGCATGGTCTTGACCCATTTATGAAGCAATTAATTGGTTTAAGACAGCATGTTAGCCCTGATAAATTTGCATATTCTGTCTCTGTGGATTCTTAACTAAAACTTTGTAGAAGTTAGTGATTGTTGTTTGTCTTCATTTGGTACACAGAAATAATTTTTTGACATCTTTACCTGAGGAAATGGAGGCACTGACAAGACTGCAAATTATAAATCTTTCTTTTAATAGGTGAGCAACTATTTAGATTTTTTTTTTTATGCAATAATAAAAAGAACTGGGCCAAATTCAGTATGATTTTCCTGTGATGTACGAATGAGGAGGCACTTGATCAACCAGCTGTGAGCTTAAAACCGATGAAGTGCATGTACTTCTTTACCCGATGGGTGGTGTATTTTTGGAACTTTCTGCCACAAAAGTTCTGGAGAGAGAGAGTAGCAACTGGTTAAAAAAGGGATTAAGCAATCTTGTGAACAATATATCAAGAAATGGATACCAACAGGGCTACCCTTTGGCATCCATAATACAGCGGTTCCGAATGATGGGGAAGTATGAGGGGAATGGCCGGCAGGAACCAGCAGTGTCCCTGCGGACCACCGGCTACTGCCGGCTGCCGCTCACAGCGGGGACGCAGCACTGGGCGGAAGCGCCGTTCCGCTGACTCAGCAGGGCATTTCTGAAGTACAGGGAGAACAACCGGCTGTTGTTCTCCTTTACACTGGTGAGTCGCATTCCGTGTGACCTGCCGGTCTTGTCAAATGAGCCTGGGTGGCCTGCAGCTCCGTTAGAGGTGCTGAGCTCTCACTGAGCACGTTTCGTTCAGCTTGTTCACCGCGTGCAAGGTAAGATGATGGATGCTTTCTCCTTTCAGAGCAGCGTGTTTAAGCATTTACCTTAAATAAAACTAAAATGCCGTCTGATTTTAAAGGCTGCTAATTTTTTGAATGCCCTATTTCTGACTTTGACTGGTTTGCCTCCTTTTTCTCACTGAAGATTTAAAGTATTTCCCAGTGTCCTGTATCGCATCGTAGCCCTGGAGACTGTCCTGCTCAGTAACAATCAGGTTGGGTCCATAGACCCTCTGCAGCTGAAGAAGATGGACAAGCTCGGAACACTGGACCTTCAGAACAACGACCTCCTCCAGGTGCCACCAGAACTTGGAAACTGTGAAACTCTGAGGTGTGTGTCTTAAGTGGTGACCTCTTTTATGAAAATATATTCTGACCAATTCCTTCAGGGCACGTTTTGTCAGAGGAAAAAGTACTAATTGGCAGAATATTTGTCTGTGGGTCTCAGTGCATAAAAGGGCGCTCTCTTACCATTTGTAAAACAATGCAATCTCTTCCGTATTTCCTCAGTATTGTAGAGAACTGGGGGAGTTGTTTCATGATTTTCAAAAAAATGGGAAGGGTGCGTTGGTTTGTGTAAATCTGCTGTTAGAGTCGAAGTCAGTTACCTTGCCTGTATGTCCAGACACGCTGCTAGTGCGCCTACAGACAAGCCCCCTTAGCCGGGTGGGTGAGCCGTAGCCCTCTCTGTCAGTTAATACGCTTAGCTCCTTACCTGCCTGCGTAACTCACGTTGCTACAAAAGAGACAGGATAACAGTCTCTAAATAATGCATAAAGAGACGTGACTTTGAATATCCTTACATAATACAGCTCAAAGAAGACAGTTACACATAAGTAGTCCGTCATCTCAAAGACCACAAATTACTGGTCCCTGTGGTTTTCCCCTTTAAGGATGCTTTCTTGAGGGACTTCAAAAATAAAACGCCACTGCCACGCCCCCAAGCAAAAACCTCCGGAGATTGATGTGTACCAAAGCAGAGTGGGCTAGCAGCTAAGCTAGGAAGTGGAGGGTTACAATTCAGCATCGTTTTCCCCTTTTATTGTGCCCTTTATGTATTTCAGAAGTTCTCTTTCTCTTGCTGAAGAAGTAGGGTACATGTGTATTGTGTGTCTACAGTAATATACCGCCGCTGTTTTATTAGCATAGATTAAAATTCAGATGTCTCTAAAGAAGATAAGTTAGTGTGAACTAGGGAAGCAGAAATTAAAATTCTTTTAGTAGAAAGAAGAGGAATGAGTTACGAATTCAAAAGATTCAACAATCTGTGTGCAGTGCATGAATGGGTGGTACAAAAAAAACCTTTATACCAGTAACTCAAAATCTTCCTGTTTTTCCAGGACACTTCTGTTAGAAGGAAATCCATTCCGCACTCCCCGCGCAGCCATTTTGGCAAAAGGAACAGCTGCCGTGCTGGAGTACCTGAGAAGCCGAATTCCTGCTTGATGCACTAGCCCGTTTCCTTGGCAGACTCGGGAATCAAAGTACAAGCAAAGTGTTTCCCTGTCCGACCAAGCGCCGTATGGTTTTACTGCCTTCCTCCTCCTTCGTCAGCTGGTTGTTAACCTGGCCTGTGCCATAAAGAGTTTGTAATATTGTCTCTGGTTTGCATGTTAAAGATCTCACCTATGAAACAATTTTCCCCTCCAGGCTGCATGTTCCAAGAGCGCATTTTAAAATACCACAACATATGTTTACACTTGTTGTAATAAAGAATGCCATTGAAAGCTGCCTTCAGTAATAGCGGCAATCTTTTTTCTACAATTAAGCTAATTTTTAAAAAGAATTGTCAACGTGTTTGAGCAAAAGGCAGAAGTAAACTTTCTGATTTTTGTATGCCTGTATTATAATCTCCCGTAAGATATGTAGTCTCTCTTCACTGCTGCCTCAAAAAATGGGCTGCAGGTCTGTGTGTGATAAAATGCTTGAACCCTTAAACTGTGAGATGAAGATAAGGATAAGGTATGAGATGCGCGGCAGACTGCACGCCTGTCTCGTGTAAAAGTAAACAAAATGTGACGTTGGTAGCTGCACTGAAACAATAAATGCTTCCTGTTGGATGTATGTTTGGGGCCTTTTTAAGCATACTATATAAGCTGTAATTAAGTTTTCTAGCCTTTATTAATGACAGTAACGCGTCATGGTTATTAACTATAGAAAAGGAAGGGCTGCTTGATGCTGCTTGCCCTGTGACTGCAGGTCCATCGCTTCTCTCTTAGACTGCTCCAGGCCTAGGAATTGGAACTGGAATCGCAGCAGGAACCAGGCGGATTCCCGCTGCTGGGGTGTCGTGTGCTGGTTGGTTTGGTTTTCAGGCTGCACCGAGCGCTGCCGTAAGACCACGGAGCGGCAGCGGCTGACTGTCCGTAGTGCCGCATCGCTGTACGTACCGCGTAGGTGCTGTGGGTGGGGTGGGTGCAGAGCCCGCAGCAGTGCCGTCGGCAGCACAGTATGCGTGGCCGGGCACGAGGCCAGGTCGCGGTAGCTGTGTTGCTGCTGGTGCTTGCGCAGTGTCATCTATTTCTTCCCAGTGCTGCCCTGTCCTCTCTTCCCAGCAAACACAACTTAATGCTGTCCCTGCATATGACTACTGCTTCTAACTGCAAACAAAAAATAACTAAAAATAACAAAAATAAAGGAAGAGCTTTCAAGTAAAAGACATCCTTGCTAAGCTTTAGGAACAGAAACATGCTTTATTCTTCCACGCGCCTCTTCGGTTCAGCCTCCGTATGAAGGCTGCTGGGCTGACATTAAATGGGTGACCTTCCTGGGGGTCTGTGCTCAGAAGGAAAAATAGGTGTTACAAGAGCCTGTGCCTTTCTCCACCTGTCCCTTCTGTAACACAGCAAAATTCAGTATGGTTCAAAGTTAAACTTCACAGGTTTCAAATGCATCCAGAATTAACGTAAACCACACTTACTCATCCTCAGGGCCTTCAGATGGAGCGAGAGCACCTTTCAGCAGGAGCAAGGATGTGTACCGCACCTTACGCACAGCTGCACTTGACCGTGAGCCCTGTTAGCGAAGGACCAGACCTGGCCAGCACGGCTGGAGACACCGGAGACCTGATGCCCGGTATTAACCTGCTCTGGAGAGAGAGAGGGACTGGGGGGGCGGTGGCAGAGAGGGAAGGGGAAGGGGCAAGGCATTCCCTCTTAGAAACACGCCGTAGCATCTTTGCGCAGAAGGAACGATGGCTTGTTTGAGCTTGAACCGGTCACGAGCTGTTCTGCAGTTACTCGGATGGTGGAACTGCTGCTGCTCTCAGCCCCTTGACCCCCTCTTTTGTTTTCCCGTTTTCCACACGGCGTTTGTACCCAAAAGGCAGCAAATGCTGAGCTTTTCTTCGCAAGCTTGCGGTTGCTCCAGCTCCGTATTTGGTGTCTCACCAGGAGCTACGGCTGAGCAAGGGGAGCTGCTCAATTTTCAGGCCTCTTTCTGACAGATCTGGTAATGAAAAGAAGTCTTTCCCTCCAGCACTGCTTCGTTTGCTGGTCGGTGCCGTGAACGTTTCTGGAGCTGTACGCTACGTGACTGATGAGAACAGTGTAGTTACAGATACCGGCACCGGTTCCAAAGGGGTGGGTCGGTAACAACTGTCGCGCTTCCTGTAACGCGCAGAACACCGTTTTTGGAAACCTCAGATCCTTCCCAATAGTAAAAGATGACAAAAATGAATTACAATAAGGTGACGTTTTTATTATTTATACAATAAAGAGACTTTTTAATGTTATTCAAAACACTTTTTTAAATACTGAAAAAGTTGGGTACACCAAAGCCGAAAAATGGCTCTGCTATACACTGCACAGCATTGTTTTAGTCCCTGTATTTGTTTTATGTACAGAAGCATCTGCAAAATGCATTCTAAACACAATATGCACCTTACGGGTAAGTGTCATACATGAAATAAAACTGGAAGGATACAACCGGCATGTGCAAAATATATAACAATATAATTGATTGCACTGAATCAATAGATTTAAAATGTAATTTTGAAGTACCTTTTTGCACATAAAATGAAGCAGCTTTCAAGTTCAGTAAGTCTTTATACTGCAAAAACCATTAAGTACATTCACAATCTATGTTAATAAAGTAGTAAATATTTCTTCATTCAGCTTTATTTACATTAATACTGTAATTAAACTGAAAAGTACAGTTAGTCATTTGTAATATAGCAATCTTTTAACACATACAAAAATGACCATTTTCTGTATATAATTTAAGCTCAAAATCACAATTATCTCAAAATATTAATTACAATACAGCCATCTCCATCATAATTAAACATGTCTTTTATAAAATGGTAAAATTTTTAATAAAGTAAGCTGTTGGTTCTGAACTGGATACAGTACTGACAAGTAGAAAACCGAACTGATGAGAGCGTCTGTTCTGCCCGGGGCTTCGGGGCAAAGCCACGCGTGCTGGCACAGAGACAGGGGAGGCCCCACTGACAGAGACGAAGCCTCTTGTGCTGCAGGGCTGTGGCTGAGTCGGTGGTGCTGCAGAAAACGCCTTACGAGGGCCGTGGAAATTCTTACGCAATGCAATGATGTCATTCACCTCCAGAATGTTTGCTGGAATTGTCCAGGAAGAGGATTGGCAAAAGGCTTTTTTTTTTTCTTTTCCTTTTTTTTTTAAGAGAAACTATTTAAACGCTATGATTCGCAAACACCGTCTTTTGAAATTTGCTTTTCCATGAACGCGGACGTTGGCCGCCCCGCACGCCCTCGGCGGGGCAGAGCGCGGGCCTCCCCGCCTGCCCTCTGGGTGCCACTGCTGTGCCGCACACGTGGCTTGGCGCCCTCCATCACACATACCCAAACCAAAGGTGTCCGAAACAAAACCGAACCACCAATTAATTCATATCCTATCCAAACTACTGGCCTGAAAGTTGTATCGGTACGTTGTATTCCACTCACGCTGGCAAGCCTGACAAGTGAAATAAACCCTTACAGCTGATTGCCTGAAAATGAAATGGTACGTCTTTGTGTTCTTACTTAAAACTAAATTTTTGAAGGCAGACGACTGGGGGAAGAGCGCCGAGGCAGGATGGGGCGTTGGCACACACTAGCTCATGGGTGGGGAGCTCAAACTTTGGATAAAATTTTCTTCTCATTTGGAAATTCTACATGTAAAATCCCACCAGTTAAAAATACCGCTAAGGTAGGTGGTGACTCCGTAGCCCACGACTGAGGCTCAGCACCTCCTGCGCCTGTTTACAAATGTTGGGAAATAGATGCTTGTGTCAGATCTTACTTCTGTTTTACAGGGCTGGCCTGGCTGCATGGGAGGGGGCAGCGCTACGGCAAAACACGGACCCCTGCCTGCTCATGAGCTTCCGCTGACGAGGCTGGGCAGCGCAGGCCCCAAGCGCCAACCCTCCTCCTGTTCGCGGTTAGTTCCCGGGGGTAAATACCCCGGTGGTACCCGGTCATCCTGGGATCGGCCCCTGGGTCTTCTCTTGAGACCAGAGCCTGCGCGTGAGCAGACTGAAATGTATGGTTTGTCACTTCATACTGTCTTTGCATTTACTGTTGCATATATCTCTATCGGATATATACATATATACACACATAGCTATAAATAAGCGTTTTTTTTCACTTGCATAAGGTAATTAAATGCTATATTACAAGCCAGAGAGGTTTAACCAAGGAACGGCTTTACATTCAAAGTGCTTACTAGCAACAGCAAACCAATCTCCTGAACGTTCCATACTGTAGTTTTTAGTCGGATTTCTGGCTCATGAAGATTAGTGGTGTTCTGCAACATAGTGAGTTCACTTTTCAGGTGTTCCTATATAAGCTAAAAATGTGGCTGTTACAGCAACATTTCCAAGGTCTTTTCATTCCTGGTCAGAAAAAAGGCCGCCCCATAAGAGCCTCAGCAGCCTTTCAGGCCAAGGGTTCCCAACGGAGCCCTGGAAACGGCTGCGTCCCGCAGAGGCACTGCACCCAGCATCGGGAATGACCCGGGCTCGGCACTCAGCTCTCACTCCCACACCCGGCTTCGCCCTGCCCAGGCGCCCGTGCTGGGACACTGCCCAGGCACGGCCGGCCCTGCCTGGCACGGCCAGTCCCCCCCCCAGGAGCTGGCCCAGTGCCATGAATGCAGACATGGACATGTTAAAAAATACCTTGGAAAACATGAAAACAGATTTGCAGATGTTCAACGACTGCTATTATGAACAACTGGCTTCTAACTATCGTAGTTTATCAACGCCCAGATAAAAACTGCGAGCTGTGAATGGGAACATGGGAAATTATTAAGACTGGAGAGTCCTGCAGGCTCCTGGGGTCAGGGCTGAACTTTGTTCTCAAATTAGAAAAGCATTTTGGAAGCAGGGTTTTTGCCCTGCCCCCCCCCCCCCCTTAAGAGCTGCCTTGTAACAAGACTGCAGAAAAGCAAACGAGTTCCTACCAGGCTGGCTGCTGGGTTTTCGGCACACTGTGGACTCGGCGGAGGAGGCCCCGCAGCCGGTCACCGGGTCACCACCAGGAATGGGAGCTCTGGCACCAACCCCTGAGCTCCTGAAAACTTGTTGCAAAACGAGGATAAGGGAATTACATCGCAGGCTTCCTTTTTTAATCTAGCCCCTCCCTGAGGATCGTTAGTTAAGTGATTATTGCATGGAAAATTCTAAAATTGCCGAACTGCGCGCTCCCAGCTAAGGGACCCATCGCCATGGGAAGGCGCGCTGCAGCACGCCAGCGAGGCCCTGGCGAGGGAGTGCTGCCGGCCTCCCGCTGGACTTCCCCGCGGCGTTTCTAACGCAGCCTGTTTCAGTCAGCGTGAGCCTTTCCGTTAGTAGCTTTAGGAAGCTTCTGAGCCTGAGTGCCTGTATAGTCAGGGCGGGAGCACGTACAGCGTATCTGGGCGTGCTGAATAGCCTACAGAACGGAAACCAGCTGCTCTTTGAGACTGTGCTTGCCTGGATCAAAATTCATTCACAGACAGGGAAGTGAACCCACACGTGGAATTCACCTTAGGGTGAACCATCACCTGCCTTCAGCACTTGCCATATAACCATATTTAGTAAAAAAAATAAAATAAAATATCATAATTATGTGCAAAGCTTATGCACATAACCCAGTACCCGACCTGCAAACCGGGTTGTAGGTGATTGTGTCTGTGAGGTTACAGGAGGCCTTCCAGGAAAGACAGACAGAAGGTGCCTGTTATTTTGAAGGACTAATGTAAAAATCCTAAGTAGTCCCATTAAAGTAAGTTTAATTGCTCATAATACTAGTGCTAGCTAAACACCCTTTCAGCCAATTTGAATAAAAGTAATGCCCAAAAGAAAGTATTAGGTATTTTTTGGGCAGTGAGGGGGGGGTGATGCTAAAGCTTTGCTGTTCTATGTTTCAGCTGGGAGTCCAAACTCTCCCCCCCAAGCCCCTTTCTAGGGTCGGTGGGAGTTTTGGCTAACTTAGGGACTTAAATGTGACATTCCCCTGCACTAACTTCATTTTATTGTAATACCTCCTTTTCATTATAAGCCATTAATGAAAGCACTCAGCAATCTTGAAATACACTTCTGCACGCAGCCCCGACTGATCATGCCACTGTGCTTTAGAGCTGGTAAACTCCACATGCAGAAAGCCAAATGAGCGCAAAATCTGGTATTAACAAGCACTAAAGCCCACTTGCTTTTTTCAGTTTACCAGTTTTCACCTGTAGGCTGCGATCTTGGTTCTAGGTCCTAAGGCAGAGCCCTCGTCATCCTTCCTGTACCTGCAGCTCCCCACCACGTTTTTGGTGCTACGTACGTAATATGTGTATTTAATGCTGCCACACCGTCTCGGGAGTCTGTCATGTCGTTTTGCTTGCGGGGGGGCGGGAGGGTGCATGGTGTTCTGTACGATGACATCAGACAGCATTACAGCAGGATTCCAAGCTGCCGTCGTCATTTACTCCATTTTCCTGCCCGAAGCAGAGTCCCAGGGAGGATTTCTGAGCTGGGGAGCTGTGCTGTTGTGAAATGCCTACGGGGTGTGTAACGGCAGAGCTGCTGGCATATGCTGCGTCGCCGTGTGGGTGCACGTGTGGTCACATTCGGAAGAGGGACTTTCTGCATGAAAAGGCAAAGGCAGCTCCACAGAGGAATTTAGGTGCGCAAGTGCCTATTAAGGGACCTAATTCCCATTCCCGTTTAACTAAAAGCTACATAGGTGTCTACAATTTTCTGAACATGATGTTGAATAAACCCTTATTTCTTTTTTTTAAAGGGCAATGAGGACTTAGGAATGGAAATTTTGGCCTCTGAAATGCCATGAATGTCAGAAAAGTTTTAGACGGTCTCTGCCAGAGCCTGTGTGATTTGATGGCACATTATGAAATTACATCCATGTGATAGAAAACTGAAAGCTGAAAAAATTGAGCAAATAATGATCCAAAACCAAATCGCATGAATTCAGCAAGCTTTTTCAGCTTGTGGTATCAAGAAGATTTTCATTTACTGACAAGTTTTAATTATTTAAATTTATGTTCTGAGTATCATAAAATCATTTCTTCAAACTGTAGATTTTTAGGATTAGCATCAGCTATGGCTCACTGTGGTATCTGGTGGTGTGTTGCCACTCCGGTGGTACAGAAGCTCTTCCAGTAGGAATGCTTGCATGGGCAACGTAAAATTCTTGTGCTGTGGGAACCTGCTCAGTCAGCTTGGAATTCGTGTTTCATTACTATTTATACTAATAAACCTAATTGTTCTTGTTGATTGAGAAGAAGAGGGATGCCAACAGTCAGAAAGTAGGGCACTTCCATGCAAATGCAGAGGTGTCACTTTCCAAATGATTGCTAAAGAAATCCCCTGGCGCAGCCGAGCCCGGGGCTGCAGCTCAGCACTGCCCCACACGCTGGCTTCAGTGCCGCGGCCCGGCCCGACTCTGCTGCTCAACAGTTGCCATGCATTTAAAAAAAAAAAGAAAACGGAAAAAAAATCCAAGCCATTAAGAAGCTGGTGCTTCCTAATAACATTAGGGGATAGTTCCTACTACTCTACTAGCTAATTTGTAGTTTGATATTTATGTATGGGGTACTTCACTCTCCTTTCCTACGTGCACAGGTGGTCTTCATAATGCCACCCTCTCCCAGCACCCCAACCCAAAGCGATCACTAGGCATTTCATAACCTCAGCAGATTTCTCTTCCGTGAATTTGCCCTGGTTTGCCTTGAGCCTGACATAAGCCCCTCGCACCAAACCGCCTGTGCAGGGACTCCGAGTACTGGTGTGTTTCAGCGATGTCGGGGGCACATCAGCTAAGAGGAATGCTGACAGCACCTTTTGTAGCTCAGGCCTTCCGCTTACGGTATACAGGACTGCAGCAGAACTCCACCGAGTGTATTTACACCTCTGTGGGAGCAATACGCGGTCCACATAGCAGACAGGGCTTTGTACGTAACGGCAGTATCGTCTTTTGAAGTTCAGTTTAATTTGAAGTATAATTACCTCGGTCTTGGCTCTTGCAGGCAGAAAAGGAAAACGTTCCTGGCCGTGCCCATGTGCTACAGCTACACTCCTCTGACGGGTTTTTCAGGGTGTTGCTAATCCAGCTGGAGAAGGTGCGAGCGAGCCTGGCCCTGCTGGAGCAGGTTCCGCCTCTCCCTGTGGTCCATTAGCATCGGTGTCACTCAGGTCAATGGAAACTGGATCCCCTGAAAAAATCTCGGGGGAGGTTTTCTTGGGATTTTCTGTCTTGCTGCCAGCTATAAACACGATGGACACCTGAACTGCTGAAGCAACAGCGGTTTTGCAAAGTCCTGTGCTGTCAGTATTCCCCATTGAGGACAGCACCAGGACTTTTACCTTAAGGGTTTTTGAACTGCATACTTCTGTGGGAAAGCTTTTCCCAGGCTCGCCCAGCGTCGTTCGCTGCTCCCCCTGTGATGGATCATACCTTAGATCAAATCTGCTTCCGTTCATTTTAAAGAGACTATTGCTCAAATAAAGGATTGTGTAAAGGTTAAAGACAGTGAATATAGCGAGCAGGGGCGAGCACAGCCTGGACCAGAGTCAAAATACAGAACAACGTCAGACTGGGGGAACAGGGAATGTAAGTAAAGGGCCTCTAGTTTTAAATTAAAAAGTTAAATAACAAAATCAGCAGCAACCAAAGAAGTTTTACTGCCACCCATCACAGCCTCCTTCCATTTATGAACCATACCTGTCTAAACTCACTGTTCGTCCATTTAGTGTGTTCAGATGGAATCAACTAAAAGTGTCAAACAAAAGGCAGTTAACCAATTTTCATGTAGGTTATTTATATCTAGGTCCCAGAGTTGACAGTATAATTTATTAAGTATCTCACCCTGTATAGTGACATTTTTACTAATTAATATGGAGCCAGCTATACACACTGCATATGTACAGGTATTTTCATAAGGCATATAATATCTTTGCATTGAAAATAAATGAACATTATTAAATTTAATTTAATATATACTTTCTTTGAGGTGTTTATGAAAATATTTTTTCTCTATATTTTCGTATGTGACATGATAGAAATATTTCATGGGAAGTACAGGTTAATATATTTTATCTTTATAAAGGCATATACAACTTTGAGGCAGTGTTTCTGATGGACAGCAGAATTCCTAAAGAATTTGTATGTGCTTCTGTGTTTTGAAATCATATGAAATTGACTTTAAGAAGTAACTTGATTAAAAAAACGCACCAATGCACAGCCAGAGGCTGACAATTAAAACTAATACATAGCCACATGAACAATATATTTATATCGTTAATATATTTTTTCCAAGATGATTGGTACTAACATATAGTATTATACATTTGGCACTACTGTTTGCCATTGGTCCAGCAATTGGCAAAAAAATTTGTTTCCTATGTATAAATCTGTTTGAACATTAGGTCTGGCTAGACATATTTACTATTTATAAAAAAATATTTAGACAGTAAGCTCACGCTGAATAACTAGGTCTACTGTATTCTGGAAACTCTTCAGTAGTAATACAGCTTTCTCATGTTCCATATGTACAAAGCTGTGTCCGTTTGCCTGTAACACAAAAACAAGAGAAGAGAAATCAAATGAGATTCTATTTAGTGTCTTCAGTTGAGGGGGCAAAGGGATATACGAGAATTAAAATCAAGGCTAAAACAAATAATAATCATATAATGATTTCCCGCAAACAGGAGTTTGCCTGTGCCACTGAGGGAACACATTAGGACAGATACCGCACGCCCTGCCTTCGAGCAGGGGCTGGACTGGATGACCTGGGGGGTCCTTTCCAACTTAAATTATTCTGGGACTCTGTGATACTCTGCATATTGGGTGAAGAAACAATAACCCTGGGATGTAAGAGTTTCAAATGCTGTGAAGCCCCAAGAAAGTTAATGCTGCCAGAATGCGTTGCCGACTACAACAGAGGCTCCGGCTCAGATCAGATGCAGACATGCTGCATATACAAAAAGGGAAAAATTTACTGAATAAACTGTTCCGCTTTGGTGGTAGCGAAATCCTTCTGTAACTTGTCTGTTACCACACTATTTAAAATAGTCAAATTTTAAACATAATTGCCAACAGTTTACTGACTGTGATCAATAAGTCAAAGTAGAAGCTCTGCCATTCTACAGAATAAAGGCAGCCCCTGAAGGTGATCAGGTACGGAACAAAGACAACGCTCGCTGCAGACGCCTGCCATTTAGCCATCCGTGAAAGCCTTGAGACGACTCCCGCGGTGCCAGGTAAGTCCTCAGACTCCCGTGGCCCTACTGCAGGGCTGGCACACAGCTGGGGAAATGCTCAGCTGGTTCAAAGCTCCCCCTTCCCTCCCCAAAGACACCAGCAGGAACCTCTGCCGTCCTTCATGCGTGGAGCCCACTGCTAAAGGCACAGCGAGAGCATGTCCGGGAATGCGCGGGTGTAGGGCTGGGGCTGGCGCTACGCAGTGGTTATGGAGGCTGCCGGGGCTGCGAAGGTGATCGAGAGACAGGCTATAGGGCTGTCCGTGGCAGAATCTGGTCTCTCTAGCCTATAGCAATTCTATAAACACACTGCAATTTAACTATATATATATTTTTGTTTGATTAACATTTAGAAATAGGTTAGTGAAGCCTTCATGCTCTGGTTAATAAACTACCGCTGCTGTGAAATTACAGCCCTTTAGAAGAACTACCAGACATCTGTTGCACATATCCAGACCATTCTACATCGCTATCGTCTTGGCCACAACAAAACCACGCTACGCCATATTATATATGGAAGGCAGACCTCAAGAGCCCCCCCCTTACCAGCAGTCAGCACAGCTGAGGTATTGGACGAGCAGCACAAAGGGGCTGCCAGAGCCCCCCAGGGTGCTCACATCTCCGCAGGGTGCCCACGTCCCCCCAGCTCACCCGTGCCCACTGCTGCCGTCTCCTCGCAGAAGTTAAGATCCTCTCCCTGGACCAGGGGCTTGCAGAAAGGATGCCCCATGCTCTCTCGCTGCACTAAAGGATGGCCAGCCCAGAATGCTAATTAACAGAAGTGCTGCGCGCACATCTCCAGAGGAACAGGAAGCCCATGAGCGTGGCGCTGTGCCCCTGGCACTTGAAGGTTTCTGTTCAAAGGTGGCAGCTGCTGCGAGCTCCAGCACTGACAACTGCACAGGAATGGCAACGGGCAGGCACAGAGCACCCGGAAAAGGCAGCATCCAAGCAATAGTGAGAAGTCGAGCACTTTTATTCAGCTTAATACAACAAAATGTATTTGCTCTGAGAAACAGGAATACAAATTTCAGGCAGGAAAAGTTTCAAAGACATTTCCTTATGTGCCAGAATTAGGCAGCCATCTGGCATTCGGTTTAGGTCAGCTCGGACTCTGATGTAATTCAGAGGGAAATGAAAGAAGTTTCAGTTTATTCACCAGGCAGCTCACTGGGATCTGTATTGCTCATTTGGGAAAAAAAAAAATAAAAGAACCTGCAAACAAACCTGAGAGCTGGGCAGCTCTGCCTACGCCCCTTCTCATTTTCAAGGTGCGCAGTGAGGGGTACAGGAAAAGGCTCAGCTCTAGCGAGCGCAGAAACCTCTTTTCTACATGAAAAGTTTCTCAGTGGAAGAGGGCTAAAGGAGATACACATCCAAAAATACCTAAGCAGGCCACACCCAGAGGGATTTGTTATTTAACATATAAATAAATGATAATCGGAATCTACTTCTTTCTTTCCTGCTGTGGTCTCACATTCCTCACAAAATATGCTATGAAATCTGCATATATATTTACACATTGAGTTATTATTTAGTTCAAATTATTAGACAGACAGAACGGTTTCTAGCTGAACCGTGGAGCCACCAAAACAAGATTTCTTAGAACTGAGGGGCAGCCTTTAACATAGGGTGGCAAAATTGTACGGCACGGCTGACAGAGCTGCTCCCTCCTTGCTGACAGACTTAGCAGCCGTACAACTGTGTTCCTCCCTAAAAGTCACCTACTAGAACTGCTGCTGGTTTTATAACAGAAAAATCATTCTTACTATCAAATAAATAACTTAAGAGCTTATGACACAGAAAGGAAAGATACAATTTTGCTCTCCCCAGGATCTCAGCAGGACCGTGGGCTCCCGGACTTGTAAGGACCAGAATTTGTTCACTGCAGAAGACACAGACACACTCTTCTATCAAAAACAGGCATCGTGCAAAACCGCGTTTAAGAATGACAGTCTCTCCGTGAGCTGGGTAAGTCCACCCAGGGAATGTCAAGCCTTTCAATTTTCAAAGCTTCCCTCCCTCTTTTACCAAAACTGCTTGGGGAGACACATAAATGCATGACAGGGACATTACTGCTTCTCCTGAAAACATCCTGCTAAGCAAATTCTTCCACGTAGATGTTTAAAAAAAGTCACCTTGGTCTGATAATACCTTCCTGTGCATCATCTCGAGTAAACTGAATTCACTGCATGGAGTGCAAAAGGTACCCAGACATGGAGGTTCTCCAGTAACGGTGACACTGGGATTCCCCGCCACGACAATACATAAAGGTGACAGCCAGTAACGCTGGGGGGAAAGGTGTCAGACAGACGTGACAGGAGGGAGAGTCTGCAGCACGAAGAATGGGATGATACTAAAAGCAGATCATGGGGCAGACAGCGTGAGGACAGAATGCGCTAGGACTGAGGACACAGGAAGATGGTTCCTCCCTCGGAGTCCCAGCAGAAACTGGTGTCACAACCAGCGCATCTGTGGAAGACAACAAGTGGCGCAGACAGCTACAGATGCTGAAGAAGAGAGATTATGGGTGAAGAGAAACCTCCTTCTACATGGTAACTGGTATTGCACAGCCCTAGTCTCTGGCAGGGGATTGTCTCATGAGATAAAAGCAAACAGAGGTGATGCTAAAAGTGGAAAATGGGGCTGGAGGTGAAGCGATGCCAGTGAGTATTAATAATTTCAAGTTCTTACTGCCTAGGGAACTGGACACTTTTAGCAAAAGGCATTGCTTATATTTGAGAAGTAAAATATCCTTCATCACAGTTACGTTTTTTTCTCGGTTAATTCCTTCATGAGATTAATGACCGCCCTTTTACTTGCCACAATATAAATCAACACCTGGTAATAGGTATTATGCATGGGTAGAAGTAATTGCAAATAAAAGGAAAATGTTCTTGCCAGAGGATTTGAAATGATGTACTGACAGTGACAAATGAGAAACTCTGCTGAGACTGATCCACAATCCTCCGAGAGTGACTGAGAGTGCAAAGTCAGACAAACTTCATCAACATAAGTGATGAATAAATAAGGAGACTGGACTTTGCTACCTAAAAGAAAAGCAGCAGTACCTTAAATGTATTATATAAATATACGTAAATGCCCCTATTTTAGGAACACATGCTGAAATGCGAGAAATTCCTGCTCCTGATAGCTTGTGCCCATCAGGAGACATCATTTGCCATAACAATAGCTATACAATAAATGCAGGTCAGAAGCGTACATCTTTGATGAAGACATGCTAGGCACACACACGCAGCAGACCTGTCCCTGCACAGAACAATACAGCCCTCGCACGACTCCGTGAAGACTACTCCCACGGCGTACAGCCCCCGCAGGCAACCTTCTCACCTTACTTTGCTGTTACTCTTTAACGTATTTTACTCTTACCTATTTTTGTTTCTGTTACTAAGCTCTAGCTAATTTTGTACTTCATTTAGCTTGGCTATTTTCTTTATTTCAGTGGTTTTTGAACATACTAGCAATTAAACATGAGTCGCCTATTGTAGACTTCAGAGCTGGTAACTACTGCAGTGCCCGTGCCAGGTAGGAGGGGCAGCGGGGAGTGAAGGAGAGAGGGAGGCAGGAGGAGGGAGGCTGCCCAAGACGTTTGAAACATCCTTAGTTTGCTGACTTCCTTCACAAAACCGATTAAAACACAGTTAACCTCTAACCCTTGAATGGCTTTAAAAACTCTTATAAGCCTTTCAGTCAACTATAATGACTCTCTTCCTTTTGTCAAAATTAATAATACTATTTGCTGCCAGTGGTAACACATTTTCCAGGCTTAACAAAAAAAAGAAACAACCTTGCAGGACATGGTAGAAAACCCTTTTCTACATGGACAGCTGTTATTTTCTGTGAATGAGGAATTTTTGAAAGGTATGTTCGGGAACAGCCTGTCTTTCTATTTAAAAAATTCATTGGAATACAGAAACAAAAAAGAAAACAAAAAGCTGAGATTTCTCTATGAACTATGCAGATGCTTCCATGATCCAGTAGTGGATCCAGTAGTGGCTGTTTTTCATGCGAGTGCATTCAAAAATGCCGAGGCAGTAGAAGAGAGGCAAAAATATTGCCAGTTACAATTCGGTCAACAAATGTGACTACATAGCTCCTTGCACCAGTGTCACATCAGCTGCCAAGGTGAAAATTATAAACAGGTCTTGCTGTATCACATACCTATGCTTGTGAAACTGCCTGTAAAGCTCCTTTCTTCCTGCACCTTCTTGCACTGTTAGTGCAGAAAAGCTGGATATGATGTAAGGATTATTTTTGAGTTTAAATTGTGTCACCCGGATCATTCCTGTGTCAGACTGTAAGCATTAACCCTTTCCTGCAGTGCCATGCCTTCCCGGAAGGCTGGTGCTTGCAGCCGTGTGCCTTATTCAGTATCCCTGGGGAGCAGAAACTGCCAGGCAAAATGAAGGCCAGTCCGGCCCCTGGCTGTGCCATGCTCCCTCTGCTCTCAGCATGCTCCCTGGGTTTAATTCAGCTCCCTGCTAGCGGCAGGGGGGCTGTTGGACAGCCCACCCCAGTGCCTCTTTTCCATGTCCACGCTTTGTTTTCAAATGGCTTTATTCCTTCTGAGACCAGCTTTCAAAAGTACTGCGAGTAACACTGTTCTAAATCAATACTGAAGTACCACAATAACAAAACTAGCAGTTAACTTCTACTGAAAACAATATCATTGTACTTGTGAGATGCAAAGACTGAGTTCCGTTACAAAGCAGTTTAATCCATCCATACCTGGAGGATCTTGTCGCCAGGCTGGAGCAGGCTGGATGCTGGTCCGTCAGGCTGAACCCTAGTAACAAAGATACCCTATAAGTCAGAAGTAACAGAGGTTAGGATGCTATCACCAAGAACTAGTTCCCAAAATACAGGTGTCTCCCTAACTGGTGTCTGGGGGCTTTATATACTCTGGCAATGGTCTAAACACTAAACTCTTTTTTTAACCTGTTTGTAATCAGCTCTCCATGACCTTCAGCTAGTTATCGCCTGGCACAAATATAATTGTGGCTCATTTGAAACTAAGATTCCACATCACAAAATAAGGTCCAATTTGAATAGGGCAAGAGGGTTATCAGGAGGATAATTAAAATGCAGCAAGCATTAATTTATTAGAATAAGGCGTACCATAATCTATAGAGTAATCTTTGTTTACTTCCTCTAGGGAAAAAAAAAGTTTAAAAAAATTTCTAAAAAGCAGTCTTGATATTCAGCCCTTGAGATATTCAGTACAATGGTCTGTAGGACTGTCACTTAATCCACTGTCTGAGGGGTGAATGACTTTGAAAGGGGAAAAATTCTTAAGTAATAAAGGACATTTTTAGATTTGTTTTCAGAATTCAGTAAAATCTCTTAATAAAACCCAAAATCAAAGATTGACTTCCTAGATGATGAACACATTTGAAACATTACCTATACAGCTCATGTACTTCTGCACTCTCCGCCTCACTTTCTCTGCTGTCCTTACCCTGCTGCCAAGGGCGAACACCTTTAAGCAGACTCTAAAACTGATCACAGGCTAAATTTTAGCCATTTACATTGCTCCCAGAGACACCAGAGAAATTCCCTGCTTGGTATCATCATGCAAATCATGTGCGTCCTTGAGGGATTTTATAGCCTTCTGGAGCAAGGTACTGTCCAGTATTTCTGTTAACCTTATAAAAACGTGAGCTCCTTGGGAGCAGAGCGATGGGCTGCTTGTATTTCATCCACGTGCCATTAACTTGTGACACGAGTCTGCCATTCCAAATGACTGATTGCTTCTGTGCTTTCTGCTGCTTTTCCTGTCCTTTCCTCTCACCACGGCACTGTCAGCGTGTCAGGACAAGGGTCTATCACTATGCAGAAGAGTGCTCACTGCCATCCCCACTGATTTCATCTTACAGACAGAATGGTACCATATGCATGACTTAAAACCATCACAAACGACTGGTATGTGTGATGAGAGACAGTATCACCCTCTTATCGCTTCTGTGACATTTAAAACACGATAAATCTGATTTAACGGTGTGGGAAGCAATGTTTCAGAGTAACTACACATAAAAAGACTTTCAACTATTAATTCCTTCAATATAACCACCCTATCACTCCCTTAGTACACAATTTTGCATTTCTGTTATTGGTAAAATTAAGTCTATCTACAGCTGTTACTGCTCTGTGAGCATTACTGGTACAGACACATTCATAGTGGGATACAGACTCCTCTCTAATAATTTCAGGCAAGTGTTAGACAGTGGAAGTACAGCTTAACTCTAACATCATACATTAAACTGGAAAAAAAAGACCATGATGTTATAAATTGTGTGTATAAATGTGTTATAAAAAGTGTAATTCCAGTGTGCAGTCTCAAAGAAGGACACCACAAATTAGTATGCCTTAAAGGATAGTCGTTAAAATGCCTGATGGTTTTGTACATTAAATGGAACTATTCTTGAAGCTCAAAACAGGGATTATCAATGCAAAAATTGAAAGGAATTAAGATGGTGTTAGATCGATATTTCCAAGTGTATTTTACATGTCCAATTAGCTTTCTGTTGTAATTCAGAGTGGTGGGGAAATTATTTTTTTAATTTGCACGCAGATCTCAAATTTTTGAGAAGAGATTAAAAGATGGGTTTAATTTCATCATTTGCCAGGTATTCTCAGTATTTGTGGAAGTTACGGCTGCCTCTTAGAACCGAAGCCAGTATTATCAAAGAATATCAATGTTAAGAATATGTTTAACTGAGAGGTACCCACAGTTGTTGTTTTTCAACAAGTTCCAGTCAGTTTTACTGCACAGAACAGATGAATTCACAGGTCTAAAGGTCCATTTCCTAACCCTAAAGCCTTGTGTAGCTGATAATCACTGGATGTTGTATTTTTACTAGGCTTCCTTTTACTGTAAAGATATTTATCAACCTCTTAACTGTGTAATTCCCAGAATGAATACTGAGCCTCCCTGACCATCATGTACCATAATGGTGTATTTTTTAATTAGCATTACAGAACAGAAGACTGCTTGCCATGGTGTGGCCAGGCTGATTTTATTCGATACAGCTGCTATAAACCCTGGTATTTCAGCTACCTAGTGATGCCATTACTGGTTTAGTATTCCCTCTAGTGACTGTAGTGAAAGTTTAAACAGGGCCTATATTTACTCTTAAAAGAAAAAGGTGAGAGAGGCGAATCTCCAGAAAACAGTCTTAAAAATTATCTTATACATGGAATATAAGGCAGATACCCACGTGATTTCTGTTTTGAGTCTCTCATCTTCATTAACCAGAAAAAAAAAGCAAGCAACACTTCCCTAACCAAACAAAGCCAAGTATGGCAAAAATTCTTTCAGTTATCACAACAGAAGCGCATAAAAATTTCACTCATGTTATCTATGTCTCCACTATACGGCACTCTAAATAAGGACCATTTAGAGAGAAATTTATAACTTACCTTATCAGAAGGTTTGAATGGGTTTCCTTGTCCACTTATTCCACCACTGATACTAAAACCAAGGCCAGGGTTCTTCTCTATTCTCACACAAAACTAGGTTAAAAAGACATGGCAAGATAAGTCAATGCCAACATTAAAGCCTATCTAAACAATGGCATCTTCTTCTCATATATCCCATTTCACCATTAACAAGATGAGTTGACCCTCTCAAAAGCTGTATTGCACAACACAGTAAGAGTCAGTAGAATACTGTTACAAACTGAAAGTATTTTCATGATGTTAGCATGCTGCAATGATACTGTAATATTCACAGTGCTGCATGTATTTCTGCATATATTTAAAAATGTTATCTTCAAGGAGAAAAAAAACCCTTCAGACTTGTGAAAGAGCAGTTCACATTGGCCAAATTTTTCTCTTAAACATTGGGATAAACCTGGCAGTGAGGCTTCATCTTGTGCACTTTTACTTTTCCAGCAGGTGTCACACGTGCAGCACCCCTGGGTGCTATGCTTGGGACAAACCCCAGGAATAAGCACTCCGAAGCTCAGAGATCTTCAGACCATTGCCAGTATCAGGGCTGCGGCCCCGACAGCCTGCACTGAGCCCCAACCACTCTTACAAGTGCCTTACTCCAGGAAGTAGTGCTGAATCTTATCTTTTAGTCAGGATGACTCTAAATGGCATGAGGTAATTGAATATAAAATAAAAATTACTTCAGTGTAGCTTAATGCCTACCTACTGAGCCAGCCTGAGCATGTACTCAAGCCACACAAGCAATTGCTTCTGAATCTCAATGCTATACTCAGAAACTTAACGCAGGCAGTTACTTGCATGGATTGTCCAATGCTTTACACAAGAGAAAGGTTTACTAATGATTCTGAACCTTATTCTGCAAGTCAGGTGCCTCAAACAGTTACTGCAACCATTAAGGCCAAATATACAGGGGATAGGACCACTTAATGAAGAAACTCATCAGCACCCATTTTGTTAGCCTGGGGACACTGGGGCTACAGCTGGCCTTCTGTAGGGCTAAACTGGAGCAGCCGATACAAATCTGAGAAGATCAGTGTCTTGCCAAACATGCTGCATTGTTAGCACTGAACTAGGTTACTGGGAATTGGCAGAAATTGCAAATTAATTCCGTATGACCCAGGGATGTCAGCTCTGTTCAGGAACTTCAACGCCAACTTGTGTTGCGTGGTCAATCCAAGATAAAAATGGTATCAGTCCCTGGTGCTGGGGAAGAGGACAGAGCTGCTCGCCTGCCTCCAGCTCAGCTGTGCTCCCCCATGCTCCCTGGCTCAGCTGCCCTCTATTATTGCCCTGGGGTCAAGGCAGAAAAAAACAGAAAGTTTTTGTCCAAGTGTTATAGACACACTTTCTCACCTGCTCCTGATACGCGTCCGTACTTCTCTGACCCTTGGTTTGGATTAAACATCGCCCTGTCTGAGGTGCTCGAGAGCTCTGCGAAGAGGGAATCTGAATAGGCAGTGGTGGCTGAAACTGCTGGATGGTGACTTTGTTCATGTTTCCTTCATACTGCTGCTCGCGGCTCCGATGCTGTAGGCTTTGTGATCCCATTAAAGTCTGGATATGGCTACCTGCCTGTGGGTAACGTAACCCGTTAGGCCAGAAATTCAGGAAGCTGAAAAGAAGCAATTATTACAACTTACAGAGTCAAGTAAAAGCAAACCTCTTAAATCATATCAGAGGTTTGCCTTTTGACCACAGTTGGAAACAACCGTGATTAAAAGCAGCAAGGATATGCCCATTGCATTTAGCGGCCCTAGGAGGTTTAAGGGAAATTAGCCCTACACAGAATATTTTATAAACAGAAAATATTTTCTTCCCTCATGTCATGATATATGCTTCTGCTCAGAATGTTTTGTGAACTGGAAACATTTAATAAATTGAAGTAGGGTGGATGGATTATTCATCACAGCACACTCTAAAGATACTGGAATGCATTTTTTTCTACGGATAGTTCGGAATAAGCTTTACACCACAAATACAGATATTGGCCAATATTGTGCATTGTGTATGGAAAGCATATATCAATGAAATTCTATGCCTTGTCCTAGTAACAAATGTGGCTTTTACAATATGTAAGTAATCAAATGATCAAATTTCTATGGTAACGTCTACTGATTTGAAGGTCTAATATTTTGTAAATATAAGTGAAATACTCCATTTACATTGACTTGGCCTTTTGGTATTTTCAGAAAAAAATGGATGACTGCTATCATGCTTCTATCCCATCCATCCCTGTGAAACGGCCTTTCACATTTGCAGCTGTGATCTGGCAGGTGAGGTTTGCTTTCTGTATTCTGTTCTTGACATGGTAAAGTTGCATACTTGCTTACTCTTCAATACACAGTCTCTATTTAGGCACATGAATTGCATAAACATTTGAGGCAAATCTTTGCAAAATGAATTAAGTTGAGACAATTTTATACTTTTCATATTTACAGGATTCAGATGTTATTGCTTATAAATAATCACATGCAACTTAGCCATAAGGGAAGGAGCCAAATTCATGCTCCGTTGTGTGATCAAATATTATCACCTCCATGAAATACCACACCGTTGCCACTGAGAGTTTTCAGATTATATGTACCCATCAACCAGTGCTATTATTTGAACAGCCTGAATGTGAAAGAGCATTACGACTGCACGTCTCAATATCTGCAAGTCTCTATGGATAAAACAGACCTACTTAAACTATGTTTCACATTAAATTTACACCAGCCAACACCACAACCACGTCTCATCATGAAGGTCTAATCCTCAGTACTACTGAAGATTTATGATCCTGCTGGAAGAGTCAACAATTGTGAGACTATATTTTAGACAAGATTAAATTTAATACAGCAAAAGATCAAAACATTTCTTACCCGTTGGCCAATCATCTGGCCTCGGAAGTTACAGCAGCCAGGGCATTAGAATTAATTGCTTGTTGCCGTAGCAAACATACATCTTAATGGATTTCCAAGATTTGTCTGCAGAACACATCATTAATACAGATGCAGTTGGAGCTACTGGTGTCACTGAGCACAGAATCCCAGGAACACACCAGTGACTGTGAGCAAAACTGATCTGCTCTGTCTTATTTTTTTGCTGACTACATTTGAAGAAAGGGACTAGGTAGAGTACATGTCTGACGGCTCTTCTTTTTAGTACAAGAGGGATAGTCTCAAAGTGAGCAATGACAGAGAAATATCTTACTCCTTCTGCCCAAATCTTCAATCCTCAAACTCTTCTTAAAAACCAGCTCACCTGTGGACAGGGAAGTGCTTAATAGACATTGACAAACTTACTCCAAGAATAGCCTGGTGAAGTCAGTCTGTACTGTGAACATCCCACTTTACAGGTCAGAGGGATCTTCAATTCATCCAAGATCAGAAGGGAAGGAAAATGCTCAAGACAGACTTTTTAGCTATTCATTAACTCCCTAGCGGCAGCAAGCTGTGCCCGCAATGAATTGCTGAATCCGTGTCACCCTGCACCGCAGAGATGCAAGGTGAGCCGGTGACTGTGTGCAGCACGGTTCTGTACTTCATATTCTGTCAGATACTCATCACAAGAGGATCCAAAAAAAGCAGAATCTCATAAATTCTGCTATTTGCCCCAGATATAATCCCATATCCACCACAGCAGTCCACAGCAGGTCCATTGTCTGCCTCGGAGGAAGATGTCTATTTCAAACACAAAAAAAATGTGCTTCTTCACTGAAAAACCTCAAATTTTCTTTATGAGGTTAAAAGACCTCTGGATTGAACGGCAGATGCTGGAAATGAAACAGAGCGAGCCTCCAGCCTCTCAGTCGCAGCTAACAGAAATACTCCCAAGTCAGAAAGGGAGAGAAATGGTGACTCAGACACTTTCATATATTCCAGTTTTGAGGCAGCTGCCTTGCTCCAGTTCCACAGCATATGCTCCTTCCATGTCCACCGAGACCATTACAGCCCACGCAGGCATCTCCAAGAGTTTGCATGGCTTCAGCCTTTGTGCGGGCTGCTGCGATCCTGCAGCAGAAGAGGCCAACTCAGAGAGTCCTGCACATCCCCAAATCTTTGTAGCTCATCCTCTTAGAGGGTCGTTACCCTGCACCCAGGTCGGCCGGCCTGATGTCTGTTCATTATCCACCTTCATTCTCACTCTTCAACCTCTCTTTTTCATAAGGAGTGATTTCCAGGTTCCCTTTTGGCGATGCCCTGCCACACTTCTACCCCTTCCCTTTTTATGGAAGAGCAGCTAACTCAGAATACAACTGATTCAATCAGGCATGTAGCTGACTTGTTGACATGACAGAAAAAGTCGTCTTCCAGGAAGAATAAATACTGTAGTCTTTGAATGAATCGGTGGATTATTCAATTTGAAGATTAAAATATCCAACTTTTCCATAAGAGAAATAGCCCGTAAATTATGGAATGATCACATAAATGATCATACTTAAAATGAAATTAGCATTTAATCTGTATTCTGAACAGCAAAAAGGACAGGAAAAAACACTCACACACATAATTATGCAGTGATTGCTGTGTAGTATTCCTGCCCTACCTAACACACATAAATAGCCATCACTACACGTATAGTAGCCCTCTATGTGTGGATAATTTAGGAACACCTATTACTGTGTCTATACACATATTACATTGGCCTGTGTATGCCGTCCATCCGTCTATAGTACACGCTCTTCCCCTTGGAAGAACAAGTCCCAACTCTTCTTCCAGTGGTTTCCCAAGTACAGCTCTACCATGTAGTGACTCTGCTTTGCAGGAGCCCATTCACTCTATTGTGTTAGTGGAAAAACAAAACATATACTACAGTTTATATTTACATGATTTAATTTTTTGCTATGTTGAAGTTTAATTCTGTAGAAGATTTTCTGAGTCTGACTTCAAGTAATTGCTGTATTTTAATCCCCAGATGCTGGGAAACCAAGACACTTGAGGTCACTTTCAGTGGAGAAGAGATTAGCATTGTCGTAACAGCACATTGCAAACCACCTCCTGAGGATGGTGGGTGAACAATTTTCAGAATTCATTTTCTCACTCCTGTTAATAGAATTTGAAGAGATTATATCACTACTTCTTGTGTATTCACACTGTGGCTCTTGCTGGAGGTGGATAAGCTGCCTTTCTTGGAAACGGGAATTATTTATTCTGCAGAAAAAATCGCTATTATGCAGACTGCTTCCCCAATTTCATTTGTACTCTTCACTTTATTTAACATCCACCACAAAAGTTAATTATTTTCAGCTCAGTGTCCAATATTTACAGTATAATTAAAGTAGCTGACAACAGATGTAACAATGGATTGCTCCACTGAGTTAAGCAGATTTCAGTATGGTTATGCAATGTTTGTACTTACCACATCTGAGCAGCGAGATACTGAAATATTCAGAACAAAACAGAATCTGCAGTTTCTTATTATAGTAACACTGATGATGCACAAATGCAAGACATAGACTGAGTTAGATTGTGTGAATGGATAAACGCAGGTTTTATCCCAATATGTCAGTGAAGATAAGCAGTGACTCCTCTTAAGTTTATCCTAGTTTCTTGCATATCAGAGGATAAAGAAACCCTTCGAATAACCTGGCTGTCAGAGCCAACTCCATCAAACAATGCCAGGGCACTCTCCTCCTGGCCCTCCGATGCCTGGGAAGGAGTCTCTGGGCTGCTCTAGGTACCACGGCTTTCGTCTCCCATCTTCAAGCAATTCTCTTGTACACGTGTATCTCTTGTCGCTACTTTTGTATGAAGGCAAGGGCTACTCCTTCTGAAACTGTCTTGGATAAAAAGACGTGAAGCCAGTAGGAGACATTTGCCTCATCAGTGCTGACAGTTAATTATGCTACAGAAGTTATTAGTGTGTGCGTTATGACTTTCACAGCAGTCTTATTCACTCATAAGACTTTACTTCAGGAATGAGCAGGACCGATCTCCATACAGATAACAATCGATGTAATTATCACTGCTCACATGTTCAGCTCCACCTTCTAAAGCTGACTGCAAACACAGTTTAGTTCGTCAGGATTCTCTATTCTCCAGCTTTATGATTAGAGCATGTAAAAATTGCAGTTTCTCAGTTGATGAGCAGAGCCAAGTCGGGGCTGGGAGAGAGCAGCAGAAACAGGCCAGATCCAAGCACTGTAATTTAATATCTACCGTGACAAGGTGCTAGAAATTAGAGCCCTTTCTCATGAGTTTATCAGCAAATGATGTGTGCCTAGGACGTCTCTGCCAAAATGTCTGTGATTGAGACACTGGGCTGGCCTTCATCTCAACACATTTATTTTTTTGTCGTGAACTGAAGAGTGCAATTGAAATGAAACATTTGAATGAAGACTTTTCAGGACAAGAGGGAGCTGACGGCTGTCTGCTATGTGCAGGAATACACCTGCCAAGCCCACTGTGCCCATTTCACACACTAGAGCTGTAACTACTAGCATCTGCATAAACAAATACAAAAATAGGTAGCAGGCATGAAAACATCATCCTTAATTCATAATGACCAGTGCTTTAAACTTCGAAACAAAAATATGCGTTCCCCAAACCTGTCCTCATTAACCTGTTCTCCTCCTTCCAGTGATTTGCTGGGAAAAGAAGACAACTGCAGCTACGTCAGCAGCTTTGCTCGTGCTGCTTACCTTCTTCGTGACGGTGTCCGGTGGCACGTCCCGCCGCCCCAGCGGGTAGGGGTTCCACTGGCTGCTCACAGACACCTCCTCCTGCCCGTTGTCCAGAATGCTGCTCTGCTGCGACGGGGTCTGTTGCAGAAACGGTAGGGCAGCCTTTAGTCACTGGACACACCACGACAGAAAATTCTCTCTTCATATTTATTTCAGTAATCAACCCAGATAAACTGCAACACGCTATTGCTAAAATGGAAATCCTCTTAAATTTTTACAATATTTTGTTAACGTGCAATCATATTGCTGTGGGACTCCCTGCAAGCAGGAGATCTTGAAAGATAGATAAGAGAAATAATGAGAATAATGAATGATGAGAGAAAAGAGAAAATTAACTTAACAAAACTCATTATTTTCAGAGAAATACATTTTGGCCAAGTTCCATATTTAAATGTGCAGTCTGCCATCAATCATTTGAGTTAAAACTTTCTTACTGGTTGTTAAAGCATCAAAAACTTTTTTATTAAGTATTTGCCACCATGAAAAATTATACGCTTATATTTTCTTCAGAAAATACTCCTTAATGGCAATATTGAACTTGTGACTATTCTTACCTCGCGCTATGCTCTGTGTATCACTCTGTGTGGTGTGCTTCTCGCAGACCTCTCTCTAGGCTGTGCCTGGTTTTGTTCTAAGTTAACAGGTTATCATATGTACAGTATTAACCAGTAATTAAATGCTCTCCTGAATATGAATGAACATAACACACATTTAAAGTTTCCTAAATGAGCCTGATTGATACCTTTGCTGTTATTTTCCATTTTTCTCTCCTTTTATACATGTTTCTCCTTTGTCACTTTTTCCCTGGTTATTTTACAGATCTTTTCAGTACTTTTGACGACATGTGTACTTTTTCTGTCCCATCCTGATTTTCTGTTATCTGTCTCTGTATTTCTTTACCCTAGCTGGAAATTTTGCTAACATGGGCATGGTTTTTCGTGTCAGACTTTCCAAAATGCCAACACTGTACTACCACTGACAGCACTTAGCATTATGTAGTGCTTATTCAGTTAAATGCTTATTCAGTTCTGATTCATGGTAATTTGCAAAGAAAAAAAAAAAGCCTAGTCTTCCCCTCTGTCATTCAAGTAATTTCTTCTTCAGCTTAGAATAAAAAAAAAATCATGAAACACTTCTTTAGATGACTGAAGAACAAATGAAACTGTTGCTTTGAAATATTAAAGCTGGTAACTGGTCAGTTAAGAACTTTTTTTATGCAAGCTTAAAAATCCTTTAGAAGTAAATAAAAGTAAATTGCGATTTAAATCATAGTCCTCAGAGGTTAAGTAAAAAAATTCAACACTAATTATTTAAAATCAAAGAAAACTTTCATTATAATTCTCTCACCATTCAAGAAGTCTGCCGGAAAAATCAGGAAAGATGTGATTGTATTAAAATTATTATTAAAATTATATTATCCTTGTATTAAAAACCACTAGAAAAACATCTCCCCTATTGAAAGTACAAGACCTCCCTGTAGAGCTTTCTTTATACACATTAAAAATGGAAAAATGAGACCAACCTCAGCACTTTTTCCATAGGTTATCCCTTACGGCTCAACAGACACTGGCCCCAGTGCCTGATGCAGCAGTGCTGCTGCTCCCTCAGCTAGCACAAGGCTCTCGAATGCTGGCAAATTTGGGCCCAGAGCTGTACACTGGCATACGGACATGCAGGAAACCTGATGATATGGCTCTGTGTCCCTCACACGCAGCTAAACCTTTATGTCTGGACAGGCGTCCAGGACTGTGAGCAGCGAGTCTGAACACGCTGCCAGGGGTCAGCCCCTGCCCAAGGCTTCCCAGCCCAGGACACACTGAGCCCTGGTTGTCCATAGAGCGGAATTTGGGTCCCTGTTTGGGCCCAGGTAGGGCTCTTTGTGCCTACGTAAACTCATGAATCAGCCATTCTGCCCTGTTTGCTGCACTTCCCCATCTAACCCTCATCCAAACGGGGGGTACATCATCCAAGACCAGGGCAGCAAACAACTTGTAAAACGAAAAAGTACAACTGCAAAAATTTCTGCTCTGAGTCATAGTAAAGAACAACAAAAAAGAAAGGCCATCATCTCTGTGACGTGAGTCGCCCCTTCCAGAGTCACCCACAGACCGAGGTGCCCCAGGCTGTGCTGGAAATCTGCTCACCTCCCTGTGAGATGAATTTATAAAAATACGCTATGTGCCCTCACCATGCAGAGACAGAGGGGATTAGTGAGGCAGCTTCCTAAGGGAACTTCTGTTTTTCCTCCTGTGACACACGTGAATATGCTGATTATTCCTAAAGCGAGGTGGTACTGTACACTTCTGCGAATGAAGTGCACCGAACCATAAACTTCTAAAGAATTGTCAGATGGATGCCAAAAATTGAAAGCATTCTTCTGAAAAGTGTTTCTTTTGTCACTGCAGACAATGCTGTACGATTTTTATAAGCGACTGCAGAGTTGAGTTCGCACTCAAAATGGAAGAAGAAAAAATACAGAGGGTGCTTTCTGCTTTCTCAATAAATAGGAAAATTCTGTGATAACAGGGTTTTCATTTTCTGCAGTAAAATGAATTTGCCTACTTGCAATATTGTTCATTTACAGAGCTTGGACAGACTGCAAACAAATTACGTATCTATTAAGTCTAGGCAAAAAATGAAAAGCAGCAGTTCAAACATTTTATGCATGGGGTAGAATCGATGTAATAAACCTTCTCAAAATAAGTAATTGCTATACTTGACTTCCTGATCTTCCACTGGACAATTAGAACTCACTCATTACTCTCTTGAATCTAGGCCACAAGAAAGAGGAAGAAGAAGAGGTAAATATTAAGCTGCTGTGGCCTGGATTCATTAAGAAATGCAAATACTTTAGAACATGTGAAGTAATAAAATTAAATAATATGAAAAATTCAAATTATTTGTTTCAACAATAATTTTTCACCACTGTCCAAGCAGTACAGTAAGAGAATACACCCCCTTCATGCAGTTCAGCATCACATTTTATATGGGTATGTAGCAATGAAATGCTGGTGAAATATAAAGCAGAACAATTCACATAAGACCACACCCCAAAACACATCACCCTAAACAGATTCATGAATTTCCTCAGATATCCATATATTAGTATCCGTATTCATCTACAGCCTAAAATTATTAAAGTGATAGATAATACCTTATTCTTAAATCTGTGCAGAAAACCAGTACCATTATTTGGAGCTGATGTCAAATGGACTTCTTTCAAGGACTAGTGACAAGAATTAGTATATACCCAAGTAGACAAACAAATTCTTTGAAAGAAAAAAACCAGTATGACCAACACTGGAAAGCTGTCTGCGTCCAAACACACACACATCAACGGTTAGGATTTGCCCTAGATGCCATCAACTGAACAACAGAGCAGCAGACACTAACATTAGGACTTGTTTAAATCCAGGGATGGCTGAATGGGAGGTGCCAATGAAGTTAACAGTGTATGGGAAGTAAGTTACGGCGGGGGAAACCTGACAATAACCTGTGGATGTGTGTGTGCGCGCGTGTGCTGCTAACCTATCACAGCTTGGCTTGGAAATCCAGTGCACGATGCATATGCCTGTATTAGTAAGCTGAGCAGTGCTAAGGCCTGTCCTCTGGCCAAGCAGCACAATCTGGTCATGTTGCTGCCATGAAGTTATCTTATTCTTCTAAACAGGCTTGGCTATAAACTCCTAAATCGGGCATTGAAACCCTCCTTTGGGAATTTCTGGCCAGTGCTGACTCCGGAGCCCTGGCCAGGGATTGCCTAGGAGGGTGCCAGCTGGCCTGGGCCAAACCACGCCTGAGGCCAGTCCAGCAATTAACAGCGCAGATGATCACATTTCAGCGCCTGGATCTGTGCACCGTTACCCTTTAATTACTCACAGAGATGTTGCTAATTTGTACCAACGGCTACTGATGCTAATGCAGTAAGACACTTAAGGATGCTCGTCACTTCTCGCACTGCAGCAGCCCGCTGCCATTATACACAGTCCCAACCGTGTGGCTGCTTGCAAGTGTCTGGCAGCTGGTTGCTGCTGTGACTCCAGTGCGGCCGTACATGACGCAGAGTAAGGTTACAGCATCTCCTCTCTGATACTCTGAAAATACTTCAGCAACGTCCCTTTCTGGCTTGTCATATGGGCTTTTCCCATCAAACATATGTTTGTATATAATTTTGTATGTATGTACTTATCAATAATACATTGTTAATAGCTGCAAAATAAACAGTAAAAGAAAGAGAAAATTATTTTCTTTCTATAGGCATTACTCAACGAAAGTTTAAAATTAGTTTAGGTGTGGTAGGCATGTACTCAAAACTCATCAACTACTACAGCATACCCAATTAATGTTCAAATACTAAAATCCCTGTCTCTTGGAGCCTATTTAAATGCATATTAAACATTTCTACATTCATTTTTCTAAGATCAAACAGTCACAAAAGCAAACACGTTCTCCATTTCTGTGCACAGATTAAGTCATTGAGAAAATGATTGCACCAGTCTGTAACACGAGAGCAGAAAGCAGTGATGACAGCCATGTGAGCTACTTAATCCAAAAAGCAAGATTATTGAGTAGGAAAAATGTATTACTATCATCTTTGCTTTTTGGATTCTGTATAGTGTAAGCATGAGTAATAGGCAAAAGCTAAACCAGGAAAAAGCAAGGAGTATTATTAATTTATTTTGTAATGCTGGTATATGCTGGCTATCCCATACTTACTTTCGGTAGAGGTAGCTCTTGAAGCATTTGGTTTTCAAATTTAGATTTAGTCTGCAAGTTTAAAGTCATGCTTCTGCCGGCATGCATTGCTGAAAAACCTCCAGAGTGCAGCATGCCAAGGCTAACTGTGTTGTGTTTGTAAGCAGCGGTCTGAGTAGAGGAAACAACCACGTGACAGGATATGAACACACATGCTCATTGAATTAAGTATCACACATACATGGTTAATTTCACAAAGTTTTAGTTTAAGCAAACAAACAGTACCAAGAAATCAATAGCTTCTGGATGCATGCACTGGGTCACATGGAAGCAAATACATTGCTAGTTATACATAAAATGGATACCATAAAAGACTTCAACGCTGACAGCAGATGAAATATGTTGTTATCTGTAGTTTGAAAACTGCAGTCTATAACATGGTACAAGTCTTCATTTTGCAACTACGGCCAAATTTTGGTATGCCTGCGCAACGTGGCTGGGCCAGAAAACACATATCTAGCATACAAGAGCATCAAGGGCAGAGGAAAAAACCCTGCACAAGGCTCTGCACCATCTCACGAGCATTGCGAGCGTTGCGACTCTCCCTGGCTAGCAGCTGCCCATGAGGGATAAGCTTTGGTTGGGCGCGGCACAGCGGCTACACCGGTCCTGCACAGACCGGCATCTCGCCGGCCACGGGCAGATGGGCAGCGTCTTCTCCTGGAGCAGCTGCTGCATTGCAGTGCCCAGGCGTACTCATCGGCACAATCTCCACCAGACAGCCCAGCTTCTTAGAGCTTTGCTTATCCTATGTTGCAAACAACCAGAAACTACCTCGCTGGCACCTGCAGGGATTACTGTGAGCCCAGTTTAACTAGATAAAATCACCAGTGTCAGCCTTCCAAGAGAGAAAGTATTTCTTAAGCAAATACACATTGTAAACTAAGTGTAAAGATATTTCTGAAACAAACAACATCTGGGAAGTGTTTATTTCCACCAGAAACGTCTCTACTTGGGGTGTGCTATTTTGCCTAGGTATTCTGTATTTTCCAATCACTTTTACACAACACAAGGAAAACAGCTGAAGTAAGGAAAAAGCTTCAGCCTTCAAGCCAGTTTTTAAAGTTAACCCATTTGATCCTTAGTGATATTTTAATATGCATCACATTCGAGCAACTGGAAGGTAATAAATATATTAACACCAAACTCTTGAGTATCTAGCATAAAATAGGTATATGGACACATTTTGAAACTAACTTACGCATTTCATGACAGTAATTTTTCACAACCACTTCAGATTATGAAGTAGATCCAATTCATGAAGAAGGTCATTAAATAGTCAAGATCATTATTGAAATCATGCACTATAGTACTTGTACTGTTTTGTATAGAAGGTAAATAAGCATAACTTCCTACTGCTAAAAGGAGTGATAATCATATTCCTTGTTAAAAACAGTGGCAGTGTATATCCAGTGATACTTTTCAGAGTTAAGAGATACCTTTAAATCCCCTCCACTAACAGTGATACGAAAGCTAAAAGACATTATTTTACTTTTTATCTATGATGTTTTTCTTTATGGCCTTTTACTGCAAAGATGTATCCAGCATCTTTTAATGCTCTCAAATCATTACTGAAGTGGTGGGCTTCAGCAGCATGTTCACATCTGTTGATAAGGAGAGATTTTTATGTTTTTTATTATTTCAGACAGCGCTGCAGCAGTTACTACATCAGTAACGTGCACCGTGGTGCATTACTTGTGCAGAGACACTTTGTCACTCATTTACCCCTCACTCCAGCTGCTTTTGAGCACCCCAGAACCCTTTGCGGGCCAGTTCCTCTGACACCAATGCAAGAATTTCATTACTGGGAATTCTGGTGATTACCACTGTACATGCAACTAGTTTGAAATACCGAAACACACAACTAAAGGCATTAATTGCAGAGAAATGCCAAACATACCCTGTCTAACCTTCTAGCTTCTATATGTCTAAGTAGCTGTTGTCTCCAGTCAGCGGGCATTTTAGCACAGCTCTCATTTCCCTTCACAGGGGTAGGCCTTGTCTTTATATCACTGTTATCGGAAGGCTTGTCGCCATAGTTACCCAAGTTATAGTCTGACGGTATCTTTTCCAGCAGAGCTGCCATTGTAGGCCTCGCTGAAACCGGCCTGGTTTGGGATGTGCCATAACTCTCTGTACTGTAGCTTCTTGCAGACAACGGCCTCCTTTGTGTAAGGTTTTTAACTGGAAAGCTTCCAGTCTGGGCTTTCACTTCTTGGTAGGAAGGATGCTCATCTTCGTACCTGCCGTTCCTCTTGAGGAACTGAGACTCGGAGACCGAGATACTGCTTTGCCGCTCCACAGCTCCCCGGTACGGAGGCCTGCCATACCTATCGCTCAGGGGCAGCTCATGGGGCTCACTGACTCTCCTGAACATGGACATCTCGGTGGAGCTGGCCAACGAATCCGCCCTCCTCAAGAACCCCGGCCGAGACCCCTGGCTCGCAAAGGGGGCACTGACCGCCTCCTCGTTCACCGAAGGCTGGGAGAAGGAGAACATGTGCTCCACGGGGGGGTAGCCGCGGTAGGCCCTTGGGCTGATCAGATCCTGGGGCAGGTTTTTACTCTGCTGGGGAATGTAATCAGGGTTGAGCTGGAATGGCGGCGGTAGCCTCTTCTCCGCTGTGACCTCCACTGCTCCCTGCGGGTTGAAGCTTTGGTCAAACTGGTAGACTTTCTTCGTGACGGACGACTTCTGCTGCGGCTGCACCTTGACGCTGCCGTAGGTCAGCAGCTCGTCGTCCAGCATGGGGACCGACTGGCTGCGAGACATGCTCAGCATGCCGTGCTCCGGGCCCAGGAGCTTGTCCACCCTCTCGTGCGTTCCTACAGTATCATTACCAGATGCATAGTTTTCTAAGGGTATATTATACACTTTGTATGTACCAATGTCTATCTCATCGATACTTTGCGACTTCTTAAATTTGTTCGTTTTTAAATCCCTCATCATCGGAGAAAGCCGCTCTGTACTCTTGCTGATTGAAATAACGCTTTTGGAAGGATCTGGGCGACAGTGGATATGGGAAAAGACGTTTGTAAGACTTCTGTTAGCATTTGAATCGTGATATTCCCATGCTATTCCTGGAGTGAAAGTGCTAGTCATTTCAGGAGACTCTTTGACATGATCTTTCCGCTCAGGCAACGGGCTGGTGGTGGGGGTGCTTTCCAGTTTGGAAGGAAAAGCTGTCCTGTCTTCAAAAGGACTAGGGGTTCTGGTCCAATTTTGCCAAGGATTGGGAGGAGGCACTTCAGAGTCATGTGTGTTTCTGAGCGTCGGCTGCTCCAGCTCCAGGGGAATGCCAACTATCCTGTCTTGTCTAATCAGTGGCCTGCGTCCGTGCGCAGATGTGCTTCTGGATTTCGTGCTCAGGAGGGGGTTAGCACTAGGATTCTCCACTGCGCTCTCCTCCGCAACGAACCCTGTGTTATCATAGTGCGAGCTGTCGTTCCAGCTGTCGGTGAAGGTCTCGCTCAGCGGGCGCCTGTCGGTGCGCTGGGGCAGGTTCCCTGCCACAGCCGATTCCCGCTGACTCAGCAATGGCTTTGTTTCAAGGGGCTGTGGAAACGACTGTGCCAGCCTGCAAAAGCAAAACAAAACGCAACAAGATAAAGTGCCCTCTATTAGAACACATAAGCAGTCATCAGAAAGACTCAATTATAAAGCAATTTAATATTCTCCCATCTATACTTTGGCTTTGGGATCGTACTATGAGACGTGGACCTTGTGCCACCGGTTGGGCATGAATGGCTGCAGCAGTTTTTTGCACTGGAGTACAGATGCAGTAAGTACATACACAGAGAGACTAAGAAGCCAGTCAAAAGTCTTGGGTGGCTCAATGCCATGTTCATATAAATCCAGCTGAACATATTTTCATGCTTTAAAAATAATCTTCTATGAGTGCAGGGGAAGAATTTTTACACTTACTCTTTTTTTAAACAAAAATACCAGATTCAGTTTGTGCATGTTCTCACCACCAAGATTTTATGCATCTCCAGTGAGCAGGCTCCAGCCCCTCTTTAGTGGGGAAGAGCCTGTGGATGGAACTACATTAGGTGATTTATGGCAGGAATCGTCAGGGCAGGGTGTTCCTGGTATGGTACGAGAGTGTTTTCAGGTTGCTGATGGCCAGTGCACATTACAGCTTTCAAAGAACTGCGTTGTTCTCAGAGGTCCAGGGCAGAGTGAAGCTCAGGACATCAATAACATGAGAGACGTACACTCTGCTATCTGTGCTAAACTACAGCCAGCTGCAGCTCAGGACCACACAGAGCAGAATAATTGCAGCTCAATTACCAGGCGCTTTTAATGCATGGTTATAGCACATAGTTGAAAAACCAGCTGTAGAATTACTGACATGTATAGAGCATGAGCGGATGGCCAACTCTGCACAGCCTGGGCTTTGAATAGCTATGTACACCTCTGCAAAACTGGGGTAAAAACGTTGTATTTTTTAATTGAATGCCTTAACAGATAGCATACGATCACCTTGAATGCATATGACAAAGTTAGGAAAGGCAACCAGAAGCTGTGATAAGAAAGATGATCACACCTGTTCCCCCACAAAGAGTTATTCACTGCTTCTTTAGCCGTTGTCTGCAAGGACCCCATTTTAACATGCGCATTGGAGGACCCTGAGGAAGCCTGGGAAGGGGAATAGTCTGAGTAAGTGCCTGAGGAAACGCTGTTATTCAGACAATGGATCTTATCTGCTTCAGACTCATCTGTCGATTCTGAAACAAAAGACAGCAAACGTTTTCAGGAGGTGGCATTTGAAAACTAAACTCCAGAAAAACACATTTTTAAATCGATACTATGTGTGTATATACATATACACATGTGCACAAGTACGCATGTTGTATGTTTTAAAATCAGAGCGAAGTGCAGAACACCTTAGGTAATGCGTCTATCTGTGTACATTACATACGCTTTCATCTAAAAGGCTGTAACTCAAGTTAGTACCTTTCTTCTCTTTACCCAGAAGAACAAGTTTGGGTGGGTACAACGGAGTCTCTGGCATGGAAGGACGAAGTTCCCCTATCCTCATCTCACTGGCAGGATGTCCAAAGGCATCCTGAGGAATATAATAATGTAGAGTAAACATAGGAAACAAAATCCACTTCAAACTGCAACGAACAAACATTTCACAGCCGTCTTTTTATGAATGTGACAACACACCAAAACCCCACCATACGGTAGTGTCTAATCGTGCTGATTTGTCAGCTGAAAATTCTAATTAGTCCTACATAAATACTTGTAAAAATTATGGTGATGTGTTCATTCTGAAAATGTGGACAAAACAGATGGAACTTGCAAGATACATCAAGGCCACGTAAACATTTTTGATGAAGTAAAGGTCACAAAAATGCAAGCTGCCAGTAGAAATAAATAAAAATTCAGAATAAACAATTACTTCTTATTTCAGGAGTAAGTCTTCCTCATTCATTTATTCGTGGCACAAGTCCTTCCATAGATTCCACTGTCCCTATAGCTATATTTAATTAAAATTTCTTTGTCTCTAAGGAGTTTTTTGCTAAATTAAAGTGATTTGGATTTCATAAACTTCTCATTGAGAGTTCAGCAAATCTCGACCTTCAAAGACTGCCCTGCACAACTGTTGTGCTGTTCTAGCTGGCAACAGGATATATACTGAAATAACATGAGTTAAAAAGTGGAAAGACAGTGAGATGTAGTCTTAGAAAGAGATATTTTAAATTAGGACATTTAAATTAGGCTCATAGGGCAGCTATAAGGGAATGAAGACACGAACAGGGAATCCATGGCATTTCTCATCCCTGGAATAAAGTTCAGAAATGAGGATGACGCTGACCTGAAGGTCGGTGTCTTGGGGAGACAGGGCAGGGGATGACACTTACTGGAGGAATGATACTGGTAACCCAGCCCTCGGGAGGGGACTCAAGGAAAGGGAGCTGGAAGAACAAGCAGTATTGGAAAGCCACTTTGCGGGTGTTGGTGTATGGGCTCAGGGACGTGTAATGGAAAGGGAACTAACTGATGGAGATGGGCATGGCAACACTGGCAAGTCCTGCCAACGCCAGTCCAGATCCTTGTGGGGAGGGGAACGAGAAACATGCATCATCTCAGAAGCGAGAGGATGAGCTGTGATTTCGTAGAGGAGGGAAGTTGGAGAAGAATAGTATCCAGTAAAAAAGAGGAAGTTTTGGAGAGATATTAGGAGAGAATCAATAATTAGTAGTATAAATGAGGAAGGAAATGGTTAGGAAATATATTTAGGAGGGAATTTATACTAATGGAGACACTATGAGGATCTCTGTACCCTGACATTTTGTTGTTAAAGGTACTCCAGTGATTTTGCAGAGTGAAGTCAATGAAGGAAGGAGATGTAATATTTAAAGAAACAATTTAAAATGGAGTACGAAACCCAAAACCACGTTATTAAAATGTAAAATGCTACATTATATTTAAAATTTACTTGCTTTTACTCATGAGGAGAAAACTTTCAGAGGTTTACTCTCCATCAACTACTTGTTTAGTAACAGTGGAAACAGAGATTTGTAGAACCATTTGCTATGTGATTTATCCTTGAAGAATATAATGATATTTACACAACAGATATTTTAATCCTTCTGCATTTGGTGCTCTACTGGGGGCAGTACCATACCAAAACAGCAAAGATCAGGTATCTCCACAGCCCATTTAATTAACCCCCTCAGTGCTAACATTTGAGCAAATATAGCTACATACTGATTCTTACATGGTGTAATATATTCAAGACTTTAAATTACTTTCACATGCAGAGATCCCTTGCTGTGTATGACATTTCTTACGTAACAGCAGTGATGTACATACAACTTAAAGCTAACAACAGTGCAACAGCATTTTTTCCAGTGCAGCACAATCATTTTCTAGTGCAGTGTAACAAACTTATGCAAACCAATTTTTTGAGAAATAAAAAAGTGCATAGCATTCACAGAGTGTGAAATTCTCCACCTTTGAGACATGGTGCGTGTTAAGTTTCTTGTTGTACCTCTGAGCTTTTTGTACGCTCTTCTTTCTCCTTCCTGTCTGGGATTTCCAGAGTCGATTTATGAGTGTTGTCTGTATCAGACAGGTGACTCTTTTGGGATTCTTTATTTTCTCTATCCTGAACCTAGAATCCCAATATTGTGCCATGAAACTTCCAAAAGTTATAAGTTTAAAGTAAAACTACTTGCTGTAAGATAGGAAGAACCAGCAGTTCCATTTTTGACGTAATGATGAACACAGGTTTTTATTTCAGGTGCATGATTTTATGAAATTTTCTATGTTATATTATTTTTTTCTTTTTAGCCCCTAGTCCAGCTATTCCAACAAAAATCAATACACTTTTGAAAGAACCAATCTGGCATTTGTGAATATGCCATGAAAGTGAAATATGTTCTAAGAAACCAAAATCATATTCCATTTAATTCTACTCTGTTTAAGAGGACCTTTTTTCTTACAAGCCCAAGAATAAAAAGGTCACTAATAGATAAAAAAGTATTATTAATAGGACCAATTGCAAGAACAAAGGGAAGACATAAATGCAATTGTGCTGTGTCAGAACTTATTCCTCAGGTCTAACCAGAGAAAGATACAGGTAGAGGACAGAAAAATGTGGTGAAACGTTTCCCAAGAGAAAATACATGGTAAAAACCATTAAAATAAGTGGGAAAGAGAAATATCACCAATTATTCACGCTGACAACACAAGAACATTAAATTATAATCTAGAGAGATGGAATTTTTAAAATAACCAAACTCTTAGAGTCTGCTTGCAGAGAATATAAAGCCTCCGAACAGAGCAGCCCAGGGGGCTGAGCAGACGCAGCACGCACTAGGCAGAGGAAAGCGGGACCATTAATGATGGATCTATTCCAGAGGAACAATTAAATATACGTAGAGGGCTGGCAGCACTTCTAAACTGGAGAAGGCTAGGTCAATCTGAAGAATGACAAGCTGGCTATAAGGAAATGGAGAAGCAAGGAAATAAACAGATTAAGGCAAATGTTACTCGGTCCAGATTTTGCTAAAACTTTAATGAAAGAATAAGGGAGATCACAGAAAGCATAGGAACAAATGCAACCAGACAGCTATCGGAATATCCCTAGATACAAGCAAGACTAACTGAGGCATAGGCATCTTCGCTGAGAATCACAGTTAGTGGTGCAGTTTTGTAAAAAAGCCTCACTGAGCCACTTACCCACGTTACAGTCTCTGCACAGAAAATGGCCGTACTTCTGCCTCGCAGCCCTGTATGTCAGTAGTTTCAAAGTCCCACTAAATAGTCTTCTCCTGACAAAACCACAAAACTAATTCTATCTGAAGCTCAGCATGTGAAAGGCAGACACAGTTCTGGATATTTTGCTGTCTAAGCCAGCAATTACCAGACTGATCTAAATAAAATTCAGTCACCAATCCAGGAATGCACTGAGAGGCACTCCAAAACATGGGATTATCCCAGAAGAAAGCAGAGTGGAGCCAGCTCCTAAATCTCTCCCACTCTTCTAGCTGCAGTGGCAGCTTCCAGAAAGGCCAGTTTCAGTAGCCACTAGATCTGAAGGCTGCCCAAACAGGATGTTAAGACAAGATCTAACCGAACCGGTGGAAGGAAAACTTCTGAATGGGGATATGGAATCTGAAAGTGGGAAAACGAAGGAACCCCGACACACTTCCTACCTGCAGAGGCAATACAGCAGCCAGCACAACATTATAGCACTGATGCAATGAGCTCTCACCTTTTCAGCTCCAGCAGGCAATCTCAGACATATGATAGAGCTTTAAAAGGAGACGTAAGTACATAAGGAACAGACTAGGGCAGAAGTAGCTTTTGGGAATCCACATGGAAAGACATAGTAGATCCTGGAAAAAAGTTGTCATCTGTAGGTAGAGCATGATGATAGTTTCTGCCATGCGTCTCTTTGCCTTGCAGTCCGGTGGACCGGCAAGCAGTTAGAGGAATTCATACACTAACCTTGCCTATTCAGGTGATCAGAAATACAGCCAAGGGGATGCATCGAAGAACTGACCAGATCTACCTATCACCAAAGAAATCAAAGTTAGAGATCCCCAATACAAAGATGTATTTTAGAATGAAAATTTCCAATCTCATATGGCTAAGCCTGTTAGCTGCCATGGTCTGGATTCTGCAAAGATAAACTGCAGATGCTTATCCGAGTCGTCAGTCAGGTACTGCAGCGGATGGGAGACCTTCTAACACCACCCTCAGTTATAAACCATGGAGAGGTTCTTGTCCAGCTCTGTATGTGGTCTTCAGCGTGAGGACGGAAGACTCAGCATTGCCCTGAATTACAACACCCTGATGTGTGAATTGCGCTCTCTGGGCTCTCCCATCTCTGGGGAAACAAGCTTCTGTTGCTCTCTATCTAGATGGACATGCACCCAATTGCATACAGCTCACCGAGGCTGCTGCCAATAGAGAGAGTCTCAGACCTTCTGCAAAAAAGCCACTTCACGGTCCATCAGACATACCCCAGGCCTACATGCCCTGTGTATAGGAGTTTGTACAGAATGCCATGCCCAGACACGCAATACTGCACCTCCCGAGTTCTCATGCAGGTGGGGACAGACAGAGCAGTAGCCTCAGGAGGTCAAGTGACGTCTTGGACCGATTTTATGGAAGGTAGGCTTTATCCTGGAGGCAGCCCTGAATAATGCCCCTCCAATCCAGACACTTCGATAAGGTCAGGCAGAAGTCAAGGTAACTCAAAGACATTTGACACCCTATCTGAAGAAAGGCCTCTTGTGAGTCAGACCTGCAGGTGAGTAAATCATTACCTCCTTTCTCCTTTGACAAGAAGGCACCAAGGTGCCTCAGTAAAGATCTTTTGTGCCATGGAGAAACCAAAAACTCTATAATGATGATATTTCTGACTCCTGGTAAAATATAGGTAATTCTGTTGCAAAGAGCTTATCAAGGTATGGGCTTAAAGCAGATAGAAACCAAAAATCTTTAGCGTATATTCCTCTCCCAATCAGGAGAGGACACATCAACTGAATGTTCCCACAACAGACACATCAACTGAATCAATTGAAGCCAGGCATCCTGGGGGAAATAAAAGTGCATAAGTCTTCCTGAAAAGGCAAGATGATCTTTTAAGACGGTCCCTGAAACTTTCACTGAAAACAAAACAAAAAGAACACTCTTCTCCACCTCCAGCCACCCCAAAAAAACCCCACAACCCAAACTTCTAACAAAGTCAGAATTTAAAAGGATTGAGGTCTTATTTTGACCGAGATGAGAGGAAGGTCTCAGAAGACCCAGTACAGCTGAGGTGGTATTTTTCTAGCTGTTAGCACTAGCATCTGCACTGGATCACTCAAAGAATAACAATCTCTCCTTTTTACACAGTATTAATAAACCCACTAGGAACTAACAGAAAGGATGGAATGCTGTAGGTTGGACTAGAAAAGACTTTTTTTTAATCCAAAGCTGAGAGTTATATAAGAAGTATTTCCAGTTTATTTGTCAATACGTACATATCAAGAATATTAACTATAAAGATCTTAATTGCTGATTTGTGGTATTTCTCATTGTTTCTCATGGAAAGGCTACACAATGCACTAAGTTATCTCAGACTTCTTTTTGTCCAAAATGCACATCTTTCAAAATGACTTAGGACAATGAAGATGTTTATTTTAATTGTTGATTAATTAAGAAAGTGTTTGCTTATTAAAACTGAAGGTGGAGGATGATACAGGGGATTTGAAATGTAGCTTGTTACTCATTTCAGATGCTCCCTTTAGTTATTTAGAAACAGTTTTGTGAAGAGACATGTGTAAATTAATTGCAAGAAAACCCAAAAGAGATCAGAAAAGAAACCAGCTTATCTGGCCTCTGCGGATGAAAAAGTGAGCATTGCACCTGAAATTAAATTACCTTGTTATTAGAAACTGTCTTCAGTCTAAATCTATATCAGAACACACCTGCATTTTCAAACTGTATTTTAACTTGAGGCTTGAGATCATGTCTCCTAATTATCTGAAAAGCAAATGGAGCTTAATTACGTTTTATTTAGTGTGTTACAACTGAAATCATGCTAATATTATTCACAAAATCATTCACACTTTTTCTACAGTTTCCCATATGTCTTCTTTATCTTCATGCAGGAAGCCAAAGAGAGGAAAATGTATACGTCGTCCTGCTTTACATCCATAAACCCTTCCCAGTGTCATTATTTGTATGAATGACAAGAACATTTTTTTTCCCTTCTTTAGTTGACGAGATAGTTGCGTTACTAGTCTTGACTAAATACTAGGGAAATTAAAATCTGAAAAAGTTCCACCATCTTCACTATTTTAATAATAGAAGATGAAAAATACATCTTCACTGATATGAATGGAACTAGTCATGCACTCACAGCAGTTGGTTGTGGTAGAAAATCAACTAGGAAATTGCAATCACATTATTTAATTGCACTTCAGGAATTACCGCAGGGTCTTCAGCAATTCAACTATTTTTATAGAATGCTTTTTGTGATACTCATGCGATTAACAGTTCATGTACGTTCATGGAAAAACTAGATACGATTATTTTACTGTTGCAAAAGTGAATGCATTTTTATCAAAGAATGTAATGTAAGAATTAAATTTGCCTTCACCTTTTTCTATGCTAGAACATAGTATGTAGTCACACAAGCATTTCAGAGTAACTGTAGTATTTTATGGTGTTGCTGCCATTTACTCTCTCCTTCCACCTCCATAACGGAGGCTTCAGTTGGCTCTGCATACACACAGGACCTTCTGCTGTGGCTCAGTTAACTGGGATGTTAACATTTTCGTTTAACAACTTAACATTTAATTTAACAGCAACTAAACCAGTACAGCCACCTATTTCTGAAGCCTGCATCATCAGACACAGCCACAAGACCAAACACCTAATGTCTTTGTCAGACAACATTGATTCAAATTCCAGGTAGATAATATGTGTGTGTTCACAGTAGGGATAATTAAAACCCACAGAAAGCTATTAACAATATTCAAGTTCAAAAGCTAGATGATACAAAATAAATTGTACGTTTAGCAACAACAGCAGAACATGTCAATCCTCGTGCCACAAGACATAAGTTGGTTCAAAGGCCAAAGTAAGAAAGAATTTAATGAGTAAAGAGGAATAATGGTGGAATTTAAGATTTCAGATTTAGATAAAAACATGAATCATTTAACTTAAATATTTTAGTTGGAAGTACTAATCAAAACTATGCCTAGATTTGAAGAAAGTCTTCTGACACCATCTGAAGAGAAAACTTCTGGTTTTTAAGACATGTTTAACTGTAAATAAAACACCCAGTACTGACAGAGCAGCTACAGTGACTGCTGAGTGTGTAAGAACAGCCAACCTGTGTCAAGGATATGGAAAACTGAAGAAGAAAAATTCATGCACACACGACTAGGCAGAGACAGGGATATTTCAAGGACAATGAATTTATCATAATGTTTAAATAACAAAGGAGTGAAAAGACAATGTGATGATTTTTTTTCCTCATTTCTTTTGAACATTAAGACTTCATAAAGATTTTCAGGAATGCTGGTATTCTTGTAGACCTGTCCAAGCTTATAAACTATCGGTGCATACTGCCAGGGTAAGAGATTGTCCTTATAAATTGTGCCTGCACAAAGTAAGTCATTAGTGTGAATGTTAATGAGTGGATGCCCTCTGAGATCAGGCTTCAGCTATTTGTAACAGCTTTGCACAAGACTCCAGAATTTGGGAATTTACCTTTCAGTGACTGTATTCATGTCAGAATAGAAGACTCTGTTACTATGCATAGTGATCTACTTCTGGCAAACACAGTAAGGGCTAGATTTTGCAATTTAGCGTAAGTCACTATTCAGGGCGTGCCTGATCTAAAGTTCCCTGCAGTCGAAGAAGCACTCCTGCTGACTTCATTAACTTTTGACAAGGTTAATTGCCTACCTACTACATGTAATGTGAATAGAAGAAGCAGAACCTAATGGCATAGTAGGGTCAGACAGAACAAATTGATTTGTCTTTAACATATTTGATGCAGAAATACACTTACTTAGTCTGAGATGTAAATCGTGATCAGGTCTATTCTCCTGCTAATATGCAAGTCTCTCATACCATTAAAATTTAGGAGAGTGCTTGTATATATCAATACCAAAATTCAAATCTAGGTAGATTTAAACCCCAAAATTCAGTCTGATAAGCTCAGTAGTACTGGGAAAAACAGCAACTCAATATAAAACTAAAGTAACTTTACGGAACGAAACTAGAAACTACTAGGTATGACATTCACAGCAGATGCAGAATATCATTTGATGGAGTTATGTTAAAACCCCGTCTTGAAGTCTTGAGAGGAACAACGATCCTTTTACATTACCTCCACTGAAATCTCCTTTGGTGCCATGGGCCACTTGTGCTCATACTTTTCTTTCACAGTTTGTTCACTGTTCGCAGTTGGTGTTGAGTTCTCAGGCCGTACTCCATGGCTTGTTTTGCCCACCAGATTTTGAACTGATTTTACCATATTCTTTAAATCCTCCGGGTATGGAGTGGGATAACGTTTTAGATTTATTTCAACCTGAACATTCATAAAAAGAATTAAAGCACAAATACAAAATGAAAACAGCATGCAAACTAAAACCATGGTTACAGTACTATGGCTAAGTGCAAATTCCTCAAATTTTTAATTAATCTGTTTGAGGTAGTGTGTTACATACAGCTATCTTCATGGATTTTTGGACTGAAATTGGCTCTCAGTTACACTATGTCAACCTATAATGGAATTTCAGTGACATAAAATAATGGATGAGAATGGCTTCCTATAAGCCTATCTTTTACCCTGTGAGAGTATTGTATTTTAATTCTACACTTTGCTTGAGAGTACTGACATATTAAATCACGCTTTTTCAAAACAATACTGGTGTAAATGCAGAGTTAATTTAGCTATGCTCAGTGTACTAAATTAATCTGAATTATCTATGGCAGCTGAGAACAGAATCTGATCTACTGGGAGCTATTTACTCTTTGGGATGTATAATGTACGTACATGCACTGAAGTGTATCTTACTCTTTTCTTATACAAAAAATATAGGAAAACAGACTCAAACCACTACAGAGAATTCACCCTAAGTCACACTGAATAGCACTTTAACTGACTGACAGACCTATAGATTTTCTAGAAAGTTCCACATTTTAAGTTTATAATTTTTATCACTCAGAAGTAGAGAAACATTGTATTTCCCAAGTCCAAAGCAATCCAAATTTGAAGACAATTCTACAAAATCTCAGGGTTGAGTGAAAGGAGAAGAGTGGCTGAGAAGGCTCATGGATGATATCACCCCCTGTCATCTGGCAAGTTATTACACTATCAGCAAATTGCTCTGAGGAGACGGTGCAGCAAATGACCACGTCAGGAATGACCCAAGCAGGAAAGATGACATACATGATGCTGACCTCTCCTTATACCTCCCCCACTATGTTACAGGCATATTTTGTCAGCTGAGCGTCACACCACATCACGAGAAGAGATGCTGAGGATACTGAAGCATGCAGCCAAACAAAGCACGAACTCGGCAAGGCTGCTTGGGCTGTGCAGAGTGTGGGCAGCTTGTAGCTCTGTCCCTTGAGCCTAGCCTGCGGCAGATGCTTCCCTCTCCTCCACAGAGCACGTCCTGCCCTCCCTGCTCCGTCCTTCATGCTGCAAACCTGCCCTGTCTCCACCGCCTTTGTCCGAGCTGTGAAAGACAGTTGTGGTTTAAGCACCAAACTTGGGATTCACAAGGCGAACCAGAGAGCACGCCCTACGAATCGGCAAGCCCACTGCTGAGTGCGCGTAACAGCCACCAAACCAGTCAGCTGAGATGCAGAAGGTGCTCTCTGAGCCTGCCACTCTCTCTGGGACTGAGTTTGGGGTGGAAATGCGATAAAATCCTTCAATGGAGTAAAATTACAGCTCCCAGTGCAAGCTGCGTGTGTCAGGATAACTCTTCCCGATTACGAGGCTGTGAAATTTGAAATTACTCCACATTTACCATGTGATAAGTATTTGGAAGCATTTACCACAAAGAAGCTTACGTGCATATGTGAGGTAAGCAAAGGGAGCTTACTTTTAATAGCTCACTATTACAGCTGTTGGATTTTAAATTCCTAACAAGTACGAAAAATGTCATTTTGGATTCAAATGAATATGTTTTGTTGATGGGAGTATTTTAGAAGTAAAAGCATGATCGATTTGGAAAATAAAACTATATGAAATACTAGCATACAATTCTGAACCACAATAGAATAAACATTACCGATAATAGATTCTGACATGACTTTAACATAAAACATTAAAATGTATGACTATGATGTCATATGTTAATAAAGAATTTCAACAGAAAAAATAAATTAAGTCTGTAAAGCATTACTAAAGCTCTGGTTGATTTACGGTTGAAAGAAATCATATTTAGGTGTGGCCTAATTAGGCAATCGCTTTTTCACAAAATTCAGACCATGATTTAAGTGTAAGGTCTACCGACAAACATAGGTAAAAGTCAAGTCATAGAGCAAATCCTCAATAAGTGCTGGTGAAGGAAAAATTAACTGGAAGACTTTCATGAGATAAGCAAGTCATAGACAGGGATTTCAGCAAGAGTCTTGTATCACTATGAGTATTAATACTAAAAGGTAAAAATACTGGCAGCTGTGGTAGGTGATACCCACTGGAATGCAGGTATTTTCATCACTGATTTAGACTTATCATTACAGAGGAAATTTGTGCTCCCTGTCGATACAATTCTTGTATGTTTAATGCTACATCAAAAGTAGCATGACCCTGAAAAGAGAATTTTCAAAGTTCAAAATTCTTGATGGAAGAAGTTATTGAAAAATTTCAATTACCAAATCGATTTTAACATATAGCTGCCTGACAGTTCAGTTTTAACTATGAAAGATAGAAAGTGAAAACTATGTATGCTTTTATAAAAAACTACCAATGTTCGTGGTTACCACCTATCGATAATCTAAGTTAACCTTCAAATTCATCCCATAAAGGTCTGATGGAACGGCTAAAACATGCATGTTAAAACCTCCCTCAGACCTACTGCAACACATGGATGGAGTGACACACAGAAAGTTCTCGAAAGGCTCCGGCAATTAGCTTTTGGTTCATGTGCATCCATCTAAACACAGGCCAGTGAACAGGTCAGTCAAATAACTCTACAACACTTTTATGGGCATTCATATATGGAGATGAATTGGCATTACTGGGAAAGAGCACGGACAGACCAGAAGGATGCAAATAAGCACTTCTATCTTCTTAATAGTAATTGAATTTGAGCCCGTTTTTTCATGGCTTGGGAAAAAAACCTGTTTTCTATGATAGGAAAAAAAACCCCACACACCTTCGGTGGGAAATCTTTTCCTTTCACAGCCTGGCAAGATTTCCCAGGTTTGAACAGTATTATTTCTCTACTTTCAGTTTGTACAAACTACAGGTATTTCTGGGTGTCGTGTACAGACAGTGAGATATGAGAGAGGAGAGATGCTCTCTCCAAGGTACACAGACGGGAGGAAATGTCTGATCTAGCTCCCTGCTTAGCTTTTCACTTAATAATTCTTCTCTATATAAGCAATAACTATAGCATCAGCTGCAAAATTTAGTGTTTTGGTCTGATGAGAAGACGTTAGGATCATTATGGGTGAAAGGAACATTGGATTGTATATGGGAATAGAGGAATCTCATGCAGAAACAGACTCATGTACTATACAACCTTGGTTTATACCCACTCTCTATGGATGAGAGGGAGAACAGATGAGTAAGAACTCCAGGAAATGTATTTTAGTGTTGGACTCTTCCCCAGCTAAGGAGCAGTGATACAAAGGATAAAGACTGCCATGACCTTTGGATGGCCAAGCCGAAGTGTTATGGAGAGGTGCAGCCCTGTGGGACACGGATCACCCACATGGTACCAACGGCTCCTTCCGCTGGCAGCGTGACTGGCCGCAGGCTGCCCTTCTCGTGTTCTGCTGCAACAGGGCTGAGACTGCCGCTGACCTGAGCACCCCCTGGGAACGCAACCTCTGCGCCACAGACCACGGCTTTGGCAGCAGCTGCCAGGGATGAGCACCCAGCCCAGGTAAGAAGCACTGCAACCAGAGCATCCGCTGCATCCCGAACAGCTCTGGGATCACACCGCGCAGAGACATCTGCTCACAGCACGGGCACAGGCCAGCTATTTTTGTTAAGTGCTGTTTCTAGGAAACCTGAAAATGTGGGACTGTGTCTCAGCTGTCTTTGCCTCCCCGTTTTCCATACAGAAGATGGCAGTGTTTGAACTGAAGCACAGGAAGAGCATTCAGTGGATGAAGGATATATTTTTTCTACAAGAACAGTTTACTCAAAGGGAACATTTGTTTCAGTCATTCATAGTGTTCTGAAATACATTAAAACAAAATGGCTATCTAAGTGATATAGTTCATATATTACATTTCAATATATAACAGAATGCTTGCAAATAACATACAATACAATTAAATTCTTCTATGATCTTAGAAATTTATATCTATTTCTCTGTTAATATTTCAATTGTTTTGCACATGTGGACAGCCATACTACCCACAGTTAAAATTCTGGTAAGAAGTGGTGGAACAATATAAAACTCTCCCAGATGCTCTGTTTTCCATATATGACCCATAAACCTGCAATTCATCTGGGGTAAAATTTCAGTTTAATCTATCTATTGTGAGGCAAAGGTTGCTTTTTTGACTTCATTTTCTGTTTCACTAAAGCAGCAGAGTCCATTATCTCTGGTTACAAGTGTTAGATGAAAATTCTTAATTGGGAAAAATATTAAAAAGAAAAATCCAAAAATTTCCAAGATGATCTAAATGGAATGTTAAATAGCTGTTAATAAAAGTAATGTTAATTTTAAAAGTAAAATATTATTTAAATCTCCTCATATGATTTTTGTCTCTGGTAATACATTTTATGTTGGTTATCCTACCGCAGTTGAACATTTGCAGTGTTTAAGTGTTTGATCCTTTATATCATTCAAGAAATAGAACTTTTCATGCCACATAAATGTAGATGGTCCTGACAATATCCTTCTAACAATGTAACTGATTAAGGGCTCAACTGAAAACTCTGGAATTATATTAATTTAAGATAACTGAGGGGGAATATTCACATTTTGATCTTCTTTTTTGGTAGGTTACAAAACTGATGAGAGATACCCTCTCCACTGCACATTCCTGTGTAACTCCATGAAGTTGCAAAGCTCTCATTGACTTCCACTTTGAGAGAAAAATGGAATCCCCTATGTGATCTAAATATTTCTAAAGAACCAGGTGGTTGGACATTAATTCTAAGTCTCCCAACATTTGGTATTAATCTTTTAATTTTGTGACAAAACAGCTGTCACAGCAGGAATCTGACATTAGGATTATGGGCCTGAAGTGACGTGAAATCAGTTTTGCTGTCTAGACAGCAATAGCAAAAGCAGAAATCGGTAATGTGTACTTCAGGGAGAACAGGTTATTCTTCCTCAACTGCTGTACTTGAAACATGGTGACGAGTACTTTCTGGGTATTTAGAACAGGAAAATAGTTCAATTCAAGCTCTGCAAATTGGACCCTGTCCATAATACATGAATACCAGAACAAATCAAATAGAACTTACCTTAACTTTCCCCGCATTTTCTTCCTCTTCCTTTTTTTCTTCAAATTCAAAGGCAACAGTCATACGTTGCTGTCTTTGCTCCTCCCATAAAGTAGGGTTAAAACTATCACTGTCTGACTGGAAATCTACAGTTAAATTGCAAACAGCAATGCACAAGAACAAGTAATTAGTGCACCCAGCAGAAGACTGGAAATTATCTAAAAAGACACATTCTTAGTTGATCCTGTAATCTTGGGTTACTGTTTTGAAACTGTTGAGGGGGGCAGTGAGAGCAGCAACTGACAAACCATTACAAACAGAGTTTAATATTAAAACTGAAATGAGAGTGATGAGAAGCAACAAGGTTTCAGGGCAGATCTGGAGCGGAGGGGGAGTATGAAAACTAGCTATGTGAGGAGCCAAACCCTCAATTCTGTCAGGCTCAGAGCTCTGAACCCCCTGTGTCTGGGAGCTGCCCATCCCCAGCTCTCTCAGACGGTCCAGTGCCTCTGCAGGTTGAGCTGGCTCTGGCCAACAGCGTGTCCGCACAGCAGCAAGGCATATCCTAGAATTTCTGTGCCATGCACGCTCAGTTAGTTCCCAGGTTCAAATTGTTTCTACAAAGCCATTCTTCTGAAAATAAAAAAGTGTTTAAGAAAATGCAAATCTGATGGCCTGAGAATAATGGATTTGCAAACAGGATTCCTCTGTGTATGACAAAATAGAGACTGTTACGTGCGCACCCCTGGCTGCACGTGTCCGAAGAGACGCTCACACGCAGAACCACGCCTGAAACCCCTTCCTCTCCCTCCCTCTGTTTTTTTTCTCCACTATCTAAACTAGTGCTGTTCCTGCATTTGTATATGAACTGCTGATGGCGTTTTACCTTCATCACTGCGGGGTTGCTGGGGAAACATGTAGTTAGTCAGTACTCTCTGCTTTGTTTCTGGGTGAGCCTCAGTTTGCAGTGGAATGAGAGCCTTGGACTGCACAGAAAAGGCAAAACAAAGAACTGTTAACTCAGAGCATGTGTGTTAACTGAGATGGGATTTTAGCATTTGATAAATAGAAAATGCAAGATTATTTTCATAGAGAATTTTAGTTAAACTTCTCTATGGACTAAAACAAGTATTAGTCTGGTGGAAATGCCTCCTTTTCCATTCCTGACTTCTGTAATTCTTGTAATTCCTACCAGGATCAACAGAAGAACACTAAATATCAGAAATACTGACTGCTTGTTCAGAGTCATACCTGTGAGGAAGCTAAAGGATCAATGGAACAGAACTGCAACTACACAGTTAAAACACCCACACTATGGCTGTGATCTATTTTAAGCTAGGGCTAACGAGGAGTAAATTCGCTATAGTTATTAGATCATCTGAGGGTAAACCTGGTGCAAGATACTGGAGAATTTACGTGGAGGCACTCTGGATATTCAGGTGTTATTGTTGTGTTTTATTTCAATTGATTGTTTTTTATTATTGCTTTGCTGTAATGTAGCATCTAGGAGTGACTGTCATAGTTCATAGAATAGAAATTAATCTATGCTATACCACAGAAAAGTCAAAACACTAAAAAAATGTTGTATAATTAAAAGGAAGTGTATGGTCTGTGGCTGGGCTGAGTAGTCATGCAATGTTATTTTTTTAATGGAAATTAGAGGGAAAAAAATGAGAATCCCAATTTAACACATTAAAATTTACTCATAATTTTCTATTATCCCTCCCACTTAGTCTCCCCTCCCTTCAGCTTTAAATTTTTTTGCTTAGCTATGCAAGTAAAATGTACATTTAAGGAGCAGTGCAATAAGCATGTACCAATGTAAATCTATTGACTGCATTGCATTTGGCTTTGCTATGATTTGAGGGCGCTGCTGAATGGAAATTCATCTGACATCTTGATAAAGAAACAACCCCGTCCGCTGGGCCGTGCCCCGTGGACAGGCACGGGCTCTGCTCTGAGCGGTTCTGCAACCAGCAGTGCTCAGCTCAGTCATACGCACACCGTCTCCTGCAACCAGGCAGCTGCAGTCCCTGTGGCTTTTTCATACGGATAAAAGGATGGATTAATTTTGAGTAGTATGATAATTGGCCCCTGAAGAATGATCCTCATCAACTTCAGTTGAAGAGGTATATTATCTGACCGTGGGCATTATTGCAAAGTGAGAAAGATGAGATTATGCGAATTTATTGAGATTCTTAAGAACTGTTAGGTATGTCGAACATTTGTAACGTTGTACAAATTGAGTTTTTCTCCGTTTAGACTTAAATTATGGAAGTGCAAAATTATTCAGTCCACCAATCCTGGAAAGGATCGAGACTTATTTTAGTGCTCAGATGCTGGTTGAACTGTTACATTTCTCAGTGTTCATGTTACATAATTTGTTTTAAAATAGAATCCTAAAGAATATATAGTGGTGAAACCAAACCCCTTGGAACAAAGAAAGGCATACTTAAATTTAAAAAGAACTTAAATTGAAAGTTTTCTCCAAAACAAGACTAAGAGTTCTTGTGCACCTTTTACATGTTTAAACTCCCGCTGGCTTTAATGGAGTTTAAAATGTGCAGGAATGGAAGCATGGACAGGAAAAGGGAAAAGGAAGAGGACAGGAATGGAGGCACAGATGGAGTAAAGGATGGGACAAACTAATAACAAGTTTGATAACAAAGTCTTACCTCTTGAATTTCTATTTACAAACTATTCTCTTGATACTTTTGGCCTTTATTTACTACTTTTGTAAGGACACAGACGCTTAGCTAGATGCAAGTAATAAATCCTGCAAAGGTGATCTTTCCAAGTTAATAAATGACAGCCGGAAGAATCTATACCTTGATATGGAAGTCTAAAGCTGGACTGGGAGCAAACACTTCCAAAATTCTACTACAATCATTTATTAAATTATAGGTTTCATTTACGGCCCTTGCTAAGACCCCTAGTTACTAAAGAAAATATGAATATTGAAAGTCATTACCTGGTTGTCAGAAAGCCACAAAGCTGCAAGTTCTTTAAGTTTAGTAAAAGTGAATGGTAAATTCTTCAGTCTGTAAATGATAACATTGGAACAACATGAATCCTTCATTTTCAGAATAGTTTCTTTTAAAGATTTGTATGCAGCATGTTTATCTTGATCATACTGAAATTGCTACAATTTCATATGTTTATTTTCTCTTGCTCTTTACTAAAATATAATACTTTATTAAGGGCATTCCACATTAAGAGTGACATTTGGAATCTAAAACTACTGATGTCATGCCCTAAAGGTACAAAGGAGATACCCATATTTTGCCTTGGCTATAATGTAACCAAAGCTAGAGCTTGTAACAGAGAAAACAGAAAAAACCTTGGTCCCAGGGAGGCTTATAGGAAATACCCAACAGTTTTCAGTGTAGCTAACAGAAATATCTTTATTTGACATTTAAGTTTTGGAATAGAAATACTCTAAGATTATTGAAAATTCATTTTTGTAGAAATGGTAGGAGAAAGATTAAAATTATATAACTATTCATAGTGAACCTAAATGACAAAATTAAATGAAACAGTAAAAAAATTAGCATTTTAATTATACATGTAAACCCATTTCCTAAAAGTGATCTGAATGTGCGAATGGGGAAATGACAACTAGACACCTGGGGAAACTTCATTCCTGTGTTTCCCACTAACTAGTCCTGAACATACTACTTTTACTTTTCAGTCCTCACCAACCCGAGAGGGCTTTCCTAACCCCATACTGAAATCCTCCCATCTCTGTGTTACAGAGGGTTAAGGAGCTGGAGAACTGTAGGAAGAAATGGACAGACCAAAGGACTGTCTACAAAGACAAAAGCTAAATGTGATTTAACAAAAAGAAAAGAGGAAAAGCCCTTTTCTGAGAGAGTCAGACAATACCCTCCTGTGGAAAGAAAGGCTCTAACAGATACGTTCACTCACACCTCAGATAACGGCAGGCAACCCACTGTCAGGTACTCCACCTGCACGGCACCCTCAGGAGAATCCTTCGTCCCTCTACCAGCAAATAACCAACAATACTCCTACAGTCTTCTTCATATTCAAGGTCTATCTGTATTTCTGGGAGATAAGCACCTCACAAGCTTTTGTACCACTGCCTCTATGCAGTGCTTTGAAAGTGTGTCCATTAGGGAATTACTTCAGATGTATTTTTGCCACAAAGTCATTACCATTTAAAATCGTGTTATTTCAGAAAGCAGTGTGTACTTACTACAAGTAACACATTTTAAAGATTTCAGTAAGAATAACTTACACTAAAAATGACTTATCTATAAAAGCAAAATAAATTGACATGAAGGTATACACATGCATAGTGTGCTATGACATAATCTCCAATTAAATGCCTGTATGGATTAGAGCGGTTTTACATGTGTGTGTATGTTTAAACCTAGAATTAACACCAGAAGAAAGTAAGGAGTGCCTAAACTACCTGAAATTTAGTTTTCATTCCTGTCTTATCATAAAACGAATACTGCAGTATGGAACAGTGCAGTATGTAACATTCTTTATAAATTAAGGTTACAAGTTTAAGCTTTAAGAGTTAACATAAAGATTCTTAAATAGCGTTTATCCACTATTTTTATTCAGAGCTTTTTTTCTGTATAAAAAGAGAAGAACAACTGCTTTTCAAGTGGTACCTTTATTTCTTTACACTTTAGGATTCTGTAACATAAGGAAACTGTAACTTAAGTTTCAAAACTACACAGAAACCTTTGGCTGCAGAGGCTTACTGGTGATGCTTCCAACGCACTCAAGTTGAGAAGTGTGTATCAAAGGGAGAAGCAAAATTGGTAAGCATGCTTCAGAAATGACGTGTGGCAAGGGGATCTCCAAGCTGGTTTTCCATTTCCATATTCAAACAAAACACAGAATTCTTTACTTCTAATTCTTCTTTGCCAGTAAGCCTGGATACCTGTTTTTAAACATCTGAAAAGTTCCCATTTTAAGGAGTGTTTAAAAGAAAAAATCTCAAATTAGAGATCGAAGAATGGAGGCACCCAAAATCATTACTGTTTTTTGAAAATTTTCAGCCAAGATAAGCCTCAGCCTCTTTTTCTAATTGCAATTTGTTTTTGCGAGTTTAAGACTGCTTTTTAAATTCTGTACTGTAGGAACATTTCTCCTCCATCTGCACTAACAATGCACAGGCAAACACTCCGACTTCCGTGAACAACTGAATTACCAAGTGACTCTGCGTTATACCCACGTTCAAAACAAGGCCCATGGTAATTGTCACTTACGCTGTATTTGTTTAACCATGAAAGGTAAATACATAAACGTTTTTCTAGCTTCATCAGTCAAAATAAGGGTATACTACAGCTACAAAGGATCTCAAATACTAGTTATGCACGGATGTAGGTTGATTACTTTCTATATACTATAGGTCAGATCCTATTTGGTATAAATCAGCATAACTCTGCTGATTTCAAAGAATTAACTCACATCATCCACAGTAAAGGACTTGGCCTCCTCTGACAAGAAAACTGTTCATCAGTAATTGAAAGCAGTGATTAATCTGCACTGCTTCCTTTGATCTAACACATAACTGCAGTCAGGTATCAGGACAAAGAAATGTAAAGTCGATGGCTGTGCTAGTCAACAGAGAGCTTTTCTTTTACACTTAAATGCTGAAACTTCTCATCAGACAGTTTGCAAAATTACATATGTAATTGTTTTTATAAATCTAAGGGAAAATAGATTCACAACACTAGATGAAACTTTAATTGGGGCATAGATAGTTAATTAAGAAGATGGCCAAATTAAATTAACTTACAATTCACAGGCAAACTATGCTGTACCAAAATGACTTATTCTTACTACGGATGGTATTTTACTCAGCCTGAATAAATAACCTTTGCCTGAGGCCATTTCTCTCCTGGAAGGTGCTGTTTGACTGTTTCAGAGCAACTGTAGCCCAGCAGTCAGGACTGGGGACAGGACCAATAGAAATACAGCCATAGACCCTGCACCCACTCCTTCAGGCATCACCTGAACAGCATCCAGAGAGGTGACGTCTGCAGGAAAGCACTATCTCTGAATCTTCAGAACAATTACACCCGTTCTAACATTTGGCAGCCACCCGCTGTGCATGCTTTCTTGCACCAGCAACAGTTTCATTCCTGTGCAATTTTTTAATCACCAATAACTTCAATTTGCAATCTCTCCAACTGATTTGTAAAACGAGCTGAAAATGCGATAGCCAAATTAAAGAAACCTCTTACTGCTATAGAGATTATCTGTATTCATATTAATTAGATTAAATTACAGGTAAAATCATGTATGCCATTGGTAAATGTAAAAGTTTAAAAGTTATTAATAAAATCTTTTCTTTTAAGGTAAATCCTGAAGCACCAACAGATTTTTCAGGAAAACAACTATCTGCAGTAATAGTTTGGAAAAGCACGACATGCATATGTTCTTTTTATAGTGCTTAATTTTCACATAGAAAACGTTTTCTTATGAGAAAAAGGGAGAAGACATTTCCCCTGAAGTCCCTCAGGTGAATAAAAACAAACTAAACCAAAACCAGCACACTTTTTGAAATGACACCCCTAAATATTAAACCGCTTTACCATATGACTTCACAACCTTAAAGAAGCGGCATGTCAGTGTGTTACACCATTCTGGAATGAGGACTTCAGAATAATTCCTTCCACTATTAATCCTAGATTACATCTTCCACATAAATTGTTAAGTTCTTAAGGGCTAAATACTTCAAGAGTAAGATAATAAACATTATTCATGGAACACAAGAAAAGCAAAGAAAATGTCATCGATACTGTTTAAATATCAAAAATATCAAATGTCGATATTTGAGGGGTCTTATGGGGAAAAGGTAGTCTTTGTTTTTATTGTAAGCCTACTGACAGACACAATTTTAACTTTTCTTTCTTGATAATAATTGTTTTTCTCATAGTTTTGTAAAATAACCCACTACATATTTGCACCAGGTACTAAATTTTGGTTTTGTTATGCCCTAAGTAAGCAAGCTCGGAGTATGGGAAGAGTTTCCACTGATTATTAGTTTGAGTAATACAATGTATGAAGAGCTTACCAAACACCTAGGGGAATACTTTCTAGATTCCTCAGTGCATGTATCATACTTTGGTGACAGTTGGGAAGAATTTTCAAATAATAACCCAAACACGAAAAATTCGTGTCAAAACATGTTGAAAGTTACTCATAACAAGCAGCATTACCAGTCAGTTGGTCAAGCCCCGAGATAGTTGCTATTTGTGACAGTTCTCCAAGGTCACTCTCAGCAAATTGATAATAATAGGGGTTTCAGAGTGTGAAAGTTTAAAAGAACATGATTCATATTAACCCATCAACATACTGTTCACAAAACCACTTATGGATATACATGGCCAGAAGTAATTACCTCTTTGGCAACGAGGAGTATTGCATGATTAAATAAGTAAACAGAAAAAGAAAAGGTACACCAGGGAACAGTCTTTTTTTTGAATGGATCATGTCATCTTAGGACCTTTTTTCATCTAACTTCTGTGGGTGAGATTCAGAGCAGTAATTGAGTCCTGACCCCAGGACAGAAGCAGAAGCAGTGCAAATACAAAAAGTTGATGATTCTTTCAGCTCTTCTTTAAGAACAATCTAAAACTAAAAGAAAGGTTACTTACCAGTAACCGATGCTCTTTGAGAAGTGTAGCCCAAATGTACATTCTAACAATTCTACCTCTCAATCACAGGACTCATACCTGGAAGGACTCTGAGGAGAGAGGAGAAGCAGATGGAAGACAAATGTATATGTGGACTACACATTGTGAAGAACACCGGTTACTGGTAAGACATCTTTTTTTCTTTGAATGAATCCCATGTGCACTCTTAACAGTGACTGAATCCAAGCAGCTACCCCCAGTGACTCGTTACGTGGTGGAGGTCTCGATATCTTTCATGCAGGTAGTAATTGCACAACTATTTTATCAAATGCTGCATTGGTCCTGGAAGCACTGGAGACAGTGTTATGCCTGGCAAAGGCAAGGATGAATCTCCAGGTAGCTGCATTGCAAGTATCTGGAATCAAAATTTTCCTGACTGCAGAGGGTGAAGCCAACTAAGCTCTGGTCAGATGCACACTAGCCCTTGTTAGACTTCACCTTTGCAATCTGATAGCAAGTCAGGATTTAACCCATCATTGCCTTTTATTGTGTAGAGACAACCAAATACTGCATTTCCCAGGGATGAAGAGCCTGTAAGAGGGTTGAAAAGGTTCGGACCTGTAAAGATAAAAGGAGAGAGGACTCCCAACTATGGAGATGAGAAGCATATAGTCTTAGAGTATATGGCATGGGAAAGAAAAGCTGGAGTCTAATTCCCTGGTTAAAATGGAATTCTAACAGGAATATTTGAAGAAAGTCCGGGAACTAAACCACCTTCTGGTCAATTAAGATCAGCAAGGTCCATCTCACAGTGATGAGGGCCTTCAGGAGACATGGAACAAGAGCGAAAGCCTGTAGTAGCTGACGCCATAGTATTAAAAACACACCAGAGAGGGACTCCAAACACTGACCCACCTTTGAGCAAAATATGTCAACTCACAAAAAATTGAGATTCCCATTAGCCTGAGTGGCAAAGAGGTCTATCTCAGGTTTGCCTCCTTCCTGAAAGACATCCAATCAGGATTTTAGACCAAATCTCCCAAAACGTTTCTGACTTTCACACCCAGACAAGCTCCAGATAATGCAAAGAGGGAGAGCTCCTCTTTTCCTCTTTACATGCCACATCACAGTTGTCCATCACTCTATGTGTGCGTGACCATTCAGAGAGTAGGCTGCAAATTTTCCGTGCGCTCCGGCAAGGCAAGTTCAAAGCCACCAATATCCCTGCACTCTACATGCCTTGAGCCAGAGTGCACTTGCGTGCTATGAGGAACATGTCCAGAATGAACATGTTTGGTGGCAAAAGGGCATCTCCCAATAAACAGCTGAGTAGCCCAGGTACTGGCAGAGAAAGTCACTGGGATAAAGGCAATGACCTAAGAGGCTAATGGATGCACAAGTGCACCATTTACAGTCACTGTAGACACTGGAGGTGAAATCTGGCATGTGACAAAGTGGAAGGAGATAACCCCAAGGCATCATTCACTGGGATGAACCTGCAGTGGACAGATCCCCAGTGGAAGACTGTGTTCCCTTTGTAAAACTATACATCCATGATGATCAACATGGATTGACAGTCATGGTGATGGAGTCTGTTCCCTCTGCAAGGAAAACAACATGCAAAGATGCATGAGCAACAGGACACCTGATGGAATGGACATGGAATCCTCTCCGGTGTCAGGAGGAGAAAGTCATCAAGGACTGACCAGATAAACTCTGAAAGCATATGCAATCACATGCACAGTCCATCCCCATTTCTTATACAGAACAGGGAGTAACAGCTGCTCTTCAGAAGCTTTGTGCAAAGGTTGGAGCCTTCATGCTAAAAAGGCTGCATCAGCAGTGTTTGGTGTGAATGGGTCTGCCTTAGCAGCAGAGCCCACAGAGGCCAGGGCTCAGCAGGTCTCACAACAGGCTGACAGGGAAAAGGCTGACCCCCATCCCAGGACACAGGAGCCCACCACCGTAGGGTGAAGCATGTGCACTGACTCCTTGGCTCTAGAATTGCCTTTCTGCTCTGCTTGCGTGTCTGCGTCTCTTCTTCCAATGTCTTGAAAGGGTATCCAGGAAAAGAGCTGGTGTGCTCTACCTTCTCTGTCATATCTGAAGCAGGAAGAGTAGAGGGGCAAAACTGTCGTGGTAACATGGAAAGGTTCCTAGCAACAAGCAGAGCCCAAGTACACTCCTTATTAACATGTACATGTGGTCTCATTCAAAGAAAGAATGGATATTGCCTTAATGTTAGTATGAATGTGAAAATGGGACAACAGAAAAGTAAAAAATGTAATAATAAATTCAACATTAAGATGGTATCTGAACTTTGTCCAAACTCTTTGGTGCCAAAACATTGAAACTGTTTAGTTTCATTAAGGTGGGAAGTTCCATAACAAAAGCATTATCACATTGTCTCAGCAGGGCAACATTTTAACCTCAGCCGGAATTGGTATCAACAAAGAAAGAAAAATTTACTCCCCAAACCCCTCAAGAAAAGTACATGAGACAATTCAACCAGGTTTAAAGGTTGAAGGTCTACGGTCTGAGTCAGTTCCTATCTCTCCTAGTCTAGACTGGACTCTCCCACTAGTCCCACAATGCTTACAACTCGCTGTACAGTTTCTCAGGTGGACTCGAGAGAACAGCTTCCTAACCCGGCAGGCAAAGGTCCCGATCTCCTGCCCTCCTCACACCTGCCTTGGTGCACAGACACTGTTTACCTTCAGCCGGCTTTGGTGTTTGCCAGACTCCACGGTGAGCAAATGGACCGTGAGGCATGTCATAAAATGAACACAACAAGAAGAACGATAGCTTTTTCCATTTTCAGTGAGACGAATCAGCTCAGTGACTTGTCCAGTGAGCCCTGAGCAAGCATAAGGGCAGATGCAGGGCTACCAGTCAGCACTGAAGGGGGAGTGGGAAGGACAGCAACTGAACCCCAAGGAACATTACATCATTGGGATACTGGTCCCGCAGATACCTTCCTCCCCAGTGGAAATCCCAATCCTCTCTTATATACCTGGGCAGCTGGGGAAAAAGGAAGGTGGGGCAGGACTGCTGTTCTGGTGGCATCCAGCCGTCGGTCAGCTTGGTCGGGAAACCTTGCCTGCTCTTACCACCTCCTCTGCCTCCTCCCAGCAGTGAGCCACCTCCTCCCTCTCTCACCCCAGCAATAGCACTCAAATCAGTAATTACACATGAAGTCACGTGCCTGAAATCAGCAGCTGACCTGGCTGAAAAGCAACTTGGCAAAAAAAAGGAAAAAAAAAAAGGCTGTTTTTCTGCTTCCTCAACGCAAACTCATGGCACAATTACAGGTTTGAAAAGGGGGCAAACAGAGTGATCCAGCTCGGATCGGTTTGATGTGCCAGGGAAGGCCCCCTGCGGTTGCAGCTCCTTGGACTCGCAAGAGGCCCCGAACCAGCACTGTCCTGTGCCCACTCTGTGCCTCCTCCTGCGTGCCACCACAGCTGGCTGTGCAGCAACAGGGTAGACCAGCCACTGGAAACATCCATCTGAAAATTCACCACACTTCTGACAGGCTACTTTCATCTATATCACGTACGTATTCGAGATCACCGTATGCCCGGACAAAATCGCACCAGGACAGGACAGGGTATATGGATGCAGGAACAGTGAGGGGAAGCCGGGCTGCCTTTGCTGGCAAGAATGCCAGCCTGAGGGAGTTTAAAGTCTTGCCTGAAATATAGTTTCAGATTCTAGCTGTACAGATAAAGCGCAAACGTAGACTGCTGCAGTGACATACTGATGGGAGAGCACTCACTGTCCCTGGAAAAGCCCTGGAATCTGAAACCCAAAATCAAGAGACCCAAGATTTGATTCTGGGACTTGGACAGTTTCAACACAAACTAGAGTTAAGTTTAACTTTATGTTCTGGTCCATACATAATGTATTTTATGATACACAACTGCAATGCAGAAAATCATCTCACAGAATGAGGCGAATAATTTTAAACAAATTACAGGGATTTCTACATTACTTTGTTTTATATTTTATGGTCAACCTTAATTCCAACGATGAAACTGCTGACAGGAAATCAGACACAGATGTGGAAAGTTCTTTCTCTAATTTTTACTGAGTATGGATAACTACTAGAAACAAAATGGTATTCACACATCGTTTGTTGCACTACTGAGCAAACTTCTATTTCTGTGGTTATACTGAAAAGTAACATATCCTTGGAACATACATATGTATAGATTTCAAGGAAAAGTCAGTCTTTTCTGATGGCTATGGCAGCACGGGATAGGTATCAAGAAAGGCTCATTTTAAGCATTCCATTTCTCAGAGGAATAGTCATGTGCAGAAGAACAGAAGAATCTGCGGTTTTGACAAAACCTTTGCTCTACTGAAGGAAACAATAGAAAATTTTCTTTTGATTTCAGTGGAGTCAGGATAACATGCCAGTGTGCTTGCATTTAATGATTTCCTACATATCAGCTTGTCACAATTTTTTAATCATTAAAAATTACAAGTTTATATACAATTTTAAAGCCAAATATCACAATTCCACACAGAAACACCAGGAGATAAAAGAAGTAAACTGGTTTTCATCTATTAAAACACACTGAGACCCAGATCTTGACCCCATTCAAGTTTTTCTTTGGCTGTCAGTGGAACCAAGACCGGACCATAAAGATTAAAAAAAATAAAGATTTTTTTCCTGATAGTTTAAATAAAGTAATTCTAAATATGTTTATATTTTAAAATATATTTTATATAAATGTGTTTTTTCAAATACCTAAACAGAATCGTTTTTAAATTTTTTTTAAAAAATAAATTCTTAGAATGGGTTAGAAAAAGTATGTGAACTATACCTGTTATCGCTTAGATTTAACACTCTTAGCTTCTGCATCTGCCCAATTTCATCAGGAAGGAATTCTAGCTTGTTAGAGCGCAGAGACATCACTGTTACATTTTTACAGCTTCCAATCTATAGGAAGGAAAACCACAAAGATGTTAGGATACCTACTTTGATAAAATTTATTATCACTAACTTTTTATCTCAGGAGGTGGCCAAATTGTGTTTTTACTGTAACTGACAAAAAGCAGAAAATACAGAATCTGAAGTCAGAAAATAACGCCCTCCCTTTGGCAGTAACATCAGGGAAATGCATAGGGTTACTTGCACCACTCTTCTGAGTGATACTCTCACCTTTACATGAATTTACTAATTTACTGGGTTTACTATTTTACTATTGAGTAGGTAAGAAAGATTTGGTCTTCCACATCCACATCGTGCAGAAACAATTGGTTTAACACGTATTTTGGCTGAGTAGGCATGAAATCTTGGGCCTACTACAAAACATTTCAATCTGTAATTTAAAAACAGAATCAGCTTCTCACTTCTCTGGGCAGTTCAGGAAGGAAATTCTCATCCACAGCCAACGTCCTCAGGTTGTGAAGGTAGCCTATGGTAGAAGGTAAAGACTCCAACTCGTTACAGCTGCAGTCAAATTCTTCTAATAAAGATAAACTGAAATTATAAACACACTTGTTAGATGCTATACAAGGGCTAGACAACAAAAATTAACAATCTAAAACCTTTGCAAGTTTTAAAGCATCACACTACTACAGACATCACGCCCTGAAGAGGGAAACTTTATTGCAGATTTCCTAGAAGAAGTCTATAATAATGTGATTTTAGGAACTATTAGGGGCACTGTTAATCAATCTTACCCAGTAAGGCAGTTTAAGACAGACCACTTAGTTTCCCCACATTATCATTCTTACTTTTTGTAGTGAGGAAGTATTCCACATACTTCAAACAGACAGTGATTAGGGCAGTTCATACTAAGCTGAAGAATCAAATCAAGAAGTTTATAATCTTAACATACAAAGACAGACAACAGGTAAAGAAATACTGCTGCTGAGAGCAAAGGGAAGGGAAGCAGAAATTGCCTCCAGGGTACATTCCAACTGATGCACCTGACATCATTTCTAATACAGATCAGTAGTGACAAAAGAGGAACTTGGATCCAAACTCAACAAAGTAGTCTCAGCCTGTTGTAGTCAGACACAGCTTTTGTAGAAGCGCTTATCTTTCACACATTGAGAAAGCTGGCTAAAAAGGGATCTTGAAAAGGTATCTGTATGGCAAGGACCAAAACAAAGCAGACCAAAGTAAGTAATCTCCTGACACTCAAGTTCTCCCTGTAAAAAAAATGAAATAATCTCCATTTCTGTCTTGTACCCCTTTTCCTAGATTGTTGTATTCTGTCAAATCGTGAAAAGAAAGAGACCTGACCTTTCCGCTACGTAATCATGTTTTCAGGAAAGAGGGTGAGATAGAGACAGCTGATAGAAACTCCCCTGTTGAACTGAAGTCTGGGTTAGCCATAGGCCACAGTACCAGAGAGCAGTACATATAGAGAAAGCACAGCTTCCTAGTGCACAGAACTGGCATTCAGCATACTCCTGCGTGTTATTATCCATGAAGAGGTTGTGAAATGAGTTGGAGGTTTTGTACTGAGCCCTAAACGAAAGGGGCCCACGTCATGAAAGCCACCGCCTTCTCTGATAGCAGCTGACACCTACGCAGAATGAAAGCCAAGGGAACGTCAAGAGAGCTGACCCAAGGCAGAACGCTGACAGTCAGCACCTGAACCGCCCCACCCACCACCGCTCCGGTGAGTGCGAAATGGCCTTCAGAGGCATTGTTCTGCTCTTCGGGACCCTGTCTTGCCAGCCACACAACCCTCGGCACTCTTCTGAGTGTCTGCTTTTCCCTGAGGACAGCAGGTGGTATCAGGCAACACGTAAACATCAATCTTCCTATGGTGATTAAGAATCAACAATTTGACCTTTGCTAATGCAAAAAACACAAACAGGAATATATATGTAATACATGTTTTATATATAGATATATTAAAATATATACATATAACATATATATTATGCATACACACACACATATATAAAAATATTCTGAAGAAATATCTACTGAATCTCTTAAAAAATTAGGCTGGATATACAAATTCTTGAAATGAATGCTGTACTGCACCGCCCATTGAGCTCACAGAATAAAAGTTTTGTTACCCATTACAAATGCCATTGTTCCCTGCTTCTGCTGCCCCTTTTTTGCTCCACATGTACTACCTTCTTCTCTCAAATGCTTTAATTAATACTAAGGTTAAATGGCAAGCAATTATTTCTTCCTCAATGTTTGTCATCTCCCTGTCCACTGACAAAGAACTAGGTGACCCGAAGATTGTCTGGTTTTTTTCCAAATATTTTGGTAGATCTGATAAAAAAAGTTTACCTCTGCTACAAATCTTGCTCCTTAGTATTTATATGAGGCACAGCTGCAGGACTGGACCTTCACTGTACGTCTAACTTACCTTTACTCCAGTTTCTTAATTAAAAAAGGTCTTTCAGCCTTCAAATTTTATGAAACATGAAACCAGAAATAGCTATTCCCAACATGGAATTCTCAGAACTTTCCTCTAATTGCTGTATTTCAGTAGACTGAAAAGCCAAAGTGAGTCATACAGTGATTAGTGAAAGCGATGCACGAATACATCCAAAAGCTCTTCCAGGCTTGGTTATAGCTTTTCTTTAATACAAGTTTTGTATCCACCACAATTTATTTCAAAATAGATACAAAACAATTTCAGTAAAGGCAAAATTCAGTAATGTTTACCTACTTCATACAGAATACATGCTTGACAGAGCGAAGTCCAACTGAAAGCTTGTTAAATTGCCAGATGCACACATTCTTCCTTTTACTGATGGTAACACAACCAGAAAAGCTTGAAAATAGATAAGCTAATTGAGAATTACTGTGTTTCCAACGGCAATCGGAAAATCTGATACTCTCAACTGTAACTGTGGAAGTTTTCCTGACAGTGAAGATTGATTTTATCAGACAACAGGATTTTATTTGAAAGGTATTGTCTGGCACAGACATTCTCAGGTTCTTTCCTCCCTGATGACATCATCAGCAGACAAATGAAGATGGCCACAATAAAAACAACAAAGTCAGTGTGAAACTATATTTTATCTCTGTAAGTACCATGGTTAAAAAAATGTGCACTTCAGAAAGTGACCTTTCATTCACCATGGATGTGCATGAAAGTAACAGCTATCATTCCGACAGTGCTAATTTAGCTAAAATATCATTAACCTTACTGTCTTCTTGGGCTAAATTCAGATCATTCTTGATAGGTTTAAAGACAGGCAGACAAAAATCAGATATGCACCTGCTGTACTGTTCGGCACTCACTGAAGTGAGGCAGTTCACAGTACATGCCCTAAGGTAGATGAGGAATATTTTAGACAGATTAGTAGGGAACGATTCATGGAGAATGAGGACTGCCATGAATAAAAGAGTAGTTCCAACGCACCTCAGCCCCATTTCATGCAGTTGCAGCCCTTTTCTCCCAACAGCTACAGCACCCAGGTAACTGCCAAAGCAGCCTAAGTCCTAAGAGTTAGCTACACCCCCTATTTGTCACACATCAGGCAAAAGCAGTTTTGCAGAGCCAGGAATACAAGTTCACACTTTCATTTGCAGTATCTGGTCCTGTCAGGTATGGTATAGACTAGACACATGCACAAAACGCTCATCTAACACAATACACTGGCTCTGGAGCAACTGCACCATTACCTACATATGGGTCACTTCCCTCCTGACACCTTCCTACCCACAAAGTGGGAGCATGGGCATTCACTCAGGTCCTACAGGTAAAATCTCCAGTCTTTGGGTCCAATTTGGTACTTAATCAATGCGAATCCACTGATTTTTTCAGTGGTGCCCAGTGACAGGACGAGAGGTGACGGGCACAAACTGGATCATAGGAAGTTCCACCTAAACATGAGGAGGAACTTCTTTCCTTTGAGGGTGGCAGAGCACTGGAACAGGCTGCCCAGAGAGGCTGTGGAATCTCCTTCTCTGGAGATACTCAAAACTCGCCTGGACACATTCCTGTGCAACCTGCTCCAGGTGAACCTGCTCTGGCGGGGGGTTGGACTAGATGATCCCCTTCCAACCCCTGTCAGTCCGTGATTCTGTGATTCTGCGATTTTATGAGGAATGTTTTATTAAGCTGGGTCTACTGTGCATAGTACCCTGCAGGGTCAAACTCTAAATGCCACTTGCAGTCTTGCCCTTTGAACAAGCCTGCCAAAAATGAGGGTGGCAGTTCACTAATAGCAACATTGACTCAGACTGCGTTGAAGTGCTCTGTGTCTCATCATGAAATTGGTCCCTGGAGGGAGAGTTCCCTCCTCCACATTGCTAATCTTTGTGTGACAATAACATACTCTGCAGTGGGTACTACAACTATCATTTAGGAGAAAGAGACCCAGTAGGAAACTATCCAAGTGGATGAGTCAGAGAAAGGAAGTTCATTTTGATGTGGGAGACACTGTCCTCATTAAATGAGAGAAAGCACTTCATTTAAAAAGCACAACCAATCACTCAAAAATAATGTGATAATATTAGGTGATTAGCCTACTGCTCTCCATATACACCATTTAGAGCAGCAGTACATCTTTAAAAATGTAATTAAGGCTCCATGGCAAACAATACTGGACAGATATTAGGTTAAAAAAAAAAAAGAGGGGTTCCCCTTCAATTTGAACAATTCAATAAGTAAGAAAGCACCTTCATACCAGTTTTCAAAAATTCACCGCCAAAATTCTTAAAGATAACGTTGGACATTATCTCAACCTTTTTGCAGAGTGTCCAGTACAGCTTTGAGCCTTACGAGCTTTCACTGCCTATCAGAATTTATTGCTAAACAATGTTTAGAAGATTTCCCCTTTTGTGATTCGTATAACCAACTTTTAATACTCTCCATGAATATCACATATATCTAAAGATACTGCAAGAAGTACAGCATGAAAAGCCAAACCTGAGCTTTCAGTTGCTACAGTCATAATAGTTCACAAATTTGGACTTTTTTTCCCTGACTGGCATACCAACAACTAAATTATTATTGAAATTGTTACTATAAAATGGGTGCAGGAGTAGTAAAGCACTGACTGTGCAGGTTAGAGGTTATTTCTATTCTAGAGACCTCACTCACATATTTGTGGACAAGTCTAAATGAAGCCTTCTAGGCTTTAATTTTGGAAGCCTCAGAACAGCTCTGGCTTAAGAAAACTACTTCTAATGAAATAATTTGCTGAGCTACAGCCTGCTGAAGAGAGAACGGTTTTCGCACTGAGAGCAAAGGTACAGAGTCTGAGTGCAGCTCTGCTCGCAGATGCCCCGTTCCCAATGTTTCATGCTGACAGCACAGAAGTGGTACAAACAGTATAACCACGTGTTCAGTCACACCAGACAGACAGCCACTACTTAGACTGCAGTCTGTTTCTTCTGCATGAATACTACTGCTGGTGCAAGGAGGACGATGAAAACACTAGAGCTGTAGCTGTAGAAGGCGGCCAGGGACGATGCATTCTGAAATTTTTTCCCAATATCAGTTTATATAGCATTTCAGAAGTGAAATATGTAGAGTAAGAGGCATCCTACAAAAATACCAACATATCAAAAAGATATGTTCTGCTAGAACGGGATATGTGTAGTGTGAAACAATAGAAAGAATCACCTGTTTCCATACTTGGAGACAGCCTTGCACCCACCTTGAATTTTACCATGAATTGCAGATTTCATTTAGCAATAAGCTCAAGACCCACAGCAGTACAAGACAGAATTTTGTACCAGTGATCATGTAACAGCTGACAACATGATAGCTAAAGGGCATCATTAGTGCTTTTCATAATAAGATTACTTATATGATACTTTCATATTTTGATGTATGCACCTATGAAATTGTCATGACTTTTTCACTTATGCTACTTCAATATTTTAAGAAATCTTCATACATATGAGGTTTACAGCCATTTTCTTCTCAGCATCAAGTATGGCTGTTGCCATGGAAACAGACGTATTCCCCCAAATACTTCTATTTCTTCTACTTTCGCTGCTCTAATCATCTAAATTGCAAGTGATTCATACAGAAAAATATCTTTGTTCTTTTTCTTGGAAAATGTGATACATTTCATCTTCTTATCATTTACGCCAGTATCAGTCCACAGAAGTAATAGCGTTGCTCCAAATTTAAATGTTATAAGCTGGGTGTTAGGCACACAATTTGAAATTATTTTATAATTCAGTACACCTTTGTCTTATTTTTCATTTTAAAAAGCCCACATTCCACAAGCAGAAGAGAAACCACATTTTACTTGATGTTGAAAATCATGAGACTTATACTCACTTTCCAATTGCATTTGGCAGAATTGTAAGCTGATTGTCATCTACTTTTAAAGTTGTAAGCCTTTTCAACAGTCCTACAAAACAGGTAAGGAAGAAGTAATAGAAAAAGATTTCACATTAATCTTTTTTACTTTCTGTAATCTCCCATATCCTTAAACAAACAATGATTTCTAACACTGAATAACTTTGATCTAGATTTTAGAAAACATCTGTATATAGGACAGTACACAGACACATTCTTGTCCCATTGAAAATATGTTTCATCAAAATGAAGCACTGATTAAATGTTAAGCTGAACTGCAAGTAAAATAGTCAGTGTATTTCTGGAGTCTGGAAAAAAACTGTAAAAATAAAAGAATAGTACCCTATCTGTGTAGGAAGACCAGTATTTCTACTTATTTACTAACATTTCAATTGAATTCAAATCCTGTTGCCTTGATTAAAAGGTACTCAGGTTGTAACATGACATGAGGTGAATTACCTAAAGTAAATGCTGCATGTGCATGTAGCTTCATAATATGTAGGTATAGCCAGAAAACCAGAATCAGACTGAAAACCAGAATCAATCCTGAATGCATTTGTATACGTGGTTAATTCTTATTATTACAAGAATTACTATATATCTAAGTGTAAGCAGATGCATAACTGGGTAACGTTTACCAAGAAGGGAATGAAACTTCGGCTTTACCAATGCGTAACAGCCAAAACCAATAAAAAAGTAAAGACAGAAAAAATGGGAAAAATACTGCATTACAGTGCTAGAAAGAGAGCCTGAAACAGATTTCCACCTTCTGCAAGTTATTAACATTTCAAAATCCGTTTTTTCCTTGACAGAACTCTGGATATATTGAAATAGCATTTTTTTAAATGATTATTTGTAATGCTGGGAATAATATAAATTAATCACTAATACAGAGGCCAATGTTAAATTGAATGTGCCATAATATGAAAGCTGAAGCAAATGGAAAGTGTAATTAAAAGGGATACTAGAATCACTACTCGTTTCATTGGAGAACATTTTTGTTGAAAACTTTTTCAAAATCAACATGTTCCAAGAAACATCTAAGTTTCAACAAAACTTTCTTTTAAGAGGAAAAAGTTCCACCAAAATGAATTATAGCAAGCTCTCATCTGAAAATGCAGTATTAAAATGAATCTTTTTGCTTTGCTTCTGTTAAATCTATTACCATTCAGTAATAGGAATTTGGAAATGAGAACTGAATATATCTAATTGCAAGAAAGTATAATTCAAAATGTAAATATTTATTCCTTTTGTACAGGAGCTGAATGCCCTCTAAAAATCAATCTGCATATGCATATCAGAAAACCACATAAAGCAAAAATTCTAGAATTTATGGTGAGATGTAGAAGACCAAAATGGAAACTAGCTGTAAGAGACATCTAGTAACATTCATGTAGCACAGCATTATTAGCAATACATTTTGGACTGTTGACTGAACTGATTTAAAATTGGGGAATTTAGCAGTTCCACATTCAAAGGGACGCACTTAGGAAAGTGAAAAAGATGATGATGATATAGTGGGGTCATTGTCTGGAAATACTAGAAGAGAGGGAAGACCTCAAGTGTGCCCCAAGAAAATATAAGGGATCAAGACTGAAATGAATTGTCCAGATGTATAGAGCGATATACCTATAACCACTTAGCTTACAGAATTTCTGTATATTCTAAATAATTCAGAAATCCTATGCATGCAATATAGCCAAAAAAGAAAACAATAGTTTGAACTATTTCTTTGTTTAATGCGCTTATATGGAATTGCACTACTGTAACTAAAAGTAGCAATTTCCTTGAAGAGTTTAACACTCTTAATGTAATCACTATTATACTTATTTTCAAATTTAGATCAGATCAACTGTATCTTTCTTTGCTTATTTTCTTTAAAATAGCAAATCAGAATAATCAATACTTTCTAAGCACCGATTTTTTTCCTGGCTTCACAAAATGGTCTTCATGGACTGTCCAGACACAGATCTTTCAAACTCCTTTGGAATTTAATGGCAGTTCTTGTTCCAGCTATTATAAAGTCTCATCATTACCAAAAAAAGATATATATGAAATCCTCAGCTGTAAAAGATTACAAGAAATCCTGAGCTTTTCTCACCTATGGAGTCTGGCAGTTGCTGCAACATATTGGATGACAACAGGAGATCTTCCAGTCCTTCACATCCTGATATGTCCAAATCAACAGTTTCTATCCTGTTTTTTGACACATCCAGGTACACGAGCTGTTTTAACTTCCCTATAGACTTAATAGCATGTTACAAAGTGTTATTTGAACTGATATACACTGCATGCCAGTTTCTAAGTTTAATTAAAGACAAACAATAGTAATACAGGCTTATATTCAGTTATCTCAGCATCCTTTTTATAAGGTTGATTTCACTGAAGCAGTATCAGTGGTGGTCTAACAGCCTTCCTGTTCAGATAACTGCAAAAGGAACTGTACCAAACTAAATGACACATACCGACCTAATGAATGTGTTCTAGATTCACTAAATCTGCTGAAAGTGTGAGTTCTCAGTCATGCATCTGTATTATTCCTTCAGTTGGACACAGATCCAAGGGACACTTACAGTTCACATCTACTCCTAACGGCAGTCCTTAAGGCCACTGAGGCTAGACATGCAGGTAAAGCTTTTCTGTGTCAAACTGATTCTCTGAATTTTATAGAATCTAGAATTAGACTGTAGATATTCATAGTTCAATTATAACGGGTTAATCCCAATAGTACACCTTTGTGATTACAGTGTTTAACTGCAGCTATAATATCAATGAGCAACATGACAGGCATTGGTCCCTAATTTCTTGGAAAGTCTGTGTAGCGTGTAAGAGTTTGAAGCCTGTAGAAGCAACCTGCTTCTTGATCCATTATCACAAGATGGTCACTTCATTCCAGACGTGAAACTTCACCAAGAAAATCAACAAATATGACTCTGTTATGAAAAACCTGCAAGTGGAACAGCAAGGAAGCATCACTGCTGGGCCTGGAGTACATGAGCTGGATCTATGGCCCAGTGGCAGAGCTTCGCTGGGAGGATTACACAGCAGGAGTGAGACACGGCAGCACGATACTGCTACAGAGAGCTCCCGTGTGGGTGCAGTACCATGCATCCACAGTAGCACTGTTTCAAACCAGATGAATAAACATTCCTGGCCTATGCAGGAACGTCCTTTATAGATTTTGGGAAAGCCATGGGAATTGCTGGTGAAGTGTATGGATTCTATAAAAGTTGATGGGAGGGGGTTTTTTAGTTATTTACGCATACTTTTAATAATTATTTACTGTACACATGAAAAAGGAAAATAGTTTTAGACAGCTTCATCTACAGGTAGTTTCAAAACAATATGAATATAGCTTGCTTTTCATCTCTTACCTTGCTGAAATCTGCTCTCTGCTTCTAAGGAGGCAGTTTCATGTTATCTTTAATCATATCTGAGTTCTTGCATAAAGGGAAAATCTCCCTTTCACCCCAACCTTTGCCATTCTACCCATATTAATAGTTGAATACAATCTTTGTTTCTAGCACAGACTACTTTTTTAAAAACGGAATTATTAACATTGGAAACGTGGCAAATCTCTAAATCTTAATATCAATTACCAGTTGGTATTTCCTCTCTATTTTTAAAAGTCAAAATTTAAAGCTAATATTAATTGTTTTAAACCTCTTGTTTTCAAGAAGGCTTTCATAAAACATCATCTAGTGTCTACTAGAATCAGATTCAGGAAACATGAATTATTCACTGAAAATAATTATGCTCCTTGGGATTCAGTTCCACGATCTACTGAACAACTTCAACTCTGAATACCCTCTCCAGGGATCACGAGCAGGACTGTGTTTGGAACACATTTTAGCACTGGATATATTAACCAATTTCATTGTGAACAGAGAAGAAACAGAATAATGGTTAAAATGTTTGTGCCCACGCTCTCTTATATATCTGATATTTCTCCTACTCGGTTACTCTGCAGCAAGAATACTGCAATATTTCTGTTCTTGATCTCCAGATGGGTTTCAGTATCAGAAGTGGTTTCAACACCAGCTTTTCTTTTCACTAGCAAAGCACTCGAAAAGTGGATATTTGGACAGTGACTGAAAATTATCATTTTCTGTGCAAACATCCTGCTTAACACAAAATAAAAAATGAATGTAATCTATTTAAGACAAAAAACAGTCACTGCTCAATGCAAAAAATTGAATGTTGATTAATAAATGTTCAAAGCTGAAAGAGGAAGTACTACTTCTTCTTCCAACACCTAGATATGTCTGTGCTAGATCTAGTTCTAAATTAGCCTTGCAGCAACAAAGAGCATTATTGTGTGAAACATATGATCTGTCACCTGTGTGATAAAATGCTAATGACGGGGATCCCTTTCTCCAGTGACAATCAGTGTAGGTATTATAGAGTGATAATCTCAAATAATTTATGGCAATAAAAATTGAAAATCAAAGTTCTGCCATGGGGTAGCAACAACTCAGAAACAGCAGTAATACATAACCATGACCTTAATGTTTAGATGTTAAAATATTCTTTGTTCCGTTCCTAAATGGAGTGCTTTCTAGAGGAATATATCTTCATTCCGCTGCCTCAGAATTGCTTTTAATACAGTTGAATCTGTACATACCATCTGTTATTTTTAAGTGTATTTAGGTTACTTAATATTTCCTCTTCCTTTTTAAAACCCATGTGGGTTTTTATAAAACTGCTAGTTAATGCATGGTGACTGAGAAGACAATAGGAAATAATTTCCCCTCACAATGGAAACTACACAACGCTTAAATAAAACAAGCACATCCCCATTTAGACATCATCATGTAATAACACAACATTTAAAAGGGCTTCATATGAATGGCTATGCTGAGACTCTTATTTCTTGATAATAATTAATGACTATATGAACTAGGAATAGGTACCCATTCAAGAAAATGCACATACATTTATTTACTGCAAGGTAAATAGTTCACTATATCATACAGTAATTTGATTACATAAAATAAATGTTCATACCCCAGGCAGTATTTGCAAAGAATTATTGTCCATCCACAATTCCTTTAGATTTTGTATTTGTTCGAGAACCTCAGGCTGAGGAAAAGAATATAGTATTATGGACAGTTAAATAAATCAGTATTTTTTTTCAGTTAAATATAAATCAATATTTTCTTAAAAAAAAGATGCCCTCTTCACCTTCCTTTTTTTTTCTTTTTATATCCCACATCAGACTTTCAGATAGTTAATGACATGAATAGTATGTTCATTTCATTTAATTTAACCACTGTTGCTCTTTTTCAAAACTTGAGGAATTTAAGAACCCCTTTGGAAAAGAAATTAATACAAAGAAGAACTCTTTCGAAGTTATTGTTCTAAACAGTCTACTGGCAGTATGCAATTTATGAACAAGGCAAATAGAAGAAGTGAGAATTGTGGAGCTTCAGAAACAATGAATTGAAGAGAAAGACCAAATCCCATCTTGCAGCACATGCTAAACTCTGCCTTTTGCGTGATGTACAGTCTTAAAAATAGCTTACCAGAGGCACGTTGCTGAACACTTTCCTGGCTATGCCGCATTTATGTACGACTTAATGTCTGCACTTCTCATATTCAGTATGCATTCAGGATGGTGGTATGCAATGATCAAACCTTAAAATTACAATATCAAGCTTTCATCTAAGATGTTCTATTCTTTTCAACACTATAGGATACTAGTGAAACTGAAAAAGGCAGTTCCCCAAATCATTTCTCACTCATTACAGCTGTGAATATCAGGAATTATCAGGTCACAAATATTTCCGTATTTCAACCTAAGCAGTATTTTTCATGAAACACTATTTTCACAGGTAAAACAAGACTTTCAATTTGCCTTAGCTCTGTAAAGTTTGAGATTTTTTTCCCCAAAGTCGGCCAGAAACTGATATTAAGTATTTCATTTGATTCTGACTAAATCCGATTCTAGCATTTTAAAAGTCTGTAGTATTATTTCACTGGAATTATTTCAACACAGCTAGAAACAAATGTATCTGTCTAGCAACACAGGACCATAAAAGAGAGCTCTAATCATCTCCTGTGGTCTAAGTTCCTTGGAACGTTGTAATTCCCATAAGAAATATGATTTTCCAGTTGCCCAGGTCACCTCGTACATTATGGGAGAAGCTCCCGACACATCATGGGATAAGAAAGAACCTGCTCATCTGGAGAGCTCAGTCCCTCAGTTTTCCACGTTTTCACATACAGTGCTTCTATTAAAAAATGGTTAGTCAACATTTTGAAGATAATTTATTTTGCCTTGGCTAATTCTATTGAAATTTTGCTGTCCTTAAATGGTTAAAACCACTTCTAATTTCCAGGCTAAATTAATTAACGGTCATTTTATACTATTTGTTCTTGTGATGATTAATGGTTCTTCATTCCTCCAGAGTGTTCACTGACTAAGGTTATTATAGATAATCATAATTTCCCCTCTCAACTTTAATTTTCTTTTAAATTCCTCTCATTAGGCAGACGCCCTTCTCAAAGGCAACAGCCTACTCCTATGTTGTACATATTACAATTTGATTTGAAATTTGTTGAGTATGGATTATAGCATACCATAATTCAGATGAGATCTCACTAATGTTTTGGTAAGTGGTATTAAAAAATTCCTATTTGTCTCTGTTAGAAATGCTTCTGCTGACGCATTTTTGGAGAATATTTTCATTTTCCATGTAGATTGCCACAGTCAGAATAGAATAGAATAGAACAGAACAGAACAGAACAGTTCAGTTCAGTTCAGTTCAGTTGGAAGGGACCTACAACCATCATCCAGTCCAACTGCCTGACCACTTCAGGGCTGACCAGAACTTGAACAATATTATAAAGGGCATTGTCCAAACGCCTCTTAAACACTGCCGAGCTTGGGGCATCGACCACCTCTCTAGGAAGCCTGGTCCAGGGTTTGACCATCCTCTCGGTAAAGAAAGGTTTCCTAGTATCAAGTCTGAATTGAAGACTGACATTAATCTTCGGTAAAAGTATATTACGTTTTATCCTCTTTCCTTCTCCTTTTCCTTTTCTCCCTAACTATTTTCTTTCAAAATTTCTTCTAAATCCTTGCTGCTGACACCAGACTCCTGAAACCCTGGCAAGAGCTACTGTTTTAATCATTTGTCCCATGCCGTTTTTGACACTTCAGAGATTGAGAGATTTCAAATCCTTGACCCATACCTCGTGATTTAATGCTCCAGTTTTCCTGGAGACCTGTGACACAGATTACCTATTCCCTTCCTTGATTACATTAAGCCACTTGACTATGGCTGCTATTTAGGAAGTGACAATTTCTATTTTAGGAACACATGCTTATCTCATGATTTGTATAATGTTGTTTCCAGAAAATGAATGAAGATACTTACTTCATTTTTGCAACTACCTTTATTCTGAACCCCATGCCTGTTGCTCCAGATTGTCTGTATGAAGAGCACAGAGTCTCCCAGTGCAAAGGGAGGGACTTCAATAGTCCAGGAATGGACTGTCAAAGAAACTAAGCTCTTCCACGCCACCACAGTTCTAGGCAGTATTTTTCTCCAGTAAGAAGGAATCCAAATCAGATTTTCAGAATCCATGAAAACAGGACCTTTCAATCCTTTTTTCCAGGTGATCTTGATTTAAACTAGTACCACTTTTCCTATGACAGTTCTGCAGATTCATGCTGTTCCCTTGCCTTCTGGCCTGTTTTGCTTCTGGTATTTGATTCTAGTTCAGACACTTTTGGACCAGCTTCCTGAAAAATGAGCCAACTCGGGGAGTCTAGTCCTAATAGCAGTATGGGGCCACTGCACTCCTAATTTATCATTATTAGGGGACAGTGTGCTACAATGCAAAAATGTAGAATGATGTTGAAGTCATTTAAAACGAAGACTACAACCCCAACCCACCACCAAAAAAGACACACTGAATTCAGGAAGCATATATAAATTTCTGCTGATCAGAATTCCAAATACCACTTCTGAAAATTTTATTCTATTTATCTATGCAAAAGGTTTCCAGTTTTAATTAAAAATCTGAGTTAAAATCATCTGTTTTCCCCTACACAGCAGTATAAATTAGTAAACATTAACAGGGTTATAACCATAATGGTAGAAGATAGTGCACTGTCTATAAACCAGATGTAGACTCTTAGCTACAGCTTTCTACTACTAGATGACGTGTCAAGATTTGTTTAAAGTGTAATTATCTTAATTTTAATTAAAGCTACAGGAAATATCACCCTCATAAAATTGTAAGCCCTGATTCATCAGCACTGTTTTTACAGATTGCTCTTCTAGGACTGTGGAGGAAAGTCGGCTCAGCTCACAGGGTTTCACAGTCACGGGGCAGGCTGTTGGTGGGTAAAGCACAGGCAGACATTTATTTCGCCATCAGTGCAATAGTGAGTGTCACAGTATGAAATTGTTATCCCACGAAAGCACAGGCCCTCTCGAGTAGCCCTAGCAGTGATAGGTCTCAAAAAGGATGAAGCAGCAGTTTTTCTAAGTTTTGCTTCTCTTAACATATTTACAGTTCCTGCAGGATGAAGTCAGTGAGCTCTCCTTAAAAATAGACCCATTTTAAAACACAGTTTGAACACCCTCAGACTGTTTCTGAGAAGTGTCAGTTCCTATAGATGCAGTAGAAACATACCTAAAGGGAACAGCAACTTGACTATTTTCTATACTGATACTAGAGAAAATTCCCAAAAGCTATTAAATCACAGGGAACCTAATTCTCATCTTAGAGGTGAGTTACGGACAGAAACTGCTTTTGGAGTCCAAAATTTACTTCTGCTAATAGCAATTGCTAATATTTGTAGGATATAATGACAATGACAGATATTAAGAAATTAATACATAACTGACACAAGTATTTATACTGAGATCAACAATTCATCCCACATTGAAGTATTCCAGCAGTAGCACCCAGCTCAGAGTGAGAATCACCTGTGACCTTGATCTGAACTGCAGAAGCCTGATGTAGATGAAGCATATGGTATTATCAACACTCACCTCAGGAACTATGATCAACCTTCTATTCTACAAGGAAATGTGACCATAGCTTGTGGCCACAATACAACAATGCCATTTAAGTAAAAGTTTAATGCCCCGTACACAGAGCATCCAAACCACACAGGCTTTCTATTAAAAAATGGTGCATGTCTTACCAGCTCAGAGAATTCATTATTGCCCAGATCAAGTCTCTCCAGTTGAGTCAGTTTGTGCATTGACCTGTAACAGATTAGGAGATATCTAAGATGAAATTTTTACTTGTAAAATGTCGGTCAGATTTTTTTCAGATAAAAATAAAGCTCAAATGATGCTGTTATTGCAAAAAAGAATTACATCAGACCGATGCTGATGCAAATGAGTACAATATACTCCATCTTTAAGACAAGAGCTGAAGTTCTTGAACTAAAAAGCTAGCAACAATTACTTTAGTAATCTTGGCATAATTTTGCATAGTTGCTCAAGGAAAATGACCTGTGTTATATTTATAAGCATTTGAAAGTAATAGAAAGTGTGACATTTTTGAAACAGATTTATAAATTTGTTATCAGCTTCTTTATAAACCACTAGAAAGTGTTTTGGCTTTTCACAGCAAAAGTACAAAGTATGCTTGTCACCTCCCTAAAACTGTGCCTAACCACAGTCACGATGCAAAAGCACTTTTGTGTCAAGGATCAGCATGCTAAATGAATTAAACATAGATGAGGCTTGTTTTGAGGACTTGTGTTGGTTTAACAGAATGCACTGAGCTGATGGGGTCCCCTCCTCTTTGGGTTGTAGTATGGGTGACCTGAAACATGGCTGCCACTTCAGCAATAAGCAAACTGTCACGCCCATAAGCAGTGGTATTTAGTGACACTTGCTGTCTGCCAGTAGCTTATGAAAACTCTATCATGGTAAGCAGATAAACAACTGAATAGAGTTTTAATTAAAAGTGACCAATCTGAGATTCAAGCCTTTGATCTGCTGCAAAGCACATCTAGGCAAGCGTTCCTCCCCCTGTGCAGTTCATGGCACAGGCGCATGGCAGGGAGACGGTGCAAGCCACGACACCGCGTGTGGATGGGAGCAAGGTGTCGTACTTCGCTGGTGGGGGTCTCCCTGAGAGCCCCTTTTGGGGCAGCAGCTCCTCTGAGGGCAGGAAAGGCTCCACACAGCCTCTGTTGCAAAAGACCACGTGCAAATGACAGCAAAATCAACCAAAGCAGCTTACCCTTCTTCACAGCATTATAAAAGAAAGAGTCAAATAAGAACATATCATAAGAAAGTGAACCAAACGTTAGTATCAACATGCTTTATGCAGTAAAGGGCTTTAAATGAGGAATAATCTGGATTTACATCTGTGACTGATCCCTACGTAACACCAAAAAAGGCACTTTCACAGCTCGGGCTCAGGTGACTGAAACAGGGAAATAAGAGGAAAAGTGAGAAATTGCTAAAAATTACGTGATTTCAAGTCTTCATTTACTTAAGTCAATGGGATAAATCTCCCAGGTTTATCTCTGAATTTGTGCTGTGAGAAAAACTGGTTATCTCAAGCATAGCTTAAACTGACAAAGGCACAGATCACAGCATATGTGGACTGACTGTTAAAAACGATGCTTAGAATACGTGACAGCAGAAGCACTGGCTCAAAGAAGTTATCCCAAAGCAGCAAAGATCTTTTCAAAACGAGAGGAACATTACTGAGCAACTTGTGAACAGGAGCTGAAGGACTGAGCATGCGAGAAGGATGGCAGGACTGCCACTTCCTTCACTGGAATGGACCTTCTGCAGCTGTGTACTGTACAACTTTGCTCATGTTGGAAAAAAATAAGCTTTTTCTAGAGCTAGTTTACTACACGACACGTGTACTATGTGCTACTTCAGGCCTTTCGAAAATGATAGAATTTCTTGTTTGTATGAAATTAAGATTAAGAAGTTGTATTCAAAATGGCTATGACACGAGAATAAGAACGATTTCATCACTTGAATATATCAATCTTGATTTTTTGTAACGGTTGACATTTAAAAGTTAGTAAATTATTTCAAATAGTGCACTCAATACCCTTATTTTATATTTTAAAAGGTTATTAAATTTAAACCAAATGGCTTTATAAATATTCTGTAAAGATTTCATTCATTTTGCAGAAATGGAATAATTATAATTTTATTCTTCCAGGCCTTTCAATGATGATTCTGCACTACACAAGGCATTTTAGCTAGCAAGTCTTCCAAGGACCTAAGACCTAGGGCTATGCAAGTGGTGTAACACGCCAGAGCGATGCTGGATGCTGGCCCTCCGCCGGCCCTACTGCTGTCTAAACCTGAAGCGGTTCCTGCCAGAGTCTTGGCTGCTGCTCGTTAGCTCTACCCCAAGCAATTCCTGGGCAGATCTGGGAGACAGCCTGAGCCAGGACTCCTTCCAAAAGGCAGTGTGGCTACCCTATTCTGGATCAAGTTCAAATTTAATAAATTAATTGCTGCCTTTGCTTCTGTGAACAGAATTGGAACGGATATTACCTCTACTGTAGAATTTTTCTTTAAGCTCTGGTAGACCAATATGCTCTGAATACCATACTGGATTTTGGTGGTGGTAGTGGTAAAAAAAGGGGATAAAAATAATTAAGTAATTTACTGTTAATGGCAACAGTCAGTTCGGAGGCCTTCTAATGTAATCAGAATTGATCCTAATCCAAAAATTAGCATAGTCTTAATTGATGGAATCTAAAATATCAACCATTTTGTCTCTGCAATTTGTATCAGAAGTAAAACTGATTAATAAGATGCTAGGGCTAAGAACGACAGACCTGTCTTAACTATTAAATTACGGAAAAATGAGGTTGTGACGGGGCTAGATAGAGAATACTGTGCATATTTATTACAAGCAAACTTTACTTCTAGTTTTCTAAATAGGAAAAAAAATCACAGAAATATAACTGCCATTCTTCAGTAGCAGAGTGAAGCATTTTCTGCTAGATGTACATTAGCAAAATCAAAAAATATGTAGATAAATATTTCGCTCTCAAGTTTAAGACGTTATGTACTTTCTTAGATTTCTTTAATTAAACAGACACTTTGACTGACCTACTGTATTTCTTCACCATTCAGCATAACTTCAAGGAATGAATCTTACAGTCACAAACTAAGATCAGGCATCAGGTGTGCTTCTGTACTTTACAGAAATTAATGTTCCGTACAGGAAGTTGTTAAAATATACCCAGGCCTCTTAGGCAAATAGTTCACCGCTGAACCAAATGAGTAATTCCTTTTGAAAGAACCTGCTGTCTTTCATATTTAGGCTGTTACCTTGCATCTAACATGATCTGCAGTATTTTCAAACACAGAAAATTTAAGCCAGATAATGTAATAAACACCAATGCATTTACACAACAATTTTGGGAAGTGCAATGCCACGCCCTAAAGTCCTTTGAAACAGATGTTACCAGTACTGTGAAACCACCAGTAATACCACTGCGGGACGTATTGCTATATTATTGATTTCTTCAGTGCCTTCTGTGTTACCCTACGTCTATTTTAACCTTTGTAGCTTTCTAAAATGTTCTTCTAATTGTTCATGTTTCTACTTGTTCATTACTATTCCTTTTTTGTCCAGTTTTGCACAATCTCAGTTTCCTAACAAGTCTGAAACATAGCAAATATGTTATTTCTGCTGATCTTTCGGTGTTTTGGAAATACCTAGAAACAGCCACAGTTTACTTTAAGAATCATTTCATCTTTCTATGCTGACAGCCACCCTAACGCAGATTAATTCAGGATAACTTTTCTTTTTAATGCTTTCTGATAGTTCACCTATTTCATACTCACTCAAGTTCACTGTTGTTCATGGTTTCTTTGTATTTTTCTTTTTCCTGTCGCACAACTATTCCACGTCTCTTTTCCAATACATTTTCCAACCTATTTGATCAATGTTCACAAATATCTCTGAGACAGGAAAGCGACAGATACTTTTTGTGTGTTTGCTAAAACGAATGGCAGCTGCCCACACAGCTCCAAAGGGTTTAGCACCTAAACTAAAACTAAGTAAAAAAGTGAAAACAGATTTTTGACTACAAGGCACAAAACAAGAGGTTGTAGTTTAAGCCTATAGCATGGAGGAGTTAAATCTGACGCTGTTCGAAACCAGTATTTATCAATATAGCTATGGTCAGTCTAGATTGAGCACACAGGTTCTTAAATTGACTTTCTAAATACTCTACACAGACCCCCATTTTAGTAATACAAATCTTGATTCATGCTCCCCAATCTCCAACTTGCTTATTACTTTGAAGTATTCACTACTTTGAATTATTATTGCTATAAGACCAGAAGGAATAATGAAAATATTTTATCTTCTAACAGTAAGTCCTTAGTATGGAAGTGTCAGGAAGGCTGGGAGCCATTCCAGCAGTAAGCGTTCCGCCAGCACAACAGACGAGGACGCTGAAGGAAGATACTGAAGTCACCTGGCCAAAGTGAATGGTTCACACTCCCCCCAAAAGGAGTCCATTTTGTGGTATAGTCTACAATAAAATAATAGTGAAAAATGTTTTTAACCCCTCTGGTGCTCCAACTGCACCGAACTTCTCTTTGGAAACGTCTTGCAAAAGCTGACTGAAATTTTACCCATCTAGACAAAAGCTAAGTTTATTAAACAAAGCTGCAACACACCCAAGTCAGCTCATCTATACTCCCTTTCGCTGTAAATAACACAGACACCCCTAAAAATCTTTATGTTTTGTCTAACTTACTCTTCCTAAAACTTTCACCATGGTGTCTTAATTGATTTGGTACTCTAGTTTAGACTCTGGATATTTAGATACAAGTTGTAAATATCATACACAAATTTTTAAATTAATTGAACTCAATGCAATAAATAATTACATTTGTAATTGCAAACCTGATGACTATGGACACTCTTATTACCACACAGAATCTCATTAACTTCATGAGAAGTCTTTACACTAATGTGTGCACTCGCCGCCAGTAAGTGTTTGCAAGCTGGACTCAGAGTTTCTAAAAATGATGACACTTACTTACCCACAATTTACCAGTTGCTGTTTTGGAAATCAAAGTATTTTTGCTTAAAACAAATCAGTTGGGCCCCTCTGAAGACCAGCCACTCGTTAAACAGTCAGGTTGTGCACACACTCAGCCTGAGTGATTAAGTCCAGAAAAGCATTTAAACATTACCAAAGTTCCTTTAACAAATCCTGACGGCAGGTTTCACTCCCTAGTACCACACAGAAGTTTTACAACACGGGCAACACATTTCAGTGTGTGAGCATTGCAAGTTCATCGTTCTTTACGCTGCAGATGTTACAAGTTTTTCAGCTATAACATTAACTGTATACAACGACAAGCATTACATAGTACAATGCCTTCACATGGAAAAAACCCAGGAAACTTGACATACATTTTTAATAGCATGTACAAAGTTTTCTCTCACAGGCAATATTACTTCCAACTTTATCATTCTGCACTGCAGTCGATAAAAGCTTCTAGTGGTTATACTCCCCATGCCCACGTCAAAGCGCTCAAAAAGCCCAGCCGCAAGACTGAAAATACCTGCTGGGCTGCTCAAAAAGCCCAGACTGAAAATACCTGCTAACTGGAACTGGGAACCGAACAGCGCTATTTCTCTGTTATTTACATGTATAATTACTGTTTATACACATACAGAATTATATATTTTGAAATGTGAAACTCTGAAACTCTTCAAAGATGAAATGGATAGTAATCTAAGTTACAATCGAGTTAGTAAAAATTGTGTATTTCATACTGTATTCTACCTTTGAACAAAACTTTAAGGGTTTGGTTTGTACTACTGTAAATTTACCATAAAAGGCAACTTTTAAACATTACTTTGTGTACTTTCTAAAGGCAGTCTGATACATACTTTCAGAAACTGTAACATTTATACGGGGGCAGATTAATTTCAGTTAGCTGGTACTATATCAAAAGATAAAGCACACTGCCAAATGTACCCAATGGAATAATATATGAGATTTTTCATTAGCTTGCGATATTTTTATCTCTTTCATGTAATTACTTATATTTTTCTTATGAAAAGATTCATTATATTTTTTATGTGGGGTCATTTTATAAAGGTGGAACAGGAAAGGTGCAATTATGAGTAATGCTCAGTTAAATATTCATTGGTTAAATGATATAATGTAATATAATTAATGTGCTAATAAAACTTGCAGCCAAAAATTTCACATAAATCTTTATCCATATCGCATTTGGATCTATTCTTCCATTCATAAGTAACTGCAGGAGTTATATGGAGAAGATATGATGCTCAGCTATGGAAGTGGACCTCACAGTAGGTTCACAGTGAGGTGAATCTTTTCTTTAATTATTTTTAAACACAGTAATGGAACATGGTTCTCAAAAGACTGCAAATGCATGAAAACCAGCATAAAGAGTAGCGTAGAGAGATTACTGAATACTTGTGAAAAATTAACATTGCTCACAATAGTTTTAAAACATTCACACTCCATAAATTATAACTCACATTATACAATTCAGTGGTATTAATTGTAATTCATGGTAATCACATATATCACCTTAATATAACTTTCTCATGTTCTTGCACATTTGTTTCTGCTGCCTTATTCAGAAGATACTTATCTACACATTGTAAACACTCCAAATAACCAGGGAAATGCCTTGCATTTACAGTTTCTGGCAAAACAAGTGAGTCAACTGCCACAAATTGTTTTCATGAAATCATGGTATTCTCATCAAAATCCTGGGCAGCTTTCTGACAGACAGGAGATGGTGACTACAAGAAGGTTTATTCAAACCTTCAATCACAAACTTCTAATCACATCTGAATTATTCCCACATATGAAGAACTGTAGTCATAAGTAACAAAAGTAGCTCTAGTAGGTAAAAATTCATGAGTGAAAAGCAATTGTGTCAGAGACACAACTAGATTTACACAACAATAAATACAATGAAAGAGGCAATGTAATATTGCTATACAACTAAGGCGTGCTACTTCTATGTCATACTTCTACAAAGATAGGGCTGAGAAAGTTGCAACCGTTACATACTCTATTCCTCATGCAACAACATACAGAATTATATTTGTAATTGAGTTTATGATAAATGGATAGCATTATTTTCTGAAGAAATAAAAAGCAAATAAAGGCAAATATGTTGCCATTACTGTATTATCTGCTGTATTCATTTCAAATAATATTTTCTCACGCTTTTGTTGTCCACAGTAACCTTTATTTCAAACCTGTTAAAATGTCACATTCAGGAGTCTTTTCCAGTGGTACTATTTTAAACCTTGCAACGTAATTTTAAATTCATTAATGAATCAGTTTGGAACTTACAATGTACAATTAATACTTAATAGTTCACCTGTTGCAGAGTAGTTAACTCTTAACCAGGGCTAAAGCATTACATGATACAACCACAAAGAGCTACTTACTTACACATCACCTAACGGCTCACAAAGAAAACTCAAGTCTTAGCTTTCAGTGAATCTCAAGATAATTTATATCATTTCTAGAATATAAAACACGTATGGTGTAAAGCAGAGGACCAAAAGTATAAATTAATCTGTCATGAAGTATTGAATCTCTATATTATTCAGGCTTCAAAATAAGAGAGTACGTTTAAAACCCGATTTTGAGGATACAAAATATTGTTACACATGGACTGAAATATATAACAGAGAAAATATCTAAAATAATGTACATAATATCTGAAATAATGTCTATTTCATCTTTAACTATCACAAATAATATCCATTTCAACTTTTAATGATATTGAAGAACTTAAGGATTTTACAATCTGCAGTATCAGTCCACAAATCAGAGAATATAGCAGAGACCATGGGATGATGCCTAAAGCAATTAAGTCTCTGAAGACTAACTCCAGAAACTCTCAGTCAGTCATGGCAGTGTTCTTTGTTACTTCTGTATGGTCTCGTTATTATCACAAAGAGAAGCCGGGAGCAGACAATCCACAAAGCAGACGGTTGCCTTGGTTGCATGGCTATCGGAAATACTGCTGTGCAAAATGCAGGGCTGTACACAATGTTACTTGGGTTGAGCACAGGGGAAACCACCCAACATATTCATCCAGATTAAATGTTCTGGAGTAAGAGGCAGCCTCCATCAGCCTTTGTACAGCAGAATTGTTTGGTTTCATAATACAGTTTGGGAGAACTACCTCAACACAGTCTACTCGTGCTGATGCTCCTGATGCTGCCATTTCTGGTGCCCGAAAATCTGCTGATTCCACATCCTCTGCTGTTCGAGCCACTGTACACTCTCAGGCGATGGGCAAGGGCACTCTCCATCTTCAAATGCTAAGATGAGAAAAATCAATTTCAATGCCCAAAAGATGGAACTGCTGGTGCAGAAGGTGTCTAAACACAACCAATGCATCTATGGCACTGAAGACTTGTGAGACTTTACCTAACTCAGTATCAAGGACCTAAAATAAAAAGCACCATGAAGACAAAAGTCCTACATACAGAAACTGGAAATCAAGCTCTTTCATGATTCAGTCATAATAAAAAGACATGGACACCCAATTTTAGGAAAAATGTTTGCCTGCAAAAGGTACAGATTGTAAAAACACACTACTGGCTCAAAATATTGCCTTCCACATAGGATCCTAAATTCCCATCAGTTTTGTTTATGGTGGAAATGGATCAGATCTCTAAAATTAATCCTTTAGTTCAGGAGCCTGTTATGAATCACTCTGCAACAGGAAAGGTTTGCTCAACTCATTGTAGAGAAAGGTGACATCTTCACAGTTTTGACCCTCAGTCACACATCAATTTCTTTCCCAACAAAGCTCTCAAATTGTTGGGGAAGGGCATTCTAAATTTCAGTTCAGATCCACTTCTGCTTAACTGATTTCATAAACAAACAGAATACAGAGAAAATCTCATTAGCCAGTGCAAAGCTCCTGGCAATATCAAGACTTTATGAATAAATTTTTTATCCTTTTTTTTCCAAACACCTTTTTTCTCTTTTTATTTTGCATCTGCTTTCTGGATTCCTCTACCATTTTCCTGATAACTGGTTTTCATGGTTAAAAACAAGGTTAATGTATGTTTCCATTTTCTGGACTAAATTACATGAAAGTCAGCCTTACCCGGTGCACAAATTTTCTTACGATATGCCCTATGGCACGTAATTAGATATTCTTTGTAGATCCCTGTTTGTGGGTTCTTGCTCACCACACTCTGGGAACACGCTGCATTCTGGAGCAGCAGCTGCTCTGTCAGCATAGGCGGCTGAACAGGACTCACCTGCAGAGTACACAACTATCACCTACTGTTCTGTAACCGCAGGGAAACAGGCTGGGATGGGCTCAGCGGTTTGACTACGAGGAAAGGATACGTCTGGTACTTCTAAAAGTATCTTAAGAGTGCTTTCCTGAACGTTGGAGCCAAGTAATCCCAAATGTACACATTCACAGCATGACCCTGAAATGTCCCATTTTGCTTACAAATCACTGCTTGAAGGATTCTTTGATATAGAAAACTGAAAATTACCGCTTATCATTTGGTATTTTCTACTTCATGCCGTTTATCTCAGAAAAATCTGGAGGGATGCTATCCGGAAGATAGAAGAAAATATGTGCCCACTTGCAAGACTGAATTCCCTCAAGTAAACCATCGTCCCTTTTCCAGAAAGCAACGTGTATTTCTTAACCTCATATCTATCTTAAAATGCTGATTTCAATGGGCAACTTGAACACGGGAAATTCACGTTTGCAAAATTTCAAAGTATATCCAGCTTCAAAGTATATCTAGTTAAAAACATCCGAAATACATGTAACAGCAAACATACAGCTATTCTGTCAGTGAATTTCAGAATTAATATTCCTTGAGGGAAGTATGAGCTTTGGCACATTAGAGTCACAGGGTAAATACACCCTAACAGTCACTGAACCTTGGAGCCAAATTCACATCTAGTAAACTGTATGTAGGTCTGATGAGATCAATGATCTTGCTATAAGATGTCTGCATTTGGACAAAGAAACACAATATATCAGTAAAACAGGTCACATAACGACAATAAAAACTGTTCCATGTTCTGGGACAAATACAGCTTTCCAACAATTATGAACCCAGGACCCGCTGCAGTTCTCTAAATTCAGAACCACAGAAACTGAGCAAGTGTCATTCACTGCCACAAAGGTCACCTCACTGGTTTTGCTTAAAAGATTCGGTATTTGGTAAATAAGGTATTTGACAACTTGCATTTTGTTTACAGTGTAATAATACAGTGGAAAGTAAACAACTGATTTGAAGACACTGCAGTACTGATCAACTTGAACATATTTTTATATTAATATAAAATGACTAGTACTTGGGATCTGGGTCTCCACCATCTCGAAGGCAGAGAAACAGGCTCTAGGTTTCCCACTACTAAAAGACAACTAAAAAAGAACCTGTATCTCTTAAGAATTCAGCACATGCTTTATACTCTCATGTACTGATTTTGCATGGAATGAATGAACATAAATAAAAGAGAGACCTAGTTTTAGCCTGCAAGACTGAAAATGCAGTTTTGGCCCTGTTTTCCCATTTACTTTGCCAGAGAGCAGGAAGAAGACCTAACTTAAGATGCTGCATAATTAACAGGGATGAACCAAGTTCAAAGGGCATTAATGAATATCTGACGACTAAAAGTTAACTGAATCAGCTAACCCAAAAAACAAGAGTAAAAGAATTTTACTCTCAGCACAGGTTTCTTATTTAGCCATCCTTTTGATTCCTGATTCTACGGAAATACGGCTGAAAGACAGTGTGAACACGAACAAAACCCAGGATTATTTCTAATGCGAAAGCCAGAGAAATGAAATGGGGATGTGCTAGAAAAAGACAAGGATGAATCTCAGATGAAAAATGTCATGACTCAGTAACTGTCTACATATTAACTGAGGAAGAAGGATGGAAGTAGTCAGAGATGGCAAGGAGCACCTCAGAAAATGAAAAAGCAGAAGGACAACCCTTGCTGTCGCACACGAAATACCTGTATATAGTTACAGTTATGCTCCCTCAGAAGAATGGTTGATTTCTTCATAGGTGATCTCCAGTAGTTTCAACTGAAGAAGTATGGTTTATAAGATCTGGAAGATCTCTACTGACCGGCTCTCCAAGATAGTTACTTTACCACACCATTGATACGGTGTTTGCCTGCAGTGCCTGTTTGCCAAGTGGGCTAAGAGAACATCACAAGCAAATTAACCCCACCCGACACACACTGCACTCTGGGGAACGGCTGCCAAAGAGGAGGCCAATGTAAGACTTCTATCTAAGAGGCATAGCTTGAAAAGGGAAAAACCACAGCAACTGCGGGCCAGAATGCGATCTTCTCATTCCGTTATTAGAGAACGGTTAAAGATGATATTCCATTACGAAGTATGGCAAATATGGGCAAGATTTGTTTCATAATCCAATGGCAGGAAGCAAGCTGCAACACAGAGCTCGTGAGCTTTAACTGAACCAGTCCTTTGGAGACACTGAAGTGGGAGAAGCATGGAAAAGCCATACGTGCTGAAAAGACAGCTACAAGGCACAAGTACTGGGTATAACTGGTGAATATGATCTACAAATGTATTTCAACAGGAAATACAAATATTAATAGTTCATAAAAGAACTCACTGGCCAGCTACAGGGAAATGTAATTGCGATAAAGAGCTAATGACCATTGTAATTTATTCAGACATATGTATTCCACAGTTTTTCAGAAGTAATTGTCAACCATGTTTTATATGTGTTAGAATATAAGCAGTTGAGAGTCATCCAGTTTTGCATTATTGTTTTCATTTTCCTGATTATATAAATAAAATGCCTTGCAGTGCAGTGAATTTTTCAAGGCTTGAGGGAAACGGCAGCACAAGGTAACCTTCTGCACACCACAGAGCTGATCACAGGTTAGGCGCTGTCTGCTTGCTGGCCTTGAGGGACCTTCCGATGCACTGCGAGAACACAGGTCACAGGATATCCCTTCCCTCTCAGGTGAAGGGCCATACGGCCACTGCTGAAGTTCACAGCCCACAGCATCTGCAGGTACAGTTTCTACGCTTCGATACGGCTAAGGATGGCAACAACTAAAAACATCATTCTACATACGTTTAGCTCAGAACCATCCATCCTTAACCCAAGAACCTATTAAATGACAGAAACACACTGTCCCAGGGCATCAGGTGGAGCTATTACTCAAAGAGAACACAGGGGAGCGACACACAGTGCCACACATACCGATACTCAGAGGAGGTGCGTGTTACCTGCAAGTCAACGCTGCAGCAGTACTGCAGCTGGGAAACATCTGTTTCTAGCAGTCTCCTATTCCAGCTGGGAAAAAGAAAAGGTCTCCGATGGTCATGGCAGGTAAAAACCCCATCCTGTTCTCAATGCATTCCAGCAGTCATCTTCTCTCTATTTAATTCCTCTTGCAGTCTGAATTGTGTGCAGGCGTTTTTACTCTGTAGATTTTATTTTTCATCAAGTAAAATTAAAAGGATACTGACTTAAGGTGTTCTGAATATAATGAGCAATTTCCTCGCATGCCATAAAACAACCATACCTGAGAAAGCAGAGCACAGAGTCTAAGCATAACCAAATTAGATCTCATTAATAACAGTCAGAGTGAACTCTGTGTGTGTTTAGCTCCTGGTTGTTCTGGGAGGAGCTCAGGGTTCTGGTATAATTAAGAACAAATTAGTGTAAGGTGGGCTAGGGTGATTCTCTACAGTTATAAATGTTCTCCCCTCCTACCACTTTGTGCCATGAAGTCTTTATCTGAAACTTAGCCCTACTAATCAGATATAAACTCTTCTGAAAAAAGAAATCACTTTTGCATCTTTTAAATGGAAGTTTTAAAGAAGCAAATAAGTGATAAATAAATTTAAAAAATGTGGTGCATGAAACGGGCCTACACACAAAGCTCTAATTTCTGCTCTGCCTTTCCTTTGCCCATTTGACACATGAAAATTATACAGCATGAACACCTCCCGATGAGAACCACTAATCACAGTTAAAGTGATAATCTAGGATTATCCTAGATGGCAGAAGCAGTACTGGTGTATGTTCAATGCCGTACAAGAAGTTCTAGCTGTATCTTCACCCAGAGTGTCCCTTACAGGAGATACGCCAAAAAACCTGCCACTAATGCCTTCAGACAGGAATAATTAATGCCATTTTTCAGACAAATTTGACCCACTATATATGGTGGAAAAGCATTCTTAAAATAAGAAAACAATATAATACATTTTTCTGCATCTTCTCTTAGCAGTAAATATATTCAGTTTAAAATAGCCTAAAGGGAAGATAGGTAGTAGCAGTTGGTTATTAAAATATTGGCAATATTTTAATAACGTAGTGCCAAAGTAGTAAGTCTTCTGAATATGATTTATTAAACTCAGCCAGACTTACTATTTGAAGAAAACAGGTCACCATGAATGATGAAAATACTTGTAATCTCAAAGTGTGGGAAACAGCTTACATCTTTATAATAAACTAGAAGGAAGTGGAACAGCATTTCAAAAAATAGCAGTCTAAAGCTAAGCTTTTAAACCTATATTTAGGTGCCACTGGACAGATTCTCAGCTGATATAAATTGTCTGTTCTACTGACTTCAACACACTTAAGACAACCTGTGATTTTTGCAAATCTACTTCCGAAAACGGGACTTTGGAAGTGATAAGGACGTTAGGAATATAAATGTTATTGAAGTCAATGGGACTAATGGTCTTAAGTCACAAGAATGCTTTTTCCAACTCCATTTTCAGGTAAATGGAAATAATAATCACTATTATTCAGGAAATTTCACATCTGAAAAAAGGTAACACATTGTGATGTTTTCAATGTCTGAGTATCTTTCTGAATCTTTATTGCCTCATTCCTGCTGAGATGAAACTAAAGAAACAAGCAAGGCCATATCTACAGACTTTCAACACTGCAAAAGCTGAGAAATGTTTGTGCTTACCTTTAAAAGTCAAAGCAAAGTGGTATTGAAATAGGGAACAAGAACAAAATAACTTTACCTGACAGTGTTTCAAACAATATTTTGATAAATCACCAGAGATGCTTCTAAGTGATATATGCCAGCTTTTATACTAAAATGATTACTTAAGGGGAATGTCAGCATTCAATACACCCGCTGTATCTATACAAGTGATTCATCTGTATTATTCTGCGTACTCCTCAGTTTGGAATAAAGTCTTAGCTACAGAAGGGCATAAGACTGTAACTCTCTACAGGTTTTGATACTTCCAATTTGCAAACTTGACCTCTGCAAAACACCTGCTATTATTTTATATGTATTTTGCCAAGGAAAAATCTAGTCTACTTCACTTTGTATTGTTTTAAAAACAAATTACTATGTGCTTTTTATACAGTTTTTATGATGCGGCTTAGAAACCTTGATCTTTTGAGTCTCCTTAAACACAGTCTCACCACTTTTAAGAAATAACCAGCATAAACAAGAGTTACAAGTAATTTCAACAAATATGTATTTATGATCATTACAACAGGAACAGGACAACCTTCGCCACTTTGCCTTGTTTCTGCCTGATTTCTTTGCTAGACGTTTTGTAGTTGCAGATAACTGGCACATTAATTTGGTGCAGATCAGCATGGCAGCTTGGTAGTGGAATTAATTAAAAGTTTGGCATTCCCAGTGCAGCATTTAATATTCTGGCTTATTTTTCAGGTGTGAAAGAGTTATAGCATTGCTAGGTGATTGGCCAGGGAATAAAAGAAATAACAACCCATGACTCATAAAATTTTTTATTTAATCAGTTTGTAAAAGATAATTAATTAATTAATTACTTCCCACCACCACTTTATAGAGCTCCTTCTTTCTATGTTTCTATGGTTCTATGTTTCTATCTGGGGGAATGAAAGAAATGGAAAGAAAGAATGTTAGAGAAAAATGTCAGTTTTTCACATTATATTTACAGAAAAAATAAAAATACACTTGGAATTCAATAGAAGAAAAAAATTCCATTTTATGAAATTTCCTAAGAGTGAATTCTTCTGGGTGAAAAATGGGATTCTCTGCCCCCCCCTTAAGTCTTTGTTACAATATATATTTAACTGTGAAGCCGCAACAGATACTTTCATTACATATGCACAAAAAGATTTTTTTCACACCTTCACTCCTTAGCCATAAGGAAAAACTTAATAGATGGCATCGTTCTTATTTACATTTCTCTTTGAAATATTTTTCGTGGAAAACTTTAGATGAGACTGACCTTCTGTGCTTTCGAATTATTGGAAGAAAACATATCCATTGCCCTTTATCAAGGAAGATACTCAAGCATTGATAGTAAAATATTATACAAAAATAAGAAGGTTTATTTTTCATGGAATTTTTGAGAACCACTCTTTTGTGGAACTAGAATGCACAGAAGTACTGTTGTAATGCAAATAGTGGCAGTTAAAACCCAGAGATTCTTTACAACTTGAGACATGTGCAAAAAAAAGCAAACCAGAAGATTACCAACTTTATATTGCCTACAATAGGTAAGTCTAAACAATGATTTTTCAAGTAGAGTCTGAATTTTGACAACAAACATACTTATTAGCAGCAATGCTCAGAGATAAGACTGTATGGCCAAAACATATTGCCTGTATTTTCACGGTTATATTTTATTACAATCAAAGCCTAAAACTGTGCAATCAAGAATAAAAACCAGTTGTTTACATTTTAAGACTGAAAACACATCAAAATAAAATGGCTAATTTTAACAAAAGGAAAAAACCCAAACCCTATCATCATCATCACATCCATAAAGTCCTTTTATTCCTGACTCAAACTGGGAGTAAAATTACAGGTATGAAGTACCTTGGCAATGCAGGAAGATTACGCTAAAACAATTGCAAACCGAGGGGACAGAGGTAATTGGAAAATAAGTATCTTTCAGAAATGTACTGATTTAAAAGAACAAAGAACAACGCACGCAAACATCTTCAAAGGAATATCAAAGTGCTGATCAACACGAAGAATCTTACAATGCAGTTACATCATTTGTGGTAAAAACTTACCATTTCTGTTGATTTCAGCCAGTTTACTTAACAACCACCAAAAATTGCCTTATGCGGAGAGCAGATTTGATGTTGCAATACACCACCGAGTTCAAATCGTTGGGACTGCAACATAGGCCATTTAAGTTTAATCTTTCCACAATTTTCTGGTGAAAACTCGAAGGCTGTGACAGGACGAGGTCGGACTGGCCAGCCAGGGCAGACTGAATGCACATCCCAGCGTGTCCTGCCTGGCAGGACACCCGCAGCCGGTTCCTCCGGCAGCTGTGGTACAGGGCCCAGCCGGCGCTTCCCCCACCGCCTACCTCCACTCGTCTGCACTGAGGAGACCCACCCCCAGGCCAAAAATGCTTCTTGTGTCTCTCAGCAAAACACAGAGTGATGTTTTTCAATCTTAAAAGGAGGAGGGAGAAGGTACTGACGATTCTGATACTTTGGCAACTTCTCATTCCTACCTCTCATGGCCAGTTTATCCTTACTTGTTACTCTGCTAACCACACACAGCTCCGTCCCTTGTCCAGGCAGAAGAAAGAGTTCTCTTCCCAGTTGCCTACCTTGACTCTGTGTGTAGAGACAAACACTAACTTCTCTCCCCTCAACTTCTGTTTTCTTAGATTAAGTAACACATTAGTTTTAGGGCCCTTCCATATAATACACTCTCCATTCATTATTTTTCCTATCATCTGATTTATACATCTGATTTAGCTCTTCCTCACTTCACTCATTTCCAGATGAGGCCTCCCTCTTTTTTTATACAATGTCATAAACACCTCTTTGTCTCTAGTGAAAATACTTTGACAAAGAACATTTGGCATTGTCATGGCTCTATTAGATCGATGACTCATAGACATTTTACATCCTTCTAATACACTCGTGTCTTTTTTTTTCCCAATATGATTTCTGATTGAAGAACTCCTAATTTATAACATAAATTCCTATTAGTCCCTCTGTACATGACCTTGCACACTGTACTATTAAATTTGATCCAGTTCTTAATTGCTCTCATCTTCAGAATTACATAGTTCTTCCAATTTTAGAGGCTGTACTTGAGAACTTGGATCTACAAATTTTACTCTTCACAAAGCAGATTAATTCTGAACAACAGCCGAAGACCAAGAGAAATCCCGTTTTTCCCTAACATTAGCTGCTAGGGACCCACCCCTCTGGTAATGTCACCATTGTACATTATTTCCTAATGGCACGGCATTGCAGAAAAACAATAGCTGTAATACCTACCATCAAGAAAACCAAAGAAGACATGAGAAGCTACAGCTTCAGTTGGGAACCGGTGAGTCATTAGGATGAATACAACAAATACAAGTATTTTCTCATCAATTACCAGCACCTACAGTTTCTCAGACACTAGTGACTCACCATTTACAAATGCGGTCTCTACAATTTTTCAATTTTACAAACCTGTACTGAAAGAAATCCCACAAAACTCTGAAAAGGTGTTTTCCTCAGCCCAAACAGCTCTAAGAGCAACGATCATATTAACTACTTTAATTTACTCAAAGATTTTTGAAAAAATATAGGCAGGCTGCCTGGCTGCTTAGTGCAAGCAACAGCACGGGTATAGTTTCCAGATTCTTTACTGAGATACAAAATATTCTTGATCGCTCTCAGGAATTCAACAGGATGTTGAAGTCCCAAAACATTCAGTTTAGGAGTGGCAGGTCTGCCGACATTTGTTGCTATGAAGAGCAATGAATATTTATGACACAGCCTAATCAGAAAATATAAAATTCAATGCAAATTAATGAGCTTCCATTGGAGTAGTAACCAGGCCAGGCTTAAATACGGCTGTTAGATAAATTAAAAGCTTTTGTTGATACATTTGAAATGTGCTCAGAACACTGCTTTCCTAACTAAGTTGTAAATTTAGCTACTAGATTTGTTTGAAGAATTGGTGATTTACTTCAATTACTGTAACAACTCTGTGCTGTCCTGACACAACCACAGATCCTCAGCATGCAAACAAGCAAAGTGATGAACATTAGTGAACCATCTCTGAGCTTCGTGTATGTGCCACGGCTCCTAGAATGCTTGGCCAAAAAATTAGGAACGTTGGCCTTTTAGTTTTGGGGTTGGGTTAAATTGTGGACTAGCTAGTCTAGGCCAGACTATTTTTTAAGAGCAGAAAGGCAGCATGCACTTTTCCTAGGGCAGGCCAAGCAAGGCTTTCTGACAGCAGCAGCCACATTGCTCACGGGGTGTAAATCCTCAGCAGCCAATATAATCTAAACCGTGATCCTAATGCCCCCTCACTTTCCTGTCCCCCTGATACTCTGCACCTTCCCCATCTTCTCTCCTAGCACTGACACTCAGGCCACCCTACTACCTACTGCTCCTTCTTTGGTTTGTTTTTGCTAGGCTGGTTCCCACTCTATGAAATGACTGACTATAGATACAGATACAGTGTGTATATGTATATAGCATATATATGTGTAAGTACATATAAGTGTACATACACACACATATTTATTATATATCTATATCTGTCTGCCTACAAAAATACACACACACCTAAAATGCATAGTTATATATAGCCTTTACATAGCTCTGCTTCCTAAGTATGCTGATGTAATTATGCTAGAAGATATTTTGGGCTCTACCGATTCTCTCTTCTCTCCTGTGAGGGTTCTTCCATTAGCCTGAATATCCTTGTTCCTTTGAGCACCAGTGCAATGGCTCAGGTCTTTATTACTAACACACAAACCAAGTTATACTCAAACTCCTGGAAAACAGTCAAGATGGAAATGAAAATACAGTCTGTACTAATGTGAAGTCTGCCTAATATAACTGCCTTATCACTTACAAGGGGTAAAAAAATGAATGGGAAAACAATGCTAGCATTTAACCAGCTGCCCTTTGGTAGAAGGGCAATAACAATATATCCTTTTCAATATTCTGGATTTACATCCAATTTGAATATAAACTTCTGGTTTTCACTTATTTTGGGAGAATATCAGACTGTATTTGGAAGATCTACTGCCTAACAGTACATTTATTACAACTGAACATCCAGAAAAAGGGCACCAGGCCTTGAACTGCAGTCAGAACTGAAGCAATCAAAGCCAAAGGCTGACTGCAGAACACGGCTGCTGCTGCATGATTTAAGGTTGACTCATCATAATGTAAAAGTTGTTTCCTACAGCGTAGGCAGCACAAACATGACTTCTGTATTTGTATCCACTTTGAATTTTCATTCAGCTAGTCTGAAGTAACTTTCCAGAAACAACTAATGCTTGGAAAAGGTTTACTTTCTATACCAATATATGTTAATACAAACAGAAGTGCTTAGTGCCTCTCACACATTCAGTAAAATCCACTTACCAAACAGTGGGAAAACATAGTGGTACTTTGTATCATTTACATAACTCCTCAAAGAAAATTATTAAATATCCTGTGCATCAGAGGGCTTGGATTAATCACACAAATTAGAAAGTCACTGTCAGACCATTCTGTGGTTCTTACAGGAGTGTCCAATATCCATAGCGATTCATAAAGGGCAGCCTTATAATGAAGCATAGGCCTTGGAGTTCGCAGCTCCAACACAAAAAGTGTTTGGTAAATGGCTTCAAAAACATCAACACAGACACTGCTAGCCTAATAATTATTTAACTGCTAGGTAAAAAAATGCCTCATTGTGCAATCATACAGGAAAACAGCACTCAGATTTGTTTGTATCAGAGGTGAGACAAAGCCATACAAGCTGAAGCTACAATTAAGAGAGTGGGAGACAGAGAAGGTGGTAACAGTGGTATGGAAGCTGATTATCTGGACTGAAATGGGAATACCAAGACAATAATGTGAACACCTAATTCGCCAAGCCAGGTGCATACACACACACGTGCACACACACTCACACACTTCAGAACATTTATGAGAAAACTCAGTAACTCCTGGTTCACCATCACGATTTTAAAATAGCAAAATATGTTTGGTAAGTAGCTATGCTCTCAATAACAGCCTCCTCCCTGTTGTGAAATTTTAGGCCTGTGACTGTTTGAGGAACGAGAACAGTGCAGCGGAAACGCTAGCTCCCGACAGCAGCCATGTGCTGGGCAGAGGCACTTTGGGGGCATCCCCACGCGGTGCCGGGGAACAGCACAAGCACTTCCACACAGCTACCAGTGCCCTGGTCGGTGTGGGTGCCTCCAAATCGGTGGGGACAGAAAAGGATCGTTGCACGGGGAGATATGCACGCTAACCCTTCTATTGCAAGCTGGTACAGACACAGCACCTCCAGAGACCCGGTGTGTTATTATATCTCTTCACTAACCATTTGTACGTAGACATACATACGTGTGTGTATGCATCGATGTATGTATGTATGGAAATACATATGTGCTCTGATACACAACTGAAATGTGCAACTAACTTAAATGTATTCTTTCTTATAAATGAGAAAAATCTTTAAGTAAGGTGTTTTCTGTTTCCCTAGACACAACAGATGAAAAGCGCAGCTGTAATCACAGGTTGTTACAGCGCTGAACCCAGGGATGCTGACATATTCCCTGACACTGATTGACAACACCTACACAGATAATACTAACCAACCCACCTGGATAACACTGAACAACTCTGACAAACAAGCAGAGCTTGTACTGTTGGGGCAGAGGAAGGAAAGGTGGAGGTGCTCACTGGGTGCATCTGCCTTCCAGATTTCATGCTCAGGACAATTTCTTTTTCGTGCAAGTTTGCCTTGTGCCATCTATACACATGCACACTCAGGTGTGTCACTGGTTACAGTGGAACTGTCACACTGTTCACTTTTCACAGCTTCACCGTGAAACTGTCACAGCAGTTTCCTTCCTGGTGAAGCCACGGTAGGCGTTGCACCGTGCTCCTCAGTGGTCAGCCTCCTACACGTGCTTGGCACATGTCGAGGCCACCAAGCAGCACAGACTTCACTGTCATTAAAGGTGCAATGTGGACGTACAGTCCTGCGACTGCAATATGCTGTGGCAGACAGTCTGTCAGTCTGTCCTCTCTGCATCAAACAGCAAGTAACAGACCCACACAGGGAGAAAGGTCAGTACCCACATGAGGAGACCTTCAGGAGTAACGTCTGGCTTCTGACCTTAGTAGCAACAGCCTTTCTCAGGATGGCTCTGGGCACGTACAAGGAAAATAATCACAGTGAGATGTCCTCCACATCAGCTAAGCAAGCTAAATCGCTGCTGGGAGAAGATCAAGACACTTAAAGCAATACAAAATCACCTGCTGAAAGGACTTGAGAAAATCCAAAGCCAACATGGCAAAGAAGAAAATATGGGAGACTTAGAAGACATCCTTTAAAAAGATGAAAACACGTCCAAATAAGGAAAATAGAACAGAATGGTTAACTATAGAAGGCCAGAAAATGTCTTCAGAAACATTTGAAAAAAGGCATAAAAACTAATAATAAATCTTTCCTCAGGCCCCTCAGGAGCACGAAGCCTGCCAGAGTCTATCGAAAAGATATAAAAGGAATGTTCAGAAAAAAAGAAGGTCAGAGCAGAAAAACGAAATTAATTTTCTGTGTTTGTATTCAGAGTTTGGGCAGGCTCCCATGCTGCGACGCTTACCCACAGTTAAGAGCTCTGACAACATGTGTGTATGACACACAAAACCTCTTGCACAGTGCTTCAGCGCTGGATGACTGGGAAGTGTGTAACTAATGTCACACCAATTTTTAGATCATTCCAGGATAAGCCTAGGAAACTACAGACCAGTGACTTTGACAACCGTAGGCAGGCAAATTAACAGAAACTTTTTAAAGCAATAAAATAAGGGGATATGCAGACAAATATGACACACTGGGGAAATCCAGCATAATTTTTGTGATGAGTACGGATGACTCAAAATGCTTCTGGAGTCTTTTGAAAGAGTCAAGAGTACAAAAGAGCTGGGTAATAAAGTCTACCCTCATTTCCAAGAGATATGTGCAAAGGTCCTTCACTGACTGTTCTTAACCTATGCAGCTGTGTGAGCAGAGAGGGTCTTCACATGGATAAATGAATGATCAAAGATTGCAAAAAAATACCAATTTTCAAGGAGTGGGTGGAGGAGGAGGAGCTGCCAATAGTCAGGCTCCGGGCTAGGGCACGTGCTGGTTAGTTTATAAACGACACGGAAAAGGATGTTGAAGAGAAGAGGTTTACAGTCACCAGGTTACTCAGATCCTGCCAGGTAAGTGTTGATCACTGCCACAAACAGGACTGAGGGCAAGACAGGCCCTTGGTGGGACCTGTGGGACTTGTCGGTCTCCTACCACAGTTCTCTAAGTGGTTCCTCCCTTGGCAGGCTCCTCTTTTCCCGCATCTTCCCATCCAGGTTGAATTACAGCCTTATCCAGCAGGATAGAAAGCTGGGAATTACATCTCTCCACTCTGAGAAATGACTCAAACACAGAATAATTAAACACTGAAGCACAAACTGCCTCATTCAAAACCCATTGAAGGTAGTGGGAATCTGGCCACTGATTTTAATTGCTTCAGTTTGGGTGCAAAATGACTGAAAACATCCCTGGCAATTGGAAAGCCTCACCTGTAGCTTCAAATACATATTCAGTAGGGTTGTATTACAGAACGGAACGCCACGGTGCTATCAGGAGCCGCAGTCTCTAAAACACCATCCCGAGCTATTACACAGTAATATTAATGTTTTTACAGTGAGTAAAGATCAAGTACAGTTTTACCCAAACAGAATAATAAAAATTATCTTGGTTCTTCACGCCAACAGACAACCTTGTGATCTAGGTGGCAAAATTGTTCAAACATAAGAAACTTGGTCAGAATCTCACAAATGCTCTGAAACGTTTAACAGAAATTCAAGAGAAAAAACACAGATCTTTCTATTTTTGTTGCACAAATTAAAGCTATAATAAAATATTAGAAATTATTTGCAATATTGGCCAGAGTTTTCCAAATATTTCTAAATGCTCAAAAGATCCTGGAAACTGGTATCAATAATAATCTTTGATCAAACCATGTAAGAGAGAAAACAAATTACTGAATTTATAAAACAGTATTGTGAAGATCTATAGACTCAACATACAAATATTTCCAGTATGTTAAAAATATTTGCAAGCCTAGTAGTATTTTCTGAAGAGAAAGTACTGCTGACAGAAAATAGGAACATCCTGCAACATTTTCATTTGAAGAGCAACATATGTCTCCAGCCCTGTATGATACGCCAAGACAGTGTTACTTTAAATGTTTGGTATGCCTGTCAGAAGAAATCAGAAGAATCTTCAAAGCATTTTATGAACAATGCTTCACTAATTTTCTATCAGGAAAGTGTCTGGGAATACAGTGGTATGTTTGGACATGTTTTAGATGCCGTAAAATTACGTCAACAAATTCAGCAAAGGGAAGCTCTCATTTTTTAATGCAAGATGTATTAAAGAGGGACACTTTGGAGATCTATGCTCTGGTTAGAGAGCTACTTTTCAGCCACCTGTTGTTAGTATTTACTTAACCTCATGTTGTTGTAAATAATTTTAGAACATTTTGCATTCAGTTACTATGGATACATTTTACAACAATCTTGATTGTTGAGTTAGTATGAAATATAGCAAAATTAGAGCTATGGTAAACACAAAGCACATTTAATTCCTGTTTATGTCAAAATGCTAAATGTTTCCTTTCAAAATTCTTTATACATATATTTTATAGCTCAGAACAGGTGAAAGAATATGATCTGCTTTTTGATAACATCTTTTAAGTTGCACTTCACATGGTAATAGTACTGAGCAGAAGTTACTTAAAACAGTCTTACAGTACATTTCACATCTATTTAAAAGCCAAATTACAATATTGAAATTATTTATTTGCCTTCCTTTTCATGTCTTTTCTTACGTTAGAACTACTGGACAAGCTGCCAACATAATGAGGTTATCTTATTCATGGTATATCTAATAAATTGTAGGACAAGAAAGCAAGCCTTTAGTATATATCGGAAAGACCTGCCTCATCTGTTTTGCAACTAGATTGTAAAATATATTCTGATTTATATTACTGCATTTGTTTTCCTAACTGCAGATGGTTCTACTGTAGACACAGTTTCTTGTCACAATTTTCCTTCTCTTATTGGCTGAGAAAATAAAACAGTCTGGCATTTAATGCTTTCCTCTTTCCCTGTAAAGCCTCAACGACATACCGATACTGCTTTAGCTCCACCTGCCACACTACCCTGCCTGCGTTCGCCCACGGCCTCACCGCTCTCCTCCTCCGACCTCCCACACCCAGCCCCGATCTTCCCAGGCCCACTCCAGGATGCAAAGAGACGCTGCTTTAGCTGAGTAGCTACTGTCTTTTTATAAGAGGTCAAATTCACTCTCACTAGGAAGCAGGACACGTATCCTCTAAACTAACACTCTGTCATACATGTTCACTCCTGCCCATCCATTATTCCGTGCACCTTTTTTTTGCTTGCAGAGAAAACTGCTCTACAGGACAAAAGAAGCCCAGGAATGCGTAGATCTCCCACTTTTGTCCCAGTTGATGCAAAAATGACCTTGTCAACTTTCTTCCTCTTCCTTTATTTCATAACATAGGTGTCCCTCTTACCTAGCAGTTTTAAGGATAGCATTTGCATAAGCAAAACCTTTTATTTCCAGTTCATCTCAGTAGTATATAGCAAAGCCTTCTGCCACAGCAGAGAACAAACACGCCTACAAATAACGTTTCCCTTGGTTACGGGAATCAAAGAACTTCCTTACTTTCAGAATCATACAGTGGGAAAAGTCACGCTCAGCTACCTTAACACACTTAGCGCTACTGAAACCAAGATGCTACTACGCTTAGGTATGAATCTTCCAAACACTTGCCAAACTTGACAAAATTTGCCTGTTAAATACCATCTACCACAGAAGAAAAAAAAAACATTTTTATGAGTAACAATGGCACACACAATCCCAATCTTGCTCCCACTGAATTCAGTAACAAGTCTGTTATAATCTTCAGTGGGATTAGAATTAGGCCAGAAATACAAAAATGCTCCATTTGATCAAAATTATTCTGTTTTGGAATTGCGATTCTTCAGTCATAGCACGCACACATCCATTTATTCTGACAAGCACCTTCTGCATGCAAAGACTATGCAATTCCCTTCTAAAGAGACTGATGTTTAAGAGGCAGTTAGATAACATGAATATACTACAGCATGTATATACATTTCAGATGATAAAGACCTCAAAGGCTGCAAATCTGCTGTCCTGAACAGGTCTCAGTTTTAAATGCAGATCAACACTTTGGTAGCAGATTGAAGCTTTTTTTGGTTTTTCAAAATAGCAAATGTAACTCAGAACAGAGGAAATAGAAAGCTTATACAAAAAAGTTGTTTCAACTGATATAAAGAATATTGCCTTTAACATAAAAAATAGCTTTCCTTTAAGAAAGAAAAGTGCTGTGGACAAAAGCCCCCAGGAAGTGGTAAAAATGTCACTATATCCCATTACAGGCAAAATACCTGTGCAGCAGATTTTGATAAATGCATGCTTGCTAAAAAGGGTGCCCTTTTAAAATGAGCTAAGTAATAGGCACGTCAGTATTAGCAACGTTTCATAAACACAGTCTCTTGCCACCACTATAAGTCTCACTTATAATGGGGACATACAACCCCCGTTTATAACAATCCCCACATCCATGGATATTTTTTCATTGGTTAGGATCCTTGTTACAGAAAACAATTATATAATGCTGGTCTCAATACAAAAACATATTCCTTGCTTTATGCAGTGCAACTTCCTATATTTAGCATGGGAAATGTATAAATTTATTTTTCATTTCTTCACTGTTTCCTTTTCAAAATACCATTTAAATGTTGGTGAAATTATAACAACTTTCTTTTTTGGTAAATAGTACCAAGAAACACTACCAAATTGACATTTCTTCAATATTCTGATGATACAGTTTTCTAAATGGTATTGTAAACCACCAAATACATTTAACTTCTGTACAGATCATATGGGGAGATTGTTCTACTGAGGTTACACGGAGTATGCTTTCAGTACATCAGATTACTTCTTGACGAGGAAAATACCGTCAAATAATCACTGACCAGGGTTCTCTCATATGTTGTTTTCCAATTTTTTTTTACATCTTGTATCTCAAAATGTCACGTTATAGATTTTGGATATTGAGTTACAGTCAGCTAATGTACCAGTCTCCATCTTCCATTATACGTTCACTTTTTGCTAAAAACCTTCAGTAAAATTTCTTTAAACCAAGGAAAAAAGAACTCTTAACAGAAATGACACCATTGCATTGCTAACAATAAAAATACTTTGCACTTTTGGAAATTTCAGGTGAAAGAGACTTATGTAAATATCCAATCACTTACTTTGGTAGAGTTTTCAAGTGATTTTCTCTTAACTCCAAAATTCGCAATTTGACAAGTCTAGAAATATGATAGAAAATAGTTAGTTCATTCAATGAATTAGTTCAGGAATTCAGAAGAATTATTTGAAACTACTTATTTCAACAAAAAAAGAGGCTGCCTAATGCACAATAGTAAGATGCCCAGTTATTGTGGGGCTGAATATGATACAAAATGTATTCAGAACCACATAGCTTCACGTAAGGACAGATAGCTTCAGATAAGGACGTATCTGTCCTTACCTGAACTCTTCTGAAAAACTTTGACATCTCTCAGTTTTTCACAGTAATTCTAAACTATTTTTATTAATTAATCAAACAAGGCAAACACAGTAAAAGTTAATTTATCTCAAACATTTCCAGACCTATTAGAGGATTAAAAGCAACTGCTATTTAGTTCACAACTTCCTTTTGCTTTTTTTGAGCACTGAGTTCTACAACTCCACACAGGCAGACCAATACTACAGAACAGATCTCCATTGACTTTACTGTATTTTAAACAGAAGTAGGAGATATGCTTAAGTGTTGGCATAAATTAGAACCTATACACAACAGTATTTCATAATTCCACATCATTGTGCAAACTCTAACTGGCAATATTATTTAAGCCATAGCAATAAATTTCATGAAGTAGCATAATGGGGAGGAAGGAGGACACATCAGGTAAAGGATGAAGAAACTAATGTATTAGAGTTCCAGAATTTGGGGCAGTATTGTCTAATTACGCATATTGTCTAGGAAGATGATCTGATAAACATGAAAGGATTTTGATTCACGTCACCCTTTTGCCGGTTCTTTAATCCCAAATTATAATCAATGTGGGGAGGAAAAGAAAGAGGATATAAACCCAAAAGGACGAACAAGGTCCTTTCCTCTTAATCTCAAATTGTACAACTCCACTCACACAAAATCTGCAGTATCAAATGAACTATTTTTTGGAGGTACATTCAATGCATGAGCTGACCATGCCTAGGATTGCTCAAAGCCTACGTGAAACTGAGCAGTTCTGCATATCTGATTTGTAATTGTATCATTTCTGAAGAGAGATGTCAGCCAGAGTCATATTATTAAAGCTTTTAGGCTGAGATCATAGTTTCTGAATGTGAAGGAATTTTATTGAGGAACTTTATGGTGAGTTCGAACGATTTCATTAATACTTCTTTTCATATTACTCTGTCTCTACAGTCCAGGTCCTTTAGTTCCAGAAGTCTAAATATGTGAGAAAAGTTGAAAAAAAATACAACAAAGCTGTAAATAGTTCTCTGTCCAGCATAACACCAGTTTTCTGTTTCATGGAACCTCAGGCTTCCCAATGTTATGCTCTTCTAGAAAACTATGATTTTATCTTTTTCCTACCAAATAAAGCAGAAAACATTTCAAGTCCTATAGTTGTGTGTAACCAGGACTAAAAAGAACAACTTTAAATGAGAAATGTGTAGAGACGTTTACGTGATGCTCAGGTAGACTCCACTCCTGAGTTTATTCATATGGCTTAATGAGACTATGACAGACTAACTGAATATTACAGTACCAGAAGATATAAAAAAACACTAAAATTTGGAGAAGAACAATAAGGGAGATACAGTTAAAGAGCTACGTGTGGCTAGTAAAAACAGAAAAAAGAGCAATGTCTATACGCTGATGTGGGAAGTTTTGGAAACATGACAAGGATTTGTAAATGCAAGACACCAAATAGATAATACAGGAGCAGAATAATAATAAAGGAGTAACAACCGCAACTGGAACTATGTAATTTCATTTAGATAAAATATACATTTGTAAAAGAAAAAAGAAAAAGGTTAGTGCTTTCTGCTAAAAGATTTAGAATACTAGATGTGTCCTTAAGCAACAAAGATTATTAGACAAAGTACCAGCAAGGCTTTAGAAGAGCCTAATGAATATAAACACTACACATCTGATAAATTGCAGGGTATTTAACATATTTATTTTTCCTTGACATTTGAACACAATCTCTGATTCCAAACCGCAGAAGCAGGCTGTCTTAGGATTTACTCTGATATTTCAAACTTGTCAAATGCAAACAATGACAATTTTTCTTCCTCTTTCTTCAACCAGGCATTTTCGAAAAAGTATTCCAGCGTAAAGCCCAGACTCAGCTCTGCGTCAGTGACAGGCCCCTCAAGTGAATGCTGATAAAGCAGCACTTTCTATTTCTCAATGCCTGAGCATACCAATGTCATTTCCAACGCAAATTATGTCACCTCAGTATTAATTTTGGAGTGCTGAGTTGATGTTCCCAGTTGAACGATAAAACATACAGGTAGCTGAATGGACCAGGAGGAAAATAATACTAGGTGAATTCTGTAACACCACCATATATTTTCTCTGCTAATCCTTCGAGCTGTTTGCTCAACTGGACAATCCGAGGGCAGAAAGGCTGACCATGCCCTCACCAGTGTAAACGGGACATTTCTGCCAGACCTGTGCAGTGTAAGGATCCATTGGCTTCTACTGCCCTCTTAAATGGCTATGGCAATTTGTGTCAACTTTAGTTTCTCCCCCTCCTCTGCTTTGTCCTTATCTAACACGTTTTGGCTCAGTTTCTTCTGCATTTATTTTTACTCTCATTCTACATCCTTTCTGCTCTGCTGTCTTTTGAATCTTCTCTCTTGTTCTTGCTTTCACATTTTCCCTATGGCTACTCCACCACTCTCAGTCATTTCTTTCTTCCTTTCTGACTCACAACACTTTTTCTTTCTGTTCATTTTTCAGTAGGCACAGACCACATTGTTATTTTTTGCCCTTGCCACAATATAATAACACATTTGATCACAGACAGGTCTCTTCTTCAATTTCTGTTTCTTCTCACCTTTTCCCTAAACCACCAAACTGCATCACTTCATCATAAAATTCTTGCTGACATAGCATTCTCTCTAATAACAATCATTCATCAAAATAGGGCTGAAAAGCCAAAATCTCTTTGTTCTTTTTGTTTTGCTTTGTTTTGTTTTTAAAAAGAATACAGCTTTAAAATGGTCCCTTAAAGCCCAAACTGGGTTCATATGAAAGAGCGATGTGCTTTGATGACTAATTCTTACCTTCCAAAGTTAGCTGGAAGAAACTCCAAAAAGGCATCATTTAGATAGAGCTGGGTCAAATTTAGAAGTTGTGTGAAGCCATCTGGCAGCCTAAAAAAAAACAGTTAAAAGCTTAATGCTCACACCGAAGTTGCTATGGAAATAATAACAATGTATATTTAGAAAGAGAAAGATGACTTTCTTTCTCACCTTCTTTTTCTACCCAAATTCTCAAGAAAAACTTACTTGTTACAGACAACGTATTTGCCTGTTCTCATCTTTTCCACGTTGCTATAACCACAGGAAATTCAAATGCCTGGCACATTCAAGTTACATCAGCCTTTTTTCCCTTCCTAGCTGAGGGTTTTAAGCCAAAGGTGTTTTCTTTCTTTCTATCTATCTCTCCTTGTTTTTTTAAACTGAAATAATAAAATTTCATCCTTTCATCTCCTTAACTCCGTTTTATAAATCATGGGATTACAACACAGATTTTTTGTGACTATTATCACAATTTTTTGGAGGGAGTAAGGGTTGCCGAAGTCCCAAGAGATTACAGCATGTGAGGATGCAGCATGGCTTACTTCCCAAATACATACAGCACCAGCCCCCTGTGTTTAAAAGGCTGCATCACATGGACTGCTTGGCCAGCACTTTCTTTACTATGTGGAAAGACGCCACATTTGTTACACAGTACACAGATCTTTTCACGGATACATCAACCCTGGATTTCAAACAATTAAAAAGAAATTTAGATTAATCCTGCAAATAAACATGATACAATGCCTTTAAGTTTTAGTTCACTTTGCGTAAATTTTCTGCACTTGGAGTAAACAAACACAAGCTACTGATACTCACTTAGACACTGGATTGACACTGGCTTCAATAATTGTTAAACACTTACAACATTTAATATTTTCAGGAAAATCTTGAATTCCTAAAAAAATATTGAAAGAAATATTATACACACATAAAAAACTGTTCAACTCATTTTGTTCATAAATGAGTTCATTTGGCATTTTCAGATCAGACTTAAGCTATAACAGGAAGAATACATAGATTTTAGTACTATAGTCTAAATGATGATACTTAAGCACTAAATAAATACACCAGAACAGATAACATACCTTGTACTAAACCTATTACACTAATGCTTGATTTATACAATCTTCTAGAGTTAAATAGTGACATCATTTGTACTGATATTTGTGTCCGTCATTTCTCTCTGAACTGCTTATCTTTTTCTTCTTTGCCTCCTTCTCTTCTTGGGAGAACATACATATAATCCTGAGAGTCTCTAGGCCTATACTGATAATAAATTTTTAAAAATTTTCAAGAGTGCCTAAGCCTCGTTTTCAAAACAAAGACACTTAAGTTCAGACATGCAAAGGTTTTTAGGCACATAAATATGTAAACGCATAATTTGGGAATGCACATCAGCAAATTTGTTACTGGCTATATAAGTCCTCGTAGTTGTTTACCTGCACCCCTATATGCTTAAATACATTACACAAGAGCCCAGTAAGTATTAAGCCGCTTTGGAAAGCGGAATGGTTCTTAAGTGCACTGAAAAATGATCTCCCACTCCTATTTCTAACACTTCTCGGTCACAAGTCATCACGGGATACTATGCTAAAGCAAGCTCTATGGTTTTTTTAGAGAAAAGTAAATGAGGTCGATATCTGCCCAGACTTCTTGAAAGTGCCAGACAGGAAAACAGTACATAAACTATAAAAAGAGCAAGTGTTCTAGAAGACAAGTTTGTTAATCATTAGGAATTAAAAATTCATTTTTGTTCATATTCATCACAATTCTTTAAAATACTTATACTTTTGATCTCTTACCATTTTTACTGATATCAAGTTCTTTGAGATTAACTAAGCTAGCAATAGTGGTTGGCAGACTTGAAAGGTCATTGTCTGGTATACTCAGTTTGCGTAAAGCTTGACAGTTGAACAGTTGCTGTAACATAAAAAGATACTTTACAGTGTTTTAGGAAAAAGATCAGTTTGAAATCATTATTTATACACAAAAGCAACAAATACCACAAAAATGCATTTGTTACATTAGAATTCAATAATAAAAAAATATTTTGAAAAGCCCTTATTTGAGAAGACATTCTTCCAGGCTGCTCAGTATCATAAACACAGCTTATACACAGTTGACAAGAACAACCAGAACAGTTGATTGGTAGCAGGAACGTTCAAAAAGAGCTTTCTGTCAAAAGCTGCATACTCATTGCAATCAACATTTGGTAGGTACATGGTATTTCACCTGTGTCATATCAATTGAAATTTTTTTGTGGCTTGTGGTAAATTAAAGTATTTGATTTTATAATTTAATTTCATAATAGATTTTAAAATATCTTGACTGCATGCAGGAGAAATTTGCTATCTTCAAGAAACAAAACGCTTTGAAATTATCAAAATGTTAAGTTCTTTAAATCTCCCCCAAAATTCAGGACTTGATTCTAATTTTTAATTCAAATTCTATAAAATGTCAGAATTACCATGCAAAAACAAATCCTCCTTTCAACCTGAAGTAATCAATAAATCATGTTGAAAGCACCTATTTAACATCGCTGTTTTCCTCAAGAAATACCACTGTCACATACAACACCATACACATGTAAAAATTAGTAAAACAACCATATAGGAGAAAGCAGTCATGAAAAACAATTTCACGTTTAGGTACATTGCATTGCAAGGTTAGAGGTGCCGTATATGAAGAACAAGCAGGTGTATTTTTTAGATAGAGTAGCTTACAGCTTCTTCAAGCCCAGCGTGCTAGCAGGTGTAAGAGGAGAATGCAATAGAATTGCTTGGCTCATTTACTGCCATGCTCCACATTCCCCAGCGACAGTACTGTGGAAAATGGACGGTTAGGAGGAACAGGGAAGGGTCAGGCATGGCTGCCTGCCACAGTGGTACGAACCCTGGGTTGCGCGCCCAGCACAGCATCATTGCAGCCGGCCTCCAACCCCCGGTACCAACGACTCCTGCTCTACCCACCACACCGGACAGTAGGGAAGACCTGCTTCACGTTACCCACTTTGTGGCTGCAGGCTCTAAAACCAGCACTCTTTTCAAGAGTTAAAAGTTACCAAACCCCGCAGGACGTTCTGCGAATATGAATTCATCAACTGGAACCAGAAAATTCAGTGGGTTCCAAAGAACAACTTCTCTTTGCAGGCATCTCAAAAGTGTTCTTCAAAGATTAGTGCTATGTTTACAAAAGATTTAGTCTTTTATTCTGATAAGGAAGTCTATATAGTCATCTACAGGCTATTTGAGAACGCGTAATAATTTGATTGCCTAGATGAAAAACTCAGCCAAGTATCCAGAGAGGAGAAAATTAACACACTAATGGCGTGCAAACGTCAACCTGGTACTTCACTTGAAGTAAATTTTAGGTCATTTTGAAACTGCATTTTTCTGCCGTAACTCATAATCCTTTAGAAAAATCCTTCTTTTTCTTCATGATAATTTGGTCTCAGAAAACTGAGAGGGAACCACATGAATTAAAAAAATACTAGGAATGAGAAGCACCACACCGCAATCACTATCAATTGGCACCAAATATGAAAAGGGTCTTTTTACTGAAAGACAACTTTTCAAAATGCCTTTGCAGCGACAGTTTTTTCAGATTTCCTCTTACATGAAACATACTTGTTAGTTCTCAAAATTGTGCCACAGCCGCCTCCCCACCACGCACCGGCTACCGCCAACGGTGGGCAGAGACATACAATGCGCTGCTACAGCCCAGCAGCCCCGCAGGAGTAACAAAGAGAACCGTCCCCGTGCTGGGCCCTGCGGTTCCCAACCTCATTTATAGGAAGAGCCAGAACATTTACTATACACCCGAGAAGCCAAACTGGGTTACACACCTCTGCTTGCAGACAAAGTTAAGAAAGGGAAATATCTCTCCAGAGAATGAGGAATTCCTTTGCAATGCATCTGAGAGCACCTACTTTTTCTCCTTTTTTAAGGAAGCACATCATTTTGGACAAGACTGGAAAGTAATGAAATTAATAGGCTTGAGGGTTTGCCCTTGAAATTTCTAGCCACATTACTGTGTGAGAACAGCTGTAGACATTAGTAATGTTCAGCATAGGGAACCTGCAGAATTTTGGTACATACACAGAATATACCATGCTATTATACTTGGAAAATTAAATTCACAGTGCATGTTCCCAGCCATTCCCCTGGAGAATTCTTCTTTTAAAAGCCTTGGAAGGCTTGGAACTTAAAATTTGGACAATATCTGAACAGATAACAAGGCTTTTGAACTGGTGAACGAAGAAATGTAATAAAAAATATTCCCTCTGGAGTAATTTTATAATGTACTGTTGTATCAGAAATAGCACCAGAGTGTGAATACAGGTATGTAGGTCCAAAATTGCCCACTTTTTTACCCGCTGGATTTTCAAACGGTGTCCTTTTCAATTTCTAGTGCTTTATGGCCTTGCCATCATGATCTTGATGTAATCACCATACTGTATGTCCATATACTACTTTTATTCCTTTCAGACTGGAAACCAAGTGGTGCTAATAGTGCTGTGATTTGAGTTGTAACAACGGGCTATTATTCTGCATATCTCAAGTTCTTGACTACACAGCAATAGAGGTTGTTGGCTTCCAGGGCCATTAGAGAACAATATGAAATCTCTGCTCTTTACTTGCCATAGGCATAACAGTGAACTAGATTGGCTAACATATCGGGGGGATCTGATGTCAGGATTACAAAGGAATCAGATTTCCTAGCTTTGCAGAACAGAAACATGATTGCTTATTGGCAGAACTAGAAAAAGTATTCAATGACTTTAGTGGGAACTATAACTTATATAGCAAATGCAACGCAAAAGAAAAATATAGTTAATTTATAATACCTACCCATCTAGGCGAGCTATACATTAGTGATCAGCTCAACACCGTTTGTATATTGGTTGTATTGTTTGTTCTCAGTGAGACAATTAAGCATTAAGATGTAGCCTCTAACTTCAGCAGCATATTAAGCATTACTGGTATCTATCTTACCAACACGTGAGATGGCGAAACACAGTGGCAGCTATTTCTAGAATTTGTTGTTAGAGATAGATTAATTTATCCGAAGTCATTAACAAGTAAACTAATTTTGTCCACTGCAAATTAGTCCATATTTTACTTTATATTTATAAGGGAAAGCTGCTGGGGATAATTTTCATCTCATTCATGTTTTTCTGGATACTGATTCCCAGTGACTCCACCTTCATTAAAATCAATATTCTTTTTTATTAGTCATTGATTCATTTGACTCATACAAATAGGGACATACTTGCAGCAGCACCTCATGATAACAGAGTCAAAGGCAAATAAAATAAAAGACTTGGCTAGATTTAGGGGAAAATAGAGAATAAGAATTATACAACAATCCTATAAATCCTTGAAAGAAAAGAAAAATATTATGAATTAGGAACCAGAAATCCATTTCCAATGAAGACAGCAGCAAAAAAGCATAACTACGATGCATAAAATGTAAGGTAAAATTTTTTTTAAAAACAGGCAGAATGAGTTTAATACATCAGTTTAATACAAAGTAATTTATTGGTTTCTAGTGTATCATATATCTAGGTAGATAAGGACTTAAGAGTTTTTACCCATGCTTTTTTCATTAAATTTTTAAACATGATAAAGTGTTCTGATGAGAGAAAATTTCAAAAGAGTATTGTAACTTCAGAGGCACATTTGGTAAATAACAGAAAATTGACAAAACAGATTTTCTCTGGAAGAAGTTATTTGAATTCGCATTTACAGAGAGAGGAAAGTTCTGCCTATGGTAGATCATAACGTGTAATACAAAAGTTAATGTTAAGTAATATGGTGCCATTTTAAGAAAAAAAATGGCATTTTTCTCTCCTAGAATATTAATTCAGTAGCGAAAAAAAGTTCAGACACATGCAGCAAAAAATATTTGAAGCAGAAAATTTGATAAAGAAATTATTTGGACTGTTTAATTTATGGTAATGATTAATAAAGGCTTAAGACAAAACATTATGAATGGTATAAAGAAAGCAAATTTACACCCCCATTAATCTTCTCTTATACAAGGCCAAGACTATGTTAAATGATGCATTTACCCAAACTTAAGACCGATTAAAAGGATTTCTTCAATACATAGTATTTGCTTCAAAATACTATTTATAACAAAGAAAAATGAGAGAAAAAGAGGTGCAAAAATAGAGTCCTATACATTTAAATCTCTCCAAGGCATGTATTTATCTGTTTTGTTTCACAAATAACAAATACAAACTAGGCAATACCACAAGGCAATGCAAAGGTTTCAGTAGCATGCACATTTCCGTTGTGACTGACACAACTATCACCTTCATCAATTGCATCATTTTGGATGCCTTACCTTTGGCCCTCAGTTTTTCCATATAAAATGCTGGCATATTGCTCTTGTTCTATGCCCTGATATATTTGTCTTCCATTACACACTGCAATTTAGTTTGAATACCATGGTGATGCATACTTTCAAGAGACACAAAACAAATATTCCAAAAAATCCCTAGCTGAATTAGACACTTCATATGTTCTTCAGTCTGATTCTTCAGTAGCGTAATTAAAATAGGCAAGGCTAACCATATATTATCATTTAAAGGGAAACAGTCCTGAAGGTATTAATTAGCAGTAAAATAGCCTCCACCACAATCCACTTCATATTTATGGGGACAGAAAAAATACCTGGTTCTCTGCTGTCCTTTCTAGTAGCAGGAGAGATAAGGCAGTTCTCCAGATCGTTTTTCTGTGACACTTAAAAGATTGTAGCTACCCTGTCTTACCATCTGTAAAGAATTTCTTGATGGAGTGAGCAATCGTAAGCAATGAACCATCATATCCGACTAAAGGAACTCCATGTAATGGAAAAAGTACGTTTTCTACATTTGTAAATACAATTTATATAGAGTCTCTATGCGGTGGAAGTAAGAAATATGTTGAGAGATGATGAAGAATGGATTGCAGTGGAACAATGTTTAATTAAAGACGTGTAAGCATCTTTCATTATTGTTGAGAAAAATTCAATTAAGGAATGGATTACATTACTTCATGCTTCATTATGTAGCTAGCACCTACTATTAATTGGTTTTTCCACTACCTTGCCCTCTTTTGTTTCCAGAACGTTTAAGTTACAGTAACTTTTAATTCTCTATAGTAAACATTAATCAACAGAAGAACAGATTTAAAGATTCGACAAAAGAAGTTTTACACAGGAAGGATAACTTAAGTAATCTTATTGCCGGACCTCATTTGCAGTTATAAAAATATTACTCAGATTGTACTGGCATTTCTCCCACAGGATAAACGGCTTATCCTGACAAAGAGCCTGTTTTTAAAAGCAGTGCAACAGAGGGTCCAAACGTGAGATCATCTACCCCATGAATTAGCGTACTCCTGGTCAAGGCATCAAGTGCCATATTAATTACTTGTTGTGCAAGAAGTACCTCTTTTGAACAATTGTTAATTTCCCAGCGTAAGACTTTGCTGGCTGCCCCCTCTTCTTGTGCTGTGAAGCAAGGAGAAGTAGGCGGCCCTACTCCTCCCCACGCAGTACCATCTGCAAGAACAGTGTCTCAGCTGTTCGGGCCCTTCAGAGAGGGCAGAAAAAAAAATGTAAAAATGTAATTGAATCTCTAGAGTTAATCGCCATGACTCTTCAAACAGCAAGCAGCTCTCCTGGTCAAGAGCAAGCCCTACTTCAGAGTTGAAGCACATGCTGAATACACATTTCAGAACAGAACTTTGACATCTGTATTACAGGGAGAACACTGATTACCTTAGGTAGCTCTTCAATTTGATTGGCATCTAGGTAAAGCTCCTCTAATGTCCGTTCAAAGTTAAAAACCTCCTTTGGCACCTGCTGTAGGCCACAGTGAGAGTAATCTAACACTGAGACGATTTCTTCTTCACCACGAAAACACCGGCAGGGCACCAAGCGGCCGATAATTTTCCTTTTGGTTGTCATCTCCAAACAGCATACTGAAGGAAAAGGGGAAAAAACAGTTTTCTGAAACTATCAACATTTTGGGGACTATTCCTTTAGAATTATTATCAAGATTGCAGTCCATTAAATACAGTTTTTCCCGAGGGATATCTGTAGTCTGCATTCTGCACTTCTTATTCTACCTTTCTACAAAACATGAAAAAGTGAGATTTGCCAGCGGAATCACAAAATCCATCTCAATACATCATCTGTTCCCCTACACTGGTACAGAAGACAACATGCCAAGACCATCCACAACTGCTGCTTTCCTTAACGATGAAGATTAGCTGTGTAAATCCTACACATATGAACACGTTCCTCAGGCAAAGGACAAAATGACAATGTTTGTACTCCATGTTCTGGTGCCTTGCTCATTTTGGACTGGGAGTCCATTGAAGTGAACCATTTGGTTCTGAGTTGCCCTGACAAATGCCCCGCTGTATTGCACCTGATTTCTCTGCAATCGATAGAGTTCCTCAGCTTTCCACAGTTACTGCTGGAGTATATTCCCTGCGTTTTCAACCGTATGAATAAAGAAAAGGATATGTAAACTTAATTGGTTACAAAACTAGAACAAAAGTAACCCAAACCCAGAGAGTCTGTTCACCTGTTGTTCCTGCTTCTCTTATATTATCTTACTCTGTTGAAAACTCAGATAAGGGACTTAGCAGAAATACCATTAATTTTTCTGCAGTAAAATAAACGTCTGGGAAATTTCACCACAGTCTGTTCCCTAAATTCTTCTAATCTAGATGCCAAGTTCTGCAGATCTTCCTTGCATACACAGTTTGTATGAGCGCCTCTAACTCATGAGTAACAGTTTACACAATTCTATCTTACTATTTTTCAGTGCAATAAAAATACTTTAACTCACTACTCTTGAATTGAGAGAACACTCAATAAGCAGGTTTTATACATGTCAAGCAGTCTCTAAATCTGGAATAGATATTGACACTTTTAGAAGTTATTTTAACATGATTATAGATAAAGCAGGCTGTTCTGAAACATAGTACCACAAAGCCAAGAAGGGGTAAATCTTCAACTCTCATTTTCTAAACCACTTACAAGGTTTTGAGTTACACTTATGAAAAACACACACAAAATTAGTCCAAGTAAAGCAAAATAAAGCTCATCAGGATTCTCTTTCACAGGATGCCAGTGAAAACACAACTGTATATTCATGCAAAATATCAGTGGAGATAATTCATATTGCTTAAGCTATTATTTATCCAAAATGTAAGATTAAAAACAATAAATTAATTGGCCAGATAATGCTCCATTCATGGATCTCTGTGACTTTTTTTATCATGTAATACATTGATGTTTCGGAGGTAAATAAAATACCCAAATATTTTCTTTCCTTGTTTAAATTTTATTAGCACCTAATCTGCCTCTAGCAATCCCAATGAGATGAGCACACAAATACTGGCAGAACAAATACTGTTTTTTCATGTTCTGAAGAAGACTGAGATGTTGAAAGCAGAGTGCAGCTGTTACTCACTTGGCAGTGCCAATGACAGGCTTTCTGTTGGCTGATTTTGGCTTAAGGCTAAAGCTTAAAACCGGGAGAAGGGTATAGTAATTTTGTAATTCAGCTCGACCAGACGCCGAGTTTGTGGGTATAATATAAAAGCATCTTAATTACAGTCAGCTGATGCAATGAAAACATCTGCATAATACAGTGTACATAAATTTCTGAAAACGTAAAAATAGAACACTTACAGGTATGAAAAAAGGAGCGATTCATTTACAAGCTAATGAATCAGAAAATCTAAAAGCTTTATTTCAGTTCAACGGTACAGTCCACTGCAGAACACAAACAGCCACACAGCTAAAATTTAAGGATGCCACACGCCACTCAAATTTACTCTGTGAACTTTGATTTTACACGTTCTTCATCTAAATTCCTTACACCAGGAACACTAGATCCCCAGTCAGATTTCATACAGAACACTGTGGCTGGACCTGGATTCTTGGTTGGCACTCAGAAATTCCTGTGATAAGAAATGCTTATTTTGACATTGCCCCCAATTTCCCTTTGGCAATAAGGCTACTGCCTTTGCAGCTTCAAATCCGTTGGTCAGTTCCAAACACGTTTGTGAGGAAATTACTTTCATGGTCTTCTCAACTACAAAAAATTTTGCCTTTGTCACTTTTTATTTAAGGCAGGAAAAGTCCCAAAGCTCTGCTCCAAAGCCAGTCCAGGAGGAGAATGGCCCATCACACCAGAAGTGCTCCCAGTTCTCTCTCAAATCAGGGTTTTTTCTGATTACCGTGTTACCTGCTCTCTCCAAATCTTGTTCACTCTATCTGCTCTCACCACCACAGCCCATCACATGCAATCGGCTCGTCTGCTCTCGGAAAGTCTGTATTTGGATGCTGAAAGTGGCTTTGGCCATCGCTACTTAAAGTTGGTCACCCTGCACCGTGTTCTACCTGACTTTAGGATCATCTGCAGTTGCAGCAACTGCTGACTTCAGCAAACCTTCACACCTGGGAAGCAGCAAGGAAAAGAGGCAGAGCAATGATGAGAGGGAAAGCCGTCAACATCAGCAGGGCTGCAGAAGGTGTCACAGGGAGCGGATGGGAAGCACACAGGGGCAGGCAGCCTCCAGCCGTGCTCCTCTGCCTGGGATGCTCAGCTGAGGCATCCGGTCCTCTCCCTCCCCTCCTGAAGGAGCACCCCGTGTGCAGCAGAGCCGATGTCCTGCTGGAAAGGAGCCAGCTGCAGGACGCAGCCCCAGGGAAGGCAGCATAAACAACTCGCGGCCTCCCAACCTCTCTGCCTTGCCAGTACTTCCAGAATCCGAGCGCAGGCTAGAGCACGGCCATGGACACCAACCTGCACTGCATCTTTAGTTCCAGGGATCTGCCCAAATAGCTCATTTGAGCATGCAAGATCGAAACAGACAAAAACTCTAAAAGCATTGGTCACAGAATACGTACTTCGCAAGAAAAATGAAACTAGCGATCAAGCTGCACAGCCTCTTTGTATTCAAGCACAAGAAGCAGCATTTGCAACTCCGTATTTCAAACCTTGACACAAAAGAAATAAATGCCCTTGGAATATCAAATTATTTGTAGCTTTTGAAGCCATTTGAAGATAATGAACAATTGAACAGTGACATGTACTTCAAAAACCACTCAGAAAAACATTCTTCCCATAGGCATTACAAAGCACTTAGCTTTGCATTGTTCTCCTCTACTGTAGGCACCCACATAAAACAAACCCCGCGTTTCACTTTAATAGAAACCCAGAACAGTAACAGTATAATAAAACAGCTAGAAAGTGTACAAATAGTAAAGTGACAGAACTGTACTAAAAATAGCAGTTAAAAGAGTAAAAACATTTTTTGGAAGTTTTTTCTTTTGCTTATGTAAACAAAAGTGTTTCCATTATTGCAGTTCATAAAATTATCTATAATTTCTTATTCAACAGGAAATTGTTTTAAAAATTAGAAAGAAAAAAATGCAGAGGACAAACAGAAGTGATTTAATTACTTTGCCTTCCTTATAAGCTATGGTAAGACCCGATTGTCATGACCAATTAGGTTGGTGGGAGTAATTGGTTTTCTACTGGAATCGTCCTCTTCATGAAAAAAACCCCAAACCAAACCAGAATGTGATTTGGATAGGTGAGCAATCTGTATTTAAGAAAAGATCAATACTGGAATAAGAAAGTTACTTGAACCTGAATTATGGTGCATTGTTAAGATTTTGTGAGAAGAGTTGGAATGAAGTAGCTCCACTACAGAAACTGATGCTTATAGAATATTTGCTGGAAGGATGGCCATGGGAAACTATGAACTTAAACGTATCTTGGTAAGAAGTGGGTTTGCACGTGTCCATAGTTTGCTCCATTATTTAACCTTTGTCATTAAAAAGAAAACAAAGAAAGATGCTGAAAAACCTGTAAGAAAAATCCCTGGGATTTACATGGTTCTTTGCAATCATTTCAGAAAGCACCAGTACAGAACTAAAGGGCTGGTGGTACAACTGAAAGGAGTAAAATTTCATGGCCTGTGGACTAATGGTAATTCAAGCCGTTATTAATTTTGGTATTATTAATTCCTACCCTGGACTAATTCCAGCTTTGGTAATTATACTTTTCTTACCCACATTTTATTCCTGCACCACTTTCATAGAGCTTGTCTTTTGTTCTGATGGTTACTTACTGTAAGAGGATTGCTACTTGAGATCCTTGGGAACAAAATTTAAGTCAAATAGAGTCAACAGAAAGCCAGCCTCCCAGCTTTGGGAGGCTGAGTAACCACACGCATTGCTGTCTTATAAAATACCTTAATCCCTGTAAGTGACAGAGAAAGTCTTCCTCTTCCTCAGAGGAACACCAGTGCTTAGTACTTTTCCCCATTTAAACTAGGGAAAGAAATATAATTCACCATAGCTGAGTATTAGAGGTTATTACTCACCATATGTCACATGCTATACATTAAAGACTATACACTCTAGAAGATTTATATCACAGTCAAAAAAATCAAGGAATTTCAGGTTGTCAATTCAGTCTCACATCTAAGAGCACTAAATTTTCAAAATTCATCAGACCACACATAGAAATGCTCAGCAAGGCAGACAGCTATAAAGACCGTCCTGCAAAGGCACTGGGAACAGGGGGATTTTTTTCGAACGCAAAGAACTAGGATGAAATGTACCTGCTTTTTTTTTTGCGAATCTGCTTAAGGAAATTTATTAATGTCTTAACTAATAATTAATTCTATACAATTGCATTCATAAACTGTAATGTACCATTTTTCAACAATTCAGAAAACCAAAATGAAACACAAACACATTTTTCCCCACAGAAGCTTAAAAATGTTATGAACCGTTTTCTGCACACTTTTGAAAAATATACTCTTTCCTGAATTAGGTTAAAGAAACTATGAAAGAAGCCTTAATATAAATGCTATTTATCAGCTTCATGCAAGCATCTCATTATCATTGTCTGCAGTTTATTCTCTTGCAAAGAATATACTTAATCTAAGAAAAACAGTAGCTTTATGGAAATGAATTACAATAAAATCTAATCTCTTCTCAATTAATGGATCTTTTGTGCAGTAAACCCACTAATTCCTGTTTCTCAGTCATCACAAGAGAAGATGTTCTCCTCACCTATTTAAAAGACAGAAGCAAAGAAAATTGCTGTATGGCTCACAAAACTCTGATTTAAAGATGGAACAAAATAGCTCGACGAAGTTCAAAACTTCAGGTATCTTGAAAGAATGGGAGAGGCAACCATTTTCCTTTTGTCCCCTCACAAAGTAATTAAAAATTTGCTTAAAGAAAACACAACTAAAAAAAGCCATATTTCCCTGGAAATATTTTCATCTATTCAGTTTAGTTTTATCCTAAAATACGCAAAGTATTATCTTCAATGTGCTTTACTTTTCCATTAACAGTGTGAAATAACCAGTAAGAACATGCAGTAAGTGGCATTATTGGGCAAGCAATCTGAAGGAGTTGTAACATAAAAACTAGTTTCAAATTGCCTTTGGAATCCACTCAATTTCTTGTCAACAGTGCTTTTAAAATAAGAATTCCCAAATACTGTATTTGAAAGATCTGACTATAATTATGAAGTCAACTCTCGATGATCTTGGACCTGCAAAACTTCGAATGCCTATATTTATACACATGCTAAAAAAAAAAAACAACAAAAAAACAAAACTGAAAAAACAAACACCGAAAAACCAGGGTAGAAAGCACCGGTAAGACTTTGAGAACAAGCTCTGTGATTCATAGAAGCTTTGATTTACATCAGGCCAGCTGGCTTGCATCAAGCATGACAAGAACCACTGTTTCCATAAGGAAACCAGCTCCTAAAGTTATGGGTACTACTGAATTCCATGCAGCTCATTCTTTAAATGAATGCTATATAACCCTTCATTTAAATAACAGTCTGGACTTTACAATAATCAAATCAACCATAATTTTTAAAAACGGTTGCCTGTAGAAGACAGAGATTTGCCCTGACAAAGATGTAGCAGGTGTAATTTTTCCAGCATATTCTGCTGAAAGAACAATCTGAGTGAAAACAGATGAGAAATAATGGTGACACGGACATTATACATTTTTATTCCACTACACAGCCAGGCCTGATTACCTTCACGCAGCCTTAAGCCTGCTCTCCTGTTACAAGTTCCACAGGAGTGCTGTGTCTGAACGTGACTAGCGCTACAGAGCAGCTGCCCCATATATACGTGTTCTTCAAGCCCTCGGAAGTCTTCCCTAACAACAATTTTAAATCACTCCAGGCAATTTTAACTTTTTGAAGCAATCAATAGTTTTCTGACATCTTTTTCTGAAGTGTCAAGCAGATATATGAAGAAAAGAGGTAATTAAAATACCACTGTAAAAAACTCCAAAATTTGCCTCTGTATAGTTGGTAGTACAAATCAGCTTTTCATTTTCTGCTTTTCAGTATAGATTAATTATGGATATAATTTTTCTACCAAACAAGTTTTCGATGTAACGCTTCATTTAAGTATTCTTATCTCAGGGAGGTCTTAGTCCTCCGGTGCACTGACATAGTCAATGGCCTGAGTCAAAATTCGAACAGGAAGAAAAACAACAGGTAGTGAGTACTGGAGGAACCAGCCTGGGTTGTCTGACAAGGTATCAAACCTGAAATTGTTCATACTCTTGAAATTTCATTCAGAAAACTGCAAGAAATTGCAAAGTTTAAGTGATCTGGTAGTGCTAGAAAGTTACTGAGAAATCCTGAAAATAAAGAACTTAGAAGACTGAATGAGAGCATTACAAGGCTGAAATGAGCAATAATGGTAGTATTTGCCAGAGGGTTCAGAAAATATTAATTATATCCAAAGCAGCAAGCAATTCGCTTCACTGATTTCTTTGTCATACATCACAGATAAGTGATGATTTTTCTGTTCCTTTTTTCTTTCTCTTATTATCAGCATAATCAACAACATTAATATGCTAATATGTTGTCTCTTTGCAGTGTATTATGCTATCAGGCTCAGAAATCACAAATATATCAATCACTGAGCCAGTCACAGTTTCCACCATCCCCTTCTGGTTCTCCCAGAGGTCTTTCATCGCTCCGGAAGCGATGAAGGTGAGAGCAGTTCCTTGAGAGACCCAGCCAGGCAGCCCCAGTCCCCAGAGACCCACCCCACTCTCAGCCGCCGCAGTGGACACCCTCAAGCCGCCCCCGCCCCCCAGCCACAGCCCCTCATCACTGATGACTCCCCGTGCTGTGATCCGGCTCTCTCTGGCTGGAGACCAAACTCTTCAGCTACTATTTCTTTTCCTTTTTCTTTTTAAACCACATCTTGTTGACGGTAGTACTGCTTTTTTCTTCAAACCCCATAAAACACTTGTTCTGTGAAACAGGAGCCTCTTCTGAAGCATTTGGCATGATTTGTGATTGTACAAGTGCTGAAGGTGCTGAAGGTACAGAAGGTACCCCTCCTCTGACCTGAGGAAGGCACTGGGAGTTTTCCCGTTTGTTCCAACAGGCCAGAATTTACCTTATATTTTCTCTGCTAAAGAGATTTGATAATAGGGACTACGCATATGAAATGGAACAAAGCTGCACATAAGGTTGGAATTTAAAAAAAACCAACCATGAAACAACCCTCAAACTTCCTTCAGCCAAAACCCTTTTCCTCACTGATGTTCTCCTAGCACTGGCCAGACATCCACTTTTGGTTTTTTTTTTCCTTCTGTTTTAATTAATTACGTGTGCTGTTTGGATGATTTACATTGTGTTCATTTTCAGTCTGGGTCACTGAAATAATTAGGGAACTTCAAAGCTCTCAGTCATCTAAATTTTCAGTACAACTTTTCAATTAGAAACACAGCACTATTAATAATTTAGATTTTTTTTTTAAATGTAGAAAGATTATATCTGCATATACGAGCTGTGCCCCCTTCATCTAGCTTTTAGTGTTTAAATATGCTGCTCACCCTTCTGTTATATGCATCTTTGTGGGCATCACCTTAGCGCTGTCTTGTATGAAACTCTGTGTGAGTTTTTACTCATTTATTTCTTTGCTTAGTCAGATGTATAACTCTTAATACCTCCATTTTTTATTTTTTATTCCAGTCAAGACTTTTTGTCTATAGCCATAATACTATACTTGTGACATGAGAATTATGGTTACGTAAGCTCTTACATCAGCAGTCACTGCTATTTTTCATATTCTCACAATTTCCCAAATCAAAAAGAAGTTCTGATGAATGTAATCTGCTTATTCTTTGCCTGAAAACCAGCATCCCTCTTCCTTACAACTGTATGTCACCTATAAAATTTGCTTTTTTTCCCCTGAAGATATCCAAAGGGGTAGGTGTATTAATGCCTCTGCAGAAGACATTACAATACTTCACTGGAAACAAATACAGAACTTTGCTTATCCATGTCTAGAAAAAATTAACTTACACTGGAAGAGACACAAGGAAGGACTAGAACAAATATAAGGAGAGTAAGACAGCAGGGAACAGACAGGCCATTCACACGGCCCACTGCCAAGCAGGCTGCAAAGGGGCAGCGAGGGGCCGTGGGCCACAGCTAGCAGGAGCCACGGCTGGCAGGAGCCACCACCGCGGCTGGAGCTTTGGGCACCTCTGCTTACCGAACCCCTCGCTGGGACTGGACTGCTCCTGTTACCCAGCTGCCAAAGTTGGGGATGTCTCTAGCAATGTAATGCGGACACATCGGTCCTATTCAGCCTCCCTTATGGAAGGGCGCAGTGCTTTCCCCATACGCTCCAGCAAATGAGAGCCACGTACGTTTAAGGAAGGTGCTTGCACAGTAACGAGTGTGCTTGAATTGGTCTTGAAGGCTGGAGACTGGAAAGTATTTGAGAGGCAAAGCAATGAGTGTCTTGCCACTCTGCTTTCAGTGAGAGTATGTTTCTAAAACAAAACCAGTCCATTTCTGACTGTAGCTATATGTATGACACCTGCACGGCACTGTATGACACGGATGTCTGATGGATGGGATCGGACTTCACAGCGGTGGAGTCCCAGCCACGTACGTTTTCATCCATTCACCAAGACAAGTTCAGGAGGCAGGGCAGGGAATGGCCGTGAACAGGTTGGTCATGTCGTCCACAGCCAAGGCCTGGTTGACCAGCCATCTTCCCCGCCATGTTCAAAAACATCCACCAGTTTGTTTGAATATACTCTTCTGAATACAGGATGAGACTTCAAATCCATCTTTGCTCTTAGTTATTCTGAGCTGCTAAAGAGAAACCAAATGGAACTCCATGGGTGATTCGTTTTCCAACATTTCTGCTAAAGTAAATACAATTGTGGACTGAAAGTATCTTTCCATGTAGGGAAAGAAAAAAGAAAGAAAAAGGAAAAAAAGGCAATTTAACCTCTGTATTGTAATAAATCAGTACTAAGACCTATGCAGAAAGGTAAGGAAAAACAAGGGCAATATTAGAAGACGTACAAGAGGAAATAGCTGCAACCAAGGCTCTGAGGGAGCGTGCTATGGAATTTCAGAGAAAGGCTCCGCTCTGCAGACATTTGACCCTGATTGTGGCTGGTCAGGGAGAACACAATTTCAGAAAAACAGTGTAAAACTTCAGTGCCTTCTAATTAAGGTCAAATTGTTTGCAAGGTTCCAACTAGTATATTTTAAAAAGGAGAAAGCACACTGCTTGGTTTGACCAGATCTCGCTCCTTTTTACCTCATTTTCTCCATTGGAAGTCACTATATATTTTTTTTAAGTTACAGTTTTACATATCCTGTTTAGAAGCAAGAAATTTCACACTTGAGCCAGGCCTGTCGCTTTTATGTTCTAATTGGTAACTCAGATTTAGGAATTTGGGTATTCGGTTTGTATAAGCCATTTGCAAGAGTTTTCATTAACCTTCCTGAAAAGATTAAGCAACTATGGTTCCAAAGGTGAAGTCACAATAGCAGAATTATTAGAATGCTTCCAAAGGGGAATTTGTCTTATAAAAAAGAAGGGTGTGAAATATTATCTGAATTGTTTTCTTGCACAGAAATACCACGATAACCAGCATATCTTACCCAGAAATGCCATTTAATGCATGACAATTGAATTCTCTTTATTATATTATTTCCATCATAATATTCTGCATTCAAGTTCGTATTTAGATTTTGTTAATCCTAAAATAAAATAACCAAGCATGAATTATCAGATTTCAACGTTAGCTTTTTGTCTCCCGAGAATATTAATGACAGAACGTTTCTCTGTATTTGCTACAATATCTACGATATCGCTTATGATTTGACCATCATAAGATCTGGGAAATTCGCAAAAAGAGTAAAGTAAAATTTAAGACAGAATTGTTTCTACAAAATTTCAGTCAGTTTTGAATCACCAGACCTTTAAACCCCACCCTGCGACATAAGACCCAATCTTTACCTTTTCTGATAAAATATTCATTTACTTCACTTACAGTTTACTATTGGTATTGCCTTGAAATTCCTAAGTGAGATTTTCTGAGTAAATGTTTTTTGGATAATCTTAATTACAGACGATGATGACTCCAAGAACAAAGACAGTTTAGTGACAGCAAAAAAAGTTGCTGGGGTTGGTTTTTTTTTTAAAAAAGTCTGTATCCTATTGTCCCTAAAGACAGTTTTTGCATAACCGTAAGGAAAACTCCAGTTTTGTTCCGTTTCTTTTTATACAAGAACTGACAGAATTTCAATAACTTGTTGCATATTAGTTGCACATGCTGAAAATGAATAATTATGCTCTTAATTGCTAGAAATTACAATCAGTTTGATGGCTTACCCTGCAGACATTAAGTAGGAGAGAATCACAATAAACTAAGACAAGAAATAGCCTTCTTTGGAAAGTGTGCTTTCTGCAAACTGGGAAATTTACATTCAAACTTAGAACTTTGATGCGTTTCAGTTTTTACTTGAAGTAATCCTTTAGTTTAAAAGATTATCTGGTACGAAATTTAGTATGAAAAATGCTTTTTTTCTTGCTTTATGGTGTAATGGATTTTGCTGCCCGTACGATGGCGAGAACTGCTATCCAAAGGAACAGTACAGAAAACATAATTTACCTGCTAAATACATCAACTAAGCAAACTGGTATTTAAATGTGAGCTATATAACTTTCATTAAGTCTGGGTTTCTACCTCATAGAGGAAAAGGATCATACAGAATACCCAATTACTTTTCAGCGGTTTACATCACAATCCGTCTGCATTATTCCTGACATATTAATCAGCTTAGCAGGAGCTTACTACAGGAAAACTGTATGTATTTTGCTGAGTTTGCAGAACAGAAGTTCCAGAGATAATAATGTGCAACTACAAACTGCAGCTAGAAAAGAAAGTTTTAATTAGAAGTGACAACTATGACTCACAATGAAAGCTGATCTTCTGAAAGAAGCCAGGCAGAGATGTGCTGGGACAAGGGACTTTTCTCTTCCTTCTCATTACTGCTACTTTGCTCAGCATGTGTATGATACAGTCACATTGGAGTAGGTATGACTGGAGGCCAAAGCAGAAGGAGATTAAGTTCATTTTCTACATGCCATAACACCTATTTGTTTAGACATGTGGATTTCCAAAACACAGTTACATTTGAAATACGTATAATGAACTGCCTAGTTGCTCGCTCACCATGGTAAATGTTGACATCCAGTCACAGAACTTTTTCAAAAACCTTTTCCGTTTGGAAAAATAGAAATTTTGTAATCATTAAAAAATACAGTTCTGATTCCATGTGAGGTTTTTGCCAACCTTCTCCACCACTCGAACTCTACCTTGAGACAAGTTTCTATCCCTTAAGGTCACCACTCCTGTGAACTATGTCCTAGTTCCACACCAGAATGAAATCTGCTTGTGAACCACTCCACTCCTCCTCATCTGCAGCTTCTTTGCTTGCACCAAAGAAAACTGGGCTATGCAGGCCAGACAGAAACTGAGTGATTTGGCAGTGCCACAATAACGTAGATCCCTTCACTTAAGCAGTCCCTGATGGTTGGTACAGGGACCACCAGTTCAGGACGCGCTCCATGCCGCATTACAGCACTGGCAGGCAGCTCTGGGCTTCTCCCTTCCTGTTCGTGATGCTCCCAGCCACCTCCTCTTGACCTTTTATCAAACTTCCTCTTGGAACAGCCCTTTTCTTTTCCTTCCATCTTCCACATTATTGCCAGGTATAGTCCATCCAAGCCTTTTTGATCCCTGACTGTCTTCTTCACCACACTCTCCTTGTATAGGAAGTCTTTTGACTTCTCCTCGCCATCACCTAGTTCAACTCTTCCACTTTCCAAGTGACTGAAGTGTCAGAAGTACTGCTTACTCTCTGATCTCTGCCACTTATCTTCTCTCTTCTCTCAACATCTCCTGGTATCCTCCTATATTTTCCATAACCTATTCCCCAGCAGTTACCTGCCTTCTTTAGCCTTTTCTGGTCTTCCAATCATCCATCAGCAATAACTTCTTCATCTGCCTCGTCCTCCCCTTCCTTCCCGATCTTAATACAGTTCTTGATTCACTTTCCTTCATACATCCCCTTTGGCCCTTCACATCCCAACCTCCAGACCCCTCTTCTGGCTCACGTCCTCTTTCCTTCGCTTCCCCAGCCTACTGCATCTGGCTTTTAAGTTAGGCACTACTGCAACTATTTCCAATAATCAGGCCAGCTTTCTTTACTACGTAATTATTCTCTCTTCTGTGAGTTTCTACACAAACATTCAAATTCTCCAACTGAATTGCACAATCACATAAATTAGTTCTTACCATTGTTCACTCGCAACCAAAAACTCCCCCCCCCCGATTATTCTCCCATCTCTCTATAGAAGATTTTACATTTCGCCAAGAAAAATAGAAAACCTTTTATTGTCCATCAGTTCCTCTTTCTTCTGTTATTCTATCCTCCTTCCTGGCTACAGATGCAACTTTTTTTCAGTGCTCCCCATTTATTTCACCATACCCATTAATGCTCTGCATTCCTGCTGTAATATGCTTGCATGTACGTTCATAAATCAGATGATCAAAATGCAAAAGCCTATGTCTGCATACCAAAATGTCAGCACAAGTACAATCTTAAACACATAATTCCCACAAGTACCCATGAAAATTGGTTGCTTGAATATGAGAATATGATTTTACATTTAAACAGCCATTTATCTCTATAAATACCTTGCTACCCATGAATACCCGAGTACATCTCCTCTGTATTTCAATGTATATAGCAGCTGCCATGTTTCTCTCTTGCATATTTTTAGCCAGAATCAAGTAATAAAATCTGAATTTTGCCCTCTCCCCTCAACACCAACTGGTCCCATCACTAGCCTTGAGCTGTGAAGTATTAAGCACACAGACACTCTTGATTAAAACCCTGCAGAACTCAGGGGGATTGCGTATCTCATCTTCAGAGTTTAAAATATATTTATACTAGAAAAAGTTAATATCATTTCAATAAAGACTATATTACATAATTGCAGAACTATGAATCTTTTACATGAATTCACAGGGAAGATCTGCACAGAGTATTCTCTTTCTGTCCAACCATTCTGACTTCTTAAAATCTTGTAAGGTTCAAATTCTATGGCAGGAGGCAATCTTGGGAAACTAAAGGCAGGCATAACAAGAAATATCGTAAGAGAAGAAAAGATGCGGACCAATGCAAAAATTATATATGACTCCTGGAAAAAGTTAATTATGACATGGCAAATGAGCCTAGCTCTTTACTGATTTTTCATGAGTAAATATCACAGTCTATTAAACACATACAAAGAATCCTGAAGACTCGGAAAGGACACCACTAGTAACTGGAAGAGGGATACTTCCAGCATTATGGTTGTCTACACGGCTGTCAGAGATCATGCAAATGATCTTTTTGTTAACATTATCATCATATAATGTTGTACTGGTAAATGGTTTCTTAAAACTTGATTTCACTTCCCTAAGGAAATTTGTGGGTGGTGTATTCTCACTTTCTTTCAGTAGCCCAGTTTTTTACCCTTAAATGCATTTTGCAGTTTTCTCCATTTGTGGTTTAAACACATTTTGCCAGTGTCAATTGCCCCATCATCTTCAGATGAATTCAGAACAGCCTTACTGGCAGAAACGAAATCATCATCTTCCTTTGTGGGAAGTGGAGGGGCCTTTCTCTGCCAATACTGCAGTCACCAAGCCGCTGCAGAACCAGCACAGCCAGCCCAGCCCACCGTGCTGTCCGCTTCAGCCCCGGAGCAAAGCCGCAGATCTGCCGCAGTCCATAGCTGTGCCCTGCTCCGGCTGTACCTGTTTGGAAAGGCTGAGAGTAACTACCACTTGTACAAGAAAAAGGCAGATTTAAGGGCAACTTCAGGACAGCTCCTCTCTTTTCCAAGCAAACAATTGTGCCAGAAGGCCTTGGCTTTATATTTCTGAAAAAAGCCCTACCAGACCTCTTTTTGCTTCAAATGTTCTCAAAGAACAAGAAACAAGGCCTTTGATTGCCTGTCACAAATCCAGCTCCTGTTTTTAACAACACATTTTTAAAAAATTAAAATAATCAATTCAACAGTTTGTGGATGTAAACTCCATATCGAAGTCCAGGGAGTCTTATCTGCTTAGATCAGTCATTCTCAAAATGCTGCAGACAATGGTCAGTCTAAAATTTTAGATACTGGAACACCTAAAAAATCAGGTTTACTATGCCGTAGGGATAATAACAAATATATTTAGGGGCATCATGGAAAATAAAGATGTCTACTTGGTTTGTTCCATCCTCCTATATAGCCACTAAAACTGCTCCAGGCAACAGGCATGCTGTGCTAGAAGGGGCTCATGTTTAACAATAATGTTGAAAAACAAAAAAAGAAAGGCAGGCTTCAAAACACTGCTTCAATGTATGTGGGGAAGGTATAAGCTGTTAGTATATACTGTCTGCTGGTTAATTTTCTAGCTCATGTCTATTATCTCTACTCTTCCAATGCATAAATCAATAGTGTTCAGCCACTTTCTGATCATTTTTTGCAGAATACATAACTTTCATCGCTATTACAGCCACTACAGAATGAGAACTGACATTGCTGCAAAATGCACATGCTAATAATAAGCCTGGAGACACCCCTGCTATCACCGAGAAGCAGATTCACCTCACCTCATCGTTGGCCATGTGGAAGCTCAGGGTCTGGAGCAAGCTAGTCCTTTAGGTTCCTTCTTGGTCAGCACCACGAGAAAGCCACCTTAGTGTGCAGATTTATTCCACAAAGTTAGGGGTCCAAAATGGATGGGATGAAGAACCCAGGCCATTCAAAAAAGGGCATTTGAGAAGAACTGTATTTCTAAAGGTTTTCATCAGCAGAGGGCTCTAGAACTACATTCCCTTAAGTATCGTGTTCCCTCCCATGATTAATCTGTCCCAGTTTTTTTTAGTCAATTAACATGCTGTTCTTATGGTACAAATGTTCTCTAAAAAAATTCTCACAGCTGAGCTGTCAAACACTAAAATTCAGTACATTGGAATGTCAGGTTTTTAACAAAGTCCTAGGGTTTGTAAAGTATAATCAGAACTTTAATGCCCAATTATGCAGTCTTAGCAATGACTTTCTGAAGAGAATTTTATCACTTTCATTGTAAACTGGGATCATCAACCAGAACTGTACCAAATTGTTCCACTCAAGAAATACAAGGGCTTGATTCTTAATGGAGGGGTTCATCAGATCATCAGAAATGGCAGGTGTGGATATAACAGCTCTGGAAGATTCAAGCACTTTGAATGCAACAATGATTTTCTTTAGGGTTTTTTTTAGTATTTCCCTTGCTTATGCATGCTTTTGTCTGGTGGTCATAATTAAATTGCTAACTGTTCACTCTTACAAAACATAAGGTCTTTCCTTGTCTCAGCTCATTTAGTTTAGCAGACATTCTTCAAGGGCTAAGATACCTCCCCTGAGCAAGCACAATGAATGCTCAATGTCCAATGTAATTTATCACAGCCTGAAACAAGATTAAAAAAATGTGGACAAAGAACTAAGCAATATTTTAGCATCCACCCACCTGCTAAATTAAGTCTTAGCTGTATATAAACAGCGATAGCCTTTTGGCAGCAACTTATAAATAGATACAACTCCCATTGTACAACCTGCTCTGGTGACAAGAAGTCTAAAACGGAGTGCAAGCTTGGCCTACAGGCATGCAGTTGTAAGCTAGAGAGAACTGAAATACGGAATTTCCTGTCCTTGACTGAGTTAGCAAAACAATGGTATTTTAATGGACATGCTTTCTATACCAGGCATCAAGTTTTATAATCATACGGACAATCACAAGCCAAAGCAAAAATTCCACTGAAGTAGGTACTAAGCTAATGCCAAATAAAACTGAAAAGATGCACCCAGATCTGACTGAATTACAGCTATGCCATAATAGTCATTCTAATATTTCTAAAGGTGTTAAAATATACTCCTTATCCCATTTTAAAATGTTCAGGTTTATTCTTACAGGAACTGTCAATAATATAATTTCAACTGCTTCAGAATACAACACTCAGGCAGATGCATTTTATAAAGATTTAACTAGTTTTTCTGAGCTGCATCAATGTAATATTTGATATATCTTTTTCCATAATCAAACTGAATAATCCCTACTTTGTCATTCTTACAGTGTAAGCAAAAGAACCAAGGATTTTCCTGAAGGTTTTATAAATTTATCTAGATAGTTTACGATTTCATCAGTTTATTTCAAATTAAATTATTCCAGCAACATTTCTACTGATAATTATGAAAAATCATGTATTGATAAATATCTCCACATGAGCAGCATAGCAGAACACGGTCTGCAATGCCTACTCAAGTGTTCTTCTGCATTTGACATTTTTCTCTTGCTATTGCCTGACTCATCAAAACACTGTAATGCTGATTTATATTGAAATATTTATAACATATTTGTAATTCAACAGTTGAAAGATGCTTTGTCAGTTTTCAGTCTCTGTCTATACGGCTTCTCGTTGTGAGACCCAGAGAAGGCAATGGAAAGGGCTGCTGTAGGGATGTGGATGTCCACATCAAAAAATACAACAAAACCAAAACCCCATACACTTGATCTATGCATGTGGAAGTCCTTCGTTCTGGGTGATTACCAAACAACACTGCACATACAGAAAACAAATTAGAAATCATGCATTTACTAATTTACTATAGGTAGTTGGCTCTTCTAACTTGGAGATGATTCTGCTAACATCTAATTATACACATTTTTTCTTTGAGTTCTGTAACAGCAAAATAAAAATTCAATCCCTCCATAGCCTAAAAAAGGCAAAAACCATCTTATCAGGACTTAATTTAAAAGAAACAAAACAATTTTGATAACAACCTAGGTATTTAATTCCATCTAATGACTGGTAAGCAAGGATATCTTCAAACCACCATCAGAAGACATGAGGGAATGAGACAGCACCAACAAAAGTTGTTACTGCTTATGGCTTGAGTGGCACATAAAGAGCAGCATTTAACTGTAACTGCTGCAAGGACTTTCAATATACAGTATTTCCAACTCTCAGCTATATTGGTTTTACAGTTTTACACAGTGTTGTCATGCAGGAGAGGGACTTGCAGAAAACTCTTCTGCAGAAGACATTGCAAAAGCCAGGAAAATGTTCTGGATTATTTTTCAGGCTTAAGCTTCAGAGCCAGTTTCTCAGTCTCAGCCTTTTGGTGAGGTTCACTGATTTGAAGGCACATAACTGCAGACTGAAATTAAAAAAAAAGAAAAAAAAAAAGAAAAAAAAAGAGAATACCACTGTGCTCATACTCTCAGCTGCCTGTTGAAAAAAATTACCTTGATCTAAAAAAGAGGACAGGCAAGATGATGGCTGCAAGAACCTGACCAGGACACTGTCCATTATTTTAATGGAGGGGAAAATAAAGAGAATTTGGAGTGGGACATGAAAGAATCTGGAAATGCATGAAAAATCACCAGTAGTCAAGATGATTACAGAGAAAACATGTAGGAAGAGATAGAGGTAGTACAGAACTGGAACAAAAGCTGAACAAAAGCTTAGGGGAAAGCATTTAGTCAATACCCAAGAAAGAGTAAATTGTAAATCCTGCAAAGGAATGCAATGATAGCTTCACTGATGAACCACTGTCCTTCGATTTCGTAGCAACTGCCTCAGACCTTTTTATCTCCATAAAGAGGCGATTATAGCTTTGTTGGGTCAAGTGACATATGGATCAGGACTGCCCAGAGTACAGTACTCTAAGTGCCAATGAACCGCATTAGAAACTGAACATGAACGTCTGAATTTCAGCTTGAATGAGGAAAAAACATTTGGAACAGCTTGGAATGAATCCCATTTCTCCCTCCCACCAAGGAAAACAGATGGTATCAGAAAGATGAACAACATCCTAACAGTCTATGCTACTGTTCTTAAAGAATAAAAACAGAGAGGCAGAGGAGTATAGGATGGGAAGGAACTTCTCTGGTGAATTATGATGCCCTACTATGGCTTATAACCACATCATTTAACCTCTCACCTAAACTCTTCTAACTCCATCTCCAGTCAAATGTTTTCTTGCTCCTGGCTAGTCCTGCTGGAATGTTACTGTAGAAATTCACTTTTTCTGAGTTTCATACTACTATTAATATCTGGCCTAAATTCATTCAGAGGCTATTTATACTTACTTACTCCTTTGCCAACATGCTCATTTATAGGTATGAACTTGATAGACTAGACTCAAGTCTAAGAGAATAAGGAAATTCAGAAGAAGCAATAGAAACTGTTACAAAGTCACCAAAACCAGATTCATCCTCATAGAATCTTATTTGACCTTATCTGGCAATGTAAGGTATAAACAAAACAAATGTTCTAAAATACTGTTATTTAAACTAAGTTCTTTGTTTCTTTTACCTTATTACAAGGGAAATACAGCAATAAAAAATGATGCATGAAACGGCTTCTCTATCAGCAAAAAGTTGGCATATATTCTTGGGCTCCCCCAAGCTAGAAAGAGAGTGGGGCCAGGGGTGTGGGGCAGGACATAAAGGAGGAACTGAGAGAGCCGTGTTTGCTTAGCCCCAAGAAGAGAAGGCACAGAGTGATTTAACTGCTCTCTTCAGCTACACACTGGGGGACTGCAGAGAGGACAGACCTAGACTCTTCTCGGAGGCGCACAGGAAAAGGCCAAGGTAACAGGCACAAGTAGCAGCACAGGAAATTCTGACTAAATATAAGGGAAAAAGTCTCCACAAGGAACGTGGTCAAGTACTAGAACAGTGGGGCCAGAGAGTCTGAGGAATCTTCACCCCAGAGACAGTCAAGAGGATGAGCAGCCTAATCTAGCACCACAGCTAGCCTTGTTCTGAGCAACAATCCTTGTTGGATCACAGGTGCTCTACTTCTCAAATTCAGTAACTCTAAGGTTCTACGGTTTGGTTTATTCATAGGTTTTCTTTTAGAAGTTGAGTTCATACACTGAAAATATCTAAGACTGGGAAAAAGAATTTAGATGAAGGTCATGTTAAGCTCTCCTTTTCATCAGGTGTCCACTTTCATTACATAATGCAGCAGCATGGGAAAAATTTTCTTGGAGTAAAAACATATTTCACTTCTTCCAAAAGATGTAAAAAATATCTGCATTATTATGCTCCTCAGAAATGGAACAGAAAGACAGTAGCAACCATGGTTATGGTGTCTTGTAGAATGGAATATGTCTTGTAGAATATGGTGTCTTGTAGAATATGAAATACACAGAAACGATACTTTAACAGGCTTGTTGCCTGTTCATTGTCAGAAACCTGACAACCTCTACCTTTAGAATTTTGAATATTTGGTTGGTTTAAACCATATTTCTAGAGAGTGATTTGCAACACATTATGTAGTTACTCACATTACTCTCCAAATTAAAGCTTTGAAACAAACAAAGAAAAAAACAAAAACAAATGAAAAAGTGTATGTATATTTTACATTTACTTCCTTCCCAGTTATGAAATTTAGTCCTATTAGTTATGAAATTACTCCTATTCTGTGGTTCAGATGCTCACAAGTTTCATCCTGCTCACCTGCCAGTTAAGTTTTTAAGACAACAGATTGAGATTCAAACTGTTGGTTATTGACAGCTGCCAAAATCAGGCTGGAACTGCTTTTACTTTAAAACACTTCATTTTTAGAAATTTTCTGAAAATAGGAAATATGTTTAGTAAGTATGCTGATATTCCACAGTTCAAAAAACCAATTCCAGGTAAGTCCTTTAAGTTACCTTAAATTGGCACTGGTATTAAGGAAAGAGCAAGTACAAGTATGTTAATTCTAATATTCTAAACTTTGTTGCCAAATTCCACAAAACAGACATTTCTGCTTATGCACCTGACCTTATTTCTTTATTTATCATTACAAAATTAAAAAATGAAGCATGTTTTTTCCACAGAATCACTAAGGTTGGAAAAGACCTGTAAGATCATCAAGTCCAACCTAAAATTCCCCCTAATTTGTTAGCCGCAGATAGAGCTATCTAAAAAACTAACAAAAAAACCCAGGTAAAACTAACAAAAAATAACAGGTAAAACTAACAAAAAGTAACAGGAGAAAGTTTGCGGCTGTGCTGTTAGTTTCTGATAAAAACGGAGACAAGCTACTTGCTTCCCTAACTTTATATCCTGATGTTTAAGACAAGTATTCTGTCAAAGCGTGCATAACTTATGACTGCCCTGGGCTTCTGGGTGACACGCCGAGGTCCCAGGCAAACTCTGCCGTCCCATTCTAAAGGCTCTGCAACCTAATTTCATGGCACAGGCAGACACACAGGCAAAACACGAACGAAGTACCGGTAGAAACCCCAGTAACATACTGGTGCGTTCCTTTCCTTTAGCAGAAATGTACAGCACATTACAGCTCTGACCACTTCCTGGCTTTAAACAAACTGCTTAGAAGGTTTAAAAAGAACTGCCTTAATTATTTAAACCAGACAAGTCAAATGTAATTGGCTATTTACTGTGAATACAATAGATTGGAAGGGATTTGGGGAAAAATTACATGAAAAAAGTTTTACAAACAGTGTGCAGAAATTATTCTGTATAAAGGGCTAGTCTGTAAGAATGGATAAAAATACTTAAGTGAAAAGTGGGGAACAGACCCTGTAAAATGAAATCTCACGTGAGTTCTTTACCCACAGTATTTTAAGCACTGTTTCTCCCCGTTCATTCGCCAGGTCGAAGGAAACGTGCTGGTGAGCCAGCGGAACCTGACAGCACTCCTTTGGTGCTACGCTGGCACTACAGAGCTGATGGAAGCTCCTTGGTGTAGGTACTAGAGCAACACAGTGGTGAATCAGGGCTATTAAATTTTTATTGAGGGTTTACTGTTTATTTCTAGTTCAGACTAGTTGCAAGCTGAGTCAAGAATATATACACATAAACATGCACCAATAAAGAGAGAAGCCTGTTAAGGCTGAAAATTTCTGGAGAGATGAGGCTAGAAGTTGCTGAACTAATACTGAGATTTGTGAGCATCAATTTGTAACAGCCAGAATTATAAGAAAAGGATTTCATTTTGTCACTTTCTATGATAGAAAAAAGATATGATTTAGCTGCCAAAGAACCTGTCTTCTGGATTTAGAAGATTATTATAATAGATGTCAGTCTGACAGAGAAAGAAGTTCCTACTGGTTTAGAACAAGCTTTTTCTTGACATTTTCTTGAGTTACTTTTTTTCTTTTACGGAATTTTTCTTAAAAGGAACCATCAGTTTACAGACACCTATCTGAAATTTGAAAGCTTGTTGAAAGATCTGCAGTATGGCGCAACTAATGTACTATGGCTCCCTTACATTTTCATAAAGAAAAGGGTACCAAATATTTTTCCTGGTTCATGTACATGGACAGCAGCCAAATTTTAAGCCATAGTTTTATCATCTTTTAAGCTGTTGCATTTGTACGCAAGTAGCCCATTCAGATGCAGAGAGCATGTTTTATACATGAAGCTGATATACCTATTCAAGAGTCTGGCCCGGCCTTTACTTCTGGAAAAAAAATGCCAGCCTGGCATTGTATGTTACTTCATAAGATTGTGATACTAAACAGAGGTAAGGGAGGGGGTAAACAGGAGATGTTCACTTCTTCCTCTCCTCCACTTTTGAAACACTCCATCAGTCAATAAAAAAATTAAATTGGCCAAATTCCTCCACCTAAGTGTACAGTATTTGCCCTTTCCAAACAGAAATGTCAGACTCTGCCATGACTAAAGATGACTCACAACCACAACCTCAGTTCTTAACGCTGAGATGAAATCAAGGTTGGAATTTTGCATGTAAACATTTACTTTCAAAAGTACATAAACTATACTTTTAAAAGTACATTTAAAATTAATATATAACCATAAACATTAATGCAAGCATTCTAAATAAATTTTTCCCCTTCATATTTAGTCATGTTTAATTTGTTCGCTATCCTTATTTGTATAATTAGTAGTTCACAACTTTTGCATGTGTCACAGGTGGTGATTCTTCCCCTCAGCACTGGTGAGGCCACATCTGGAGTGCTGTGCCCAGGTCCAAGCTCCCCAGTACAAGACATGGGCTTACTGGAGTGAGCCCAGTGAAGGGCCAAGCAAGATGGTTAAAGAACTGGAGCATCTGACATGCTACACATGAAATGCCATCTGAACTTCAGAAAACACTTTTTAGTGTGACTGTAATTGAACACTGGCACAGGTTGCCCCGGGAGGTTGTGAAGTCTCCATCTGTGGAGACACTCAAACCTGACCGGACACAGTCCTGGCCAACCCACTCTAGGGACTCTGCCTCAGCAGGGTGTTGGACTAGATGATCTCCAGAGGTCCCTGCCAACCTCAACCATTCTGTGATTCTACAATTCTATGAACTTTTCTAGTTAAAATGTGTTTTATGTAAAGAGATGCAGAAGCTCTCTCATCTTTAAAGAAACAGAAGTGAAAAGTTACGCAAAACCTAAGTCTTTCTTTCACGAGTAAAAGAAAAGAACATAAGACAAAGCTACCTGTCACGGCAGGCTCCATTTCTCATTAAAAGCAACTGATCATTTACTATCAAGGAAAAAAGGGAAAGAAAAACTTCCCGTAATCCAATCTGAAATTAAAATCCCAGTAATGGTGTTTTAAACATTTTGCATTTTACAGAAAATAGTGATGTGCATGTATCTGTGTTCCCAAATACAGACAAATGTGATAAATATAATACTGTGCACAAAAATCCCAGACCAAACATTAATTAGTATCTCAGATGCCATTAAGTTTCCTGATAGTCAACACACAGAATATTAGAATATTAGCTTTATCCTTGTTCAAAACTTCTTGTCTGAATGCTTTGAAGACATTGTTTGAGGTCACTGAAACTCAGTACTTCTGTTTCAAAATAAAATTTCAAAGTTTAAAGACCAATGTCAGAATCAAGCCTTTGTTTAAAAATGCATTCAGTACATTTTATACCATTTCACGTTGTTTCAACTGTAACGGTGCACAGTATAGCATTTCTTATCATTTCAAGTCATGTAGAAAAATGAAATACTCAGTGAACCAATTAGAGGAGCAGCTGTTTTTAACACCCATGTGTTAGACTGTGATAACATTTCTGGACTACTGAAAATAGCTGCTCCTCCAATTTCCTCACAAGGTGTCTAATATTTTCTGATTCAAACTGTCAAAATGTTTCATCATAATACAAACAGAAGAAACTTTGAGCACGAAAACAAGGAAAAATGTATCAATTTGTACTGGTTTAAAAAGAAAATAAAATGAAACAAAGATAATATTTTGACTTCTATATCTATGACATCCATATGCCATGTCAAATAGTCTCAGATGACATCAGATGTTATTATGAACTTTTAGTGACAAGTAATTAACTAATCAAAACAAAAATCAATGTATTTCACAGAAAAAAAAATTAAATTCTGACATTTTCCAAATAACTTAGGAAAATACCAAGCTGTCCAACTTCCAATTTTGACAACTTCAGGAATTTCCTCAAAAGTGTGTATGCAATTCTCTCTTTGAAACAGACTGAGAGATCCTGGTCAGGAAGGGATCCAAGTACTACTAACTGTGAGACAGTAAAAGTGGGTTTGATTACTTCCCTTTCATATGGTGGAATGCTCTTACTAATGCTTTAGGAGATGGATTTTGTGCATGCTGATCTAAAGGCACAGAACTGAAATCACTTAACACTTTCCAGAAAGATGTACTAGCATTTTTAAGTAGCCCTGATTGACAGCTTTCATAATCTTAAGTATCTACACGTCAACTTCTGCGATGACAAATCTTTCTTGTCCTAGCAAGATTGTCTTGCATCTCTACAATAGCAAGAATAAAGGAGTTGGAACCTAAACCAGGATCTACCTTACAAGGTGGTGCCATGAAATTAAGCACAACATATCAGAAGACAAGGTCTTCTGCTTTTACTGTGTTTCATCATGCGGATGAACCAGCAAACGTATGGTTTAGCATCACTGGCACATTACCTATGGACTTTCCAACAGTGACCACTCAGTCTGCTAGCAATGGTAAAACACATCACTGAAATCCAATCCAAAATGCTTGAGCTTTGGGAAACTCAACAAACACCAAGTTTGCAGCTTTTCAGCATTGCTCTACATCAAACTTACGATATAGTTCCATGATTTTACCTCTACATGTGTTGTACAAGACACAGACAATGCTCCTTGGAGAGAAAATGACTTTTGTAGGGAACACCTCAAAATGACTTACTCAATTAATGCCACAATTTAAAAGGCATTATCAGTAGTATGGAGACAAATAACCTACATGAACCTACATCAAAAATAGAATTGAAATTTGTGACTAATCTCCTAACACTTAAATAATATAGAACAGTATTTTTTTAAAGGAACATCCCTCTGGTCTTTTGTACATCTAGTGCTGTGAAAACTAGACAAGATGAACCAAGAGGGCTGGCTCAAAAAAAGCCATGAGCTCTTCAATACCTTTAGACTACTTTTCAAATCAACTCACATAGAAGCCCTTAGATTTAAATTACCATTGGCCCTTCATGCCAGAATATTATCTTATTCCTTAGCGGTTTCACGCCTCCTCGTTATAAGTTTCTTTACTACATATTTTTAACCTAGAAAGTAAAACTGTCATTCCTGCATTCATAGCCAAATCCAAAGGAGTAGAAAAGCTGAGAGAATCAGAATCGCTGAATGGTTGAGGTTGGTAGGGACCTCTCAAGATGATCTGGTCCAACCCCCTGCAGGGCATCAAGCAGGGACAGCTGGAGGAGGTTACCCAGGACTGTGTCCAGTCAGGTTTGGATATCGCCACAGGTGAGACTTCACAACCCCCCTGGGCAACCTGTTCCAGTGGTCAGCTACTCTCACAGTAAAAAACTGTTTTCTTATGTTCAGGTGGAATTTCATGTGTTTCAGTTTGTGCTCGTTGCCTCTGGTGCCATCTCTGGGCACCACTGAGAAGGATCTGTGTCCAACTTCTCCATTCCCTCCCCTCAGGTATTTATACATTTATTTATATCCCCTCTGAGCCTTCTTTTTTCCAGGCTGAACAGCCCCATCTCTCTCAGCCTCTCCTCATGTGAAAGATGCTCCAGGCTCTTAATCATCCTAGTGGCCCTTCACCAGACTCGCTCCAGTAAGTTTCTACACACAGTCAGTGTCTATGCAATAAAAATGACCAGGCTCTTAGCTGGCCTAAATCGGCATCGCTATATTGATTTCAGTGGGAACTTAGATTTCTTTAGATAGCAGATGGCTCCATTTAACAATAGTAAAGGCAACCAGTCTGATGGTGTAGCAGTAAACATAAAAACATTCACAGTGAAGGTAAGTATTACATATCCAGTGGAAAAAGTTTATCCTAATAAAATAGCATTACCTATGCTAATTAAATAGCTGAGTAAGAGGTAGATCTCTTGATCTTCAGTTCAAATTTGTCATAATTATAATAAAAGAGTTCCTGATAATTATAATAAAAGGAAGATTTTGTAGTAGAGAGAATCCCCTTCAGGAATAGGTGTTTTGTAGCTGTTTGGAGTCCGTCATGCAATTTTTCTCCTTTTTGTTCTCCAAATTATAAATGAGTTAAACTCAAGCCATCAAATAAAATATATTCTGTACTGTTAAAAGTAATCACAGATATTTAGTTAACTATCAAATATATTGTTGCAATTTGATTTTGTTTTCAATTATAGTATATGCTTCTAATGAACTATATACATCAGAGAATAAGTTTGTACCAAAGCTCTTACAAGCCAGATCAACTTGAGAGATGTACTGATATCGTGATATCATTTTGATAAAGTACATACAGGTATAGTATTTTATCAGGTCATGAATTAGAGTGTAGTATTTGTTTTGAAGAGCTTTGAACGTTTTTGCATTAATCACTTTGCCTTGTGAAAAATGATGCAAAGGAAGTGCAAGAGCTAACGCAGAGGAGTGCAAGGGGTTCTTTACATCCGCTCGGCCTAACTACAAAAGCTCACAGCCTGATTCGGCACTGCACTGCTCAAGTAGCAGGGTCATGGGGACCCCAAGGTGGAACAATGCATTGGCCTGTCAAGCACCAGACCCAGGACAATGGAAGACATGCTTACTGTCTTGATGCCACCCTCAAAGCCCAGCCCCATCCCGAGAGCAAAAGCCTGTGTCAGCGCAAAGCATGGCCAGATTCCTCTCCCACTTTGAGAAGTGCAACAGCAGGAAGCAGGAGGCTACTCACTCACTCACTTTTCTGAATTCACTAGAGCTGGCAGAGAAAACAAAAAACACTTATGAAAAAATTCCTGTCACATTTTAAGTGAGCTTCGTGTTACGGATAAAATCCTACTTCTGCTGAATTCACTTAGAGTTTTGCCACTGAATTCCTCCTAACATGGAGGCAGGACTCGGGGAAAACCTGATTAATGCAACAAACATTCTCTCAGAGATGGAGACTTTTATATTCCAACCTACTTACTGCAAAAATCTGCTTCCTCAGCATGATCCAAGAAAAAAATCCAACCATGGCACTCTAAGAACTTTTTAACTCTTAAAATATTACAGCATTCTGCAAGGATTTGACAGCCTTAGTTAAATCTCTTGGTCATAACACAGGTTTCCTCCCCTCTGTAAAAAGCAAAAATTCCTTAACTGAAGGTGACGTATTGGTTTCCACTATTGGCGAATCTACTCTGCTGCTTTAATATATACATTTGTACATCTATGCTAAAAAGATTACTTTATTAGAAAAATAGTGTATTATCATCAGGAAACAGTTTTTGCATCTTGAAGAAAAGTTTGCAGAAAAACAATTATGTGTTCCCAACGAGCAAAATGCTGCTGTAAACCAGAGATTCCAGACCTGCACTTCGCAGTGGTATTTTCATTCATTCACTGCCCACATGCCAAAGCACAGGCAGAAGTTCAGAGTGTTCCAAGTGCTACTCCCACTGTACTCGCCTTGACATATTTTGACATGTTACTGGTTCTTTTCCCTCACCAAGTTTTTACACAAGTATTAAGTCAAACTGCGTTTGCTCAAATCACTTCCTTTGTCAAGCAATTTAGATATACTAACCAAACTCATTTGGGCTGAATTTCACAAATAATAAAGCTTGGGAAAATAGAAAATCTTTCAAAACAAAGTTAAAAAAAATGAAATCAAAGAAAGCCTCCAGTTTCTACTGATGTAACCATACCAGGAAATAGATTATATTCTTAAAGAAAAAAGTTTCTTACTAGAAAGAAGCAACAGAGACTCTTGAAAGGTTGTTCCAATACTGCTACATTCTGCTTACTGTTCATTTTGTACTTTCCTAATTCACTTCCATTTAAATGCCTGCTTTGCAAATAATCTCCTTTACTTCACTTCAAAAATCCATAACAATAAAAATACAGTAAACCCTTTTGACAGATTTCGATTGCTGATCATTGTTTGCTTGCATTTTAATTAACTGCAATATAACCTTTTCAAGTAGATTTAAAGCCTATTAAACAAGACAGAAATTCACATTTCAAAGCTGATCCGGTACACTTACGACCTTAAAGACACTGGTATTTCTCTCTCACCAACAGAGCCTGCCTCTGATAGCTGAGCTATTAGATGATAATCAGCGGGTAGCCGGAGCCTACTCGCACCTGTACTTGGTGTAAATCTGTAATAGTGCCATCTATTTCAGTAGATTTCATCTGACATAACTAAGAGCAATATCTGTTTTAAAAGGAATGGGGAAGTCCTAAAAGTACCTGAAATTTGGCACTCTCCAGACTACACACACTCCGAACACTACTAAGTGCTATACTGTCGGTTAATTCAGTTAAATGATTCTTTAATGTTTTCCTCCTTTTTGTTAGGACATTAGAATGAAAATCTAGTGAGGACTGCTGAGCACCCCTTCAGGATCACAAATGTATGCATGTACACCAACTAAACAGCTCTGATTACAACAATATAAATATTTATTGAGGAAAAAATGGAGTTATCTACTTGCTAGTTATTCCTGTAGACTTAGATTTCTAGGTAGTGACCATTTTGATTCACCATTTTGATTCACAACAGTTTTTCATGCAGTAGGTTCCTTAAAAAAAAAAAAAGAATAAATTTTAATTAACTGTGATTAAAGGGGACCCAATTTAAAGCAAGTAGGTCAGCACCTGCTTTGAAAAGACTGCTTTGAATGTCTGAATGAAGTCGTTACAGCAATGCTTGTGCCGAGAGCTGTGTACCTTTTAATTTACACTTTCTACCCTTAACATAGGCCCAGCCTAAGCAGTTAACTTCAAAATGCACGAAGCAAAACGGAAATAACTTAAAAATGAAAAAAAGGGCTAAGTTGTGTCTCAAAAATGGGAGCTTTCTCCTGTCAATCAGCTAACACAATTGTACCCTTTTTATGAAAGGTTGATAATCTCATAAGATCAAATTTATCTTTATAGTAGGCCAGTTCTGGTATCTTGACACTTACCGTGGTCACTATGGGGAGAAGTTATTATAACAGACAATTGAGACTGAAAGATAAAATTTATTGATTTCCTTTTAGTGGTGCAATAGAAATATAAAAATAAAAAAACTGCCATAAACAAATATACCAATAACACAATTTAGGATGAAACTAAATGCCTGAGAAAGGGGGAAAAAGGAGTCATTCTGCATCTTACGAAAAGTTCTCCAGTAATTAATTTTCAGAAACTCTATATATACACTTCGTCACAATTTAATATTAGAACCAGTAGAATGTCAAAGAAGTGCCAAACATCAATCTACATCCCCTTCACTCAAGCTTGAAAGCAGATCACGAAGCTCAAGGGAAAAAAAGAAAAACTCCCTTGCATCAGGTCCATCTTGAGCTCAACACAGAGCACGATTTCTGGTATTTTGATCCAACTACTATCAAATACGCCACGGTATCACTGGAGCATACCTCAGCCCAGACTGAAAGCACTGCCTCTGGGCAGAGTGTTGACCAGCCTTTGAAAGCAGGGGAGACACATCCCTGTGCAGCAACCCACCAACAAAAGAGTAAGATTTCCTAAGCCAGTTGGAAAGTCTCTTTAATGCCACACCACGCTGCTTCACATCACTGTGAGGGTGACAGGCGTGAGAGCTCCCTACCGCACCCCGGCACCCGCAGCGTTCACAGATATCCTGAGGCGTTCACAATGAACGTGGCCTTCCCCAGGCCTCAGCAGCAGGCTGCGTCCGACACCACCTCGTCGTGCATTCCTCTCTCTTAGATACCTGTTCTCATCTACTCTACATCGCAGCGGACAGACAGCACAGAGTATTTCTCAAATTTTAGACATTAAAGAAAGAGGGGAGAAATATGCAGTGCTCCTGAGTTGAAAAAATAATGGGCAAGGATTAAAAAGTCACTGGACGAGCTTAAGCATGAACAGAAAGCCAGAAGTTGGACTTAAGAGAAACAAGTTGAACCCCCTAAAAAACGTCCAACTGAGCATTTTTTCCATTGAGAATAATATTTTGCCAAAAATGAAACTCGCCATACAAACATTTTGCTACAAGAGCTTTGTTTTCCAAATAGGAGGTGTGAAAATATTTTTATAAACTCAAGATGATCCATTTTAACCTTTCTAGAACAGAATACCAAAATAACTCTTCACGTAAATGCTCTATATCCTCTACCAGACTCTAAATTAAGCATCTGGATTATACAGCCATGAAATGTGTTGATTGACCGCTTCTTGGTGATTTTGTAAGAAATTCTGCAGTCTTTGTTCCAACCCAAAAGAAAAAAAAAGAAAACCCCAAATTTCCTCTGGAGCTGACAACCCACAGTTTGACCAGCTGTAGTTTCCAGGCAACCAACTCTCTCCTCAAAGCAGGATGCTTAAAGCAGGCTGTGGCTTGAAAGCAACTTCCCCAGAGAAATGCAGCATACTTAGCTGTACCCATGATGAGTACCCACACTCTTTTGGAGGAAAAAGAGGCATATGGGAACAAGAAGGTGTCTTGAGCAGCCACAAACACAGTCTGGACAACTCTGACACTGAAAATACAGATGGAATTGAGAGAAAAATATAGAAATCTCCTCAGACTAAGCTACTCACTACATAGTGAGGCCTGTTCGTTTATTGTCTTGCATGATTCAGTCTTATCACTCGGCAGCTGCATGACATACAGCTAGCCAGTACCCGTCACCCACTTCCACAGTTAGACATGATCCAGGACAAGAAGATATCTCAGAGGGGAAAAAAAAGCATATGTCAGAAATGTTTTTATTCAGTGTTTTTAGAATAAAGACAGTAAGAAGGGTAACAATATTTAAAAGCCTTGTATTAAGGCTGTCTACATTCTACTACAGAACATTGTTGCTTTGTACAGAACCCCCAGGGGAAACGTGCTTTCATAAAGGCTTTTAAACAATATTTATAGGTCCAGTAACAACAATATTTGAAAGCCTTTGAAAGGCAGCCTTATAGCTCTTGGCTAGTCTCCTTCGTTATTTGCCCATTGTGCATGGCAAAATGGCAGCATGTGATTGTACTTCTATAAGGTCCCCCACAAAAACTATTTCAAAAGAAGCTGGAAAATCAAGCACTTCAAAGTTAAGAAATGCCCCAAATAGGTTGTCCTTACAACCTTAATTTTACCCATTTTTATGACTACAGAGTGACCCAGCCTTTAACTGTACAGTATTATCAATTTGGTCTGGGCTCTCTATGAGGCAGTACTCTGGAAATCAAGGTGAACGTGCAATAAAGTCTACCAAGTATACAAAAGAGCTGTACATTACTCAGTTACAAATTCTTTTTCATGAACATGGGCAGAGGAACAATGTCATCCCAGAATTACTCACTGCCGAATTTCCACATTCTGCACCAGACACCTGAAGCGCCAGAATGCTCAAAACTACTCTAACAATGTTTAAGAACCATAAGGAAGCGATTTTTCATTGGTCCTCAGAAGCTGCCCTGATAGTTAGTAAAACTTGAAACCTTAAAGAAAAAAAAAACAAATCAAGAACAAAAAAATTTCAGCCAGAAACAAGCCTAGAAAAAATCAATCAAATGCTTCATCCAGCCAACTTTTAAGCAACTAACAGTGTGTGGATATCCTGGAAATTATTCAGCCTGCTTAATTATGCATATTGATAGTGTTCTGTCTATAAACCAGAGAGGAACAGATGTAGCATTAGAAATTCAGCCTCAGCCGAGTAAACACCAGTTTCAATATAACAGTAAAGTAGCTCTCTTTTGCATTTAACTTTTCATTAAATTTTAATGAGGAAAAGGATAAAACAAGAAACAAGAAAACAGTATAATAGATTTGTCCACTAAAGGTGGTTTAGTGGGATAAATGATTGAGAACCTGTTTCTGCAAGTAGCAACTATATTTAAACATAAAAGCCTGATCTGTAGACATTCTCAGCTATAAATATGTCTGAACATGGTCTAAGACATATCAATACTGCCTTCCAAACATACAGTTTTTATCCCTCTTACCCAGTTCAGCCTGCACCTAGCTAACACATGAGTACTTCACTGATTTCCACTTAAAAACCTTGGCTAGAGCTGAACTTATCAAGGCCACTCTTACTTAGGTAGAATCCATCCACCGGGTATCATAAATGCGTATTTGGAGAGAATAATTCCAATGGCATCATAGGTAAATCTTTTCTCTTATTACAGAATCACAGAATCACTAAGGTTGGAAAAGACCTGTAAGATCATCAAGTCCAACCTAAAAAAAAAAAAAAAAACCAACCAAAAAACAAAACACAAAAAACACACCACACAACAAACCACAACACACCAAAAAAACCAACCCACCCAACACCACACAGCACCATGCCCATCAAGCTACATCCCACAATGCCACATCCACACGCAGAACATACGACACCTGGAGGCCTGTACTACCTGAAAACACAGTACATTGCGATCGGTTTCTTACAAATAGCATGTATTTGGTTAGAAAAGCTCTTCCAAAAGTCCAAATTCTTCAGCTACTTAAGCACATTTTTTCCTCCAGAATAAATTGTTTGCTCTATAGTGTCTAACCTTGATTTACAGCCTTTAAAATAAGAAGAGAGCCAGACTATGAGCATGACAGCAATTTTCCTATGATGCTGTGCCCTTCCCAAACAGGATGTAGGAGTAGCTCTGTTTGCTCTTTACTGGTTAGAATGTAAAGATTTCCAATGCACTTACAAAATGTTTTATACTGCAAAAACTTCTTTATGGATTAAGTGAGAGATATAGGTGGGTATCACTTGAGAGCATCATAAATTGCTTCAGATTTGTAAATGTGGCAGGGTCTCATTCTTTCATAACCAAGCAGTTATTATATCATTGGATTACTAGTAATTGTGAAATTCTTTTTTTCTCCTCACTTCTTGATACAGCTTACTCACAGCTTGTAAATCATTACTCCCCCCTCACCCCCCAGAACCGTAGTGCAGTAAGAAAAAAAGGGAAGACTGTTGCACTAAGCACTCCGTGCCGTGGATTTGAGACTCCCAGAGGCAGCCTTTCATGGCCAGATCTCACGACTTGAACAAGCTGACTAGAAAAGCTTCACCTAAAACCGTCTTTCAGTACACACCTGTACGTAACTGGCAAGCAGCATAGAGGAAAAGTATATTCCTGACTAACTTCCAGTAGCTAAGCCCTAATGACCTGCCAGGAACTCACATGTATACAGTGAAGGGCAACTAATACAGTAGCATTATTATCACTAATTATCAATAAAACTGTCAAAACGTTCCTGTACAAACTAGAGAAGAGCCTGGACGTGCATTTATGCCCCAGATACTGGAGTTCACCAGCCTCACGTCATCTTAAATCAGGTGAGGATCTGACTTCCACATATACAGTTTGTAATATTTCTATCCTTCCTTCTTGAATATTTTAGCTATCAGCCGTGTCCCTCTCTTTTTCTCCATCCTGTCTCCTGTCCTAGAAAACCAACTTTATGACAATTGCCTTCTGGAACCAAGGGTTCAAACTTAGCAATGCACTACAACAATTACAAGGTGGAATATGGTTTTAGAAAGTATCAAACCCATTTTGCATTATTTCACCACTCTTTTAGGAAAGAAACTTTGTATCAAAGACAGCTGATCCTATTAGAGGAACAAAGACTTATTTCCTATAAGCATCAATACCATGAATGTTCTATTTTAGGTATTGTGACTTTCCGACAGGAGACAGAAAACTGTATATAATGTAATATAATGGATTTCAAAAAACTGTCTGATACTTTGGCTTTCCTAGTAAATCAAATAAAAACTATTGGAAGGCCATTCTCAAAATGAATATATTGCACTTCATTTCTGATACGAACATTCAAAGAATTGGGGGAAATGTAAAGAACTGCAGCAAAGCATTACAATCTCAGATGACCATGGAAACAATAAATCCAGAATGAAGCACTACCAAACATCATTCTGTATAAAAGAGATGGTATGCGTTTAATATATCATTTAATCTCAAAGATGAAAAATCCGATGCATCTACAAAGCGTACCCAAGAGAGGATTCTACCCTGGGGAAGAGTACTTAGTTTATCTCCTAAAATCAGAAACTGCTATCTTCGATTACCAGAAAGTTTACTTGCAATTTCTACACAATGAGTTGGAAATGAATTACGTCACACACAGAATGGAATTTATCTGAAAGCAATCAATACCACGGCTCAGCAGAACCAATTCCACTTTTTCAGATTAACAGCTTTCCTTGTCACATTAAAAAAAGAGAAATCTTAAAATGGTGATTATTTTCTAAAATTTCAAACGGAAGCTTCTAATTAAAGAAAATACAAACTTAAAAAATGGGCAAGTGAAACCAAGTTTCCTGTCAATGTGCATGCCCCATTCTTCACAGGATTCAGACTTGATAAAATAAGGAATTCCATGATTCTTAGTAGTAGCAAAGTCTGCTCTCCTATGGATATATGCTTTTTGATAAATTTCCTTCTGGTCAGCTGAACCTTCTTCTGCAGTAGGGATATTTACAAAGTCTGCTTGCTTTGGGGCTCCCTCCTATGTGAGTTCACTGTAAAGTTCATGGTTAAGTAATCTAAATACATATATTTCATATGAATCATACCAGCATGAGTTTATTTCAAGCAAACGTAAGCAAGTGCTAAACAACCTTAAAAAGATGACTGGAAGCCAGTTCATCCAGGCAGTCTCATTCACTATTAGCAGGAGCTTTAAGTCCATGAGAAGGAATCCGGGATGGCACCTTCTGCAGCGCGCTCTGTGTGTCTCACTGAAGTAGCAATCATAGAAAAAGTACTTATTTTCCTGTTGTTACACACCTTGCCTATGCCATGCTCTCAGTAGATTTTCTCATCCAATAGAAGTGTTTATAAAAAAACCCCAAAATAGAAACGTAGCAAGCCACGAAATTTTAAACCGTTCTTAACTAAGGCAAGTAATAATAAATCTTGCTGTACCGACTTACATGCAAGGATCAACAAAGTTAAAGTAACCATAAGCATTTGTAATACCAAAGTGGTCCCAAATGTCAGAGCATGACACCAAATTAATTTTCATAGAGTCTGAATTACATAAGCACCTGGCAATATCCATCATTTTCTGAAGTCATAGAAGGCAGTTTTGAAAAAAAAAGAACGCAACACAAATGATATATGCATATTTCTGGGCTATATTTTGTCATCCACTACCCCGTAAATCAGCTTTACAGCTAACTCAGCTGACTCTTGCAGCCTTTCCAACAGGAAAACCCTCCAGAGCACACTTCTCCCTTAGCAGTACATGTTCCCTTTTTTTCAGCTGGCTTCCGATGTTAGCATTGTGGTGACAAAAAGGAATAAAGGTTTCTTTAAATGCAGGAGTCACTGTCTTTAAGGGCAGCTAAGCGTATGACCACCAGCTGGGTGCATGTAGTGACACATTTAAGGACAGGGGAAACTGCCAACAGCACAAAAAAAACGGAGACTATATAACCCAGGGAGGAAATATATTTTAGATTAAAATGAAGCTTCTCTCATCGTCTTAGCTTGCCACAGAATCTCTGCAGGGAATGTGAGGGATAATTGAAAATGGGAACCTCCCCATTCACAGGTTAGTGCGTCTGGCTTTATCCACTGGACATATTTCTGAAATAACTAAGATGAAGTTGCTTTTATTTAGACTGACCTTTTACAAGTATCAGGTGGGTGTAAGTTTTATGTATAATCCTATAAACAAAACAACACTGCCACTTTTTAGGCAAAACTTTCAACATCTTTGAAAGCCCCACATGCCATTGCTTGGAAGCAATGAACGATGACTCAACATAAACCAATGTTATCTATAAATCCAGCTGATTAATATTGCCATGAGCTATCAAGAATCTAAGTTGCTCACATGGTCTAAGTCCTGGAATCACTCCCATTCACCCCAAATCTGTAAGTGTCTTTCACTACAAAGATCAGAAAATAGGGACTTTATATCAGTGGTATTTCCAGCAATTGAAATAATTCAATTATAATTTTGAGAGCTTAAAAACAGCACATCATTTCCACAGAAATGGATTAGCTGGGACATGCCTATCAAATGCTAGACAGATCTTCACGCTAGCGGATAAAACAAGGTCATTTCTGCAGTTCAGTGACTTGCTCTGGCTTGGCTCTTTCTCTTCTGGATACCCGGCAAAACGTGTTTTCAAGGGATTTACCATCCAGTTATTTTTAAAGCAAATGAGTCATTTCCGACTCTATATCAAGCTTGCAAATAGCTCTCTGGAATGAAGCCTCTAAACTTTGCTTCTTTTTCTGTGCAGAAAGGGTGATTAAATTCTTAATTACCCAACTTGCACATAAAAATGTCTTTCAGTAGAAGTAAATGTGGTTTTTATAGATAGAGGTTAAAGCCCAGTTTGAAAATATGTCCCTTGGTGTCTATTCAATAACTACCAAGCTGCTAAAAACTTGGAAAAGTGCACCTACATACTTAAATAATGTCAGAGACTCCCTCTGGACATTCAGTGAGGTGCATCACACCTCTGTATTTGCCAGCAAATACAGAACATCTTTTCACTGCCGTCAGAACACAGCAAGGAGTACCGCACCCTGCAACCAGGCCTCAGCCCCTGATGAAAATCAGGGATCGCTGCTGATGTGAGAGGCGTATTTATGTGCACTGTAAAGACAAGACTGAAAATATCTTTAATTTCACTTAGGAAAACAATTTTAGCGAGTGTAAATGCAATTGTACTCTATAACATTCTCATTATATTGTGGCGTCTCTCCTAAAAGGAATTAAAAGAAAGGATTTTCATGTCAGGTAGTTCATTGGCACAGTATTTACTGTCAAAGGATGCTTGCTGCAATATGCAGAGGATATGTCCATAAGACATTCAACTACATTTTAACCACAAACTTTGGATACGCTAGAAAAAAATATTTGGATGCACTGCTTTGAGAACTAAGAAAGTTGAATATATGGCTAATAATAAAATGTAATGGTCAAAGATGGTCACATCTTTAATAATAAATATTAGTCAGTGTCGTATACTTTCTATTATTTAGCATCTCCTTCAAAGATCTATTTCTCAGTACAGCTAATTTCAAGTGTTCAAAACTACAGAAAGATAACACCAATTTTATCCTGTACATGAGGGCAACATGGAAAAGAAATCGAGATGAGTAATTTTTCTTTAACTCCTTGCACCAGAATTGTATACATGCCAAACTTACAAATGGATTTGAAAAAGCATTCAGATACATGTGAGGGAAAAAAGCCAGCCAAGACCAAGTAATACACAGACATAATGCCTGGCTCAGGAAGTCCTTAAGGGGCTGCATATTATTAGGATTTAGGAATGTATACCAGGGAAGCATGATCTTATGTTATGTTTATAATAAAAGAGACTTAAACACCAGTATACCCACCCCGGTTTTTACCTCTCCCTGCCATTAACAGCCTACTGGCAAACTACCTGCCACTCATCACAGGAAACAGCACTGCCATCAAACCTCTTCAGAAAAATAACAGGACACGAAAGGGTAAGACTGCGAGAACTCACGGTAGGAAATGATTTACTTGTACTGTTTGCACGAGCAGAGACAAATAAAGCTTTCCTGAGAGCTTGTTGTAAAATACTCTGGCTTTTGGAGACCCGGACTTCTCCTCTCCCCGCACGTTCCTTCCCCGGGTTGTTGCCACCCACAGCCTCCCACTTGCTTCCCTGCAGACACGCCCCACAGTGAGCGGCAGCAGCCCCATCCAAGGCATGGCACAGGCATATCTGCCCTTATTTGATGTTCTGCCTGGCTTTTCAGTTGCAATTTTACTACTCGTATTTTCCTAACAGTGAGGTTAGCTACCATCCATTACCTTGTTTATGCGATATGCATGAGTCCTACTGAAATCGATACAATTTTGTTCAGGTACTGAGGTCTGCTCACAAAGAGAGCAAGAAACAACCTACAGGATGAGGTCACCAGAGCACAGTGCTGCAAGTATCCTCTGCGAGGCACTCATAGGAGGAATGGCTGTTACCTAATACTGTCTAATAATAAATATTTGAAGACTTAGGTCCTCAAAGATTACAACTAAAAAAAAAAGAAACAAAAAACCAACCAACCAAAAAAAAAAACCCAAACAAAAACCAAAACCCCCGAACCCACAAAACCCCCAGAGATTAGTGCTACAGCAAGGAGAGAAAAATAAATTTTAAAGGGTTTGTATAAAGTTTGTTTGTTTTTTATAAAAAGTGTATCTAGGAGGTTCCTTCATGACACTGCATAGAGAGGACAAAAGAAGGTAAATCAGTCCTTTATGTGCTCAGTCAGGAATGAGTTTTCTTTTTTAGTGAACAAGGAGTACATACAACTGCCTACTGACAAAAGCAGCTGAGTAGGGGAATACTAAACCCAAGTGAAAGAAGGAGCAAATACTTCCAAGATGTGTAAGACTACAAAAAAAAGACAGAAGGCCTTAGGAAAAAAAGCTGAGGTGCCCATGAAAGATAGAAAAGAAAGTTCAAAATGACAATGGGACAAGTGCCCACCATACATATGAAAATAATACAAGAGTTATTAGGACAGACAAGCACCTGGAGAGGAGGAGATAAGCTACGTCATGGAATAAATTATTTGCTTTGAGCAAGGGAAGGCAACTTTTTCTGTTGCCCCTAGAACAACACATTCTAGAGACTGTAACCAACTCCACAGCTCAGCACCTATCCCAGCGTCTTTGCTCATGGGAGGAAGAAACAAACTTGCTGCAGAAAATACTGCAGCCCAGGTCTGTGTACACACGTAAGCACCTTTACCGCCAAGAATGAGTGAGCAGAGCCAGGACCTTGCTTTCTTCTATTTCGCTTCCTGTCAAGTTGCAGACAGATGAAGACAGCAGCAGCAAAAACTGGCTCTAAAAGGGTTGGGAATCATTCATGTCAAACATCGAAGAAAGAGTGAAAGGGACTCAAGTAAGGGGAAAAGTGAGGTGGAAGATTGCATTTTTCTTCAGTGGTCATGAAGGAAATCCAAAATGGAGGGAAAAAGCTTCCTCCAGAAATTATCAGTTAAGCACAAGTCTAATATGAGAGAAAAGTATTGCAGAAAACTGAGATGGAAGACATTATACCCACTAATGAGTAACTCCACCTTAAAAGGAGAGAGGAGAGATGAAGAGAAAAAAACCTAGCCCACATCTCTAGGAAGGGCTCTTACTCTGGAAAATTAGAGAACTTAGAGAAATATGTATTGAGCAAAATTAATCAGCAGTTTTTCCAGATGATAGCTAATACCCAAGCCATCTGATAATAAAAGCACAAAAAAGCATGAGAAAGGAAAGACTCATGAATGAAAGGAAAATTTGTTATGGCTGCAAATCTGAACAGTGACTAAAGACAAAGCACAGAAGTCAGGCGTTTCATGATTATTGACGAATACACCATTTAAAACCATCTTGCCACCTTCACGATGTCATAATGTTCATCGGTAAATTTTAGAAATGGAGGAAATCACAGAAAATGATGTTGGGATAATTCCTGAAAAGAAGATAACATGAAAATGAAATCTTCTTTTGTGTAAAGGACAATGATGTAAAAAGATGACGACATAAAAACAAAGAAACAACAACTGGTTATTTTAAAGAGTAGATGGTACCTAAACAAAGCCTATATGGTATTGGCAAGTACCCCAAAGAGAACCCGAAAATCTCATGTTCCTATAATCAGATGGCACTCTGCCTGCCTTGGATTTTCAAACTTTCTGCTAAAGAAAATGGGTTTGGCAACTAGCAATGTGGCAACAGTAAAGAATCCCAGAATGGCCTAACTGCTTCCCACAAAAGTCTGCAGGCCAGAACAACACAGTTAGTGCTGCGTTTTGCGAGAATACAGTAAAGCAAAGGATACAACAAAAGTTCTGAATAAACCAAGAAAAACAAGGCACGGACAAAACAAGTTTGAGACACTTGGGACTAAAAAAGAAGATACTGACACAACGGACAACATTAAATTTTCACTTCACCCATTATATTTCACATATTTTCTTCAAACAGTCTTCTAGTTTTGCTCTGAGAAGTTTTGAGCAAATGCGTTGGTAACATCTAGTTTGCAAAAACAATAGTCTAAGCCCTTAACTATGTGAGCTATCAGCTTTTTCCTAAATCAGATTGACTACATCAGGAATTTGTATTTGATGATTTCCAAATTAGGAAAACCTAGACATGATACCTGGAAGAGGTGCTTAGAATGACAGAGTTTTAGAGGACTGTAATTCCGTGAGCCAGGAGGTGTCAAATCAGTCCATCGGTTACAATGTTCCCAAGATGGAAAATAAAAAAGGAAGAGGTACTGGGACAATGGTAAATATCAAAGCCAAAACGTGCAATAAACTATGGTGTCAGCTATATAGCGGACTATATAGCTACAGGAATATTTGCCAGTAATGCAGACCAGCAGACTCCGTTCTCAGAAATATTCATGCCACATCACTTCAGTAACTTGAAAAATGAATCGAATATAGTTAGACCTTAGGACGCAGTTCAAGCTTTTACCACAGCCGTTACCTAGTATTTGCCTTCAGCTGTGTGTTTCAGGACATTAAAAAATTTAAAAGCACATTCGGGGAGTTATTTTTATGTTTCTTAAATCTGAAAGTAACATAAATTAAGATTCTAGTTGCTGCAACAAAGTGTAAATGTAAGTCTGTTAAAAGTACATATTGCAAGCAAGAGCACTTTTTAAATCCTGTGCATATTTTTAATCTTTTTTTCTAAAGACAAAAAAGATTAAAAATGTAAAAGCAAGAGATAAGAAAGTGAAAGGAACAGATGACAAAACGTGTTTGGGACTATAAAGTAAGTTCCCCTGAAGCTCATGAAAATATACTGGGAAACTGCAGATGAACACCTGGCAGCCCGCTAGCAGAAATTCTGCCTACTACTGTATTTACTGCATTAATGAGAAAGAGCCACAAAGGAATTCTCAGGTTTTAGACTACCATCTTAGCAGCAGTAAGAATACATAAGCCATGATTTTACCTCTCATGCTCAACTTAGAAATCCAAGAATTAACTCTACTAAACATGCTCACTGCCTTGCAAATCTCTGCCGGGCTGGATCAGCGATCCCCTGCAGCAAGCACCCTGTATTCCCCTGGGACTGGGTAAGGGCAGGAAGGGGGGAAGGAGATCTAATTAGCCTTTTTAGTCTACATCCAGGTAGCTTTTTTTTATTTTACATATGGGTGAACAGAAGGAAAACAGTAAGTACATATAATGTTAAAAGAATCCCAAAACATTGTAGTATTAGTATTTTAGTTATTTTATATTGGCATATCAGCATGCTACATTTCTCTTCGTCTTCTCCTCAAGATAGTCTCAAGGCGTATTCTGTGTTAAGTAACCTAACTGAAAAACCTTCAAAGTAGAATTGGCTGCAGAAAACCGTAACTTACTACATCTCACTGAAGTGAGGGGAAAATACAGACCTTGAGTCATTACTAGACAGTTATGCCTTTTCTCTCTTTTTTTCCACTCTCCTTTTTTTTTTTCCTTCCCTTCCCTTGCTAGAAAGCAAGAAACATGCCCCTCTGCTACAACCATCTTGCTTTCTTTCATTATTCAAGTGTTGCTCCCAAGGCAGCAGCGCAGTGGCTCTCCAGGGAGTGTTCAACCTGCAGTCAAGCAGCCGTGAGCAACATGCTGCTGCTCCAACGCTTTTCCCACTTGGACCTGCGGGGAGCCATTCATCACTGCATAGATGGATGTGGCTTTCGCTGGAATTGCTCGTGTTTCGTCCTGGTAATTTCATTTCATTAGCTTCCATTTCCAAAGCGCATACATTTTTTCCCATTGTACAGATGTTCATACTGACACAGGCGATACATCACTTGAAGTTTAACAGTGCTCCATTGTTTCTGCCACCAAGCCCTCCTATGGGCTAATGAAACCTTATGAAACCACTTGCGTATATAGCTAAAACTTAGAGCTTAGGTTTAAAAAGCATAGCGAGAAAAAGTCTAAGAAAATTATATTTAATAAAATCTGCCTTTCTTGTGCATTCCAAAAATGAGGGTAATAATTAGCCTGAACGGGAGTTATGCACCAACCACACTTTAGGTGCCTGAAATCATTGGACTCCCATTTTAACCCTAAATTTCACATGCTAGTGCCCGGAAAAACAATGAATAAACTGTGCTTTCCTTTGAAGAAGCTATTTCTGAGCCCACTTGTGACTTCCCAGTGAGAAGCTCTGGAATTTGTTTGTGCTTTTACTCCAGGGCCAGCCCATTAGTCCTGTCTGGTACCAAGATGCAAACACAGGTCTGCAACTCCGAGTTCCCAGCCAAGGGGGGAACAATCTGTGGACTCCCGCAGCAAGGGGCTTAACTCACAGCCTATGGCTCTACAGCTCCATACAGCACTGTCCTTCTGATGTACCAGATGCGCTTTCTCTCCTCAAAATGTAACAGCAGTTTAGAAGAAAAATACAGACAAACAAGCAGACACATTCAGGCAGTCATATTCACACATTCAAATAACCCCTGTGGGTATCTGTGCTGGAAGCAAACCAAGGAGAGATCTGTTCTTCCAGTTTTGCCCATTAGGTTTTGATTCCAGTATTTTCTTCGCCAGAAATGCCCGTGCCCCTGCTGCCTTCACTCGAGTAAATGCAGCAACGTCACGAGTGTCCAGCAACAAAGCAGCCTCGTGTTTATACGCACGATCACCAATGTGAATATATTTGCTGAGATTCCAATGTTTATAGGATTGCACATGTGCATGTATCTGACCACACGCTTCCCTCACTAACTTGATCAGACCATAAGAGGAAAGGCATTGTAAAAGCAACTGCTACACTGCTGCTTCAGCGCTGCATCTCGTCGGCAGTCCTGCATTGCTGAGGAGGGCTTCTACAATGGAGCATTCCACCAGTTTCCCACCTCCAACCTTCCCCACACCAGTGAGGTCACCCTGCAGGCTTGGGTGGGTTCCCTTATAGCCGATACGATCATGTCAGATGATGACAGATCAGGAAAACATAGCGGATTTGTAGTACGCAGCTGTCCGATTAAACTTTTGCTATGAAATGACTAAAATAATCTGTCCATACTTTCATTTTTATCAGAAGTACATTACATTTCAGAATTTATGAAGATACCTAGCTTCACAATCACACAGATAGCCTTACTTTTTGTTCTTCTTTTTTTTCATTTATATAATTATCCTCTGGCCCTTTTCATCTCTGGCAGAAAGACAAAATATATATAAAGAGGTTATTTATTGAAGCGAAACACACCTGAATAGCTTAAATCAGATTAGGAGAGGAAACACAATCTCATGGCCAAAGCATCTGGTGGAGCGTCTGGAGATGTGCATCACTTCTTGGCTCTGCCGCAGGCGACACATGACAGCGGGCAGCTGACGCTCCCCGAGAAGCTGGCTCCCAGCACACCTCCCCAGCGCGCCCTGCTCACAGCACGTGCAGATGGCTTCCCCGCTGGCTCATGCCGCCCTCTGTACATCAGTGCAGCTCCTACAGAGGTGTGTATCATCGCCTGCACCGCTCACAGCCTCGCTACTGCCGTGCTGGCTGAGGCTGTGCGACGGTCTGCCTATAGAGAACTGCTCAAGGGGAAAAAAATGGGGGTTTGATCCCTAAGCCTTTGCCTTTAGCTGACATCAGGGAAATACTGATGTGAGCATACTGCTGGGTTCACCCATGATCAGATTCCACTCCTGCTACTGGAATCATACCACTAATTAATTCGATACGCATTTAGTTCATATTTTGTATGCGTACATGGCATTTGGAAACAGGCTGTTTTGGTCCCTGACTGATTTTCTCAGCCGAAATTACTCGTGCGTTGCCCAGGGAGCCGGAGCGATGCCAAATGACCACGGTCACCGGCAAATCCACTAAGTGCAGAGAGCGGGAGGCTGAGGGAGCTATGGCATGCCGGGCCGTGACGGCCCTCAAGAACAGCTCCTAATCAACTCTCCAGGACTAACCGACTCTCCTTACGGAGAGTAAACAGAAGCCTAAATTCACCTGGGTTTCAATAAAATTCCAAGTAACACATTTTCCTCTCACAGAGAGCTCTTCTCGTGCTACCGGGAGGAGTTCTGGATAGTCAGACTAGCTGGCTTACAAAAAACAAGCTCTAAGAAATGAACTGGAAAAAGAACTGAAAAAAGTCATGAGTCAGCTCCACCACAGCACAACTGCTTTAAAATGTTGATAAAAGTACTAGATTTTCCATTCTTTTTTATGTGAGTCTGACATTTCAGTCCTTACGGACCATCCCTTTACACTGTTCTCCTCGACAATAAAGGTGAGTAACTTACTTTGCAGAAGAAAGCTGACGTGATCTTACGGCTCTGTCATTTTAATCCTTCACCGGGCAGCGAGGACTCAGCACCGCCTCAGGGGAGGCGGCGCAGCCGCGCTGTGAGGGGCCGTGCACCGCCCTGGGCCAGTCCGAACCAGTTCCAGCCAGCTCCGACACAGCCCCTTCCCGCCAAAACCCGCTGGTCAGAGCCCCCCGTGCCGCCCGCCACAGGGGGCTGGAGATGGAGGCCAGGAGTTTGTGTGATTGGCAATAAGGAATAACTGGCCACGCTGAGACTTTTTGCCCCGCGGCGCTCCAGGACAAACGGTGGTTCCCCTCAGGCAGCTGGCGCTCCTGCGTGAAGGCAGGCCCATCTCCGCGCGGGGAGCAAACAGCCGGCTGTGAAGAGAGAGGCTACGCTCGCCTTCCTCCCATGCGAGTTTCCCATCCGGGCAGCAGCATGTGCTCTACAAAACGAAAGCCTTCTGGCAGGACAAAGTCCCTCAGCACTGACTGTACATCACGTGCATAACCCAGGTGTCTCAGCACAGCAACCAGGGGTGCTGCAGGGAGTACTTCAGGGGAGGTATAAAATAAAACGTACCAGGGAGAGGAGGAATTTAGCTTTGTGCAGCGGAACAGGTCTCTATACGCGCCCCTGACCTTGTCACAGCCAGGCCACGCTGCTGCGGGGAACTCCTCTGCCCTCTCCCCCCAGACGGATCTGCAGCCCACAGTCGCTACGGAAGAGTCCCCTCCGTAGGGCGAGCCAACGGGCAGGGCTGCGCGCGCTCATCCGCCATCTCCTCCCCGGCCTCCAGCGCATCAAAGAGAAAACCTCTGCATCACAGCATCAGAAAAGAAAGCACGCTACAAAATACAAGCAAAAGACTTATATTTATGTTTGCGTGTTTACATAATTACATTTCTCTGTTTATATTTTATGTATGTTTGCGTGTTTACCTATTTAAATGTCTCTGTTTATATTTTGTAGATGTATGTTTGGATGTTTACATAATTAAATGTCTCTGTATATATTTTATATATTTATATACGGTTTGGATGTTTACATATTTATATGTCTGCATTTATATTTATAAATGTATGTGTTTATATACTTGTGTATTACGTGTTTGTATTTACATATTTAAATACAAATATTTAAAAGAATTCGCACTGTAACTAGAGAAACATCGGAAGGAACAAAAAATGCTTTTGTAACTGAATACATCCCATATTTGTTGCTTAAGAATTAAAAGACATCAATAACTTTATGTTCATTTTCGTATTGAAAATGTTATTTTTCTGAAGTTCTAGACTTTCCTCCCTGTGCATCCTCTATACGTAACTCCAAGTGACAGTAATGGGAATCATAGGAGCCCTTTTTAAAGAACAGAATTAACCTTTTAGCTGTAAACCCTTTAGGTTTATTTGGTGCTTTTTAGCCCCTGGTGATACCTGACAGCTTTCATGGCAGAAAGGAGATCTGTATTTTACAAAACGCAGGGAGAGAAAGGTTGGCTGCCACGTGAGGCAGTCACCCTCCACATTAAAGGCCACGCTTTACTTGGTGTAAGTCGGGATAGTCCTTTGGCTGGGACAGAGTTACTCCACTTCATAGCAGCTGGGGATTTGGCTACTTGTGTCGAGGTGCACCGTTCTACCTCCTGCGCTTAAACTCTACAAAGTGTTTTGTGGTGTATCAAATACAACCAAGGCAAAGCACAGGATGCAGCGCAGTAGCACTGCAATGTATTACACAAAGTATTCCTGAAAACTACTGTGGCTTTTTCCTGTCTACATCCAAGCTACTGAGTATCTTCTTATTTGCATACAGAAAGATTGGGAAAATTATGGTAAGATAATACAGGCTTTAACCTACCTACATTTTAATTGTTACAGCAGACAAGGATATTTTAATGTGAGAAATACGAGGCCAATTCAATGTGCAATTTGCTTGTCATCTATTTGAATTATATTAAAAATGTACGTCATGATCAACAGCCATCAGTAGAGACTGATCTTAGACAGGCTGCAGCATGTCCTCAGCTTTCCTCTTCCGAGTGGCACTGTCGGGGCTTACAGTCTCTCTTCCAGGCTGGCTACTTAAGGCGAACTTTTACAGGAGGGAGATGTACAGTGTGGTCAATTCAACCGATTGAAAAAGAAGTCACCCCCAACACGTACAGCAGAGAGATTTTCAGCATACCGTGGTATACTCCAAATTTCGAAAGGAAATCACTGAGTATTATATCAACCCTGCACAGCCCATTTTTACTCACTGATGCAAAATACCAACTGAACATTAGTCGCTGCCTAAGGCTATGCATCTCTGCATCACTGCTTCCGCTCATCAGCTTCATTCAATCACTCCTCCGATACGGAATAACTCCAAGTTCATTCCTTAAGTGCTCATCTTTGGTTTCTCCTTTCTCCTTCCATCCCAGCAACAGGTCACAAAACTGAAAAAGTGCAAATATTTTTTCTTCATTACAAAAGCATTGGCCAATATTCTCCAACTGGCAAGAAAAAAAAAGTAACTTTTTTTTTTCTTTAATTCCAACAGTCAGTCAAAAAAAAGATCGGGCTGAATGTTAAATATTAATGATTCATTTTGTTTCCATTACAGGAGAGCTAAAAGGCAGCAGTTCAAGACTGTTTAAGAGCCCTCCCTAACTTTAAACACGCTAAGGCTGTGGATGTGCATGTGTATCTGTCACAAGTGATTTTGCTCCAACTTACTGACATTCTCCTTATGTATATATAGCGCAAGGCAACAACTAGAACTTTTGGGTCAGATCAAAAAAAAAAATTTACTTGACTCTCCCAGACGCATGGTTTCTGATGTTATTTAACATTCACGGCTGCTAGCAATAATTAAACACTCAGTAGACCTGTTAAGGATGTTCCTGGTGCTGAACGAGGAGGACAAGGCATGAAAAAGAGACAGAGAAAGGGACAGGTGACCAGCTCAGGGCTGGCTGTCCTCAAGTCAGTCTGAAGAACCAGGACTTCTTCGAAAGAGCTCCTCTCAGCATCCCATCTCAAGCACGTTTACTCGAGAGCACATTGCCTGCAGCCCCACGGCATGCAGCACTGCCCCGCAGGCCTCAGCTGCTGATGCACGCCAGCGAGCTCGCCAGGCCCCGCGGAGAAGGGGTGCACGCACGTCTGGCACTGCGGGGCTGCCAGCAATCCAGGGCGGCTGGCATGGGTGCCGTCTTGGAGCGACCTAGGGCAGCTCCGAATCATCCCCTTCCTTGTGCCACCTCACATTCTCTCTCCGCAGCGTGAAGACATTCCTACGCCACGTTCTCAAATACAGATTTGTGTACTGTGAGTTAACCTGTGCTATTAGTCCCTGGATAGATATTACTGCAGAAAGGACTGCTGCGGGACCCCCGAGGCGGTGGCTTACCCTCAGGCTGGCAGAAGAAGAAACAGACTGCGATCCAGAAGCAAAACCAGAGGAGTCTAACCTGTTCCTGAGGAGGAACCAGCACTTCTGAGAAGAAACCAAAACAGAGAAGTTACGGGGATGAAGAACACCCGCCCTTCTCCTCCCAGCAGACAGCGAGGTGGTGCTGAGCACATGCTTTGTGAGCACATGCTGAGCCAGGAGGAGGTGGACACAGACCACTAGTAAAATGACGGTATTTACATCCATGTAAGTTACATCACTGAGACACAGTTCACTGGCCTTGAGCATCTTTTTTGTTTCCTTTCTGCCACACAGTTTTGTGTAATTGCCTTTTCTTTTGCTGTTATCGTAGCAACGTCGCTTTTAAATCACCGTCCAATGAATAAGGCAAGTCACTCCATTAGCAGACTCCAAAGGATGGCAGACTTCCTGAATATGTGAAAATCAGCATAAAAGATAGAAAACAAATCTGAATTTTAGAAGCACTAGGAAGTTAGGACTTCGGTCTTTTAGATGAAAGATGTCAGATGGACACAGCAACATTTTTTTTTGCTTTTGGAACACTTGACAGTTGGGCCTTCTATCAGAGGACATCCAAGAGTGATTTAACCCCTTACCAGTTCACCCTCACACCTCAGTGCCTAGCACAAAACCAGCATCTAAGTATCCTAGATTTATTTGATACATCAGAATTCCACTTCAAACTTAGTTTACATCACCAGCTTGATTAATGTTCATTTAAGCATAGCTGAATAGCAAAACTTGAAACAAAGGATAAAAAGATTAAAATAAGCCAGACAAAACTCCCATATACATTGTATTTAACCAAAATATTTATCCTTAATTATTTCAATTAATCTCCTCTGGGGATCTGGAAACCAAGGGCCCAGCCTTTGCCCCAGGGCTGTGTAACTTGTAGGGGCATTCTGAGGTTAGCTTCTCTTTGGGCAAGGAAATGAGTAAGTAAATAAATAAATCTTTGTTTTCTCTCTTACTTCGCTTCCTCTAGGAATCTCTTCTCTCTTTTATCTTACAGAAATGCCAGCAATGAGCTTTCATTTCCAAACATGATGGGAATAAGAGACTGTTTTCTTTCGTGTGCAGTCTGAGATCGAGTTTCTTCCTCCCTTCCCTTGTTCTCAGCTGCATGGTTACAAAATGCAAAGGTAAAAAGAATACATTTCCCTTTCCCTGGAGCTTCTCTGAGGTTACATTCCTACCATAGTCTTTAATTAGCAAACTTTTCCTTAGCTTAAACGGTGTTCTTGCTCCCCTCAGCACTGCAAGACTCCCAGAGCGCTACAGAAATATGCCATGAGAAGAACCCCCCAATGCACAGTTTAATAAACTTCTAATCTCTAGTCCTTCAAAGACATCACCCGCGATGATCGGCAGATGACAGCTCTGGAATTCAGAGTGATTTCTCTACCGCCACAGCCCCTGCACTAGCCCCTACCCCACTGGCTTTTCTCAGTTTAGTGGTTCATTCTGCCGCAAAAAGCCTGCTGAGAAACATCCCTATTTTGGAGACATCCCATTTATCAAGCCCGCACCATGGTGTCACCCATGGCCTTCGGCAAACCGAGAGCAGCGGCAGACCACTGCGAGTCTTTCCATCCCAAGGCTGCCGCGGAGAGATGATATGTCACGAGCCACCAGCCCGCACAGCAGCCCAGAGTCACCCCCAGACTTTCTCGCCACTGCTCAGAACAACGCACGCTGCAGCTCTCACAGCAGCATTCAGACCCGGCAATGTCTGTACACAAAATGGAAGAGTCTACTGATATATAGCTATATGGCAGCTATAAAGCATTCTCCACCACTGGAAACCAAAGGACCTCCATGCACCTGCATTTTCTGAGCCCATGTTACAGCCACGGGGCTGAGAGACTTCTCCCAGCGAGCTCAGAGAAGGCTGGGAGGGTATCTTTGCTTAACTCCTATTTCAGATTTATTCCCAAGTAACACGGTTCTTTGCTACGGCAGTCTCCAACTGCCTGAAAGGCTTTTTTGAACAAGAGGGGTTGGCATAAGAGAGGAGTCCAAAATTAAATTATTCCAGTGGACCAACCCAGAGCGTCAGCTTTACATCATTTTCCTTCTGAGTTTCACCAGATGTCTGAAGAAAGGTAGAAAATCTTGCCCTGGTGAATCAAGAACACCTCAGTACAGTCCAGCATTAGCTGGAAGACATTTTCATAGCCTCTAAACAGCAGCGGGGTTGTCTCTTCCTTTCTTAAAATAGATTTTCTTATTTGCAAATCTGGCAATGGCTCAGTAGATAAGATAGAGAGCCCTAAACAGCTGAGAAAGTATGAATTCCCCTACAGTACAAGGCCAGCGCATACAGTCAGCCAAAAAAGCCATTTTATTACCCCATAGTTCATATTAAAAAAAATTATATTTTATGGTAATATTTTCCTGACAAATAAATCACCAACCAAAAATATTAAGAATCAAATGGTAGCTCAATAGCTATTACCCCTTCCTTTACTGCTGAGTTTTGAAGAATTACTTTTCTTGTAAATAAGCAAACAGAATGACATTGCCTGTCTAAATCTGTAAATAACATTACATTTTTTTATACGTTGCCATGAGATATTGTCCCCTTTTACTACTCGTACATATATCCTGCAAGTGATCCGTGGTGTGTTAAATCATCCCAAGAAAAGCAGCCTTCTGCAGTGAAATCGAAGCCTCGGCAAAGAGCGACGGCCGTGCAGCAGGTGAGCAGGCAGCTCGAGTCTGCGGTGGTTTCCAGCACGCCTGACAACAGCCGTTCTGGTGGTGACTGCACACTAGATAAGTGCAGTTTTCCACGTATCGCAGGAATTAGCTTGCTTTCCAAACAAGATTCAAAAGTGCTCTGGCCAAATGGCTGTCCTGCTGCTCCCTGCCAGTATTTTAGGAAGAAATCTAAGAGTAAAATAAACTGATCACTTACTGGAGCAGTGAATATATTGATGCCTCTCTAGGCGTTCTAGCGCTGGCTTAACGAGAATTTATAGGAACCTCTGGAGGTTTATTTTGGCAAGAACCACCAGGATGACGCAGGCCAATCTTTTCTGCACACTTCTGCTTTATATTGGGCCTTCTTTTCTAAAAACAGTATCTTTAGAGACCTTCTCTGTATACATCTGGAGCCTTTGACTTGTGTCCTAAGACTATCGATAAGCTGGTCACAGGTGTAATTACAATAACCTCTTTTGTGCCATATTGCACGTCCTTGGCAGGGAGAATTAGAATGGACCAGGCAGCCGCTGTACCAAATGATTAATAGAGAAAAGGGGATAATCTGAGTAGATACAGGCCTGTCAGCCCGACACTGACCCCGCACAATGTAATGAAATAAGCAATGCACAACATTATTTATAAAGAATTACAGCAGCTTAATAAAATTAATGCCAGTACACCTGTGTATAAAAAAAATGCAATGTCAAAGTAGCCTAACAAATTTCTTCTGATGGGATTACAGGTGTGGGGGATAACAGTACCAGCACTAAAGCCACGTAATTCAGCAGGCATTGGATTTACTACTGTACAACTTTTGACTGAGATATCAGAATGTTATAAATGGGTATATTACACTAAACAGACGTGAAACTCACAAAAGAAAAAATTAGAGAAGCAGCTTAATTACAGAATCACAGAATCATTAAGGTTGGAAAAGACCTGCAAGATCATCAAGCCCAACCATCAACCCAAATGTAATTGTAAATGGGGAACCACCAGAGAAGGAGTGTGTTTGTAATCCAGGTCCCAGTTTTGGGCTTTTGTTACTTTACCTCTTCTCCAGTGACTTAAGAAGACATGAAACCATTTCCGTGCAAGTGAATTAAAAACAGCTGAGCTGAAAACAACCAAGAGAGCAGGCGACAGCCCTTGGTTGGACAAGAGGGAACAAGCAAACAACGTACATTACAATATGGCCAAACCCCATCCTATCAGTGGGCAAAAAAATACCAGTAACCAACTGGAGCTGGCAGAGCAGAGGACACCAGGATGGGAAGCAGTGAGAAGGAACTGCGGACTACACAGAACTGCTGGGTACAGCGCAAGCAACGTCAGGGAACGGGCTAACGCAGTCATAGACGTCAGAGAAGGTCAAAGGGAGGGGTCCCAGCTGCTGCCTGGACCACTGTGTTGCAGTGTGATGCGGGGACAGCAGGAAGCAGTATTTGTTTGGGGTATTATAACATTCGGAATAAAAATAGAATATAAAATTAAGAGTAAAACCATCAGGCCATCCTGTCTGCGCTCCCTGCAGCTGATACATCTTCTGCAGGAAGAGGCTGCTCTCGTGAAGCAGACTGTGCAGGTTGTATTAATGAGACCCGCACTCCAAAGCACCAGCCGCAACAGCAGTGTTCTTCTGAATTAGGATAAGATCCAAACATCCATTTTCCACAGCTCAGTTCTTGTAGAAGCTAATTTCTTCCTAATAAAGCTGCAAGAGATTACACCTCAAATGTGAAATGTTAGCAGAAAAAGAAATGTTCAAAGGGCAGGGACTAAAGGAAAGCCATCCAAGTCCATCAAGTCACACTAGATGCTGGATAAGTCAATTAAAAGCAGTGAAAAATGCTCAGATGTGCTGAACAGGGTTATAGGTTTTTCATTAATTGTGACTATATGGAGGATAAGACGCATCCACTTAGCTCGAGAGGAAAATTAGTAAGAATATTCAAAGAAGCTTCAGTATCACCCCCAGGCTGATTATCACAGCCTTTCCCCTGAAGAAGAGTTTCCCTTTCAGTGTGCTTTATGTCCAGAAGGATGAAGGACAGAGTTATTGATGTCTTCCCTTCTATAATTCTTTTTAACTACATGTATTTTCCTTTCACAGAGCCAGAGGAGATGCTGACACATCTCCAACCTTTTTCTTAGAGATTCATCAGCTAAAATAAATCCTACATATGTGAATAGGAAGTTTAATTAATTCACACTTCTATGATTAACAAATGTAACAAGTTAAAATAAAAACATTCAACGCATAAGACTTAATAACCTCCTTTTTGTGGTGATTTCACTTTTCCTGCAAGAAAGTTTCCTTCTACCAAAACTGGGAAGTATATTTTTTAAAACCGTGAAACTGGAGGTAATGCTGTAAGTTATCAAAATCAACAAAGCTTTTCAGGGACAATGACAATGGCTGAGGATTACTTCTGAAGTTGTTTAAATGCTTACATGCACAAATGTTTAAGCTCATAGAAGTCCATTACGAAGAACACGATAGGTATCTTTATTCCAATAGCAGACTATATTAGTCCACAAGCCGGCATTTCAAGCGTGCTTAAATATTACACTGTTAATTGTGGATCACTCCTCCCTGCCGCCTCTTCACTGCTGAGTTGCAGTAGAACGTACAACAGTTATTTTAGGGTGAAAGGTCTCAGAATACGTAAAATGACTGGCCTTAGGTTTCATCTCACCCTTATGGCATCACTCACTTAGAAGGACTAATAGAACTCTCATTCAACTATCAAGCGCAAAGAAACATACGCTCAACTCACAATAAACGGAGGTCATTCTGACCCAACTGGAAAGGCTCCAGCTGGTGGAAAGAATCCCAAGTAATCTTACAGGACAGCACTTGCTAATGCCAATGTACACTCAAAAAAAAACCCCACAAAAAACCCAACCAAAACCCAACTGCTGAAGGCACATGAGCTCAGATTTCTAAAATATTTAGTCACTGTGCTCCTGGTTTTGAATAAGCTCTGACTTATGCAAGAGCTTAAGGCGTGCTTTTCAAAAGCATGTCTTAATGCTTCTCCACCACCAACTCAGACAAGACAGACAGGAGTGCCAGCCTAAGACGAGTTATATAAATGAGCATATATCAGGATGACGAACAGTGGAATGCAGGTTGGAATTGCTAATCAAGCGAATACAACATTTGGAAATACTGAAAAGATTTAAGCATCATCTATTAAAATTTATTGGCAAAACTTCAAGGGTTTCCCACAACTGCTGGATTTCTCATGGCTCATAGCGCTTCCCCGTTGAAGAAAGAAGAGATGAAAGGTCAGGGACATGTATATGACTGTGCCACGGCACAGGCAAGATGCCAACTGTCACTCCATGGTGGTATTCCACCAGAGCTGACAGCACACGCCAGCTTCGCCTTGTCTGTCTAGTCTCTGAAGAGGAGCAAGGACAGACGCTGCCCAACTGGAGCGTGGTCCTGCACCCCCAGCATTAACCAGCCAAGCAAGCAGCTCTCTTCCCAGATCCATCTGCACGCATTGCACGGGAACCTTCACAACTCACATAGGCGAAACCAGGCTGTGATGTTTACCTGCATATGTTTTAATGCTGCTGTAACCTACAGTGAAATACCCAGGTGAGGTCCCCGATTTTCTTAAATGCCATTAATGTCTAAACTAATGTTATTTTTTAAGATCTCAGTGTTTCTGAAGAAAGATGAATTTTTATTCACAGTACAACGAACCAGCTAGCTGAGGGTAAATGTGTTAGAGGACCCTTCGAAGAACTTCACAGGCATTAGTGATGACATCACTGATGATGTTAATTTAAAAGTCTGCATTTGTCCAAATGGAAAAAGACAAATTTGTTTTAAATGAAAATTCCTCTTTAAGCTTTTCAAGGGTTATTATCTACAAGGTAAAGTGTACAGAGAAGACTGTCTATAAATGAATAATATATACACATAGGCAACAGAGTATTCATTAATAAAAATGTGTAATTACCCTAACGCAAACAAATTTGGGCTAATGCAGAAGAGCGATCACATTGTGTAAAATACACAGTCGCAAGCTGCAGTCACAGAGCTGATAACTTCTGTGAGAGGGTTATAAACTGCAATGAAAACAAAAACTTGCTACTTTACGTTAAGTTCAAAGGAAGCAATGTGATTGTTAGATACACGGCTTCATGGGAGACAGGGAATATATATAACATGGAGGAAAAATACCACTATTTGTTCTGTGCCATGGTCCCTCCCATCATTTTCTTTATAGAATGCTGCATCAACTGAACAGAAGGAGCAGGAAGAAAAAAAAAAAAAACCACAAAAGACCCACTCGTGTAAAAACTGGAGTATTTGTACTGGATCCGTAGCACTGGCAGCTTGCAAACCAAGTGCCGATCTCCGCAGGCGACGGGATTCCTGGGCTTTACGGTCTGCCTGCTGTTCCCAGTCCCCAGAGTCTTCTGAATCCACTAAAATAATCTATCAAAGACTGGCAAACGGTAAAGATGAATGATCACATCATAATGCCTGCTTTCTTGGCCTAGAGATGCCACCTTTATTTATTCATTTTCCGAAGTTACTTATTATCTCATCTATAAGCCTCCACTGCTCCAGGAACCTGCCGGGGCTGATCTAGGCACTGTCCCAGGTGAAATGAAGCTGCAAATTAGAGCAGCGTGAACCTTGGTCGGACCTGAGCTGTTATTACGCCTGAAGAAGGGACTGGCTCAGACAATCAGTGAACAATCTGGCTCTTAATTAGTATTAAAAGGGAAATCAAAAGAAGGAGACAGGTCACCTTACACAGACAGGATTATGGCCGCCAAGCTGTAAACACTTGTCGTCTCACACGGGGGACCAACATTTGTCACTCAAAGGGAAGAGCGATGACGGCTAGGGCACAGCACGTTAAGGTATGCAATTGAGTAGATGCCTATTTTCCAGGCATGGTCTTACAGCCAGAGACTACTCAAACCGAGGACAGATATCACAGCTGATTCCCAATTCTTAGGGACAGTGTCTGATCCGACTATTTCTATGTAAATGGACGATTGGAATTTTCAGCTTCTACGGATATCATACAGTAAAACGATGAGATTATCACTCACTTATATGAACATTTACCTGTCTAAAGCTAAGATTTTCAAACTTTTACATGTATTTTAAGACATTCTTTCACAATGGCAGATTTAGCAAGTACCTCTTTTGGTAGGTAAGGCAATGTCATTGTTCCAGGGTATGACAAAACTATTATGCCTAATTCTGTAATTCACTGTGGCTCATACTCTAAGAATCTAATTAGGGTATACAGTGCTAACAATAACTAACATTATTTTTGTTTGGGTGGGAAATGTTAATTGCTTTCAGTTTATTTTTATTTTAGATTTTTTTCTTTCAAAAGTCACAAAAAACCCCACTTGCTACACAGACTTTGGAGTTTCAGAGACAGGAACTATGACACTGGTTGTGAGACCGAGCATAGCTAAAGCAAGACCACTGGAACTAGTTTATTAAAGCTAAGGTCCTTACCAATACATTTCAGATGCTTTTGCTGCTAATCTTTTAGCAAGAGATACAGTTAAAATGCAAACATTCAAACAACATAAACAAAAAACAGGGACAAAAAGGTGTCCTGCAGCCCACCCCATATTCATGGGCATATTATGGATCAGCCACATTATGGATCAACCATATTAATCACAGAATCACTAAGGCTGGAAAAGACCTGTCAGATCACCAAGTCCAACCACCACCCCAACCCCACCATGCCCACTAAACCATGTCCCGCAGTGCCACGTCCACACCTTCCTTGAACACCTCCAGCGATGGTGACTCCACCACCTCCCTGGGCAGCCTCTTCCAATGCTTCACCACTCTCTCAGGAAAGACATTTCTCCTAATATCCAGCCTGAACCTCCCCTGGCGCAACTTGAGGCCATCTCCTCTTGTCCTGTCACTTGTCACTTGGGAGAAGAGACCAACACCCACCTCCCCACAACCCCCTTTCAGGGAGTTGTAGAGAGCGATGAGGTCTCCCCTCAGCCTCCTCTCCTCCAGACTGAACAACCCCAGCTCCCTCAGCCGCTCCTCATCAGACTTGTGCTCCAGACCCCTCACCAGCTCCGTTGCCCTTCTCTGGACACGCTCCAGCACCTCAAGGTCCTTCTTGGAGTGAGGGGCCCAACACTGAACACAGCATTCGAGGTGCGGCCTCACCAGTGCCGAGTACAGGGGCACGATCCCCTTCCCACTCCTGCTGCCCACACCATTTCTGATACAGGCCAGGATGCCGTTGGCCTTCTTGGCCACCTGGGCACACTGCTGGCTCATATTCAGCCACTTCTGACAAAAATGTTTAACGTTGCCACAAAGCCCTTTATAGTTTAAGATGATAGCTGAAAACATCTTTATTTTAATGTACCTAAAGATCTCAGCCAGCATTTTTTCTTCTAGGAAAATCCAGTTATGCCAACAAAAACCTGCAAGCCTGAACGCTGAACAGCAGCCAGCAGTCAAGCAAACGGGTCTTGGAAGCGACACTCAAAAGCGCGCTATGGGAAGGCCACAGAATGAGCGCATGGTACTCGAGCAGCAATGTGCTATGGGACGATGCTTGGGGACATTTTACTATCTCCATTTAATTGGCCACTGACTTTATTTTGATCAGTTCTGGTCAGTGCTTGCAAACAACGCAACTCTGTATTTGGTGTACAAAATTACTCCTGTCGCTATTTAAAGACCACACCAAAAAAAAAAATCCAATGACGAAGCTTCTAGATCTGTTCTATACCAGTAAGCATTAACAAAGAAGCTAATCTACGCAAACCTAACGCAAAGGCAGCGGGTGGGTACTTGACATAACCTGAACTGTGCGGAAGCCCTTTGCAAGCACCACGGGTGAAGACTCGTCCCACCTGAAGGGATGCTTGCAGGGAGCTGCACCCCAGCAGCAGCACTGGCCTGCCGCTGCCATCTGCCCCTGGCTTCCTTGCCCCTCCAGAACGAGTTCACTCAGGTTTTTGGGGTTTTTTTTCCCCCTTTTACTGTCATTTTTGCTGAAGATTAATATAATCTAGCTGATCTCTGGTTAAGAAAACACAGCCTTTCTTTCACCACGCACAACCTGCAAACCAGACTGGATTTTCCTGCAGTAGGCACTTGATTTAATCACACTGAGCTGTTCTAACTGGTGCTTCCAAATAAAGTTTTGCAGCAAAAAATTAAATATTATCAGGGCATGACACTGTGCAGAATAGTTTCTGAAACAGTGAAAGGCATCTCAGAATGATCTCTTACCAAGATTTTTATACTTTCATTACGATACGCGCTACTTCAAATACAAATACCGGCTTTGTTAAAAAACTGTATTTCGCTCTGTGCAGAATAAAAACTCTGATAAAGCTGTGTGAAATACGTACGTTTTGGCAGCCTGATTGATATCTCATGCCAGTTAATGCGAGTTTTAATGATCTCAGGGAACCTTTGGATCAGGATCCAGTTTGTGTTCGTGACTCTGAAAGCATGAAGTGACTCATAATTTCCTATCTTTTCCTCAATGGTTGTACAAAAAGAATTAAGTTATTTGGAAGCTCTTTTACAACCTTCAAGGATCAAGAGATCATACGCATTTGCAAAAACAAAACAAAAAGCCCAGAAAACCAGCAATAACAAAATGGAAGACATTATTTATCCTGTATTAACATACTGCACGCAGCTAATAAAAACTTGACAGAGGAATCGGCGATCAGAAGGTCACCTATGCCTTCTTCACACAGCACATCTCAACGCCTTAAATGACCCAAAGCTTTACAACGGTTTGCGGCACTGTATTTATTCCACTGCCTGTACGTTACAGGCACTGCTGCAGACAGGAGCTGGGATTAAATCATACGGGACCGCTGCCTGTCCTGTATTGCTGGGTCATTCCTGTGCCTGCATAATAGCCTGAACGTCTGTGAGATTTGTGTTCCAGCCTAGTCACCATACGTGAGACACCAAGCTTGCTCAAGCTAATAAAGGACGGACTATAAAACATCTGGACCCACAGGTCCTCTTCTGGTGCTTCTCGGAGCCGAGCCTCTGGCTGATCCTGGGACCTCAACCACGAGCTCCGCTCCCAGGACCTGAATCCTCAACAGTTCATAACATGCGAAAGCGGAGAATTCAGTTCTGCCTCCTGTGCCCCGCCGAGTGAGTGACTCCTGGCTCACGTTACCGTCGAGGAAAGCAGAGCGGGCTCCTCATTCTGTGCAACTCATGGGGTGCCTGCATGTTGCTTTGCACTCGCTATGGCTTCCCATACACCCCCTTCATCGTGAGTTACTGAGCTGCGATTAAGTGGTAACTCCAGAGAAATAATTGGATTCACACTAGTGAAAGGGAAAGGTAAGAGAGAGACACAGCGGTTCCTAGATGCAATGAATCCAGCTACGTTCAGTACAAAATATAAAAATAAATACATTCAATAATATGCCCTTACAATACAGAGTCTGTAGAAGACACATCTCAGCAACTTAACTGAGCCCCCTATAGAATTCCGTTAATGCTGTGCACTATAAACCATGGCTGAAGCTGGCTTTCTATCCATTATGCTTCATTAAGTAGACCTTGTTACAACAAAAACACAACTCAAATACAACTGCTACAAATAAATATGGCTTTTGCTCATCTTGTTGACAAATACATCACTAACATATAGGACACTAAAATATTGTAAAATTAAAAATTTGGCTCTAGGAAATCAATCACAAAGTAATTATTGATATTGCGAAAGACCTGGATTTCTTTCTTGGCATGCTTTTCTGCAAGGATTGGTGTTCATAAATTGTTGTACCGTGTAACCACCGAGGTTACTGTCTCATTCTGTCCCTGCGTGCCTGCCGGTGGTGTGTGTAGGAGAAGCTGTGAGGATGCAGCACAGCACCCTTCAGCTCTATTTTCTTCCCTGAGAAGAACGCGACACAGATACTGACATGGGCTATTTTTGTAGGGTGGGTGTTAAACCAGCCAAAACAACTCCTCGAATGCTGCCGGGCCAGAGCAGGCGCAACGCAGGTGAAAACAGGGCTGGTTTTGACGATGGTATGTGAGCTGACTCCCTCATCTCACACCCACGTACTTGCCCAGGACCTGCTAGACCCTTGTGGGGCTCCCACTCCACTCACAGAACCACAGAATCACTACAGTTGGAAAAGACCTGTCAGATCACCAAGTCCAACCACCACCCCAACCCCACCATGCCCACTAAACCATGTCCCGCAGTGCCACGTCCACACCTTCCTTGAACACCTCCAGCGATGGTGACTCCACGACCTCCCTGGGCAGCCTCTTCCAGTGCTTCACCACTCTCTCAGGAAAGACATTTCTCCTGATATCCAGCCTGAACCTCCCCTGGAGCAACTTGAGGCCATCTCCTCCTGTCCTATCACTTGTCACTTGGGAGAAGAGACCAACACCCACCTCACCACAACCCCCTTTCAGGGAGTTGTAGAGAGCGATGAGGTCTCCCCTCAGCCTCCTCTTCTCCAGACTGAACAACCCCAGCTCCCTCAGCCGCTCCTCATCAGACTTGTGCTCCAGACCCCTCACCAGCTCCGTCGCCCTTCTCTGGACACACTCCAGCACCTCAATGTCCTTCTTGGAGTGAGGGGCCCAACACTGAACACAGCATTCGAGGTGCGGCCTCCCCAGCGCCGAGTACAGGGGCACGATCCCCTCCCTACTCCTGCTGGCCACACCATTTCTGATACAGGCCAGGATGCCGTTGGCCTTCTTGGCCACCTGGGCACACTGCCGGCTCATATTCAGCCGGCTGTCGACCAACACCCCCAGGTCCTTTTCCACCGGGCACCTTTCCAGCCACTCGTCCCCAAGCCTGTAGCGTTGCATGGGGTTGTTGTGACTCAAGTGCAGGACCCGACACTTGGCCACTCCCAGCGGTACCCACAATTTTCCCAACGAGCAATCCTCAGGTGGGGTTTTAAACTGGTGCAGTCCTGAAAGCCAGCGCGTTCCATCAGCTCCCTCCTCCCTGTACACCCGTAGAAGCCATAATGTAACATGGTATACATAAAATAAAGAGTAAAATGGACAAGATGGCATATCCACACAAAACACATAAGAACATCTTCTAAAAGGAGAAAAGAGAATGTAAAAAACCTCTGGTTTGTCTAGCAAGCCATGGTAAGCTGGGCAAGGCGGCAGCCACAGCCTCCCATGGAGAACTGAACTCCAGCACAGCCCATGCCCGGGCTGGCTCAGGACAAACCTCCGTTTGCACACCCAAACTTAGCACCAACTTACGATGATAATAAGTCAAAGCAGAATTTGTCCATCGCAATTTGGAAAGATGAGCAGAAAGAGCAGAAAACTAGAGAGACAAAATGTGGGAGAACAACCTTAAATTATGTTTAGCTGTGGACTCTCTTTGCTTTCAAAGTAATACTCATCTCCAGAACAATGTCATGATGTAGCTTGCTAATAAGCTTCTTTCACTCACTAATTAATAATAAGCATTCATGTTATATCCCCAGTTAAATGGTGTCAGCAGTCACTACTCTGCATTTTAATTCTATTTAAAATCCCTATTTTAATTCCATTAGCTAAATAGTAGCCGCTCCAGCTGAAATGTTGGAAGCTTTTTAAGACAAACATCGTTGGATGACGTTCTCAATAGACTAGCAGCCAATTCATTCAGGCGCTACCACCTTTCCTTGAAATTCAGTGCCCTCCCATACCGCACTGGTATCTAATGAGTGTACTTTCATTTATACCTATGGAGCTCTCTTGACTTCAATTAAATTATGAGGATAGAAAGGAGCAGAATTTGACCTTCTGGGTACATCCAGATAGAAAGAACAAGCTGCATGATATCGCAGAGTCAAATCTCATGCATCTGGTCATAAACTCCTTTCCAAAGATGAATTAAATTAGCCTGTGTAACAGACATCAGAGCAAAAAGCTTAATGTGTTTTGATGTTGAGATGAGCTACACACAATTTATTAGGAAACAAATAATCATAGTAAATTACAGTTCACAGTTGAAAACAAGAGAAAGTGCCTTAATATTAATAGCTTTTTCCACCACACAATTTCCAAGTACTCTTTCTGGTCCTCTCTGGATCAAGCAGTGAAATGCAGTGCGTTAGCAAACAGAAACCTGCTTTGACTCCTGAAACTCACGGGCAGGTCGCCTCTCTTTTGTATGCAGAGCATCTCAAAAAGCCTTTTGCACCATGGTCTTGAACCTGGGATGGTAAAGGAGTTTGTAGTTGGTCCCTTCTGCTATTGCCTGGCCAGAGCTTGTTACTGCACTCATGCAACGTGCTCCACAGACCTGCGGTGTGGCGTGCAACACCGGCACTCAGGTCTCACTGCACGGTGTTGGCTGATCTCTGCTCTCAGCTATAAATACGTAGTCCTCAGCGGTCAGTAAATAATGCAGAGGATGTCTTCAAAGTCACAGCAGAAAAAAAAAAAAAAGGTTTTCAATTTTTCTCTGTGTTTACTTGGAGCGGAGTTGGTTGACATGAAATCACAACAGAAGTAGAAAAGAATTATTAAAAGATCTTACAGCAAATCTGGTTTGCCCATCAATGCTCAACTGGCAGTTTAAAACTAAGGGCCACATGACTAAAATGAAATACCTGAAGTATTAAATGCATTACAGAACTGTAATACGTGTTTTTAGAAGACAGCAACAGATGCTGTATGTGAAAAAATAATCCTAACATTCTACATTTCCACACATGAAAAGTCTGCGTTACTGGATCAGAACGGCAAGTCAAGCTTTACAACAGCACAGAATTAACGCTCCTTTGGCATTAAGGCAGTTTTGCTGTGCGTTTTCACCACATCACCTTTAACCATCCGGCCTCACACTCGTTTTTCCACAGAACAGCTGATTCAGTGCATACCGGGATGATACTTCATGGACAGCTATCCTATTGTTGTTTTCTCATCCTTGCTCAAAGAACAGTTTTATTTACTGAACGCTATTTAAAGCTTCAGAAAGCGGAAGGACTCTCCATATGACTCTCCATGTTTTCCCAGGTATCACACAGCCGCTGCAGACCCTCCTCTTGCAGGCACCGTGCCAGTCCTCGCTCTCCTGCCCAAAAACGTTTGTTCTCACCCCTGGGACACGGAGCAGCTCCACGATGAGCATCCCAGCCACTCAGGGTGACGTGGCTCCTGACAGCCTAGGACATTCCCCGCTACAGGATGGGCTGCGCTCTTCCAAAGGCTGGCGTGTTGGGTCAAATCCACCTGGATTCTCAAAAGAATCCTCAAGAGGATCCACCTGGATCTCAAGATTCTCAAAGCTCTCCCATGAAAGAATGGCCACCCCACACCAAACCACAGCGCGCTCTTCTTCCAAAAGGGCAAGAACGTTTCAGAACAGAAGACCACCAAAAGTTACTATCCTAGGTGGAGAATGGTGGTTTTCCCTCTCTAGTCTTAGCAGTCCCAGGAAGAAAATATTTATCGCGGAAGCAATTATAAACCGGAAAAATTCCGTTCAGGACCTAAAGTTTGGCGGATGTGCAAGCTTTCTCATGAGGCTGAAGAAGCAAAGAGCAGGTCTGGAAAAGTCCTTGTGTGCCTGAAAAGACCTATTTTTTCGTGTAGATGTTTCAGAAATTCTGGGATGGTTGGACTTGATGATCTTATAGGTCTTTTCCCACCTTAATAATAATGATTCTGTGAAAATCGCCCCTAAGCAGCTTTCTAGAGAACCGGTGTCCATCCACGCAGCTCTTCCACGGGGAACAGCTTCACCCTTTGGTCTTCCAGAATTCACCCCTCAGGCCCGCGGTCGGTACCTCTGGACAACAGAGCGTCCCAGTCGGACTCGGAGAGCCCACTTCGGCACCGGCCCTGCTGAGAGGGCGCTGGGGCTGCTCTGGGCCGCTGCCGGTCTGCCGACGCTGCCCTGAGCGTCCAGCCCTGTGCTCTGCATGCGAAGGCAAGCTCAGGGCTGTGCCAGGACAGTCGTTTCACTCTCGCCTCTAGAGAGAGCTTTCAGCGGTCAGCGCTCATCACCGTTTCAAGGTTAATAGGCCCGTACGGCACAGCTGAGGAGGAAATCACCGCTCACAGAGTACACCGTCGTTCAAAGGGCAGCTTGCCCGAGCGGGGGGCTGCCGCAGGTTTCTGCTGCGACGGCATGTGGGATGGGAGCCTGACCGAGAGCTGCCTGGGGCTGTCACCCGGCTGCCGCGCTCCAGGAGCCGCAGGAGCAGTACGGGTCCCTGCGGCAGCCTCTCTGCACTAAGGGCTTCCGGGAAGAATCAAGCGGCTTAATAAAAAAATCCTGAAATGGCAAAAAAGCTGCTACGAACTCGTGACTCAATGGGGTCAACAGGACACGCAGGATTTAGGTGCAAACTGCCCCTTTCGCGGGCACTATCTGCTGAACCCAGCCCCAAGAAGGCCCACATGGAAGCAGCTTGCCCTTCTTTTCTGCAATAATAAGGAACACTAATGCTCTTCGGACTTTGAGGAGAAAACAATTCAGCTCCGAGTTTTCTTTATTGCACCGTTTGCTTTCACGGTGCTTCATGGAGTCCCTGCCTTCACTTATTGCCTCCTGCCCAACAGCTGTGAGTATCGCGACACTTTCTGAACACACACATCACCTGAAACGTGCTCTGCTCACCCCATCCCCAGTTTCACCTGTTCCGGCACAAATTATTCCACATCCTTCAGGGGCAACCAAGAAGCCGCAGGAGGTAAAAATGAAGCCCTGGCACCACCACGTGTGGAAGGTTTTGCAAAGTCATAAAACTCCCTAATGCTTTGCATTTTACTTGCTGAAAGTTTCCAGGTCCTCTGCTATTGTGAGAATGGAGCAATCTCTATGATCAGTGTGAACTCAAATTTTTATGCACGTATTAATGTAAGTCTATATTTTTATATATATATACACACGCATATACATATACATTTATACATGCACACACACAGATTGTGCATTAGAGACAAGGGCCGATAATAGGTTTTGTACTCAATGCTAAAGTGCTTTTTCTTAACCCCAAAGAAAGAAGCAGCCAAGTTCTCTATCGTAAAGTAGATGGAGAAAGAGGATGGATAGAAGCTAAGAGATAGCTTCTGCAGATGATTTAATATTCAGACTTACCAGTTCATTAGAAAGATAATGATCGCTCTTTTTTCTTTCTTGTCAACTATGAACATTCCTCTTAAAGGGTATTGTATTTTAGGTAAGCATTTATTAAGAAGAACAAACTCATTGTATTCTGTTAATCTTATACTTCTGTTAATACCGGTTATGGTTTTTCATGCTGTTCACCCCATGCTGCCAAAGTCAGCGCATTCAGACTAATGGACTAGAAAAATGCCAAGTATTTCAGAAAGGACACAATTTCCTTTGCTTTAAGGTTTCCCAGAGCTATTCTAAAGCTATAAAAAAATAGTCCCCTCATTGAAATAAAAGGGAAGGACATACTAGATATGGAAAATGCTCAAAATAGGATGAAAAGGCTGGGCAAAGGTATAGACTTCTCTGTGAAGAGTCACAAAGTAGGTCAGTTTATAAAAGAGATGAGTTGGGGGAAACGTGATAGATATCTACCAAATGCCGGGTGGCATGGAGAAGATGGATCAGGAGCAGCTCGTCATCATCTCCAGTGCAAAGACAAAGAGAGCTCCAAATAAACCTGGTATCAGAGAATAATTTCTGATAGTGCAGTATGTTAATCCTACCTCTCAGTTTCTCCCTAAGTGACCCCATAACTTATTATAATGAGTTCAGTGTGACTAATCAGAATCAAATCTAGCAAAAGTGATTAACATTTATCTAATCTGGGGCTAATCTGACGGCCAACACTGATGAGGTTTTTTCTGCTTTAACCAAATTTACGGATGATATCCCAATTGCAGGAGCTGCACAGAGGAGATGCAAGTCCTGAGAAATCCCAGGCTCCTGCCTCTTACTCGTCCTAATTTCGTTCCCTGGGGGAAGGCAGTGCCTGAGCAGGTAGAGGGGCTGGTGGGGCATCAGAGTGGAGAACAACGATGGCCACAGAAGAGCCGTTCTGCTGAGACACAATACGCAATATGGAGAGGGGGGAAAATTAACGACGACAACCAACCGGAACACCAGAACACCAGCGTAAAAGGGAATAAAGAAACCTTAGGAGTATGTTAATGTACCATGCTCTGAATAAGGGATGTAGACCTCAGTGTTTCCAAAGAACGCTATGGACCAAAGCCAAACCCAACGACAAGCAACGTAATCCCATTTAGCTCCATGTGCTTTGAATTCGCCACAAATTAAGCAGCCCTTTAAGTTACTGCACAAAACATACACCTCACAAGGAGAGTCATCACTTCACTGTATTGGAAACTATATTCTTCATTGTATTTCACACAAAGTCAGCTAAACTGAAGAAAGATGGGGGGTGGGCGGGGGCGCAAATTATACAACCAGGTTTTGTTTCTTTGTTTTTCCCCCCACCGCTCCCCATGGATAAAGACTGTACAAAATTAAGAAAGTCAAAGAGAACCATTCAAAAACTAAGATGTCTTGGACAAGGACTAAATACGGTATGACACTCTGCATCACACCTATTTATGCTAAATTCGTCCACACAAAAATAGCAGCGATGATTAAAGAATGCCAGCAGCCCTTGCGCTCTGACTGGCAGTTCCAGGGTCTTAATTGTTAACTTGTCGAAGCTAACATATTGTTGCTCTTATAAATGGAAATAATCATTCAGCAGCAGTGTTAATGACATCCCATTAAAAAGAGTGCCTTTCCCTGGCAGAATGAAGACACCGACACCAGTTAGCCTTGGAAAATGCACAGAAATGCTTACTTTAAAGGAGTTCCTGTGCAGAGCTTTGAAAGCTGATGTGCTAGCAGAGGCAAGCATGCTAGTGTTCATTTTTTAGTGTGGCCTCTTCCACAGATACTTCTGCAGGAATCCTGAAACGTGGCTTTACTAGGAAAAAAACCCTTAGAAAAATACTGCAGCATCTGCAACCATGGAACAACAAATAAAGAAAACCGTATTTTATCTCACTAAGAAAAATTCCTTCAAATACATGCCTATTAACGGAGAAATTTCATGAAGACCATTGTTCCCCAAAATGGCACATCAGGCAGAAGCCCTGGTGGGGTCCAAGTCTGTGACCTTCCATGAAGATTGCCTTTGTCCTGGAGATAGTTCCGAGTCAAATCCTCTGTTCTAGGTGACACTTATAAACCACGAACCACGTTGTTATAGAGACCATATCAATATGTGGCTACAAATACAATATATCTATGTTCTAGCATTTCTCACATAAACTGTTATTAAGTATTTGGTAAAAACTATTGCTCAAGAGATATTAAATTTTGTCTCAAAACTCCCATTGCTTTGTCCTTTCAGAAAGCAAGAGATGGTTTTGCTTAACTGTCACTCCAAGAAGATACTAAAAATCATACAGACTTTCATGGCATTTCTGATCCAATTTGTTTTGATATTTAAACCCTACCTTAAAGATTAAAACAGTCACCTGTGTAAATAAATAAGTTTTGCTCAGCCATAGAACTTTCAAGAAAATTATTAAACCTTGGACTGTTATTAATAGCCACCATAACTACATTTCTGTACGATAATGATTCATCTCCCTGCTCATATATAGGATTACAACATTTTCTTAATTCATGAGGCAACGGATGTACCTATGAATCAACAGCAGCATCCCTGCTACACTCAGACCCCAGAGGGGACAACGTGCTTCCACGCAGGTGGCACAGCGCGGCTCCCTCGGGCACCAGCGGCAGGTACAACCCTGTGCTGTGCATCAGGATAAACACGTCTTTCCCACGGAGCGGGAGACGGGATCTGGTAGACCCTCCAATCCTACGACACAGTCATCGCAGGTGCCCAGTGCTATCCTGCAAGGATGCAGAGGTGCAGGTCATTCTGCAAGACAAGCCTTTGAAGCAATACTTTCTAATCTGTCACAGGACAAAGCATGGATGAAAAAAGAAAGAAGGTACCCAAGGACCACCAAGGAAATGCAGAATGTGACCATCAACCCAGGGAGTCCAAGAGCATCCTGGATCCCTGGTTCAGGCTGCATCTCCAGCTGCTTCCCAGCACCTGCCTGACCCTCTCCTCTCCCCACGGACCCTTGCAGATCCCCATGAACCCCACAGATCCCCACTCCTCCATGTCTCCACACTAGGCTGTCTCCTTCCCTTCTTGCCATGCGCCCATGCAGGAGGGGACCAACACGCATAGCTCCTCAAAACAAGGGCGGTCATGAAAGCTCACGAGATGACATTGCTTACCCAAGGATAACAGCATCCGTGCTCATGTCATTACTCTTCCCTCTCTCCCGTGCACACTAGCGGGGTGCCCTTTACATTGGGTGACTGCCCTCCAGATTGGGGGACCACACAGGCCTTGCACCCAGACACCCGTACAGCAAGGAGCCTCCAAACGCAGGTGGCACCGTGCCACGCCGCTGAGCTGCCACGGCAGGGCTCCTGCCGGCTCCAGCCACAGCACGTCCATCCTCCCCTCCAGCCTCAACCTCCGGCTTTCCCAAGAGCCAGCATGGACGAAGCCTCACACCTCCTCCTCCTGCATATATGACCATGAGCATTACAAAGCCTTCCTGTTACAAACCACAAGGATTTAGGGGTGTTATGCCACCGGGCAGGAATATCTGATGCAAAAATGAGTACTCCTCAACAAAACCCGTTTGAGGGTAATTCTGCTCTTCCATCACCCTCAAGAACTCTTCACCCTTTATTTTGCACATTCTCGAATTTGCAACCAGCCTCTCGCCAACGTTCATTCAGAACATCAGGAGCTACTCTGGTAACTCACGTTTTTCACAAATCTCACTGCATAACATGGCAAGATACCTCCTGGCACACGACTGAAAAGCATGGCACATCGCTGTGCAATACGTCACTGTGCCGTGACACACAGAAATCTTAGCTTCTTCTACAGCGCTTGGCTGTAGGAGACTGCAACTCTGCTGTCAAAATGGCTGCACACGAGGAGGAGCATGTAAACTCACAGCGAAGATGAAGAGATGCACAATGCCAGGCAGAAATAAATACTAGCACGCTTGCTGCTCTCAGGTACTCATCTATTCGTTTGGCATCTATACGTTGATTAGCTGTTGAAAACCATCAGCCATTTCTAGAAAAAATTTCTGAATGGTTTACAAGACAGAGCAGGTTACACTGCAGGATACTTTTGCCAGGAAAAAAGAAAGACCGTTTCATATTTCTGGTTCATAATCAATATCCAGCCTCCAAAGCGCCAGGAAGATAAAGCTGCGTTATGACTGCAGGAGAAAGCACTGATGGATTTAGGAAAAAATCCCTCACCATATAAGGGCTGCGAACATTTTCCCACTTAAGACAACGTGTGGGATCATATTCACAGACACTGAAATATGTTCTGTTCCCTGACACCCACAGTCCTAGAACACCGGGCTGAAGTGCTGGCAAGAATAAGAACCATTTGTTAAGTACAAAAAATCTCTCACATAATTAGAGAACTGCTGAAAGCTACCAATTTAGTACTCAGGCTTTAAAATGTAAGAATTTTTATTGTAACAACAGCTATCGCTTCAGTATGCCTAGAGGTGGGAACGCCTAACACATGCGCCATACGGTCTGATCAGCGTATCAAATACCTGAGGCAAAATTAAACACCAGGTACAAAGAGACTTCGACGCCCCTCAAACCACACCTCTAGCAGATTTCGTGCCAATATGAAGCGAAGGTGCCCACCGAGGACCAAGAGGCCCCTTCCCGCGGGGCGGGGCGGGACGTGCCCCTCCCAGCCTCCCCCCTTTCCCCGCCAGCTCCCCCAGCCTCCAGGCATGGCCCCGCAACCATCCCCACGCTTCCCTCGTCTCAGGGCGGTGCTCCAGCCTGTCAAACCGCCCTCTCCTCAAGAGTCACGAGGACCACAGACATCTCCCAAAGCGCCTACCGGGGACGAAGAGCCCGAAAGATGCTTCAGTGGGCAAACACGGAGAACGGCAACGGCAAAGAGAGGATGGGAGTGGGGTGCTGAAAACAGAACACGTGGCGTTCGAATGGAGGTTTTTTAATATATTTGAGAATAAAGTGACGCAAGAGAAGCAGACGGCGGGAGGGGCTGGGGGGCTGTGACCTGGGAAGAGCTGGAGACGGAGCTCCTGGCCCTGCCAGGGCAGCCGCGGCTGCCGCATCTTGCTCGGCCGCCAGGACATGCCGGCCACGGCTCCGCTCCTCGGCCACCGAGGGCACCGAGGCCTCGCCGCTGACAGCCCCTCTCATCTCCTCACCGCGCCTCCTCGGCCTCACGGCTCAGGGCCCACCAGCGCCTGTTCACCTCCGACCACGACCAAGACCCGACACCTACTGCAGATGAAATAACGCGTGTTGCAGAAAGGAAAGACAGCGCCGATGACGCCCTCTCGCGTGACTCCTGACGTCACACAAGGCAGGCGTAAATCCATTACGACAGCGGGTTCCTCTCAGAGCAGTTTCTGGCATGCCATCTTTCTCCCGGCATGCCATCGTCTTCCTTCCACAATCTCCCCTAAGTCAACTGCAGTAAAAATTTTGAAAGTACAAAAAAAAAAAAGACAACGACTAAGCAGGATTTTAAAATCAGCAGCTGAAAAACAATCTAAGTCAACCAAAGCTTTAAATTCCGCTCAATTCTCCACTTTGGAGCAGCGCTCTCCAGGGAATGGAGCATCAGCTACGTGACTCGAGGTCGGTGCCCACAGCCCGCCGACTCCGACCATCAAGGAGCGGACGGGCACGCTCCGCTCTGCTGCTCACGATGTCACACAACATGAACTTCTGAGCTCACATGGATCTCTGTTCATCAAAATGCGCTTTAAGTAGGTATTTTATACCTGGCAGATTGCTCTATTGATTGCTCTATTTATAGTCCGTGTCGTATCTTCCAAGCATCAAACTTCAGTGATAAACTAAGCATCAAAGATTTCACAAGTATGTCTTTACATCTTAAGCACGTCATTGAAAAAATAGTAATGACTGACAATTTACGTGACATAAAGCCAAGTGTTTGCCTCCTGCCCATGGGAACCCGCACAGCAAGCGCAGACCCACAGGAGCCCCACCGACTCTTTTGCACGTCCTGGTTACTGCATCTGAACAAACGGTATTGCTGTCCTTCACCCAGTCGAGGCAGATTCACATTTTTTCTGCCCACTGTCCGCTGCCTCCTACGCTTATAACAGGTTAAACTTGCTCTCCTCAGATTTTCTTTGCACCAGCTCTCATTTTCATTTCTTTTCCCCAGCAAAATATTTGGGGGGGTTAAAAAAAAGCGTTTTCCTCCAGCAAACTTAAACTCCTGTAGCTATATAGTCGTTCACTCCACATACGAGTGAACTAAAGGATGAAGAATGTTCTCCTTATAATAAAGAAGAGCAGCCTTCCTGAGCTCAGGGCTTCCTTTCCTTCTCTATTCACCCTAACTTGATCCATTAACATTTTACTTGCTCCATCTCGCCAGAGCACCTCTCAAGCTGTACGGATTTTATGCTCCTTTACTTCCCTAATTTTGCACGTAGCTACAGAACTGCCAGCGGCAGCCTCTCCCCGCGGCTGGCAGACCTCTTACACGAAGCTGCACCCAGCCTAATTCCCAGCTCCTTCCATGCGTTCCTCCTCCTGACCGTTACATCCCTCCACCTCCCACTCTTCCGTAACTTCTAAGCGGGTCCCACTAAAAGGTGTCTGTCTGCCCAGCGAAGATGCACAGTAGAACACGTAGGATTTCTCCGCCGCCAACAAATGGCTGCAGTCCCAGCAAAAAAGCTCTGACAAAAAGCTAACAGTTCTGAAGGACTTGTCCTAGGATTCGATGCAATCCGCCGTGCCGGCAAATTAAAGCCTACAGAAACCACGCTAAAATTAGAGGGAGCTGAGATGAAAACCGAAGACACACGGTGGCTCTGACCAATCTTTAAATAGGGCTTAATGCAACATTTAGGTGCTTGGTCTGTGCTCAGCTCGGATCTACCAAGACCATGAATTTATACTATAAAGTAGCACTGACTATTTCTGGGACAGTTTTCTACACTGCGCTTTACAGGGTAATCGGCGTGGGCTTTCCGACGCTGATCTAGAGAACCAGCCGATTTTCAAAGCGCCCGTGATCGGTCTGATGGATTCGCACACCCTTGTTGGGAGGGAAGCGTTTCCTCCTGCACCCGCTTACAGACGGTCTGACTCTCAGGTCACCGCTGGGCTGGTGACCAGGGCCGGCTGCCCAGGACCACGGCCGGGGCTTCTGCGCAGCGCCAGGGATGGAGCCACCGCTCACACGTCACCCTCCAGCAGCTCAGGGGAAGGGTTTTTCAGTTGGCTGTCTAGTAGGCTAAAATTCCCCGTTTCCGAAGCACTAGGAAACCTCTGCTGCACACCGGTCCCCCGCTCCTATCCATGATCCCAGGCACTGAACGGCCCCTCCTGGGCGGCAGCTCCCGGCGTTGGCCGGAGGACCCAGTGGCACCGCGGCGGCTGGGTGCGGGCGCAGGGGAGGGTGCAGAGACCAGGGCTGGCTCAGCGGGCTCGGGGGGGCTCTGGGGCTGCCACCGCCCCACTGCAGCCTGCTCCCCTCGGGAGCACCCACTGGCCACGTTCAGCCGCGGGTTAATCCCCGGTCCCAGGGTCTAGGATGAAGTCCGATGCCCTGCTGCATTTTGCACCACTGGCATCTCCGCTTTAAGATCAATGCGCGCAGCCAAAGCTTTGTACCGATGCAAATACCTCAGGGGCTATTAATTCCTCATTAATCTGAAGTTTCGTGGCTTTAACAGCGTGCACGTCTTGAAATATCCCAGAGATATTGGACAACCTCCCTTTTAAAACCCCGTTTTGTAAGCAACTATGACTTCGACAAATTTTTAATGAATGATTAAGAAGCATTTATAAACTCCCGTGGGACCAAGGAGCGAAGGATTTGCTCATGACCGTGCACCGCTCCTCCTGTCGAACGACTCCCACAGCGGCAGCGAGCACCGGTCGTGCCGTGTCCGAGCCGCCGCCTCCAGCCCGGCTCTCCACAGCGAGCAGCGTTCGCTTCCGAACTGCCGCTCCCTACTTGTTAAGCGTTGGGCGTACAGAGGGCAAGCAGTGAGGACTGCTGTTACTTCAGCAACTGCAAAAATTGGTGTAATGGAAAGCTGTTTTGTTAAGCATTTTGTATTATTTGTGTAACAGGAACACACAGAAGAGCTCCTCCTGTCTAATTAAAGAAAAAAAGGTTTAAAAATACTGTTTTATCAAAGAAAAAGTTTTACACATCAAATAGTGGCAAAGGTTAAAGTTCACACGGACATCAAGCTAACACGACACGTCAAGATATTTGATTATAAGATCATTAAATTAATACGGTGTTGAAACAAACCACAGTAATTAATACCGTTTGAAAAATGAAGAAACCTTCTTTCACATGGAAAGAAAAATACGTGACCTCCTCAGGAGGCTGATTCCCTTTCCTTCCCCGTACCTACGAACTGAAGCAACGTTCATGTTCTCGAAAAAGAGGTCATGTTTTCCAAGGTGCGCAATTTATTTAGGTTCTGAAATCAGCCGTTCCTATCTCTTTAACGAGTCTTTCTACTTCCAAAAAAGTGGCCGGAATATGCGACGTGGAGGTTGCCATGGCAAGCATACATCCTCTGTCGAGTATCTGAGCGAGCAGATGCGAAACGCCAAAACCCTCCAGATGAAGTCACTTCGCTCGTCACGTAACGGTGAGGAAAATGCTTTATATTTCATCTGCTCCCCAGGAGCATAATTACTCCGAACACCCGAGGTTAAAACCAGGAAGGGCACGTGGCCGGAGTTTTTAGCCGAAAATCACAGATGTACAAAGCAAAACGAAGGGGTTTAGTCGGAGTGACAGGCATACCAAAAATATCCAGGCTACGGACCATTTTTATTTCCCGAAAACCAACTTTCAACAGTGCTTCCACGGACACGACCCCTGGGCAGGGCGCCGGCGGTGGGTCCGGGGGAGCCGCGGGCCCCGAGACCCCACGGCCCAGCCCTCTGCCCAGGTACGAGCTCACACCTCGCGCCCGCGGTTCCCCGGACGCCGGGCAACCGACTCCCAGCACACGCTAGCCGTCTCCGGCGGGGCCACGACCGAACAGCCGGGTGGCGGCAGCGGAGGGATGGCGGCACCTGAAGCCCCCCGGGCGCGCGGGCAGCCGCGGGTCCCGGCGGACAGCGGTCCCCGCCCGCGGCCGCAGCTCGCCCAGGCGCCGGTGCTCCGGCAAGGAGCAGAATTTTCCAGGAGCTGTGCCAAGCCCCACGCCTCCTTTCGGGCAGGCTGCAGGGAACGGCGGCGAAAACCCCCCAGAAATGCCCCCGGGGCGCGGGGGGCGGCGGCACCGAGCGCGGTGCGAGCCCCAGGGCTGCGCACCGAGGGGAGCCCCGCCGCCGGGCCGCGCTGCCCCGCCGCTCTCCCGGCCGCTCCTTTGTCCTCGGCGGAGGCTCCGCGGCCCCCCCGCGCTCCCTCCCCGCGCTCCGCGGCCGCGGACCCGCGGCGGCATCCCGCAGCGGGGGCGCAGGCGGCGGCATCCCTGCGCGGGGGAGCCGCCGCCGCCGCCGCCCCGCGGGACCCCCCGGCCCCGCCAGCCCCTCGCCCCGGCGCGGCGGTACTCACGGTGCAGGCGGGAGCGCGCGTCCATGCGCGGCCGAGCCGCGGTCCGGGGGCGCGGAGCCTGCGGGGGCGCCGCCGAGGGCTGCCCGCGCCCGCGGCTCGCCGCCCGCCGGCCCCGCCGCGCAGGGCCCGCCTCCCCGCGCGGGGCGGCGCCCAGACACAAAGGCGGCGGCGGCGGCGGCGGCAGCGGCGGCGGCGGTGGGGCGGGCTCCGCTGCGCGCCCGCGCTGCGCTCCGCGGCGGCGCAGGGGCGGAGCGGCGGGGCTGCGGGCGGGGCGGCGGGGGCGTGCCGCGGCCGCGCCCTCCCCGCGGTGCGGAGCGCAGCGGTGCGGTGCGCGCAGGCGGTGCCGCCCCTTCCCGCCCCGACGGGGCGGCCCGCGGCCGGAGCATCACCGGCGGGGCCGAGGCACCCCCGCGCCGCGGGGGCGGGCAGACCTCGAAAAGGCACCGCTCCTGTGCGCCCCGCGCCCCCCGCCCTCCCTCCCCTACGGCGGGAGCCATTTTCCTCACTTTCGATAAGTTGCGGGGGCCGGGGCCGGCGGGGGGGCGGCGCGGGAAAGCGGTGGGAGGCGGCTCCGCATCCCCGCCGCCGGGCCGGGCCGCCGCAGGAGCGCGGGCGACGGGGAAGACCTTGCAGGGGCCTCCTGCCCGCGGGGGGCGGCTGTCCCCGCCCCCGGGAAGGTGCAGGCGCTGCGGGAGAGCAGGGGGGTGCCAGGCCTCCGCCCCCGTCAGCCCCCGTGCCGTCGTGTTCGTGCGCTACCGGGGAGCGGCGCGGGGGACCTGGCGGGAGTCGGGTCTTCTGCCGCCTCTCCTGCTGTTCTGCAGAGCAGTTGCCGCGGCAAGCGCAGGTGCCGCTCCGCTCGTTTGTCTTCACGCCTTGTTTCCAGCCGCGGCAGAACTCTCGGCAGCAGCCGTGGCCACCGGCCTGCAACCGTGGCCACCAGCCTCCAACCGTGGCCACCGGCCTGCAACCGTGGCCACCAGCCTCCAACCGTGGCCACTGGCCTGCAACCGTGGCCACCAGCCTCCAACCGTGGCCACCGGCCTGTCCCGTTTGCCGGCCACCCCAGCCTCTCCCCCGGGCAGAGCTGTGCCTGCTGGGGCGGCCGCTGCCAGCACGGCTCCTGGGCAGGCATGACGATGGCACGTGGTTTCCTCGGTGACAGGGTGGCTTTACAGCCCACCCGCTCTGTGCCATCTAAGGTCGTCACCTTGCTCTTCCAGCACCGCAGGATCTGCCCGGCATCAGAGATGGAAAGTGTTTGGCAGGAGCTGGAGGAGGATCACAGGAGGGTTTATACGGGCAGCGAGTCCTCCATCCCTCTTCCACATGGCTAATCCCTCGGTGCAGACAGCCTCTCTCCATCGCTGATGCGGGAACGCCTGCGCTGGGGACGGGCCAGCCCGGGCAGCTCCCAGACTCTCCCGCTCTCGCCATCTCCAGAGTTGGGAACTGAAATTTGGCCCGGAAAAGTTTTTCTCCCCCAACATTTTTGTACTGCATGAAGTGGGTGTTCACTCGGTTGATTTCAGCAGTGAAGTGGGGAGGGGTCTTCAATGTTAGCATCTCCCCGTCCGCCGCAGCCGGCCAGAGAGCACCCACAGCCTCCTCAGCTTCTGGCACGGCACCATCCTGGGCCCTGCCTGCGGCTCCCGTGGCGTTCCCGCAGGGAATGACCATGAAATAAAACATTCTTTCAGTAGAAATGCATCAAAGAAGAGAAGAAGCCGTTGCCGTTAGAACCAGTTGCGCATAAAACCAGTGCCAGCCAAATGCAGGCACGCGTCGGGTGCTGTGTGCGCTGGACAAGGCAAACTGCAGCCTGCACGGGAGCGATGGGACGGCTTCTGGCAGGCAGGCAATGGAAATGTGTCTCCCAGGAGATCCACAGCAGCATGAGATACAGGGTTTTTCGGGGAGTTCTTCTCCTTTCCTCTATGTTCCTGATAAATAGCTCCAAGATTTTGCAGGGCAAAGAGACTTGCAACTGGGAAAACCCTGGAAGAGTCTAGGCCTTACCTACAAAATACAGACAGATCTTTCTCCCCAGTAAAGACAAGTGTGGAGCGGGAGAAACGCACGGCTGTGCCGTGGGGGAGCTGCAGAAGGACAGGGGTAGGTGGGAACCTTCTCCAGGGGGCAAAAACCCCGCAAGCCAGGGCCCGGGAAGGGGATGGCTGGGGAGGGAGGCTCGGCTCCAGGCTGGGCTTTGTTTCATGCTTAAAGTGAGTGAGATTCCCACCTGTGTCACCAGCCTGTCCCCTTACAGACACCCTCCCTAAATTCCTGTCTTTTGAGCAGCACGTGTTGGAGATCTTCCCGCGCCTCCTGTGGCCTTGGCGATGGTGGAATCAAGACTACGGAGGGTTTGCTCTTCTTCTGGCTTCAACCTTGCCTGTGACGAGTCATTGAAATGGGCTGCCGGGTTGGTTTTGTCGACGGAGAGGTGGACCTGCCGGGGGAGATGCTGGAGAGGCGGCAGCAGCGTGGGACCCCGGGTGTGCAGTGAGAGGTGGGACCCAGCCCAGCCCTGCAGCACCGGGGCGAAGCCACAGCGCCTGCCGCTCCCAGGGCCGCGGCGTGGGACCTGCTTACCCCTCCCCACAGTGAGGTGGCCCAGGAGCCGTAAGAGAGTGACAGCTCCCAAAGGGCAGCAGTGCCTGTAACTCCAGCCATCCCGGCGCCTTTCCCTGTGTGCTCCTCAGAGAGAAAAAAAAAAGCAGACACTTTCAAATGGCTGGGGACGGCTTGTGGCGCGGTTTGCCCCGCGAGGCAGTGGGACTTGCTCTCCACGCCTCCCTGCATGGCTGTCGCTGGCACAACGAGCCACTGTGGGTAGCTGCGCCAAGCGAGCAAGAGCCGATTTTCCGGAGTCTTGCGTTTTTGCAAAGCTTTGCCATGTGCCAGCAGCTGCTGTGCTGCCCGGTGCTGCGGGGCGATGCGGCTGTGTGAGCAGTGGAGCCTCCTCGGGAATCGGGCAATCGCTAGTGAAGCAGGAGCTGGTCCGGCTGGGCTACAGCATCCCTCTGCGGGGGGACACGGCGGGTGGGAGAGAAGCCTGATACTGCTGTTAACCGGTTATCGGTGTGTAGGTGCTATTGCTCCTCTTTGTGGATGACACTGAAGCGGTTGAATACCGTACAAAGAGCATCAGGGAGCCTGAACTACTGCTGAACTTAAACCCCTGATCCTCTTAGTCTTACACGAGTTTCATAGTGCTTTCGCTTCCACTAACTCCAGTGGAGATGTGCCAAAGCGGGGCAAAGAAAGAACAGGCCAAAATACTCACTTTCTGAAAAAATGTGAATCCCGGCTATATCCCTAAATGCTGCTTAATGCAAAACTGAAGTCAGTCGGTTGAACAAGTCCATAGCTTGGGCTTCACCTTGTGTACTTAAATGTATCTTCACCGACACGCACGTATAAATAACCCCATACTGATTTCTATTCAGTTGTAGAGCCGGCTAAGAAAAGTTTTAAAATCATGACATTCCTTCAGCAAATTTTATAGGAAAGCTGGATGCATTCTGTAAGGGGGTTCTGCAGGCTTGGGCTCACTAGTGTCCGTTAGAGTCATGCTAGCTGGGAAGACAGCACGGTAAATCAGAGCACATCTGTAAGACTAATAACCCTGAAATAAAGTTATTTTTTCTTCTCATTTTTAAAAAAGTCTGTAATATGTAGAGAAGGAACAGTTATTAAGGACACAATTCCCTATAGTTAATAAATGGGGGTGCTGCACAGTTTGGAAATTTTCCCTGTGGAAGTCCCAATGTTTGGGATTTTTTTCCTTCTGGTTGTCCTAAGTCCTGTCAAGTGCTGCTTTATATTTCCCAGACAATGGCAATCTCCATTTCTGGAAGCTTTAGTTTTAAGATTGAGAAGCGTGGATGAGTCATGGGCTGTTGTGGTATAGATGGATGCTGATTTTTAGGTGACCTAAGTGTAGACCATGGCAGATGGTGACTAAAAGCCCACTTGGGTGCTGCAAGGTGGTAACAGTGGTTCCAGGTTGGGTGTGTAAGGGACCTGTCAGTGCCGTGTCTGGCAAAAAGCATCGATAACTTCAGAAAAAACATAAACTATCAATAACAGACCTTCTTCTTGGGAGTCTTGGGGGAAAAAGCAGAGCTGGGGGGAACAGAATCACAGAATCACAGAATCACTACGGTTGGAAAAGACCTGTCAGATCATCACATCCAACCACCAACCCAACCCCACCATGCCCACTAAACCATGTCCCGCAGTGCCACATCCACACGTTCCCACCCCACAGGATGGGGTGGGACAGGGTGGGACGGGTGGGAGCATCCCTGCCTGCATCAGGAGTCAGCACATCACTGCACTGCCACCATCACTGCCGCCGCCACTGCCACCGTCACCGCCGCTCCTGGCCTTCCCGTGAAAGGGAGGGCAGAGTGTGTGGCTGGGCGGCAGCAGACGGTTCCCTGTTTTCTGGCATTTTGAAGAAAAACACTCTGAGATCTCCCTGTCCGTGGACAAAACCTGGTGGGCAGAGTGACGGGGCCATGACACGGGCGATAATCAGAAGAAGGAGCGGGTCTCAGGAACAGGCTTCACCTGAACTGTCCTTTGCGCTCGCCTGATTGTCGCAGAATTTAGTAGACTGTGTGGAGGTGTGAACAAGTATGATTGAAAGGAAGAAAATGTCTTCATGGAAAGCCAAAAAGCAGCCTACTACTGGACTCAGTCCCAAAGTTTGCCTTGCTCCCTCCGAAGAGCAGGCTGCCACCCGGGTACCACCCTCGCTCTTGAGCTCCAGCACGTGGTTGGGTTTTAGCGTTGTCGATGAGCTATTGCACAAGCTCTTGCATCAGGAGGACGCTGAGAACTGTGTCAATGCTTTGTGAGCTTTCCTCTCTCGCAGTGAGCTCTGACGGCAGGCTGCGGGTATGACAATCTCCTGAGTTACACGAGACTTTGGCAAGGGTTGATGTTAAAAATGGGTTGCAAGTGGAGAGAAGGAGAGAGTGATGATCGGGGCTGGGGGACTTGCTGGAATGCTTTGGATATTTGCATCCCTGTGGCCTGTAGTAGGTCAAAAAATTGAAATTACATTGGATCAGGTAAGGGGAAAAGTTAACTTACGACATCAGCAGGTTAGAACGTCAATAGTTATAACCCTTTTTCAAAATGGAACAACTCATTTCTTCTCCTTAATAGTGAAATTATTTAATCTATATTATCTGGAAGCGCTTTAGAAACATGTTATAAAATATAACGACCAGGCATCTTAAACCGCCCATCTTCCCTACCGGGAGAATGAAAACACCTCCGTGGGTCCCCAGAGGACCGTGCTCCTGGATTGAGCCCGCTGCCCCCTCCAAGGCGTTTGCTTCCCTGGGGGCTGCAGCCGGGACACCGCGGGGGAAACCGGGCTGGTGCGGCACCGGCAGAGCCGCAGCGGCTGCCCGGGACGGGGGGTCAGCGGACGGCCGCTCCCCACGGGAATTAACAGCTCCCCCACGCCCTGGGTCACTCCCCGGGTTATTTTCACCGCCAGCCCCTGAACCTCCACCCAATCGACATCCGTTAGGAGCGGAGGCAGGGTTGCGTCTTAACAATAAAGCAACAAATTCACGTGGGTTTTCTCATCAGAAAGACAAACAAAGCCGGGAGAGGAGGTGGGACAAGCCTCCATCTCCCGCTCCGCAACATTCCCCGCAGGAGCCCGCAGCCGTGCTGGGGGTTTTGGGGGGTTCGGGGGGCTCAGGGGGCTTGGGGGGGCTCAGGGGGCCCAGGCCTGTGCCCCACCCTGGCAGAAGGGGCGGCAGAGGCTGCTCCAACGGGGCTGGGGCGAAGCCCTGCTCAGGCAGGGTCGCAGCCACCCTGAAGCAGCAGCCCAGAGCAGTGCCGAGGCGAGCCCGGCCATAGTCATTTCCCGATGATGTAGTCACTTTCGGGTTATATATTTTTTAAATCTTAGTATCGCAGGCGGCGCGCGGGGGCCGCTGGGACGTTCGGTGCCGGCCACAGAGGTCGGGGCTGTGGTCAGAAGGGTCACCAATTCGCTCCCTTCCATTCTGTTTTCCTCCGAACCGTGTTACCTGCCTCCCAAGATCTGTTGTTCAAGTGGTGCACAAAAGCCTTCGCTACCATTTAAATTCCGCCCTGGAGAAGGCTGAGCTCTCTAGGTCGATCCAGCAAAAAGTATTTAAATGTCTGCTTCAAACCTAATTACAGCTGTCTCTCAAATCCATAATTTCATCTAAATTTGCCACAATTCATGCATGACTTTCCCTGTCAGAGCCGCCTGTATGAAGAGCAGATGAAGGTCATTCCTAACTCCGCTGCTAACACAGGGAAATTAGAATTGCTTTGATGCAGAGGCTTCCCACTAGTGTTTTCTGTCGGTGCTGGCAAAGTTGTTGGCTATTACATTTTTGCTGTACCTCTCATCAAAGCACACACACGGCGCTTTCCGCCGAGCGCAGAGGGAAGAAAATTCGACTTCCCTCCTTTGCTGCAGTGGGCTGCACTCTGCAGCAGGCGTGTGTCAAAAATACATTGCAGATACTGCAGCAGTAACAAATACTCACCATGTGCTCCATTATATTTTCACAGAAACAGTCTGTGTTTATACCCTGTTTCATATCCTTCTGACCTTTAAGATACTTGAATTCTTCCTACCTCTAAAATTAAAATACACGCCATGTAGGCGAGGTGCTCGGGAGGGAAAGCTGCCAGCAGACGCCCGCGCCGAGACCCCCCGGCAGCAGCTGCCCCCGCTGCGGACAGGCTTCCAGCCCCGAAATGCTGCGGATCCCGACAGGCAAGATAAAATTAGTGACACATAATAATCCTGCGCCAGGTATGGACTGACGTGGCAACAGGAGGGGAGACGGTGCCAGCCACCCGGAGGATGCGGCGTGGAGCCGCGTCGCCCCACCGGCGGGAGCGCGGCTCGCTTGCAGAGCCCGCGGCGCACTCTGCTTCGGGATGCGGGGGGTTTCGTGCCGCTGACGAGCGAGTACATGGCGATGCACAGCCACATGCTGCTGTGCAAAATAGCGCATGTGCACGTGTGTGGAAGGAGGACTCATGAAAGCTGCACTGAAAGAAATGCTGCAAAGGAGGACTTGATGGTAAGACCACCACGAGTTGCAGAATACGTCCAGGAGGAATTATTTCTTCATAGACGCGAGCGATCTATCAAGTGACCAGTTTACTCCTCCATAAACGTTCACTGTTATAACCACTCTGGCTTTAAACGTCCCAGGAAAGTGCAATTTTCACACTCAGGACTCTGTTCATAACATACCTTTCATAATTTTTTAAAAAAACACATATTTTCCCGACATCCTCTTATTACTCACAGCTATCAAAACCGCTCTAAATCTTTTCTGGGATTCTGGGTATTTGACAACCCACCCTATCTTTCTATCTGTAGATGGTTTTTGAGTAGTTGCACAGGTTTCCCCTTCCCAGCAGGGCACCGCACTTCCAGGGACCCTCCGCGGGCAGGGAGGAGAGGAGCCGGAGGAGAGGAGCCGGCAGCAGAAGGCAGCTGCAGCCTGGCAGGGCTCCCAAAGCAGCGTCGCTGGGGTAGCTCAAAAAATAAAGCAGCCATTCATGTTCCAGTTTATTACTTTCTTATTATGATCATTTTGCGGCAGGAATGATATTCGTGGCAATAAAATGTATACACAGTAAATGGCTTTGCAGTTACCAAAACCCTGAGCCTTGTTTTGGCATTTAATTAACCAAAACCCAATTAATTTTCTGCACATATTTAATACCATACCCCTTATATAAATATATCAAAACTACAACAATAGGTGATGGTGGCACGAGTCTTTAGGGACAACCTGTTAGCAGAAATAGCAACTCTTCACTGGCACTGGGCTCTCCCTTGGCCAAGCACATTTGTGTCCCCGAGGGATTTCAGCGGGTTTATCTGCTGCGTGCTCGAGAACGGAAAAGCACTGACAAACACTGATCATTAGACCTGGATGGAGGGAAACACACCGCCCACTGCAAATCCCAGTGAAGTGAATTAACTTTCCATGACCTTTGGTGGATCGTGCACAGGGTTTAGTCCAAAACAACTCATCCCATTTATTTCGGTATTTTTAATAAGGGACGTGGCTGGTCCTATCCCGGTACTGCAGTGGGGCAGCGCGGGGAGCTGGGGCAGCGGGACGGATGGGCTGCACTCCCCACTCCACTTCGGGGCTTGCTGAAGTGTTTTCCCAAATCTGATGCTCAGGACGGTGTTTCAGGAGATTTGGATACTCCTGGAAATAGATTTTAGCAGAAGCTGTAAGAGATTTCTTTCCAAAGTGACGCTGGGGTGGAGGCAGATCACCCAGGGAAGGGGGGCGGCCGGCGAGTGCCCCGAAGAGCCCCGAGTCGTGCTTCCCAACTTCCCAAGCTCAACTGTCTGCGTCCACACTCTCCTTCCTCGACCCACCTGTAGCTGCACTAGGAGAGTCAAATCACTCATTTCAACAGGTTTTACCTGCCTGCTCCAGGAGGTCGCCATGAGCTAACGACACTGGTGAGTGCACAGATTTTATTGATATTTTTTTTTTTTTAAACTCTGCTGGAGGAGTTGAAGGGTGGTGGGGGCAGCTCTTGGCACCGACAGCCCCCCGGCCCGCCAGCACAGGGCTCACCGTGCCCGCAGCCCCCCCGTGCTCAGGCCGGCTCCCCCCAGGCCAGCGACCGCCTCCCCGTTGAGTTTAACCTGCGTTAGGTCGGAGCTTGAGTAAACTTTCTTTTTTCTTGATCTAATACCCTCCTCGCGTTTAAAAATAGAGCTGTTCCTAAGCAATGGCAGTAAGTAGAAAGCAAAGCCTATTGAGGATCATCTCTGTGAACAGGTATTTTTCCCAGCCTAAGTACTGTAAACATTGTGGGCTGACAAATTATGAATCAGAGCCCTCCCTCCCCAGCCCGCGCTGCCTCTCTCCCATTATCCCCCAGAACAATAGCGGCAACCATCAGGAGCTGCGTATTTTCACTCTGGCTTTGAACACCTTGGTTCGCAGGTCAGATTTTCAAGCTTTTCCACACATTTTAACACCTTTAAAAAAAAGGAAAAAAAAAAATCGGGATGATGTTACTGTGGTGCAACCACGGGGGGCAAGAGCTGGAGAAACAGCCGTGGTCCTCAGGTTTGAAAGCAAAGCGCAGCCCTGGGCAGCCACCTCTGTGCACCCGTGATCTGCTGCCCCACGCACGTCCGTGCGTCCTGGCATCATCCAGGATGGGAACCCTCCTAGGCGATGGCAGGTAGGAGCAGGGAGGTGACTCCAGCGTGCTGTTGGCATTGCTGCAGACATTTTAGAGTCTGCATTAAAGTTAGGGAGTGAGGAGAAGAGCGAGAATCTCATTTCCCAGGATGAGCTCACCAGGATGCAGGCTGAGCGTGCAGGGGCAGGAGGACACGGACTGACGTTAAACCCAGTGACCAGCAGTAGGGCAGGGAGAGAAATCACGTCATGAGATGCAGAAAAGAAGTCCATTACTGCCAGGAGTTTCCCGGACTCAGCTGGGTATTTTTCATTGCTGTTTGACCTCTTTTTTTTCAGCTGCCCTTTCTACGCCCGTTTAAGGAGACGAGCCGGGTGGGGATATCCAGCCAGAAGAAGATGCAGCAGGAGGTGAGCAGCGCTCAGGAACTGCTCCATGGGCTGCACCTTTGCAGCACTTGCTGTCCCTCGTAGACCCCAAACTAACTTCATAATGAAAACCAAATTTTTTTCTCCTTAAGATTACTCACTTCATTACCTTGTGGTTATTTGCTCAAGGGATCGTATTTGTTTCAGAACTGTCCCTATGAGAAGTTCAGCGAGCCTGCGTCCACTTTCGACGATGGCAGGGTGGCTGCGGGCACCTCCTGCCCCTGATAAGAAGTGTGCTGCATCCAAAACCGGTCACAGTGATGCTTTGCCTCCGGCTGGATGTGTTCAGAGGTGTGTTTCCTGGGGATAGATTCTGCTCTCAGCTTTAATCATGGAGACCAAAATCATCTTTACTGATCTCAGCAGGGCTACTTGAGTTGTAAGCTCTAATTCAGGTCAGTACTTACGGGCTTAAATTTCCCAACCTGCCGGAGATTACTTGCCGTCAGCAGATGTTTGTGTTGGGCTCAGACAGAGGGAACCCGACGTGCCAGTGGTCTGGGGCTCCACTGCACCCACCCACCCACCTCTCCCCAGGGGGTCCCCAGCGCAGCGCTGGCACCCACCCTCCGCCCAGCCCAGCCAGGACGTTCGCTCGGGCACTTGCTCCCAATGGCAGCTTGGCTCGCAGGATCTTAAAAATGAGAGATGGTCGTTTGTGGTTGGAAACCCAGTCAAATCATGTGTGCATCACAGAATCACAGAATCACAGAATCACCGCGGCTGGAAAAGACCTGTCAGATCATCAAGTCCAACCACCACCCCAACCCCACCACGCCCACTAAACCATGTCCCGCAGTGCCACGTCCACACCTTCCTTGAACACCTCCAGGGATGGTGACTCCACCACCTCCCTGGGCAGCCTCTTCCAGTGCTTCACCGCTCTCTCAGGAAAGACATTTCTCCTAATATCCAGCCTGAACCTCCCCTGGCACAACTTGAGGCCATCTCCTCTTGTCCTTGAAAAACAAAACACATCCACGATGCTCTTTTGCTCAGGCACCCAGGGGTGAGCACTGGCCGAGGAGCAGCTCCGCTCTCCTTTATGGCTGTGTGCTCCTATGCAACCACTGCCCGAAAACCTGGAGCTGCACTGCTGCATCACAGGGGCTGCCGCAGTCTCCATCCGATGCGGGTGACGGGGAGGGCTGCGCGACCCTCACCCAATGCGGTGGGACCCTCAGCACCCGCAACCTGACCCACCCTGCGTGATCCCCTTTGCTATTCAGGAGGGCGTGCACGGCATTTTCTCACTGCAGTTGCAGAAGGGGCAAGGAAAGGCAGCTTTTTCAGCCCAATTGTTTCCATGTATGAAATCGGTATAAATTTCCATCATTCAGCCGGTGCCATTGAATAAGAAAAATAAGCACAAAAGGGGAAAATCACCATAAGACAAGAGCTGGCAGAAAGGCACGGGTGCCTGCAACTGAGAGAATTTTGGGAACAATCCCTGGCCGCTCTCCTCAAGCCCCTGGGCTCCTCGGTGGCCCCGGCTGCAGTGGCAATGGGAGCGAAAAACGGGACGTGAGCCCCAGTGTCAGCGCAGCTCTGGTCAAACGCTGGTGCTTCGGTGGCCTTCCCCTTCCTATGGAACATTGCAATCAAGTGTATTTAATGACTAATAGTGATGACTAAATAAAGCAGAAGCATTCAGGTTGTATCTAAATAGAAAAAGCCCAACTCAACATACTGAAATTAAAATTTTAAACAAAATCTTTATAATTTCTGTGGTTGTTAAAGAAGTGACTTGCTGTGAGAAGTAGGAAAATCCTTAACAGCCTGAGTGTGAGCTATCTACATGGGACCACTGCCCGTGGACGGGGATCTCCTTACAAGCAGGAGTTACGTGTATTTCAGCATCACAACGTCCACGCTGGTGGGTTCCCCGTGGTCGTGCCCACGCTGCTGCCAGCTCTGCCAACGCTCATTTAAAAATTCCACATGGTTGTACCACTTTTCTGACATAATACAGTTATACCAGGATTTTTCCTGACACTAAAACTTTCTGCATATTATAACTACTATTTTAATTCAACATGAACTGCTGTAAAAACTGCTTCAAAATGAAAATGCGTGACCTCCAGCATTGAGGTTGAACCAGAGCATCTGTCCTGGGTGGGGACTTTAAAGCCGTTGCCCGCAGACAGATGCTTGAAGAGCTCCCCAGCATCACACCACCACCGGGAGCTGCAATTCCTTGTGGCAATGTCCCCATGCTGGAATTGTGTTTGCGCTTTTACAGGCATTCGAAGGTGGCAAGCATTTCTATCCCGGTTTTGCAGTTCTCATACCTATTAAGGTTAAGGGCTCTTTGATGTGAATTCATTACCTGCATTCCAATGGGATGCACCCCCCCCAATTTTCTCAAAAGGAGAATGGCAGATTAAACAAACTAAAGACCCCCCATCTTTACTACGCCAAGTGTTTTCATCCTATTTAAACAACATCTTCATGGCACTGAACCGCAGATGGTACCTGTCTGGGGAGAGGGATTATGAGCGAGGGGGTGTCTGTGCCGTGGGGCTGGGACAGGCTCGTTTGGCACCAGGTGCCGGGTGCTTGGCGTGTCCTGCTCCCGCTGCAGAGGGGCAGTGCCCGTGGCCACCGCCACTCAGTGGAAAAACCGACTGCTCATGGCTTGGATGGGTGCACTCTTTGCTGGGTAGAAGACTGGCTGGATGGCCGGGCCCAAAGGATTGTGAATGGAGTTCAATCCAGTTGGCGGCCGGTCACAAGCGGTATTCCCCAGGGCTCAATATTGGGGCTAGTTCTGTTTAATAGCTTTATCGATGATCTGGGCGAGGGGATTGAGTGCTCCCTCAGCAAGTTTGCAGATGACACCAAGTTGGGTGGAAGCATTGATCTGCTGGAGGGCAGGAAGGCTCTGCAGAGGGATCTGGACAGGCTGGATCGATGGGCCGCGGGCAATTGTGTGAGGTTCAACAAGGCCAAGTGCCGTTGTTGGTTACAACAACCCCAGGCAACACTACAGGCTTGGGGACAAGTGGCTGGAAAGCTGCCCAGCGGAAAAGGACCTGGGGGTGTTGATGGACAGCCGGCTGAATATGAGCCGGCAGTGTGCCCAGGTGGCCAAGAAGGCCAACGGCATCCTGGCCTGTATCAGAACTGGTGTGGGCAGCAGGAGTGGGGAGGGGATCGTGCCCCTGTACTCGGCGCTGGTGAGGCCGCACCTCGAATGCTGTGTTCAGTGTTGGGCCCCGCACTCCAAGAAGGACACTGAGGTGCTGGAGCGTGTCCAGAGAAGGGCGACGGAGCTGGTGAGGGGTCTGGAGCACAAGTCTGATGGGGAGCGGCTGAGGGAGCTGGGGGTGTTCAGTCTGGAGAAGAGGAGGCTGAGGGGAGACCTCATCGCTCTCTACAACTCCCTGAAAGGGGGTTGTGGGGAGGTGGGTGTTGGACTCTTCTCTCAAGTGACAAGTGATAGGACAGGAGGAGATGGCCTCAAGTTGCGCCAAGGGAGGTTCAGGCTGGATATTAGGAGAAGTTTCTTCACCTCAAGGGTTGTCAGACACTGGAAGAGGCTGCCCAGGGAGGTGGTTGAGTCGCCATCCCTGGAGGTTTTTAAAAGACGCGCTTTGGGACATGGCTTAGTGGTGGACTTAGCAGGGTTTGGTTAATGGTTGGACTTGATGATCTTAAAGGTCTTTTGCAACCTAAATGATTCTGTGATTCTGTGATTCAGCCGCTGAGGACGTGCCCCACGTGCTGGCTGTGCCCATGGCGAGGATACGGCACAACTTTCAGCAGTGCTTTTTGCTGATACACCAGCTAGCAGCCCTGACCTTGGAGACCATTGCAAATATATAACCTCTTCCCTGTTCCCAGGGACTGGAAAAATCCATGGTTTCAGACTGTCTGGTGGCACTGCTGGCACTGCTTCACCTGCACAGAGCAAACCAACGTGGGGATGCGGGCGGCCAGTGCAGCACGCAGGCAGCGGGGAGGGCAGGGATGCTCCCCGTGTGGGGCTGGGGACCGGCAGCTCCTCCTCGCCGGGTAGGACGAGCAACAGGATGGGGCAGAACTTGATTTACTCACATGCTGAACAAAGGATTAAAAGCTCAGTGAGGAGTCCAGGTTTTGGCAAATTATTTACAGTTATTTTATTTCTTACTGTGGGGAAAAATTGTAAGATTCATTATTGCATACACTAATCACTTTGGTTAAGTGTCAAACCTGCACAATGTAATGCTGTGTTTTCATATATTAAAGACATTAACTGCCAGGAAACAGTATGGCATGACTGATTCATTTATTTTAAAAGAAGAAGAAATCAATATTAAGTATTTTGACTATTAGTAGCTAAAGCAGCACAACATATCTGAAGTCAATGTTTCCCCACTGAGCTGTATCGGTTAAGGACTCAGGCTTAGCAATTGCATTATTGTTATCAAAAACTGTTATTGGCTCTGTGAATCATGTTACTGTCAGGTTACCACGTACAAATTAATATGATAATAACACCCAGAGCCCAGGAGAGCACAGCCGGTGGTGCAGTGCGGGGGGGCGGGGGCAGAGGCAACCACGGTAGCAGTGGGTGGAAGTGATGTCCTTGCTTCTCTTTTGCTTCTCTTTGCCTTTCATCAAGTAAAATTGTTGGAATCAGTAACTGCAAAGCAAGAGCCAAGCTTGATTGCGATGACAGAGAGCAAGGCAAAAGACAAAAGCAGTTACTTACTTTGTTCTTCCTTCTGACCTACAGGTTCCCTTAATTCTTGACTCCTCGTACTTCTCTTGGCAACACATTAAAATAAAGCTTTTGGGCCAGTATGGCGACCTGGTCACTTTGGGAATTTATTTGCATATTTCAAGTGTCGCTGTGAATTTCTAAACAACTCAAGTCAAAACTGATGGAGATAAAACCAGCCTTTGCCCTGCAAAGCCTCGAGCTCGGCATGCCCAGCCTGACCTGGCCCCTCGGTCAGAGCCAAGGGGACACGCACAGGAATGGAGTTTGCTTTAATAAAGGCACTGCGAACTGGAGCAGTATTTCTCTGCTACGTTAGAATAAGTTATAATGTTTGTTACGAGAAAAGCAATCGCCTGGGTACAGAATATATTCATAATAAAATCAAGCACCTCATTGGATCAAATCTCTTGCCAACATTGGATATTCAAATTTTACTTCACGGTGTTTCCGTGCAAGCTCCACAAACCCTGTCCCCGCCCTGTGCCGCCCCATCCCGCCTCTCAGCATGGTGCCGCGGGAGCCCGGCAGCATTCTTCCCTCTGCTTGGGATAAACGCAGTATTTCTTCACGCGTGATCAGCCTGTGGCTGCGCGGACAGTCCCCCCTGGGCTCCTCTCCCCCAGCACACAGCCCGGGTCTGCCTCCGAGCCGAGCCCGGCAATCGTCGTCTGGGTTGATTGGATACACCTCCCACCAGAATTTCCATTTCTTTTGTGAAATACTTTGTGCTCAGCAAGAACCTGCCATAGGCAGTGGCCAAGCCGTTGTATTTTCTTCCCTCAAAGCCCCTCCTGAAACCCTTTTTGCTGCGCTATCTGGGAGCTATTTCAGAGAAGCTCTGTTGCCCCCATACCTCAAGATCACCCACCCTCCCCCTGACCCCTCGTCCCTGCGCCGTCCTGCCCGTCCCTTGCTGCTCCGTGTCCGTCTGACCCTGCAACCACCGGGCAGGACCCACCACATCGGGTCTCGCTTGTACAGCAGTCACAGAATCAGAGAATCACTAAGGCTGGAAAAGACCTGTCAGATCATCAAGTCCAACCACCAGCCCAACCCCACCATGCCCACTAAACCATGTCCCGCAGTGCCACATCCACACCTTCCTTGAACACCTCCAGGGATGGGGACTCCACCACCTCCCTGGGCAGCCTCTTCCAGTGCTTCACCACTCTCTCAGGAAAGACATTTCTCCTAATATCCAGCCTGAACCTCCCCTGGCGCAACTTGAGGCCATCTCCTCTTGTCCTGTCACTTGTCACTTGGGAGAAGAGACCAACACCAACATAACCACAGAGCATCTCCAAAGCCTGTGCAAATCTGCCGGAGCAGCCTGGGCAGACATGAGGATGCTTTTCCTCTCCAGCGACACAGAGGAGTGGGAGCTCTTCGCTTCCGACTGCTTTTTCAGCAGTTCCCTCTTCACGGCTCCGGAGCTGGCCGGGTGCTCCCGGGGAGCAGAGCGGGTAATGCCTGCCGGCAGCACGTCCCCAGACGGGGGGAAATCACCATACATTCAGTTTTCACCCAAGCTTCTTGCACAAATAACTGCTTAATGATCATCTCCACCGAAGGCTGCAGTACCTAAGTAGCATTTCATACCCCATAAAATCAAAGCCTCACTTCATTTAATAGTGCCATTTTTTTATAAGCCCTAAACTGCTGTACTTGCTGCGTACTCAGCAGCGTGCTGCACAGCCCAGCCGCAGTCACCTGCCACCGAGAGACAGGCAGCCCGGAACGGGAAAACCCCAATTCTGCAGAGGGTGGCATCTGCGAGACACCATAAGCACGTACATTTCCCGGGAAGTGGCTGGGTTTACGTCACTTTTGGAAACTCATGGTGATAGACAGTAAAGAGGAGTATCAGCTAATAAAGGGATGTCAGCTGAGAACGGATTTTAGAGAATATTAAACATCACAGGTCAGCAGCAAAAGGTGCTGAGCCTTGAAGGATTCCCATGCCACAACCAAAGTGGAATACAATTTCTGAGCGCAGAGCTGTTCTCCCCGTGCTCATTTCCCCTCCTTATTCATTTTTCTTTTCTATGCCCATTCTTTGCTAGTCAGATGGTGAAGGACAGTCAGATAAATGTAAGAAAAAGCGCATATTTGAGGATAATCTTGTGCCTTGTCAACCTCTTTCATGATGATTAGGAAGGAGGTTTGGACAAGATGCAGAGTGAGTTATGTCTGCAGCCGGAGAATAAAAATGCTACCACTGGTAGACTTTTCTTTCGATGATGATGAGAGGGTCATTGTTCTTCCAGGAAAGAGTGGTTCACGGATCCTTGCTCAAATTTAATTGCACATTTTCTTCTGCCTTAATTTTCTGCTACAGATTAAGCTGAACATTGCCAGAAAGTCTGGAATAGCAGAGAGAGTCTTACGCTTCCCAGTAACTCCCACATCTTCCCAATGCAGCAGTGGAAGCAGCAATTTTAGGGTTTTCAGATCTTAAAGGAAGTAAGCAGCAATTGTCACTTTTTTTTTTTTCTACAAAGAGTTTCTCCATACAACCCTCCACATCAGACTTTCCAAGAGCATCAAATTTTAATTCTTAATCATAACAGCCTGGATAATTGACCCAGACAGCTCTTCAGTTGCTTCCCCCACTGCTGCAGTCTGCTCCCGCTGTGCTGGTGCTTCCCAACATTCGACTCATTTTCCGAAACTTAGCCAGTAAAATGAAAAATCTGAAATTTTTATTTCATCTTCGACTTGTGTTTGGATTTTTTAGGAAGCTGGGAAGGGACTCGCCTGCCCAGACTTTAACCATCTAGAAATTTTTAAACATCTAAAAACTACCCTCTACAACAGAGGAGTCAACATCTCCGGGGAACCCATCCCCACCTGGAACAAGTGTCTGCCGTCTCCTCGGGGTCCCATTCCTCCCTGCTGGCCGCAGGGCAGGCCGGGTGGCTTGGGCAACCCGCCTGGCTTCGGCAGCGACGTCGAGTGGAGCTGAGTCTTCTCCCTGGCCGTTTCCAGGCACCTCTGATACCTCTGAGCGCGGATCCCCGGCGCTCGATGCTTTAACGCAGTGGCTGCAAGCAGCACATGCGCCGTTTCATCAGACTTCTTTAATTTCATTAAAATCTCAATATCTCTGCAAGAAGCCAAGAACGGCACTGGTAGAGATGTAGAGTATATGAAACTAAGAACAAGACTAAGAGAAATTGCAAAAATCTCTGTACTTTTCCTACGAAGTATTAGGTAGGTGAGAACCAGGGTTTAAATCCTTGTTAGCTGAAGTAGCTCTCCTGAATCCCTTACTGATTTATGGCAGCTCAGACTTTTGCACTGTGTCTTTATGACTAGATTTAGGACAAAGTCTCTTCTCACAACAACCACTATCAGAGCCAGAGTTAGAATAGGGGAGAAAATACCATCAAATACAGTAACTGACATTTTCAATTAACCAAGACTTTGCAGAGGAAGAAAGCAGCTTAGAATTGATAGGTCTGCTAGGGAAAATGGGAAAGAAAGTACAGCTCGTGGTAATAAAAATTGTAAGATGCAGCTGGAGAAGCCAAGGTATTAAAAATAAAAGTCATACATTAAAATCTTCAAAAGGAATGATAGATTTGTCCATACTCCATGCTCTTTTGTGTCAAAATAGTCACGCACAGAAGTAGAAAAGCAGAAGCTTTTCCTAACACCTATAGCCTCCTATAGTGAAACAGCCATCCACAGCCACAGCTGAGCTGATCTTAACAGCTCTTTGGAAGTGAATAACACCTCAGTCTCTCTTCATTTTTAGCAGCAGGATTTCTGGCACTCAGTTAAATTGAGGTGTTCAGATTTGTGACCATAAGTAGGTAACTTTAGGAACCATATGTGCAAGGCTATAGGCCAGCTAAATGTAGTCACTTTACGGTTCTGATAGCGCAATATATGACTTGTATTAGGTTACTAAATTATTAAATATAGTATATTGAGCCAGTTTAGTGCAGGTAAAGGGGTAAAGAAAAATGAAGGGATGAGGAAATGGATCACCTATCAGATTCTTCCATCTCCTGTTTTTTCAAACCAGACAGGGTTTTTGGCATCTAAAAAGTCCCCAAATTCTGCTTATGGGCTGAGAAAGTTCGATGGGATGACCCGAATTCATTAACACTCTTAACGCCTTCTGCTTCATTACAAAGAAGTTCGTAATTTGAGAGAAGGGATCAGGCTCAAGGCACGGCAGGGTAGCACGGGGGTGACCTCTTTGCCAAAAACATGGTGCTTCCTGAGAAACCGCTGCGGGACGAGAGCCAGAGCCATCACCACCTCCAGCCCGGGGGTGCCACGGGAGCACAGGAGTCACCCGGGGGCTTCGCGGCCGGCTGCGCAGGGGAGGGGTCCGCTGCCTCGCTGGCAGGGGTCCCATGGGCAACCATCAGAAAAACCAGTTCCCGGCTGGAGACTGCCAGCCGCAGCCTGTGCCAAGAGCAGACTTGAAACAAGCGACGTCTTTAAAGCAGAGCTATTTTTTTGAGAAGTTGCGCTGTGCTCTGCTCTCCTTGCAGTTCCCGTTTGATGAATTTCTCTTCAAGTAGAAAACCGAGCAAGAAAAGAATTCAAAACATCCATTAAAGTTTGCTGCCGGATACATAATTTAGCACACCGGCTCGCGGGGTGCACACGTGCCCATGGTGGATTTAACGTGCCCCTATAAAGCAGACCTTCTTCCTCCCAAACTGCACTTTCCCCATGACAGGTTAAATTCATCACAAAGCTGGCCCCAAAGTGCTGGAACACTTGGAGACCGCCGAGCGTCCCTCTGTCCCCGGGACCGCTAATGTCTGCTGACGGACCGCACAACCTCCTTTTATCCCAGCGCCCATGAGGAGGTCGCACTTGTTCGGGATTCAGGCTGCTGCTCTGAATTATGGATTCGGTGTGAAACATCTGGGCAGCAAGCCCAGCCCCACGCGCACCCTCTGCTTTCCGAATGATAGTTTAACGGCAGACAGCCTTTATGCTGGCCACGATAGGGAAGAGGATGATGAGAGTGACTTTGCTGCAGTCAGCCCTGCCCCGGGGGTGCATCAGGACTCCCTGATTTTCAGTGTTTATTTTTATATCCTGATTTTCTGGGTTTCCAAGGTCCTGGGCAGCCTGCTGCACGTGACCCTGCTTCGAGCAGGGGCTTGGGCTGGGCTGTTCCCAGAGGTCCCTGCCCCTTCAGCCGTCCAGCGATGCTCACAACATGTTTCTTGTGACAAAGCCATAGGAAGAGTAGGCAGGGGAGTGTCTTTCTCCCAAACAGACCTTTTCACTGAAAACCTTGCCACTTAAATTAGAAGAATAATAAAATCTTTAAAAAGAGTTAGATTTTTCCCAATGCTGTATGACACAAGGCTAAAAAGTCAACGGTGCATAAGAAACCACATGCTGAAGAAGAAACCTCATTAGCTGTTAGGAGAGAAACACATTTTTGTCGTTCTTAAAGGAATAATAATGTTGTGATCTAGCCATGAAAGACAACTCAGGGACGTTAAATGCCCTGGTACTAGATGCTATGTCAGGCAGAGAGATAAAAAAGTTGTTAACTTAAAAGTAAGCAGAGTGCAATGCACGTCTTCTGTTGCAGAGCATCGTGCATCATCACAATGACCAAACCACCCCCAACACATTGCAATTGTCTTCACCTGTACAGAAACCAACAGACCAAGACAACCATCCCACAGTCCAAAAACTCCTGGAAAATGCTTTACTTGGGACCTAAACCCCCGCCAAGCTGTGGTGCCCTGGCAGAAGGGGGATGTGGTGTGGGCAACGGAGGACTGAAAAGAGCTGAACCTCCATGCGGGGTGAGGTGGAAGAGTGCGGGTATTGCAAGGAGCCCCTGCCAGGCCTTCTGCACCGGCTCCCTTCAGGGACAGCAAGCCTTAAACACGTGCAGCAAGGAGGCAGTGCCATCTTCTCACTGAGCAATGTGTCCTCTGATGAATTGTTGCCATCTTTGGCAGATCATTCAGGAATTCCATGTTCATTTTCTGTGTAACTTCATCAACACCATGAAGTGGTGATGTTTTCAGTTATATACTGAACACTCAGTGTATAATTAAAAGAGCAACGGTTTCAGTCAATAAACTCTTTGTGATTGCCCAACTCTGGTATCAGACCAGTGTCGCAGAGCGGCTCCGCTGCCTGGGGGGCAAACTCAGCCCGGCCCTGCAGCGGGGAGAGATGAGCAGCCTCAGCTCTACGCATTAGCCATATCTTGCTCCCATCGCTTTCTTCCATGTGGGAGAGCAAAGGCATGGAGTGGAGTCAATTCTATGTTTGACTTAGTAAAAGAAAGTAAAATCAGGTTTGAGTGATTCCTTCCTCAGAAGTTTCTACTGAAAAATAAGAATGAAACCCTCTTGAACTGTAATATAAAGCATATTTTGCTACTAATACAATTGCACATCACTTTCACCTTATTTTTCTGTGGCTTCCCTATTTGTCCAAAGCAAAAGCTTTCTAATTTCCCATACAAAATGACTAAAACACATTTTCTTCTATTAATGCTTACAGTTTCCTTTATATACGAAATAAAATGGCTTTTTCTAGAAAGCCATTACACCCTTAGCATCGCACAAATAAAGTGGCCAGCCTTCATCGTAAAGGTGCTGGATCTCCAACGCATGCCTTGCAGTTCAGCTTCCCATCCCAGGGCAGGTGACATTCCCGATGAGCAGCCACTCTGTGTGGAGAGCCGGCAGCCCCGCTCACTGCTGGTCCCGATGGAAAGCAGATTCCCGGGCTGCGGCTGCGCTCGTGCCCAAAGCAGGAGGCCGGAGCTGACTGGGCTGCCGAGGCACCACCGCTTCCTAATTTTCCACCTCACTCTCTTTCCCCACGGTCCTTTCGAAGCCCGTACTCCATGCAACCTCTGCAGCAGTTTTCTTCCTCCCCTGCACTCCTTCCCATGCAAAGCTTGTCTCACAGCCCATCACCACACGCTCATTTTCTCCATCAGTGAGTCGTCGTTCCTCTCGCGTTGCGTGAGGAGTGACCGACCTTCTGCGCGGGGGGATGTAAGGACAAAACAAAGCAAGGAAACCTGGGCAGGGGTGGAAGACTACAGCTCCAGGGCTCCTGCACGGCTTGCACTGCGCGGTTGCTCAAGGATGAATTGGCAAGTGCTCAGTTGTCCACCTGCCCAAAGCGAGGGCGTTGCGTCACCGGGCTGTCCTGAGGTGGGAGTGCAGTGGGGCGACGGTTCATCCCTGGGCAGAGCTTTTCCCAGTGTGTTGATGCCAGGCGTTGGTCCCAGAGTGTTGTTGCAGAGTGACCACGCAGGCAGCACATGCATGTGGTGGGGACACGGGGGTGATGCACCACGCTGGCCGGACAGCAGCTCTGTTAGCACAAAAAATTGGCTGAATTGATTAAAAAGCTGGGTGGAAAATGTCGCCTTCCTCTTTGGACTCATCTTCCAGTGGTTTCCAGAGCACCACCCAATTAAGTGTTTCTGTGCTTGAATGCTGCTTTGATCCAACTGCCTTTGCTGCATTTTTCCTTGCCCCCACAAGCCTCCGGAGCTGCTGTCGGGGTCAGGGTTGGCTTGTGCAGACGTGGCTGCTCGATGCCTGGCTGGAGGCCCATCGGCAGCTCTCCCCATGGGCAGGAGAAGGGCTTTGGTGGCCTGGTGGGATCCCCATCTCCCTTGGCTCGTCCCCATCCATTGAGGGTGCTGCTGTGTTTCTCTTTATGAGGCTCCCTGTACTTTCCTTCTCCTCAACAGGGCATGCAGCTCTACATTATTTATAACTAACCTTTCTTGTCCATGCGCTGGGACAGACACAGTGAAAAACTTAGCTTAAAAAATTTATTTTCTTTGGGAAAAAATAGCAAGTGAATATGAAAAGAGATCATCTCTTGCATTAGCTGCTCCATGTTCCCAACCCGTCACGGGGGACATGCTATGCACATATCCTAGCCGAGTGGGGGGACGTGGCTGGGGGGTACAAAGAGTGTGAAGCCTCATTTTTCATCTCCTTTTACACTTATACAGTCCTTTTTACATAGTTCCATCTTGGGACACTGCAACCTCTGTAAGTAAGGGACCAAATCCTCCGGTGCTCCGGCAAAGCTCTCCCCATCCTGCCTTGGGAAGCAGGAGGCTTGAGCCTGGTCCCTTGGGGTGATGCCTCCATCGTGAGAGCGAAACGGTGTTTTCAGGAGGGTTGGTCCATGCTCACATGTGGTACCCATCAATGAGACTTGGGGTTCATGGAGAAGGTCCCGGTCGTTCACAGAGAAGGTCCTGGTGGCTCACAGCACGTCCAAACACCAGGCTCCAGGTCCACCCACCCATCAGGACACACGGGTGATTTCTGAGGACCAAGCTTCTGCCAGAAGGTCGCAGGTGTAAAGCTGCCTACACCTGCAGCAGAGTTTGTGCTCACTGCCAACAGTTTTTAGTTGAATGGCACTGAGTTTTCAATCTCCTTCCTGCCCCTCAGCTTCTCCCATGCTCTCCCACCCTCCCACTCCATCAGCTGGGCTGCTGTGTAGAGCATAACCTTCGCCAACAGTAAGGGTGGGCTCCTAAACTTTCATTCCACCCTAGACGTGACAGGTACCTCCACCGCAGTGCAGTGCTGAGTACTGCGGGTAGTCATCACTTCTGCAGCTTTCCCAAATGCAACTCCGTTTCATGAGGCGAAACAAGTACAAGCTCGTGCCCCCAGGCCAGGCAGCTGACGTGAGCCTTTCGGTGTATTTCGGACCCTTGAGATCATGACGCTCTGGTAGGGAACTGCTGGTGTAGTCAGACACGTGTCTTGCCTGGAGGATGTTAGCAGCGTCTACACGGCCGTTGCAAGCAGATGTAAGATCCCATGTCACCTGCAGGTGAGAAGCCACAAGTCCTGTTAGTGCCATGTCTCACGTTGAGCGGCCCTTGGCTGTCCTCTTCTCGGCGGAGGTGGGGGTGGTGGCAGCTCTTCGGTGCTCCTGTGAACACCCCCACCTACAACGCCTTCCCCTCAGGTGGGGGAAACATTAAAGGGCTGTTGGAGAGGTGTATCTCTAGAACCTCACCTGATTACACTGGCTTCAGTGATCGTGTTTCTGGTCAGCCTTGACAAGAGAAATGTCATCTGTAGCTCCAAAACCGTTCCTGGATGTCTTCCAATTCAATTTTTCCCCTTAATTTTTGACACAAAACACTTGTTCTTCATCATCCAAACGATCAAGGTGGTCTCCTTCCCTCCCTGCCCATATGAGGACAGCCCAGGAGGTTCCCCTGTTATAAATCTGAGCTTTCTTACACAAGGGGTAACCTAAAATCCTACTGCTGTTTATAGAGCAAAATAGTGCAACCAGCACATGCATAAGGCAGTAACTCTAGCAGCTCAGAATATTTACTTGTCGCCTAGTTTCATATCAACGAGCATCTTTGGAAGAGCCCTGGTAACTCTTCCCCCCTCCTAGCTGTTCGCCCGGTGCTCCTCTGCACGGCTTCGGCCAGGCTGGGACGGCCGCTGGGATGGATTACATCTCATGGCAGAAGAACGCAGCCGGATCCCCCAAAAGAGACGCCCATAGCTGCAGAGTGAAAGGATGACTCTATGAGATCCCCCCCTCCAAGCAAGGGTTCTCCTCAGTGAAGTTCTGGAGATCTATGGTGGACGTGCTGTGAGTGCGCACCGTGGAGCTGGAGGAGGTGCTCACAGCTGTCCATGGCGGTGCGGGCAGCATCGGGGCTGGCACACGCAATAGGAAGGAGAAACACTCACAAAAATGTCTAAGCAAAATATATTGCTCCTGGACCTGCCACTGACTTTGATAACAAGCCCGTGGAGAGAGAGGTCATGCACACTTAACGCTTTTGTATGCGTACAATCTAAGATCCTACTCCTAGGACTTTTCGAGGTCTTACGTGCAATCAGAGTGAGCGGCAAGGGTTTGGGCTAGAACTAGGCTGTATCTCCCAGAATAAAGCTATGAATAGGACATCACTGATCCTATGTTTTCATCACATCAAAGCAGCATCCCCACACATCTGCGGGAGAAAGAGCCTCCAGAACAGCCTCAGCAGGACTGTGCCATGGGAACAGGGCAATTACCTCCTCATCTAATGCACACTGTGATAACTTTGGCTGAGCTAGATGGGAGCAACTAGCAAAGTATTTTGCTGTATTAAGTCTTACTTTTTCCTTATAATGTTGTTTCCAGTATCTGGAAAATGAAACTTAATACGCTGCCTCAGTCCTTTGGTAAATTACTGGGGGCTTCATTTTTATAATAAAGCGTAAGGTAAACCCAGAGAAAGCAGCCAGGCTCTGGGCGCAGTGCTCACAGGACGGTGGTCGGTGGAAAGCAGGGCACACCGGCGGTCGGGGACCTGAGGTGGGAGGTGTGTGTGCTCGTGGGGCTGTGAGACCTGGGGACATCCCTGGGTCTGCTGGTGCCTGTGCCGGCGCTCGCCCTGCCAGCTCATGGGGCACAAGGACCAAACGGTCAACTATTTCCAACTTACGTTTGCTTTTGCATTACATAAATACTTGGAGAGAAGAACCCATAGCGGGTTTCGGAGCAGGCAAACTCCCAACCCCACAGCCCCAGGGAGCACCCAGGAGTAGGAAGGCTCCTTTTCACCTCCCCTTTCTTTTCCCAGAGAACAGCTTTTGGTGACCTGGCAAGGGTATTTTCGTGTTTACCATAATATTTGCAACGGCAGTGGATTAACCAAACATATTCTGATGCTCAGGCTTGAAGCAGCAAATGAAACAGCTTTGCCAAGTCAAGCTCCTGCGAAGGCAAACGTTGATGTCAAGAGAGCAGATGAGACTCCCTCAGAGAGGGGGATCGCTATAGGGGCTGGCGCTCACAACAACCGGGCCGGACACCGAAGCCTAGAAGGCCAGACTAAGAAAAGCACCACCCAATAAGAAGGGAAAATATGTTTTGCTTCTTTGCCGAAGCACTGCGGTGTTGGTTCCCCTCTCACACGGGCTGTGCAGGATTTCCTGGACTCAAGTGGAGTTATCCCTAGTTTGTACAACGCCACTACACATCAGCATCACCTCTCTGTAGCCTGTTTGTACAAATAATGTGAAGCCACTGTAATCTCTGAAATCGTAAACTGCGTGTTCTGTAGCAGCATTAAGATCAAAAGCATTAAGATCAGAATGTGAAAAATAGAATGAAAAAGATAACCAATGTAGAATAACAGCAGCAAAATGGTACTGCATCGTATCGGACTGTACTTATGCTATTTGATATTTACTGTATTTAATACTTCAAAATAACCACGTTGGCACTAGCATACGACCAGCAGCGAAACAACAGCCATGAAGGCAGTAAACGAGAGCACTAAGGTTTCGGCAGTAGAGCCAGGCAAGCACCAGTGCACCCAGTAATGCTGTTTATTCACGTTTGCAACGAACTGTTTGCAAGCCGCAGGACGGTGGAGTGAGCGATGGGAAGAGGGGCAGAGCCGAGCCGCAGCACACCCGTGCAGGCGGCGTGACCCACCCCACACTTCCCAGGAGGTTTTACAGCTCCTGGACCTCGGACAGCCGGAGGTCTGCGTAAGGAGTTGCAAAAGCATGCAAGTAATTAAAAAATGCAAAGTACTGCCAGAGTAGTAGGAAAGCAACGCTAGAGCCTTGTTTCACAGTGAAACAGCCTGAAGGCACTTCTGCGCACAGGCGACCAGAGTTACGCTCCGCTCTCCACTGAGGATGCTCAGGGGCTTCTCTCACTTACTGACAGCACGTGGCCTGAAGCACCTTGCGTAATCTTTCTTTTTTTCAAGCTGGGCTCATACAAACTTCTTATATTTCTGATCAAGAAAGGAAGATCTTGAAAATACTCTGCTTAGACATACCAGGGACCTCAATCTGTTTGTTCCTGGCTTTGCGTTAGGGCCTCTGGGGAGCCGGCTGCTTTTGCAAGCTCTGAGTCTTTAATTGAAAAGGAAAACAAAGCCCGATTTCAGGGGGAGCGGATGCAATGCCTCTCTCCCCACCTCCGCAGCTCGGTGTGCGGCGTTACTGACGTGCCACTTCCAGGCTTCCCAGGCAGCTCCCGACAGCCTCAGATCACATGAAAATCGAAATGCCCCAATAAAACAAAACAACCGCAAAACCCAGACCCAAGAACTTGCACAGCAAAGGCCCTACATCAGTTTCTGCCTCTTACACCCCACACACGAGGGCTGGTCCTGCCAGTGCAGCATCACGGCACAGCGTTTGCAGACCAAGCTCCCGCCAGCACCTCCCATGACTTGCTGGCCCCTTTGGGACAATTTCAGGGGGACAGAAAGGACCCAGCACCTACCACCCCATTCCTGCACCCGCGGTACCAAACCAGGGTGAGGAGCTGCTCCCTTGCCCCTTCCCCCCGGGCAGGTGCCCACCGATCGCACCTCCATCCCCTCGCACACCCTGGCAAGAGCTGAAGCAAAACTAGGGCTCCCCAAACCTCTTGCACCCTTCAAGGCAACCCGGCACTGGTGTCTGGCTTACCGTGGGCAGAAAGCGCATCTCTTCCCTCCCAAGGAGGAGCCCCCGCCGCCTCCTCTCTTAACGGCAGCTCCTTGATGCCAGGCAGCGGAGCATCCTTCGGGCAGCAGCTCCCCCAGCACAGGGTCCAGCGACGGTGAGCCGTCACGCCCCTGTTTCGGCGTGCAGCCCAAGGCTTTCGGGGAGCGGAGACGGTCCCCGCTGCTGGCTGGGCTGGGGAGCGGGATTTGCAAGGAGCTCCTGCGACAAGCAAACTCCTCCAGCCGCCCAGAAGCGAAAGCGGCTTGAAGAGCTGCCTGGAAATGATTATGGTACACAAAATGTTTCAATAAGGGCTGTGAAAGCCTGGCGCCGTATCTCCTGCCCTCCACTGGGAATGCATGACAGATTTTAACATAAACCAGCATACAAAAATAAGCCGACGACAACACTCCAGAGATCTCTAGTCTCCCTTAATTACAGTTATAAAGGTAAAATCAAGTAGACATCGAGCTCATGCTTGATTTAAACATAACATCAGAAGTGGAGAACAAAGGAAAATGCTCTCTTAGTTTACTGTATTTAGCCATTTATTGGCAGCTTCAACCTATTCCTCTATTTGTTTGCCTTTGTGCCAATAGTGACACGTTCTCACCCCTCCGGGATTGCCTTTGCCCTGTGGACATAACCACGAGATTTTGAAGGAGCGTTTTGCCCCTCTCTGCAGCCCCAAAGCCAGGGGCTGCACCTACACCCGTGTCCCATGCTGGGGTGCCCGTCGTTGAGGCTCACATCAGGGCATCCCACGGGGATGCATTCGCAACGGCCCCAGGAGGCACGTCCTGGGGCCGTGTCCCAGCGGGCTGGTTGGGGTGGGGGGCGCGGGGGGCACCCTGGCCCCGCAGTGGGGCTGGGGGTGGCTCTGTGCCGCAGACTGGGATGCGCTGGGTTGCACTGTCCCGGTTGCTCTGGGGAACGCGGTAGCCATGGGAACGCGGCGGGTTTAGATGCTGGCTTGGCTTTGCTTTATTACTGCCCCGGTCCTCCGCTGCCGCTCGAGGAACTGCTCTTCCCTGCTTCAAGCAGCTCCACACGCTCTCAGCGAAATGCCAGGCAGGGGGATGCTGTAGCCCTGTGCGGCAGGATGGACACACAGACACAACAGGATGGACAGGCAGACATGGTGGGATGGACAGGAAAAGCTCAAGTCCTCTGTCTGTGTGCCCGTTGCGCCCGCTGCCTGTAGCCGCCTTCACCGGCTCTTGGGATCCTACAACCTCCCAGCCTTCGGCCGGCAAAGACACAACGGCCTGAGGTTCCTCGGCTCTGGCCAAGGGAGGGTCCCTGAGGGAACGGGAAGGACCGGAGGAGAGGAAAGCAGATGGACAGGCACAAACCAAGGCTGAAAACGTAACACCTGTCGGCATCTCGTAGCAGTGCCTGAACCGCCGGGATGTGCTGCTTGATACACATTTGGAGCTTTAATGGGGTCCAACAGCAGAAGCGTTAATGTGAAGATAGGGTGAGAGAAGGAAAAAAGCCAGAGGAGGGGAAAGGGAAAGCACAGGGAAAGGGAAACAGGAAAAAAGAGAAGTAGCTATGGAGATGTTGTGCAGCCAGGATGCCTGAGGGGACACAAGAGTGGATAACTAAGGTCTATATAGTGCTTCATAGAAACTGCCGAGGGAGCTGGTTCATGATTTAACACAGAATCACAGAATCACTAAGGTTGGAAAAGACCTGTCAGATCACCAAGTCCAACCACCACCCCAACCCCACCATGCCCACTAAACCATGTCCCGCAGTGCCACGGCCACACGTTCCTTGAACACCTCCAGGGATGGTGACTCCACCACCTCCCTGGGCAGCCTCTTCCAATGCTTCACCACTCTCTCAGGAAAGACATTTCTCCTGATATCCAGCCTGAACCTCCCCTGGCACAACTTGAGGCCATCTCCTCTTGTCCTGTCACTTGTCACTTGGGAGAAGAGACCAACACCCACCTCCCCACAACCCCCTTTCAGGGAGTTGTAGAGAGCGATGAGGTCTCCCCTCAGCCTCCTCTTCTCCAGACAGTGTCCTTCACCATGAGACATCCTGGAGCTTTATCACTCCTAAACTCAGCCAAGCACAGATGACCTCTGCAAAGCGATCAGTTCTGAGCAGCACCGGTTGCTGCAGGGGTGCTTGCCCCGAAGGGACGGGGCTTGGGGCTTCCCAGGGACACAAAAAACCTCTTTTACAGGTTGAGTCCCTGCTAAGTCGAACAAACCTTTACGTCTCCTAATGAAAGGCCCTTTGGAGCTGCCACCCCAGCCCTGCAAAGGGGTGGGAGTGGGATGGGATGGGGCAGACAGCTCTCCCGGACCCTGGGGGTCACCATCCGCAGGTGATTATCATTGCAAAAATGTTCCCTGCAAGGAAAGGAATATTTTCTTCACCTCTACCTAAATTTGGCTGCAAGTTTGAAAAGCGCTAAGTAGCCCCAACAGAGCCTTCATTTGTTATTTTGATGAGCAAGCTTGGTGCAGTTTCCCCCGAGACTGCCTACCAGCTGGTGAACGCTTGTGCTCGAGATTCAGAAAGCTCTGGGTGTAGAATTCACGTCCTTTGGAGAGATGTCTACTTAGTCACAACAAATGCGGGTACTGCCTCAAAAACCAGCTCTCCAGCTTGGCACGGCTGAAAAATGAGAGACGTGAGCTCGGATACGAGGTGCAGCAAACGCATTCCTTAGAAACCCAGCAGCCGGAGAGATGACGGTGTCCTTCAAACTTGCTCCTTACCACGCTGCTGCCTCGGGAGCCACGGGGGCTGACATCTAATGGCATTTGAAATCCTCCGTTTGGGTTTTTTTTTCTTTAAATCTTATTCAGTTCCCTCTTAGGCTGCCGGATGACAGCCACTGCCTTCCCAGAGCAGAGTCAGGCCTTCAAGGTTCCCAAAGAACAAAAGAGCCACGAAGCAAGGGGATCCAGGACGCGTTTGGATGGGCGGGGGAGTGTTTCCGAACACATGGGAAAAAAAAAAGTGCAAAAGATGTCTTTTTTAGCTCTTTTTTTTACATGGAGAGAGCAGGAGTTGTCCACTTTTGTTTGACCCGCAGACGATCTCTGTCGGTAGCTGAAGACAGGAGCTCCACGACAGCACCAACGTCTTCCTCACGAGACGTGACTTCATGCATCAGGGTGTGATTTTCGTGCGGGATGTGATTTTTTTGTTCAGGCTGTTTCAAACTCTCCATTTATTTTTTGCCACTGACACTGAAGGAGCTGGCAGGAAAGCAGATTTGTTAAAATTCAGCTCAGACCATCCTCCCTGACAACCGAGGGAGAAAACTTAGGCTGGAAAACCTCCACGCCACTGAATCATTCGCCTCCCTGCGTCGCAGAAGGGGCTCTCCTGCAGGAGAAACGTCTTTCCTTTAAATGAGCAGAGAACAAGCAGAAAAAAATTCCAGACGCCCTTTGTAATAAATATCGTAACAACAGGAGAAAGGCGTGAACTCCTCTCTTTTCCCTTTATAGGTCCCATTAAAAGCATGCGGCTGCACGGGTTTCCTCCCGTTTCGGAAGGTGCTCGGTGCTAGGAGAGGCCAAGCGCACGGGCTTGGCTCCAAACCCCACAGAATTAATTGCAACACTAATTTCCTTCCACAGACCATGGATGCGGTGCATGGGAAGGTCGGTGGTGGAAAGGACACGACGCACACACAAGCAGGGATAAAAACATATCCCTGCCCTGGGCTATGGGGGTCTGCTCCGGCGCAGGGGCCTCCGACTTCATATCCCTCCGGTGTGGGCTCCATGCCGGTGGGGACCAGCCCACCTTGGATGTCCTCCCGCTTGCCTCTCCTTGCGTTGTGCACTAGCCACCTTGCAGATTGCTAGGCTGCTCTTCTCGCTTAGACTTTACTATTATTATTATTATTATTATTATTATTATTATTATTATTATTATTACACTTTCACTCTAAGCCCTATTTTCAGTTTCTTACAGCTTCCTGAGGTGATTATTTCGGGGGCTGGAATGTTTCACCTTTTCAGAGTTGAATATATGAAGGGTTTTTTAATTTCAACTGGTTTTGTTTGTGTGCGAACATTTAAAGAAAAGCCATGGATTAAAAACCAAACATCTATAAAGAAGGTTTTGGAGAGGTTTTTCATGTTAAATTATATTTACTAGTTTTACTTTACAGCCTGTCTGGTTTCGTTATGATTCAAAAGGATGCTGATGAAGCAGAAAGCCTCGAGAAAGGAGCAGTGGAAAGTATACAAGCTCTCGTTGTTTCTTCCTATAACGAAGGAAGGATGAAGCCCCAGGGAGCGCGGTCCAGGGACCCATCAGTGACGACATGCGCCGGGGCTGCTTTGCAACCCGAAGCCATTAAGGGCCGGGAATAGGATTAAGTACCTGGCCCTTGGCTCCGTCGCAATGTTAACGGCTCGGTGTAAATCAATTATCTCATGCTGGCCTAAAAATAAGCATTTGAAATTATTTGGAGCGCTGAACAGGATTTTGCTTCCTCCTCACACTTAGTCATAAAACTCTTTAATCAATATTAATGTTATAAACCCAGGCACGTTTCTGCCTTGTGCAAAGAAGCAAAGCACGGACCTATTCTGCACGGGGAATGCGGCTCTTGGTGGGTACCTGCTGGGGGGCGGAGGATATGCAGCGCTGTACGGCGCGTTAGTTGCCATGGTAAGAGCTCCTTTTTTTTTCTTCAATCGCAGAGTAAGTTGTTTCTAAACCCCACATTAATTGTGGCCACGCACTGCAAGGCGCTGAGCCTTCCTCTCGACGTGGAGCTGCTCCGGCTGCCGGCCCCTGAACTCGCGAGAGAGGAGAGAGAAACTAGCACGTTGGCTTCCAGATTGGACCAAGTTGTGTAGAGTTTGTTTAGATCTCTGGCAAAGTTTGGGGCTCCTTTCTACGAAGCACAACGCGGCAGCAGTATCTTGCCGTGTAGGTGTTAGGTCAGATTTTTAATGCATGCACGACATGTGTGGTAACCAGCTTATGTATATATTCATTCTTCATTTTCATTGTTTCCCAACTATAAATAAAAAATTGTTACCTGCTTTACAATACTGATACACTAGTAATAGTCGAATACCACTATAAATCATTATTAATTATTCATTGAGTGGTTGTGCACTTAAAAAAAACACTGGCCCGGGACTGTCTGAGTGGCGGTGTTGGATTTACAGTGTGTTATCTGCCAATTAATTGGAAGATGCTTTCAGTGCAGAAAAGCAAAGAGTGTATCACATTAATTTTTGATGGGGACAAATTCCATGGATCAATTTAACATTAACATTAAACTTGCTGTGAATAAACATTCCATTAAAATGAAACTTGATTTTTCATGTTAGCACACCTATTCACTTTTTTGCCAGTCTAGTTCTTCACCAGACACTGGAATAAGCTGCCCAGGGAGGTGGTGGAGTCACCATCCCTGGAGGTGTTCAAGGAAGGTGTGGATGTGGCACTGCGGGACATGGTTTAGTGGGCATGGTGGGGTGGGGTTGGGTTGGTGGTTGGACTTGGTGATCTGACAGGTCTTTTCCAACCGTAGTGATTCTGTGACTCTGTGATCTGTGACACCAGCAGCATCTACATGCCATTCCAAAGTGTCGCGCTGCTTCCCGCTGCACGTCGCTTGCTAATGCCACAGTCCAGCCTGGCCATCCCAGGGTTTGACTTTCTGAATAGACTCAAGCCGGTACGAGATACGTTTGCTCAGCTGCAAAGATGTGCTGAGACGGCTCTGGAGAGCGCTCATCCACGCGGATGCAGGGATGTATTCTCCAATCTTACCCGTTATCCATCACCCCTCATGTCCCAGAGCACGCGGAGGTGGGCAGAAGAAAGGCTGGAGGTCCCAGCCCGGGGCGGTGAGGCTGCCGGCCGCGCGTGGCTCGGCCCTGGGCTCCCTGCCGCGCTGCAAAAATCCTTCAGGTTTCCAAAGGCAGCATCCACATGGCGTTAACTTCTGCTGGGCAGGGCCCACAGGCGTTGAGTGCTTGCTCCTCGGCGTCAGCTCATACAGCTTTTTATGGGAAACATTAATGGGAGAAGGGAAACCAACAGACCTGGCACATTTAGAAATGCAGGCTCAGCATCAGCCGGTTTCAACTCACAAATGCAAAAAGAATCAAAAATACAACTTATTCATAAGAGTGAAGCTTTGAGTTGGAGAAAAACGAGGGCACTGACAGCGTGTATGTACGTAGGAAATTTTCAGATATACGTGCACCAGCTTCCCTATATCTGCGTGGACGCAGTGTGCCGCCCGACCCGCCTGTGCTGCCCCGGGCTGTCGGCGCGGGCTTGCCGGGGCTGGAAGTTTTGCCCCCGCCGTGCTCACAGAGATGCTTTTAGGCATAAGCCACATGCAGGAAATATTCCTGTGGAAACCCGCTGCACTATTCATAAAATTAGAAATATATTTGCAGTTTTACAACATCAAAGCTTCAGCCTTGTGTTTTCACCTCTAGTTTCTGTGTAATCATAGAAGCTGTTTTCCTCCAAATTTTTTCAGCTTAATTTAACTTTTATTGAATTGAGTAAGTAACGAGCCTCATTCCCTCTAATAGGGAATGTAGATCATGAAATGAGTTCCAAGGGGCTTTCCAGATGGAGAGAGGAAAAAATATATATATTATAAAAAATTCAAGCTATGTGGTTTCCACAGTTTTAAAAATAAAGCCTGGCAAATACATTTGGTGTAAAAAAAGGGGGGAAAAATCAGAATATGTCAGTAAAAATTATCTCTAAAAGGGTGGACTGAAGGGTGAGATATTATATGTCGGCAGTAACTGCATCCCAGGCACCGGGGAACGCTGCTGGGTTTTCACACCCGGGGAAAGGCAGGGAAAACCGAGCTGCGGGCAGAGGAGGGGCTGCCGGCCCTTCTGCAGCCGCGGCGCAGGACTCTGCCCTTCGGGGGTCCCCGGCAGCGTATTGACCTCCCGGGGGTCGGTTGTTCTCCGCTGAGCCACCCAGACACTGCGTTTTCCCAGTTTGGGTTTTGAAATGATCCTGTGTAAGGGCTTCCTCGCTTGGCCAGTGGAAATAATCTTCATTATTTCCAGCTCATCTTCCACTGGAAATGTTGAAATCTTGCTATTACAGTCAGTTTTGTGGGTGTAGAAAGAGCCTGCGAGGCGCTCCGAAAGCTATGCAATTGCAGAGTAACTTATCCCTTACGCCTAATAAAAAACCGAGATAACCATGTCTTATGCAGCTTTCTGCATTTTAGCTGATTTTGGACAACTTAACTGAATTTTCTTGTTTTTTCCCTTCTTTGCTTCGGAAGCGCGGCGGCACGGGGGCCCGGGGAGGCCGGGGGCCATGCCTCCATGGCTGGCTCGCGTCTGCTTGCCTGGGCGTTTTATTAGTCGATGTCTTAACCTACTTTCAAAATCTCCCACACATCAAAAGTTCGGCCAAACCATCAGAAACATCTCGCGATCTCTCCGTCCCTCCGTCCCCCTTTGCTAACACCTTGTTCGCAGCAGAGACTGCAGAAATGCCCCGAACTCAGCCCCGGGGGGTGACTGACACCATGGCCTTCGCTCTCTTGCCTCATTCACAGGTTTCTATACCTAGGCATAGCTCTATAAAGGTATTTTTTAGCTCTACAGACTTCCGCAGCAGTTTCTCTATTTCTGTCCATAAATTCATGTTTTGATCCAGGTCCCCGCTTTCTATTTGATACCATTAATTTATTTTTTTTTTCAACCCCTGCCATGACAGCTGCTCTTTCAAAGGGAGGATTTTGTTCACCATCTCGTCTTGGACATCATGAATAAATACGTATTTGCTTATTTTGAATGCTTGACGTTACCTTTACGTTATTTTGCACATTTATGCAAAGCAACTCACTGTAGCACAATATGAAAGACGAGCGGTGGTTTCCCAGTTTCGAGCCGTGCCCCAGCCACAAGCGCTCCGGTTGGGATGCAGTGGGAGGGATGCTGTGGGTGCGACTCCCCCGCTTAGTGCCGGGCCTCGGCTGCCCAGGGGGCACCAGCAACCCCCAGTTTTGACAGCCTTCTGACCATCAGCCTGCCGCTCCCCTCGCTTTTAAGTTTCTTTTTGTTTGTTATTGGGGCGGGAGGGTGTGTGTTATACATTAGTCCAATCCTCCCTGCCTGCTAAATCCAGTACTTTAGGCTATTCCTGGCTTCACATGTAATATCATTCCTCATCCATATTGTTCCAACTCCTCCCACCTCGTGGACTGTCTCCTTTATGGGCTTCAGCCCAGCGCTTGGGTGCCTCACTCATCATCATGATTTAGACAAATCTCAGCTGCTCGATGATCCATCTCTGCACTCCTGACACCCTGCTGCTTATCCATCCTGCGTTGGCAAAGGAGGGCAAGCAGGAGCTTCGCTATCTTATTATTTAGTTCTTTCTAGGCTAACAGTATTTCCCCGTCACTCCCCTCCTCCCCCCGCCTTCCCATTTATCATTTCTGCTCAGCCTTCACCTGCAGCAACTTTCTGATTATCTATCAGCGTCTCCTGCACCCTCCTGCTCTACTCTTTCTTGCTGAATTATTTTGGAGATCTTTAATGGTGGTAGCTCTTGTCTCTAATTTCCTTATTATTATGCAGAACACCGTATACAGTTCATCTGAGAAATGCCAAGGGAACAGACCGGACACTAATTGCATCTTTTTCGCTTGTGCTCCTGATTGCACCGGTTTTCAGCAAAGCGCTCGTAGCATCCACCCCCAAAAGTCACCCTCCAGTATGGAAATGGCTGTAGCTGCAGCCCTTTGGGTTCTGCTGGTGGGACTGCTCTGCTCGGGGCCGGCGCCACTCCTCTGCCTGTCCTGCATGCCCGCCTTAGGTTGTGCCAGGGGAGGTTCAGGCTGGATATTAGGAGAAATGTCTTTCCTGAGAGAGTGGTGAAGCACTGGAAGAGGCTGCCCAGGGAGGTGGTGGAGTCCCCATCGCTGGAGGTGTTCAAGGAAGGTGTGGACGTGGCACTGCGGGACATGGTTTAGTGGGCATGGTGGGGTTGGGGTGGTGGTTGGACTTGGTGATCTGACAGGTCTTTTCCAGCCTTAGTGATTCTGTGATTCTGTGATACTTTTGGAGAGCCTCCTTGGTGCCTTCAGCCCCTCCGCTCCCCAATGGCCAAACCCTGCAAACAGGGAGTTTCGCCCAGCCTTACCCACCCTGCAGCAGCAAGAGCTGGGCAGGGAGAAGGGGGTGTTGATGACACGCTGTAAAAAAGCATCCGTGGAAAAAGAAAGCACATTTGCTTATCTGAAAGATAAGGAGGCTTTTTGCCATTGAAAGTTCTTATCAGAACATGTCTTATTTTGCAGTAGCACACAACTCCCTCTCACACCAAGGATAAATACAGTGTTAAATGGGATGCTATGACCTACATTTTATGTACATTTTGTCGCTTATGCTGATAATGAGCAGAGAAATCTTGATATATTATCACTTACTAGGCAATATTTTTCCCTGCTTCCATCCTTAGGATGTTATATAGCATTTCTGGAACAAGCTGTATTTTCTTTAATTTATGTGAAATATTGAACCTTTTGCAAACATTACCATTTAAAAAACTACCAAGGAATATTCTTTGATAAGAATCTTTCCCTTTTTTAGTTTGAAAGTATTCATGAATTTGCAGACAAAAATACAGATTGCAAAAATAACAACGGCAGCCACATTGTCCTTCTTCATGTTACACAGAATCACAGAATCACTAAGTTTGGAAAGACCTGTCAGATCATCAAGTCCAACCACCACCCCAACCCCACCATGCCCACTAAACCATGTCCCGCAGTGCCACGTCCACACCTTCCTTGAACACCTCCAGGGATGGTGACTCCACCACCTCCCTGGGCAGCCTCTTCCAGTGCTTCACTGCTCTCTCAGGAAAGACATTTTTCCTAATATCCAGCCTGAACCTCCCCTGGTGCAACTTGAAGCCATTTCCTTTTCTGTTCCAGCCCTGGGGAGCTCCGGAACGGAATGGTGCTGGGCCCTGTACAAGCCCTGAGCCACAGCACAGACAGCCATGGAAAGATGGAGAAATCCTGGACGTCTGCTCTGAAACCTTTCTCCTGGACTGCCTATTTTTTTCACCCGACATCCAGCCCTCACGTCCCCCTCCATGGGGAGCACTGAGCCAGGGGGCTGAGCAGCAAAAAACCCATTTGAAAGTTGGGATTGAGCGCGGTGTGCCCAATCCCTACAGCACCGGTACCGCCCGCCGTCGCTCACCGGGACAAGGCTCGCAGCACCGCTGTGCCACGAAGAACGCACGTGCTGCCCGTGCACACTGGATGGGGACTCGAGCCGGGTGAGGCAGAAGCTACAGGAGAGAAATGGAAGCAGACACATGAGCATCACCGTAGTTGCCCTAACGCAGAGACAGCTAGGACTGGCATCCTCCCCTGCACGTGCCAGCCTCCAGGCAGGGCTCCCCAGCTGCCTCCCCAGCACCGGCCAGAGTACCCGGTTTCCACCGCGATGCTCCCCGGTCCCTGCACAGCCTGACACAGCGCACATCACAGCCGCTCCCCAGCCTTACCCCTGAACTCCTTTAGATGGTACTTAGCCAAGATTATTGATATATTTTGATTTATATTATGCTTCTGGTCTCTTTCCAGCACTTGAATAGCTGTCCTCGGCACACAGATGAATGTCCTTGACACCGCGATCTGAGCAGTGCCCCGGCTGTCTGCGCCCATCCGCTTTCTGCAGGATGGCAGCAGGATGAAACACAAATGATCACAACTCTTGAAGGGTGTAGAAGACCCACCCAAAGACCAGCCCAGTGTCTCCAGGCAGGCAGAACCCAGGAGCGAGAGCGGACCCTTGGTGAGGTCTCCATACCTGGTACCCCCTGTCCTATGTGTCCCCACACATGATCTTGGCCAACCCGGCTGGTCACGCACATCTCAGTACTTGCGAGTGCAAAGAACGGGTGAGCGAGAATGAGGGAAATCAGCTTTCCCTGCTCTGAGGTCTCACGGTGTGTGGTGTTAGTCTAGGTGCAACTTTAACCTGGCTTTTGCTGAGCTGCGGTTCGTTAGCTGCAGGCACCTGCACCACAGCTCCTCCCGAAACTGGAAAGAAGGTTCTGTCTGCTCAGCTGCTCTGATTCACAGGCCAAACCATCACCTATGTAGAGCTCAATACCTTCTACTGCATGAAATACATCATGCTTTTTTCCTGGAAATGTGAAGATGGATGCACTGGCAAATGTGACGCATACACTCAGGCAATGAAAAAAGCTCCCAGCAACTGCAGCCCACGGAGAAATCACGTACACTTCAAGCTGTTGGAGCTTTACGAAGGAAGCCGTGGTCAGTCCTCAAGAGCAGCAATCACTTATGAGCCTACATACGCGTGGCTGTATGTACGTGGAAGTTCCTTATCTCATGCAATAGCCAGTGATGGCCAGAGACCAGGTTTGGGGACTGAGGCTGGCTGGTGCCTGAGCCCCCGTCCTGCCTGTGGGAAGGGAGAGGAGGGGTGAGTCCTTCTGCAAGAGGCAGCCTGCAGCCCGCAAGATGGGCATCGTTGCGTCCCTCCTGGCGTGCAAAACAAGCTGTGCTGAAAGGAGCCTTTTCAGCGAGTCTTCTCTCCATAGACAACATCTCTTTGGTCAAGATGGAGAGAGGAACCACCTGTGGAGCATCATATAAAGTTTGCTTTGTGTAAGAAACATTCCTGATGCATAAGCTGTTTCCTATTACTCTCTCACTGCTCCACCTCGGTTCCTTTCCCCAGACCTTACAAACTTGTCAAGCTCTTCATTGGGATTATTACAGATTCTGTTCACTATTTCGTTTTCTCTCTCTTTCTTTAATATTTCATGTGACATAGTCCATGGCGGTTCTTGCATTTTCTCCCAAACCCTGGGCATTTTTCTGGTTTGACCAGCTTCTCACAGCACGTGGTTCTTTCTGATGTAACTCCCCATCTTCTTCTGCCTGTCTCGTTTTAACATTTCTTATTCCAAGTCATGTCCAAAGCACCGTGGGCCTCCCAAAACTCTGCAGCTCCCATTGCCCGGCGCATGGTAGTTGCCATCAAGATTGTTCTTCTGGATCCCCCCAGGGTCTGTCCCCGATGTTGCTGTCAAAATGTGTTCTCCTGCCTGAGGCTCCATCAGCCCTTCAGGATGGCAGAGATGCTCTTAGCTGGGATTGCTACGGGTTCATTTTACTTTCAGATCCTCGGGTCTCATACGCAATTGGAGTGCGACACCTCTCAAATTCCCCCAATTCTCAAATTTGGTGCATCTGCCTGAACGAACAGAAAACTCTTGAATCCAGGAGCTGCAGAGGGGCTGGCAGCCCTTGGCTCCATGCCGAAGGAGAGGCACCGCTCCAGCACCCGCCAGGCTTTTTCCTCCGATTTCTGCTCAAGCACTTTGTTTCTGCCTCCTTCCACTGGAGGCTTTTACTCCATCTCCTGTTATTCCTTGCGCAGCGGTCAGCCGGGACTCGAGGGGCTGCAGGGAGGGTCCCAGCAGCCCAAGCTGCAGTTCTGAACTCTTTCACGGTTGCACAACGTCTCCCCCAAACTGCCTTTACTCGGGACGTAAAGCATTTACGGGACAAGTTCCAGTGTCAAGTGCACCAGAAGTGGGTTTGTATAGTGCAGATGTCTATTCCTGTCTATTCTCCCTCCTGTGCAATTTTGAGTGGTGCATAATTAATATCAGCAGTGCCCCAAACATCAGCTCCTTATTCATTTCTAGATAGACCAAAACTGATAGCTCGGCATAAAAATGTGAATGTCCTAATGAAACGCTCCTTTTTCTGTTAATCACTTGTCAGAGTCCCACAGATGTTTTCAGTGGAGAATTTCTAAATCTGCCACGTTACTGAAACACCAGCTACGCTAAACCAAAGGAATATATTCCTCGGAGATAAGAAGTTCCTACGTCTGATGAAGCCCAATGCTGCAGGCACTTTCTGCTCAAAATATTCAGAGCCATGAAAAGCCTTCGCATTTGAATTAGAAACAACCGTAATCTGACCATCCTTCTTCTTTCTCCTTTTCACTCCGCTCTTGATGAGGGAACAGGGGAATATTTTTCAATGGATAAAGCAGTACTCGCATGCTGGAATTATGATCTCTTTTTCCCAGAAGACTGATTATAAGAACTCTATTATTCTCCCCACCACACCTATGCCTGCTCAGATTAATGTTAATTAATGTGATAGGTTACGTAAAATGAGCGGTACATTTTAGAACAGCACCTTGGTGATTACATTTATTTCCCTGACAAAAGGAAAAGAGAAAATACTTTGAAGAGTCAGAGCTGAGCATAAGTAGGCAATCCACAGAAGCAGAATTTGGAAGTCCCTCCCGAAACGCCAGTGACTGCTACCCCGTCTCTAGCTCTCAGCACGAATGGCCCCACCGTGAGACACCACATCAGCTTCCACACTGAAAATAAAGGTGGATGAACACTAAGTCCCCTAAGAGCTCAGAAAGGCCCAACAACAGACAGACCGTGACATGTAACCCAGCCCCACGGTCACCAGGATTTACCCAGGGAATGCAGGACCCGTGCAGGGCTGGGCGGCTGGGCGTGGACTTCGAGGATGAAAAAGCAGCATCGTAGCAGAGGGATGGCTGGCTGCAGAGGGATCACTAGTGAAGCTCCTCAAAGACCTCTGGTCTTGGCTTCCATTTAACTCAGCATTGCAATTTATAGCCCTGGCACAGAAAGAAGAGTATGCGGGTGGCCAAACACTGGCAGGCTGCATCCAACACAAAGGTGGAAGAATTGGGATGCCCTTAAGGACTGGGTAAAGCATGCACTTCAGGATTAAAAAAAAAAAAACAAAAAACAAACATAAAAAAGAATTCTGCTGTAAGCACTGAATTTTGCATTTGGAAAGGCAGGAGGGATGCCTACCAGCTCCACCATCCCCTGCATCCCGAGACTGGGAACAGCCGCTTCCAGCCAGCCTTCACCAGAGCCAGGCAGCAAGGACAGAGCTTACCTGTGCCGGTACCTGCAATACCAGGAACAACCTTTTAAATTCATCATGTAAAACTGGCAGCAACTCAGATCTTTCAGGACGGGAAGATGGAAACCAGCTGCAATTGCCGGCTCCCGGCTCTAGAGAGAGCGAGCGGCTGCCAGCAGTTAGAAGCAGCAAGTGTTCCCTGCTCAGGGCGAGCTGTCACCGCTAGCAGTCGAAGCCGCTTCCTTCTCCCCCTGCCCTTACGCAACCAGGCTGCTCTCTAAATATGCAAATATTTTTTTTATTACAAGTAAGTCCTTTTTTTAAAAAAAAAATCATTTATTAAAATGTATAAAGAATAATTATAATTTCTTTAAAGCCTTTTCAAGTCTCACATCTCTAATTATTCGTCGCCTGCTTAAACCAACTCATCATCCCTTTGGGGTGTCGCGTGCCCTGGTTTGAGGACACTGAGCTTGTCTCAACAGAATTAGATCCTTTGATTCCTACCTACCCAGATTTAATAAGACTGCAGCATAGGTGCAAGGCTGACTTCAACGTTTGGGGGTCGTTGTTATCTGTTTCTTTCTTTGGGAAAGGATGTTTGAGCCAAGGTGGGGCTGGGCATCCTCTGCAGCCCCTCTCACCCGCTGCTCACCGGGCAGACCCACTTTCTCATTTTACAGCAAGGCAGGACCTGTTGCAGAAGGCTTATTCTCAAGAAACCTCAGATGCTTCAAATGACTCTGAAGTGATGCAAAAAATGCTCAATGTTTACAAAAATTTCCCAGTTGTTCTTGTCTCCTCCTTTTCTTGAACATCTTAAGCATCTACGACAAGCATTTCTTCAAGCCTCTTCTCCATCGTGGGCTTAATCCAAGAGCAAGAGATGAAAAAGAGATTTGGGTCAAGCCCTGCAAGTGTTTATGCTCATTCAGTCAGAGCACAAAAATCAGCATCGTGACACAGTTTAGCTAATTCGTCCCTAACCAAAGCAGGCGAGGTTTTCTGAAAATGAAGTATCAGATATATAAACTATATACAATCAGTCCATAAAATAAACCTGAGGTTCGAAGCCTCACTCAGCTTAATTGAACAAATTCAAACAACAAACACAGCTGAAGTGATCTTTTCCATTTTACAGACAAGCCTCAAGTAGGAAAAGAAACTATATTTTCTGCATAAATTAATGGTTGTGAATTATTCACTCACTTTCATCTTGGATCCTTTCCAGGGATTCGATTTAATTCGCACTGACGTCAAAGAGAGCCTTTCCTTCTCCTTCAGTGCGAGCCGGCCCCGGCCCCCCTCAATAAAAGGAGTTGTGAAGAGTCAGTCACTGGTCGGTCATTGAAGCCAAATCTGGAGCCTGGCAGGAGCAGCAGGTTTGGGGTAAGGGCAGCCCCACGTACCGCTGCTATTCGTCTTCAGGTTTCCCAGAAAGAAAATCCGTTTTGATTACACCAGCGCTATCTGGAGGGATTTTCACCGGCTTCCAGGAAAACTGTAGGTTTTAGGTAGAAGCGTTCCTTTTTTCATCACTCACTGTTATATTACCTGTGCTGCCTATATGCTCTGAAACTTAGAGAACAGATCTGTTCTGTCCTGTCTTACCCTTCGCTTATGGAGTCTTGAAGGACAGCAGCGCGCGCCCTTCCTGAGCTCCTCATGCCGGCTATTCCCTCCCAGCGGGGACGATGCTCTGTGCATTAGTTAACAGCACCAAGGTCAGACCCAAGGATTTATTTAGCAACCCATTTTTAGACCACGCTCTGGTCTATGCCGCTTGGCTCTGCTTTCGGAAAACTCAGACTCTCTTAGCAAAGGCGCTGGCGAAGCTTGAAGGAGTGACGGCGTCAGCGTGGCGGAGGGGCTCACTCCTGCCCGGCCACTGCGTGCAACCCGAAGGCACCTCCATGATTTTCCTGTACCCAGCAAACACAAGAGCTACATGAAATCCAGAAGCAGTTACTCCTTTTGACTCATCTCTCGCTCTGACATAGCTTTTCCTTTTCCCTGGGACACCAGAGATGTTGGATCCTGATTTGTATAAACAAAATCAGGGAGCTCCAGCGTTTAACTGGGGTTTGTGAAACACACCTGAGATTCTCACCCTGGCTCGACTCAGGGTGAGATCTTCTGGCCCCCAGCACCCCACGCAGCCTCAGCCTCTTATACGCAATTTCAGAATATAATCCTCCACCGACACATACAGCCCTTGGGTGGGGAAATGCATGTGCACACACGCTTGTGCATCAGGACACAGAAAACGTCGGAGAACTCTGAATCTTGGGGGTTCCTGCCTGTAACCTCCTGCCTCATCTCCGTTCCGTGATGTGCTTTCATTGACATTATGCCTTTTGCTTTCACCTCCCTCCCCAATGAATTTGAAGCTAGACACCTGCATTTGTGCACGCACGTCGTGTTACCCAGCTCCCGCATATGAAAATACCTGGCAGCACTGGTTCCAGTTATCCACACTGTATGGAGCCTAATCCACCCCGTAAAACATCTCGGCGCCTTCGGGAGCACGTTACTCACTTCATGGGCTTAGGAGCCAGGTTTGGGACCGCAAGCCTGGGGTGGTGGCCTGCGGCGCTCTGCCAGCCTCGAAAAGCAATCAGCGGTCACTGCCACCTGACAGTCCCCCCCGTGATTTAGGTCTGCTCATCAAGGGCTTTTTCCCCTGCAAACCCAGGAATTGTCCATGTCTTGGGGCTAAAGCAATGGACTCATTTCAGCAGAAGGGAATCCACTTGTTGCAGCACCGTTTCCGACCCACTCTCAGTGTCCCAAAACTACCCCTGGGCAAGCAGAAGATCCAAACAGTCCAATCAGGTAAATTAAAAGCAACACCTTAGAGGCTTGTGGGCAGAGTCTGAGCAGGCTACATGTAATTAACCCTGAACTGAACTGTGGGAGGTACCGAACCCGACTGAGCCCAAGTGCTTCAGCTGTTATGCCGTTAGCATCTTCAGCAGTCACATCGATACCCCGCATTGCTGCCGGGCTTTGCTTCAAGGTCTCATCTCTCCTCTGTATGTCATGAGACTGAGTGTCCCAGCTGGAATTACATTTTCTCCTATTTGTTTCTCCCTCCAGCTGGGTCCCACCACTGCAGCACCCTCCCCAGAGCCTCAGCACCCAGGGCCATGTGCCCTCGCAGTGGGAGGTAAAATATTGATCCACTCTGGTGCTTTCTTCTTTGCAGTTGTATTTTTGGCTATTTCTTTTTCTGCTTTTATCAGCTCCGGCTCTCATAGCTCTACGAGTGCTCTTCTGCACTGTTATTTACCGTCACAAGGAGAAGTAGAAAAAGCAAAGGAAGCAATTTTCACTTACTAATAACTTTTCCCTGTCATGGACATAAGCTTTGACTCCTTTTTGAAGACTACGGGCCAAATTATCGGTTGACATGGGATCACAAACTCCACAGACTTCAGAGAAGTTGCAGCAATTCACACCGGCTGAAAATCCACCTGGAAATCTTTGTAGCTAATTTGGTGAAAAGCAGAGGTTTCAGCAAGTGAGAAACGGCAGACGTTGCGGACCAAAATTATTATTGCCCTTTAATATTGTTGGTTACCAACTCACAGATTTCTGCTGGAAGAAACCATCCGAAGTCGGTGTCTTTTTGAACTCCCCTGGGCGCACGCTTGGTGCAGCCGGTGCTCTCTGCCCGCTGCATGCAACTGCTTTGGTGCACGGTGCTGCAGGGTGGCAGCGGCAGCCCCGCCACGGCAGCGGTGCTACGGGTGTACCTGGTGTCACACAAAGGCTGAAGCTGTCTGGGTGCTCCTGGGGCGAAACCTGGCCAGGGGCACCGGCACCCCCAGCCCCGAGCCCAGCTCAGCCGCACGGCCAGTGAAAGGAAAGTGGGATTTTTGGGGTAGGTATCTCTTTCATTTATGATGCTATAACTGCTGGAGGATGCTGGTATCAAAACATTGGGTGGACTGTCAGGCTGCAGCCAGCACATGCGACCTGTGATGTTCAAGTGCTCAGACAATTTCCACCTGAAATTAAGAAGTTTCTAACTTTGTTAGCTAACACCGCCACGTCAACAGCCATTACTCCTTTCTGATTACATCACATATCTGGAGAAAATGAGAATCACAGAATCACACAGAAAAGGAGGCTCAGGGGAGACCTCATCGCCCTCTACAGCTGCCTGAAAGGCGGCTGTAAGAGGTTGGTGTTGGTCTCTTTTCCCAAGTAACAAGTGACAGAATGAGAGGAAATGGCCTCAAGTTGCGCCAGGGGAGGTTTAAATTGGATGTTAGGAAAAATTTCTTTACCAAAAGTGTTGTCAAGTACTGGAAGAGGCTGCCCAGGGACGTGGTTGAGTCACCATCTCTGGAGGATTTAAAAGACATGTAGATGTGGCACTTAGGGACATGGTTTAGTGGTGGACTTAGCAGGGTTAGGTTTATGATTGGACTCAATGACCTTAAAGGTCTTTTCCAACCTAAACGGTTCTATGAATAAACCAATCCTTAGCTTTACCACGGTCCTCAAAACACCTTGCAAGCTATTCACATTAATCTTGATGTTTCATTACATTTTGGTGGGTACCCGGGATCTGGAAGAGGTTTCTCTTCCAGGCTCCTCTTCCAAGTGCACCATTTCCATTCCCACAGGTGGCTCAGAAAAGCCCCAGATAAGCTGGGGGACAATGCACGACCCGACTGTGCTGCTGGGCGACTCGCTTCGCAGTCATACGCTTCCTCAGGGAATTTTCTAGCAAGCACAAAGCATACCCTCTTTCCCAATTTCATAACCAAACTGAACCAAGCAAAGCCATACTTTGCTCATTATAGCTGGCTTGTAGTGAGTAACCTCTAAGACAACTTAGAAAACAACCCATTAGCCGAGGACTTGGTTACGTATAACAGAGGATCTGATCTCCTAGCTTTAAACCCACACCTGCACATGAGCACCCAGAAAAGCTCAAAGTGACAGTTTTATCTCAGTAGTAGGGACACGAAGAAAAGAGGATAAAGAAGCACAAGTTTCTTTCCCCCTTTCTGCTCTTGACGTGCTGAGCAGAAGCAGCGAAGAAGGTGCTGGCACTTCAAGAAGCGTTGAGGTCACCAGTAGCTTTGAGGGCTCCCCAGCTCTCCCCTGAGCACCTCTGCGGTGGGCAGCTTTGTACCATCCAGCTCCACTTGCTAATGTCGCCGATATCTGACTGCGTAGCCTTGGTATCTTTACAGCACAACTGAAAAAGGCAATGCATGAGTGACAGCTTTGCACTTACCGCATCATCTCCTGGTGCACGTCGGACCTCATGACTGTGAGGTCATGACGCTCAGCACTAGCTTTGGGGGCTGCTGGAAAGCAGGTCAGACTCTGTTGTGGTTCACGCCTTGCCAAGGGGTTGCAAGTGCTGTCCTTAATTACGCAGCCTGCAGAGCCCCGGCGGAGGCTGGGGGTGGGAAGGTGGAAAGGCAGGAACGGCGTGGCTCCTGTGCCTCTGCACTTGTCACGGTGCAAGAGTCACATCAGCCTCATCTAGGGAGCAAGTTGAGTTTCCATGGCTGGCAGCTAGAAATAAACGCCTCTTTAACTGATGAACTAAACAAATGCATGCAGCAGCTATTTGGGACAAACGTGGACCTGCAGTATTGCTCTGCAAAGCCCTCTCTGGTACTCAAAGTACATCAAGAAATAACTCCAGAAACCAGAATTCTGAGTTTCTGTCATTGTTTCGTATTACAAAGAATTCAAACCACTTTAAAACCCCTGGCAGGGAACTACAAAGACCGATGACTCACCAGCAGCTGCTCAGCGGTCAAGCTGTTTGTCTGGGAGGCGAGAGGCTGCTCAAGTCCCTCCTGGTCTGAGAGCTTCAGCATCCAGCCTGGAGAAGCACCGTGCCCATCAGCTACTGGCTCAGCCCATCCATCGGACCTCAGCCTCACACACGCCATGACCGCCATCCCAAGATGGGCTGAATGGCAAGCCTGGACCCGACTGACCTCCGGAGTGATGGAGCTGAAGCAGCCACTTGCCTTGAGTGGGTCCCAAGGACGCCCACAAGCCCTTCGTTCCCCCGGGCCAGGACAGAGCGAGAACAGCCAGCTTGCACGCTCCCAAATGATGGTCCAGCCTGCACCGTGGTTTATTTTAAAGAATGGTTTCAACATGAACCCTGCTGTAAACCAAAGCAGCTGGATTTGCACAGAGTGGAACATTAAAATATAAACAACTTGCTGTGGAGGCCTGAAGTAATTAAATAGATCTTAATGCCTAGCATGTATTAGCTAAGAGAGGGAGCACAGAGTCTTCCTCTCACAACCCACCAGGTCAAATTCCAGCTTTCCATAGAAAGACAAAGTTCCTTTACTCCATTTTTCTGAGTAATGATCAGTAAGTCTATTATTATCCAGCCAAGGGGAAGGCTGACAAGTCAGGCTTAGAAACATTGATGTTCTTGCTTCAAAATAAGGGAACTGCCAATTTAACCCCATGGAAATATTGATGCTTGCAGAAAAAGCACGTATTTGTTCTGTCTCATTTTGTGAAAATGTAATTACTGTGAGATGATAATACCAGGCTGAACAGGGGAAAGCAGGCAGACGCTTTGCACCGACCCACACAGCAGTCTCAAAAACATCATCAAATGGCCAGAAGTCAGGCATTCAGTCTGCCCCGGGGAAGAAAATTAAGTACTGTCGTGTAGTCGCTGTGGCTTTTGCTTTAGTCTAATACCTTAATCTTCTTTTCGGAAGTCCAGCTCCTAATTTTTAATTATGCCTCCATTTTTTGCCACTTTTCTCTGCCACACATTCTTGCCGAAAAGCCTCTTCACTGGGAGAATTTGAGCTGCGGTTTCAGCAGCGGTGAGGCTCGGGAGGAGGGTCGCAGAGGGCAGCCGCTCTCCTCCCTCGACTGCTGTGGTGCCGGTGAAAGCACTGTCAGACCCACCAGCTATGCGATGCCTTGGCCTCTCTGGCTCACGCTCCGGTCTTCCCTGTCTGTACAGAAAAAAGGTGTTTCTTACATAAAGCATCAGCGGGTCTCTCACACCTGCTGCTTTCCACAGTTGTTCGCAGCACCTCAACCACCTCGGCTCGATGTCATAGATTCACAGAATCACTACAGTTGGAAAAGACCTGTCAGATCACCAAGTCCAACCACCAACCCAACCCCACCATGCCCACTAAACCATGTCCCGCAGTGCCACATCCACACCTTCCTTGAACACCTCCAGGGATGGGGACTCCACCACCTCCCTGGGCAGCCTCTTCCAGTGCTTCACCACTCTCTCAGGAAAGACATTTCTCCTAATATCCAGCCTGAACCTCCCCTGGCACAACTTGAGGCTGTTTCCTCTCGTCCTACATATCATATATAACAACCAGTATCATACATAGCCCACACGCTCATGGCAGAACACTTGCAGCCCTGTGTGACATGGACCTGCTGCCTCTGCGTAGCTGTTAGTCAGCAGGGTCATATCTGTCCTTGCAGGGAGCTGTGCAGGAGCAGCTGCAGCCGTCCTGCTCCGCCTGGGGATGGCTGCAGGGACCGGCGCTGCCAGCAGCAGCTCTGCGCACAGCCCTCGGCACCAGCATCTCATGGGACACGGGTGTCCCAGCCGCCATCAGAACCAAACTTGCCATTCAGCACAACGGGCGGGCACAGCTCTCCGCTCTCCGACGCCGGCTTTGTACGCTCACATGAAAATTCGTCTTGGCACCAGCTGTTGGCAGCAGCGCAAAGAGTCAAGTGGGTGCGCGGGCAGCTCCCAGCCACGTGGCTCTGCCAGGGAGACAGGCAAAACCGGGCAGGTTGTGACCACACGGCCCTGAATCCGCTCTCGGTTCCCACACAAACCGGCGGGTGGCTGGGGATCCCCGAGGCTCTTCCACAGCAGGACTGGAGCATCCGGCACAACACAAGCAGTGGAGCACCTCCTTCACCAATTAGTACTTACTAACTGTCCTCACATGGGATTTATGGGCTTTTCGGGCTGCACACAATTCCTTTTTTTGAGTTTTATTAATGAGGAAAGAGCAACATGTAGACTATTTTTAGCATACGGAATATATAGTTTGTTTCCATCCCTCTACAGAGCAAATTAAGTATTTGATGACAAATTCACCAATTAAGTGTGAGCAACTCAGTTGACTTCAGTGGAGTTCCACTGACTTACTCCTGCTAATTCCATTAAGCAGGCTTTAGATGACATTTATATAGACAGACTTCAGCCTCCCTCCCTTAATCTGAATATATAAGTAGTCCTAAAAAGCCAGTGGATCATTTCGGGTGGAAAATACTGCTGGCTTTCTCTCCTGAGCAAACTTGGCACTTACAAAGGCCACTGCCGTGTTGGAGGGTTGAAGCGTAGCAGTCAGGTCTACTGCTTAGTTTAAACAGATTGTTTAACAATAGAATGTATGAACTTTGAGCTAACAACCTTTTTCTTTAAAAAAAAAAAATAGATGGGAATACAGCTATTGCATTTTAAATTAGACCGTTCAAGCCATAAGGCTGAGACAACAGAAGTCATAAGTTATTTTCACTTTAAAACTAATTACCTCCGCTAGCGAGGGCGGCTGTGTGAGGCAGCGTCGCGACGCAAGGTGCCTGGATACATGGAGCAAGTTGGAGGAAACGCCAAGCCTGGCCTGACCTTGCACCTGACAGCAAAGATAAACCCCTGCGCCGCATGTTTCCGTGTTTCTGTCCTGTTTGTCTCACTGTGGCACAGAGGCCCAACGGCTTTTTCAGTTAAACCCCTGAGGCTTCGCAGGTTGATTTTCCCTGCCAGGGATGGGGATGGGAGAGTCGTCCTCCCAGACAGCCACCCCGCAGCGCCCGCACGCAGCTCTGCTCACCTGCGACCTTCCTCGGCCCTTTGGCTGCAGGGTGCTGAAACGGTGGTTAGAGAAATCGCGAATATTGGTAGGGAAGTGGTGCAAGGGGAGGGTCCCTGTGGCCGTCAGGGACCCCAAAGTGCACAAGAAACACATGGGGCCGCAGAGGCACGCGTGGCTCTGCTGCCGATGCTGCTGTGGGTTTAAAGGAGCTTTTGATGTTAGGGAATATAGTTGGAGCATTGCAAATAATTCATCACTTGACCCGTTTATTTATGCACAGGGTTTCTCAGACACGGATGCCCTCTGGGCAGCCCCCAGGGCACAGGCAGCACTGCAGGGGCTCCCTGGGGTTGGCACATAAGGCACATGGACTCAGAATCACAGAATCACTAAGGCTGGAAAAGACCTGTCAGATCACCAAGTCCAACCACCAACCCAACCCCACCATGTCCACTAAACCATGTCCCGCAGTGCCACGTCCACACCTTCCTTGAACACCTCCAGGGAGGGTGACTCCACCACCTCCCTGGGCAGCCTCTTCCAATGCTTCACCACTCTCTCAGAAAGACATTTCTCCTGATATCCAGCCTGAACCTCCCCTGGCGCAGCTTGAGGCCATCTCCTCTTGTCCTATCACTTGTCACTTGGGAGAAGAGACCAACACCCACCTCCCCACAACCCCCTTTCAGGGAGTTGTAGAGAGCGATGAGGTCTCCCCTCAGCCTCCTCTCCTCCAGACTCACCGTATTTGTGGACATTTCCAGTATATATATTGCACAATGTTTATATCTGCATTTCTAAACATACCCCAGAGTGGGGTTTGCCTTACTTTACGCCAGGACAGCGAAGTCCCAGCGCCGTTGGAGCTGCTGGGTCCCAGCGCAACGACAACTGAAATGCATTTTCCTCCCTTCTTCAGTCCCACGCGGATGCTGTCTGTGCTGGAGTTGACAGCCCCCCCCTCGCTGGACCCCACCCAAACCCTCCTGCCCTCGGGACATATCCGTTGTGCACCCCCGGAGCCGGCAGTGGGCCAAATCCCACCGTCTTGTTTCAGGAGGAAGACCTGGTGAGCAGGCACAGCGGCCCCAGAGCTCGGCGTCCACAGCTGGGCTGCAGGAAAGGAAAAAGTCACGAACAGGGACTGTCCCTGCCGCGCTCTGGGCCCCCTCCCCTGGCACCTCTCTTACTTTCCCGTTGATGCCCCAAGAGTTCTGCTTTAGCATCGAAAGTCTGCTCTGCTGCACCCGCTGACTGCAGCTGCTTTTTTCCCTAGCAAATTCCAAACCAGAATAAATGGATCTTTTACTAATTTGCAATAAGGCTTTATAACTTCATTAAGTAGAAGCGAATTATGTGGGTTTCACTTGAAATCAGTCGGAACATATGAGGCTGCAGTATAAACCATTATAGATTCATCCTAAAAATGACTTTCTTCTTAAAAATGATACTGAGATCTCTCTAAATTCAGTGATGACCTAAGCCAAACAAATGCATTGAATACCTCATCCTGCTGTCTCATGGGCTCAGATGGCAAAACCAGCATAACCTCTTAAATCCGACTCTCTAGCTGGAAGCTGAGCATCCATCAGACAAGACAGTCCAACTTGAGCCAACCTGGCGTACCGAGCGCGTTCAAGGTCAATTTAACCTCTCATCACTTTTGCATGCCTGAGATCAAGAGTAAAGACGCAAATCCATGGCCAGGCACGGCGGCTGCTGGCAGCCCGGCGAGCAAACCGGCCGGCTGTGCCGCTGGCGGGGGGACACTGCCGCCGGCTGCCCGGGCTTGCTGGAGTTGGCTTCCACCGGGCTGAAATCACAGCGCGGGCTCCTGCTGTCCCCGCTCTGAACCTCCCCGAAGGCTTTAGTGCTCACACGCGGCATGTGAAAGGTGTCACTGCTGTGGATAAGTATTTCTCATGAACCTTAAAGGAACTGTTGCTCTAGAAAAAAAATGGAACTTCTTCCCCCCATAAGCTTAATTTAACATATTTCACAGTTGGATAGTGTCAGTTCGTGGTTACGCTCACACTGGCGTCTCAGTCTACCTTCTGCCAACCCTCCTGCCCGCGCACCAAACGCCCCGCTCTAACAACACACATCATCCCGCTTGAGCAGCAAAGCTTTTCCGAGCTTGCTCCTCAAAGGCTAATAAAATATCTGCACCGTTCGTGGAGCGAGCGGCCGTGCATGCAGAGCTGGGCAGGATGCTTCGGCCGAGCCGCTCGGCGCAGCCACCTCCGAACTGAAGCGCGACGGATTTCCATGGAGGCCGTTTTCAGCTGGCCTGCTGCCTGCAGGAGTTCCTCACTCCTGAGACGAGTTTTCTCCTTAAAATGAGAGAAGCGGAAGAGAAGAGAGCGGAATAGTAAATGCAAACCGAAGTCTGTAAAGAAAGCTTTCCGCCTCACGTGATGGGAAAAGCAAAGCCGTCCATTTCCAATTATAAACCACTTACAGCAGAAATAAAAACAGATCACGGAAAAATCAGATCACGGAAGAAAAATCGAGCTTTTCTAGCTGTATCCAGCCAACACAATAAAGGGGTATTAGGATGAATGAACTAATTTTATTGCTTTTCTGTAACACCGGTTCAAACATGGAGAGCAGAATCCGAAGGTTGGCGCAGGCAGCACCGGCCTCTGCAGTCAGCTACAGCAATGTGTAAGAATCCAGAAGAGCCCCAAAGCCCACAGATATTTCCACGAAGAGCAGCAAACGCACGCCGACCAGCCTGCGGGCAGTGCGACCCACCGGCACGCAAATATCAGAAATCAGAAGAATTACGAGTAGCGGCAAGGAAAGGTTTCCCTGGCCTCCCCGCAGAGACGGGCAGAGTCCGGGAACTGCCCCCGGCCGTGGCAGGTCCCAGCGGCACCACTCCTAATTACTGGCAACTTTGTCTGCCGTTAACACCAGCTTGAATTTAGGGCAAGCAAAATACCTGGCCAGTTTAACTCTAAACCTGGCATCATTCAAATGAAAAATCGTATGAAAGAAGTTCCACTGTTATTAATAACTTTTTTAGCATATTGAAGTGGAAACCGTGGAGACGTGCTGTTACCACAGAAACTGGAGGCACTGGCAGGGGCTGGAGGTGGGATTCTCCCGAGCACAGGCACGACCTCAGGCAGCTTCGCTGAGAGACCTGAGATGAAGAGCTGGCCTAAAAGCAACTTGCCTTTACCTTTTATATTAATAAACAAAAATAAATTATTATCAGTCAAAACAGGGAGGTGAAGGCGGCGGAATTAAATGTTGCCTACGCTGAAAAAAGCCTTAACTGGGCTTACTGTGTGTTTAAATACAGAGATTACAGATGCCAGCATCTCTAGTCTGAAAAAGGCTGATACCTGTGGGCTGCAGCTGGCGTCAGCGACAGCTATGGAGCTGCACACAAATGCACCGCTGGGAAAGCAAACCCAGTCCCCAGCCCGGTGGTCGGAGGGGTGAGAAGGATGGGGTGCCGGGACCCCCGTCCTTGGGGAGCCAGGGGGCACGGTCCAGCTCTTCCCTCCTCTCTTATTGCCATTTTTATAGATCTCAAGCAGTGCTTCGGATCTATGGCACGGAGCATGATAAAAAGTTTTTCAATTTTTTCGGTGGCATTGCGGTCTCGTTTCGCTTTTCATGGTCCAGCCGTGCAATCCCCTGTGCATTGGATTCAAGCAGCTCCCGGTCTCTGTAGTCTGCAAATACTTCAAAAGGAAGGGGAAGGCAGCCACCTCCAGCAAGGATGCCGAGAGAGTCAACATGTAAGCATACCAGAGAGAAACAGCAGGTACTATTGTCTGGTTGTGAGGATAAGCATCTTACTCATTTCATTTTTAACACTTTAGCTATTCTGTGCTTCACGCTTATTTCCACGCATGTATATAAACCCCGTGGAGAAAAGCAGCAGCCGCTCCTGGGGCTGGGACCAGGTAGACGGAGATCTGCAACTCTAAGGCAATGCCTGGCTGCTTTCCCCCCCCCAACACCCTCCTCCCAAACGGCACGGGAGGTGCAGTATCTCAGGATGCTGAAGAGTTTGGGCGAACTGCACGTATCTGCACGAAGGAGCTCTTCTCCCCAGAGGAACATGCTGCTGTGGTCACCAAAGAGAGGGGATGAAGTCCCCGCGGGAGCCTGGCACAGCAGTGAGATGGGGATGGCCGCTGCTGGGGAGGGATGGGTGTGAAACCCTTGGGCAGGACAGGAGAATCAGCCCTTGGGCATTAATTTATTCAGGAAACGCACTTCTGGAGCCGCCTGGTATATTGAAATACAGCACAGTAAATTATTAGCAATATTGCTAATCACGTCCACCGGGAATTTAATTTTGTACAAAGCGGAGACAATCTCATTTTCAATGCTCAGCTCTGGCCACACTTGTACCATTTTTTGTTTTTAAATGGTTCTCATCTCCGTTATTTCCAGATTGCATAAGGGAAGATGGGCGGAGGTGATCTGCTGCTCTGCTGCCCCGGGGAAGGCAGGGCTCTCCCCAAAAGCTGCCGAGCTGCCGGGGTGGGAACACGGCAGAGGGAAAGGCAGGAGCAGGAGCAGGCTGCTGCCCTTCATTCCCTCCCAAACAACGTCACTCAGCATGTGTATACTGAAGGAAGAACATGAAATATTGATCTCCATCCACAGATCTTCCACGTTCCTGGAATGTTAAGTTTTCCTAACAATCTTGGAAGCTACAAGCCTCTGTGTTATAACCTACAGCACAAGGGGCTTATTCTGTTTTAATTGCATGCAAAGAGGCAACGGAAGACTAATTTAAAAAAACCCAGTGGCTGAAGCACCTCAGGACAGGGGTCAATTACATTTCTCTAAGGCAAGTACCTGTCTGAATCCCACAGGACCTGGGAAGCGATGGCTTCCAAGGGAAGATGCCGATGCATTCCCAATGCATTTCTGGAAAAGCCATGCAGGGGGCACCCGCACACCCACCACCCTCCTCACCCCTCACGCCCAATGAACCAGGACCAGCACCGCCGCGGCCATGGCACAGCCCGCCTGCCAAACACCCGATGTGGCACAGCCCGCTGACAGCGCCGACGATGCTTGGTGAGCTACTGCCCACCCGGGAGGCGTTAGGGCTGACCCCGTCCATGCCGGGGGCCCCATCCTGCACCACTGCCTCCCGCAGCACCCACACCAGCACCGGCCTCGGGCACCGCTGCCGCGTGAGCCATCGATAGCTCCTAACACGTTAACTGCTGCTCGGCAATGTAATTACACAAATAAAGAGTTTCATCAGGGCACTGGAATGAGAACAGAATTTTTAGACAGACATATAGATTTTTATAACAAGTCCTGCCAAGGTTAACCAAAACATCAAATCCCAGCTAGCCCCATCATTACCCCGATTACACACACGTTCAACTCTGACACTTGGCTTCTTGCACTACCCAACAGAAACAAACCCACTCTGCAACCCACAGGGAGAACAGCCGTACCGGAGCCGAGGCATGAGGGAGCTCATCCTTCCCGCTTCGTTAGGATGGCAGCTCTCTCCAGAGGTGCCAAGGAAAATCGGGGCCCAATAGATTTAATGAAACATGGGGTAAAGCAACATTTGCTGGCACCCGGGAGCCAGGCCACTGCTGCCAGAGGCAGAGTCCCTGGTGTGAGCACAGCCGGGCGCCGAGGGTTTGGTACCCCACGCTGCCGGGAGGGGATTTGGTTTCCCCCGCGCTGCTCTGGGCGGGCAGGCAGCGGGGTGCAATGTGCCGGACGGATGCGCCGGGGCGAGCGCATCCCTTCCCAGCCGTGGGACAGTGCAGAGGTTACGGGGAGGAGCGAGGAGCCGCTCAAAGCGGGTCCAGCAAAATCCAACAGATAAACACAGAGGTGTTCGTTTTCCTAATGCTGTTCGTGTTGGGAGGGATCAGACTGGCTGGTACGAGGGGGACCACGGCGCTGCAACCTGCACAGAGACCCCCCAAGCTGGGGAGGGGACTGGGGACTCTGGGCCACCACTGCCGGAACCGTCACCGGGAACTGAAGGATGTATTTACCACGTTAGCATGGGTATATGAAGGGCGCGGGAGCATGTAATGAGTCCCAAGATTTGGGCTGATATTCCACGTGACACTGTGCCTCTTCATTCAATAACAGTGAAAACCAATCCACGTAGGATATTACATCTCCTGACGTATGGTTCCTGATGGAAGGAAGACTCCTACACAAAAGGCGGCTGCCTTGCTGCAGAGGAAGCCTCGTCTTCCCACAGCACATCTCCTGGTGAGGGAACCCGTGAAAGGGAGACATTGAACTCGGGGAACGAAGAGACCTTTGTGCAGCAGAAGCAAGACCGTCTCCTCTTAATTTGTTGGTGCAATGTTTGGAATCTCACATATTCCTGTTTTGCTTCACATAAATTCAACCACTCGTGCAGAGAGGCTGAGAAGAGGAAAAGCAGCTCAGGAGCTGAATACTCGAATAGCAGGAGATGTGAAAACTACGGCTAGTAAAGCCCAAGCAATGATAATTCAATTTTTAAAATGGACTCCAGTCACTACTCGTGTTGGGAAGGGAGAGGATGAACAGACCTGACCCACATTTGTGGAGCGTAACTATTCCCACATGCCGCTGCACCGGCACCTGGGTGTAAATGAGCATCCTCCTGGCCTGACTCTGCAACGCCCTCTGCGTTTCCCACTGGATGCTCTCTGTTAAATTCATGACTTCTTTAGCAGAAGGGTGTCATCTCTACAACTGTTTAAGCAAATACCAAGGAGAAATTATTCAATGGAGAAGGAATGCTTCTGCAGCGTGGGTAAGGCATGCCAAAGCACGTGGCGCTCTGCAGCACCTCCGGGCAGCCCTCTGGGACACAGCTGCGTCTGCAGCGACATATGCTCTTCTGCCTTGTATTGTATTAGTAAAATTAACAGAGTCAAATTCATTTAAGGGAAATATTCAAAATACTGGTGCTTTGAAGTGAGGCTTTGGCTGCAGAACAGCTTTTCTCATTAAAGCAGTATCACAAAAGCCTCGCTGCTCGCAGAGCGGCCGCAGCCAGGCACCTGCTCGAGCAAAACTTCCCTCAAAGTCTGGAATGCTTCTGGGGAAAAAAAATGTTGGCAAATCCATTTTAGGTCCCCCAGGGCGCCTGCGAGGGGCAGGGTAGGACTGCAAGGGGGCCAGCCTCTGCACCCAAATCTCCTGCTGGAAAAACTGATTTTGCTGCTGTCACTGACTGATCCCACCAGGCAACCCCTCACCCGGCAGCTTTTAAATCACAGAATCACAGAATCACTATGGTTGGAAAAGACCTGTCAGATCACCAAGTCCAACCATCGACCAACCCCACCATGCCCACTAAACCATGTCCCGCAGTGCCACGTCCACACCTTCCTTGAACACCTCCAGCGATGGGGACTCCACCACCTCCCTGGGCAGCCTCTTCCAGTGCTTCACCGCTCTCTCAGGAAAGACATTTTTCCTAATATCCAGCCTGAACCTCCCCTGGCGCAACTTGAGGCCATCTCCTCCTGTCCTATCACTTGTCACTTGGGAGAAGAGACCAACACCCACCTCCCCACAACCCCCTTTCAGGGAGTTGTAGAGAGCGATGAGGTCTCCCCTCAGCCTCCTCTTCTCCAGACTGAACAACCCCAGCTCCCTCAGCCGCTCCTCATCAGACTTGTGCTCCAGACCCCTCACCAGCTCCGTCGCCCTTCTCTGGACACGCTCCAGCACCTCAGTGTCCTTCTTGTAGTGAGGGGCCCAACACTGAACACAGCATTCGAGGTGCGGCCTCACCAGCGCCGAGTACAGGGGCACGATCCCCTCCCTGCTCCTGCTGCCCACACCATTTCTGATACAGGCCAGGATGCCGTTGGCCTTCTTGGCCACCTGGGCACACTGCCGGCTCATATTCAGCCGGCTGTCGACCAACACCCCCAGGTCCTTTTCCACCGGGCAGCTTTCCAGCCACTCTTCCCCAAGCCTGTAGCGTTGCCTGGGGTTGTTGTGACCCAAGTGCAGGACCCGGCACTTGGCCTTGTTGAACTGCACACAATTGGCCTGCGCCCACCGATCCAACCTGTCCAGATCCCTCTGCAGAGCCTTCCTGCCCTCCAGCAGATCAAAACTCCCGCCCAACTTGGTGTCATCTGCAAATCTTATTTAAAATCCAGCTGGAAATACTTATCAGCTCCTATATGCCAGATGTAAAGGATGTTTGTCATGCATTTAATTTCTCCATCTGTATGTTGGCCAGAACGTCCATGACATATTTTTATCAGTAGATAACATGCCACTTTTGGGGAGGGAAGGGTTCAAAACTTAAATCATTGCAAATTCTCCGGGTGGCTGAATTGAAGAGGAAAGCTCCTGTGATCAGGACACAGACAGAGGCAAGAGCGCTTGCACTTCACGCCTGACTCCAACACAGACCGAGACAGAGCAGGACCAGATCACATCACATCTCTGTGACTCTCAAACAAGGGTGGACACGTGCCCTCGTCCGATCACAGTGTCACCTCTCTCCACGCAGATATTTACGTTTCAAACTCATTCTCATTCATATTTTCAGTGCCAGTGACTCAGCCAATGCAATATGATGCTTCGCTCACTGCGAAGCAACTTAGCTGAGCTGGTCCATGTGTCCGGGGCGGCTCAAGCACCCCCGGACCTGGGCTGCTGCCCCAGCAAACCGTCGGCGATGCGAAGGGAAAAGCTAGTGCAAAAGCAGCTCTTGGTCCTGCTGGGGAGCGTCCCCAGAAGCCGTTTGCCAGCCCAAGTCTCTGCAGAGTATGGGCAAATTTCATCTAAACTTTTATTACAGCAGGATGAATCTTTCTTCACAAAATTGGCACCGATTATGCTAATTAAATTTGAAGAGTTCATTAGGTAAATGGTAATTGCAATAACATGCTTTAAAGAAATGAGGAAACACAAAACCTGCTTTCAGGAAAATCACTTATCCCCTTCCCAGATAACCTTCAAACAGCTGTGTCAAGATTAATAAGAGAAAACAGCATTTCCGAAACACTAGCTTTCCCTACCAACTGCTAATTAATACATCGCGGCTTTCTTCTCCAATTTGGATGTTTTACTTCCACGCTCTCTTCGACTGACCGGCTACTCTCTCTGCTGCTGCAGGTAGCTCCCTGCCATGCGTTGCTGGCACCAGGGTCTGGGGACGCGGCAGCCACACTTACCCCGCGGTGACCACTACCTGCTACCAGTCACCGCCCGCAATGGGGAAACACGCTGACTCAGCAGTACTGAGCCCCAGCCCTCCTCCTAGCAGCACCGCCGTTGTACCGACAGCAGCCAGCTTTAGTTTTATTTTGCTTTTTTTAAAAAAAAGGAGTAAATCAGCAGGGAAAAAGGATGCCTGGCTCCAGATACCGCTGTAGCAGGAATCACCTGCCAGTGCACAAGCTCTCCCATGTTTTTCTTTGGAGACGAGCGCATTTTTAATCTTGTAAGCCCCACAGCTGTGGTGAAGATGTTTATTTGCACTGCAGTGGCACTACAAACTTCAGCTATGTACTGGGATCCAATTATGTCAAGTACTTGCTGATTTAACGATGCATTATGGAGCGGGGGGAGAGCAGACGGCTGCAGAAAGCTGCTGTGCTCTTCGCAGAGGATCATGTTCTGGGGGGACTCGTGCTGGGTCGAGCTGGGGAACGGAAAGGATTGCAATTCCTGCTGCAAGTCAGGCGGGTGCCTCCCTCCTGCCTCCTCTGGGAAACGGCCTGGAAAGCCTCCTGGGTGCCGGCTCTCACTCAGCAAAGGGGGACGTATCCAGCAGCTAGCAGCCTTTCTTCTTTCCTTCCAGCGATCTCACCGCAGTTGGGAACGGATGGCCGGCGGCTGGAAAAGTCCGTGAATATTTAACGAGAACTGACTCCTCAGGAGGGTGTTTCAGGAAAGAGCCTTTAAAAAGAATTGAGCAAAATCGCAAACTTGCAACTGTTTTTAAACTTGCTTTTGTTTGCTTTTCTATAAGAAAGCCGTACGCCGTGCGCCTCTCCTGGCACGTTCTGCATTGCATGTCCTAGCAAACACCAACAGCTTCAGCTGTTAAAGAGCAGGCTGCAGAAATGCATTTTCAGTGCGAAACATTGACAGCGACTCTCAGGAACCTGAACTAGGGACAACGGCCACTGGCCTCAGCACAGCTTCTGCTGCTGCTCCTGGGGGTTTATGAGCAGGTACCTCCGGGCTCAGCGGCTGGATCTGCAGCACGATTCGTTTTCAGAAAGGGAGATGCTCGGGTGTGCAGGATACGGCCTCCTGCCCCCCCCGCTGTGGGGACCCCTGGTACGTACAGCCAAGTGCTCGTCATCAACCTTTTTGCGACATTCACCTCCAGAAGATGCCAGTCATCTGCAAAGAGCAAAGGTGTTCCTTGGTGGCATCTCTGTTATGCACAGCTCAGGTTTTATCCAAGGCATCTTTTCACTCAAAAGACGACGCTACCATTAGATCGTGGTCAATCAAGGGCTGCAGCGTTTGCCGCTCCTACCGTTGCTGACATTTTTCATGGTGCCTCCTCCAACTGTTGCCAGCACAGGTATGAAAACTACATCAACTGAAATGATCTAGAGTTAGCGCAAGGGCAAAAGAAAGGCCAGGATGTGCGGTACCTTTTGATGCATCTCAGCATGTGCGCCGGGCAGGCGGAGGAATGCAGGCGTCGGTGGCATCGGTAGCCAGAAGCAGAAGACAGATATCCAAAGGTATAAAACCAATTATTAAAATAAAAAGTCTTGAAACAAAAACTGATATTCTAAAAAAAACCCAAAAACCTGAGACAGGACAAGTTACAATAAAAACCACTCAGGGGAAAAGTTGTCTTTGAAACAAAGTCCTGCATATTAAGATCTTAGAAAGCATTAAGAATATTCACCTTGCTTTCAGCAATTATTTGCAAGTTTAGAGCCGAGGTTTCTTACTGTGAGCTCATCTCTCCTTCGGCGCTTAATGAGATAATTCTAAGCTCGAAAAGCTGGCAGAAAATAAGCAATAATGACTTTTCTCCTCTTTGGTTCACAAATACTCACAAAGGCATAAAACTGGTTTTATAGCTGCTGCTGTATATTGTTTCCCATTGCAAATGGCTAGGCACTCAGGGTTAATTAATTTACAAATGGTGGCATCCCATAACTGATGCTCTGCTGTAAAGTGCAGGTAGGGCTGACAGCAGGCAGCACTTAGCAGCTCAGGGTACTATCCATGAAGATGATATCTTTGTCAGTTTAGTCAAAATACAGTTGTGGGAAAAAACCTATTAGATTATTTTAACCTCTCTTGCGTAAGTTGCCATTTGCTGCCACCACACTTATGCAAAATTGTTTCATCTAATCAATATAATAGTTGTGCCAAGAATGAGTTGAATTTCCCATAATGAAATTGCTGCTTTTCCAATCTATCTGAGATGTGTGGGGTGGAAACGCTCGTGATTGTGGTGAAGTCCTCAGGAGGAGCTATGACAAGGAGCCCGCTCCTCACCTACTGCAGAAAATGGGAATTTCTTTGCAGAGCTAAGGGTTGAATACAAATAGAAGAAAAAATAAGAGCAATTTTCTGATCAAGTCAGTCTGGAGTTATCTGGCCCTGTGTAACTGCAATAGTGAGCAGCTTGCTGAATTCAAACCCCCTTTATGAGCTGCAGTGCAGCCATTCCTGGTCAGAGGTATCACCCGGAGCTCGCCAGCGCGGAATCAGCTTCCTCGCAGAGCTGGGGAACACCCGCCTGTTTGAAAAGGGACTCGGCAGAACCGGGTAAGATAGAAATCACCGTGTGTTATGTATACTACTGTATGCATAAAATGTATGTATTGTCTCTCGAGAAAAAATATTGCCATGGTAGCACCATGAGCTTTCCACCAGCTTTATGGACTTCGCTGTGAATCTATCACTATTCCTCGATACAAAAACTGCTTCACACAGTGTTCGAGCCTGCAGGGCTCACCTGCAGCCGGCCCCGGCCCCTGTCCCAGCCCCACGGGGAAGGGGGTCTCAGCTGGGGACAGGAACGTGCCTCCACCTGCCCCGCTGCTCCCAGGGAGTCTGCACGGAAGAAGGAAACACAAGGAAAAGCTCCTCTGGGAGCAGTTCCTGTATTAAAAGTCAGCCAGATCATAGAATCATTTAGGTTGGAAAAGACCTTTAAGATCTTCAAGTCCAACCGTTAACCTAACCCTGCCAAGTCCACCACTAAACCATGTCCCCAAGTGCCTCATCCACATGTCTTTTAAATACCTCCAGGGATGGGGACTCCACCACCTCCCTGGGCAGCCTCTTCCAGTGTTTCACCACTCTCTTAGTAAAGACATTTCTCCTAATATCCAGCCTAAACCTCCCCTGGCGCATCTTGAGGCCATCTCCTCTCATTCTGTCGCCAGTTACGTGGTGACCTCCCTACTCCTGCTGGCCACACCATTTCTGATACCGGCCAGGATGCCGTTGGCCTTCTTGGCCACCTGGGCACACTGCCGGCTCATATTCAGCCGGCTGTTGACCAACACCCCCAGGTCCTTTTCTGCGGGGCAGCTTTCCAGCCACTCGTCCCCAAGCCTGTAGCGTTGCATGAGGTTGTTGTGACCCAAGTGCAGGACCCGGCACTTGGCCTTGTTGAACCTCACACAATTGGCCTGGGCCCATCAATCCAGCCTGTCCAGATCCCTCTGCAGAGCCTTCCTACCCTTGAGCAGATCAACACTCCCACCCAACTTGGTGTTGTCTGCAAACTGACTGAGGGAGCACTCGATCCCCTCGTTACAATGGATCTCTGCATCAGCCATAGAAAGCTTTGGATTTAGCTTTAATTCATCCCCTAACTGCAGATAACATCCACAGCTATTTTGTACAGTGGAAAGGGCAGCAGGCAAGAAAAACAGTCGTGGTCAATAAAGACAACTCAAAGAGAACTTGCTGGAGGTGTTTTTCCCCTCCACACACTCCTGCAGAGTTGACTCTTCTTATGAAGCCCCAGGAAGCACATGTCTGAGCCTGCTCCTGGGAGACTTTCGGCTATTCTTAGCTAAGCGGAAGGAACAGCACTGTCACAACACGGAATGAGGAATAAAAGAGCTAAAAAAGGAACTGTGGCTGACTTCACTCGCATTTTGCCTAACAAGTTCATATTCATCTCACAAAAATATTTGTTTTCCTTCTCTGACAATCGTTGTCTGACTTTCAAAAGAATCAAATCGATAATAAAAAGAATCAAATCAAATTAAGCTTAATCAAATATCTGAAATCCAGGAAAGCAGTATTCCAGTGAAGATGGATGAAATCTATCATTATTGGATTCTGCAGACTTGACATCCCACTGCAAACAGAAGTTGGCAAATCTGGACACGCAGAGACGTTTCTGTGTGTTTTCCCTGGAGAAGATGCACCACATAACGTGAGGATGTGGGACCACTGGGGCCACCGGCTCCATCCCTCTGCCTTCAGACAGGACACCCGCCTCTGCCCTGCCTCACCGGCGCTGGCCCAAATGAGACTGCAGCTTTTTGTTTACACATCCCAGGCTGATGTTTGCTGATGTTTGTGACAAAACGCAGAGCAAAGACTTCCCTTGGTGTTCCCGAGAGCTGTGTCCCGCATGCTCGGCAGACCCCACGCGTCAGCCCCGGCACCGCCTGCCCTGGCCTTGTACCAAAGCTGGAGATGAAACTCCTCGAAGCTTTGCTGGAGGCAGGATGTCACCTGCCACGGCCAAATGCTTGCAGCCAGCTGTGGATAGAGGATGTGTAGGAAGCCACGAGTAAACACGCATTGTTCCCATGACCGATAGCTTTTACGTCCCACCGGCATCTGCAAGCAGAACTGCAGAAGGTGCATGGGGTACCAGTTTTCATTCATTTATTAGCGCTACAGCCTGGTCAATAGTTGCTACAGCTCAAGCCATCCTTCAACAGGAGGTCATTAAATGTGTCTATTGATTTCCTCAAGATTTTCAACAATATTTAAATCTTTCACTAACTGGGGGAATCGACGTCTTTGGCTGCCAGCACCTCCACGCAATGGATTTCAGAAGCGTAGTGCGCTGTGCACATCTACAGTTGTAGTTGCAGGCTTCACTGCAGGTTTTGAGCAGAGGAGAGCAGGAGCAGCGTTGGGGGAGAGGCAGTGCTAATCTGGGCAGCTACTCGCCTCTGCCCTCTTCCAGAGCCAAAACAAGCTGGGGGAGCAGGTCAGCCCCTGCAGAAGGGCTTTGTGAGGCACGGGGGCCACTGTGCATGGCCCCCTCCTGCCGCAGGCTGCTCGAGGCCCTTTGCCTTGTACAAGAAAAAATTGAAATTAAAATAATCCAATCAATATTGGGAGCACTTGAGGCTCACTGATCTGAGCACCATTAGCACAGACGTGCCAGAGGACCCTGGTCTTACAATGGCAACAAGCACTGACCCCACCAAAACCGAACCACAGGCGTTCCTCAACCCTCCCTGGGACAGCCTTGGCCAACCCCTGCCCAAGGCACAAGCCCCAGCTCCGCTGCAGGTCCTGTTCCCAAATGTCCCCATGTTTTAATTTTCCAGTCCCAAACGATGGTGCTGACACGTGCACTTGTCCTCCCAGCTACACCGTTGGTGCATAAAGTTGCCAAAATTGCAGCCCCCTGACCCTGCATCGAACAAAGCCATGGGCCAGTTCTTAGAAAGAGGCGCTTAATTCTGCAGTGTGGGGCTTTCCGTACTCCATCGATGTGGGGGCATCGGTCACAGATCAGGCCCAGGTTGTCCATCGCGTTGTTTGGAAGGGGTGGGTCAAGGAAATCTTTAAGGTTTACAAGGGGAATTTTGGGTCAGATTCCGCTTGGCTAAATGGATGAAGAGTAACAATTCTTCATTTTTCACAAGACAGCGATATATTTGATACGTGCAAAGTCAAATACATCCTATACCCATAGGCTGCATAGGTAATTTGCCTTTAATAAACGTAGCATCGCAACTGAGTTGCCGCAGTCTTGCAGAACGATCTCAGCCATGGCACGTGCGCGCCTGTTTGGGAAAGCGTGCAATGGCAACACGCGGATGGACGCGGCCCTACCGGCAATGGCTGGGCGGGGGTGCAGCAGTGCCCATGGCGGCACACGCGGCAGAGCTCGCAGCAGCGCAGCTCGAGAGCGCTGTGCGTGCAGGTCTTAAATGCACCCATGCCGCAGCAAGATGTCAGCAAGTTCAATCACTAAACTCTCCCGCCTGCTTGCATGCCCGTGATACCCAGCACTGGAAGATCATTTATAGGCGCACACGGGAGGAACCATCTCTGGCAATCTCCATTGCTGAGACTCCCGCCGGCAGCCCAGTCCTGCCCAAGCACATCACAGCCAGCCCCGCAATGAGAAAATGTCTTTGCACCAAAACCTGCCCGGTCTGACGAGCCTTCTCCTGCGTTTCAAAGCACAAGGCATCCCGAGGTGGGACAGCCGTCCTCTCCTCGCCACTGCTCTGAGCCTCGCTCCTCCACCCGGCTTTGCAGTTGACCGACCGCTCGCCCTGCAAGTTGAAGTCCTAAGGCCATGAAGAATGGCAGCCGCTCTTCTATACAAATAACATTGTGTAAACTTTAAAACCTTTGAAATTCTGTAATTGGACTTGTATAACATCTCTGACCAGGGCTACTGCAACTGGGAAAACTGGCAGCAATGCAAGAGCAGGTGAGAGCTGGTGAGCTTGTCTGCAGAGCTTTCGCAGAGCTGTGCGTCCAGCAACAGCCCCCTGGACCAGCCACCGTTGCTGTTCCAGAAACCATCAGGATTTACTGGGTTCAGTAAACTCAGGATTCAGCCACAAGTGCAAGAAACAAAACCAAAAGAAATCTTGGAAATGTACCCCTTAGAAGCAGATATCCAGAAAGAACCCAAAATGATTGTGCCCCTGTACTCGGCACTGGTGAGGCTGCACCTCGAATGCTGTGTTCAGTGTTGGGCCCCTCACTACAAGAAGGACATTGAGGTGCTGGAGTGTGTCCAGAGAAGGGCGACGGAGCTGGTGAGGGGTCTGGAGCACAAGTCTGATGAGGAGCGGCTGAGGGAGCTGGGGTTGTTCAGTCTGGAGAAGAGGAGGCTGAGGGGAGACCTCATCGCTCTCTACAACTCCCTGAAAGGGGGTTGTGGGGAGGTGGGTGTTGGTCTCTTCTCCCAAGTGACAAGTGATAGGACAAGAGGAGATGGCCTCAAGTTGCGCCAGGGGAGGTTCAGGCTGGATATTAGGAAAAATGTCTTTCCTGAGAGAGTGGTGAAGCACTGGAAGAGGCTGCCCAGGGAGGTGGTGGAGTCACCATCCCTGGAGGTGTTCAAGGAAGGTGTGGACGTGGCACTGCGGGACATGGTTTAGTGGGCATGGTGGGGTTGGGGTGGTGGTTGGACTTGGTGATCTTACAGGTCTTTTCCAACCATAGTGATTCTGTGATTCTGTAATGCCAAGTCATAATAAACCCAGAGCCAGCGACTCTGCTCACGCATGGCCTTTCACACCGCCTCTTTCTGTGGACACACAGGCTGCCTGAACGCACAGAGCTGCCAGGCTGTACAGCTCCACAAGCCTAACAGCTGCTCCCACCCCAAACTGCACTGGCTGGTGCCTCTTTATTCAGCTCTTCCCAGCTTTGCTTGGACGTTCATACGATGCTGCCACTCGATGCGTCACCCCGAAAGCCTCACCTGGGATGTCTCCCCGGTGCAGCCGTGCCAGCCCATGCACCGGCCTCTTCCAGATCCTGTGGGGATCGCACCAAGGAAATTTTTTGACTTATTGGCTTTTCTCTGCCTCCTTTCACAAAGCCCTTGCCATTCGTAGCTCAGCTGTGAGGAAAACACAGTCTTCATTACAGCGCTTGAAAATGTCAGCTGTCTCATCCCCTTAAACCACAAAATCCTCTTGGTTTTGTTTTTATTTTCACATCTTGTTACCTCCACAAGCTCTTGCCACTTTCTGGGGAGAAGTTCACCCGAACCTTCCCCGCAGCAGCCCGTTGCTTGTCCACCAGCAGCAGTCTGCTCCTGGGCAGAGGAGCAGAGAAATTCAGTCCAGCTATTAATAAACTCACAAAACTATCACCATGAGCAGCAGCTAAAAATAACTTGCTGCTTAAACAGAATTGGATAGACCGAGATTAATTAATGCTCACGTATCCGTTCTTAACTAATTTTCACCCTGATTTTGAAACAGAGGAATTTAAATAGGGTTATTTAATGTGCAACGTCCCAAATGCAGCAGAGCCGAGGTGCCCTGTGGTTTGCTCTGCAGGACACGTGCAGCACTGCGTGGCTGCCGAGCCCGCGGATGGGGCCAGGACAGCTTTAGCCCCTTGATGCGATGAGTTTGCTCAGTTTATTTGAGCAATGGAGCAATGCACGAGGCCTGCAATCCTTCATCCTCTGACAGCTCTCAGTTCTTGTTAAGATAACCGAAAGGGTTTTTATCCTTTACCCAATGAGGTCAAATTGAGCTACTGAACTCTTCACTGCCGATTTAGGTTGTTCTCTTCCCACATTTCCCATCTCTAGTTTCTACAGCAAAATTAACCCCTTGGACAACTCCTGAGCATGTTATGCATGTTGAAAGAAGAGACACGATGAGACACTGGAGAGAAAATCATGTCTGTGGCAGCACCAGGCTGATTCCCCGGGACATCCCTGCCCGGAGCCGGGGCAGTGCTGCCCACCCTGCCTGTACGTTCCACTCTCTGCAGAGAATGACCTTTACGTGTGCCAGCACACGTGAGCAAGCTGTTGTCTGGAGGTTCTTTGCCTTCTGATTTCTGACTCAGGAGCTCCTCGTTGGAGCTCACATTCCCTCAGCAGGTTGCAGATAATCTGCTCCGGGGGCAGCGGCTGCACCTGAACCGTAATGCCGGGAGCACGCTGCAGTGGGCTCTGCCCCTGAACCTCACTGACGATCTTAGCCATGGAAATTATTTGTTAGTCTAACGCGAGTAATTAACAGAAAAGAAATTAATGGAAAAGTAATTCTCAGGGATAACAACAGGAAAAAAGGCAAAATAATGAAGTATCAGTCTATACAACAAATAGTTATTTAAAATCTACAGCAGTAAAAAATGTTGCCGCGTCAGTTAAGATGACCGTGCTCTTTTCACAGAGCAGGTAAGCTGTAATCTTAACATGTATCAGGTGGTAAAACCAGGGGCTGAATTCAGTTTGCGATAAGAAAATGAACACTTCATCCTAGTAAAGGCCGTTTAGGCAGTACGACGTTCTCAACTAATGCCGCAGAGTCCATCTCGACCCAATGCCACGGGGCAGCGAGTGCCCCAGCTGCCAGCATGCGCCCAGCTCCCAAAGCCTGAGACTTCAGAGAGAGGCACTTCCCAGGTTTGGCAGGCAAAGACTTTTGCCTGGATATATCAGACTTCCAGCCCACTCTGCAAATGTTGGTGTAAGAGCTTTTGATTTCCCATAGGGCTGTTGGAACCCTCAATGGAGTCCCTAAGAGCACTCAGGGAACCCCAGTGTGCCAGGATCCGGCCAGGGCAGCTCCCGCTCGCCCGCGATGGGTCCCGCATGGGCCGCATCCAGCCCCGGCTGGGTGCAACGACAAGGCCGAACATCTTGAACAGATTCAGACAACGGATGGAGAGGAAAAGAGTTTCAGCAATTCCCACCTAGCAGATTTTTCAGCAAAACAATACTAGAAGTTTCTCATCAAACCAGAGAGATGAAATGAAGGACAGAAAGATGCAATGAAGGACAGAGAGATGCAACGCCGGAGACTTCCTAAACTTACCTGCTCGGCGAGATGTGTTAGTGATGCACTTATCAAGAAACCCCACGTTCCCCAACCTTTTCTTTAACAGAGGCACAAACTGGTTTCAGTAAAATGGGTTATAGGAATCTGCAGCCAAAAGTTGAAATGAACCCAAACCAAATATTGGGGATAATAAAAAAGCCTCCTTTAACATTTCTTACCTCTTCACATTTCATACATCCCCTCTCATGTTGGTGACAGCTCAGCTGATAACAGCCACTTCTAAATGAGGAAAAACAGGCCACACTTGAAAATGTGTTAGTTAATAGCAATTTAAACATGGTTTTATTCCTAGTGCAAATGCAATTTAATACTTTCAAAAATACGCTAACTGGTCATGAGTGACTCTGGGGAAGAGCTAACATTTTCAAACGTAACCTATTTTCCCAGTCTAGACATGCCAGATGTGTCCTGCCTTTAGTTCTTTGTTGAGTTATTTTATGCTATTCAGACAACGTAATGATGTATTACAGCATTTGCGACAAGCTACAATATATGAGATCAGTGAAATTTTTGGACTCTTCACATGATTTATAGATATTAGCAGCGGCCTATTAAGCAATTTACTCTCACCCAACCTGCTACTGCAGAGCTGGGCTCTGCAGCCCCAAAGATCTGTTTTTCAGGGAAAAGGCTGCTTTCCCCATCCCCGGGCTGTGGGGTGGCCCCACAACATCCCCCAATTCAAAAGGCATAAAGACAAAAGTGATATTCTGGGTATGCAAGACCCTTGAACTTCTTCATGCAGAAATGTGAGAGAGAAAGAGAAGAAGAAGATGTGCTTATCATTTTCAAACATGGAGATGGTTTTGAATATTCCAAATGGTTTTCCCCAAAGACTCCAATTAGAGACCAGAACTGCCATGAAACTCACTGAGTTTGATAAAGTCCCAACTCAAAGATGTTTAATTATCAAGATGGATAGGAAAAACTTATACCAGGTTCTTTGCCTTTTGCTTTTTTGGGGACTTTAGTTTTTCACAACCTATACAGCACAGCAGCCCGTCCCATGCAGCTGCCCCCAGCCCCAGCCCTGCGTCACACAGTCATTGCCCTGAGAGGGCATTTGTGCTATGCTCAGCACAGAAATTTCTCCCTCTCTCAAAGACAGAAGAGATCCAGAAATAGGTTTGACCAAAAAAACAACTCTGTACAAGCTTAGAAAGCAGTGATGATCCTCACACAGCTCCTAGCCCCGCACCACCCGCGGGCGTGGGGCACCCTGGGGACTGCCAGCACCCACCAGCACCTCCTCAGCCCTGCACCCACCCCAATTCCTATTTTCAGGAAGTTTCCGTCCAGCCTCCCGCAGGCACGTGTGCCAGAAGGGTCCGGAAAGACCAAACACAGCAAATGAGTTGGACGCTCTTCTACAAAGGCATGAAGGACAAACATGAGGCAGCCTGAAAGTTATGGTATGGAGAGCCAAGGATATTTCCATGTTCCTAATATAAGGTTTCTATTCTTTTCTAGTATTTTTATTAAGGCAGGTCAAAATTATAATGGAAAATTGTTTTTTTAAAGAAAAAAGTAAGTCTTTCAATTTCTTGCTGTTGTACAGAGCTTATCCCAAAGCTTGACCTCATCTAGGGAGCTCAGTGACTTCCCAGCGTCTGGACCCGGTGTGCCTGGAGACCCCAGAGCAGCACCCAGGGATGCTCTCGCTGCGCTGTGCTCCCACAGCGCCTCACACAGTTGCGAAGTTAAACAAACACGAGAAATAATAAAATACAGACGCCTTCGGTTTATTTGCTAAAAACATAGCATCATATTTCAATGCAGTATAAGCAGGCAGATACATTCTGCCCAGATAAACTTATATTTAACTACAGATGGTGAAGATCATAAATGAACCAGGAGCCAGCTCAAGTCCTTAACGTGCCTCTCCCGCTTTGCAGTGCAGCAGGTTGGGACCTCATTTTCCTCTTTCGGTGATTACAAATAAATCCCCTTTTAAAAGACTGCCGGATCTGGTTTTGTTCTTATTTTTTAATCATCCTTTTAATCTCCCCAAGTACCTTGGAGCCTCTTTGGTGCAGAGCTGTGAGCCATGAACGGAGGAGGAGGAGACCACAAAAGCCATGGCAGTAGCATAGCGCGTGATACAGCAACTTAACGAAGGAAAACCACAGCCCCATCTGCAATCTGGGTCCTTGTAGAAAGAGCAGACTTGCATTATTGCATCTGGATATTTGCCCTCCCCCCAAAAAAAAGACTTTTTAGAGCTAAGACAGAAATACAGGCTTTTTTCCTGCCTGTTTTGTAACCAAGAGCACACACAGTGACTGACGGCCTTCGGCAGGGGAGGGTACGAAAGGCATGACCAGATCCACCAGTTCTTCCTGCTGGGTGCCAAGTAGGGAATCTCCTGAGGAGAGTCCAAGCAGGAGAGAAGCTGGGGCTGATGCCGAGCTGCAAAATGCTACCAGGGGCAGGAACCGAGAGATTTCGACCTGATGGGACAAAAACACTTGTCCCACTGCAGTCATTTGCAGTGGCACTCGGCCACGCGTGGCTCTGCAACCCGCTGACCCCACCTGCTGCAAGGCAAATGTTACAGGGTCCACTCAAGGAAGGAAACCATTTCCCAAATTTACCAGCAAAACCCATAACAGGAGTTACATGTCGGCTGAGATTCCCCACGCTGCCCATGGTACAACAGTGAGCCTGTGCTCAGTATTCATTCAGCATTAATCACAGAACCACTAAGGTTGGAAAAGACCTGTCAGACCACCAAGTCCAACCACCAACCCAACCCCACCATGCCCACTAAACCATGTCCCGCAGTGCCACGTCCACACCTTCCTTGAACACCTCCAGGGATGGGGACTCCACCACCTCCCTGGGCAGCCTCTTCCAATGCTTCACCACTCTCTCAGGAAAGACATTCCTCCTAATATCCAGCCTGAACCTCCCCTGGCGCAGCTTGAGGCCATTTCCTCTTGTCCTATCACTTGTCACTTGGGAGAAGAGACCAACACCCACCTCCCCACAACCCCCTTTTAGGTAATTGTAGAGAGCGATGAGGTCTCTTACCGAGATAATAAGCGAATATTTCAGGACTACACGGATTTGGTAAAATATTTCCCATGATGCTGTCAGATCCTCTCCACTTGGAGTTTCTGAGAATAAAATCCTATTTGCTTATAAATGTGTGATGTGATGGAATTACAAAACAGGTCAGCTAGAAGGTTTGAAGACGCTGCCTAACATCTTCTCCCGTCAAAACGTAACTGAGTGTAGGAGCAAGCACCTTACTGGTTCACCTTGCTTCTTACTATGCTGAGGAGACAGCGAATAGAACACGGCACTGCGCCTTGATGGAGCGGTGAGTCTAAGCACAGCGTCCCAGGAAAGCCGCCGTCAGAAATCGTCATTCTCGCTGCTTGCGTTTTTATTTACCTCAGCAGTGAAGTACAGGTAGATTATATGTATTTCTCATACAACGGTATTGCTGAACACTAAGAATGTGTGAAACTCAGCAAATACAACAGCTTATGCTATTCTAAGAGCTACATTTTCTAAGAGGTCAGAGCTAGATCCTAAATTTGTGCTAGGAATTACTTCAACTTGCAGTATTAAAAGTAAACAGAGATGACAGAATTCGCACATTCAAGTGAAACCAGACTGTGCGTGCAAACGTGCTTCGCATCCGTCAGTGTGATCTACTGGAAGGGAAAACAATACTTCCTGCCCAGACCTGCTGCCGAAAAAAGACCGGGCGTGGATAATTACTGTCAGCGAGACAGAAGCCCGTGTACTTTCATTTCTCTAAACCTGTAGGGGAAATGAAAGCCTTTGTGTAACTGGAAGAAATCTAAAATACAGGTGACGCTTCTCTTTGGTCTAAGGCTACAATCAAAATGCTCTCCATTAGGATTAAAAGCCGCTGGCCGGTGTTTCCAGGGACTTCCCCAGGCAGGCAGCTCGGAGATGCTTTGCAGACTGAGCATCATCTCTGAAGGGGGATAATCAAACAATTTCTGGACTTATTATCTGCATCCTTTTCAACACCCTTTGCAAAAACCAGATGTCAGGATTTAGTTATGACACAAGAACTATTACAGCAGACAGAGAACAGGGAGCAATTTTGATACCCAAAAAGCATCTGAATGAAGCACGTTGTCGGAGAGCCATCTTCTCCAGCCGTCACGTGCAGGTGCCACACGTAGTTGGTATCAACTCCTGAAGACGCTGGGGAGATGATAGGCTTCACAAACTGCAGGCAAAATCAGTGCTTTTCACTACGCAGACCTGCGATACTGTGAAGGTGAGCAGGGCTGAGGCTGACGGCGCCCGCGGTGGGGCAGGGAGTGGGGCTGGCATGGCAGCGGAGCCGGATGAGCCCGCGGATGAGCAGACCAGAAAGCACTGAAGAAAGAAGGGAAGAGGAAGAACTCATTCAGAGACCAGAGGCTGTGTATGAAAACCTGAGACGGTCCGCTCCAGAGCATTTTATTCTAAGGAACGACACTGAAACAGCTGAGAAAGCATCTTGTGATTAGGAACGGCATTTTATAGGCATCTTATTTGTAGTCTCTTGTTTCCAGACTGTTAACAACAAAACATTAGATAAGATTCAATGCAGGTAAGTATAAAGTAACACAGGCGGAAGAAAGTTCCCAAAAAGGAGCTGGCATTGAAGACCGGTGCTATCACATACGGGGAGAACAGGACTAGGGATGGAAGGAGCAGTTCTGCAAAGGGGGAAACTACAAACACGAGACCCGTGCGAGGATGCCACGTGCCCCAACTTAGATATTTATGACCAAGTTAGAAAGCGTAAACAACATCTTCGCCTTCTTTGCTTACCAGCTCTTCAACTTGGCAAACACAAGGCCAGCTTTGCCAAGGGAGGCGACAGTTTTCACCGTTATTTGTCTAGGCTGCCTCTTTCTTCCCCGTGACAAACTGCATCCTCAGGTTGGGCTGGGATGGGATAACCGCTGCACTCGCCCTCTCCTGAGCTGGTAACGAGGTGTTTCAACAGAAATCCATGCCAATCTCCTCCGATACCCTGAGCCTTACCGAGAGGTAAAAGCTTCATGTCATATAAGTCTAAGTTACAAATCAGCTACAGAATCGTGCCTGACGGCAGGGGCCAGATCTGCAGCACACTCGGAGGGGCATTCAGAGGAAAAAAAGCATTTAAATAGTTAACACTTGCACATGGCATTCTGCAATTCAAAACTTTTTTCTAATCATAAAATGGAGTATTTCATCAAAAAGTCAAGAGTTTCCTCCCTCTTCTTACCAGAAGATATCAACAAATTTTCCATAGAAAAACCAGCTTGCTTCAAAGACGGTAAAAAGGTGGGGGTTTTTTCCCCAAACAATCATCAGCCCTGTACCCGCACGACAGCCCTTTGGCTGCCACACCGAGAGAAAACATTAAGAGACAGTCAGAGAAAAATGGAATTTTATTTAAGCTGGAAGAAAAAAAAATAAAAGAGCAAAGATGGAAATCTGACAGTAATGGCCAGAGCTCCTGCTCTCCCCAAAATCAACCGAAGCCTCATGCAAAAGTGGATACGTGAGCAAAATCATGGTCCAACAATTCATGACTTTGTAGCAAACCCTGTTCTTTACAAAGGGACAAAGATGCTTCCGACTCACCCTCCTTTCACTTAATAAATGGTCTCATGCATGACATGTATTTAACTTAGTAAAGATCTGTGTCGGGCAGCAGGCGCAGAGCGGGCAGAGCTGCAAAACAGGGGTGTGACGTGGGACGAGACCAGGCAAGAGCTGCCAGACTGAAGCGTGAAGCATTTCTCCCACAAGGATTCAGTTTTCTGGGACAAATTCAGCATTTAATTGCTTTTAGCACAGAGTAATTACACCTGAGAAAGTTTTTTTCCTCTTTTCTTTCTCCCTTCTCGAGGCTGCTATTAGCCCACTGCAGTTTGTTCACAGAACTGTGAAACACGGGCAGGATTTTTAGGGAGGTTTTTAAGAGCGATGAGCTTACCAGTCCGGCAGTGGGTCAGACAGGTTTCTGCCTCAGAGACGTGCCCAAAGTCACTGTCCATGGATGATCTTTCCTCCTCTGTATTTTTCCAGGACTCAAAGTCTGTTTTTAAAGGGAATAAGTTTATTCTAAATCCCTGATCGCCTTTGCGTGAAGACCTTAAACACGTTTTTCAGCAAGTCCAGGCAAAATGAGGACTATTACCGTGCCACAGGGCTCCATGATGAGCTGGGGGGGGTTCTTCTGCCATGGATTCTGGTCCCACTCTTCATGCCCAGATCAGTCGCTGAGGCACCAAAGTGCTGGGACTGATAATTAAATACCATGTGATGAAACAGCAGCTGGCTGACGATGGGTCCGAAGGCGACCGATAGCTGTGGGATGATGGATCAAGAGGTAGTGGCTCTTTTTCCCAGCTTCCAGAGGCTGATCCCATATGAAAAGGCACTTAATTATGCACAATACTTTTCTTCTCCAGGATTTCCTAGGCACCTGCTCTCTGCAGGCGGACGTGTGAGGAGAGACGACTGTCCAAACAACCTCCACTCAAAATATTTTGGGGAAGGTGGACCACACCGAGGGGGAGCACGGGGCCCCAGCCACGTCCCACAGCACACGGACTTGGAGCAGCAGCCGCCATCCACCCTTCTGCATCGCATCCAGAGCATGGCGTGTAATATTTAATGTACTGACAAAGACAGAGTTGCCTCGTCGCTTCAGATTAAGGAAGTCATCAGATCCTTTTAGAAAGTAATCAAGAATGTCTAATTTTAATTAGATGTTGGTTTGCTGCTGTTGAGCTAAACAAGATTACTTCTTTCTAGAGATATTTTTATTGACTTAAAACTCTAACTACATTGTCCCCATGTAGCCCCATTTTACAGTATTGTAAACCGATACCCCTGCAGCCGATAGCCCACTGCAACCGATACCCCACCAGGTGATTAAGAAGTAGTATTTTATTATTTCACTGAGCACTCTTCAAGCAGAGCAGGGTTGTGTTTCGTGCCAGATGAGCCATCTCCTGCCCGGCGCATGCTGTGCACGAGTAGAGGGGGACCCCCCACCCCAAGGGGCTGTCCCGGCTCCTGGACACAAACCCCCGGCAGAAGGTGGTGAGGAGAGGCTGTCGGCATCTCCACCTCCCCTGCGCCGGCTGCGGGCGATGCCAGGCCAGCCCACCAGCATCGCCAGGGCACCTTTTCTGCTATCTCAAAATGTGCCAAGCACTGAATTCAAATGTCTGTATTCGATTCTGTAAATACTTAAAACTCTCTGGTTTGTTACTGGGCAACGTTTTATAAGTTGGTCACCTAGAGAAAAAACAGGTGGAAATAAGGAAAATACAGTGGAATATATTGCACTTGCATGCAGCAATACTGAGCGCTGTATTGAGCAGCCTCATGCCATGACCAGGTTATATTTTAAAGTTTCTGGAAGAAGAGCTTTGCTGAAAACTGCCTATCACCTTCTCTTCTCTGGCTTGTGCGGTACGGGGAAGAGGAACCAAAACATCCTCAGCATCCTGAAAACGCTCAACTGAATGACACGAAAGAGAAGAGCTGGTGGGGCAATTCATCCTCCGAGACGGCTGCAGGGCAGCAGCTGCCGAGGCTGCGCCTGGAGCGTGAGGAGCTGAGGGTGCAGCGAGCGCAAGGAGGGCTCTCCCACCTGGGACGCCAGCCCGCTCCTGAAAACCGCTCCTTGGTTTTCCATGCCCAGCCGAGCAATGCTACGTTGCACGATGCTGTTGAAAGCTTCTAGAAGTTGTGTACTTCAAAGATAGATTATAGAGAAATAACATTCTTCTAACAGTGGGAATGTGCTGCAGACCCTACAGGGAGCGGCCGCGGATCCCCGGCGTCATCCCTCGGGCTTCCTCGATGTCACGGGAGAAGCAGCTGGTTTGGGTTTGTTTGCAGCTGCAAAAGAAACCTCTCTCATTTTCCACAGGGGCAAACAAAAAGGAATCAAATACGACAAACACCCAAATTGCCGGGTGCGATGACGCACCTGATGAAGATGCATGGTAGCAGCTTTCTGTATTATTTTAAGCAGGACTAAAATCTGTGCCACGCTACCCAAGGTGGCACAGGTTCGCTGTTGCGAAGCTGGGGCTCCTGGATGCATTAGCTGCTTAAAAAAAATTGCCTAAAAAAATCCTCCTCACCAGCGGAGGTTTCCTAATTCATATCAGTGACCGCCAAAGTTCCCACTAATAAAGGAAATACATGAGGAAGAGGTGATTTTGCTGTAGTTTGCCCTGGAGTGAAGCCTGGGCAGAGCCAAGCTGAGTGCGGTCGCATCCCCATATTTCATTCAGCATCACTTCCATCATCCGAGCAGATAACCAGGCCGATACGACGCTGGTGGGACCATCTGGTGTCTGCCCGCAGCACACCCGGGTGAGGGTTGAAAGGCGTCAGACGGCGGGGTTCCCCAGCCAGCACCGGCACCGCTCACCTGCGGAGTTCGCTCACTCGCCAACAGCTTCAGTTGCAAACTAATTTCCAGGTTCATTTCCCTCTTATTTCTCGAAGGAGGAAGGATGTCCTCTCATGTGAGAGGGGATAACTTCAGCATCATTGTTACGTTATTATCAACCCAAACTCCAGACTGCTGCAGAGGAAGAACTTTTTGAGCTGTTCGCGCTAAAGTAGTATTCATTAATTTATAAGGCTACCATCTAGCGCGCTGAAGAAGCAGGGCAATGTCTGCTTGATTAATTGCAATAATTGAATTCCTCATCTCTGCAAAAGGTTGAGCAAAACACATTGCATCTGTGGCTGCCCAGCCCTCTGCAAAAAGCTCACACCCCCGTGGACCTCATCGCAGGGCATCCTCCCGTCCCCGCTGCCCAAATTCAACCAAACCCTCTGAGCCCCCGGGGCTGCGCTCCTGCTGCGCTCCTCTCCGAGGCCTCAGCTCCTTGTAAAGGCTTTCCAGAGCATTTTATTCTTCCCGTCACTCAACTGGTTTCACTACAGGGACCTTCGTACACTCTGCCTGAAAGCCCCACCTGCAGCTGCACAGAGACGAGTCAAAATGCTCCGAACCCCCTGCTAAAGGAACGCCAAGGGAGGGGCAGAGGGGGACTATTTAGGGCAACATTTCGGTAGAGCCAGTTATTATTCAGATGGGGTTGTTCAGAAAATTCCAATCCATATCATATTTTAGGTTAAAAATATCAAGTATAAAGACTTGCCTAGGAACCCGACACTCCTCTTCGGTATTTCTTTGCTTTGGCTAGTCTTATTTACCTCCTTTTCCCCCATTACAGCACTAAGGGGTAAACACTACCCTTAAGCAATAAGCTACTATAGACAGAGAAAACTATATTAGTTTTCTCCTCGAGGTCTCTGGAGAAAGGAGGAGGAAGAGGGACGCGATGGGCCGGTGCACAGCCCCTCTCCGATGGCTGGTGGGGAGCAAACGCTGCTGCCCAGGGCACGGGCATTGCCGGAGGCACAGGGCTATGGCCCTGTGCAGAAAGCCAAGCAGAGGCCGGTAATATCTTGCGAGTAAAAGCTGCCATATATGCTTTCCCTTAGCCTGACTTCGAGATTATTTGTTTTCTCACCTGTAACCCAACAGACTGCAGAGCAAGTGGAAACTCAGAACATGGTTTAGAAGTACAGTGCTAAATAACATTACTCAAGGGAATATTTTCAGAGCGTCTGCAAGCTGAGCCCCTTACAGAAACGGAAAACCCACGCTCCGCAGCAAAGGGACATCATGTAAAGTCCAGCTCCAGGTCTCCGCTCGCTCCCCAGGCAGCAGCTCCGGTCGGCTCATGAGGAAGGGGATGGGCAGCTTTGGCATCCCTGTGCCCCAGTGCAGGGAGCTCACTGCCACCCAGCCAGGCTGGTTTCCGGAATCAAAATCACTTCTGCCGGGATAAGACACCTCCGTGGGGGGGTGACTATCCACAGTGGAACAAATCCATCAAAAGGACTTCCAGCAAACTCAGCCCTACGTGGAAAGTGCTACCAGTGCCTCTGCGTGAGGTTGGAGCAGGGCTCAGACCCAGCCTCAGCACAGCAAACTGCAAACCAACCCTGCAGTGCCTGCACCCCGGAGCACGGAGGGAGCCCGACCACTGCAATGCTGCCTTCCCCATGGGAATTGCACAGCAGGGAAAACTATTTTGCCCCGTGCTGGATAGAGGACGCCGGGCTCAGCCAGCCTCTCCTGCCTCCCACGCAGGCAGGGAGGTGCCAGCGGCCAGGGAGTAAAAAGCAAATATTGGGATTGCAGTCAAAACAAATTGTCCAGCGCTGGCAAGGGCAGCAATCCCTGCCGTCGTTTTTCCGTCCAACATACCATCACGCTTGTGCCTGGTTTTACAGCCATCTCATAAACAAGCACGACTAGCCACCTGGATGCACAGAAACCTAAACACGGTAGACACTGCTTTAAATCGTGTGTGTGCCTGGGGTGTCCACTTATTTTAAAAGCAACCCCCAAAGTCCAGATTTAATTTTATTTTTTAAGGTCACAAAGCAGCCACACACCGCTCCCCTCTCCCCTGTCCGGGAAACAGTGCCCTGGGATTGCTCAAATTGCCGTGCTTGTCATCCCAGGGGCTGCAGGGAGGGAGGGACCCCCACTGGGATTGGGGGGACCCCTCATCTGCAGGGCTACAGGTGGATTATATAGGAGGAATATACCAAAATATGGTTAGCGTGCAATAATTGTACCTGCCCCAACCACAGCGCCCCAAACGCTGTGGGAATATTTAAACAGATCACTAACGGCAAAGAAAAGAGAGCGCACAAGATGCTCCAGAGTGACTCTTTCTAATGGGTCATCTTCTCCAGGGAACAGGCACTTAATTTTTAAGGGATTCTCTCCAAAATTGTACTAAGCTCTTTTATATGCTCTTTCTTTTGCCCATAATACAGGACTATTTCTGGCCACCAGCACTGTGAGACAGCCAAGAATGCTGATCCAAATCACCACCGTACCTTCCAAATGCAAAACCATCATAAATATTTTCTGTTTATTTATACAGAATTATTCACTCCCTTGATTTTGCAATTCAAAGCTTGCTAAAGCTCTTCCCACCTGCCACATGACGGCTGCAGCATCCAGAGGTGGGGAGCACCACGGCTGGGAGCGCACGAGGGCAAAGCACTACTGCAATGGGCACAAATACCGAGTTGCAGCTAGAATAGTCAAGTTAGGACAGAGAATTATGCATTTTCCTTCTTTTTCTAGGAAAGTGGAGCTTTTCCCTATCTCCTAAGAGACCAGTGGGGTTAATCCTAACAGCTCCTCGACAGATGCTGCTCTAAATGAGCTCGGGTCTCCCCGGGTTTCGTCCGTAGGCTGTCCTGCTCCGGTTGTACCCGGATCCCCCAGGGGCTGAGCAACCCCAAAGCGCTACCACGGGCTCTTACACCATGTGGTAACCACACACAGCAAACAGAGACCACAGACCTACTCCCCAGGGCAGGTACTCGCGGGGTTTGGTGCGACACACCTTTGCGCCTTGGCGAGGGTGCTTTGTGCAGCCGCAGCAGCAATTCGGTGCCGGTGTTACCCCGGCACTTGGGGCGCGTCCCTGCCGAGCCCCGCGCACAAAAAATAAGCGCCAGAAGCAGGAGGCCAAACGGGCACCCAGTTTAAGCAGGAGGAGTTTGTCTCCTCTTCTTGCCCTCTGGCAGCACATCTAAATTTGGCTCGTTGACATTTCTGCTGAACGCCTCTGACGCAGCGAGTGCGCTCCGTCGCAGTAGAGGATACGGATGCTTCTTCCAGCCCAGGACCGGGAGAGTTTCCAGGTGTCACCAGCGCACACAGCTCCGGGGTCACTGCCACCCGCTGTCACCCACTCTGTGTGCAACATATATAACGCGAGGTGCGTTCAGGTGCAGAAAATGAGAAGTGGCCTGGCTGCTTAAAGCGAAGTTTGTAAGGCACCGCGCCTCCTCCTGGGAAGATGCTGTCTGCTCCCTAACACATTAACAACAAAGCTTTCTAATATACCCAACGATATATAAAGGCACGGTGTAGACAGAAACATTAAAAACGCAGAAGACAGGAGGGATGTAAAAAGGTCAATCCAAGACCTAAGCGGAGGAAAGCTGGGACTTGGCGTAGGCTCAGAGAACATCAGGACGGGCACAAATCTGGGGCCTTTGGAACAAAGCTATCTCATGGGAAAGCTGGTCTGCAGGACGTGCGGTGTAATGCCCAGCTGGTCTCGGACCCCACCGCTCCCAGCTTGAGAATCAAAATCTGGGTTCGAGCCTCTGATCTCACTGGCGGTCCAGATCGGATCACAAGTGTCCTCCCGAGCATTTCTAACATAAGGGCACCCTCCCTCCCACAAGCTGTCAATTATCACTTCAGCCTCTTGAAACCCAAAGGCCAAATCCTGAAACTAAAAGGGTTTTCTGCAATGGCTGCTGGCACGAGTGAGATGCCCCGCAGCACATGGGCACGGGGATGCCACGCTCCTCGACGGAACCAGATTTTTTTTATCTTCAATTCTTGCCAAAAGCGATCAGCAGAGCCAGGCGGGAAGGGGATTGTGTTTTCCTTTCATCACTGGCCTTGAAATCAAAGCTGACACAGGGCCGTAGGTTGTGCTCAGTTTTGGCCGTAGCCCTTGGTACCCCAAGGTTTGGTACCCCATTGGTTTGCTCTCGCTGTATAAATCGCATTTGCGCTGGCGATCAGGCAAATGCTCGGCCCAAAATACGTTAATCGTCTCTGACACAGAGAGATCTCCCCAGACCCACACCCAAATGCAGCTCCGTGCCGCGGGACAAAGCATTGTGCAGACAGCGGATGGGGCAGAAGCCGACGCAGAAAAACACCGTGCCGGGAACGACAGAGGAGAAATCATAACAACAGGTTAACCAGGAAACAGCACAGGATTGCACATGAATGTACTCATTAATGGCTTTTTTTTAAAAAAAAAAAAAAAGAAATTGCAGATTTTATATAAAATGTCATAGGTTTGTCACTCTGTGGCAACTTGTCCTCCCCCAGACATCCACGAGTATTTTCACTCTCCCTCCTGGGATGCCGGCAGCGGAGCTGGAGTAGCCCTGTGCAGGCGGCAGCAGGGCTGAGGGCACAAGGACGCTGCACACCGGAGGAGGCTGAAACCAGCAGCAGATTGCGAGAAAACATGCAGTGAGCCCACAGCCTACAAAACATCGCACCGCCTCAGCTGGAGAAGGGCGCGCGCCGGCCTCATTTGGCATCAGTCGCTACGGAAATAGCAAAGGAGGCTGTACGAAATTGGGGGAAAAAAGGAAACAAAATGAGAAGAAGAATTTTCCTTGAACACCACGTACACGTGATATTTCTGGAGCTGAGCAATCCAAAAGGTTTTTCCTCTGAGCAGCCCAAAGCCCCCCCAGCGCCCGCGGGGCAGCCGAGGCAGGGGCACACCGCAAGCCTGGGGGGGCTGTAGGTCTTTCCCTCTTTTTTATTTTGTCCTGATTAAAATGAGAAGTCTCCCCTATGGCAATGCATCGCAGCACATACTAGTTAAGATTAAAATTTTTAAGGAGGTCTTCAGGAGTAAATCTGGGTGATTACCGGCTAGAAAATGGGTCCCTGGCTATCCTCTTGGACACACACATATAACTGCTTCCCAGGGATCCGGATTGCTTCTTTTCACAAGGAAAAATGTGCCACTTTTAGCTCCACAGTGACAAATACGGGTTTAAGTTTTGACCTTGCTCACTGCTGAAAAAAATCTCTGGGGGCTGTGTTACACTGACTGAGGCTGTTATTCCTGATTGACACTGCGATGCGACCGGGAATAGATTCAGGACCTGTATCTGCAAAATGAACTCCATGCCGGGGCTTTCCTGCATTCGCAACAAAATTGTCACTTATGCTGGCTCCTACCACGTATCTGGCTGGTGAAGAGGTGTAAGTGCGAATAAGATATCTTGATTTTTCATGGCCAGGTTAAAATGCAGAAAGCAAGCTGCTAGAAAAATACGCTTTGCCTTGCAAAGCAGCCAGATTGGATGCGGAAATCACCGGCTGAATAATTACAGGACCCTGAGATGTCACCTTTACCACCACATCTTCGCTCCAGCTTCAGTCAGGCTGCGGTTTAAATTTCATGGTATTTATGGATTTGAGTTGGATTTTGTTTTTACGTTGGCTACTCAGAGGCAGAGGCTCCACCTGCTCCGTGTGCCCCCCCCAGCACAGCGGCAGCCCCGGGGGTCCAGGACCCTGCGGGGATCACGTCTCTGCTTCGTCCCTCCCATAGCACGGAGGGCGCGGGCTGCAGGAGCCGTTGGTGTGCACGGGGCGGTTGGGAGAGTTCAAGCACCACCTTGAGATCTGGATCTGCTGCTGGTTTGGTACCCGATGCAGCTCAGGCTTTGAGCCGTGGCGACACGCAAAGAGATCTATGGGTCCAGCATGTCCCCCCGGTACCCTCCCCGTGATGTACAAACCAGCAGCCGCAGCCTCCTCCACGCAGCAGACCATGCAACCCAAGCATCCCTTACAGCAGCCAGCTTCACCATCGCTCATTCCAAGGTCCTTTCAAAGTGCAACCCAGATACACCTTTTGTCATCATTGATCCCTTCCAAGGAGTGACACCTCCTCGTCCCCTGGGCCGGCCACCACCCCTCCCCAGGCTTCTCCCCCGCACCCCGTACACACCCGCTGCCCTGCAAACCCTCCCGTGGGTGCTGAAGACGAGGTTCGCCGCTGCGCCGCAGACGGACCGCCCAAAGGACCAAGACCCTAGTGCCGTGCCACACATTACGATCAATGTATCAAAGAATAAAATACAGACCTTTAAAAGCAAAATTTTGAAGTTCTCTACAGGGGAGTTTTCAAGGTGAAGCAGCTTTCTTTCAAATCTTTTACACGGAAGATTTTTGCAAAGATTTTTGCCATGGTCAAAACAAAACGTCTCAGATATCAGATCAATTTCCTTTGGGAAAAAGCTAGAAAATATTTGAGATGCTCAAAGCGCAGCCCCTGGCCAGGGAAGGCGTGATCTCTTCTGGCCAGGATGCCTACAGGACAGTTGCCCAGAGAGCAGGCAGGGACCCTTCGGTGCTGGGGCTGCAGCCAGACAAGAAAACATTTTCCCCAAGGAACCCCTCCGTGCCCCACCTCGAGAAGCAGATTCAGGTCCCCCCTGCAACAGGGCAAAGTGTGTGCCCACAGCAGGGGCACATGTCATTGTGCCGCTTCTCCTCCACTCCAGAAATGGTACAGCACCACAGTGGGGAATGCTACATCCAGTTTTCTTAAAGACCACCTGAATAAACCATCTCCAGCCGACCCTGGGGCCAAGGCCATCAGCATGGCACAGACCTTTACATCCCAGCCCAGCAGCTGGAAAACGGGAAGAATCGGTTCACCTGAAGTAAAGGCAGTGCTGCCTGCAAAACCCGCACATCAGCCCAGCAAACACCCAGCTGTGGCACAAGACTCGAGGGGTCCTCATGAAACACACCACTAGCCTGGCACTAATTATCATCCACCGTGCTTAAATCATCAGCTTTTCTCATTTGGCTTCCAGTGCAAAATTGCTATTTTAATAGGAACGGAAAGTACTCGGCACATTTCATACATAAATCCCAGCCCGTTTTGCACCAAAAGCAGCACCAAAGCAGGAGGGTGAGTATGGGTCTGGGGGAGCCGAGGAAAGGCATGTCCAGCTCCGCCTGTCCAGACAGCAGCCAGCACCGTTTTACAGCAGGTGATAAACATTTCTAATTCAAATCGCTTATAGTTGTCTCTGAAAGGTTACAAATACTAGAACACAAAATCTGGACTTTTCATGAATAAACTGTACTTTTCTCCCCCGGCTCCTCAGTCCGTCTCCATAGCTACCGAGAGGCTTGCTGGGTTGCCTCTGCCAGCTAATTGATTTTCAGAAAGAAATGATTAATAAAGAAAACCAGAGTCTCCCTCTTTGGCAGGGCAGTTCCTCGCAGTAGCCTTTTCCTTTTCCTCTGGGAGAGCCTGGTCTCCAGAGACAGATCTGAGATGTGGCACAAATCCCCCCCCCCGTATACACGCGTTGAAGTACACCACAGCCTGGAGTAACAAAATGGATGTGCATCCTTAACTCGGGATGGCCACTGCATTTTATAAGGGAATTATGGCTCATATAAAAAAAGATTGGATCCCTGCCGCGTGCTCTTCTCATTAATCTGACACACTCGCCTTTCTGCAGATTAAATTGCGTTCCTGGAAAGCAGATACCTGGGTGTCAAAGCACCTCCGAGCACGCCAGGAGAGAGAAAATGATTGCTCTCTGGTTCCCTGCTGGGAGCTTGCCCTCTCCAGCCACCTCTGTTACACATAGGAGGAAATATTTCAAAACCCCAATATTTTGTAGCTCTTTCCCTCGATCCTGCACTCAAATGCTGGACGGCACTCGCCACGGCCCCAGTTTTTTATGTGGCAGCTTTTTTGTTACTGCAGGTTACGACGTTTGAGACAAAATTTTAATCTGCATTTCAGCATCCAGCCCCCATACATCTTGCACGGACGGAAATGCAGAGAAAAATTTTGATGAAGAGTCCATTGATGCCTGAGCACTTCATGCAAAATTTAAAGCATTCATGAAAAGTTCTAAGAAAAAATAAATTTATGTCAGTGTAATTGCACGTGCTATTGCTTCGTCTTTGCCCAGAGCTCCCAGCTGCAACCGTGTCTGTCTTGTGCCAAGCATCACAAACATGCATTGCGGAAAGTTTAAAAGTGAAAGAATTGAGCTCTTCTGTACCCAAAGCGTCTCGGGCATAACCTAAGGTTTTTCTCATCATTCCCCTCTGGGTTCAACACAGGCAGATCCAAACTCTTCTGCCCCAGGGACCACTCAGCAGCAAAAGGGCCCCGGGGTAAAAGCAATGGCAGGCGAGAGCGGCCCGCGGCAAAGGGGCACCGCGACGGCACAGCTCCCGCGCACGGCTCTGGGTCCCTGCGGGAACACCTGCAGAAGCATCCTAACAGCTTTCACATGGCTTGGTTGGCTTTTCCTGGTGCTCCCTAGGTGTTTTGGTGATTTGGAGCTGTAATCTCTTCCCGTGCCCTGCAAGACGAGGGGCAGCCAGCCGTGCCGCAGCCCTTCCCCGCAGCCAGGATCCCGGGAGATGCTGGGTGGGAGCAGCAAATCACTAGTGCACAGCCAGACGCAGGCAGGGAGGGGATGGGAAAAACCCATTTCTACAAAGCAAATTGGAAGCAGTCTTAAGAGCAGGTAATTATTATCCCTCTACACTTTCAAGGGCATATACTCAAAACACTGTGCAGGGAAAATTTTTTTTTCTTTTTTTCCCTCCAAGCCCTGAGCAAACCCCAGCCTCGTGCCCTTAGGCTCAGCTCTTGGCTTGTTCAAGACCGCCTGCACCGAACCTAGGGTCCAGGCTCAGCCCCGGCCAGAGGAACACTGCAGCACACAAACTCCACCTGAGATGCAACAGGGAGCAGACGGCCCCAGCAGCACACATGGACTCCCTGCTGTGGGTGGGGAATAATGCAACATCCCACCAGCTCACCTGGGACCAGTTCAGGAGGGTTTTCCATATCTCACCGGGAACGTGGACACTGTTCTGCACGGTGAGCAGCGATCCAACTGAGAGCTGGAGAATGACTGACTTCAGTTCATTCTCCAGAACTGACCATATTTTCTGTTTTCTTTCTAACCACATTTTGCCAAACATGGAAGGGGCAGAGACAAGGGCTCGTCGCTCTCCCCAGGGCGCTGGGAGGAATCAAGACGGCACTGAAAGCCCTTTGCAGACAGAAGGTGCTGTAGAATGCATCTTGCATGAATGCACCCACGTGTCTGCTAAACAAACAGCAAATTTCCGTCTCATACATTACAACCCGATGTAATTCTGCTTCATTTTATTCTATTGACAGATCCTTTCCTTAATTTATAACAGGAGTGCTGGAGACAACAGCCTGTATTGAAGGGAGCGGTGCCACCACCAACGCGTGTGTGAGCGTGCGTGTACACACACAAGGCGAAAGCCCACGTGTACATGACTCTTAATAAAATATTGTTTGTTAAAGCAACTGAAAATACAAAGGTACCTTTGGTTTCCTTTCCAGATTGCCTTAGTGGTACTGGGTAATACGAATTCAGATCAATCAGAATAAAAGATGAAGGAGCTCTGCGTCGCTGTATTATGCCTCTGCCGAGAAGAAAGCAGCTAGCTGGGGAAACAGATAGAAACGTAGCATTATTTATGACATATCCTCAGTGCTATTTCAGTGATTAAATAATTAGGGACAGAGATTAAAAATTACTCTAAATGAGCTGAATTTTCAAGCACTCCCTCCTCCCCTACCTATGCTGGCAGTGAGGATTTTTAACTCATGCATTTTTTAAAACAACTGGCAAAATGAAACATGACAGCATTATAAATATATACATTTGCAATAGTATTAGAAACAAAACACACGTGGTATGTTTCTGGGTGAATAAGAGTGGTTGTATCTGCTGGTACCTCAACACGATGGTTGTACTACGGTTCAGCAGAGGCAGATTTTAACTCCTGGTCAGCAGCGGCTGTGCCGGGGCGGCAGCCCGGCGAAGCCAAGTCCCGCCGGGGCTCTTGCTGGGACAGGCACAGCTCCCAGCCAGCCTACCAGGGCCCCCTCTCCCGGGCAGGGCTGGACGTCCCCACACGGGCACAGCACATGGGTGGCAAGCGGCGCTCTGCTTTGCCTCTGAATGCAAAAACACCCAGGCCTGCGGCTGTGAAAGGGAAATAAAAAGATGCTCTTGATGAGCCCAGCCGCAGTCAAACTCCCACCTCTTCTGCACATGGAGTTTGGGGGGAACACCGAGACGGAGGCGCTGGAAAACGACGCGGTCTGCAGGAAGCGGCTCAGGCAGCGAGGTCCTGCCTGGCGCCCGCTGAGCTGCTGCGCATCACTCGCCCCGCGGTGCTGCCCCACCAGGGCTCCATTAAAACTCAGCTGCCCGAAACGCCCAGGGCAGCGTACAGAGCTGCCGCCTTCCAGAGCTCCTCCGGCAGCCTCGTCCCCCGGGCAGGACCGCCAGCCGCCGAGGAAACACGCTCCTGCAGGTAAGAGCAAAGGGGTCAGCTCTTAAAAGGTTAGCACAGAGATCCACTTAAAAGGGGAAAAAATAGCCCTTGTGCAAACCTTACCCTCTCCATAAAAGAAAAAGGAAAAATCCATCTCATAACGGGTTAATGTGTTCTTCCTGCTCATTTCCTTCCTATTTTAGCATTATATTTCATCTCGGAGCAATACCTGCTGACAGACACTCTTCTGTGGATGTCCATTGAGTCAAACAGGTAAATCACGGTGGGTTTGCCTTGATATAGCCTGTACTATTTGCAAATGGATTATTTCCTCCTACTTAGAGGAGTCTTAGTAGACAAATCACTTTAAATGGCTAAAGTAAGGCAGTAAGGGGAAATTGTGGGGGATGAAAATGGGGAAGCAGCTGTGAAAACAGAGATGTCAGCCAGGCTGAAGCTAAAGGAAGGTGAAAGTAAAGGTTCAGAAATGGGACCACCGTGCTCCAGTAAGACACTTCACAGCACGTTAGAGCCCTTGGAATGGATGCTACCTTGAATTTGGGAAACAGACTTAAGTGGTTTTTTTAAGTATATATGTTACAGGTCAACCTTGCTACAGGACAAATTTAGACATCATGAGGGAAATACCAAACTGCTTCCATGCTTCTTTTTCTGCCAGGATGGCAAACGGGCAGATCCCGTTCTTCCCCACTTGCCTCTATGCTTCCTCCCTTGGCTGCTTTCAGACGAAGCTCTTGCCCCCCAAGCGCTGCACGACAGCTGTAGCACAACGTCCATTTAACAAGCGGTACCAAAGATTCCCAATGCCTTTGCTACAGGAAAGCCTTCCCGTGGTGTGACGGACGGGGTGAAGGCAGCAAACCGAGCAGGCAGGTCCCGTTTGCCCCGGGGAGCAGCCCCGCAGATGGGGAGCTCCCTTCGACAGCCACGTCCTGGAGCCCTCCAGTGAACGCCCCAGCTCTGTGGGGCAGCGCACACCCAGGCACCAGCGAGAAGGGCTCACCCGGCCACACTGCCGACACTGACCTGAGAGCCCTTGTACGGCTGCAGCATCCCGAGGAGACGCGGGACTCTGAAGAGTCACCTATTCACAGAATCACTAAGGCTGGAAAAGACCTGTCAGACCACCAAGTCCAACCACCACCCCAACCCCACCATGCCCACTAAACCATGTCCCGCAGTGCCACGTCCACATGTTCCTTGAACACCTCCAGGGATGGGGACTCCACCACCTCCCTGGGCACCTCTTCCAATGCTTCACCACTCTCTCAGGAAAGACATTTCTCCTAATATCCAGCCTGAACCTCCCCTGGCGCAACTTGAGGCCATCTCCTCTTGTCCTGTCACTTGTCACTTGGGAGAAGAGACCAACACCCACCTCCCCACAACCCCCTTTCAGGGAGTTGTAGAGAGCGATGAGGTCTCCCCTCAGCCTCCTCTTCTCCAGACTGAACAACCCCAGCTCCCTCAGCCGCTCCTCATCAGACTTGTGCTCCAGACCCCTCACCAGCTCCGTCGCCCTTCTCTGGACACACTCCAGCACCTCAACGTCCTTCTTGGAGTGAGGGGCCCAACACTGAACACAGTATTCGAGGTGCGGCCTCACCAGTGCCGAGTACAGGGGCACGATCCCCTCCCTGCTCCTGCTGCCCACACCATTTCTGATACCGGCCAGGATGCCGTTGGCCTTCTTGGCCACCTGGGCACACTGCCGGCTCATCTTCAGCCGGCTGTCGACCAACACCCCCAGGTCCTTTTCCACCGGGCAGCTTTCCAGCCACTCGTCCCCAAGCCTGTAGTGTTGCGTGGGGTTGTTGTTATTCCTTGTGGACAACACAGAAAAATTCCCCACCAAAAGGACTGGGAGCCCACAGAGAGGCACCCACCCAACTCAGCGTGCCCCTGCATGCCACGCCGGCTGAGGCTGTGTGCCACAACCCCCGGCCAGCCCCACGCTGACCTTCCCCCGACTGGCCAGAAGTATTTGCACCCGTTGCACCCCAGCACGGGCTGGGTATGGCCCTCAGTACCCACTGTTGTGTCCACATGCACAACCCAGAGACAACAGCGTAAGTATCCGTAGGGCTGACAAAACCACGCTCTCCCTCTTTCCCCTACAAAACACCAAACAAGTTTTGTATTAAAACAAAAAGTATTAGTTAGGCAAAGCACCAAGTGTTTGGTAAAAGACTAGAAATTACATGTCCCAAAGAAAACTGCTTTTGCTTAGCGTCTCCTCCTAACTCGTAGCCCACCGCATGAGCTGGACTCCCAAACACTCGCGCCCTGCATTCTCCCCCCTTCCCCAGCCGCCCAAGGGGACGGGACGGGCGCTGGAAAGAGTATCGCGGCAAAAGAGCACAAACACATCCACAGCGGAGCACGATAAATTTGCAAGCAGGCATTCGCAACAGAAATGCAGGTGGCACCTCTTCGCTCTGCCTTCAATGCGCTGCCTTTATGTCTGTGCCCACGCTGCGCCTCCTCGGCACGGCAGGAGAGTAAACGACGATAAAATTCATAGCGCGTTATTTGCCTTCCCAACACAGAGAGTACAAGGTCCTGCCACGGAGTATAGGATAACTTCATGGGTATAGTGCGGATAGGCATAAACCAGATGCAGATAAAAAAGCAAATAAAATACAGTTACGTGTATCTGGTCCTATGAGCAAGCCAAGGTAGGTAGCCCAGAGCTGAGTCGTGCCAAAACGGGGAGTGCTTCTTTCATTGCATCCTCCTCTTTACCTTTTTGTACGTGCACAGATTTTTTCACTTTGGGCCCTGTTGATTCGTGTTTCTACCCATTTCAGCTGCCAAAAGTACTGAGCTGCTTTGGCACATGGACTCGCACACTCCGAGCAACATGGTTTTTTAAAAATGAATGCCTTTTGTCCCCTCTCTTTAAACACATATACGAGGCTCTGAGGCTTGTAAAGACGGCAGCAATTTTCTGCTAAGTGGCTAATTCAGGGCAAACCATAATGATTCATCGAACAAATGAGTGGCTACGGCTGGCAGAGGAGCTGCTCTCCATATCCAACCCAGCATTTTTAAAAAGCAGACTTGCTGTTTCTTAAGAATACCTTTTGGTACTTTAATATTCCATATAATTTTTAAAAATACAGCTTTTAAATACCAGCAACCCCCAAAATCTGGAACATCTCGCAGTGAGGGACAAATTTCCTGACAAAACAGCATGTTTCTGGCTAAAATTGCTGATTTCCAACACCCACCAGTGAGAGAGTCCGTGGGAAGGGTTCTGGGCTTCCAGGGCACATATCATTTGCAGATTATTAATAAATGATTAATTACTAATAGAGAACTTCTGAAGAAGCGCTGGGTCGTGACAGAGCATTCCCAGAGCACAGCCACGCTGCGTGCCCCGTCTCAGAAGCCGTACTGCCACTCACACACTGCGTATGGTAAAAATTGACGCTTTCATTAGCTTTTCCTAAATACAACCTTCTAGACCTCATCCAAATATCATTGATGCAGTTGGGCAATGTTTTTCCACAATATTTTTATGCATGACTCCATCTGTGGACTGCGAAAGCGACTCAAAGAAGAGTACTATATTTATATGGGGGCATAACAACAGCTTGTTAACACGCATACGGACCAACCAGACTGGTATAAATGAGAACATGCGGGTATCGACTCGAACTAAAATCAGAAAAGGGAATTTAAGAACTAATTTTCAGTTAACTGGAGTCGTTGAGACTCATCTACTTCTCACACAAGCACAAAAGGGAAATAAAGAGGAAAAAAATAAAACGCTTTACAGTACTCACTAATTCAGTTAAACTTGTTCACTTCCCATGGACAGTCTCGCCGTTGAATTCACTGGCAGAAAAATTCACCGAAACAGGGTTTATTGCATCGCTCCTGCAAAAGGATTTGGACTTTTTTTTTTCCCCCCGAGTATCCCTGTGAGAATCACGTTTATGGTCCTGCAATTAGTGTCTTCAATGTTTTTCACATGCCCTACACAAAGTCTATATATATATATCTCTCTCTCTATCTTAAACACTGACAGTGGCCCACCAGCACCACAGTACGGAGGCAGACACAGCAGGATTTGCTCTCAGCGACCGTGGCACTGCTGCTGGGGAAGAAACATGGGCAAGATGCCAGCGTTTGCGATACAGCCTCAATTTTAGGGTGAAGCCTCTATTTGTTTCTCATTTCAGACAACTCATTGCTGGAGCACTTATTCTACCACAAGCAAGCAGAAGCTGAAAAATGTTTTCCTTGTTATATTTGGGATGCAGGTGCTTCGAGCAGGATATATCCATCCTTCGGATTGTTTCAGACACAGCAAGCATATTATTCACTCCAGAGCACTTTCTGTATATCTACTTTTCCCAAATACACATATACCGCAATTTTCTGTACCAGTTCCAGTTACGACTCATACCGGTTACACCTGATGCGCCTGGCAACCCTCTACCCATTGCCCATACTCTAGAAATTAGAAGCACCAGTCTGCCTTCGGGGCACGAAGTTTCTGTGCATCTCTGCTTTGTTCTCCTCAGAAAAATAAATGCTACAGTTGAACTCTTCTCGCTAAGTTTAAGACAGCTTCTACAAAGAGATTTCCACGTGATCTCTGGTAAGAACAGCAGCACCTCTGTTCCTGACGGATGCAGCTGCGATGGAAAACCCTCTACCTGAGAGGGGTGAGCCGCTCAGCTGCTCGCTTCACTGCAGGAATGGAAAAGCACATTCGCAGAAAAGGCAAGGCACTGATTGCAACAAGTACCCGCATAGCGTTCTAAATTTTTGGACGTGCAACAGGAAAAATAAAAATCATTATTATCTGAGAATACTGATGTAAAGCTGGAAAACATAACCTGTTTCTGTGAATTAGATAAATTGAACTGCAGTAGCAAGGACACGGTATAAATCCATACCCCTATATACCTCCTAGAAGGAGCTGGAAAACAATTTCACCAAAGGCAGGGATTCAGCAACAGAGCTGTCAGTGCGATGGATGTCTTCTCACAAAGAGGTGCTGAACGCCTGGTCAGAACAGGCAACGCAGAGAAATCCAGCTCTGGTCAAATGGAGGAGATGCCCAGCTGGCCGTTTCACAGAATCACTACGGTTGGAAAAGACCCATCAGACCACCAAGTCCAACCACCAACCCAACCCCACCATGCCCACTAAACCATGTCCCGCAGTGCCATGTCCACACCTTCCTTGAACACCTCTCCAGGGATGGTGACGCTGGAGGAGGTGGTGACCGGGCCAGTGCTACCAGGGGTGAGGAAGGAAAACCCAACTTCAATCCGCCTAACAAACTTACAGCTGCTGCTCTGTAACCTGTACACCGGCCAGCTCTCATCTGAGCAGCTCCCCAGCGGGACTGACCACGTACGTCAGAGCTTCAACTGCAGGTTCAGCCTTCAATTAGCACCTGTCCTTCGCAGACCCTCCGGTCACCGCCGCTCCGCTCAAGATAGAGATTTGTGCTTATTTTTTTAAACCTAAGATGAGTCCCTGTGTCTTTTCACCTCCAAAACACCATCTCAGGATGAGAAACGATAAAACTGAAGCCAGAATAAACAACACCGGTCTCCCAGAACGTGTCTGGAGCTACCCAAACCCCTGCCAGCCGACGCTCCGAGCCTTTTCCCACGCTCTACCTCTCACACCGTCAGGTTGTCTCCAACTCGCAAATATACATCGTACGCAGGCCATCAGCTTGACTTACAGAAAAACCTTTCAAACAAAACAATGCAATTGATGCTACCAAGGAGCTGAGTGCCAGAGCGATGGGCAGCGGAGATGGGCGGCACGGAGCACGCTGCTGCGGGGATGGGGTGCACCCAGGGGAGCAACGTGCAAAGGTGCGTTCTAGAAAAAACTGAAACTCACTATTTTTCATGTAAAGCAGTAAGTCCAAGGAAGCCTGATTCTTATTTCATGAAAGATAAAGCTAATCACAGTACTTTGATTTATTCTGTGTACTTCAGGTCCCGAACATTCCTACGCACAAGCAAACTTAACATCTAGAACAGCGTCGTTACTACAAGGTAAACCTCTATTTATGATGCGATAGCATCTGCTCTGCAATCGCTTTAAATTAAGAGGTTGGCATGGCAACAGATGCTCCCACACTGCTGTGTCTGCCTCGTGCTGCCATTTTGCTCAGGATCCCTGGTGGGTTTAGGATTAACCGCCTACAGTATTTCATTTTGACTAACGAAGCCGGTTTTGGCTGAAGCATCAAACAAGCAGCTGAAGCCTAGTATGGACTGTGTACTTTTTGTTGCCTAGCTGCTCTGTAATTTTAAAACACGTCTTTCTGAATTCACGCTATTTTTGGTACTCCAAGCTCCTCCTCGATGTACTGCCAAGCAGCGGTGACAAACCGTGCTGAGGACCGGATCCTGGTGAACGCCTTGTTCAACAAGTGTCACCGTTTTTTGTTTCCGCGTTTGTCACAGCGCGCAGAGCAGCTCTCACACGCCTGCGCTGTCCGCGTGCATTCGCCGAGGAGTGATGCCGACCCGCGGACAACGTTTTGCACAATTTTGCTCCCCCCAGCATCCTCACCAGCCCTCGCGCGGGGGCTGATTTCACCATGTCTGAACAACAGCGTCGCAGTGTCTGCAATTATTTTGTTGTGTTTGGTATTTGAAATTTAAAATGCAGAAGCTTTCATAGACTTCTCCTCCAGAAATACATCCACTCCTGCCTAAGGGAGAGTAAAAATCCAATTTCTTCTCAAACAGAATGCCAAGGATCTGCCAGCAAGGAGACAGAAAACAGCCCCTTTACGCCGTTAGGCAGCCCACCAGACATAATAGGGCAGTGTTGTGCCACTCTGCTGCTTGGATGTCACTTGTGAAAGAACCAGATCCCGAGGGGAGGATAGCACCAAGTGCTCCTCAGCAAGCCAAGGTGGGCAAAAGCTGCCCACAGTCAATCCCACCTGGTACCGCCAGCAAGAAGCCTCACTGCCATGCTTCCCGGTTCTTTCTTCCAACATCTGTCCTTAAAATCCTAACCCAATTCTACTCTTTTTTTTTTTTTAATTTTATCAATTAGGCTAATGGCTTTATTAACATAAGGCACCCAAGATTTCTCCTAATACCTACTTTTTAGAGCATTTACTCTGTCTCTCCAAGGTAGATGCACATTATACTAAAGCCTATAAAAAGCACATACAGTCTCATGGCTCTGACTCCACCCAAGGCACTAACCAGGCCACGAAAACCTTCCCAAAACAGCTGCAGGTTATCCTGTATAGTGTCAGCCCACCTCACTTTGAATTTCCACAGCAGAAGCGGCTGCTATACTTAATGAGATATTTTTCAATGTAAAAAAATATATATGTATCTGTCTGAAGAAACAGATCGCATTCTGTATCCTCTGGGGGATGCTGTGCACAACCTGCAGCAGTTCCCCCATCTCATCATTCTGGGTTCTGTTTCACCAAACACACCTTTGCCTGGGAAGGCACCAGACACTTCCAGTCATTTCTGGGTAGAACACACATACGGGGCACATCTGATTCATGAAGACAACTAGTTCCCTTGCAAGTACGGGTGGAGTAAGCATCTCTTAACAACTGCTGCCTAACTGGTCTTTCCGTAAGCCAGTTGGCTTTTTCTCAAGGCGATGCTGGTGGCCGGGTCGATGGAGGACCGGAGGGAGCTGTGCTCCCCAGGGCATGAAAGAAGACATAAAACAAAACGTACCCAAGCAGACACGAGCCTGCTTGCTCCAGCACGCCTGGAGTAGGACATCTTGACGGCTACTGAGGGCTCAGAGAAAGGGAGGTTCATCACCGATGAACAGGGTGGGCCGGGGAAACAGTCCTCCCAAAGGCAGGGGAGAGGGGTACAATAGGCAAGAGAGCACCATTAAAAGCAGGGAGGGAGAACCAACCCGTTTCATGCCTTTATACTTCTTTTTGTTAAAGAGGAGATTCTTTTATGGTTTGATTGATTCCCGAGACATTTCTCAGCAAGGTGCATCTCTCTGCTGGCAGCCTTCCCAAAGCCAGTGCTCGCCACCCGGCTCGCCAGTGCCCAAGCCACGGCTCTGGGCTAAGTTCCAGAGCACTGCCTTAAATAAATAACTCAGCAGATAGTGATATTATTATTACAAATGTGAAATCAGAGATGCTCAGACAAGTGATGATTTTGGTTAGGAAGAAAGATATTGCTCACAGCAAAGTTATGAAGTTTATTCATAAATTTCATTCATATTTTAACAGCTTTTGCCACATATGTTATTCACAAATAGCAGCACGATAAAGCAGCAGAAAGGATAGGTCAAGAACGCAGCCAAATTTTTCAAAACAATTTTTGCAAAGCACTTGACAGTTGTTAGAAGTTAATACCAAACCCCAGTACAAAAAAAAAAAAAAGAGATCTATTAATAGCCTTCTCAAGTCTTCCCAAAGGAAAATCAGTTCTCCCTCTAGCAAACTCCGTAATACACAAAATCTCCTGTTCCTAACGGCACCCCCCAAACACCCATGTAAGATCTCTCCATCAACAGTGCAAGAGCTTGTAATCAACTTTCTTGTGCTGTTTCTAACCTCTGCTTTTCCGGCACCCTTCTGCTCTGACACCTTTACCTTCCTAATGACCTGAAGTCCATGCACCTGCACAACACTTCTGGGGCTTTGAGGATATCACTGTGTCTTCTATTCTTTGGGGATCTCCTTTGTCCATTCTGACCCCACTGCTCTGCTGAGCAGCTTCACCACGGCAGCTCTGGGCACTGCCTGCTGTGAATTATCCACAACACTGCACAGCTGGAAATGAGTGAAAATACACAGCAGCACTAAACCCACAGGCTGAGGTCCTTTTCCTGAACAAAAAAAAAAATATATCTTTTTTTTTAAATCAGCAAAGAATTGAGAGTTACTCATTGTAAGTAGTGTTTAGCATAAAAAGGCATGGGCTCATTAGGATGGTCTTGTGAGTAAGTGATGCTGGTGTTGAGAAGATTTTGCCTGGATCACCATGAGGTTGGGATAACTCCTGAGTAAACAAAAAGAGAAAGACAAAAGATGAGCTGCTGCTTGTCTACAGCAAACCCACAGCTAACACGGAAAGGTCTCTGGGTGGCTTCTAGACCAGCAGGAAGAGAGGAGGAGAATTTAAGAAAATTCATTTTATTCCAAGGATAATATTCCTGCTGATCAACCAAACCAGGAGCTGCTCTGAAGCTGTGAGACATGCTGACCTTCCATACAAATGCCACACAGGTAAATTTTAACTGACTTATTTTCAAGAAGTCTTCAGCAATGAAACTTTATATCAGCTGTGAAACATTGGCTGTAATTTGGGAAGCTGTAGGAAAGCCAGGACAGAAACAAACTTTGAATGAGATGCCTTCAAATGTATCAACAAAACTGAGAAACAGAAAAGCAATGATTACATGGTTAATTAGGAAAATAAAAGCCTCATTTAAAAATAGTGTCATCTTGTAAGGAAAGGAATTAGGGAAGATATATACTATACAGCAGAAAACTGAATTGCAGAGAGCATTCTACTTACAGAAAGGAAATAGCCAAATCCATTTTCCAGAGATGTAGTACTACCCAGGGCTTAACATATCTTCAAAGCACCACACGAGCAGAAGTTTAGCTTCACACTTCATTCTTAAATTTGGCTCATTTTAAAACCCTGTGTGTGGCAGAGCTCTTCCCAGAGTCAACCTCACTCTGGCTCTTTGTTTCCCTGTAATTACCCATCGTATGTGTTTTACTCGCACCGAGGCCCAAAGCGAGTCCAAAATGCCTGGGCTGATGCTGGGGAGAGTGCAGCCCCGTCCCCGGGGACAGGGCGGCAGAGCGCGGGAAGCATGCAGCAGAGCATCCTAAAATGAGAGACGAACTCTTCAAGCTATACATTGCTGGTTCTACCGGTATAGATACAGATAGGTATGTCTCTAGAGACGTCCCAAGCCATAATCTGTAGTTCTCGCATCTGCAAGAGCCATCAAGACAGGCAGGTACCAACAGCCTTCCAACAAGGCATCTCAAGTTCTCTCTGTAGGCACCTCACAACAAGCCACAGGTTAAAGACAAGCATTCGCCATGACTTAAATTCTTCTGAACGTCTCGTGGCTGAATCAGATCACGATATGAGAAAACACGGCAGCCCCACGGGGTTGCTCTGCGGCACCACGGACTTTAATGATCAGCTATTAAATCAGTCTGAGCTGCAGTTATGAAGTGCGTTGCAGGATCAACCTCATTTACACAAACAAAAATACTACTCCTCTTACTCAACCCATGGTTGTGCTTCTATGCTGTTCATTCATCAGCAGCAATAATCCTAATTAGCTATGAAATCTAGCTTTTGCACTTTAAACCACAAGTTCAAACTTTCTTTTCTAACTACCCTGAATCAAGGGAAAATTTCACTGACATTTTCATGCAAAAAAAGATTGAACACTTCATCCAGCTAGTAAAACAAAACAGCACCAGATTTTCAGCAAATACAGATCAGTCTACACAATGAAATCTATACAAGCCATTTAATTTTTCAATTAGGGGCCCATCCTTCTACCTCCTCCCTGAGCACTGAGGGATACAGATGTGCTAGAGAGACAGGCTAAAACATTGCACTTGCTGGTGCTCTGCATCCGCATGAACGTATTCTTTACATTGTTTCACCAGATTTTGGCAATAAAGAACAAAGTTCATTCGTGCTGTATCAGTTAAAGGAAACACAGAAAATGAATCCCTGCACACAGCAAGTGAATATTAGTGATCAGAAAATAGCTACAAAGAAATATCTAGACATAGCAATCATTCTTCCAAGAGAAAAAAAATTAAAAAAGGCAAAATTGCCCAGCAAGCTGTTTACAGAACTCAAGAACAGAAAACTGCCTGACCCCAGGAAATCTCCAGCACGCACAAAATAAAGCAGCAGAACTACAAACACCCCAAGAGCTGATATGCCACTTCTGAAGGTGCAGAAGGCACTCTACCAGCAAAGATTTATTTGGGCGCAGACTCATTGTGTCAAACACATCCAAGTTAGCCTCACATGGCACTGCTGCTCCATTCTGCAAGCCTCAGACTTCAGAGACACTCCTGCCCATCATCATAAGAGACCCATGAGCCCTCACACGTGCTGAGCAAGTAAAACATTAAATTCAAATTCCACCACTCTGAATTTTTAATTAAATTTCAAAGATAGGTTCAGACCACTATGTACTAATAAACAAGTTTAAAAACACCTTAAAATACCATATCTGTAAACTTAAACACATATTCTATGTCTTTATGTTTCTGCCTTATTAAATTTTCATGTTTTAAGGACTTACATTTATAATAAAAATAATTCTATTAAAAATAGACTACAAAAGCAATTGCTCCACCTACTCTACCCCACTCAGGAACCCAACCCCTGCCTTGCATCAGGAGGGACACACGTCACAGGGTTTGCTGCCGATTCTGGATAACAGCGATCTCACGAGGGGAGACGTGGAAGGGGAGTCCAGAAACCTCCAGCAAAGCTGGTGCTGGTTCTGCTTCATGGGCATTTGCATGGCTAGCAAAGGTTTTTGTTACTGTCAATTGGTACACGATCGGGTTTGTACTGGGTCTGGAAGCACAGCCCTTCCCCAACACCTCATCGCTGAGAATTGCCAGAGCTTGGATCTCTTCTCCCAAGTGACAGGACAAGAGGAGATGGCCTCAAGTTGCGCCAGGGGAGGTTCAGGCTGGATATTAGGAGAAATGTCTTTCCTGAGAGAGTGGTGAAGCACTGGAAGAGGCTGCCCAGGGAGGTGGTGGAGTCACCATCCCTGGAGGTGTTCAAGGAAGGTGTGGACGTGGCACTGCGGGACATGGTTTAGTGGGCATGGTGGGGTTGGGGTGGTGGTTGGACTTGATGATCTGACAGGTCTTTTCCAACCTTAGTGATTCTGTGAAAATAATCCCAACAAAACCTACTGCAAGGCTGGGTTAACCACACACCACAAAGGGTGCTGGCAGTGAACAGCAGCCACAGCTGCAGGAGTGAGCCTTTTTTCCTCCATCAGTGCAACAACACCACCTGCACAGACAACAGGTCTTCATTACTTAGGTCCCAGCAGCGACTAGCGATGCCACACTCCAGACATCTCACCATAAACAGGCAGATTTGGGCTTGGAAGGCCCCAACAGTGGCATAGAAGAGGTACATTATTGCAGTGAAAGCAATGACACCACTACACCTTGGAAAGGAGCAGCTGATGGCTACCACCCACATCTAAGCCTTCCTCATCAGGAGTGGAAAAGGGTCAGTTGTCCTGACCCACCTCTTCCCACTGATGTAGATAACACTTCTTGGACACCGCCTCTGCCAGACCTCTTCTAAGACTAGCTAGCTGTTTTACTGGGAAACAGAAGCCACAGGCTTTGGGCAAGGTGCCTGTCTCCCTGCAGAAGACTTGGTCCTTCTACTGAAGACTTGAGAGGAAGACATTCCGGGCACATTGCACAACCTGCAGCCAAGGTGACAATACGCTCAGTGAACAGAGAGTGTATCTGATATGCATTTAATGTATTCTGTGGAGATAATGATTATACCTGAACCACGTACTCGGGACAGATTTATACACTGAAAACTGCTTGTGTGGCATTTGCTCCTTGCTGCAAGCCAGAGGGGTGCTGCTCTGGCCGGGGAGGGACATCGGGCAGAGGCAGCTTCGATGGTGTCTTCAAGTCACAACTTTTCCCCCCCCAAACACATCATTACTTGCTGGCTCAGCCCACATTCAGCCAACAGCCCTTCCCCTGGCTTGCTCCACCACCTCTGGGCTTTCCTTTTCACTTTCTCATAACACCCAGGTTTGGGGGTTTAAATGATTTTTTTTCTTTTCCAGACCTACAAAGCCTTACAACACGGTTACCAGCGAAATCCTCCTGGCCCCAGCTATTTTGTCATCAGCTGTTTTTCCTATGGGACAGCATTGAGGTGAAGGCTGTCAGCAGCTGAGGCCAAGCAACTAAACGAGCACATGGGGTAACTTCCCCCTCCGAGCCCGGGGCAGCCACGGATAACACCCTATCGCCCCGATCATCTCTAGGAGAAGGCGGCACCATGGATAATATGCTTTGATTTAAGTACCTTATCAGTTGAGGGTTTTTTTTAATTACATCTTTCCAAATATTACACTGCAGCACACAAAGAAACACTCCCACGGAAGTTAATTGGGATTAGGTCTGGAAAGAGCAGCGGCTCTTTGCTCGGAGGCTCTCTGCCTTGCGGACCGCCCTGCGCAGGGGAGGCAGCAGCCCTGCCCGCACCCCTGCGCCCGGGACGGGGGGTGAAGGGTCTCCCAGGGGGGCACAGGCTCTGCCAGCATCAGGAAAAAAAAAGCCAAATGCCAAAGATGGTAAGCAGTTCTACTGTGAATCTTGTACGTGCATAGCAAAGTATTTTTCTTTTAATTAGATTTTTCTGCAGCTCAGAGGACGCTGGGGGACCATTACAATCTCCGCTATGACACAAGAAAACAAAGCTTGCAGTTCCACACTTACAACATCTGAATAATATAAACAGAGTGGCTTACAAAACAGCAATTTACCTAAACACAATTCAACCAGCCTCTGTCATGATACATTGGATAAATGGGCTGTTAAGCCAGAAGGGATATCGGTATTGCTAAATTGCCCCAATTCCAGATGCTTCAAAAGCTCCACGGAAATGCCATCGTGTACGAGCATCCAGGCAATGGCTTTTCAACACACAAATATTTAAAGGACACTCCAAATGGGTGCTGCTGATGCCTGAGATGTATTCAGTGAAAAAAAGCAGAAATCAAGCTGCAGCCACCAGAAAAGCAGAAACACCAAAATGCTGAAAGAGAGGGAAACGGGCAGTTGCGGGGGAGCTCAGGTGCCCGCCGGCGCCTCAAGAGAAGCTCGGTTTGAGACGCTCGCTCCAGAAAGCAGCCCCTTGACGGGTGCGAGCCCCCGGGCTTCGGGGGGGGCAAGTGCAGGGGCATGGGGGAGGCGCTGCAGGCAGGGTCCCCCCACGGGAGGGCTGCACTGGCTGAGCTCTGCTGCTTCAAACAGCATGGAGTCCTTCAGGATGGCCCCTCAAATTTCCAGAGCAACGCGTTACCTTCAGACGAAGCAAAAGCATATGAAAGAAGGGAAGTTTTTAAGGTTGTCGCTATGAGAACGTTATTTATTCTGCTGCTCAACGCCGGCCTCGTCTCATTGCTAAGCAACCCTGCCTCGCGGCACTGCCACGCTGACGCTGCGAGCGCTGGCACCTACTTTCCTTCTCCGTTCCCCATGCCGTCTCCTTGGGATGCTGCAGCTTCACCCCTGCAGCTTGAGCTCCCTGTTTTTTCTTCTCGCTGCAGCGGACCTCCACGGCTTCTCCTGCCACTACCTCCTGACCCACCAGCTAGCCGGGGAGCTCCTCTCTGGGGACCCCCTGGAGCTGGCCTCCGCCTGGCATTTTTGGGAGTTGTTTGGTTTCTGTTAAGCTGAATCCATCTCTGCCCCACAGCACAGCTGCACGAGTGGCTGTGCCAGCCGGTTCGAGGCCAGGGGAGCACAGGAACAAGCAGGGAAGGGCCGGGAATGCCCCAAGCCAGGACTGCCAAGTCCTCTGCAGCACACAGCCCCGGGCTCAGCGAAATCCCCAAGTAGGAGACACAGCAGTTACCTGCCATATCAAACACCAGCCAGGCCCCATCAACTGCTCTGTGCTCCTTCCAGAGAGCTTAAGTGTTACTGCAGTACTGTTAACACATTGGATTTGGGGAGCCCTTTGATGTCGCTCCCCGTCGCCTTCTTTTATCTGCATCTGTTCTGAAATTCTCTTGTGATACTGAACCCGTAACCAGCCCATACAACCCCATAGTCCACTCACCCAAATGCTTTAGAGCTTCATTTTACCACGCCGGTGCAAGCGTCTGAAGTGGCTTATGGCTGCGGCTTCCAACATTTCACATTTCCTTATCAGCGTCTCACTCCTCACACTCTAAATTCAACTATAGAAAAGTGGGTAACACCAATACTTTTAGTAGCGTGCACCTCAAATCACACAAAAAGGGTCTTTTCCCAATGAACACCACAGTTTGTATGGTAGCAGATCTCCCCTGCATGCAGAAACAAGCTTCCAAGATCATTCTGGCTCTTGGGATTTTGCCTCTAGCCATGCTGGGAGTCCCATTACATTTCATACCTATCTATCTTCTTTTTACTGCACACTTTTTACTGGTTGAACCACACACTGAAGTTTGGATCTTCACAGAATTCTTACATCTTCTCAAAATGCACTTTTTCCTCTGAAAAACAATTTTGTAAAAAGGCTCTACCTGACTCAGCAGGTCTGCTCCCTGCACACGTTCAAAGTGCTATCTGCTGACATCAGTGACAAAAATAAGTTTTTACTGAGTTTTATTTCCACAAACTCTGTGGTTTTCACATAGCTGAGACTGAAAGGAGGTCTGCTCTACCCCAGAGGTCACCACTAAGCCACCGCTACTGAAATTAAGAGGTGTCACAGCTTTTATTAATGGCTTGAGCTGGAGCTTGCTCTGGGAGTTCAGGCTGCATTTCCAGGGATGGCAGTTAGGAAAACATTTATGCTGAAAACCACTGATACGCACCACCTCGAACCTCACTCCATCGCTATCACAAGGCAATTTTTCAGACCGGAATTGCACTTCAGAGCTGTCTGCCTTATCAGGCATTGCTTGCACTCAGTGGTGTCCAACACCACAGCCAAATATCATCTTTTTTCTCTTGGGCTCTTATTCTTCCAGTGCATTGATAAGTCAAATATTGTTCCCTCTTCCTTTCTTAAATTCTGTCCAATAAAAGTGTCACATCAGTCTGGCAGCCGGTACCCGTTTCCTCCAGGAGTCATGGTATTTGTACAACCAGGCTTTCATACCTGGCCCTTCTACCCAGACTTCAGAGACTATTTCGGTTCACACTGTCTGCAGGTTTGTGCATTTACAGCAGTATCTAGTGGACTCGATCATGCAAAACGCAGGGTGAAGAATGGGACAGGTGACCACGCGGGATGTCCCTGTGCAGCCTTTCTGCAAATGCTATGGGAAATATTTCACTGCAGCACAGGGAAGGGGACAGCTTCTTCACCGAAAGGGTTGTCAGACACTGGAACAGGCTGCCCAGGGAGGTGGTGGAGTCCCCATCCCTGGAAGGATTTAAAAGAGCTGTGGATGAGGTGCCTGGGGACATGGTTTAGTGGTGGACTTGGCAGGGTTAGCTTTACAGTTGGACTTGATGATCTTAAAGGTCTTTTCCAACCTAAACGATTCTATGATCTTGGGCTTCTGCCTTTGCGGTGAGCTTCGAGACACTGAAAACCAGGTGAAACCATTTGGGATACAAATCTTCAGGCTCCAACCACACAAATCTTTCCAGAAAGATACTTAAGTAAATGACTCAGAGCTGCAAGGAGCCTGCATCTTTAAAAATGTGGAGAAATCTGAAATGCTACAGGAGAGCCTCATGTTCCTCCAGGACCAGCAAGAAAACATTCCCTGCGCAGGACATTTTAACAAAGACTGTTACTCCAGGCATTCCTCAGGCAAGAGATGTCAGTGAATGCAGTGGATATTACTGAAAGTTATAAAAAGCTCTATAGAAGCAAGAAAGATTTCCTCATCTGGTTACAGGCAGCGAGAAGACAGCAGGACTTTGCTATACCTGCTCTCAGCCTCCTAGACTGTTAGAGCATCTCTCTGTGGAGCCCAGGGCTGCCCTGGCTCTCCAAAGCAAGAATCACTGTGGCCATCCCCTCACCAGCATCTACAAACCGCCCAGAATCTCTCGCAAAGCCTGCTCGGGTACCAGGCTGCTTCACACATCACAACGGCATCACGTCTACAGCAGCGCCCGCCTGTACAAGAGGAAAGGAAAGCTGGGAAGAGCAGGATGGCACGGGGAATGAGATGGCAACAAGCTGCCCTAATTTAATGCTATTTTGGAGAACTCTTTCTAAAATCTGGGACTGTGACATGACACATCAGGCATCCCCACATTCAGCATGCCATCCCATCCAACCCACCACTACTAATATTACTGACCATGAACGCTGCCAGTATTGCCTTTCTTTAAAGCCACAAAAATATCTTCCATCTAATTCTAGTGCAGTTAATGAGATGCAACTAAATTTTTAGAGCTCCCACATACAAGTACGTCCATTCAAGTAATACAGAGGTTTGCAATTGAAAAGGCATTTCTTCCCAAAATTCACTCCGGGTAAATTAAATATTAACTATAAAAGACAATAGCCATATCTATACAACATTGCATAGTTTTAGTGGATAATCGTAGCCTGTTTTGAATTAAACCAGTTACACATATTAAGTCTTCACATTTTATTAACACATGAATTTGTATTCAATATCAAAATTGAACAACAAATTTTGCTCAGAATCATTGCAAGCAAACCCAGAACAAGGTGGGGTTTGTTTCCTTTTTGGAGGAGGCAGATACAATTTCTGAATACGTGAATGGCAAATGAAGAGCATAACCTTGTTTCAGGAGGCTCCTTCTCTTGCGGGTTTTAAATAGACGGTCATGAATGCAGGCCTGCAGCTCCCTCCTGCATACCAATGTAAAGCTCTGTGTGCACTACCTCAGGGGCTGAAAAGAAACTCAGGACTCTGCAATTACCCATTAAAACTAAAACCAGTTTTAAAGAAGATGGCACAGTCAACTCAAATTTACCCATATTAATAAAAATTTTTGCCCGTTTTCTGTTCTGTTTCAAAATTGCCTATAAAATCCCAGGAAAAGCCAGCTGTATAGCAGAGCACCAGCCTGTTAGTAGCACTCTTGCTTTCACAGTTTTACCATTTTCTTTGATATAAGTGCTTGGAACAGAGAAGCCCCTTTCATTTGTGCTTGAGTTTGATTGATGGGAAAGACGACAACCCTTTTCCCAAGTAATTACAATTTAGTCTCTCTCTTTTTTCTTTTCTTTTTTAAGACTTCCTTATCCTTCATGCTTTTTCTCTGAAAAATAAGTAAATAACACCACACCTCCACTACAGACTGTGCCCAGCCCAGAGGAGAGCACACCCTGGGGACTCGCCCCCTGCTAGGGCACACGGTCCCAGCACCCAAACCCCTGAACCCCGACTGCAGCACTTTCAGCAAGGAAAGAAACTAAACGCTTTGAAAGCCACGTGGAAACCAAAGAGAGACCCCTCACAGGACACAGATTCCTCCGGTTCAGGCACCGGCCCCCCATCGCACCCGAGCCAGGCTTTCAGATGCACGCCATGGTCCTGAACCAAGGCCAAGGACCTTGTTACTACTTCTCTTTTGGTGTTAAGGAATAACACCTTAATTCATGCAAAATATGTCAAGCTATGCTTAATATCTGCTTCTTAAATAGACAAAGCCTAACTTTCAGGTCTAAGAAAATACTACAGCACTGCAAGTCTCCATTCAAATGCATCTCTGAAGATATAGCCTGTGGGAAAATAAATATTGCTCGTCTTAGCAGCATGTCACATGAAGTTTGAAAAATACAATTTCTCATCTCCCTGAAAACCCACCAGCTAGAAGGATACACTAACCAACAGACACCGTGCTGCACTATGCTGATCAAATCGGAAAAACAATTTTGTCAGTGAAAAAACGGCAGGACTTCTTCACCTGCTAGTTCTCACCCAGCCAGCCAGCTAGCTAAGCCCTCAAGGTTTATTCCTCGGGAGATAAGCAAAAGCAAACGCATAATCCAAAGCAACAGTTTCATCCTTTACATTTAATCTACCCAGTCTTGCTCTCTGCAAGCTAGCCCTCGCATCTTGTCAGCTCATCCCATTTCTAAAGGGCAACGCACGGGGCCCCTCCAGCAAAGGATGGTGCTTTTAATGGATGCTTAATATGTCAAAAGCATCTATTTTTCATTAACAACACAGAGCTTGACATCATGGGTAATTCACTACCCACACATCTGACTAATACACTGTCTCCAGACCAGCTGAAGAGATAAAACTCACAAAAATAATAAAAGCAGCTTTTTTTAAATCCAAGCACAAAAGAGCTTTAGATACAAAGCTGGACAGTAAGCGCACATTATTGGTGTTTCCTACTGTGGCTTTTCTCATCAGCGAGGTGGCCTTTTCCAATCACGTATTACAGAATAAAAAGATTTACAAAATCAAGAGCATCAGAGAGCTGCTCGGCAGGGAAATCGCAGGGTTTTTGCTTATCTCGGTACCCTAGCAGCATGTACGCTGCACAAAATACAATGTTGACATTCTGCCAGTAAAACTGTAGGAACTCAAGCATCAGTTTGCTTTCTCTTCTCACAGTTTCTGGGCTTCTCAAACAAGAATTTAAAGCAGTAGATTAGGTAGGAGTGATTCCCACTGAAACCACCAAGCCACATACCATCCCTTCTTATTCAGGAGATGTGAGAGCCGCGATCAGAACAGTTTGTGTAAGTTTTGCTCCTGTCTCAGGGTTACAGTTTGGAATCTAAAAATCCAAGGAGCTCAAATTTAGGAGAAATAATTTGGTCCCATAAGCTTCCTTCGTACACGCACGGTAAGAAACCAAGGACTGCTGCAGGTGGAGTGTACTTCAAAAAACGCACAAGCTATGGAAGAGGAAACCTCTGGCCAGCTGCAGGACAAAGGTGGGCAGAGAGCACCGAGGCTGGGGTGGGGCTCTGCCCGCAGGAGATCTCCCGGCTGTGCCATTGTGCCAAGTCACCTCTGTGGTGACTTCCAGCAGGAAGGTCAAGTAGGCTGGAAGGGTTGGGTTTCGCTAAAGCGTATGATTACAGAGTTTATTCTTTGTGGGAGTGGAGACAGGCATGAACCTCAGGGCTGGTTTGCCAGGAGGCTGGAGGGTTGGATGCAGGGATTCAGGGCAGGAGCATCCCAAACAACCTCTTGCAGAGGATGGAGGTCTAACCCCAGAGGGACAAAAGGCACAACATATTCAGATCCAAATCGGGAGGGATGAGAAGAGGAAGGTAGACAGATACATCAGAGAATTCCCATTGAAAGTGCAATTTAAAACATCTTGATAATCCATTTTCCTCAATTAAATCAGTGAGGTGGGCTGGGCCCCTAAGCCAGCGGGTACTCAAATGGCCAGTCTCTTCTCCATTTAATCTGTAAAATATCACTTATGTCATGTTTACACCATAAGATACAGCCCTAATATGCGACATTTCAGACTGCAACACGATACTGAATAGACTATAGAAGAAGTCAGAGAAACAACGGCCTGCATGTGCAAGCAAAAATAAACCCTAGACCATCAGGAAAAAGAAATACATGGCCTTTAAATAAGTTTTCTTTATTCACATTCTGTTAAGTATTATTTAGTGATCTTAAATATCCAAGTAAGCCTTAAGTGACCTATAAATATAGAATTAATACACCTAATTAAGAGCCAGGGTGGTATGTTTACAGATGAGCTTGGGCACAACAGAAGCAGTGACGATAAAACCAAACATACAAATACAAGATGCAAAACGCCCAGGGGGCTGCAAAAAGCCGGGGGAGCTGTCTGCTCGCTCCCACCGCCCCCCGGCACTGAAGAAACCCAGCTAAGGAACCCGCGGGCTGGCAAGACTCTCTCACGACCATCAGCGAGCAGCATCCACGAGCACGAGGGAGATTTGACATTCACAGAATCACTACGGTTGGAAAAGACCTATAAGGTCATCAAGTCCAACCATCAACCCAACCCCACCATGGCCACTGAACCACGTCCCGAAGCTTGCTTGCTTCAACATACTGCAAACACCTTTGAAGATGGATCCCCTTACTCCAAGATTGTCTTTAAAACTATCCCAAAAATCTCACGATGAATAAGAGCTGGAAGCCTTCGAAACCACCACGTACAGCCCCACGCCACACCTTACAAAAAGGCACAAAGGGAAGGAAAACCACTTCCACCCATGCAAAAAGCCCCGAGAGCAGCGGCCCCTTTCAGGGCAAGGGCTCGCAGGCTCCAGCTGCCGCACAGGAGCCCCTCTCCACTGCGGGCCCTGCGCTGCCGGGGTGCTCCATACCGAAACCCCATCGCAGGGAGAATTAGCATGATCCATCAGAATTATTTCTTTACAGAAAAGAAGCCAGAGGCAAGTCTGAAAACTGCTGTGGAGGCCATTATGTAGGCTAAAACAAATTCTGTTCAGTATAAATGCACAGAGATGCAATACACTCCCAACCCCACAATATACCAGGACAAGGTACACGCAAACTTCACTACAAGGAACAGGAGACACTCTAGGGAAAACAAGAAGTTCTAGGTATATATTAAACAAGGGCTTCCTTGTTCCAACCCCGTTTACTGAGAGTCACCGAGGGCCTTCAGCTGTTACGATAATATCGAGTAGCCAGCAGGAAGGTCCAGAAAGACGCGTGCAGCGCGAGAAGACAGCAAGCTACGCAGGAGGGAGCAGCAGACACCTGCACAAGCACAGGCTTTCAGAAGAGTCATCTTCGGAGATAGCAGGACGTCACCAAGTGCTACCTGCACCCACACTCTCCTGACAACACACTGCAAAGCAACTTGAAGAGGGAGCCCGGGGGCACTTACAGCCTTCACACAAACTGCACCTGAAGGGGTTTGTTTTTCCAGCCGGGGAGGATATCTAGCCCCGATACTGTATTTAATTTGACACAAGCGCTGCCACTGTTTTTCCCACACAGTCACTAAGCAGGGCTGCCGGAGTCACCCACAGCTGAGGAGCAGCCGGCAGGCACAAAACGATGCAAGCGTCAGGTACCCGCACGCATCCATCCCTGCCAGCTCCTCTGCTCGGTGGGAGCCTCACACAGCTCCTTGCTTCCCAAGAGGAAGGTAACGATGAAGGCAACATTGCCCCCAGCCTCCCCCTTTTTCACAGCACACAGGACAAGAGGTAAAGCTAAATAATGGAAATCTCATATATTGTGTCACATACTTGGCACCTTCGCTGTGCTGTAACGATCACTGGGAATAGCTGGCTTGGCCAGGAACCTAAAAAATTGGATTATCGCAGGTAAAGTCCAGTAATATGGATATTCCCTACTGAAGCCAACACCAGTCCCAGATGTGTGGTGACTGAAAAAGGAGAGAAGCCTCGCTTTCCAGCAAGTACAGACATTCAAAGCGGCTCCAAGACCTCTTTTCTCTCCAGACTGTGCTGTAAGAGAAGTGATGCTGCTTTGATATTAACGGCTTGGAAAGCTCAACCGAGAGCATGGCAACTCCAGCAAGGAAATGTGGGTCAATTCTCAGAGTCCCTGACCTGAAGCCTTTGTAGAAGCTGAAGGCAAAAAGAGGGAGCCCACCAGAGAGCTTCAGTAGGTAGGTAAGTGGCCTTTGGTTGTGACCCATAGCTTCTCCCTGATGAGGCAGAGAATGGAGATGGAAGGAGCAAGGGAACAAAAGCAAAGCAGAAAAATAGCATAAAAGGGGCTGAACGGTTGAAATCCAGAGAGTATTTGGGTTAAATGAGGTCAGCATATCAGGAGCGGTGCCCTGGACTCAGGACTGCTTTCAGCAGTTTGGCCAAACTCTACAAAGAGCCCAAGGACACCCGATTTTGCCTTGGCCCTAGGAGTGGATTAGCTGGGGAAAACAAAACCAAAACCACCACAGATGAGTTCTTATAGCTAAGCCAGCGTACACAGTTTTATCTTTAAAGTCCTTTATGTATCAGTGACTTTAGCATAGCAACTGTATTGACAGTAATCCTCATCTGTATGGTCTTCCAGCTCTGCTGTGACCTCCATGAACTTGGTGAAGGCAGCTGTCTCCTCAGAAAGCCAGGTTTTCCTCTGTGCACTCTGAAGTCCTGGCCAAGCAGCACTGAGCTACAACAGGAGCCAAAAAAAGAGAGGTTTGCCCTTAGCAGAAAAAGACAGTGGAATTAGTCTCCGTAAAGAAAGCTGGAAGCCGGAAATAGAGGACCAAAAAAATCAGTAGACCTCATGCTTTGACTTCGAGTAACTAGGAAACTGCACAGCCCAGATCATGCTAAGAGAAAGACAACATGCAAAATCCTAGCATAAGATCCTAAATATTCAGATCACTATCACCTCCCAGAAGGATGAAGTTTTTCCCCCAAGAGGTATGAAAATCCATTTTGTTTCATCAGTAAAATGTTTTTAGACCCTATCTGAAAAAAAAAACTGAGGAGATACAATAATAGGCAAAACTGACTGTAGAATTACAGAAATAATATAATGTAAAAATCTCATACAATGTAATCTGGTGGGAGTTGCTGATAATGTGATAATCCTGCTCCCTCGCCATTGGTGCCGTGGCACTGCTAGAAGGAGGAAATGCTGCTTCAAGAAGGAAGCAGAGTAAGCGTACTCGCCATCCTTCAGGCTCCAATCCCCGACATTCAGGGTCGGTGCAGACCCATGTGTGGAGACAAGCAGCTATCAGGTAACACTTCCAGCTGCAATCCAACTTAATACCAATGTTCTGGATCACTCCTTAGGCAGTTCAGCATCCAAGCTCCACAGCACGAACAAGGATCCAGAAAGCAATTCGGTGCCACAGCAGAAACCGGCAGCCTCCTCCCCAGTCCAGGCAATTACACACAGTGGGACAGACCAGTGTCCACAACTGGGAATTCAGGGCCTGGGAGTCGTTTTCCATGAGGAGAATGAAGGAAGAGCACAAACTTTAGTGTTGTAGAGGAAAGTGAGGCCAGAAGATGGAAATCCAGAACACCGTTATGGATCTCTGTGCTGTCACAAGCAAAATTAATTTAGTGTCACATAGGAAGTTTACAACCAGCTGCCATATTAACATACGACTGAAGGCTTGAAAGGTCTTAAGGGTGAAATATCTTATTAGCAACACAAGAAAAAATATTCTGCAGATAACTGGTGATAAATGGTTTCTGAAAAGTTTCACATAAATAAGCTTAAAGTCGCCATTTTTCAGCAGTGCTGTCAGTCTCACACCAGAGTATGTCAATGAATACCGTATTTGTCTTGTGGAGGCTTTTTCATTTGAGATTTGTTTTGTTTTAGCAGTGAGACGTGATGGGAAAAATAACTCTTCGTAGGATTACATTCCCCATCCTAACAAGTAGTAAGTATTCTCACTAAAGCAAGGAAAATGGGAACACCGTATCAGTTAATCCTGTTTGAGACCGTTCCTTTAGTTATTAATGTAAATAATTACTTCTATTTCTGTGTCATACTAGAGGCATGTAAACAAAGATGGATAAATTGTCTAATAAGATTTCGCTCGTGACTAAATCAAGCAAAAGGTAATCTGGACAACAAAACAGTAGCCGATTTTTCTACTGAAAAACATTTACCTGATTTTATGTACTTCCTTCTCCCATATACGGCTATGGGTTGCAATTATCAAATGCAACTGGCAGAAATCAGCAGTGCAACAAGCCATACTGAACAGCCGGCGTCAGGCAAAAACTGTTCATTATGTGATGACTAATGCCATGGGGGATCACTGGAGAAGCAGCAAGATTATTGATCCATGTTGGACAAAGTGGGAACTGCAGTTGTTAAAGTCCAGAATTCAGGTTTTGAATGTGTTATAGTTCTAGTTCCGGATGGGTTTGTACCTCCGCTGATCTGTCCTATCAGTCTATGTTATGTCGGATCCAAGCATCAGAAAGCTGGGTTCTTTTTTCCAATTCAATCTTTGAAACAGGAGATTTCCGAGACATTTCCAGACCCAAGCCCCAAATTCTGCTCTGAGCCCGACCTGTTTAATTGCCTCTTCTGCCTCCAGACCCGCACTCACCTACCTCCTGGTTACTGTACCTCGCCAGAGAGAAACTGTGGGGTTCAGAGGAAATAAAATGAAATTATTTAAGAGATGGAGTTAGCGTATTAAAAAAATTAAGTAATTTTAGCTGCCACCATTGTGTATACTAACTTGTCTGAACAGCAAAGGGGAAGTCACTCTAAAAATATCTGAAGAGACTAAATACCCAGGATGCATTATTCAGAAAAGTAAGGGAAGAGTACTGGCATTAATATTAAAGATGAGCTGCCAAGTATTTTAAAAACACTCTTCTTTTGCCTGAATTTGTTTCTTTATGAGGCCTTGAAAGACTGTCTAGAATAGCTTTAGCTGGATTTATTCTTTGTTTTATCCTTAAAATATTAGGAATGCCAATATCAGCCCATTTTCTACACAACTCTTGAAGATCCCAAGGATGTATTTTTAAGCCAAGCCTTAAGGAGAGATGCTGGATTTTTAGCAAAGTCTTCCTTTCTCTGAAATGTTAATTAGCCACTGAAGTGGAAAAATTAGGAAAAAAGCAAAAAGCAGAAATTTACAATATTTCCCTCTCAACCTTCCCCTTTTAAGCACAGAGTTTTCACTTCCTTTCTTCTTGAAAATTTATCTTCACATGCTTTCTCAGGTTTTTGTAGACCAGACACCTGGATAAGAAGTTTAAAATAAATGCACTTCAGGCCCTTAAAGTCTTTTTTCAGCTACCAATATCTAACTGATTACATGGTCTAGCTTATTAAGGGAGCCGACAGAACCCTATTTTCAAGATATTTAGAAATTAAATAAGCAAGAGAACATAATGCTCAATTTCCCTACGATTTGTCATTATAAACATCCATTCTCACTGCTCATGTTGGAAATGTACCATCAATTCTGGGAAAACGACCTTGACTGACAGTTTTTCCAGACAAGCTGGGAGCCTGTCCTTTTTAGTACAAAGCAACTGATAACCAGTAAAGTCATTCAGCTAATTGTACAATCATATTCTAAAACCTCAGTGTGGGACTTTCCCTTAACAGCTTCCAGCTTCCTCTCCCTTTCCAGCAACAACTTGAACAAAAAAAAAAAAGCATCATGTTATAAAGAAGAGATGAAAGGAAAACCGAGGGGCTGTAACAGCCCTTTCATCTGCAGGTCTTCAAAAAAATATCTGTAGGGCAAATACTTCCGATTCCTCCTGAAGCAACTGAGTCCCAGCAGCAGCTCTGTGCGGTAAACAAGAGCAGCAGCAGAGACCTGGCAGTACCTTGGGCTGGAGTTTGGAAGCTATTGCATCCCACTTGAAACTTTTTAAGGGAAGTTTTCTTCTGAGAAGTTTACATCGGGACAGGATTTCTTTTCAAGAGAGAAGACAGCAACCCCGGCGTAACCAACTCCAGCTAATCCAAATTTATCCCAGCTACGCCTGCACCTTGCACTGCCTGCAGAAAGCAAACGGCAAAGGCAGGCAGGGACCCAAAAACAGAGAGGAGGCAGAAGCCTGGCTGGAGCCCTTCCCGTGCCCCTGGCTCCAGCCTCGGCTCCGCAGGGCTCATGAGTGTTAAACCCATACTTACAAGATGCTACTACCAAACACAACTTCCCCAGTGCCCTTATTGGGCATTTCCAGTGTCAGAAAATGTTTTTTCTAATTGTAAGCACAAGTTCGGCACACGCCAGAGGTGGACGCAGCCTGCTGCTGCGGCTGTGCTGTACAGGATGGGTGCTGGTGCTGATGGAGGAGGCACAACTCTCCCCAAAATCCACTCTGCGACATGCAATTCCTCGCAACAGACATCGAGACCAGTTTCATTTGTCATCTCCGAGCTGTGCAGTCGATTAATTATTCTCTGCTTGATGCAGCATTTCAAACTCCCTTTTCTTTTGGGCTTCATCTGGCAAACAGCTACACACCTTGAAAACTGAGTTTCCCATCCTCACCTCGGCTGGAGCTGTTCAGCCTGAGCCTGCACTCATCACCCACAATATCTGCATTGCTAACAGCAAAGCACCGCTTTCACATCCACAGTCCTAATCCCACAATAAATAGGCTTTTTTGCAAATAAAGTCATTGCCAAGTAGCATACTATCTGGCTCTGCTCTGTTTAACTGCATAATTTGCTAGGACTGAATTACTATAGCCTGTATTAAATGTTGAGATTATTGAACATGTGCTTGTACTGAATTAATATTTTATCGCTCCTGGGTCCTGTGTGGGCTGGCTGTTCTCCTGGAGTGCTTTAGTACCATGGAAACGTTGGGAGATATTTTCTCTTAATTGCATGAATGGTTGACAGATAACAGTACAGTACCATGGAATTAAGACCCGATTGCTGATGAATTCTGATGAGCTGCTACACTGTTTCTGTTGTTTTAATTTTATTTTTAAACCTGGCAACATCTGTCTTTGTCCATTATAATTTCTGAAAGCTTTAATGTCAGTAGGTAATGTATCTGTATGACAGGTAGCATATAATTACCACAACTACAACTCAGAGGTGAACCCTTTAAACCTAAAAGAGAATTTCAGTTAAGAAAGAAAAGAATAAAAATCTCGAGTGATCAAAAACTCTAATGAAATGCTCTTTTCCTTTTAATTTGTATTTTTATGGCAAGGCTAATTCTCTAAAACCAAGGGGTTATTTAGAATTGTCAAGAAAATACTGTTTAAGCACTATTATTCAAAACTACTGTCAGCAAATTGTCAGGTATTGGTTATAACTATTGTCAGGTAGCTGGTTATAAATCAACTTTTTGTATTTCTCAGGTTAGAATTGCTCAATATCTTGTAGGACAGAGCTCTAGAAATCACTGAGCATTATTATATAATGAAGCAGTTTCACAGAGTGCCTTTTTTGTTTTAAGCATAGTTTGTGCTGCATGATTCACCCTACTGTAACTGTTCAGGATGCATACTACATCTTCGCAAAAATATTTCATCTGCCCTTTCTCTGCACCACTTACAGGGTGTTGCTGAAGTATCCCATGTACATTTGCCCCACATCCTGTGACTTTGATGAATATGAGCCAGCAGTGTGCCCAGGTGGCCAAGAAGGCCAACGGCATCCTGGCCTGTATCAGAAATGGTGTGGGCAGCAGGAGCAGGGAGGGGATCGTGCCCCTGTACTCGGCGCTGGTGAGGCCACACCTCGAATGCTGTGTTCAGTTTTGGGCCCCTCACTCCAAGAAGGACCTTGAGGTGCTGGAGCGTGTCCAGAGAAGGGCGACGGAGCTGGTGAGGGGTCTGGAGCACAAGTCTGATGAGGAGCGGCTGAGGGAGCTGGGGTTGTTCAGTCTGGAGAAGAGGAGGCTGAGGGGAGACCTCATCGCTCTCTACAACTGCCTGAAAGGGGGTTGTGGGGAGGTGGGTGTTGGTCTCTTCTCCCAAGTGACAAGTGATAGGACAGGAGGAGATGGCCTCTAGTTGCTCCAGGGGAGGTTCAGGCTGGATATTAGGAGAAATGTCTTTCCTGAGAGAGTGGTGAAGCACTGGAAGAGGCTGCCCAGGGAGGTGGTGGAGTCACCATCGCTGGAGGTGTTCAAGGAAGGTGTGGACGTGGCACTGCGGGACACGGTTTAGTGGTGGACTTGGCAGGGTTAGGTTAACAGTTGGACTCGATGACCTTAAAGGAGCTTTCCAACCTTACCAATTCTATGATAACAAATTGTAGTAATTATCCCTAACAATACAAACAAAAGGCAACTGCATTCTGCAAATGAGTTGACATATAGTATCAAAACTAAGCACAGCAACAATCCCTTTCCAATGCCCCAACAAATATCTACTGCCAGCACTTGCAGTTGAATAGACAAGCGTCACAGTGCGCTGGAAGGCTGATGATACACGGACAGCAAGCTCCCCAGAGCACCTTCCACTCACAAATACAGCAGCATTTTCCTGAAGTATGCTTGCTTCAGCTTGTCACCTCTGGGTTTGGGACTAGAGAGTTTAGCCTGCTCTTGGAGTTGATTGGACTGGTGTCTATCAGAATCAGAACAAGAAACAACTGGTTTGTGGATTGGTTTTAGTTTTAATTAATTTTCACAGGAATCTCATGTAACCAGGAAGTTATATTCCTTAAGACATCAGAAATCATGTAATGAATTCTGCTAAATTGCATAAAGTTTTTGCCATTTTGTAAGAACAGAGCATTAAGTGTTATATCACCAAAGCTGTGGCTGAGTCTTAGCCCCCAATTAAACACCAGTCTAAATCCATACTCTGAATCTAACCTGCACCCATATACTGTTTCAAGGATCCACTGCTCCTCAAAACTTTTCTTGGCACTTCAAAAACATACCAAGCTCTAAAGTATTTTCAAAATACTTCCCTGATTTTAATCAGAGCACATATGGAGAAACTGAACTCTGTCTATAGGTGACAGACCAATAGTCTGGAAGGGATCAACAGACTTTTATTCACCCTGCCCATATAAGAGTAGAGAAACAGAGCACACATGATAAAGGGGCAAGTTTGAAAGCTGGGAGATTGTTTGGTCATTGTGCCCACTTGTTTCACCATCTCTGACAGAGACTCAAGGAGTCCTTATATAAGAAACCAAATTATATTATGCCATTTATCATTAATACAATATGCCACTAGAAGCTTCCAGTAAAACTTCTTTGGTTTTGGTTTTTAAATGAGATGGATTTGAGCCAAATGCTAGATTTTAAATGAGGCCTTTCTGAAAACCAGTGCAATTCCAGTTCTCACCTTGGGTTTAGATCCAATTTTATCTCTGTGCGCTTTTTTAAATATGCAGTGGTAAAGCCTGGATCTACTCAGGACTTCAAATTTCTAGTGTTCCAAAATCCAGGTTTGAGCCACTCTGAACTCATCTCTGCTACCAGTGAGGGAGAGCATCTAAACAAAGCCTTTAGGAAAAGTAGACTACTGTATATCCATTCCTCCCTCCATTCCCCACATCACCAGGCAGCTCCTTACAGACTAGAGCAGGAACAGCATCCACCTCTCCATCTAGAGGAGGCAGGACACTGTCCTACAGGTGCTGCTGACCCCAGTGGTAGCAGGACATAGTCCAGGTTGCCTACTTCCATAATACTCCTCCTTTTTGCACTGGTGATACAACAGCACAATTAGATTAGTAAAAACACACTCAGATCCAGTGCTGCTGGATCCTCACACTCTTGGCTTCTAGAGAGCCAAAGGCAACAGGCCTGTATTTTCTATCACAGGTGCCCCATACACAAACACACACACGTTTACTGCAGCTAGATTTACATGGAGCTGCACAAATGGCACAGGCTCTCCGGCCGCAGGAAGGCACAAGTGACAGCAACGCAGCCCAGCTGCCTATTGACCAAGGGTCTCCAGCCCCCTGCGAGAGCTGCATGCATTCCTGCTGCCAGCAGTCCTGGAGATCACACTCTCCCACATCTGGTTCCTGCATGCTTTCCTTTGAAAACAACAAGACAGCATTTGAAAAACAGCTAAATTCAGTAAAGCAAGAGCTAAACATGGCCATGATAATTTCATAATACATCCTTTTATTCTCTACAGTTATTAAGAAAGTGACACCATTATCTATATTTTTAAAACACATTAAACTACCTTTAAAATGCTCATCTGCTGAGGGAAGAGTTTGATTTACCATGAGAGTTATGGCCCAAGCAGAAGAAAAGCTTTTCATGAGCCCAACAAGCAAGTTCTATCATTAGTTAAACTGCAGCCATTTCTCCTGCATTTACAGGATTGTAGGTAAACATGTATTTAGGAATTGTCACTCTCCTGTGGGGGAAGCCTCCCCAGAATAATAGTTTCCTATTTTCTTAAAAATTTCATCTATATGAGGACAGAAGAGTCATGATCTAAAGGCTTCAGAAGCTGAACTGCCCAAATCTGGCACTTCTAAGAAGAAATGTTCAAAGTGTTGCACAGTGTTTAACTTGCATTGAAATCAAGAGTAACTGTGAAGCTAAATCCTTGCGCGTGCTTTGAAAGTGCAGGATTAATGTAAATACTGCACAGCTTTGTCTGATCTCAAGTAGAAAAGTGTTTAACACTGTATAGCTTCTCTCCAACCTGAATTCAGATTACAGATTTAAGGAGCATTCTGTCAGCTCCTTTGCACAACCTCCATTAACAGCAATGTTAACGCCCTGCAAACAATAATGCTAACATTAATGAAAAATTATTGCACAAATGGAGAAACAGACCCCTTTGGGTGAAAAGCAGAGCTCAGTGCAGTGATTAGCCTGTGGACATCTATGACAAATAGTCGGGCAAAGCAGACATTTGTTCCACACACATGAAGCTGAAAATACACATAACTGGCAATGCAGAAGCGTGACTCCCTCAGATTGCTCTTTGAATATATAAATGTGCGTAGTTGGGCACATTTCCACCAGCATCATTCAAGTTTAAATCAAATAAGTTTTCAGCATATTACTATACCACTTCTGGCATTGCTGATCTGCATACGTGTATTTCATCTAAAATTAGAGTGGTTGGAAGTGCGTTATCAGGGGTGGAGGGGGAAATGGGCTGACAAGAACAGGTACTGAGCTAATTACAGATGGGGCTGGTTGTATTTCCTGTTACAGAGATTGCTCAACACTAGAGACTGGGTCTTTTTAAGAAAGAGGTCCATCAGAAAATGGGAACAGTGATGAAATAGCAAACATTCTACTTCACATGGAAAAGAGAGTGCCTATAATTTTTAAATACAAGCCCAGAGGGAAAAACTTCACTCTCCTAAAGCAGCATTTAACCTGGAGTTCAGGCACTTGTACAAGACAGATGAGAGCTCCTAGGTGGACAAGGACATAACCTCCATCTACTAGAATCTCTACACTACTAACTATTCTGGACAGGATGTCTCCAAGTCATTCCTGTTGGACTGTTCTACTGCTCAAATACTCACCAGGCCAGAAACAGAAGCTGAGGAGAAGCCAAGGCATGAATATCTCAGACTGGCTAGACAAAGAGATTAGAACAACAGAATTTTGAAGGAAAGTTACACTTGAGGCATATGCCTAAGGTGAGAAGAGCCAGACTTCAGAAATGGACACAAAGGTTTGTATTTATTAGGGTACACTATCAAATGGGGTCCAACGTGAGACTACTACAAGTTCCCTGCTGTCCTCTGGAGCAGTTCCCAGCTCCATCATGTTGATCTCTTTGCAGATTTGTCCTCCTTCATCCTTCCTAGGCGCTCTGGTAACTCACAGGAGTCTTCCTAAACCAATTATTCACACAGATAGGGCCAAGTCCTTCATCCTCTCTTCTCAGCCGCCCCAACAGCTGGCACTAAACCTGGAGCAGTCCTAGAATGTCTTCACATTCTCAAGCTCATCAGCTCAGTTAATGGTCAAGCAATTCTTTCGGTCTATCAAAATCTGCTCTGCTGAAATGGAGAACTTATATTTAGCCTTCTATTTAAACAAAATAACCTACTATTGCATGAAGGTCATTTTTAACAACAAGCTCCAACAATTTTAGAATAGCATCTCCCCTTTTTGAGTCAGTGAATATTTTAAAAAATCATTGGCTAGAAACTGAGTAGTTGTAATCTGATATAAAGGATACCAGCTGATAATAGTGTACAGTGACCTAGAAAAAAATTAAAGACTGATATTTTTGTCCATAGCTTACAAGCAAATTAAGGACAAAAATTTGAAAAGTTTAACTCCATGCAACTAATTCAAACCCCACTCATAGCAAATTACACCGCAGCGTTGCTATGAGTCTGTGGCAAGTATGCAAGAGTTGCATTGACAGAATGCTCATGAAAAAGTACTGTCAGTGCTAGAGCCTGCACAGTGAGGATAATGCTGTCCCTGACCCCAAAGAGGGAACAGTTACAAAAATGCCTTCTTTTTGAATGCATATTGAAATGAACTTTCATATTAATGCAACAGAGTACACATGACAAGCAGTATCATCAACTGCACAGTGCTTTATTTTAGCTTTACAAGAACTAGCACATATGCTATGAAGATCAGAATCATTAGGCAATGTAATTAAAGCACAAGTGAACAGCTTCCTTGGGGCAATGAGGCAAGGGAGGGACAGCAGCAAAGGCCTCAACAGCAGCCCTCTCTCTTGTCAGAAGCAGGGGTACCAGCATGTTAATTGTGTGAATATCTATCAAGCCTCTCACTTCCTCAGCGCATTAATCCTGTCCTTGTTTCACATGGCCAATTTGTTCCTACCATCTTCCTGCCAGGATTTTTCTTAGAGCCTGTTGTTCCTAATCAAATCATGGTGATTTTCAAGTGGTTTCCTTTTATTTAGGAGATTTCATTTTTTCTGCACTAACCCTCAAAAAATACTCACATAAATGAGGTCTACCTTCTGGAAGCTTTCTGCATATACATCACCTACGGATCAGGAAGAAATATAGTAATAGGGACACCAAAATCACAGAGGAAGGAGATGAACAGAGCTGGTTGCTACAGAATAGACTTTTTGTATTGTCCCTTATCTTCTGCCAGTGCTGCCAGCCCAGGCAGCTACTTGCGCAGATGCTCCGGGACTCCCTCCACATGGTCTCAACATGCCTGGCCACCCATTCTCCTTGCCAAGAGGCAAGGGAGGGGACCAGAGAACCAGGGAGGGGACAGAAGCAGGCAAGGGCTGTCATTGTGGCTATTGCTTCCTCCTTTTGCCCAAGGGGGTACTCTGTTTTCAAGTAGGACAAAAATCAGAGGATTATTTCAAGGTCAACAGTTTTACAGTGTTCATGAGAAACCCAACTAGAGGTGGCACCTGCTCTTACCACTAAGCTACAGCACACAGGAAGCTTTCAGAGCAAGACTAACAAGGGATGGAAGAGCACATGCCACGTCAGTGGAAAAAACTGTAAAAGTGACTAGAATCAAGCGTTTTTAAAAATCTGAATTCCTACTTGAGCTCCTGCTCTAAATCCCAGCCTGTAAACACAGACAGCTAAGGACTTCTGGATTTCAAAGACTTTTCAATTACCTCTTTTTCCTCATAGTCATCTTTGGCTACTTCCCACACTTTCAGGAAGGCTTTCATATCCTTACAGGGCCTGCAAGATATTTGGCCAAGGAGATCTGGACCATATCAGCCTACTTCAGGAGCTCAGAGACCACACTCAGCAGCTACTACTACCTCTGTCTGCTACTGAGCATCACTGCATGAATCACTCTCCCTGAGCAAGACTGTTACCAGGCTGCCAAGTAAGATATCTTTGCAGATTTCAGCCTGTGCCAACAGGAATTTGAACTAATACGTTCCTCATAACATGATGCTTAAACCACCTTTTTACAAGCAAAAACTTTAATTTTATAAAACTATGCCTAATGACTCAAAGTGATCATAAGTTACCTTTGAAAAAAAAGACGGGCTCATCTCTTTTTCCCCTATGGGGACAAATCACAGAATCACTAAGGTTGGAAAAGACCTGTCAGATCATCAAGTCCAACCATCAACTAACACCACCATGCCCACTAAACCATGTCCCACAATGCCTCCCACAAAGTAGCAATAGACCACCAAATACAGTGAAAATACTAGACACAAAGGATGGGAAGCTGGCAATAATAGCCTTGCTACTGTACAATGGATCTGTCGTATATTGGCAACAAAGTACTATTACATCCCGGCTGCAAAAGTAACAAGAAAACTGCACGAACATTATTAAAAATCAACATGTTATCATTATGTTGCATTTAACAAATAAAGCCGTTTTCATTGCTCCAGCTGGTCTTAGGAACAACTTTTCCGGATTAAGAAAAAAGCAACACCACCACCGTGTGGCAGAAATCAACCATATCACAAAAACGTGACCAAGAAAAGCAGTCCTTGAATCCAGAATAGCAAGGGCTTGCTCCATTTTCTTTTTAATTAATCAGACATCCTACAGCAGGTTCCCGAATACACTTGAAGCAAGCAAGGTTTCATATGGATATATACAGACTTCTATTTTCTCCCTGTGCAGTACAGGTCATCATACTTTAAACCCAGAGTCATGGATTACCTGTCTGCTTTGACTTTCTAGACTACATTGCAGTCATCCCCAAACCTCATTACATTTTTCAGGTATTAACAGATACAAGACTACAGCTACCATACAAAGCTACACCCGTACCTTTGGGGGAAATGGGGAACATACACTATCAACCAGCCACCAGTGGAATTTTAAGGTTGGAGCAGGGATAGACTGTGGCCCTACAGTTCACCAGTTGGTTTTAATATTGACCACATTCTTCCAAGAAGCTGGGTAGAAACAGGCTCTTTTCAAAGCTTTGCTTCAAATTACAATAAAGCATTCTCTGAACAGGATGGAAACAACAACTCACACACAGTAATTAGGAAATGAGCTTTCCTAGCTGCAGCAGTCCCAGGCAGAAGGCTTGCTCTGGGTCAGCTTCCAAGGAGCTCCACCTACTCCAGGGGGTCCCAGCACTGCAATTTCCCCTCCCCAACAGAGGACCGTCTGTCTGTCCAGGCACATATCTCCCCTCCAGCCAGAGCTCACAGCAAAGCTGCCTGCATGCAACTCCTTGAGCCCTCATATGCTAAAATGTACATTTACCTCATCTCAGGCCTAGTGATTACTCACCAGTGTGAAACATATCCCGATGTGCTTTGATCCAGGAGACTAACCAGGCAGTAAATCCTAGTGATTTCCTATCTCATGCATGAACTTCCCAAACATCTCCACAGAAATCTGTAGTATTTGAAAAGACCACGGGCTATTCGCAAGAACAATTTGTGCTTTGTATTTTCTTGATATGTTCTCTTATTGGCTTTTTCAAGCTGTTTGGATCTTCCGAGTCTTTTTACTAGGTCAAGAGATAACTGTATTTCAAATTTTTAATTAAAACAGCACAGCCTCAGATGATGGAAGCAGCACAACTAAGGCCAGCAGTAACAACCTTAAGGCTGTGTGCTTGCAAAAGCTACTCACTTTGTGCTGGAGTCCTTTAGACACTCCAGGAGATCTAGGAAAATCCTGAAAAATCTTTGTAAATATTTAGTTATATTTCTAGTGATCAAGACAGTTTCTTCCTTGGTTTCTGCCAACATCCCCTTTTCCCGACTGCTGTTTAACATGCCTGACAGCTGCCACCTTCCACTCAAGGAACATCTGCATTTCAGAGACTTGGGGGGAATGAGTGAAGCACCAAGAATCATCGAGATGAATGCCTGAAAACATGTACGATATTCATGGTTCCCCACTGCTTCCAAATACCATCACAATGAAAACTATAGTCTGAGCATTCTCCCCTTGTGATATAAGTACCTGCCTTTTCCTAACAGCCAGGAGTCATGAATACATATGGTAAGTCAACCATACTCCATATGTGATCCCATCCTTTGATCTTTTGAGCAACTGGCTTCCAAATTGCCAGACTATGAAGCATTTTAATGTATACTTTGTACAGATGGTTACGACCAAATGAATGATTTAGTAACAGAGTGTTTGGAGTAAACCAATTGAGTAAAACTGCAGAGGGCATGTGCAATCAGGCTAGATTTGAGCAACAGCTGCTACACATTTGTAGAATAATAGATCTGATGAACTAATTTGTGAGAAAAACTGGGCACAGCTGTGATGCAGCTCACATATGAAAAGCAACAAATTGTAAGCAACTGCATAAAAGGATTGTTTTTCAGACCAACTTCACTCAAACAGCATGTAGTTGGTTTGGGGTTTTGTTTTTTTTTTTAATTAAATAGTTTGGTGGACAAGGAAACCAGGGAGAAAATGCCTATATCTGAAATAACTGCTATTTAAAAGTATGTAGCAGAGTCAGCAAATCAGTTTTCTTTTAAAGTACAGGAGTAATTCAATCGAGTTCAATAAAAACCATGTGAACAAATAGACACATTGAAGGCAAATTCTGCGTTTTTCCAGAGAAACACCATAGATCAGAATTCTTAGCATACTAAGTACAGATATTAAGTTATCAGGGCAAACTTCCATTTGCTGTTACACCCAAAAGGAAGCTACAGTTTGCACCTTCCCACCCGGCCTTCTAAAAATCATCTCAAGAGTGGATGTCACACAATACAGGAGTCACAAGATTTGCACAAAGCCATTAGAGAAGCATGTGCCAATGGATTATTACAGATTCAGTGCCATATAAACGTAACTGCACCGAAAGTTATCAGTAAAGTAGCATACAATTAAAACTATCTTTTAAAAAGTTAGAGTTGAAATAATATTGTTTCATCAGGAGTACATTTCCACTAAGCAAAGCCAAAACCAAATTACACAGACACACATGATATTGGATCAATAGAAATTATAAGATGAGCTTAAAAATAAATTCCATAGAAAGAGGCCTTGGTGAATTGAAACAGCACCGATTATCACTTTATAGCATCACCCCTTAACTACAGCTTGCCATATGAATGAGGCCACCTCCCCTGTGCTGGGAGGCTGCCTAGCTAGCAGCCCCCGCACCGTACTGATGTATGGGGTCAGCCCATTTGAGCAGCAGGACTCTGCATTGTTTCCTTCCTTTCTTCACTTTATAAGGAGCTACAATTCTCTACTCATCCTTACTCCCTTTCCAGAAAAAAGCTGATTAAAAACCCATGTAATTAGCTGTTTTCCCTCTATTTTCACCTGTTTTCTTTTACTCAGAAAGTAAAAGGATGTCCAGCCTTCCTAGATGAAGTTGTTGGATAATTTGAGGTATCACCAGTTTTTCATTTCATCACATATTTTCAAAGAGTAATAGATTAGCATAAGCAAGAATAGCAAAAGGCGCTGACAGTTTCATAAATCCAAATAACAAGGGATTTTTTTTAATTATTATAGCTGTAACCAAGATTATTTGAGAAATGCTTTTCAGAGGGAAGATAAATACCCAAACAGGAGGAAATTCCTCTGGAGGGAAGAGAGCACCCAGATAGATCTGTGCTTCAGTGAATGGGCTGGATCCCACACCAAGGAAGTACATACTACCAACACAGCAGAGTGAGCAAGCAGCTTTGGTGCTCATCCTGCACACCTGAGCTAGCAAGAAGCAAACTCAGCTGAATCCCTTGACTGACCTATACTTATCCACTATTTAATTAAGTCTTAAGCCAAATGACTGGGGAAGAAAAAGCACAAGTTATTTAACATATCATGATGCAGTATATAAGAAACCCTTTGACAGGACAACAAATAATATATGAAAGGCAAAGCAAAAGGGCTTTAATTTAGGATTGGTTCAAAAATACCTCAAGCCTCACACCATCTGTATTAATTAAGTGTGTTTGAAGCCAGGACTTCTCATGTCTATACATGCAAAGGCTTTATTTACAGCTAAAAATTCAGATACATAGTTAGTTACCAATACTTAACAATCTCAGGTATAGCAGCTGAAATAGATACTGCTATGTCATTTTTGTATGCAATATCTTTGTAGCCTATTAAAAATGAAGCAGGTTTTCATTAAAGCTGCAGCCTTCGTCTAAGATGGTTGCAAGCACTAGTTGTTAATTATAGATTAAACATTTCTGCAAGACTTTGAAACTAACCCAAATAAACTGAGCTCTAAGCTCACTATTTCTGAAAATTCAAAGATCACACAACTTCATACACATTTTAATTGTTTGCACATATTTAACATTACATTAGTTTTCTCTTGCAAAAGGGCTCTCCGTCACATCACCCTATAGTAGTATAACACTCATCTTACAACTATTCCTGCTATAGCTACCTATACTGTTACACACAATTCTCTCATCCCCTTGATAGATTTTTTCTTCTATAACAATTAATAACAACAAATAGATGGCTGTTAATTGATTGTTATTTCTACATTAACAGTGTTCCAAACATGCCTTCTTAACATTTTTATTCAGTTCAAAATTCAGAGCTATTTTAAGAGGCATCTACATTCTTGAAGAAATAATATAAACACAAATTGAACTCCTACAAGGTTAAGGGATCATATGTCCATAAAAACTGATATTATTAAAGACTCCAAAGTTTTTCTTTATTACTTGTAAAAAACATCAGCACATTTTCACAAACCACTGCAGAAGAGCTATATAGAACCTTGAGCTAGAGAAACAGGACTAAGACTAATGAGGGAACTGAGTAACATTTTCCTACCTGGTATCACAATAGCTTAGTAATCTCAGGGACCACAATCAGACACACTGCTAGAAAAACTCCATCAGGAAACACCTCAAGCAGGTCTGAGAGCAGATGCTATGCTTTATAGACCATGCATTACTTCCGACAACCAACCCACCAGCGGGGAAGTGACCCCACCCCTCCGCAGATGGGATCCAAACTGTATTTAGCAGAAGATGGGGATGAAGGGCAGAGTCCTGAGCAGCTCACGGGGCTCTTGTTAACTCATTAAGAAGGCAGGCAGCTAGGTAAATGCCTTGGATGATGAGAACATTTAGTGAGAACAGGTGCAGGGTATTTCTCAGTATTTGCAAGGCACAAGCAGAACAGGATGCTGATCCATCATCATTCAGAGGAAAGAAAATAATACAGTGCTCAGGTTGCTTGTGTTTAGAGGGTGATGGTACACAGAATTCCTCAATGTTTGTGGGAGAGAGGAAAGTGCTTGGGGATCCTGAGTTACTGAGGGGTAGAGCAGGGGATCTCAAGTAAGAGCAGGATTTATCCTACTTGTTTGGTTTTTGTACACTACTGCATAAAACCTCCCCTCTAAGTGGCTTTTTGTACAACCTACTGACTCTACATGGGGTAAAGTTCAGCAGCAGTAGAAAAACCAAGATTATTCTTTTCTCTCAAATTCTCACATGCACATTTTTATTATAACCTTCACAGGCATTCTCCTCTATTCTTCCCATGCTAATCCTTCTGAAAAGTGTCTGTACTGTCACTGTAAAAGTACAGTCATTCCACCTCCAGAAAGCAGCAAATCAGCTGAAATGTTGTTATCTGAAAGCTAGTGAATTCCACACAATTGCTTTTCTAAGAAAAAATTTATTGTAATGAAATGATGGTAATTGCCACAGTTTGTCTTCAGTGTGGATTTTTCCCCCAGGCGCATTCTGCCTGGATTAGATTCTTTGTCTATAATATGTTGCTCTTATAAAGTCTGCACTACACATTAAAAAAAAAAAAAAAAAGCCAGCCCTCACTGTTTAATATCCTCAAAGAATGATGCATAATGTTCTTGGGGAAAAAAACAAAATTGCTTAAATGTTTCATCTGGAAATGTGAACAGCTGAGTTCTTACCTTGTTCTCTCAATGACAGACACAATGAGAACTTTGCATTAAGGACACACGTATCTTTCAACTGTTACGCATTTTCATGCTTCTTGTTTCCTTTCACTAAATACCAGGCAATTTGTTTCACCTACTGTAAATACAGAAGCTATCACCCTAAAATCAAAATTTAAACAGAGGCGCATGAAAGAATAGCAGCAGTGCATTAGCAAAGCATGCTTCTGAAATGTTCACAGCACTTTACAAACACTGCGCTGGGCCCCACTCTTAGCTCTCCTGCTGACTGTGCTTACACCAGCAAATTCAAAGACTTCGATTCTTCATCACTGCTCCCAATTGTCCCAGCAGCAGTATTGTCATGGCTGCTATTACAATCGTATATGCTTTACCTCACCAGAGATTAAAAACAAAACTTAGCTGTGGTAAAGTCATAAACACAGGGACCAAAGAAAAGTCCTGCGGGGTCAACTGTTGCGTCTGTTTCGGGATGGGGGCCTGGTATCTGTGTTGGTTTGGACACAGGCTACTGAATTTTCTTTCACTGGAAGCTCAAAGCGTGCAGCCTGTGCAGGGCTGGCACGCCAAGTCCTGCCAAGGCTCCAGGCTCCGGTCACTGCAACACTTCCAAGGGGACGCGCACCGCATTCACGGCATCATCCTCCCAAACCAAGTGGAATACATATTTGTAAATGTATACGTATTTGTATTCCTTAATGACAAATACAGAAAGCTTATGTTATCACTAGCAGCCTCCACAATCTATTGCCTTATGTTTTAAAGTCACCTTCTATTTGAACTTAAGGGCAAGAATGTTAATTCAGCTGCACTAAACATCAGGAGATCAATATTAAGTACTTCAAATTAGCTTTATTCCTATGTCTAAAACTAGTAAAACAAAGACTACAGCATATACAGCGCACTCCTCTTCTGTTTAGTAACACACACAGTGAAAAACAATCCAGAGGGACAGACATAACCTTGATATTTTAAATGAACTCTATTGATCTCTATTTATCTTACCTTCTACTGTTTCTAGTAGCAGACACCAACATCAAACAATCCCAAAGGAGAAACAAAAAATAATGCTTTACTTTTCCCATTACTTTTCTTCATGTGTTTTGCAGAACTTTGTATGTGAAGAGTTACACTGATGCTCTCCTATAGCTAAGCTGGGTTGGTATTTGTACAGGTATGCACTAGGTATTTAGTATTCTCTAATGAGAATAAAGGAAAGAAAAACGCTGAAAGATAAGGAAATCTCATTGTAAAGCTATAAAACTGGCTCTAAGAATAATTTTAGTGACCTGAAGGTACTCTCCAATCATTTTAAAAGACTGCTTGTATTTCCAGTTGATTGCATCTATTCACAACTGCGTAGTGATAAAAGTACAGAACACGTGCCTCTGTGTAGTCATTTTTCTTTCAGTAGGGAAACCTACAAGCAAGAATAGAATTGAAATTGAATTGTAAAAGCAGAAAGAACTCTAGCTTTTGTCTCCTAGGAAATTAATTAAAACACTCTAGGCTACAACAGTATAACACTGCTTACACTAGTATGAAGAAGATTGACTGTAATGTTTCCCAGACTACTCCAGTTATCACTTTTACTGTATTTGCCAGACACATCCCTAAAATCTCTTTACTTGATCTAAGATATAAAGTTTTACAAAATGTATTAGATCACCTCTAGGCAGTGGGTTGAATGCAAATACATAAAGCATTATATTTTTTTAAATGACCTGAGAGAGGGAGTATGGGAAGTAATCCATAGTGAAACAGTTGTAGTCATCACTTTCTGCAGGTTTTACTCATGGAAATTTCCCGAAGATAATCAGTAAATTGATTTATACTTTTGAACTGGTTCAGAGCCTGGGTCACTGGAAAAATCAATACCACTTTCTATCTTGGCCACCACTCATCAAGCAATTTTGTTAGAAAGGAAAACAGGAGGTGAGTTGTTGAAATATGTAAGTGATGAAGAGCATCTGTGAAGTTTTTGAATATAGTGAGAGGATCCACATCATCTTCTAATCAGATGCAAAATGTAAGTGAAATAACACAGCTTCACTGAATTTTGAATTGTTTGCTATACTGACTCACTAAGTCAACAACTGCTGGCTTACCAGCAGGTGCTACACCTCACAGATCTCACAGAAGTTTCTAGGAGCCAGCTTTGACTGGCTGCTGCTACTCATTACTTAAGCATATAAAAGCAGAACAGCCAGCCCTCCCTTGGCAGGGTATGTGGCTGAGAAATGGGTTTCCTCAGTACTGCTCTAGTCCTAGGCATATTGGGTGGCACTATCTAGGTTGCTGCAGGTTTTGTGCTTTAGCTTTCTAGTTCTGTTCTTTTTTTCCTGCGTTGCAGCTTTAGGTCTTACTGCTTAAATCCTCTTGATGTGCTGGTGTGTTTTCTCCCAGCAGTGATGTTTTTATCCCTTCTTATAAAAGTGTCTGAGGTATTTGTGTGTCTTTATTGACTATAAAAGAAGTTTAAGTGATGAGCCTAAAATGTCTGAGCAATGGATAGCTATATCAAAGTGAGATAAAACACTTGTGGGGTATTTATAGGTCCCAGGTTACAAGTATGCTTGGTCTACAGGTCCTGAGAAAGGGAATGTTTGGGGGGAAAAAACAGCCTAAAAAAGGTATGCTATTGGAATGTTTGTTAGGGGGTTTTCTTGGTTGGTTTTTTTTTTTTTTGGTGGGGTGAGAGGGGTCCTCTATTATACCTGTATCTGTAGGAAATCCACAGGATGTGACAGGGCAGTTGAAAGAATGCGCTTGCTTCTGAAAGCAGTTAGTGTATGTGTTCAGGCAGTTGTGTGTAAGGTATGTGCTCGTCTCACAGGACCTAAGGAATGCATAAGCCACACCTGCCTCTTGAAGTGCTCTCTGTGAAAACACTCTAAAAACCAAGTTAAGTCATGTAACACACGTTAGCTTTTTTCCCTCATCTTAACAAATAACCAAGGTGAGTTTCTGAGAAGATGCAAGCTTTTAAACCTCTGTTCAGGACTGACCTGTGGCTGTTGTATGTGCTTGTACGTGGCTTCTACCACACTCCGCTACTCCATGCCTGCTGGGAAGGCAGGTATCTCAGCCAAGGGATACAGCTGTCACCTGAACATCTCCCATGCAGGCTGTGACATTGTTATAGAACAGCTAGAATACAAGGTGGAAAAATAAGTGGAAAGAATATGAAAAGAAATATTTTGTAATAAATGCACCTGGTATTAGACATATTAGAAGTGGTCTCTGCTAATCAATGATGAGGATTAACACAAGGATGAATTCTAGGAAAACAAAATAGAGAGCCAAATAGTATCCGGAGGTGAACTTAGCGGATTAGAACAGAAAAATCCTAGCCCACTTCTATATTATATGTGAATTAGAGCATGTGCATAAGTTTTATGTTGTTAAAGCCAGCAATTTTTCCAACCCATCATTACAAAATATGCTCATCAATTGTGTGATTAAGACAAGGAGGTGCGCTGGCTGCGTTAGCTGCCTGGCACCCTAACTGCGCACAGATTCCCAATAAAGCAGGTAGCTCGACACCAGGGTAGCAGTTGCCTTTTTGCGCCGTGGGTGACGAACCCAAGTTTGGGATAGTGCTGCTGCCATTGGCAAGGCCAAACCCGGGGGGGGGGAAGCGGCCCGTCCCTCTGAGGGACAGCTTGCGTCAGTCGGTGTCGCAGGGAGAAAGCGGTGACTTAAAACGTCCACCTGCGAAGGGCTGACGAATGCCGCAGTACTCTGCCGCTGCCTGGGAGACGTTTATCTCCCCGTTCGGAGGGCAGAGGCCCCGGGACCGACAACACACCCGCCCTTCCCCTCAGGCCGCCGCCTCCGCCGCCCGCCCCACCGCCTGCGTCACGTGAGGCGGCACGTGCCCGCCCCGCTCGCCCAATCCGCTTCCGCGGGCGGCTCGCGCCGCGAATTCAAACGGCGGTGCGGCCGTTGGGGTGGGTGTGTCCGCCCCGGTGGCCGGAGGGGCTGCGCCGAGCGAGATGGAGGGCCGCCCGGCCGCCCCGGGGCCCTACCGCGCCACCAAGCTGGTGAGGACGCCGGGCCGGGGCCGCGGGCTCTGGTTTTCGGGGCTGCCTCGGAGCGGGTCGGTGGGGCGGGAGGAGGAAAGTCGGCTGTTGCCGCGGCGGCCGGGCCTCCCCTCAGCCCGGGCCTCCCCTCAGCCCGGGCCTCCGCCTCACGCCTAAAGCCCAGCTGACTACGAACCCTCCCGGACCCCCGCGGTCAGGCGGCTTTCCGGCGGGCCCGGAGCAGCGTGTGGCCGTTGGGCTTTCGGGGTGGCGGCGCTCGCTGCTGCCTGAATGCGACGCGTGGGAGCGGGGTGCTGCGGGACGGGAGGTGGCTCTCTGTGTCCCCCCCACCCGTGACCGCTGTCACGCAACGTTAGGCGCCCTGCGGCCCTCCCTAGGAAGGGCCTGCGGCCTTGCTCCTTGAAAACTGGGTGGCAACTCAGTAAGAGGAGCCTGCTAATCACAGCGTGTCATCTAACTTTGTGCGAGTAAATAGGAAGAAAATACTTTAAAATTCGTCTCGTGTCCGAGAGCTGCCTCAAAGGTGAAGGTTTGACGGTGCCTCAGGAAACTGAGTGGATGTAAATGCTGGGCCTGTGCAGACCAGGTCAATAAAACTTGCCGTGTTCATGAAACTCCAACCTTATTTTCAGTTATAAAAGAATGAGATAAAAACCTAAATGAAATGTTTATGTATCTTTTTAATCTGAATTTTAACGTTTCTATATTGATACTACTACATTGTTTAGTATAACTATCCATATTTGTTCATATTAATGTTGTGATTTCATTTATATACTTATTAATATAATATTGGTTTACTCGATAACTTCCAATGATCAACTTCAGGCTTTAATCTACGTTCTTTGCTGGTTTGTTTCCCATGCAGTGGAATGAAATTACGAAATATTTCCGAGCAGGCATGCCATTAAGGAAACACAGGCAACATTTCAAAAAACATGGAAGCTGTTTCACGGCGTCAGAAGCTGTAGACTGGCTCCATGAAGTATTAAGGAATAACAGTAACTTTGGTCCCGAAGTTACTAGGCAGCAGACTGTTCAGTTATTAAGAAAGTTTCTCAAGAATCATGTAATTGAAGATATAAAAGGGAGATGGGGATCTGAAAATTTAGAAGACAACAGTGCACTATACAGGTACTGAAATGAAGACCAGTTAACAGAGCTTTTTGGGCTGAGACCTTTATTTAAAAATGTTAATGTTCAGATTCTCAAAAATATCTTGCTTTGGGTTGAGCAGTTGGGCCAAAAATTAATTATTAGCTCCATTTCACTCCACTCACTGTTTTACTTTCCTCTGACTTGCAGCATAGACCCTACATCCTGTGTGCTGAGGGCTGTTTCCAGGTTTTTCTCTAGTCAAGTTTTTCACTGGCAGGTGTGCTGCGCTCAAGTGCTTTGGAGGGGAGCCAAAGAAAATTTATTGTAGTAGCTCTGTGCTGTGCTACCAGTCCTGTGTTTACTTCTCGTACATTTTTCAGAAAGTCTAAGTGGGAAACGGTCTTTCCTAAGTTCTTAATTTAAAGGTGTTAATAGCCCTCACTTCTCAAATTCTGCTCTCAGTGCTGGATAAATATCTGAGTATCTTCAACTTGACTTTGGAATCAAGAAAAGTAGCTCAAAGCTAGTTTAGAGTATGATAATGTTAAACAGTGTTCTAAACAGAAAATGTCAGCGTTTTTCTTCTTCCTTTCCTGAATCTTTTCAGAATCTTATGGAATCACACTGATAGGGTATGGTTTTGGTTAAGTGACGACTTATATTTTTAATCTATTCTAAATCTATTTTAACATCTGGCCTATTCATTACAGATTTCCTTCAACATCTCCAGTTAAACCTCTACCAAGCTCATGTCCACCAAAAGAGAACTTGGAAAACTTCTCTAGAGACAAAGAAAGACTTTTTAAACTGCCACATTTATCCAGGAGAACTTTTAAAAAACATGAGTTACTGCAGTCTTTGGTAATAACTTACGTTTCTTACATAATTGTAGTTGCCATGTAATTTCTTTATGCTTAAAAAAACCCAAAACACCTAGAAGAAATCATTTTCAGGGACACTGTTCTGTTGTGTCATCTTCCCTCCTAGATGAAAAAATGAATTGGTAGGTTCTTCTAGATAGTGAAATAGAACATTTATATAGGTATAATAGAAAGATGCAGCTATATTTTATAATGAAGTGTCTTGGTGACATGTGCTGTTTCTCTTCTTGCATGTACAAAAAGAAATTTTATTAAATAGCCCATAAACATTCAAACAAATCTGTAACATGGCATTTTTGAAATGCTGTCAGCAAGTGAAAGGGATTATGCATTTGACAGAAGAAATTAAGTATGCTCTTAAATCTACAAGAAGCTGTTTTCTAAACTTCATACTGACAATAGGTTTGTTGGGAGGGGAAATGGGGGGGGGGGGTAGGTAAAGCGTTATTAATGCAGCCATGTTACCTAAGCAGAAAGAAGGGTCATTTGACCCCCCAACCATTGCAGTATAGGGCTAATTTTGCATCAGTATGATCTGGGATTACCGAGAGTTTTAATTGTGTATATATGTGTAAGCAATTGAGCATCTCATGTCATCAGTATGGGAGGTTTTTTGTTTTCTTCTGGATTGTTTTGTTTCCTTCAGTGCAGAATTATCCCTGCTACAGTATTTTAAAGTATTGGGAGGGCTGGAAGGTGGAGTTCTAGAGATGATCTGGACGATATGTTCTTGTTGAAACTTAATATATTTTTTTCATTTAGGACAAGTAAAAGGCACAAATTATTTAACTGTTCTGCTTACTTTTTGAAAAATACTGAATGTGAGTGTTTGGCCCTTTATTCTTTTGAGATTTGCGTGTGTGTGCATACTTTCTGAATGTAGATTGTGATCCTGAAGGAGAATACTTCACCTACTGATACATTTGGATTTTATGTGTTTCTGTCTTTTAAATTGCTGACTTGTGAGTTGATTAGGTCTTTTTTCATAGTGTTCTTTTTTTGCTTTTTAGTTGGGTATGCTTACATTTCAGTGCTGAGACTGTTAAGGTTACTCCCTGGATCGTGGTTTGGAATTTAATGTCCTGCAGAATGCCCTGTATTTTTGAGAACAATTTTTACTTGATTTTGAATTATCTTAACAGGCTTGTTTATCTTACGGTATAAACCACTCATTTTCAGGAAAATTTAGAAAAAACAAACCCAGGTATAATAGAGGAAAACAAGGAAGACACACTGCATAGGAAGGAAATAAGCCAGGAATATGTGCAAGAAACTTGGAGAAATATCATTATAATACAGTAAGTAATGCATTGTAAAAAGTACCTTCTTGCCTATGTGCTTTGGGTATGTAATGGCCCCATCAAGCTTTTGGCTTGCAAATTTTTTTGAATTTTTTTAAATCGTGTTTTAAGTTTAATATTTTTTACTAACTATTGTTTACGTATGTTTTCTAATATAATTATTAATGTTGGATTGTTGTATTTAAGAAATTCATTGAAACTTACTATTGCTGGTGTTGAAGTGTATTTAAGTACCATAGATACTCTTTCTTACTGGTTTTTGGTGTTTGTCGCTGGAAGAAGTGTGTCTTCAAATGGTCCTTCTGGAAGTGAGAATTTATTAAACAGCAAACTAGCTTATCAAGTAACTGGTGTTTGAATAGATATGGAAAGAACTTGTTTTCATTCATTACTAGCAAACCTTTTAGACAACATCTGCTCTTTTCTTCCCCCCAGTTTGCAAACCATTTTAGGCCTCCCCTCTTTGGAAGAAGTTTTGCAGCCAACACAGATAGTTCCTGAGTATGTCATATACAACATGACTAACACGAGCAAACATGGTGTTGTTATTTTGCAGAACAAATCGGGTAAGACACTTTTTTTTTTTCTGATTTTGCTTAAAGAAAGATTCTGTATGGTGTAATTACAACAAACAGTAAATAATAAAGTAATATGTTTCGTAGTCTGTCTTTTACGCTTTTTTCTCAAGTTACAGTTCAGTGTATTTGTCTAGAAGGTTTTGTAGGTATATGGCATTCACTTTTAAATTACACATGTAGCAATATTTAAAATCCGTTTTAAATTTGATCTCTTGTATTTAAGGTATTATTTAATACATGTGTGCCACTATTTGTGTTGGTTATTCAGTCTTTGGACTTAATGTACAAATAATGTACTTGTTTGTTTATTTTAGAAGACCTCCCTCACTGGGTGTTGTCAGCTATGAAATGCCTCGCATACTGTAAGTCACTGAATAGCTTTTAAGTTCCAGAAACCTATTTTGAGAGTTGAAAGTGAAATATACTTGCATGTTAAGATGAATTGTGATGTTTTGTTTTGGAAATTCAAATTGATATACTAAGAAGCAATGACAGCAATCCATATCAAATTATTGCACAGAAATGTAACCTAAAAGAGTTAACATGTGTTAAAGATGTTATATTTCAGGTAATCAAGATATCAGTCCTTTAGTAGTCTAGCTGGTTATCCTGCTTTTTAGGCTGCATTATCTAATTCTGTATATGAATTTTTGGCAGCATGAACAGATTAAATTAGTGGAAGAAGGGAGGCTTCAGTGTTCCTTAGTCCATGAAATGTAAAGGAGAATTAACTAAACTCTGTAAGCTTTCAGTGGAAGCGTGCTGTCCAAGGCCATGAAAAAGTTAGGGACTGTTTTTTGTTTATTTTTTTTACAGAAATAATTCCTATTAACAAAGAGTCAGGCAGGGAGAAAACTGAAGTGCTTGGGCAAAACCTGTGTGTGGTTTCTTCTAATGCAGTCTTCCAGAAGCAAAGGGACTTTCCTTTTCCAGTTACTGGCTTTGAGCTGGACTAAAACAGTTCCGACATTTCATATTAAACTGGGGAGGCCAATTCACAGAAAACCAGTTAGTTTTTCTTTTGTCTTAGAAGAAATCAAACAAAATTTTGCAAAGGGTTTGAGATAAAAGCATGCTTCTACAGTCAGCTTTATAGTCTACTAAATTTGTCATGACAACAGAAGGAAGAGTTCTGCTCATGTGTTCCTGGATCCTGGACTTGGAGTATAGCTCCTCTGGTACCTCCTTATCTCCTTCCCCACCTTTTTCTCCAAACTGTCTTCAGAAAAAACTTATCCATAAAACCCTGTAAGACACCTTTTATAGTTACAGTTCAGCTGTGGAGAATGAAGGTCTTCAATGTCTTATGCTTCACTGCATAGTAGATGAGATGGAATTTTAAAGTCAGATATTTTAGCTGGTAAACATGTTTTGTGCCAACTGAACCTTCATTGTCTGCAGGCTGAGAGTCAGTCTGCAGTCATCCCTTGTTTTGGTATTAAAGTATGAAATACCAAGCCACAAAACTGAAAGTGGTTATAGCTTACAGAAAACTTAGTGCTTCTGTTTTGTTTTCTCTGTGTATTTGCTTAATGTAAAATTTAGAAAGGCATGATGTCAAATCTTAAACTTCAGAAAAGAAGAATCAGTTACCTAAGGCGTCAGTGTTATGTGTACTTGAGCAGCTGCCTTGGAACTACTGGGAAAGTATTTACTGTGGAGTAATACAATTAACACAGGTTTTCACACATTGAGGGGGAAAAAAAAAAGTACTTTCACAGTGAACCTAATGAAGTTCAGTTTCTAATGGCTCAGTCTGTTGTGGATTCCCTTGCTAATAAAGGAGTGGTTTTGTTCTTCAGCATGTGCTGTAGCAGACCTGTGTGGTACTAATAATTTTTCTCCTTTACAGTGCCATGGATTTTTGTGAAACTTCACAGAATCTAACTGTCTTTAAGCTTCATTTGTCAGATGTGTTTGAAATTGTGTTACAAACACATACAGATCGCGATTGTGTAAGCTTTGCATCTTTACGAAGCAGGCTTTGAAAAGATTCTGGAGAAGCAGAGGACAATTAGACTGACAGACTGACTTTTTTGTTTTTTTTTTTTCTTTTCTTATAAAACTGCCTCTTTAAATGGCTAACAGGGCATGCTAGAGTTAGATGAGTGCCTCTCAAATGAAATGGGAGATGAGGAGTTCTTTTTGTATGTGTGCCTGCCCTGCTGTTTAACTCTTGCCCCTATTCCTGGCAATCTCCTTCATTAGCTCTCCTCAGAGCTATACTAGCTATAACGTGGTTGGATGGTGTGTGTTTACACATCTGTGCATATCTGTAGCTGCTCAGTGGAACTGTGGTAGGGGTTCGTGCAGGGTTAATGTGGCTTCAGAAGTTCAGTTTGCAGCACACACTCTTGTGAAAATGACCCTTTTCCTTCAACTGCATTCCCAAATACACAGAGCCTCTTACATGAAGAGTGCTATTAGGAAAAGCAGGACAGGGAAGAGCTTGGTGAGTGGATTTAAACCAAAGTGGAGAATAGAGCTGAGCACTCGTCTTTGAGCGTTTCAATACCTTAATTCCCACATCAGTCCTGTATTTAGAACTAATAGGTCTTTGTATTCACGAGACGAAAACTGCAAGCAAGCTTTCTGGTTTTTTGAATTCTCAATTTCTAATTTGATTTAATTAGTTCAAGTGGAGATTTTATCTCTGCATCTGCTAGCTATACTGTAACCAAATGATTAAGGCAGTAATAACTTTGCACAGTGAAAACTAAAAATACTTACACTGGTAGGGGGAATACTGGTCCACTATATTTTTAGTGTAGTGTGTGATAATGTGATTATGATTATAAAGTTTGGTCATATCAAAAGTTAAATTTTCCCTGGTTTTATGTGTAATTAAAACTGCCATCTCCTAATTCATTAGACTTGGCTTTGTAAGGTAGCTTATTTCATTTGTAGGAGTTCAGTGGAGTATGATAACATTAGGGTTAAAAGATTTACGCAATATCAAATTTTATTCATACCAGGACCACTTTCACTCATTCCCTTTCTTGTCTGTAGCAACATGGCAAGGTTTATTAAACAGACCTCACAGAATCATTAAGGTTGGAAGAGACCTGTCAGATCATCAAGTCCAACCACCAACCCAACCCCACCATGCCCACTAAACCATGTCCCGCAGTGCCACGTCCACACCTTCCTTGAACACCTCCAGGGATGGGGACTCCACCACCTCCCTGGGCAGCCTGCTCCAGTGCTTCACCACTCTCTCAGGGAAGACATTTCTCCTAATATCCAGCCTGAACCTCCCCTGGCACAACTTGAGGCCATCTCCTCCTGTCCTATCACTTGGGAGAAGAGACCAACACCCACCTCCCCACAACCCCTTTTCAGGGAGTTGTAGAGAGCGATGAGGTCTCCCCTCAGCCTCCTCTCCTCCAGACTGAACAACCCCAGCTCCCTCAGCCGCTCCTCATCAGACTTGTGCTCCAGACCCCTCACCAGCTCCGTCGCCCTTCTCTGGACACGCTCCAGCACCTCAGTGTCCTTCTTGGAGTGAGGGGCCCAAAACTGAACACAGCTTTTGAGGTGCGGCCTCACCAGCGCCGAGTAGAGGCACGATCCCCTCCCTGCTCCTGCTGCCCACACCATTTCTGATACAGGCCAGGATGCTGTTGGCCTTCTTGGCCACCTGGGCACACTGCCGGCTCATCTTCAGCCAGCTGTTGATCAACACCCCCCAGGTCCTTTTCTGCTGGGCAGCTTTCCAGCCACTCGTCCCCAAGCCTGTAGTGTTGCATGGGGTTCTTGTGACCCAAGTGCAGGACCCGGCACTTGGCCTTGTTGAACCTCATACAATTGGCCTCAGCCCATTGATCCAGCCTGTCCAGATCCCTCTGCAGAGCCTTCCTACTCTTCAGCAGATCAACCCTCCCACCCAATGTGATGTCGTCTGCAAACTCACTGAGGGAACACTCGGTCCCCTCATCTCTTAGATTATTGGATTGCTCATTTGTCTACTTCTGAAGAAAATTAGTCGTGTGTAGCTGTGATTCACCATGGGAGTAGTGGTGAGCAAAACTTTCTCTTGGTGAACCATTTGAAAAGAGGAGGTCCCCACAAAGACAAGCCACTGACCACCTCTGTTTGGCCTATGCGCAAAGCAACGTGTACATGTTGGCTGGCTTCTCAGCTTGCACGTTCTTCCAGGTTGGTTATAGGATGAGTTTGTTCTTAAGCTAGAAGCTAGAGCTCCCCATGGGAGAACTGGGATTACTGTAGTTTGGAAATGAAGGAAAATACTAAGAGTTTGTTATTATTTTGCTGAGGAACCGATAAAGGTCATAAATGAGTTTTCATTTATTTTCTTGGCATGGAACGGCTTGTTGAAACTGAGCACAACTCCTCAGTGGCTACATAGAATATTTTACGCTGTTTTTGCTTACAAATGGCACAGTGCTGAACTAAACAAAATATTTGTATATTGCTGACATGATTCTTCTCTTTGAAACAGTCATTTCTGCAAGAATAAACTTATGTTTATTTTTAAAAATTTCTCTTATAATGGAATTGTGAAAAAGTTTTTTGTGAATTTTCTTTCTTCACCTCTTTTTAGGGCCTAGAAATAATGACATGAGCCAACCAACTTACAGTGGGTTTGAACGGGATGTATTCAGAACGGTTGCTGATTACTTTCTCAGTCTCCCTGAACCATTACTTACTTTTGAATACTATGAACTTTTTGTTAATATTTTAGGTATGTATGAATTTAGAAATAATTAGTGCAAGCTATAAGTTTATATCAACTGGGGAACAAGTCAGTAATTCAAAGTAGACCTTGACCCCCTAATTTGTATGGCAGCTTGAATCTGAGGAAGATCATCAATGCTATCATTCTGTATTACAATATTAATTGAAATGCAGTTCTGTCTCATAGTATCCTATATAAATTGCTGTCTGAGCTAACATTCTAAACATGCCATAACCATAATATAAAAATATGTGCTTGTTCCTCTCTGTTCCTCACTATTGCAGTGTGTTAACTTTCTTTATTCTTGCATGTTGGTTGCAGTTATCATGTTAGATTGCTTTTGGACTGAGCTAATTTTTTCTTAATTTTACTAACTGAGTCAACTATAAATTAGCGTCTTATATTTGTTGTCTTCTCTGTTCAGTTAGCAACTTTATTTCTTTCTGAACTTGTTCATTTTCATACCACTTGCATCTTAATTTATATTTCATTTTCTGATAGTTATGTGTGGCTACATCACAATTCCAGATATATGCAGTGGAAAACATTCTGTCCAAGATGAGAAATGTGACCCACAACCTTCAAAAATTCTTCACTTGAACTCTTTCAAGTCAACTGAATGTCTTCTTCTAAGCCTACTTTGCAAAGAGCCTGACAAAAAAAAGAAAGAATATGAAGCTTCCAGGAAGTTTTCTTCAGAAGAGCTAACTATTAAAAAACTATGTGCAAAGAAATTGCAGCAATATGAACTGACTTGTAAACAAGGCAGTGCTGATAATCTAATAGGAGGAAGTTGTCAAAATCTTGCAGGTTTCAGGAATGAACAAGATCCACCTCTAAAATTTAGGACAAGATGTTACTCTTTAGAAAGAATTGGAGATACTACTTCAAGTGTATGTAATAAAGGAGAATCTGATTCCCTCAGGCAAAGCGATGTGAACACCATCCTGGGCACAAGAAATGGAAAACAATCACTACCATTTCAGCATAAAGCTAATTCTGTATTGGAGCTTGGTTTTGATAACACACGTCAAAACCAAACCCATGGTATCAAGAGAGCGTCTGCCTCAATTCTTCAGGATAAAGAGCTGTTTACTGAAAATCACGGGTCGAAACAAATATGCAGGTCTCTGAGTTTACTTGGCAAGAGGAACTCCAGAAGTTGTGCTAGTGTTAATATACCAGTTGCTGAAATCACAGTAAAGCCAAGGTCTCAGCTTTGTGGGCAAGGAAAACCAAATACCTCTGGTGTGGCTTCTTCAGTGGACATCAGGACTGAGGTTTCTGACATCACCGTCAAAAAGAGACTCTGCAAAAGTACCATAGAACTCTCAGAATACTCTTTCACTCACTCTTCTTATATGTTGACTGGCACGCAAAGTAAGATGGCTTTCTAAAGCATGTTGTATTGGCTTATTGTGTTGACTAACTAATCTCTGCTTCCTTAATCTTTGGCACTGTTGCTAGGTTTTTTGATATGCATATAACATGATCTGTGGGTTTTAAAAAAAATTTCTGGTTGCTAAATTGCACTGTCTAAAGGTAGCCTTTCATACCTCCACTAACAAATAGTAGCGTGTAGTATCATTGGAGTCTTAAACTTGATGCGTCAGTAATTCACCTTTCTGCTCAGGTAAGTGATAAGTAATTCTGACCTAGACACTGTCTAAGAGTGAGGCAGGGAATTAGCACAGACCTGCCTGTTGGAGGAGATATCTTTTCTGGTCTTTGAAACAATTTTCTAGAAATACTTTTGGGAATCACAGAATGAAAGGGGCTGGAAGGGACCTCTGGAGATCATTTAGTCCAACCCCCCTGCTAGAGCAGGTTCACCTAGAGCAGATCACACAGGAATGTGTCCAGGCGAGTTTTGAGTATCTCCAGAGAAGGAGACTCCACAACCTCTCTGGGCAGCCTGTTCCAGTGCTCTGCCACCCTCAAAGTGAGGAAGTTCCTCCTCATGTTTAGGTGGAACGACCTATGACCAGGTTTGTGCCCATCACCTCTCATCCTGTCACTGGGCACCACTGAAAAAAGACTGGCCCCATCCTGCTGGCACCCACCCCTTAGGTATTGATAAGCATTGATAAGATCCCCCTCAGTCTTCTCTTCTCCAGACTAACAAGACCCAAGTCCCTCAGCCTGTCCTCATAAGAAAGATGTTCCAGTCCCCTAATCATCTTTGTAGCCCTTTGCTGTCCCCTCTCCAGCAGCTCCCTGTCTTTGAACCGGCGAGCCCAGAAGAACATTAGTGTCATTTCTTAATTTTATTATGGTCTTAATTGTACCAGCAGTTTATCATAATGAAGCAAGTTGAAGACGACCACACCAAAAAAGGCTACATAACATTATCTACTGTGTTACAGCTTATTTCTATGAAACATAGATTATCGTCATTGACAAAAATGAAATTTCTTGTACTGAGATAAAAATATCCTGAAACTTGGTACGAATCTTGATGACAGCTGTGTTTACAATTAACTTGTAGATCTCCTTCAGCCTCATTTAGAAAGAATTGCTGTTGAAGCACTACAGATATGTTGTTTGTTGCTTCCACCACCAAATCGTAGAAAGATTCAGCTCCTAATGCGTATGATCTCTCGGATCAGTGAAAATGTTGATATGCCACGACTGCATGACGCGATGGGAACGCGTTCTTTGGTAAGAGACTCATAAATGCAGCATATTTATTGTTTTAAGAACGTGGCTGAAGTAATGCTGAGAATACTAGCAGTATTCTGTACTTGAGGTTCTTGTCTCATTGCAATTAAATAGTGATTAACGGGCAGATTATTCATCTCCAGAATATTTACAAAAATCTGACTTGAAGCAAGCGCTTTCTTGTCTCCATCCTAATGTATTTCAAATATTGGTGTTGCTTTTGTTTACTTCAGGAGGAGAAGGGAAATAATTTCTTAAAATAATGCAAATTATTGTTTAGTCTGATTTCTCACCTAACTGCTATTTAACTTTAAAAGGTGTTGGCAAAGTGTCTGTAGAAAACCTTTCTTGGGCTAGACATTTGTGTATGTGAAGTTATGACACAAACAGTTCCAAAGAAGTAAATTGACTGCCTAGTGAGTTTAAAGACTAGCTTCAAGGTCTGAATTCAAGCTTTCATTGGAATGACTGAAGACTTTTGTCAAACAAGGTTAGGTAAAACAAAGTACCTGCACATGCTAATTTAAAATAAGCCCACTAAAAGGTGGAAATATGAAAGCTGTAAAAAACGGGTTTTTTAAAGCTATTTAAAACTGGATCTTGGTGTGCATTAGATCTTGGTTAGGTTGGCTCTGCGGGGGTTTTTTTATCATCTCGCTTGTCTCAAGATGGCTAATTGAAGATGTACGCTTTTCTACAGGGGAAGACTTATTATTACATCTTTAAAATATGTATTTCTTAATTGAAAGTACTGTTCAATTAGAAAAAAAGTAGAAGTCTAATGTTAAAAGAAGTTACTTCATTTCAGATGAGGAAAAGATTATAATCAGTTTTCCTCCTCTCTTGACCAGTGGTGCAGGCAAGAGAGATTGCGATGAAAGTTGGTATTGGAGAATTCATTGTGCCACTGTGTAGACTGGAAAGAAGGCAAATCCCTCAACTTCACGTACTAATGATCTGCTAAACACTTCTAGATGATACAGACTTTTTCTCGATGCGTGCTATGCTGTGCAGAAGAAGTAGATCTCGATGAGCTACTTTCTACACGATTAGTTTCATTTCTAATGGACCATCAACAAGAAATATTTAAAGTACCAACTTACCTGCAGGTTGCAGTGCGAGATCACTTAGAGTACATGAAGATGACTCAGGTTGGTGGCATGATAGAAGTTTAAGTTCGTTTGCTAATTGCAGAGGATTTGTTACTTCTGAAGGTGGGATGGGAAAACTGCAAATAAAACCACTATATTTTGAATGCAAACTTTTATTAAAGTGTTGGTGAGCTCATAGATACTAGCTACGTTATAAAGTTTTGCAACTTGTGATGTTGCTGTAAGTTAGTAGGCTTGGATGTTTGTTAGGTACCTTCTTACTGAAATAATGCATAATCATTTCAGTATACGCAGACCCCTTCTTCAACTCTTGTTTCAGTGCAAATACCCAAGGGAAGAAATTTGTGCCATATTGCCAACCTATTCATACTGCAAACAAATAACTCCTCAGGAGTTTGAAGAACAGAAGGTTTTGACCTCTCAAGCTGCAGTGGCAGAGCTCTTAGAGAGCATTATCAAAGATAAAAACTTGTCTGTGAAAGACAAAAAGAAAAAGTTAAAACAGGTAAGAAACTTGGTGGATATTACATCTTCTTCTGAAAACACCTTTGTGAGGGAAGGCTCTCGGTCACTAGGCCTTGGTACAGAACAAGAGCAGACTGTAGAGAGAGAAATGCTTCTTGTGTGGAAGAGAGCTGTTGAATGGTTTTTGATCGCCTGCTCTGATTGGGATTTTAAAGACAGCGTCTAATACAGCATTTGATACTGTCTGGCAGCAGTGGTGTGCAAATGGTGGTTTAAAACCAGTATAAAGTCATTCTGAGATACTGCTCTCTATTAAATAATACGTGATGAAATTATAGCGTGGTTTCTTGTGGTGCACTGGCTATACAAGTTACCCTTAAAGTGCCATAGGTGGGCTTAAAATCAGTAGGTGATAAAAGCAGTGATTTTTTGCTTTAAAAGGTCAAGCTCTATCTGTTCACAGTTCTGAAACATTCTTTTCTGAGGACTTAGCTTTGTGTTTTGTAACCGGTATATTGCTCAAGGTTATCTGGCACTTCTATGGCTGCTAACATATTGCCTAATACTAAAGCTAAAATACAGCATTTCTGGCAGGATTTAATACTGGAGGGTTTTTTCTTTTTTCGGAAAACCTTTGGCAAGTATTTCTGACCAATTGAATACTAGTGTGCTTGTCCTAGAATCTCCTAAGTGAGTCTTGTGACTGAAATTTGAAAAAGCAGCTTTTCAGAGCAAGCACATTTCTTTCTCTTTGGTGCCCTACCCCCAACTTCTGCAACACTGACTTTCATGTGTTGTGAAAACTTCCCAGTCCTGTAAAAGTGAAGGCTGGACTTCTGTTCCAGTTCATTAAAACTTCCTGCATGTAAAGAAGGGTAGTTAATTACAGTCAATTAAAACTTGGAGTAAGCAAGCTGTAAGAAGTGACACCCAGCAGCACTTTAAGCAGGTGAAGCGGGTAGGAAGGACGTAAGCTAAAATCCTCTAATAGTAAAACTTGAAGTACCTACTTAAATATTTGATGAGCTCCCACCAAAGTCCAGAAGCAGCTTGTACTGTAAGGGCTGCGTGTTAGCAAAGTTTATTTTTAAAATTCACAGAGCTGTATCATTATAGTCTTGCCATTGGTGCTGGGATAGCTAGTGGCGTGATAAATAGCAGCTTTTTGGAGCAATTACTCAGTTTTGATACCTTGAATTGGGGAAAGCCAAATACATGGCACTTACTAGGGGGTTAGGTCCAACTCGTACCAACAGCAGAAGTTACAAATGATGTCATTTTCCGTAGGTTGAATCAATCAGCAGAAAGCTTTGGCTGGCTCACAGATGTGTTTACCATTATTCATTCCTTCCTGAGGCCTTCCACAGGAAACAGGCAAAATGGCAAAAATATGTCTCTGAAGGCAGACACTTTTGTTTAGTTGTATATCTGCAGGAATTGAAAAATAACTCCCTTGGTTAAGTAGTAAGCTTTCCTGAGAGAATACCTTCAAAATCTGCTGAATCTTAATTCCGTTGAGGTAAAACATTCCATTACTGTGATTCTTGAAAGACAGCTTTCCAAGTATGAAGAGAACAGATACCAGTGCTGGCTGGACAGCGTGGCTTCACGTGGCTGGCTACCATGCCTTGCTTTGGGGCTGGAAAGCTGGCCGTGCTGTCCTGGTCATGCTGTCCAAACACCACGCAGCATTGCTACTAGCTGACAAACAACGTGGTGAGCGACTGCAGACTGTCGTTGCAAATGGAGATCCAGGCGGTTAGAACAGTGCGGTGTTTGCTCACAGCGCTATTCAGTCACAACAGCTAAAAATCCTTGGGAATAAAATGCAATTAGAAGCTTTTCTCACTTCAACAGAAGAGGAAATGCCTGACAGAATTTCTATTTGACTGGTTGTTTATCAGCTGTGACCTCCTAAGCACAAAGGGCTACAGCTTTGGTCAAGTGTCACAGCAGAGTTACTTAATGTGTTGATAGCCTTGCTCTTCCAGCTGATACGCATCCTTACAAGGTGATTCATGTGCAAGCCCTGCACAGCTGGAGTTTTTGGTGGAGTCCGCTATTCTATTTGAATTTTTGCTTTTGTGTTTTCTAGTTTCAGAAGGAGTACCCTCTCATCTACCAGAACAGATTTCCAACCACAGAAAATGAAGCAATGCTGTTTGAGAACAAACCTACCATCAAACAACCGATGCTTAGCCTAAGAAAACCAAGATTTCGTAGCCTAAGATATTAATTTCATCGCACTTCAGCTGCTTTATTATTTGATGGATGTATGCATGAATGATTTACCAAAGGGCTCTTGCTACAGAAATTTGGTGGTGGCTCTGTGTAGAAGGAAGAAATGTTTACATGGACACTATGTTGAAAGGTGCCAAAATATCTTTCTTTTTTTTTGTGCAGATAACTTTTGAATGACTGCTAAGAGAGAAATAAATATTTATCTGTTTACAAATTATTACAGTATATTGTGCTCAGTAAAATAAATGTGAAAATAATCATGAAGCTATTAGTAACCAAAAATTTATATATGGTTTTCGTATGGGAAACTAATGATACGCATATTGTAACTTTTTTAATGTCTGTTCAGGAATTCGTGCCTTTTATTATAGTTCGGGTACGTTTTCAAATGTCTGTATGTTGTGAATAAGTGCCTTCCATGTATTCTGAAAATATTTGTCTTTAAACAAAACAATGTTCTTTTGAGTTTGGGACTAATTTAAAAGTTGGTTCTGTTGTTTCCAAGGGAGCCAGAAATTCACCGTAAGTAAATGATTATCTGGCTCCATAAAATACTTCTGTTCATCTTATCTGTAAAATTCACATAAGCTTTTGTATATTTATTTATATTAAAAGTCTTAGGTATATTTCTGGTGTTTTCATGGAAAACTTACTTTGGCTATATTAGTATACTTCTCAAAGTAATAGAAGTGATGTATGATCCGTGAAGTGACAATGAATAGAACCAGAATACACTGAACTTCCCTATTTTGTTTCCAGAGTGAGGGGTTTGCTTATTAATTCTGATTAATTCAAGAATATAAATCTGCGTGATTATTTCTGTGAGAGAACAATTTCAAGCAAGTGTTTTCATAAAGGAGATCCCAGCTTGATATTTAGATAGATATGCTCCAAGGCAAAAAGCTAAAAAGTCACAAGTGGTGAATGATGTTAGTGTTCAGTACCGGGCTTGGAGAGAAATGGGTGCTTTTCTTCCCCATCTTTGTATCCATCAAAAAAGAAGCCCGAAATACTTTTGTTTTCCCAAACAGACACTGATCGCGTGTCGGGGTAAAGCCTGGGCAGTCAAGGGAATTCTAAATAAGATTTCATTTAAAAAAAAACCTGTTCCTCTTAACAGGGTAAAAATAGTGTAGTACAGCAACAAGATGGATGAACCTTTAAGGAGTCAATGAAATATTGTTTATATTAAAAATATTGTCATTTTGGAAAGATGTGATTTGGACCTGTAATCAGAGGACATGCCAAGCACGAGCTCCACCGTGAGTCCTATGGGTAATGCTGCTTGTAATCTGGAAACAGGACCATTACGTACTGCGATGATTTCAAGTTATGTGTAGGGTAAGGTTTTTGTAGAACAGGTCCTGCAGGTAGGAGCACGAGCGGATCTGCCTCTCAGCCTGAACGCAGCTCTCCCATCACCTTGTCATCTCCTTCCGAGGAGAGGAGAACGTGACGAGGGGTGTTAGAAACGCTGCTGGGGAGGGTGTAGCTGTGTCCATGGGCAGGTCGCTTGATAAGTAACGCAGCTGAACTGACTAAATTGATTTGATACAGAGCAGGTGAAGGTCCTTGGAGGAAATGAGGCCACCATGTAAAATACAATTTCTGTAAATTCTCTTGCTAGTATCCAGTATTTTTTGTGTATTCCAATACTGTGCCAAAGTAAGGAACAACGTATATCTCCTTGAGGTAAGTGTTGGTTGCACAGGACTTTGTTAGCCATTTATAGGCAATTCAGGGTCTCGCGTGTTGCTGTGCCTGGGCGTCTCAAATCGGTCTGATCGCTTCTCAGGCCCACAGTCCGAGCTGTGGCCTGTCCCTCGCCTAACCTTAGCTGCTATCCAGGTGGACTTCTCGCTGCACAATGCTTTCACGGCGCTTTTCAGTTAAAGGTTTCTTTAAGCTCATGATACCGCAATCAATGTGCCATACGCTGAAACCGTTCTGCACTTGGAACAGAGTCGAAATTTCTTTTTGTGAGGAATTTGTGTCTGTGTTACGTTTCAGTTGTAATATTGCTTCTAGATAAATCTTAAACCATCTGCTTATTTTGGCTGTATTTGCAGAAGAATAGAAGGGATGCACTGCAAGCATCAGACCGCAGGAGAAGGTATGTTTGAAGTCCAACTTTGTTTTCACTTTAAGGGGTTTTTTATTAAGCAGTTGTGTGCTTTATGGAATTGGATATTTGAGAGGGATGAGTGCTTTTCCCTTGTGCCAGCTGTTTGGTCGTCCGTTATCTTGCTCGGTTACCTTACACAGTTCCGAGCTGTGCAGTGTAGGCATATCCATTTTGTTTTCTCATGTCTTGCCCGTTCTGTGAAACTGAATTGCCGTTGTGCCTGCACACACAGCCTGTTACCGTAATTGTCATAAAACCAGTCATCAAAATTAAAATTAAAGCAAATCTCAACTACTCATCTTGTTACCTGCTTTGGGAGTTTTTTTGGCATCTCAAGGGGAGGCTCCGTAACAACCTTGTAGGAGTTCGTACGCTGCATCAGATGCTTTGGTGTTGCAAAGGAGGGTCTTGGTTGAGGATCGGCACTTTTATATTTGACATCTTCGTACATAACTGCTATGGTCTGCAACCATGAGGCTGTACTTCAGTTCTCTCAGGTTGTTCTCCCTGGAAAAAGGAGGCAAAAGCACCTTTCTATTCTGCATCTGACACTTAATTGTACACATATCTATACACACACAAAATTACATATATACTAAACTAGTCTGATGTTAGCTTTAGAGGGGTGGGGGGTTGGTGCAGAGATTTTCTTTCTGATAACGGGGGTATATCTGGCACAATACCTATTTTGCAATACATCGTATTGCTCTTTTCGGCATGAGGAGGAAGGCTTTGTAAATGAGAAACCATGATTAGCCCAGTTTTGGCCAAGATTAGCAATGCTTTAGCGTCCCGTAGGTAACTTGACGCTTGCGTAGCAGGTGACAGATGTTCATCCTCTGTAACGCCTGTAATCAACTACTCTGAAAAATCCCGTACCTGCCTAAACTTGCTTCTAGTTATTCCCAACCTGTTAAGTGTTGCAGAAATGCTTTATTTATTTATGTGTTCCAGTTAAGCGACTTACTAGGCGAGAAGCTCACATTTCTTAGGATTTAGCTTTCAAAGGGCTGCCCTCATTATTCAGAGTTCTTGATCCGTGTTATTTAATGTTCCCTTCTAAGGCTTTGACAGAACTTAACAAAAATGTGAATAAATAGACAAATCGACTAGCTGTGGGACAATGAAAACGTTCCAAATGAATGACAGATACAAATCTAATTTTAATCTAAACCTTTCTTTGAGTTATCATTTTCTCTTGAGTGAAAGTTTTTACTGGAAGACTTTTATATTTTTTTTTCCTTTAAGTATTACATTGAAAAAACTACAATTCCGCATGGGGAGCAGTTCATCCGAAGGGAATTCGCTATTGCCTGTAATCTCTCAGCTGTGTACAACGTGGTGTAGCGGAACTGCCTGTTCCCCGCAGTAGAGTTTTGTTCTGAAAACTGGCACTGCAAGTAGGATTCACGGTTGTCTTATGCTGACTCGAGAGGAGAACGCGTTGTCCCGGTCCAGCACCGACCCATACGTGGTGCTCGTGAGGATTCGGCGCTGGGGACTAAGGCAAGGGTTTTACCGGGATTTGCTCCCTTTCTCGGCCCTGAGGTGGTGGGCTGGGTGAGGGCTTAGGGTCTGGTTCTCCGTTTCCAGTTTCTCACTTACAAAAGGCTGTGCGTACTGTGGCTTTTTAACTTCCATTATGCAGGAATCAAGCTCATATAAACCATTTAGACTTTTTTTAAAAAAAAACTCCTATTTTGGTTTGAGTATTTTAGTTCGCTTGAAATGGACTACGTTATTTAAAAACATGTTCAGCAGAGATGCGATTTCCAACACCGGTTAGCTCTCCTAAATACTGTCTTGGGCAAATCAGCAGCTGTTCGCTCATCACGTGGCCGATGCAGGTGCAGTCACGTTTGGCTGTTTGAGTTTTGAATATGTACTGACTGTTTTGCATACGCAGATCCAAAACTCTTCTCTTTCGCTGAAGTGTTTTAGAGCTGTTGTTTGTGATTGCCATCTGCAATACCACCCGGGCTGCTGGCAATCGGAGGTAAATCAAGTTGTTGCCTCCCTTTCCTGCAGAGAAAGGCAGGATGAGATGCTGCTACTTGAGCTTAGCAACATCTTTTTTGCTAATCAGTGCCAATAACTCCTTTTTAGTTGTATTAGTTGTGAGGAAGAACAGTTTTATAATACTTTGGTAGGTTATAGAATCATAGAATCGTTTAGGTTGGAAAAGACCTTTAAGATCATCAAGTCCAACTGTCTAACCATCAAGTCTAAGCCTGCTAAGTCCACCACTAAACCATGTCCCTAAGTGCCTCATCCACACGTCTTTTAAATACCTTCAGGGATGGTGACTCCACCACCTCCCTGGGCAGCCTCTTCCAGTGTCTGACAACCCTTTTGGTGAAGTTGGTTTTCCTAATATCCAGCCTGAACCTCCCCTGGCGCAACTTGAGGCCATCTCCTCTTGTCCTATCACTTGTCACTTGGGAGAAGAGACCAACACCCACCTCCCCACAACCCCCTTTCAGGGAGTTGCAGAGAGCGATGAGGTCTCCCCTCAGCCTTCTCTCCTCCAGACTGAACAACCCCAGCTCCCTCAGCCGCTCCTCATCAGACTTGTGCTCCAGACCCCTCACCAGCTCCGTCGCCCTTCTCTGGACACGCTCCAGCACCTCAATGTCCTTCTTGGAGTGAGGAGCCCAACACTGAACACAGCATTTGAGGTGCGGCCTCACCGGGGCTGAGTACAAAGGTGCTGTCTTACGCTGTTCTTGGTGTTGGCATCAAACCAGAAGCCACCTGGTCTAGTGCTGGCTGGTGTGCAGAGGCACCTGGTGATTCCAAGAAAGCAACTGGTAGAAAACAGCCAGGAGGTTACGCAGATAAAATGTTAATGGTGAATCTCAGCGTTGAGTCATGATGCAACTGTGTGCTCCAAATTTAACTGCATGTGGGCAGCAGACAGATAGAAGTGGCAAAATTAATACTTTAAGGGGAGGGGGGGAAAGACTGAAAATCACAGGGTCATAATTTTGGTGGGAAAGGGACCTTTGGAGCTCTTTTATCATAGAATCATAGAATGGTTTGGGGTGGGAGGGAGCTTTAAAGGTCATCTAGTCCAACCCTCCTGCCATGAGCAGGGACATCTCCAACCAGACCACGTTGCTCAGAGCCCCGTCCAACCCGACCTTGAATGTTTCCAGGGATGGAGCATCTACCACCTCTCTGGGCAATGTGTGCCAGTGTTCCGCTACCCTCATCGTAAAAAATTTCTTCCTTATATCTAGTCTGATTTAGTCCAAACCCTGTTTAAAATGGGTCTCACTAAACTGGGTTACTCAGGGCCATGCTGAGTCTTGAACACCTCCAAGCTCAGCAGCACAAAATATAATAGCGTCGTGCTCTTTCAATTTTATCTTCCCGTCCCAGTCTAAAGCATCAAGACCAAAGCTATCCGAGCAGCCGAGCTGGCTCATCACCTCTGGCCCCGGCTCCTGGGGAGGGGGTCCTGGCAGGCAGATGCCATCCGGGCAACGGTGAGTGAAAAGGGAGGGGAGCCGCAGGGGCTGGGTGGAGGCTGCCCGTGGTGGCCATCCGCCTTCTAACTCTCGCCACCAAGTCCGCAGGGCGGGAGCGTGCGCAGTGCTGGGAAGGTGCAGGAGGAAAACTTGGCTGCTGCTGCGTGGGGCCAGGGACCTTTTTGGATCTCTGCCTCCCGAGCCGCTGGAGGAGGATGGGGCCTGGGAAGAGGCTGTCACCATGGAAACACTGAATTTTCATGACGTCGAAGATTAGGACACTGTTTTGAGTCCTTATCTTGGGGTTAATTAAAAATCTCCCTGTTATTTGCACTGCTAAGAGGCATTGAGTTTGCACTGAAGTTTATATCGAATCTATTTATTGCTAGGCTGCTTCCACAGCCAAATTACCGTATAATTAAGGTTGTTTAATATGAAAGGTTAATGGGAGGCCTCAGTCAAAGAGCTCACGAAGGCTCAACTCAGTATCTTATTTTTCGGTTAGAAGCCTTAGATAAACCCTCAGTCCAAAAGGAAATATCCTGTCTTGTAAAGAGGAGAAAGAAAGACAGAAGAGAAGGAAAGACAGACCACAAGAGAAGGAAGCCAACCTTTCACTTAATGCTTGTAGTAGCAGATCTAACATGGGGACTGTTTAATGTCTAATTTTCTCCTTTCACCGCTGTTTTGATCACTTGTGTTTGTATGGGACGAGTGCCCAAAGGTACGGGGTACTATGAAATGTCTTCATCCTGTACCACAGGCTACTCGTGAGGGGGAGAGCAGTAATCTTTCTAATCTCGTTAATCTTTAAAATTACTCCTTACAGCACCATTGTTTTCATAAACATCTACCCTTACTAGAGGAGGTTTTTTAAAGCGATCTTCGGGCCGTCTCTGACAGCAGCTGCTGTGCTGCATATAAAAGAAATGATGATCAAGCCTGACGTCTTTCTGACTGTGTAGGGTTGTTAACACCCCGTGTAAAAATACTACTTTACGTGCATTAGACTTCAGAAATCTGCCTTATGCAGCGCCTGGAGCTGCTGGCATCTGCTGCCATGCTGAAACACACTGAAGTAAAGCAAGAGGGAGAGGGGAAACGATGGCTGTAAGCAGACGGCCATGTGCAGTGACACTAAGAGCAGCCATTGTGGGCGATGACGCTCCCGGATGCCCTCCTGGCTGGTGGGCAGGGGTTTAGTCTTGCTGTACTTGTACCAACGCGTTGAAGCTTGCAAAGACAGTCTTCCACAGAAGCCCAGGACAGAGGAAGAAGCTGGTGGCTGATGCATATGGGATGTTAGAATGATAATATTTGAGACTGACATCTTATTTCTTAGTATGTCTAGTGTGTCATTTCTAGGGGAAGCACTGATCCTTGTTTTCACAGAATCACAGAATCACCATGGTTGGAAAAGACCGGTAAGATCATCGAGTCCAACCACCACCCCAACCTCACCATGCCCACTAAACCATGTCCCACAGTGCCACGTCCACACCTTCCTTGAACACCTCCAGGGATGGTGACTCCACCACCTCCCTGGGCAGCCTCTTCCAGTGCTTCACCACTCTCTCAGGAAAGACATTTCTCCTAATATCCAGCCTGAACCTCCCCTGGTGCAACTTGAGGCCATTTCCTCTTGTCCTATCACTTGGGAGAAGAGACCCAACTTGGGAAGGTCTCCCCGTGGCACAGGGCCAGCGTTGTGCCCACCGGTGAAGCGCCGAGTGGCCGTGCCAAGCGCCCAGCGCGCTCCGTTTCACTCCTTTCTGGTTTGGTTTTTTTTTTTTTTCCTTTGTAATCACTTCTGCTTGATAAGAATTTAGGTCTCAGAAAAACATTCAAAGCCCTTTTTTGTGTGAATGGCAAGACAAAACCTCTCAAAGCCCAGGGAGGATTTCGGTGGTGAAAGCCGGCTCTGTTCCCGGGGTGCGCTCATTGGTGGGGGCAGTTTCAGGCGCGGGGCTCCGCTCAGCAGGGCTCAGCGCCCCATAAATACCCAGCGCACGGCTCTCGCTGCGCACTTGGCTGCCGGAGGCTCAGGTCCTTTGTCGGGGAGAGAATGTACAGCCAGTGAGTATTCCTACGGGCTTTCCTCTTGCAGGAGCAAGTCACCGATCACCGTCACGGTGCAGCGTTGGCTGGGGGGGTGCTGCGAGGCTGGGGGTCAGCGCAGCCCGGAGGGGAGGAGGAGGGGGGGTTCTCTGTGTGTGGGTGTCCGTGCTGGTACGTCCCGTGCCGAGGCGCGATTCTGGTCCGGGGGGACAGGCTCACCCCTGGGAACCAGAGGGTAGTCCGTACTTTGGAGGGGAAGGACAGTGCCCCGCGCAGCCCGTGGCTAGTGTGTCTTCACGGGCTCCGCAGTAGATCAAAATTGGAACCTAGCGAATAATTCTCGGCTACGCCCTCAAGTATGCTTTGCTTAAAGGAAAAAAAGGAAAAAAATTGCTTATCCAAGACCTGGGAGAGACAAGTTGGATTTTGCTTCCTGACGATTCAGGATATCCTGAGTTTATTTGTCGGGTGAGGGTGTTTGCCTGCAGAGCTGCAGCACAGGCTGTCCCGTTGGGATTCCCTATACCTCCATCGTGCGCGCAGGCTTGGGGTCCAGATGGTTTGCCGGCGGCTGCGGTAGCTGGTCAGAGCTGTCGAAGCCTTTCCCCCCACGAAGGCTGGTGCTTCTCCCTCCTGAGCTCTCAAGTTATTCGCAAGTCGCAGATCAGTCCATCCAGAAACAAACCCCCCTCTCTCGGCAGGGGGGGTTCCAAAGCTACCCCAAAACCGGGCTAACCCCAGGTCTGCTGGCCCTTTCAGAGTCGAGCATCCCGCCGGAGGCTACAAGAAGCTCTTCGAGACCGTGGAGGAGCTGTCCTCTCCGGTGACCACCCACGTCACAGGTTGGTGTGGGCTCCCTGATCTCCTCCTGCCCAGCTTGTGTTCTCGGGGGCTCGTGAGGCACCAGATCTCGGGGGCTTTACGAGGGCTGGAGCACAGGGTCACAGGTAAAGGACCTAGCGGGGCTGGCGTATTTTGGGGTAGAGGAAGTGCAGATTGGATGGGGGACATATCAATACTCACCGTCTTTGTCTGGTCGGTCTGTAGAGGAAGAAAAAAGCATAGTTCAAAGAGATCGTGTGTTATTACTTGGTCTGATTTGCCATGGGCTGCACACGTACCAACGCTGCGTCTTCCGCAGGCAGGATTCCCACCTGGCTGCGAGGAAGCCTCCTGAGATGTGGTCCCGGCTTGTTCGAGGTGGGCGCGGAGCCCTTCTATCACCTCTTTGATGGCCAGGCTCTCCTCCACAAGTTTGACTTCAAGGAGGGGCACGTTACCTATCACCGAAGGTACGTGGCAATTTTCCAAGCAAAAAAAAAAAATATAAGGAAGGATTTGCTCGACTGTAAGCGCTGGGGACGGGCTTTGCTGCCCAGCACGTGGGAGGCTCCAGTTATTTCAAGTCCATGCGGTTATTGGAAGAGCTCTAACGGTGAGATCACTAAAACCAGCTGAAAATAACTGAAACTTGCTCATAGTTAGCAGAAATGCAACTTTTTGTACAGATTACAAAACGTCTGGAAGGGGAGGGGAGGGAGGGCTGGATGTAGCTGCAGCCAGTGACCGAATTACAACATCTCTGAAAAATGAGATGTTTTCAGCTAGCAGCTGCCGAGCTGTCGGCTTTCAGGTGTTTGGTGCAGAACATTCAAAGCGCTGTGTTTCTTGTCAGCTTCAGCTCTCCGCCGGCCGTCCCTTCCCGGTGCTGCCGGGGTGGGGGCAGTTGCTGGAGCCCACGTGCTCCAGATGCAACGTCAGGCTTTCAGAGGGCTCATGAGGCTCGTTGCAAGAATATTCATATTATAATTACATGGCCCATTGCTTTTTTAAGGCTACACCTTCAATGTGCCTTCTCGCCCTCCCCAGGTTTGTCAGGACTGATGCTTACGTGAGAGCGATGACCGAGAAAAGGATCGTGATAACAGAATTTGGCACCTACGCGTACCCAGACCCATGCAAGAACATCTTTTCCAGGTACCTCGGCATTGTAGACGTTGCAGCGATGTCCTAGGGTGCTTCCACTTCCAAGAAGCCACTGACTGCCTGTCCATTTTCTCTGCTCAGGTTTTTTTCGTACTTCAAAGGCGTGGAGGTCACTGATAACGCCCTCGTTAACGTCTACCCCGTCGGCGAAGATTACTATGCCTGTACTGAGACCAACTTTATAACCAAAATTAACCCAGATACGTTAGAGACAATTAAGCAGGTGGGTCTTTGTACTGTGTTTCTAAATACGTGGAGGTGTATAACTACAACGGGAATGTTTAATAACAGCCTCTTACAACAAGACAAGAGTTGGGGTTTGTCAGGGAGATGACGCAGAAACGAAGCCAGCTGTGAGGGTTAATGGGAGCAGAGTCGGAACGAGCTTGTAGATGAACCCACTGCTGCTGCTCTGAGTAGTATTGAACTAGAAGGTGATGGGGGCCCGTGGTCCGTATCCTCGTGCTTGGGTTGGGGTTGGCAAACCGGAGCTACGTTGCAGCCTGCCCAGAGGGGACCGTCACCGGAGGGCTCCTACCAGAGCTTTACTGCTGCCTTCGTTGACATCGGAGCCGAGCAACATTCAGCCTGCAGAGCTGATGTAAGGCAGAACGCGTGTTTCGATGTTTTTCTTTGCTGTGTTACCAACGTCCAGCCTGTGGAGCCTTTCCTTTTGGACCCCAGGATCCCGAAACTCTCCCTGTAACTACGTCAGCTCACCTGACCGTCTCCAATGGCTTGGCTTTGCTGCTCTTCTTCTCCTTTTCACAAAACAGACGGTGATATGGCCTTAGAGAAGAACTTCCCGTGCCTGGAGCAAGGTCGTATTGACCTGAGACACCTTGCAGAGCTGGTGACTTCCCATCTCCTGCCAAGAAAGCTCCTGACTTTCTGCATCTTCTGCTCCAGGTGGATCTCTGTAAATACGTCTCCATCAATGGGGCAACGGCTCACCCCCACATTGAAAACGACGGGACGGTTTACAACATCGGCAATTGCTTTGGAAAAAACTTTGCGATCGCTTACAACATCATACGGATTCCTCCGCTTCAGGCAGGTCAGTTAATCCCGCCTCTGAGCAAACTGAGAAAATCTTGTCCCATAAATAATTTTTTTTAATCCTTCAAATGAATTTTGTCATCAAGTTACTTTTTTTAAATCCTTTTTAGATTTTATTAGCTTTTTTAAGTAACAGAAATGTTACCTTTAAAACAATTATTTACGTGGTTTCTAAATCATGAACTGCCTTTGTGGTGAAGGCAGACACTTGCTGGGTAAATGCTACAAATACAGACTAAACGTGGGTGAACCCCTCCATAACCCTTCGACTGTCCCATTCCAGACAAGGAAGACCCGATGAACAAGTCGCAGGTGGTGGTGCAGTTCCCTTGCAGCGACAGGTTTAAGCCCTCTTACGTTCACAGGTAACGTTTCGTGGGGTCCGTAGACCGACAGCGTAGGTCTGCTGGCCGGATCGGGAGATGCCGCTCACGCCTGCCACGCAGCGTGGTCCCGCGGCAAAGCAGCCGCTCCAACGAGCAAGTGGATGCTCACAGGGTCGCCTTTTATTTCTGCCAGCACACAAAGGTGGGGTACGCGTGTACAGCATCGCTGGCGTTGCGTGCTCCACAGAAACGGCACATGGGGCTTGTTCTTGCATGTAACCAGCAACTAAAATTAGGTCATTTACCAAACCGGGGATGCTTATATTCCTGTCGTTTTAAGCGATGATCTGCGTGCTATATTCAGTGCTTAAGACAAACGGCTACATGGTTTTTGTCCGAATTAACTACAACGAGCTTCATGTGCTCCCCATACGTTTCCAAACAGCTTTGGGCTGACCTCAAACTACATAGTGTTTGTTGAAACACCGGTGAAAATCAACCTCCTCAAGTTCCTCTCCTCCTGGAGCCTTTGGGGAGCCAACTACATGGACTGCTTCGAGTCCAACGAAACCATGGGGGTAAGCAGCAGGTTGTACCGAACTGGGCTGTACTGGGTGGCCAGCCCTGCACTGGGAGGCCCATCGTATCCGTTTCACCTTCATTTCTCTGAGCCTACACCAAGCAGCTGCTTGCTTTTCAGGTCTGGCTTCACGTGGCAGAGAAAAAGAAGGGCAGGCTCCTCAACATCAAGTACCGCACCTCGGCCTTCAACCTCTTCCATCACATTAACACCTACGAAGATAACGGATTTCTGATTGTCGACCTCTGCACCTGGAAGGGGTGAGTCGGCAGTGCCAAGTCTGGAGGCGGCTGAGGGTCCCCGCGGCATCATGCGTCCCCCTGCACGAGCTGGTGGGGGCCAGCAGAGCCCCAGCACCAGACACGCCGGTCCCTGCGCTGGCACGTCCCTTTCCCGATGGAATCACCTCTGGCACTCACACCCACTCCCTCCAACCCAGCTAAATAGTCACACGTGGAGACACGTAGACTAGACAGCGTGGAAGTCACCCAGAGGTGCAGACAGCCTGTTTGAAACTCGTTTTCCAAGAAAAATTTGATTTTTATTTTTAATTTGCCTTTAATAAATGTTAGTGACTACCCAAGGGTCAATGCTATTTCAGCTCCTGGGGCTGCCATGAGCAGGATCTGGTTGAGGTTTGAACGCTGCTTTTCAAATGTGACACTGGCCGCGTAGCCAGGACATCCTGAGCTGAGCTTATCCTGGCCGCTGCCGCAGGGCGCTTGCGGTGAACACGAGCAGTTGCCGGGTTTTCCTCCCGGGGAAGTGGTGCGCACGCACAGCTCCCTTCTGCCAAGGAGCTGGACCAGGACTCGTCGTACTCCATTGAATTTTAGGAAAAAAACAGCTGCATGGGACCACCCCACACTTGCAAATGCCACCTTTGTTTCTGTCTGTGATGCCGTTTTTCTGCAGGTTCGAGTTTGTTTACAATTACCTCTACTTAGCCAACTTACGAGCAAACTGGGATGAAGTGAAGCGACACGCAGAGAAAGCCCCGCAGCCCGAAGCTCGCAGATACGTGCTGCCCCTGAATATCGACAAGGTACTGGTGCGGCTCTGTGCCGCTGTCTGCCTCACTCCTCTACAAGGCTTATGGCTGAGCATCACTAGTGCTCTGCCTGACCCCATTTAATTTAAATTAAATATTTTAATGGGAGGGGGGGAACTTAAAGTATGGGTCTTCAGAGAAACATTTTCTTTATTTGATTAATGTTATTCTATTTTATTTTCTGTACGTTAGTGTTCAAAGCAGAGACTGTGGGGCAGCAGTTAATCCCGGAGGGTGCCGCTGCCGGGAGCGGCAGAGGGAGCAGCCGCACCCTGAGCGCATGTAGTTAAATCCTCCAGCCCCAGCTCATGGATGAGGCTCTGCTGCACATCGCTGCCTTCGCTGTTCAATGCAGTTTGCGTGGATCTCTGCAAACAGACTAAGAAATCTGTTTCTCCATTTCTCTTGGGTATTTTCCTTTGTCCCAGGCTGACACGGGCAAGAACTTGGTCACCCTCCCCTACACAACAGCTACGGCAACCCTGCGCAGCGACGAGACCATCTGGCTGGAGCCAGAAGTTATTTTCTCAGGGCCACGCCACGGTAAGATCACAACCCCGAAGCACAGCCGGCAGCAACGCGAGCACCCCCTGCACTCCGCATCCCACTAATCCTCACGCATATATGTTTGTTTTTTTTTTTTATTGTAGCCTTTGAATTTCCACAGATCAATTACAAGAAATACTGTGGGAAACCTTACACATACACGTATGGGCTGGGGCTGAATCACTTTGTCCCAGACAGGGTAATTATCAACAAACGGGTGAGCCACCATGAGCTTTCGGTTTAAGGATAAGAAAGAGTATTTCTGAGACGTGGGGGTTTTGGTTTTTTCCCCACCTTTAGCTTTGCAAGCTGAATGTTAAAACAAAGGAGACCTGGGTGTGGCAGGAGCCGGATTCGTACCCATCGGAGCCGATCTTCGTTTCCAGTCCAGATGCCCTGGAGGAAGATGATGGTAATGCTGATTTTATTTTGGTCAATGGCATCGTGATTTGAAAAGCTTGTGTCTGCTGACCTTGGGGGCTGTCTGCAAGGCTGTGCAAAGACCCTCTAGGTTTAGATGATTTGTTGTCCTCATTTCCTAGCCTTTTTCCATCAGGAATTGCAATATTTAAAGAATTCCAGGTGGCAGAACTTTGTAAAACTAAACCTCTCTTAAACCAAGCATGTTTTCTATTTCTAACCCATCCTCCTCCTGCAGGAGAGGAGTGAATTCAGGCTTTGTCACTCGAGGACATGTAGTTGTATTCATGCCAAGCACTGTATGCGTTTCTTCACCCATCCCCAGCCCTGTACCTACTTTTGAAGGTGAGAGGGTGTACACTTATTCCCTGAATTCCTCATCTCCCAGAAGGATTAGGTGAAGCTGGGAGAAGTCTTGGCTCTGCTGAATTTAAGAGCCAACTCTCACTGGTTTATAGTAAGAGTTTCGTATTTCATAGCCAAAATATTTCATATTTCAGAGTGAAACTTCGTATTATCTGTTTCCAGTTCAGGAAAGTGCTTATGCAGGGGCTTAAGTCCCGGTGAAACAAAAAGGTTTTAAGCTTGTTCTTAAAAGCTTTCTTTAACTGAAGTAGACAATGTGCATTTTAGGAATATGTTGAAGTCTCTCTCACCTCCTGGGACTTGAGCCCGTGCAGAAGCACTCTCCAAAAGCTGAGTTAACAGTGGGCTCCACGTTTCTGTCACCTTCCCCAAGGCTGTGTTTGCTGCTGTCAGGGACTGTGGTTGTTCCCATGTTCTCCTGCAATGACTGACCCACAGAGTACACAAATGAACAACCAGCCTAAGAGCTAGGACGTCCCATCCGTTCCACGCAGGGATACCAGGATCCAGAAATGGGTATCTTGTCGCATTAAACCTCAGAAGCAGAATTAGAAAGTAATTTATAAATTTATGAAGTAATTCACAACGTTGAAAAGATTAATGGACAAATTTGATATATATTCCAGTCAGTGACGTTTGTCATCAGCCCCTGCAATAGCTTTTCACAGTCCCTTTTAGAATAAAAGCATTTCTCAGGGTTTTAAAAAGAAAGTCTGTAAGAGCTACTGTGCCACAGCACCGCAGGCGGGCAAGCTGATGATGGCAAGAACCCAAAACAGCATGAGAAATAAGTAAATAATCTCGGTCTACCTCAGAACCGCTGATCATGCACTAATAACGGGATCTACTGGTGTCCTGTGTGCGAGCGGCGACCCTTACCTCGACCAGCCCAAGGGAAGGGTACAGCAAGCGCACACCTGGGACAGACTTGCTGTTTTTCTCACCTACCAGGGGTTGTGCTGAGCATCGTGGTCAGCCCGGGAGCGGGGCCGAAGCCCGCTTACCTCCTGATCCTGAACGCCAAAGACATGAGCGAGGTTGCCAGGGCCGAAGTAGAGGCGAACATCCCTGTGACTTTCCACGGATACTTCAAACGAGCGTGACCGCTGCCTGCAATGTGTCACGTTAGGTTTCTTCCAGCTCTGAGAAGGTGCCGTCTCCGTTTACAATGACCTAAATTCCTTCAACATCACTTTGTATTTCTATGGCTACTTAATTAAGAATGAGCATTTCAGTTTTGTTGATGATTCTTCAAAATACTTAACCAGGTATTTTTCAAATACACCCTTTGGCACAATTTCAAGATGTACAGCGCTAAGAACTATACAGTTAAAACATCACAAGTTTGCAGTGGTGGGGAGGAGGTTTTCTGTTTTTTCCAAAATTAAACTTTGCAGCTGCGACAGTTAAAGAGGCACAAAACAGCACAGTACGCACGGTAACGTTCTGTAGAACAGCCTCTGTGCTCTGTTACACGCCTTGAGAAGAGGCGATTTTTAGCCTATACTGAAGTATTGCGAATTTAAATCACCTCCTGGTCACTCTTTCAGTATCCCCAGAGCACTCCGAGTGGAGTCTTTCCACAGCTGCCTTGGAAATCGGAACTGGCAGGCCCCAGGCTGTGTGGCAGGCAGCACTTTGTCCTTCACTAAGGTTGAAAACTGCACGCACGAGCTTATGTGTTTTCTCTTTCCCATTTCTTTTGTCAAAGTGCAGTTTCTTGAGTTCTGGATTTCATACTAAAACATGGATGTGGAAAAAATCAAGCAATTGTTATGGCTTGGGATGAATTTGCTCCCTTGGTGTGCTATAGACTCTCAGCTTAATCCTTCCTTCTCACAAAATAAATTTTCAACTAATGGTTCAAAATACAAACTTACTGCTAATAGACTTAAAATCCAGGGTTCTTGTTTGTCTGCAATGGTTTAGCATTTTTATTAATGGTATCAAAGAATGAGAAAATCATTGGCATTAAAGATTTCTAGTACACGGTGCTAACTTTAAAAGGCTGATTATTTGACAGTGGCTGCAGTCACATTCTGATGACAGGATATTGACACGGAGATACGACCTGGTACTTCTGCTGTTCTATAATCTCTAAGCACTGTGCAATTACCTAATTAAAAACAAAAGACAATATGAGCCATGGGTCTCCGAAAAAAAAAAATTAGTAAAACTTAGTAGTTATGCACTCATTCTGTAATGTATTTGTTCTTCCTACTAGTCTGCAAAACAATGAACATTTAAAATGAACCGTTGTCGGCTGTAGCACTAGGGGAAACAGATGTCAGTGTAATGTTCCGCTGGGGCAGGGGAAGAAATGTCCTCAGGATCCCAAAGTTTATGCATCGCATACAGAGACCCCTAAACCATTTTAAAGTCATTGTGGTGACAAGAGAATTACTTTTGGAACACTGGGAAGCTGTTTTGCTGTAAAACTCCGATGAAAATATATCATGTAATAATCCAGTCCTGTTATTACATAGCTATGCTCCTAGGATTCCCAATCGCATATCAAAAATTAGCAGAACATCCTGCTCTTCCACCTCCATCTTTTTCTAAGAAGTCATCTTTCTTGGTGTCTTGTGACAACACGGACTGAAAACACAGAGTTCTGGTCTCTAAAAACAAGATAATTCTCCATTAAGATTTTGTTAACTTTTATCATGTGGTGCATATAATAGTCTCCTTTGCCAAAACCTTTTGTGTATCTTGTTGGAAATCAAGAGTCATGGTAAGCATTTTCCTAATTTCACTGTGCGTATTCCACTGCTCCTGGAGCACACATTGTCTTTTAAAGGCTATTAAAAAAAAGCACATTAAGGATCTGAATGAGCACATGCTGTCAGTTCAGACAAAGCTAAACATAAATTCCATCTGTTAGCAAGAACTGGGATAAAGTAGCAAAACAATATTTAAAAAAAAACCAAACAAACAGCTAAACATGCACACATGAATTGTGGTGTGCTGGTGAAAATTACCTGAGAGTAACAGTGATTCATTTCAACTGTCACATACTTTGTTTTCATTTGTAGTTCCTAAAGAGGTAGTCTCTGGGCTCTAGTACTAGAAAATACTTCTTGGTGCTCTCTCATTATCAAAGCTCCCATAAACTCCACAGAAAATATTTAACCTTTACGTAGTACCATAAATATGTAGCATTTTTAGAAGGATTAATTGATAGCAGGCTGTAATTGTTGTCCTTAAGTAAACAAGCTTCAGAAGTGCAAAGAACATTTTAAGTATTGCTAATAAACAACATAACAAGGAAAAATAGAAGAACAAAGGCAGCAGCTTTCAGGGAGAATCTAATGGAGTGGATGTCTGCCAACTTAAAAAATAAATAAAAAGGCAGGGGGCATCCCAAACGTAAGCAGCAAATCAGAAGCACGAAAAGAAAGTAGCAAAAAGAAACATCCTAGGACGAAAGAATGGAAACAATATGAACAGTGAAGAGCCTGAACTTAAAAGAGTGAAGATATGGGTGATTATGCGACACCGAAAAAGAAAGGATTCAGATACAGAATCAAATGGTAAAGTCAATTAAGAGGTTCAATGAGGAAATGCTGTAGTCAAGTATCAGAACGTAACCAGAATTCAACAGAAACTTTCTGGCTAGACTAACAGGGAAGAGAAAAGATGAGAAGTGCAAAGTTAAATGCCACAGAAAATGGCGTGAGAAGTGGGAGACCCAGTTCTGGGAATCAGCAGGCCACTGACCTTAAGCAAGTCACAGGCTTGCGCATTCGCTGCAAGATCCTTTTGAGATCCGAGGATAAAGTGTACTGTAAAGAATGTATAAGCAAAAACCCTACCTTCCTAGTATTTTGAGGTAGAATTACACCATCATCCCAGAGTCTGGCAGAAGAGTAAAATGCACTGCTTTCTTCCTCTAGCCTGGAGAAGACAGAGTATTAAACAAGCTTAGAAGCACAAAAATGCAATAAAAAACATCAGGCCAGTAAAACAAAATCATAGATTAAAAAGGCATATACTTCAGTCTCAAGTGAATATGCAGTACTACTGTTAAAAGTAATTAGAATCCAGTAAATAATACATAACAGATCTGATCATTCCACAGTACAGACCATCCTCCACATTCAGAAGATTGCCATTGTTTAATATACAGCAGAATATCTTGATTTTGCGTTGTATGGTTTCGGCGTTGTTTTTTTGGGGTTGTTTTTTTTTTTTTTTTTTAAGTCAAGCCAAACATTTGTGTTTCCTTGAGAAGATCCTAAGAGCAGACATGGAATTACATGGAAATTTAAAATATTTTTTCAGTAGATTCAGGTTTGCTTTATTTGTTTGGGATGTGTTGATCTATAAGAGGAATAGAAGTAGGTAATTTAACTAATTAAATCCCAGTGTAACTGCAAGGGTTTATATTTAATATCCTTACTTTTCTTTCAGATGTTTTAGCTCTGATTCATCTCCTGTACAGTCATTGTCCCCAGCTTGTGGGACCGTGGAGAAATGTCTTGAATCCACAATAGCAACTCTTGCATTAGGCCACAAGAACAGAAAGTTTGGACTGAACGATCTCCCGCACTACAAAAAAATGCACAGTACAAAGTCACTGAAATTAATCACAAAAAGATGACTCGAGTGACACAATCAAGTTCAAGGCAGAACGTAATACAGTTTAATTTGTAAAGCATTAATGATACAGCTCCTTTACCATTACAGCTACAGCTCCTGTACCAGTCCAGACACCCTGTGGTAGCAACCATCACAATCCCCACTGCCAGCAATATTGCTATTTTATGATTTAATTTTTCCTCCAAGCACTTAACATGTTTAATTCTGAGCAAATGAAGAGCCCTATCGCACTTAATAGCAGCATGAACGGCACACACAGTAGCACAACTAAAGGAGACGTGCTCCTTGATCACTGAAAACAAACAGCACGTGCTGAGAGAAAGGCAGGATTGGCTCTGAGTAGGGACATTTTCGGATAACCTGTTTTTTTAGAACTGGCTCTAGGTTCTTAGATGCAGACCCAATTTTCTGTAATCACATCTCATGACGCATTTCTTACTTTAAAAGTAGTTAAAATAACAAATTGCATTAAATGTCTGTAACAACAGCTGACACTGTTTTTAAAACAAAGTGCTGTGAAATTTTGGTGAAGTGTAAGAAGTCTATCACCAAACCCATTAACATTTATGCTACCCGTACCATAATATAACTTTCGCTCCCGTAACAGCCACCAATTACAATGGTTATTTTGGGAACAGCAGCACAAGCAACAGCAGCCATCATGGAGGCCTGGGCTTTTAATCTGTTGGAGTGAGCCTCTGCCTGAAATGAAAATAAAGATTTTAGATCTTTCAAGTCTTTCTTCTAGTTTCCCTCTGCTTCCAACAAACCTGTATTTCCGAAACATTTATTTCTTTACAATTCTGTGCGATCATTTCTTCCACAACAGTAAGGCAGCAACATTAACAACCATAGCCCACTATGCACTTATTTTACAACGTAAATCAGCAAAACAATTATAACCAGTGTGCACAAACCTACGATACAGTGCAACCCCAGCTCTCTCAGGCATTAGCAAAGCTCAGATACAACGCAATTATGCCAGGCTTTGTCTTAAGTGCTGGTGACAGCTGGGAGGAACAGGGCAGCAGAAACAGTCTCTGCTCAGAGAAGCTAACGCAGGTTTTACTATGAGGCTCTCTGTAGCCCAGGACAAAACATACTGTACCTTAATGCCTTCACTTTTCTAAAAGAGAAATATCTATTTTTTCTGTGGAGCACAGTGGTATCAGAAGAATAGATAGGCTGTATTTCAATGTAAAAAGAACTATAAATTCCAAGTTTTACAGCTTGCATGCCAGCTGGACAGTACCATTTTAGATAAGCATAGAGGCCTGCTTAAAATTAGAACGAAGTGAGAATGCTAACGGAAAGATTTAAGAGCAAAGTAATTATGAAGCTTCTTGATTTAAACCATCAAAAGTGGTTTAAAAAAATTATTTTCCTAACAATTAATAATTTTCAAAATGTCATCTTAAACAAAAGAACTAGGAATTGCTTGAATTAAGCCTGTTGAACTAAAACCGCCATACCTGTGAGATGCTTGTTGGCTCTGCTGTATGTGGGGCAGTATTTTGGAAGAAGAGGATGGGAATGCTCCGCTGACTGCACAGCTGTACGAAATGGCTACCCTTGAGAGAAGCATCATGAGACAGCTCCCCATTGTTAGCCACTATCCCCACCAAGTGCCTACAAAACAGACACATCAGCATTTTCACTTTTGAACCCCAGAAATTGTGTAGCTCATAATGTTCCGAAGGATGGAAACATAAATATCCGTTCACACACAGAGATCTGCCCTTTACAGAAACTCAGAATGTAAAAGGATGCACTTACACGTGTCATTTCATTCAAGGACCCTCACATACCTAACAAACAAGCAGTCTTACAGCACTTCTGTGTAAAGCATGGAAGTATTAACATGGATTAATACCCAAAGGGCAGGTAAAGCTATAGATGACCTGTCGAAGAGTTTACACTGCAAGACAACATACAAGATGCCAGGAGTCTGGGCTCTATCTAATTCCTGTAACATACAATGTTACAGTCAATCTGAAAAGTTTATACTTTCAACCTAAAGAAGCTCTAAAAATATATTTTACTACCTTTTTTATTTTAAATGTGATTTGACTGGGATGTTGTATGCTTCATGAATGTGTTAATAATACAGTCTGATCTGAATTATGCAAGATTTTATTGTAGGGGTATTATCTCATCTCCATCACATGGGAGAAGGGATGATAGCTTTCAGTTTGGGAAGGAACACTTTTAAAGATGCTGTTTCTTATTTCTTAAGGAATCTGCTGAGACTTCACTATTCCAACTGTCTGGCTAGTAGTTTTTGTAAGCAAACAAATCATTTCAAAGTCATGAAAACCACTCATTTGTAATCACTCTCTGCTGCTATTTGGCCTGAGGTACGATGAATTCAGAGCTCAGAGATAGATCAGGCTTTCTAAAAGTATTTTATTACTAATTCTTGCCTGACTCCGAACTTCATAAACATTGTTATTGGAATACTGTAAAACCTGATAATGATATGAAAGCTATTTAGACAAATATGTCTGTACATTTTGATAGTGAAATCTTATAGCCTTACCCTTCCACATGGCCAAATCCTGTTACTAACGTTGTTCCATAATTAGCCTTGAATTCCTGGAATCTGCTTCCATCCATCAGACGGCTCAGAATCTGCAAAGAAATATACAGTCTTTACTACAGAAATTTAAGTGAAAATAGGATAGCTCTGCTAAAAGATATGCCCTGTTCAAATAGTAAGGATACCTGCATAATGCAAGAAGTCAACCTAAATGAGCGTAGAGGCCCTTTTATGTCTTACACTCTGCTAAATACTCAACATGCACGAAACATCAAATTCATCAAATTTGTTTTTATGTTTGATTACCAACCACAAATTTTGAGCCAAAGTTCAACTCCGAAATTATTTCAGTGTTGCAGAGCACAGTTGTTCATGTGCATCAAAATGTTGTAAAAAACCCAGCATGTGCAGTTACAGCTCATGTGCAGAAGAAACATTCAGCAGCATATTGTTCATGCTTTTTTCAAACACAGTTTAAAAGCTGCCTTCAAAGCCACACTGCTTTCTACAGTCAATCCCCTTAACTGTAGGAATTTACCCCTGGAAAAGATACTGGATTCACATCCTTGGAAACTAAATCTCTTCTAGAACACCACAATGAAAATAACGTGGGCAGTTCTGCATGTCTCTGGTTATGTATTAGCGTCTGTCCCAGCCTCAAACAAGTTTAATTTGAGCTCTGTTGTTTTTTCAGTCGGTGTTTTCATTAGGCATTTAAGTTACAAGATAAAGTCTTGACGACTGGGGGGGGCGCGGAAAGGCAGGGGAAAGGGAAAAGAGGGCACTAAAGGGGCGCACATTCTCAAGGCAACCAACACAGTACAAGACATACTGACATAACAGCACCTCAAACAGTGTATGGAAACAGATGGGGATCAGCTGGCATAATCTGTAATTATTTTATCTCTAGCAGGTTTTCAGCTTAAATACTTTCTATAATTCTACAGAGTTGTTGCTGCCATTCTGCTTTGTTGCAGACTCGAGACAGAGTGACAACTGATTAGGTAATAATACAGAATATCTCAGGTACTTCAGGATTCTCCAAGAGAGAACAGCCTGTTGCCTGTTAATCTGGAGCTACTAGATAGAGCAGACTGAAAGGAGGAAGGAATACAGTATCTGTCACCTTACCAATTTTACGGGAAGGGTACATCTATAATCTTGCGGTGCCAATCCCAAGAGCTCATCAGAACTATACAGAGGACCATCGTGCTCTATGACCTCCTCTGGCAGTGGATCATAATTTAATGTAGAGATAACATTTCGAATACATTCATAGGCTTCCTTTTCTGAAGATGCAAAATGGTCAGTACAGCCACTGACTCTAGGAGAGAGAGCAACATTAATTAGTATTGAATTAATGACATCTGAATTCTGATAGAAAACCCAAACTAAAGAAAAAACCTTAATTTGTACTGTGACTCTCCAAACTCCCCGAAAATATTGTGTGATTTTGTTCTTGCATGAATGAGCTGGAAGCAATAAGTCAGTGGAATTTCTGTGCAATCCAACCCAAAACCAATTTCACAGTAAGAAGTTCTTCCCTGCGACCTTTGTGTTTACCTGTATTAAAGAAGAGACCTCTGAATTTATTTTCATGGTGATGTTCTTGCAAACAATATAATAAAGGGAAAACAAACTTTAAAAAATATTTCAAAATAAGCCCTTCCAGCCCAGATATAAAGACAGTAACTTATTACGTGTAACACAGTGAGCTGACTGTCACACTAGTATTTGTTTTTATGAGGAAGGTATGGAATCTGGTTACCATACACACAGCATAGATGCCAAGAACAAAGAAACAAAGCCACCCTTTTCCCCTATCTAAAAGGAAATGTCTATTTTGACAACTACAGAAATTTCTGACATAGAAAAGTAGCATCAAGGAAGTGGTTAGATAACTACTATCAGGTTTCTTTCCTGTTTGCTCATCTCCTGCTATGAAGCCCTCATTAACAGCAGAGGCAGGCAGGGTTTCCATTTTTCTTCTTGGCTTCAGGTACTTCTACAAGCATTCAGATTCTTCTCTGCAGCTAGTCTTGTGTCTTCAGAAGCAGACAAATGGGAAGAAGTCATACCACCTCTCCACACATCAGTTTAGGGAAGAAAAGAGAATTTCTTAGGCGTTTTCCCCATCGTCACAGTATCTGAACACTCACCATTATTTTTTAATGTTTGCATCCTGACAAAGTTTAGATTAGGAAAAGAAATGATACCATCCCTCTTCTATGGCTGGTCCCTCTGAGGCACAGAGGAACTGACTTGCCTGACGCTGTTCAGAACGTACGGGGAAGAATGGGGAACCAAGTCCAGATTTGTCCAGTCCCTGCTTCACCCCACAACATCACTTAATTTTACTTCCATTTGGCTGATCTAACAAAAACCCCGTACCTGAGAAAGAAAGCAAGCAGCATAATAGCAGGTTCCACTTTTGGCCCTGACCCTGACCTCTGTACTTATGTGAGATTTCTATCAGAGTGTGTGTGTATATATATACACACACGGTGGAAATGGAAAGTTCCCGTGGACAGCAGTAAAGCTGAAATTACAATGCCATGTTACTTTTTTCATTTCAAAGAGTTATATCTAGCCCCATGATACTCCCACGTGTACAACTGAATGCCACCAACCTTTATAATAATTCATGTACCATTTCTGCTGGGTTTTTTTCCACTGCATGTTTTTCAGTCCTTGAGGACCACATTGTATTCTGACACTGGAGTAGCTCCATTCACATTATTTTAAGATAAAATGACAGTTTCTTTAAAGTTAAGTATGCTGAATTCTCTCCTATTTCTAAGACCTATTTCACGTACTTAGAGTGAAGTTTAGCTCCTCCTAGGTCCTCGGGAGAGACATATTCTCCTGTAGCAGCTTTTACCAGAGGTGGGCCAGCGAGGAACAGCGTACCGATTTTATCTATAATCACAGCTTCTTCTGCCATGGTTGGAACATAGGCACCTCCAGCCACACAGGAGCCGCACACCACCGCCACCTGAAGGACGCAGAACCAAAACAAACCAAGAAGCTGGAGAGGGGAGAATGGAAAGGCAAACCCATTGCATTTATTTCAGAAATGTTCAAGAGACCAAATCGTAGCTTGAGGAACAATGAACTAGAGATATAAATACCAGCATGAACAAGGTTGCTTTTGAGAGAGTTCAATGTTTACTCTGAAATAACCTAGTGATTTGATGCTTTTCCATCACAACCAGATGGTAAACACTTAGAAGATCCTTAAGGCTGAAGTATTCTCTTATGTGAGATATATTTGAATCTCCCTTTCCCACAAACAGAAAAGGTGAGCTTTAGGAATTTTTTTGCATGTTTGAGAGTTGTTCCTAGAACTTGTATTAGAACAAAACTTTTTTCAGAACTCTACTGACCACATATACTACACTTACTCGCACTCCAAATGACAATGTACCTGCGGGATTCTCATGGCAGACATTATTGCTTCATTGTAGAAAACTCTGCCACCGTGCGACTTGTCAGGAAACAGCTCTGACTAACGTGACAGAGAAAAGACAAAGTGAGTTTCAATATTAACTACGAAAGCCAATACTTCCTCTTCCCTCCATTCATTCACAAACACATTGTAACCAACTCTGGGAAGGTCACCACTAACAATCATACCTGAAACTTTCATCCACCGCATTCGCTACAGTATTTATTCCCCTTACACATTGTGCAATTCCACAAAAATACCCGTGTGTTTCGAAAGCAGAGGTTAAGCTTCATAATTTTTTGTGAAACCAATTTATTCTACACAAACCGAGACTGTAAACATGGAGAAGGGGAAGCTCCTGTTCATACTTTATCTGTGGAATGACTTCAGCACAGTTTCCCTTTTTACTTAGTTTTTGATACAATTCCTTACGTCAGGTAAAAATTTTTTCTATGCGTTTGCTTTCAGTCTGCAGAGGGAACAACTATAGCCTCTGTGATAATATAACCTCTGTACATTGGAAAGTAACCTGTGCAAATTCTCCTTTTACAGCGAGAATTTTAAAAACTGCATTTTTAAAGGCCATGGAGGCTACTGCATTACTATCACAAACATTACAATAAAATACAGAGTAATTTTATAGATTCTGAAGTTGCAAATAGAAACCTCAAACAAAACTGTACTAGTTTATTAAAGACAGAAAAGCATTGCAGCACACTAAGGAATACCCATGCTTGGTCAGCACTTTGTCCCCCCACTGATATTCAAGTTTCTAAACTTTGTTTAGATGCTAGATGCCAGATTAGCCCAAGTGGTCACCACCGTTACAAATCTCCAAATGATCTCTTGGACTCTGATTTGTGGACAAAACTCAATTTAAGTATAACAGACAATGAAAATCAGCCAGCCAAGAAAACACAACATAAATCTGAGGTTTATTGCTAAATATTAATATGATTTAAGATAAACGTAGGTATTTTCTTCTATGAAGTGGTTCCAATATTACCTGTAGTGGTAGGAATGCTCCCCCGCTGTCAGTAAGGTACACAGATAACAATCTGTTCTGCATGGCTATTTCTTGAGCTCTTAATTGCTTCTTCACTCCAATTGGATAAATAGTTCCTCCTTTTACAGTTGCATCATTTGCCATGAAGACACACCAGACCCCACAGATCTTGCCAATTCCTGTAAGTGGTACCACGGATACTTATCAGGACTCTCTGAAATACCGCAGATGAAACAAGGGGGCCAAATTATAGCTAGGATGTTCTTTCAGTAATGCTGTATCAAGAAGCTGCAAATTAAGCTGTAAAGACCACACAGGGAAGAAACCTATAGCTTCTCTGGAATAACAAGCTGAAAGCCAATGACATTTTTAAAAAATCTAAATGACAGAAGACAGAATTTGAAATAAACTTACTTATAAGAGAAAAAAATACACAGTCTGACTTCCAACTCTTGATATAACAGGGAAGGCAATTAAAAATTAGCTATATACGACTGAAAAGTGTAACAATCTGTGACAAAGGATAGGATTTCATACCCTATTGTTCTAGTTACTTTTTAAACTGAAACTGCTCTTCAAAATGCCATGAGAAGACTTGTCGATAATTTGAAAAATATTACAAAATAAACGTGTCACACAGTAACTTTGTCCCCTTTCCTTTAACAAACAGTGTATTTGACACATCATTCTCAATTTTTTGAGACAAAAATCAGTAACTGGTAAGTAGAATAAATTACTAACTCTAGAAGAAATGAAAGAATTTCTTTTCTTTAAAAGCTTCTCCCAGATTACCCAGCAAAGATCGCAGAAGAATAATACAGCAGCGGCTGAACTCTTCCACATTGGGAGCTGCTACTGGATAGAACTGATGTTCACTCTTCCTAGGAAAGCATGTTCTTAAGATACTAAAATATCCCATAAACCTGATTACATGCATCCTTTTTTCTTTCCCAGTAAGCACAAACACCTTAACTTCAGCGAGCAAGGCTGGTTAGTATAGGAAGGTGTGCAGCACAGACTACAACTAATGGACACTGCCTACAACCACTTACTCATCACTGCACCCAAACAGCATCTCTTGAATTATATTAAGGATCATGTTGATTCAAAACCCTTCTTCCTTCTGGGCTGCACCTCCAACATGGGCTGCTCAAAACAATATCCTCAAGCCATATCCATCTTTAGACCTAATGTGAATCATACCTGAAGATATGAGCAATGAAACAAATGAACTTCATCAATTCCCCATTACATCTAACATTACATTTGCTAGCAATTACCAGTAAGGCACCCAGCGGCAGGGACATCACCGTACGGCATATTGAGGCCTGCCAGCGGAGACAGCTCAAGAAAAGACTCATCATCAAGTAGCAACTTCAGGCGTTCACGAACAAACAGCTTCTTGTTTCTCTGAGTATGACGCAAGATGGCATCTTCTCCCCCTCCTTTACTGACCGCCTCTAGCAATTCCGAGTATCTGATTTAAAAAACACAGTTTCAATCCATGAAAACCACCTTCACTTACAAGTTTCCCTTTAGTAGACTGAACACAGTACTTAAATGTATTGCACAGTTTTCATATAAATGGTATGAGAATGAAGACGAATTCACATTTTCAGATTATGGTTGCTTACCAAGTGTTATAAAAAGCAAAGGTATGTTATTTAAAGCAAGCATTTTAGTTTCGTTATTCAAAAATTGTCTCATAAAGACAAAAAAAGAGTGAAATAATATAAATGTTCTATCTGTAGGTTATGTTCATAGCTAGTAGACATTATTAAGGCCGTACCCTCCCCTGGGTGTTGCCCATATACACCCAACACACAGTATTTCACAATATAAAACAGTACTTAATCTCTGCCAGCAACCCCATGAGCAGAGTACTGAGAATCACAGAATCACTAAGGTTGGTAAAGACCTGTCAGATCACCAAGTCTAACCACCAACCCAACCCCCCCATGCCCACTAAACCACGTCCTGCAGTGCCACGTCCACACGTTCCTTGAACACCTCCAGGGATGGGGACTCCACCACCTCCCTGGGCAGCCTGTTCCGATGCTTTACCACTCTCTCAGTAAAGAAATCTTTCCTAATATCCAGCCTGAACCTCCCCTGGCGCAACCTGAGGCTGATCATCAGTGACCAAAGCTGACTTTGAGAGATACTGCCCTCCAGCAACATTGGCCTATAGCCTTGCAGCTATTAATAAGGCTATCCTAATCTGCTAGTCGTAATTCAGCATCGACATTGGCCTCCATGTTCCAACTACCCTAGGGAAGAATGCAGTCAAGGGCTTCCTCCTTCAGTTCTCCTCAACAAGTTTATCTGACAAAAATCAGTAACTGGTAAGTAGAATAAACTACTAAATCTAGAAGAAATGCACATTCTACAGCACAGAAGACATACTTTAAAAGTAGTGAACACTGCAGTGTCACTACAAGCACCAAGAGAGGAAGTGATTACCAAGGTTATTGTCAGGGCAGCAGCAAGTACAGATAAAGAATTGAAAAAACTGTAAACAAATGTGGTTATCTCGAATAATTTTGGTCTTAAATAAACCAGGTTCTTAATTTCTTTAAAGTAAAATATTTTTTGCCAAGATGCATCATCCTTCACTAAAAATACTCTTTGACATAACTATTTACGCACCACTTTGTACGTGACTTCATTATCTTATTGTGGCTTCCTGCAGACTGTAGAGATTGAAAAACCTCAGGAGAAAAAAGCTAAGACTTTTTAACAATGTCGTAAATACCGCCACAGGAGGGCACAGTGTGTTTTCCGTAGCTTTGCTTCCAGCTCATGTATCATTCCTCTGAACAAAGGCCTTTGAATTTTTGCCATCTGATCTTTAAGGACAAACACATAAAATACATTTTCCTGCTTTTATCAGTGAATCACGATTAATTGCAGTAACTGTCACCTATTCTTTCAGGAGGGATGTGTAAACGTGTGAGTCACCGTTTATGTCTTTGCATTCAAACATTAAACAAATTTTACGAAGGTCTAGAAAAAATACTTCTTGGCAACATACGCAAAACAACATCACATGGCACTATTTTAACTACAGTCTGCACCTAGGTTTAGGCATTTCAGTCAACATTTAGGCACCTCTTGGGGAGGGCTGAAATTTTTAAGTGCTGATCCTTGCAAAATTCACTCTACAGAGAAGCTATCCAAGAAAATAGCAGTAAGGAAACTAGCTTAAGCGTCAAAATGGTCTTCCTGTGTTAAAAGTTCCTAAAAGTGCCTCTAAGGAACTCTCACATCATCTCACAAGCTGCAACATTTTTAGAACACCACAAGAACAGTTCATTACCTTTTAATAACAGCCTCACTGTTCCTTAAATTTTCTTCAAACACGTGTCGATACACAGACAGGATACGTCCATCTAAAACGGGGTAAGTTTTTGCGTACCGCCTGTATTTTGCTTTATTACTTACTAAACGGCGGGGAAGCACGTCGCGTGTCCTCCTCAACCCCTGACTGTGCAGTACGTGTGCGGGTTCTTTACCATGACACAAGTCCTTATACTTTCTTTCGAACACGCGATGCAAGGTTTGTAACCTGGGGAGCAGCGGAGGCGCGGCGTTGGGGGCCAGCCTGCCGAGGGAGCACGAAGTGACGGTGTTCCACATGACCCTGCGAACTGGCGGGAGAGAAAACAGCATTTACTGCCAAAAATTAGAACCACAGATTCCCTCGACGGACGGGGCTGAGCAGGCACCACACCTCAGGCCGAGGTCGTGCGGGAACCCCCCCGCTTCCCGCCCTGCGGCGCGCACCCTGCCCGGGGAGGAGAGGCCCCTGAGGCGGCGGCGACGAGCGGGGCAGGAGAAGCCGCCGGGCGCGGGGCCGGGCGCGGGGCCGGGCGCGGGCCCAGCCGGGGCCTGCGGGGCGCGGGGCCGGGCGGCCCCTCCGCGCCCGCTCCCGGGGCAGGAAGCGCGGGGGCTCCGGCGGGGCTCCCCGGCCCGCGCCTCCCCGGCCCGCCCGCCGCTCGCCGCTCCCCCCTCCTCTCCCCGCGCGCGCCGCGGCCTCCCCCGCGCCCCCGCCGACCCTTACTGGGGCAGCCGCCGCTCAGCCGTCCGGGCCGGGCCCGCCCCTCGGGGCGGCTCCGCAAGCCGCGCGGCGGCCCGCCCCCGGGCGTCCTCTGCCCCGGGCGTCCTCTGCCCCGGGGGCGCGGGCTGGGCCGGCCGGCGGGGCCTTGCTGTGCCCCGAGGTCGGGCCTGGCCGCGCCGCGGCTTCCCGCCCGCAGCCGGAGCGAGGTCGCACCGCCGGCTGCCCCCTCCCCTGCCTTCCCAAGGAGGCGCGCTGGCCGGGGCCCCGCTGGGTCCCAGGCGTCCCCCGGCGGTGCCCGCCTCAGGTGCTGCCGCGCACCGCCCCGGGTCCCCTCTCGGGCCCCGCCATGGCGTGCCCGGGGGCTGCGCCCTCAGGGGCGGCCGGGGTGACGCTGCGAAAGCGGGAGCTTCGCCTTGGAAGGGCAAGCGTTACGAAAGCAACACAAGGAGCAAAGCGAATGGCTGCGCTAGGAAATGAGTCCGATTATATGCACGGCATGTGTGTTTGATCTCTAAATCACACGTTGTTGGGCGGTATCGAATGTTACAGACCCGACTGTAGCCTCAAAATAACGCGCGGGGGCTTTGCCCGCTGTTAAGTGCAGCACCGCCACAAAATGTCTCGGTTTCAACGTCGTCCCTTCATGCAGCGCGTTACGTGTCCTGCAGGACAACGCTGCCGGGCACTGGCAGGTGACGTTTGGAGTGACCCCATTGCCCTCAAGCGCAGCTGCAAGCTGCTCGAAGCTGTAACTGCTCAGTCAAAATGCCTAAACGCTCTCTAATTAAGTTTATCATTAAAATATTTAAATGAATTTTATTTTTTTCCTTCCGTACCTCATCCTGTCCCTGGGCTGCTCAGGCAGTTTGCTATTGTTAATCATGGCATAACCTTCGAGAAATTACTGCTTGTTGCCTTTCAGTGACTTCATTAAAATGCATTCCTGCCAGCGAGCTCTTTACCATACATATTAATAAGGCTTTGTAGCGATAATTAAGCAGTGACTAATATGTTGGTGAAAGTAAGTAATTTCTTATTCTATTCGGCATAGGCAGGAGAAAGAATTTGTGGGTAAATAAGTTGTATATGTTATTAAAAAATCTTGACAATAATAATTAAGATTCGTTGAGCTATACTAATTTAAAATAACCTTCGTTTTTTTCCTTTTACGCTTAAAGCAGATAAGACTGTCTTCGATACTCTGCTCCCTTGTATCAAGAAACTCAACGCGGGTGGAGCTGTGGGAAGCGGCGCCGCTGCCCTGGGTGGTTTCAGCTGTCCTCCTGGGATGTCCCGGAGTCTCTCCTGCTCTCCCGAACCCTGTGGCAGGGAGATGAAGGTCTGTGCTGAACCCAGCGGGAGCACAGGGTTGGGCTGCTCTCTCAGGGCAAACATAGCATTCAAGGGCGACGCAGACACCCCAGGGGTAGAAGAGGGTCGTGCTAAATCTGGGGCGGGGTGTCTGCACTTGGAAAGAATCCCTTTAAAAAAAATAGGATCGCAGCTCTGATTTGCACTCTTCTAAAATGGTAATTAATTCTGGACCAGCCAGAATGAGGGGAGTGGTGGGCATTTGTTACTGATCCTGAAACTATTGATCAAAAACCCCGACGCGAATGTGCGTTGTAGGCACCGACGCAGCCATGCCGAGGTTCCGGATACAGCCCGTGTGTGAAGTTAGCAGCCTGCTACACCATTCAGGCTGGCTTGGGGCATTCGTGGTGGTGGTTGTTGATTATTTCAGTTCACGTCTTCCCTCCTTCCATGGTGTAAGCAGAACTCTCTTTTCCCAGCAGTTTGAGAAACTTGTAAAGAGCTGAAGATGAGAGGCAGAAGACATTCTGCAGCTTTATATAGATTTTTTTGCATTTCCTGTGGGATTTTATGTGAATTTTTGTGCTCTCTGTGGTGCAGGTGATAATGGGGAAGGAAGAGTGGTGACAGAAATTCATGTAAAGCAGGAGAATACATTTGAGGAGGTCTGACCTTCAAAGAGGTGTTGATAGTAGTGAAAATGCTGAGTGCTCAGCTTGCTGAAGAAGGAATTGCTGATGCAAATGCTTGAATATGTATTTAAAGTGAGATTTGGGCTTCCCATTCTTTCTGTTTTTGTTTTTTTTTTTTTTAATTGACCCACATATCATTTCCATGAACTCATAGGATTTTTTAGTACTCTGTTCTGTGACTGTATCAGAGGGGCTACTGTTCAATTATAATTTTCATGCTTCTTATTTCATTTTCCATAATTAATTGCTAGACTTTCATAAGATACATTATTTCTAAAATGCTAGTGTCGCATAGAAATTTCATTTTACGTGATCTTAATTTGCAGAATTTTCTTTAAATACCTTTTGCAGTTAATGTATTGGCTGATATTATTTTACAGGTTTTCTAGCAGATAGAACCTGTGTTCAAAATCAGAATACGCTGTATGTAGTACAGGTTGCTTTTACTCAGGCTTAAAAGGGGATTAAACTTTCTCCTGAAAGCTGAACACTGCTTGCTCAGAGGAAAGGGAAAAGAAACACTTACTCTTCATCACATTTCAGCCTCCACACGTATCTAAGTGAATGTTTGTCACAAGGAGAAGGCATCAGTCACCAGTTTTTTGTACTGGGAGGCAGCCTGGGATAAATAACAAATCCTGTAATTAGGAGCCAATAGATTCTAATTGACTTACGTTAGTCCTCAAGCTGAAATCTAGCCTTTCTCTCTTGTCATGGCATGGAGCAGCCTTTGTTTAATGAACGCTGAAGGGAAATCGAGGGGGGTAAGAAAAAATAGCTCTTCTGAATGGATGCAGCCTTGTGCAAGTGTTTGAAGTTGTTATTTTAAGTGCTTATTTTAGCAACTTTTGAGCTGAGCATTTAGAATATATAGAGTAGCATTTAGGAAAAATGTTAATGTGGTTGCTTACTTTAACATGAGCTGAGGCTCTGCCAGCAAAGATGAGACATGCCATTTAAGGAACACTAAAGCTTTGAGTGAAGTTTTTACTCAACTTTATTTAGAAACTTGCTGGAGTGCACCGGATGCTGGGGGAAACCAGAACACACTTTTTGGATTGTCAGACCAAAGGCAGGAAGGTTCCCACAGAGCCCTCCTCCTTATGTAGCTTCTGTTTCTTATTTAGATTTTGTTTTTTAATACCCAAGAGCTTTTAGTGGTATTCTGACAATTGTGGCCTGGAAATTTGTCTAAATTAAAGCAGGTTTTGTTTGTTTACTTAAAAGTGCTAACAGACTCAGACAGTCCCACAGCATTTTTCAGGGCTTACATCATTCTAAAATAGATTCAATTGATTCAAAACAAATTTGTCAAAAAAGTAGTTTTCTTTGCCCACTTGATGCATTTGCATCTCTACAAAAGGAACAGCGGAGCCTTGGCAGGTATGCTGAGCGTAGTGTCTGGAATTGATACGAAACGTTAAGAAGCTTATTTTAGTTGCTGGAAGATACAAGAGAACACAAGGAGTTAAATGAACTAGCCTGAAGATGTGAGACTAAATGCAGGAGAAGTTGTTAGCCAGATCCTCAGCTAACGTAAGTAAATGTAAGTTCCACTGAGGGTATATCGGATGAAGGGCTGCTCCCATACTATTTAGCTTCTTATTTTGGATGATTTGAGGTTTTATGAATCCCCACAGAGAGAAAGATGTGAAGAGCCAGGTGTGCCTTCAGAAACTGTGTGAAAATTTGAGGATGATCAGTTGAGTCATGGAAGTTTTCTTCACATTTGTTCATGACAGCCGTATGAGACAGTAGCTGTATTACAACACCTATAAAAATGCATATTAACATCCAACCCTTATCCACATTTATTTATCACATAATTGAACACAGGATCACAGTGTTTTTTAACTCTCGTTTAGCCTTTCCAGACTCTCAGTCAGTCCCCAGGAAAAGCATGTGAAGACGTAAAGGCAGAAGCATATCGAAGCTGTGAGAGGAGGAGGCTACTCCGCCGTCCAGGACCGCTTGCTGTGCTACTCCTATCACTTCACTGCTGCTTTTTTGAGGACAGATGCATTAGCCCAAGTGCAGTGAGATGTCAGCCACCACAGGAAAGGAGAGATGGGTAAGCAGAGGGTGTGTGTGCTCCGGAGGGTTAAGTTCTGGGGTGCTGCCACAGCCTGGTAGGACTGACCTCCATAGTCTGGGACAGAGGGGAGTAGAAAGGAAGGGAGCAGGTGACAGGCATGTGGAAGTGCCCGCTTCTCCACTGACTGCAGAGGGAGCATTGGGAGATTGTTCTCCTGGAGTTGGAATCAGCTTTTGAAGGTAGCCGCCTCTCTGTTTCTCGTTCAGAGACATGTCATCTGCTGTTGGTAGAATGTCCTGTGGAAAAGTGAGAGACTGAAGGAGGAAGGTTTGTGGTTTGGGCTCCGAATTTCAGCAGCTGAGAGTTTTTAGGACTTCATAATTTATCTTTCAAGCAAAAAGACTATTATGTAGGCCTGCACGTGTGTTGGGAATACTTTAAAAAAGAAATTCCCAAAAGAGTGAAGTCCTATGCAACTCCATTCATATATGGAAGTTCTTCTGCCTCAGATCTGCCCCTCTTCTAAAAATGTTGGGAGACCAAACTCCTGGGAGAGATTAAAGGGAATGAGGGAGAGATACGAGAGTGACAGTCTGGTTCATGGCTGTTGGATTTGGCATTTGTCTCTTGCCACAAAGAGCTTACAAAACCATGAGTAATTACATAATAATTACAATTCTGGAAACATAGCTCGTTTGGAGAAGACAAGGAGTGTGCACACTTGCTTACATTACTGACAAACGTGGGTTTCTGATTTGTCTTACTCCTGCAAAAAATGCACAGAACAAAAAGAGCAGAGTTATATTCTAGTTAAGGCATAATCTAATAGTGTGTAGAATTCCCCGTTGCAGGACCAGAGTCTGTCCTGAATTGCACTGATACGAGCTGAAGAGAACAGAGTTCGATTCTGGGAATCCAGGTAACTGGTGGTGATACCCGAATCAGAAGAAAAATAAATTTGACTTTCATGGGTTGAAATGGCAGAGAGGCAAATCACTTGTTGATTTTTTTACGGTACTGTTATTTGAAATCACTGAATGGCTTCTGAAAAACTTTTACAGTTTCAATATGCAGCAACTATATGGAGATCTGTTGCTTCCTCCGTTTTAAAAGCCTAACTGAGACTCTTCTGAAGTCATCTGAAAGCTTTTTATTGGTTGGAGGAGATGGAGATTCAATTGTGAATGGTTAGGTTGCTCGCTGGTATTTGATTCTAGGAAAGCGCTGATTGATTTATTCTCCTGTGCAGATGTTTGGCAATGAGTGGTGACACCAAAGCCTCAGCCTGTGTTCGACTGTTTAGAGTCCCTTGAACTTGGTTTTGTAAGGCCATTTCTAGCTAGTAATTGGTAACTGGATGTGGTTAGGGTAGTTAGATAAACATACAGAGGAAGGGGATGAATCACTAAGTAAATATAATATTGATGCTGTAGGCACTGCTGTTACGTACAGCACATTTGTGGCAGACGTGACGTATTTGTTTTCTGTTGTCAGGAAAATGTTACTTGAAAGAAGAATTGAGTCTAAACGTGTAGTTCCAAATCTGCATAGCCACACCTTCTCGATGCATATGTTGGCTCCGGTTAGACTCTTAACAACTTGTCGGCTTTTAACATACCCCACTTCTTTTTACATATCCCCTTAGAATTTGATCCCCTAATCTGAGGTCACATCAGAGAAGTTTCCATTGCTTTAAATGTCAATGTAGTTGCATCATTAAAAGCCCCTAAAGTAGATGGTCTGCGTTAATGTAAAGAGACGTTTATGCCAGTGAAACAGCAGTATAGTTATTAGTGGAGCATGTTGGCAGTTTCTGTCAGCAATTTTTGCAACCGTGTAACATAGAAAGGGCTAAAAATACTGTCTACTGTGACTTGCATGCCACATAAAGAGGAGGGAGTGATACAGTGCCAACATCACAAAGAAAAGCCCTTCAAATTGTTTCCTGTCCTCTCTTTTGCACTTTTTCAGGATCCCGGTAGGTACGCTAAATCTGCTTAAGAGCCTTACGTTCCTTGTGGGTGCTCAGGCTGGGGCCACCCCGTCAGCCAGCAGCCCCAGGGCAGCCTGGTCCATCCTTCAGCAGATGGAGCCATCAGCTGTGACGGGAGGGAAGAGGAACCGAGGCAAAACGGTCGATGGCAGCGTTTGTGTGCATCAAAGTAACGGGTTTATTCATTCCTGTTTACAGTGTTGAGGGTTTAACCATTAAAAAGGCCTAATTAGAAGATAAATTACATGTTTGATCATCCTGTTGCAGCTGAGATAAAAAGCATGCATATATATGTGTGTGTGTGTATAGATACATGATGTGTATATATATGCATATGTGCTGAAATAAGTTTTCCAATCCCCTAGGTTTTATTTTATTTGTAATGAAAAGTCTTTGCTCAGAAGGAAGAAAGATCAAAATTTATTTCGGAAGTGTGGTTAGTACATTCCTGTCACGTGTGTGCATGCATATATATGCACCTAATTCACAATTTCCAGCCCCCAGTTCCCAAATGCTTGGCCCCACTCTGCCACTGACATTAGCTGTAAAAATCATAATGTAATCCTCAAAAATTTGGAAAAGTTAATGTTTCTTTTCATAGCTTTAAAAGTAACTCTGTTCACTCTCTCAAAAAGCTAAAATTTAGCCTCTCAGCAGAGCTGGATTGTTTTGAAATCATGGAAGGCATTTTTTGAAGACAAAAAACCTCATGTCTGAGCTTTGAACTCCATGAAATTTGCCATGATTTGTAGCGTATCTCTACCTTGAGTTTTGGTGCAAAGTTTCAGCAAGGAACTGAATATTAAGCAAAAATACATAGAAAATTGCATAAGCTATTGCCAGATGAGATATTGCGGTGATACCATAAAATCCTTCTCCAGTTACCGCTTTCCTGAACCACTTGGCATGAAATGTTAACTTGACTTCTACTTACTATTATCATAAAAACCACAGGGGTTTCTTCTTGCTGCTACTTGTTTTGTCAAAGATCCAGTAATTAGTAACATGTGAATTAGCATTTTGCAGTAACAGAAGAACGGAGTGCACAAACAATGATGAGAAGTGGTGTTCTGAAAAGTCACTTCAGCATTTAAATCTATGGCAAGCATCAGAACTGGAAAACCACAATCTTTAAGAAGCAGTGGTCTTAGACATCAAGTAGCTTACATTTCTCCTGCTGGTAATGACCTGTGTGAATATTTACAACTAAAATGGAAACACGATAAAAAATCAATAGTCATCGCGGATCCTTTTAGGCAATGCTTGTATTTTTGTAAATCTTTGCAGCAAATTCTGTTTTATCTTCATACTGGAAGTGTTTTATTCTTGGTTTGAATGTTTTGCAATGTTATATCATGGTACACTGCTCTGTTACAATTTTAGTTATCGGTAACATGTTTTGCTTAGTTTGGTGCACTACAAATTATGTGCATGCTCCATGATATTGATTGTGAAACATAGTGAAAAACTAACAAAGCCAGAAAAAGAATGAAAAAGAAAAATCAGAGTGAAAACACCCTATAAAGTCTTAAGATACGTTTTAAAAGATTGATGAATTCTCCAGCCTCCTGTGGGTTACCTCTACTGTACAGGCCAGTGAATTACTTGGATCATCTTGCCCCTGATATCCTTGACTTAATTGAGCTGTAGTGTGAGAAACATTTATTCAACAACTGCAGGCGCCGACGCTGTGGGGGAGCTCTTCAGCTGGGCTGGAAAGTGAGGACTGTAAGATTCTCAGAGATTGTTCAACACAGCCGTTAAAACACAGCGATGGAAAAAGGCTTCTTGAAACCTCTAAGTCATTGGATAGATCTTTTGATTCGAAATCTCTTTGAACTAGGGTCACCTATGGTTCCTTTGCAGCTCTCAGCCTCGCTGTTGCATAAAAGAGGCCTTCAAATTTCACCCATTTTGTCTGACAAGATCCTTTTTTCACTGTTCATCCTTCATGACCACAATTTAATCATTTAAGATGACAAAAACCACCTAACAGTGGGTTCTCAATTCTAACGGAGTCTTTTTTTAGCTGGTATTGTTAGTAATAAAGTAAAAAAGGAACACAGGCTCTCAAATTGGAAGCAACCTGGTACTTTTCTGGATAACTGAACGAGCAGTGCTGAAGAAATGGAAGGAGATTTAAATTTTGTCCTTGCATGATACTTTAATGGAATATTTGTAGCAACACTGTAAAATCGGACGGTCAGAGAAAGAGCTCTGTAACTGGAAACTTGCTGGTTCCAGACCTGGCCCTGCTTTGTGACAGTAAGCACACCGCTTAATTATATTGTCTTGGTTCCCTCTGGTTTTGGCGCTGGGATGAGAAGTACCTGTGAGTAAGGCTGAACGTACCCATGGTAGGGAAGGGAAGTGATGGAGCAACAGGTTTTCTGCTGGCAGGTGGCACTGAGCGCTTCCTGCGGCAGATGGAGCTGGGGGACTGAGTGTATAGTCCTCTTTGCCTCTCCAGTGAATCCAGTCCACACTGGTGACCCGAGAATCGCTGTAAACAGGGAACTTTGAAATGTTCACAGGGAGGATATTATAGAAAGCCAAGAAACCATGGCTGGGATATGCAGTTAGCAGAGTTGAATTTTTCGACAAAAACCTCAAAGAGATTTCCAGTTGTAATATTTTAGCTTTGAAAATGTAATCCAGCTTTTTCATTTTTAGGTCTCTGACCATTATCCTCTGGTCTCAGCAGAAGAGCAGCAATGTATTTAACAGCTTCATTAATGCCAGAGTAATAATTATCTACTGCAGGAGTGCCTATTGCATCAGGAATTTTTATACCAGAACTGTAGCAGCATTCTGATTCTTCAGAACTCAGGAGCAGCGTTTGTAAAGGTACAAACTTACTGAAAAAGATTATGTAAGCTGAATCGAAAACAATACCAGTATATTAAAAAAGAGAAAATGGGAGCCTGCGAGCTGGCTGCACTGCAGAACAGGTAGCTTACACAGAGTGGGGCTAGCCTACTGCTGCTCAGCATAACAGTTTCACCCTCCACCCCTTCACAGAAAAGACTAAGGCAAAACTGCAGGCTCTTGGCTGGGCTGCGTAATTAATCCACAGAGAATGGCTTACCCAATGAGCCCGCTTTGAATTATAACAGCATTTGAAATGGTGCATTTTCATTTCTTTCCTTGCTGCAATGTGATCACAAGTTATCTGCTATGATTTTTTTCAGTGCAATGTTCAGAGCTGTGTGTTTCATATTTATAATAATTGGCCAAATAATCCAGGTGCCAGATTATGTTTTCTTTGTGATTATTTATTGTATTTGTTACATTTATATATGTAAATGTAATACCTAAATATTCTCAGAGTTACCATACTAGATTTCAAAACGTGCACAAAACCAACAAAACTAAAGTAAAAGAGGTTTACAAAATCTTGCAGTGCTTGCTGATTTATAAATGACAGAGATTACTAGCTATGTGTGAATCACACAGGTGGGAAAAACAGATCATCTGTCACGTTTCCTTCCTCTGGATCTTGAAAATAGAAACTGGAGCTGGCTAAAGGGCACGCTGCAAGAAAATGCGTTTCTTTTTTAGAGAAACGTGGGGAAACAGAGAGATGCAAAGGTTTGCGTGTACTTACAAACTCTTTTCATCTTAATTAAGACCATCTGAGACCTTAAAATTTTTTCAAGCATCAGGATGGTACAGTGATGTTACTTTATAGCAAGGCCTGTATAATTATAGCTGGAATTCACATGCACATTTCACATAGTCCCTAGGTACCTGGTTAATCAGTCGGATCCCTTAGTGACTCTCTGCTAAGATTTGAGTTAGTTTCTGAAGTGTAACGCTTCCAGAGCCTTCCCACCATGCTGCCTATGTTAGGTCTCATTCTTAAAATGACGCTTTAATTTGATACTTAATTCTTGTCCAGCCTGGAAAGAAGGAGGGAGCCAGGGCGGAGGGTTTGGGGCGGCTGCTGAGGGCTGCGGCTGGAGCACAGGGCCTTGCACCCTGGCACTTACCTATCTTCATCCTCGGATCACCTGTCAGGTTGCAACCAAGCTGTCTTTGTGCTCCCAAGATCTTGGCTTAAACATTATTTATGCCTTTTCTTGTAACTTGGCCAATCTGCATAGAACTTGGCTAGGGAGGTCGGGGCGTGCTTTATAAATCGTCTGTAAAGCTACAACATGTGGCAGCAGCGTGAAGTTTTCCTCTGCACCCACTCCCTATTGCATACGGAGAAAAGACCAGTGAAAGTGGGTAGAGCGGCGACGAGGGGCTTTCATGCCCTGGCCCATTACATCACTTCAGCGCTGCCCGCTGGTTATTTGCTCTCTATATCACTTCACCCCAGGGGGCTCAAAGAAATCAGTAAATCTCCCCCAGCAGAGCTACGAATCCCTAGCCCAATTCATTCAGGCACAGCGGGACAGCCGGGGATTAATCAGAGGGGGAATGCTGCGAATTCCTGCGCACTCTTTCTTTCCCCAGCGCAGCTGGTGGCGGGGACACGGCCAGATGAAAGCGGGGCTGTCAGCATCCATCAGCCTGGCTCCGGCGGCTGCATTCCAGGGGATGGACTGGCCTCAGCTGGTAGCTCCGGTGCCGCTTCCCTCTGCCAGGTTAGACGCGGAAGGAATCCAAATTCAAGTGCACCTCGCTCTTCCAGCTTTCGATCTGTTTTGAGGAGTTACCAAATTCTCTAAGACAAAATTAGAATAGAGATATTTTTGAATGTTAGGCCACAGTGTCACAGAAACCGGGGATGGGAGAATTTATTGACAGCCCATCTTCTTGCTACTTAGGAGTTGTTCTCTTTCTGATCTTAAATTTCCTAAACGAGGTTTCCGTGATGTAACAGGGAAGCTATTCTCCAGGAGCTTTTTATGGGGAATTCTGTTTTCTCTAGGTTTCACTGTTCAGTTACAACTTACTGTTGTAGTTCTCCACAGTGGTAAAATACCCACTGATAGAGCTGAATTTTTCCTTTTTTTCTTCACAGAATCCCACTGTATGTATTAATCATCTTCTGTTCTCCAGCCCCCATAGCATTGTCTGTGTGTACTACTGTTACGGAGCTGTGCTGTGATCATACACAGGAGTCCCTGGGTGGGAGCCCGTGTTGTTCATCGTAGCATATTTATCAGGAGAGTGCTCCACTGCATTGCAAACAGTAAACAAGTATGAGAAATACTGTGATAAATGAATGTTAGAACAGCACAGCATGAAGCAGTGGCCTGGCAGCCTCACTGCTAGGTCTTGCCGCAAAATTGGGCTCTCATTAGGTCTGCAGTATTATTGGAAACGTGTCCCTGCAGGTTTCCTTCTGTGAAGACAGTGATCCCCAGTAATCCCCTGCTGTGCTGACCGCCAGTGATCGGCCACATCACAGTCAGCAGCCTGCAGCTGGTCAGCAGAATAATTTTCTATGCAATAATGATGGTCTGTGAAAAATGTTAAGGAGAAAAAATTGGAAACCGTGCTTTTAAGGCAATTTAAGTTCAAGGGCCAGCCTGTGCCAAGACTGATCAGAAATGTGGTGAAAACTAATACACAGTCTTTACAAAGATGAGTATAAATTTATTTTTAATATAATTTATAATATTATTAATTAAATTTGTGGGTACATATGATTTTAAGTAGTAGTATACTCATGTTCAAAGTCTTTATTTAGAAATTTGGGATTTGGGGATTTGTTTACATTTCAACATACGTCATTCCAAAAACTATCATTATCTTTCATTGCTATTTGCCGTTCTGCAACTATTTTTTCTTTCTTTCTTTGATTTGAAAGGCCATTTCGGGTCCACTTCAGCACCTGTCTTTGCAGAATAGAGCATTTACCGCTTGGCTGTGCAAACAGTCATGCCAGGGTGGCACAAGGCTGGGGATAAGCAGTTGGAGATGGTAAAGGGGTGGTACCTTAAGCCAGTGCTGCCATTGAAAACCGCCTCGTGAAACACAGCCGGGGGGGAGGGAGGTGGAAAAATGAGCATGGGGGGGAAGATGACTGACACGGGGGAAGAAATTCTTAAATCAGCATTGCCACTGGAAAAATAGTATTCTTATGCATTTCTACTGTATCCTCAGTGTCCTCAGGCTCCTGGACTTTGGATGTGAAGAGCTGAACAGGCCTATTTGCTATTCACTACCTCTTCATGCTTTTCTGTGAGTCTCTGAATATATTTATCTTGTACATGCATATGTAAAAATCTGTTATTTTAGTTACTGTTTTCCTTTCCAACCTAAAGCTTGTATTCCTACTAGTGAAGACTTGCTGGAGACTGAGTAGGCATTGTTTAAACACTTCCCATCTAGCTCCACTGGGATACTTCAATCTGTCTTGCTAAAGAGAAAAAAAGATTAATCATTCTTGGGGTGTTTTTTTAGAATACTTGATTCTGACAGTGAAAGCAATTTATGTGGCTTAACTGTGATGCAGACACTTTCCTCCTGTTGTTTGAGTCATACTACCTTATTTTATCCAAGTTCTTAGAAATAACTCTCCGAAAGGTCAATCTTAGTTTAGTAATTGGGATTTTGGGGGTTTGGTAGGAACAATCTAGTTCCAAATAATTAACCTGGACAGCGTGCCATTCAAGGAAGAAAAAAATAACTCCCCCGTTTCTCTGCTTTCCTCTTAGATCTCCGCAGCGGTTACCAAGCCCTAGGGTCTCGGTGTGCAGTCATACAGTGCGTCTGCTCACCTGTTTATGCCTCCCGAGAGGCGAGGAACGAGCAGAACGTGTCTGAATTCCTTCTGCGCAGGGGAGCTGAGCTGGGGGTAATAATTTACTGCAGATACAGACTGACAATAAATTAGTACGCCCCCAAGGGTCTGGAAGAACCAGAGGAGGAGCAGTGACTCATTTCTGAGTCATAGAGCCTCCCCGGATTTATCCTGGGATGATGTACTGTATACACCACTCCTTGATCTGGTCTGTCTCGAAAGGACAACCGAGCCCTCCACAGCCCTGAATATAATTGTGGAAAAATAAATGTTAGCTAGCAGCAATCGTTCCTTGGCAGAAGCAGACTTTATTATGTTTTTTAGGCTCTTCCCTGTATCAGGTCAGTATTTTGATAAGAAATGGTGAAAAAAATGCAGGGCAGACTGGTTTGACTGATCAGTCAGTCTGCACTCAGAAGCTGTCAGATCACCCCTCTGCAACCCTTGGCCCGAGTTACCAGAGCTGCTTTGGGAGGGTATTAGGGATCAGTCAGAGATCCCTACATTGTTAAAGTGGTGGGCAGCCATTCAGCAGCAGAGACAAGGCTTATTGTGTTTTTTCTTTCTCCTCAGTTATTTCTAAAGGTTCTTTCTGCTGAGAGCATTGTCACTGCTTAGCATCGCTTGATGCCTGAGGCTGTACTGATCTCCCACCCAGCCCCGATCCCCGTGGCTGCCCGCCGTGGGTGTGCTCGGGGACCTGCCCTTCTTCTCAGCACCGATTCCTAATGGCAGGGGAGGATGGAGGTTTCAGACCTCTGGCACAAACAAGGCGTCCTGTAATCAAAACCATCTGGGTGTATGTGGGTCCTTTTGAATTGGGTGGAAACCACCACTTGAGAATACCAATTGTACCAGAAGCTTTCTCAGTCAAATAAAACTCATGTAAGTGATTTGTACCAGTCCTGCGCTCAGTCGTGAGGTGTACGAGACGACAGGAGGAGAGGTATCTGGAAAGCCCTGCAGTATTCTGTGGTTGGGGCTCCAGGGTAATTACAGCAACCTCAGACCCTTGTACGGAACAGCATATAGGAATCGTAAAGCTACTTTGAAGTCATGGTCCCTGTTCTTTGCCAAAGCACAAGAATAGAGAGGCTGAAAATCTGGAGTTTAGACTTCGACAAAATCTGTTCTGAAGCAGGAGCAGTTCTAATTCCTCATAACCTGGCCAGGACTGCTTACAGCACATTTCCATCCTAGAGCTGTGGCTGCATTTGTCTCACCAGGCACCAAAATCAAGATCTGAACCCCTGTTTATAAAGTATTTTCGTTGAAGGCACTTTAATCTCTTTGCAGCGCTGTCTACTCTTAGCTGGCGGGAATAGCTCTGCTAGTCGGACTGTGGACTGTTTGTTGTTAATTTTCACAGATTTTTCTTTTTACGGATCACAAGTATACAAAGACTTTGTGTGCGATTTGATGAGCAATCTAAAAGGAGGAGGTCATATCCCCTCTTTTTTTCTACCCTTCCTTTAGCCCAAGCATTATGGTTCCTCTTCCACTCTATTACTCAAAGTCTAGCACTCATTAGACCTTTTGGTGAGCTGATTTAACTCCCCGTCTGGCAAGAAACTATTAGCTTTGCAAGATAAAAGGTGTGCTTTCTGCTTGGTTAGCAGTTGGAGGGGCCCAACAAGCATCAGAGCCAGCACATGATAAGCTTCAGGAATGCATGGCCGTGAGGAGGAGGAATGGTTCTTCCCCCTTTAAGGATGACAGAGCTATCACATCACCTCACTCCATCTCCTGTAACTTCACCCTGAGCCTCCCACCATGTTCCAAATTTGAACAGTCAACAGGTTAGGAAAAAATGAACAGGCTTTCAAACTCGGCCGCTGGTGCAGGATGAGGGGACCAGCGAGCTAAAAACAGCCACAGAAACTCAACTGATGGTGCAAATGGGCCCGGAGAGTTCTTATTTCTCTTTGTCTGTCTAACAGACCTCTTTTGGCTTAGTATACCTATTTCCTTGTGAAAGTTTCATGAATAATGTATCTGAAGTACATTAAATGTCAGACATTTTGGCAGGGGGCCATCTTAATGACAGTTCCGTTTTAAAGATGATGAATTTCCACTGTAAAAAATTCATTTTCCTTCTTCCTGTTGACTGAGATAGGTATTGATAACAGACTCAGAAGATGAAGCCTTCAGTCACTAAATGGTCATAAGCATTAAAAATGTATGTAAAGAAATAAATTTCCCTTATTCCTATTTCTTTTGCACACATCAAATACGCTATGCAATGAGTGGTTTGGGTTAAAGATGAGTGCTAAGTTTGATCTGAGAAGATCTAATGAACTAACTGTAATAGACACCATGCTGAACCGTACAGCATCACCAGTAGTGAATATACCTGGGAAGAAATGCAAAATTCATTAGAAACATCATTGCATAAGAAGAAATACTTATTTCTGTGACTTCTCTATCTTTCTATCAGATGGAGTCCTGTTTCATGAGCAATTCTTGCTTCCAGCTGCACAAACAGCAGTCCTCACTGAAGATGCGTAGGCTGTTCTAATCATCCTAACACTATTAGGCAGAAACAAGCTCTCGGAAACAGCACAAGGATGTAACTCGACATTACATATCTATATATTCAAATAATTTTATTAAGCACAGTTAAGGAAGCTTGGCTGCTATTTTTTAAAATAACTGAATGCAAAATAAGTTGCTACGCCTATAAAAACAGCAGTTACAGACAGACCTGCAGATCAGAATGTTACTCACAACATTAGACTTGTGACCAATATCTGTGAGAGAGTGTTGCTAGAAATAGTCACGCCGTGGTAAACGTAGATGGTGTTTGCTTCCTGCTAGCTCAGAAAAGTTCATGCCCCAGTCATTCTGCAAAGTTTCTACTGGATTTTGTCTTCAAGTGCGTACAGAAGAAGCAAAGCCACTCGACTCAACGGAGAACAGAAACATCCTCCGCGTTCTTAGATTGCATAGCAGCGTCGTGCACTCACTGAAGGGAAACGACCGCTAACTCTGCCTTACGAGGTTATATTTTCATTCCAAGCAGACTTGCGTTTATGCAACTAGAAGTTAGCAGATTAGAAATGGGAGGCAAGCTTTGCCCGCCTAGGTGTTCCCCAGTACGTGGAGGGTTTATGGTAAGTCGAGGCGCTGGTCCTCCGGAGGCAGATGTCCTTTCGCCCTCCGCTGTGGGCTTTGTCTCCGGATCTGGTGCTGCCACTTGGTGTCCAGGTGACCCTTTAGGCTGGCCCAAACCAGCAGGTGAGGGCCACCCCTGGCCACAGGCCTGTTGCCATCCCCATCGTATGAAGACCTGGGGTAAGAGGAGCTCGTAAAACGGGCTCGTAAGCCTAGCTGCACCTAGGGATCAGCTGGGTTATCCCCAAATCCACAGAAAGCTGATTCCATCTACGACACCAGCGAGAAGGAACCTGGCTTGTGAAAGTCCTTGGCACTAGCTCTGGTAGGGGGGAACTGGGATTCTTCTGTCTGGAGCAAGATGGCAAATTCTCATTTTGTCTTCATCTTCCCAGCAGCTGCAGGCGGGACGATCGCCGCGGAGGGGTCCAGAGCTTTGAGATGGGTAAGCGCTAGCACCAGAAGATATCTTTTAGGAAGCAGAACCGGAGGACTTCACGGTAACTTTCCTTGTACAAAATCAGCTGCACAAAGTGAGCAGGACAAGGGAGACCCGGGCTCTGAAGGGTGGGACGCTTTGGCCGAGCTGGCGTGTGGGGTGGCTCTGCTGCCGTTGCGCTCAGCTGCATCACAGGGCGGCTGCGTTGAAGGGGCATTGCCTTTGATAACAGTGATTGATTACGCAGCCCTCCTGCTTTTTCTTGTGTCATAATGTGATACCGGTAAAACCATTTGTGCAGCCATGCTGTGAATTAGGTTAGAAGCACTAGAAGAACTAACACCCACCACCCCCCTGTTTATTTTTAACATGGATGAATTCCTCATCCGGTTCACCCCGCAAAAACACTTGTACCAGAATTTGCACAGCCTCTTGATGAACCGGATGAGGAATCAATCCAGATAGAAAAACAAAAATCTACATCCCCGTTCCAACAAAAAAATTCTCTCCCAGTCAGATCAGTTCCTCAGTCTGTGCCGTGCTGTGGGGGGACAGGACAAAGCACCCGTCTGAGTTACACTTTAAGCAACCCAGCCTGTGAATGTGAGACACTCTAAGGCTACACCTGCAAACAATTTCCTCTCCACCTTTCTTTCTTCCTTTCTCCTTTCCTTTCCTTTCCTTTCCTTTCCTTTCCTTTCCTTTCCTTTCCTTTCCTTTCCTTTCCTTTCCTTTCCTTTCCTTTCCTTTTCTTTTCCTTTTCTTTTCCTTTTCTTTTCCTCTTTTCTTTTCCTCTTTTCTTTTCTTTTCTTTTCTTTTCTTTTCTTTTCTTTTCTTTTCTTTTCTTTTCTTTTCTTTTCTTTTCTTTTCTTTTCTTTTCTTTCTTTCCTCCTTTTCCTTCCTTCCTTCCTTCCTTCCTTCCTTCCTTCCTTCCTTTTCTTTCTTTCTCTTTTTCTTTTTCTTTCTTCCTTTCTCTCTTTCTCTCTTGCTTTCTCTGCAGCATGCCTTTTTGCCTTGTTTCACTATACAGCACGGCTTTACCGGCACAGAGCAGGTCTAATTCATATGCCCAGGGCTGGGGAGAGGAGAGGCTGCCTGAGCCGATGCTGCTGCCAACAGAAATGTCTCAAATCAGGTAAAATGCTTTCTGTCTGCCTATGCCAAGCAGTGTCTTTGTCTCTTCTCCAAATATGTTATGTCTTTGCAAAATACATAAACGTTTCAACAGTGGTCTCTTTAGCACTTATCTCCACCACCTAATGTGAAGTTGCTGTTCCCATGCTCCTAAACCTCCTTCGATGTGACTAATTCACCCTGGGTGAGCTCCTGACTTGCCTAACCAGAGGCACGTAGCCCCATAATATGAGAAACAAACTCAGACAGAGAAGTGACGGGAAGCGGTGACGGGGACGGCTGTGCTGCCGTGTGATTGCATACCTGCAATTGAGGTCCACGTCTCCTTATTTCTCTGTTTCCTTTCTTCTTTCCTCCTTCCTCCTTTTCCACAGTGGTTAATGTAAGAATTTGAGGTTTAAAAGGTGCCTGTCTCTGAACTTTCCAAAAGTAACAAAAATGCAGGAGAAGTTTGGAGAATTAACATTAAATCTAAATTCAGCTGGTATACTACAGTTCAGCGTTCCCACTACTATTCATTAATAATTTACACAGTTATCCTATCTTCTCATCTTAAAATTCTGAACTGCTCGCTGATCTACACTAGCAAACGTCCCATCACATAAGAATTTTTCCGGTTAGGATGAGTAATTGAGGAGCCGAATTAATCAACATCGTGTGGTCTGTGGCAGTCAGGAGATAAAACTCCCGAGTCCCCGTTACTTCTTTTACTTTCTGCAAAAAGCCTTCCTTTTATATTTTTAGAGCTTAGAGGATGGCATGTAGATAGCAAGTTACATCTAAATAGCATGCTCTCCAAAAAGTTTGCTATTCTCTTAATGTTCATGAATATTTCAGGAACTCGTGCTAAGAGGTTTCAGTGCATTCCAGGACAATGATTTCAGGTTTCTGTTTTGCCTTAAGAGGAAACGTGGCTTACTGTGACACAATCTACATGGTTTGTATTATTCTTTTAGACAGGGTTTATTACTGTTACAGAGTCAGATGGCATGAAAATATACTACCTTTTTTTTTTTTTGTAAGAAGGAGTATATGTTCTTACAACTTTCTCCCTGTTTTTCCGTTCTTGTCGTCAGTCCTTGACTCAAGATGGGCATCGTTTTTGGCTGTTGTGAGAGTAGAGTTCTCTCTAGAAATTCATGCATTCTCTGAAGTCATGAGCAACGCCGGAGTTAAGGAATAGAGTTTGCTTTTCTCACCCTTTCATCTCATCGTTCTCCATTGCTTGAACTGGTAAATACACTAGGATAAAACTTGGCAGTGACAGCAGTGCACAAGATAACCAAATTAGTCCTTTCCAGCTGAAACATCTGTGATTCTATTGTAGAATAACTAAAGTGATTTGCATGAGCATATATTATAGCATTTGGGAAACATTAGCTTAATCACAGTACAAGTTACATTTAAATATTTAAATGTATCATTTCGTTAGCAATCTGCTTCCTTTGCTTATATTGACGTGCTTTTAATATACCATAAGACCTCTTCAAAATAATACTCTGTTTAACAAATACATTTGCTCCCTACAAGGTGTATGTTCTCAGAAAACTGAATGAGCCCTTAAATAACATATAAAATCCATCTCAGAGTTCAGGATCTGTGCTTATACCGATTGCTTTTACTTTAAAGAAAAGCCTGATGGCAAACTAAGGAAATTATTCTCATTTAAAAAACCAGACCGTGAGAAAAGCCAATATTAATAAGTATCTGGGTCATTCCTTCTTGTAGTTAGAGCACTCAAAGAATGCTGAGAGACAAGCTCTAGCTAATCTCTCTATCGTAACGTAACACGAACTTGCCTTCCAGCTGGTTTAGGTAGGTTTGCACAAAAATACGGAGCTGTTAATTGGGGCAGCTGAGATGCAGTCATTTTGCCAACTTTGCATTTGGGAGCAGAAAGGCTGGCTGACTGATAACCCAGAACATGAATCATTGCATTAAGATTGGAAACAACAGATTATTTTCTCCCTTAAGCTAGGCATCTCTTTCACTAACTGTTGTAGACTCTGAGTAAAATGAGGATGGCAAGATTCAGTAATACAAAGGACGTGGACCACATTAAATGTTTTTGTTATTTAGCTCATTTAAATGATGCTAGAATAGTCAGTGCCACAGAGACTCCAGCTACAAGGCACTTCCCTGCCCAAGGACAGAGAGACGTAACTCCTCATTACAGGTGGATTAATCTGTGACAACCGAGGCAACTGTTACTGCCAGCTGCCCTCTTCTGCTGTGGACCACCTCCTCGCAGGTTTGGGATCTGTCTGTGCTTCTTGGCCAGCTCCATTTACAGCCCAATATCATGATGTAATTTGAAATCGGTGACAGTTAACATAAATATGCTGGGTTGTGAACTGGGACAGCTGAGGAGCAGAAGGTTCCTTGACTAGGATGTGTACCTGCAGGGATGGAAACCTCCAAGGAACACAGCTCACAGCAATAATTGCTTTAGCCACCCCACCTCTAATCATCTGCTCTTGGACTAAAAGCCTGCACTTGGGCTCAGATGGAAAATAAGATTAACAAGAAAACCCATTTTCTTTCTACTTTTTTTCCCCTGTATAATACACACACTTTTCTTTAAGAGGAAAATAATACCTATCTTACTAAGCCTAATTCAGTCCCTAGTCTGTGGGGCAGCTTGCCTTGATTACATTGTACTGAATTACTCATCTTGGATATATGCTTCTCTTTATTTTCTCTGCCAGGAGCAAAAATATGATATTATTTGGCAAGAGGAATGTGTATCTAAAATGTCAAATTACAGCTCATAACTATTACGGGATAGTTTTGGCGATAGCCCTTTGTGATTGCTCCAAAACAGATGTCTCTTTCTAGGAGATTCTTAAAACTAATGCATGCTTTACGTTTGGTTTTAGGTGGTATTTTGAGAACATCTCACAAGGACGCTAGCTGGGTGCATATATTGCTTTAGCTTAACTTTAAATTTCTTATTTCTCAAGAATTCCAAGCCTTCAAGTTGCATTAACTGATAATCCTGCATGTACACACAGTGCAAACATGGAGAATGGCAGATTCTTTTTTACAATAACTGGTATAGCCAACCTAGGAAACTGCATGCTATTTAACATAACGGAGGAATACAATGATAAAGCTAGTTGATATTTGTCAACTTTTTCATCTGATGTTACAAGACTGTTACCACTGGAACTTGATTAAATCTCTCGTGCCTCTGCCCTCTTAATTGACTAACTGCCCTCTTAATTGACTAACATCAGCTTTTACGAAAATTGAATTAAAGCGTGTTGCTTGGTGTCATAGTTCTGAAGCAGGTACCACCGTTACAAATGCGTTTGTTCACTTCTCGTGGGACTATGAAAAATGGCTTTGGTTTAAATTTAGCTGCATCTGCTAATTTGGTCTCCAGTGCTAAACTTAGAATGGATTGGATTCATGGGAATATAAAGGTTCAAGAGAGAAATGGTAAGAGGCTGTCCAAAAAACCTCTGGAATTCATTCTTTGTATTCTGAGCACTGATAGGAGCGATTGAACCATGAAGATTTTACTATAAACAACTGTACAATTCAGGTAGTAGAAGGAATTTACTTTTGCTAATCTTACTGTCCCAAGACAGCATACTGGACATTGTTGTCAATATTAAAGTATCCATATCTATCAGTAATACAACTTTCTTTGCTTGCTTTTGAGGAGGTTACAAACCTGGGGAAAGGCGGTCTCCCTGGGATGGATATACGCTTGAAGCCATTCTGATGTTTCACCGCTCCTGCATGTGGTGCCTACTTGGATATACAATTCCTTGGAGGCCCTTAACCCAACTGCGCCATGTTTGAGCTGGTGATGTCTATCGCTGGAGCCGATGAAAACATAGACACGTAAGTAGAGAAACGCCAGACCAGAATGGTCTTTGTAAAGGAAAGCCATGATATTTTGGTAGATGCCAGAAGTGCCAAGTTTTGGATAGGGTTTGATGTGGAGGTTGAACACAAGGCAAGAAGCCTTATGTGAGGTGGAGTGACCGTGGTAAAAGCCATGACGGAAGTTTGATGTGAGGTGGGAGATTCAGCCTGGGGGACGATGGCTGAAGAAAGGCCCAGCTATAGAGAGAGTCCTGAGACAGAATAAAAGGGCAGAGCTCCAACCTTGCATTTTCATGAGGACTGAGAAGAGGCAAGAAGTGGCAAAATGGTCCATGGGAAAGTTGTGAGAGGCTGAGCACAACTGAGGCTGAGCAGAACTTTGGCTGAGGATGCGTGGTCCACTGCACGCTGATCACACAAACTTACACTTGTCAAAAATATCAGGGATGCCATTGGAATTGGTACAACAAATTTAGACCAGGCCAGCACAGTTTCTTGTCAGCCCTCAGCTGGGGATTAGCAAAACCTTCCGAGTGAGCTGAGTTATGTGGCTTTTGAGCTGTGGCTTTTTTGAAATGGATTTTGTAGAGCTGGGAGGTAGCCATGTGGGAGTGGGGGGCGTTAGGAGTGTTTCTGGTGAGAGAAGTCTTTTGGGCCTCCAGATGATTACTTAATCAATCAAATAGAAGGATTCAAGTAGAGCTGTACTTACTGCCAGATGATCGTTATGTTATGGAAAAGGTTTGCACGGAAGAACTTGGAAATTTAGTGGTAGACTAATGATGAATCTTCCCTAGACGTGTTCAGATATCCTATTGCAGAAACTCTGTCTCTCGATGATTGGATTAATGGTTGAAAGAGACAGCTTGGCAGACTCGAATAAAAGGCTTTCCACGGATTTGCTTTGGAGGGCTTGAGCCTTTTAACCACATGGTAATTGTAAAGACTATAAATAAAATTTAAAAATCTCGTTTAAAGAGTCTTTAATAAATTATTTTAATGCATTGTTATTGGCCCTTCCTTCAGGATATCACAAGTTTTCACTTTCAGTCTGACAAGCTAAAATGTGCTCTTTGACAATTTATCAGCTCGGTTTTGTCTCACACACTTAATGAAAGCCTTGATGCCCCTATTGAAGCTGCGTCCTACTGCGAGGAAGGCTTTGTCATCTGAAAGCATATCAGAGAAGAGCCATCAGGAGAGTTATCTGGGACTGTTCTCTCAACGTTTTTCAAAAGCTGGTCCACACCCAATGAATTACAGCTTTTCTTGCCCGGTTCCTTGCGGAGACAGGCAGGACTTGGTGAGGAACACAGGGCAGAGGGACAGCTGAGTGGAGACGGCTGCTCTGAAGGACATAAGTTGGACATTGCCACCCACCCAGTGCTGCTGAGGAGTACCGTAGGTATGGAGTGGCTGGGAGCGGGTGTTTGGGGGTGTACTGCATGGGTCTTCTGTTCTCAGCTATTTGTGGTCGTCGTGTGCTTTAAGATTAAAATCTGGGGGGCTGGGTAATTCCCTTGCTAAGTTTGTGTCCCTTTCTTCCTTGGCATATTGTCACCAAAGAAATTATGCGAGGAGGCCACGGCTCCCGGCAGAGATGGAGCTTCGGGTTGCACATGTAAAGCCTGAAGAACAGCGTGGGATCTCAGATCTAGCAGACTGGGTGGCACTTAAGTAAAAGGTGTCACGCAGGAAAAAAAAAAAAATATAATTAAGCCTAGCTCTGAGTTCGCGGATGTAGGAACAGTGACAAAATTCAACTTCCCTGGTTCCTAGTAAGTGGATGAACGTTTAGCCTTGAACTACAGTGGGGCTTGGAAATCACTCACAATATTTACATTACAGAGTGGGGCTTGCTTAAGATGAAATATTGCATACCTGTCGATTTTCTTCCTAATCCTGACCGCAGGGGGCAGTTACAAGTTGTAGATCTCTGTCTGCTCACCCATCTCAGCCCCCCCCCACTTTTTGCTGATGGGTGCCGCACTAGGTTTTACATTTGAGCATCTTTACGAACCACAGAAAAGGCTTTTCTTACCAAGATAAAATGTCCCCCGCCATCTGTGCACTAGAAATAGCATAAAACGCCCTTTTCCTGTTCTAAGAGAAAATTTTCCATGTTATCGGTATTTGTGAGAGAACAAAACCAGCAAGTTTCCTATGAAAGCAGTCAGGAGTACTGAGGAGTAAGCAGTGGTTTTGAATGCTTTTAATTGTCCTTTCCCCCCAGCAGCAAACTAGACATTATTTCTTACTAGGGGTAACTTTGTCATGCATTAGGTGTATTCCAAACGAAAGAAGAAACTGCATTCGTAGCATCAAGCAGCGCCAATACCCGCACTGAAAAATACAGCCTACAAACTGGAGACCAGAGCCAGAGCTTGATCCCCACAGATCTGTTGTGGTTACGTTGCATGCTATATTGTAAATAAAGTAGACAAGTACAAACGAGAGTTCAAAAGAGTGTATCTGCTGGTAGATGACCGTGATTTAATCAGCTTTTTCTCCACTGCTATACTTTGTATTTTACATAGGGGGTCAGAGTCTGCTGTTGCGCTGGTATAAACAACAACGCTACTAATATTAGAAAACCCTCGCCTCTGTAAAGCAAAAATGAAGCAGCTCAATACTGGACTTCTATGCAGCAACGTAAGTCCAAATAACTGTGATGGGGGGGGGGGGTTGATTTTGGGGTGGTTTGGGTTGTTCTGGGGTTTTTATTTTACCTTTCTAAATCTAGAAATTATTACTATGATTGTGTCGTTTGACTTCCTCATCCAGATCATAGATGTTCCTCTGCCGAGCCTTTCTGTTGTATTTGTAGCATATGTCCTTTTCTTACAGTTGTGTTTGGAAAATACCTCTAAATTCTAGCTTTCTTTTTCCCCCCCAAATTATTTCTATTAACTGTCCAATTGAAATGAGACAACAGAGGAAAAAAAATACTGAAACTTTTCGGAGAGTCTGATCTCTGCGCACACTGAGCATCCAGAGACAGTTTTCCCAAAACTTCTGCAGTAACTTGTAGCACAGACATGTAGCACCAAAAATTAGGAGCTTGTGGAAACCCCGCTGAGCCCTTACCTACATCCTTAGGCAGCTGAATCCCTTTGAAAATCTGGGCTCCAGGCCCAACCCTGCAAAGAGTTCTCTGCGGAAAGACTCCTCCTCCCGCCCGGGGCTGACTGTAGGATAGCTATTTTAATAGCTGAGGCTTTCAAAACAGCCTAAAGCAGTCAGGAAAAAATAATGTAATAAGCGGCAAGTAGATGAGTTCCCAGACGATTGATTCTGGAGACCTTACAGAGATAGAAACCGTGATTTGTAAACAGCTGGAAAGGAGAAGCCATGGCTGGAGATGCACTTTTGAATATGCTTTGGGCCGGTTTCTCTCTTCTGCGATGTTGTGTGTGGTCACTCTCTGGTAGAAGTCACTATGGTATGTGCTCTATACGCCCTTTGGATGCATGTCAAAAGTCACATGTGATTAATATCTTAAACTTTGTGATATTAAAGATGTAGGCATGTGGCAGAGATGGGAAGTGCCTTATAAATGTGAAGTATTGTTTCCTGTGTTTTTGTTATTTTCCTTTTTGCACTTAAGATTTTTTTATTATGGCAGGATCCTCTTACATTTTTGTCCCAGAAATAAATTGACTGGAACAAACAGGACATTTAACGGAAGATTACACCATTTACCTTTTGTGGAGTCATTAAGGTAGATTTGACTCGTGGCTCCAAAGATGTTCGGTCATCTAGGTCTCTGCATTTGGATCACTGTGGGACCTCGAAGGGTGGCCTGGACTTGTAAGGCTCTCTCCTTGTCAGCGGTGATTGCAGACTGTGAGGGAACCAACGTGATTCAAAAGCTTGTGCCATTTCCAACAGAGAAAATAGCAAAAGTTGTCACTCAGAATCAACATCAAGTGTTAGGCAGACATCCTAAAAATTAGTATTAGGTATTTCAAAACAAGCCTTTTTAATAGCAATTGTTCTATGTGGGGTTTTTTTGAAATTTTCGTATAAAGTATTTGGTATTTTAAGTCTTTAATTGTCTTGGCAGAAAGCCACTAACAGGCTTTGATTTTGGAAGCACATCTGTGCGAACAATCCTAGTGGGTTCATAGGGGGTACCAAGAACTTGTCCGTTAAGAGCTATTTTTAACAATGAAGTCATAACTGTAATGTAAAAGTAAAGCTAAAACTAAATTAAAAAAAAGGTAAACTTGTGATATGCCGGAAGATTGAAGTGTCCTGCAGTCACAAAATGTTTAAAGTTATCCCTAATGCTTATATGCCCACTTACATGGGAGGAAGGGAAGAATTTGTTAGCTCTGCAAATCAGGAAAGGGTCACAGAAGTAAAACACCACAATAGCGCACGAGCCTGATTTCATTTAGCTTTTCAAGCCCAACTTTGGGTGCCAAACACTTCGCGCTAGAAAACCAGCATAAGCATTTGGGGATAGCTGCTGCAGTCCTTTTCAGACGGATTCTCTTGTACCCAGGATCTCAATCGTAGTATCGCATCCTGTTCCATCACCCGAAATACCTCATTGTATCGTCGTCGGTTGGCCTCCAGCGTTCCGTCTTCCCGTGTCTCCGGCACCCCGGGGGGTCCGACGCGTTGAATGCTCCTTTGACTGCGCTGAGCCTGGAGGGCTGGGTTCTCCCCTCAGGGGAGGAATATGCCGCCTTTGCTGGGGTTGCCGGCTGTGGTCCTCATTCAGGTGGGGGAAAGGGCGCCAAGAAAACGGGCTAGTGGCGGGCTAGTGGCGGTGACGGAGGCCGGGTCTTGGGCAGGCGCACGTACCCTCCGCCTTTCCGACAGGGACCTCTTCCTAAACATCAGTCGGCACACGAGTACACACAGTACTTGTGCTCACCTCCTTGCGTTGACCATACGTTGTGTGGTCCAGGTCTGGATAACCTCTCCCGTAGTCTCTCCTTACGAGTCAAACCCTGTGCCCCCTGCTTCTTGACTCCTCCTTCGACCTCTAGATTTATTTTCGGTGCTGCTCACCCGTACCGTTGTAACGCACAAAGCTCCCATTAGGCTGGGCAAGGCACACGAGCACTCAGATGCTCTCTGCATCCCGAGCAAAGTGAGCACATCGCTGGTGGGTTTGGCTATAGGGCTGCCAGATTGCACTGCCAGCACCTCCACAACCTTGCTGTGTTTTCTGTTGGGGTTTTTTGCATTTGTTTCTTCTAAACTTTTTTGCATTTGTTTCTTCTAAATTTTTTTTCTTGTTACTATGTGCTTCAGATCATTATTGGTTCGTGCCTCTAAATATCTGACCCGCCTTTCATTTTGACGGTTCCTGTCTGTATTTTTGTCACCTCTTCTTTCCTTTCGTGGCTTATTTGTCCTCAAGGAGTGTTTCCAGCAACTCCCCGTCTAGTTTCAGCGGCACACGACGGTATTCCGTACCCTTCATTGCGCAGCACGGGGCCTTGTGGCATCCCACAAGTAGCTGGAAAGCACTCATGGGAAGACCTGGAGGTGATGGCAGGGGGTAGCGAGCTCATTCTGGGTCAGGGACAGGGCCGTGCGAGTGGCTGGGCAGTCTCTGGGCGGGTGGCTGGGTACCTCTGCCAGGGCGCGGGGCTGGAGCTGGGTGCTCCCAGCGCTTGAGGATCTGGGGACGGAGGCCGGGTGGCCGCGCTCGGGAGCCCGCTTGGCGTGACCTGCGGGGGGGAACTGAAGCAGGATGAGAGGAGATGGCCTCAAGCTGTGCCAGGGGAGGTTCAGGCTGGGTATTAGGAGAAATGTCTTTCCGGAGAGAGTGGTGAAGCACTGGAAGAGGCTGCCCAGGGAGGTGGTGGAGTCCCCATCCCTGGAGGTGTTCAAGGAAGGTGTGGACGTGGCACTGCGGGACATGGTTTAGTGGGCATGGTGGGGTTGGGTTGGTGGTTGGACCTGATGATCTGACAGGTCTTTTCCAGCCTTAGTGATTCTGTGACTCCGTGATTCAGCGCTCCGGGCAGGGCCAAGCGCTGTCCCGCGGGCACACGGCTGAAGGCGCGTCCCGGCGCCCGCTCCCCCCGTCCCGCCCCGGCTCCGTGCCGGGCAGCGCTGCGCGGGCCCGCCTCCAGGTGCGGGGCAGCGCTCACCTGCGCCGCTGCCATCGCCGGGCAGCCGAGCTGCCGCCCCCCCCCGCCTCTTCCCCCGCCGGGGCCGCGGCCCGCCTTGGGGCCGGGGCGGGGGGGACCGGGGCGCGGGCGGGCGGCCCGGGCCCCTGCGGGGGAAGAGGCGGGGGGGGGCGGGCGGGGCCGGGGGACCGGGGAGGGGCGGCGGCGTCATGTGACCCGCTCCCAGCTCCTTTAAAGCGGCCACATGCAGCCGGGCAGCGGCCACAATCACGGCTGGCGGCGGCGGAGCGGCGGGCGGCTCCCGGCTGGCCCGGGCACCCAGCGCCGAGCCCGCCCGCCACGTCCCCTCCCTCCCCGTCCCCGAGCCGGGGGCATAGCGGCGGGCGAAGATGGCTGGGGCCATCATCGAGAACATGAGCACCAAAAAGCTGTGCATCGTCGGGGGGATCCTGCTGGCGTTCCAAGTCATCGCCTTTCTGGTGGGGGGGCTGATCGGTGAGTGCCGGAGGGGCGAACTTCCCCCGTCCCCCTCTCCCCGCCCGCGCTCTTTGGCGACTTGCTGGAGTATCGCTGACTCGCTCCCATGAGCTAATGAGCCCCGCCGCTGTGGCCGGGGACCGCGGCCGCCCGGGCCTCTTTGTGCGCGTTTCACTCCAGCGCCTGCGGGGAGAGAGGGGGCAGAGGAAAGTTTTCCCTGGCCTGCTTTCGGCCCGCACCTCAAGGAAGAGGAAGGGGGGAATCGTCAGTATGGCGACGGCGCGCGCGGGGAAGCCTCGCCTTGCGAAGTTGGGTGGGTTTGGGGTTGGGTTTTTTTTTTTAAGAAATATTTTTTTGAGGGGGAACAAATTCTTCCTCCCCTCTTTTCGTACCTCTGCCCCTCCCCGTTCCTCGGCCTCCGAACCGGCCGCGGGAGGAAACCTCACCGCTTGCGAGAATGATAACAAAAAAAAAAAAAAATTTTTAAAAAAAAGGCCATTAATGGGCGCTGCCGCGGGCGGGGGCAGGGCCGCCTCTGCCGGCTCTGGGGCGCGGTGGGGCGCCTCTGGGTGGCTGCCGCCCCCCCGCGCCGCCGCACTCGTGCTTCTGTCCGGGGTCGCTTCTCCTGGGGACCCCCCCCCCCCCGCCCCAAACCGCTTCCAGGGCCGCGGGGGGTCGGCTCGGGGCTGTTTCTCCTCATGGAAAACCCGGGGGGCTGCTGGGGGGGAGCTTAAACACCCCCCACCCACCCCCAAGGCCGTGCTCCGCGCCCAGGCACGGGGGTCGGGCGCGTCGCCCCCCCCGCCTGTAAAGCTTCCCGGGGGGCGTCCGGCCTCCCCAGGCCGGCGGCTCAGCCCGGCTCTCCGCCGGCGAACCTCCCGGCCGCCTCCCTTCCGCCGGCGGGGAGCCTCGCGGAGTCCCCGCGGAAGGCGGCCGGGGTGCGACCCCCGGCCCCCAGCCCGGGCCCTGCCCGCCCTCGGCCGCCGCGGCTTCGGGGTTCGGCCTGGGGAAGGAGCGAGAAAGATGGAGGAGAGCAGGGGTTGGGGCAGTCCCTGGAATTTTTATTTATTATTTATTTTTTTTGTTACTAGAAAGCAGCTGAGTTGTGCGCCGGCTCCTTCGTCGTATATATCACAGAATCGCTAAGGCCAGAAAAGACTTGTAAGACCATCGAGACCACCCCAACCCCACCATGCCCACTAAACCATGTCCCGCAGTGCCACGTCCACACCTTCCTTGAACACCTCCAGGGATGGGGACTCCACCACCTCCCTGGGCAGCCTCTTCCAGTGCTTCACCACTCTCTCAGTGAAGACATTTTTCCTAATATCCAGCCTGAACCTCCCCTGGTGCAACTTGAGGCCATCTCCTCTTGTCCTGTCACTTGGGAGAAGAGACCCAACTTGGGAGGTTGGTGGAGTCACCACCCCTGGAGGTGTTCAAGGAAGGTGTGGACGTGGCACTGCGGGACATGGTTTAGTGGGCATGGTGGGGTTGGGTTGGTGGTTGGACTTGGTGATCTGACAGGTCTTTTCCAGCCTTAGTGATTCTGTGAAGCTCTGGCAATTCCCAGCGGTGAGGTGTTGGGGAAGGGCTGTGCTGCCCTGCGGAGGAATTCCCAACCCTCCCTGCTTGCCCTTTCTCCCTCGGAATGAGAGCTGGCTCCCCCGAAGGTTTATCCCCCTCCCCCGGTGCAGGTTTCTATTTGGGGCGGCTGGGATTTTCAGTGATGGCAGCAGATATCTGAAGTTGCCTTGCTCTGAAAGGGCATCGGGAAAATTTGTCACACTTTTTGTTCAGGAGAATAAAGTTGGCTGGCTCTCGCGGTGGTCTGTAGTTGAGAGATACTGAAGGAGTATCTGCAGCCGTTCCTCAGAAAGCAGATTCAGTGTTCCTGATGCATGTTAGTGCTTTGCATTTGTAGCCTCTCTAATTATTTGTTCTTAAGGGCCGTAGGAATTCTACTAAACACAATTTTCAAAACCTTTAGTTTCCCTCATTCCCTCAGTTCAATTCTTCGTCTTTGCTTAATCACAAAGGAGTCGGTGGCAAACATTGGATTAAACCCCAGTGTTTCTAATCTTGTGGGCCTGAACCGACACTGAAGATTATTGGGATTGGCTTTTTTCCCTTCTTTTTTTTATTTCTTTAAGAGCTGGTTCAAGAGCAGGTTACTGAACCCGATGCTGATTCATTAGATAAAATGTCTTGGCCTGTGTTGTGCAGAGAAGCCAGACTCGGTATCCATCTTAAAAGCATTTTTCTAGTAGCTTCTCGCTTCTAAGTTTAACAAAACAAGTTCCTTGTACGAAAAGAAGGTGTTGATCAGAGGGCCCTGTTTCTGTTACTGTCCGGGGACAAGTGTGATGAACAGATGTGTTTATGTTTAGCTTTACAGGGAATAAACAGGCGTATTTTTGTTCAGGTTTGTAGGGATTGAGAAATGGAAGAACTTGGCTGCTGTTCATTCAGTCTTCCATCTTGCCTGTTCCCTTGCCTTACCGGCGGCTGCCGCCGGGCACCCACGGCAGGGACCCCTGTCTTGGGTGGGGGGCCTAAGGTGATGCTGGGGCCGGGAAGCCGCGTGGGCAGGTCCGCTGGGCAGGGCCTGCTGCGGCCGAGCGGCTCTTCTGCCAACGGAGACAGCAATTCAGGGCTGAGTCTCAACGTCTTGCCCAAACTCGGGGTAACTTGGTACTGCTGGAGTAATTGCATCTCCTATCTGCGGGCGAGTCCTAGGGGGTTATTGTGGGCTGGAAAACCCCACTTCTGATCTTTGAGTGGATAGAACTGCGCTAATCAATCGCCCAAACTGGTTTTTCCTCCGTGGTATTGACCGCTTCTGATGCGTTCCAGGAGTTAAGAGGCTCATTCTCCTCTTTGCTTAGCAGCTGTGGGGCAGCCGTGCTCCTGCCAGCCGTCCTGGGAGCTGGTAGCCTCAGTGTATACAGTGCCTGTAAAACACCTCTTAAGCTTTTACGTGTAAACTAGGTGGGGTCCCCAACGTCTGGCACCGCGACGCACGAGCAGGGCATCGCAGCCGGGCATCGCAGCCCGGGGGTCTGCATGAAAGTCTTCCCAGGAATTAGCCCTGGAGCATGCCTCGCTGTTGGTGTCCCCGTGTCCCTGGAAGCTCTGAGCCAGTGGCTTGCGGCCGATCCCTTGGGCCACAGCCGGGGCACGCAGCTCGGGGTCCTTGTCCCTTTAGTTAGTCCCTAGCACGTGGCGTTTTCTAAGAGGCATCTGGTGAGAAATGGGTCGGTGGCCGGTTTTCTTCTGCACTGTGGCTGGAGAGGGTGGGTGGGGAGCAAAGAGGTGCTGTGAGCGCTCAAACTGCTGACAGCTCTGGCAGCGATGACACGGGACTGCTGCTCTTCAGAGAGGTGCGACACAAGGTGGGACGGGAGCTGAGGTGTCACTGAAATAGCGTTCCTGGTCTGGTTTGATCCAGCGCACCAAACAGGCACCAAGAATCTAGTTATTTTAGTTTATTCAGGTCTAGACAAACCAAAATATGTACACAACTGGAACACGGCTACAAAGCTAAACCAGCCTTTCCTTTAGCAGTCAGTTAGGTCATGTTTCAAAACAATGACTAAGTGCTCTATTTTAACAGATTACTCGTGCAAGTCCAAAATACACAAATGCAACGCATCAGTACCTGATACGGTGACGACGACAGAGCTTCACTTTTCTGAAATCGGGGTTTTCTGCCAGTGGTGGTTCTGCAGCTAGTTTTTGAACAGTCAGCTGCATAATGTCTGAGTTTTAATATGTCTTGCACATTTCCAACAGCTCTTTTATTTAGAAGCAGGAGTCTTATCAGCTCTCACGTGGATCTTGCTCAGAACTGTATGTTGGCAAAGCATGAGATGTACACGTCTGGGAGTCATTCCCTTACTGGGGTGATGCTCCTGTGGCGGTCTAAAGGGGCTTTGCAAAGCTAGGGAGTGAGAAAACATCTCAAAAGAGAATTTTATCGAGCCATTTCTTTGTCATGCTATGGTGATGAACTGTTGGCTCCAGATGACTGCTTCAAACTGTTCTGTTTTCAAACCCGGCAGAATTTCTGGTGTCTGCTCTGTTCCATGGTAAACATCTTGTTTAAAGGTTACACTTCTGGATTGTGTGTGTTAGGTGTTCAGTTAGGATGTATCAGTACTAGATAAAACATAATCCATAAAATTAGTCATAACAAAACCTCCTCTTCACTACCCCGCTATGAGTGATCGCATGCACATACTATAGGAGAATGGGATCAAACAGGAATGTTTTCTGTTGTCGTTCAAGGCAGAGTTAATGTTGCTGAGAAATGAGGCTAATGCTAATCTATGGTCATGCCGGCGTTCCCGGGAGCCCTTGCGTACTCTGCGTACGTATTCTTTGGGTCTAGCCAGATATCTGGCATCCCAGCTGTCTCCAGGGGTGCCACCGGGCTTGTGCAGGCTTTGGGTTGTGCTAACCAGTACATGGAGACAGGTTAGCTGGTGACGGCCTTGGGCTCGGCACAAGGACAAACCTCCCCACAGCTGGACCAGCTGCGGCATCCCTCTGGCCCTGCTTGGTACGGGGAGTTTTGACCGGGGCGTTGCACCGGAGGACCCGCCGCAACCGCCGCTCTAGGGCCGAAGGTGAGCTAGGATGCCTTGCATCCTCTCCTGACGGCGGGCCAGGTGGTGGGAATCTTGTGTGTGTGGAAATCTGCCTCGAGTCTAGTGGGGGTTTAATGCCTTTTAAACTAAAGCTTTTGATTACAAGTTATCTTCCTCTGTATACCTTGTGGGCAGCTGTTGATGGTGTCCTTCTTTCCAATTTCCTTAGCATCCTGGAATGCTTTTATATATACAGTATTTTAAGAAGGAAAAAAAAAAAGGAAAGAAAGAAAAAGGACTTTACTGCTCAAATCTGTCCAGAGTTCATGGAGACAGCAGTAAATTTTGTGGTAATCAAGTCCCAAAGCGTGGGGCGCTTTCCATCACGCTCCGTAGCTCTGCAGCTCCCCTCGAGTGCTGGGAACGCTGAGCCTCCCGGCTGCTGCTGGCGCCCGGGCAGGGTTTCGTGCATCTCGGGGGGGGCTTGGTGCTGCTGCCCGATCACCACCACAGCTGGGCAGATGCACAAACCCACAGCCTCTGGCACGCTCGCTGGTGTATTGTTAAGCTAGCTTGTGCTTCGCTGAACGGTTCTTCACCCGAGGTGAAGAAATGACCCCACCGTCCCTGCAGCTTTCGCTCTCCGTTACTTTGGTCAAGCAAAGTGATGTGCGTCTTGCCCCCGGTTTCCCAGTACCGTGGGAGGCTGTAGCTGTGCTGCTGGGCAGATGGGCAGGCTGAAACGGAGGGCTCAGGAGGAAATCGGACAACAGAGCCCTGTGGAGCGATATCCCTGCTTCAAAACTGTGATTTTTTTTTTTTGTTTGTTTGTTTATTTTGTTCCTTTAGACAAGTTATTGAGAAGACAACTTTTCAATAGCTTATTTTATGCGAGTTGCTTTTGGGACTCCAAGAACGCCTTGTCCCAAGTCACAGATTATCTTGGTTTCAGTTCAGATGAGCTGACTGAATGCAGGAGAACCTCTCTGCAGTGAAGACAAAGTCCAGGAGCAGGCATACATACGGTTAAGTACTGAAAGTCCGGTGCCCAGCCGTACGCTTTACAAATTTAACTGATTGGAAAAGTGGAGGCATTTATTTAGCACATGAGTCTTCTGGGATGAGGGGGATGCGTTTAAGAAGGCGCAGGTTCACTGCTCTCTTGCCTCAGCTTAAGGTTGAAAAAACAGAATTGTTTTGACTGGAGCAACTAAAACTCTTACTTGTGTGTCTCGCCCAGAGAGATAATGAGTCATGGGTATAAATGGCTGAGCAGCTATCAACAATTCCAGTTCATTATCTAAATGTCTGATTTGGCTCCTGAGCAGAGAGTTTCCAGGATTTAATTTTCTTTCCTAGGATTTCGTTACCTTCTTAGGGCTGAACTGATCTTTTGACAGGAGAGGCGCTCGGATTTCTAAGGTATGTGGATGCAGCCTGCTAGGGAAGAGTGTCTGTGGGCTCCGGGACAAAGACCATTTTCATGTGCCTGACTTTCTTTCGTCGCTGGCCTCTCCAGAAGATGGGCAAGCTGTGCTGAATAGGTCGGCGCTGTACCGTGGACATGAATGCCAATAGACTCCTCTGTACAGACGCATTCCTTTAGTGCTGCAGCCTTGGCAGAAGCACTGGGAGCCGATGAAAAAGCAGACATGAAAGGTCGTGTCTATTTAGTTTAGGTCTGCTCAATTCTTCTTTTTAAGAGCTGTAACTGTAGCTGAATGGGCAAATGTGCCAGAAATTGAGAGTTCCCAGGCAGAAATGTCCGCGCTGGGGGCCTGAGGAGCGGGCACCGAGGCTGTAAATCCTCTGAGGCGCTAGTTTTTTTTGCTCTTCTCACAGTTGCATCGCTTACAAACTACAGTTAACTTGGGAGACATGCGTCAGGGAAACTCTGTGCCTTGTAGTTTACGTGGGGAGGATGAGGACGGTCCTCTCGCTGCTCTTCTTTTCTGTTGATGCTAACTAAACAGGCTTGGGTTTAAGCAGGACCTGAAGGCTTACCAAGCGGTGGTCCTGCTGCCTCTCTGCGCTTTGATACGGATTAAACAGGAAGCCTTTTTGTTAGTAAATAACATTTATGGTCTTTGAAGTCAAGCTGCACCTCCCTGATAGCCTGGGAAAGCCTTTGAAGGGCGAAAGGCGTCCATCTGCCTGGGGAGGTGCCCCAGGATCCGAGCCCTCCTCTTCAAATGCAGATGGAATTCTTACATATCCCAGTATTGGGGGTTTCAAGGTATCTTGTTATCTGAAGCGTGCGACTGGACTCCGGGAGTTCCAGGCTGTTGCTCTGGAGGAAAGCTGCTGGATAACAGCAGGTCATACTGCTATTTTAGAGCTCTGTTTGCAGGGATTTCATATATTGGCTGGGCGCAGTAGGAAACGCATTTCATCCGAGTCGAAAATTGACAAAGGACCACTTGGAAGAAGATCAAACTGTCTGTGGCAATTAGTAAATCAGTTCTACCTTCTTTTTTTTTTCTTTTAAATAAAATATTTTCGAGTAGGTATTTCTGCGTTTATGGCGCTCATGCTGCTAGTGCTCGCTTTGCATTTGTTGCTGCTGTTGTGTATGTGTATGAATCGTGGAGGTCATTTCATTTAGTCCTCCCAGCAAGCAGACTTGTATTCTAGCGCCTCATAAGATTTTCTTGCTTTGTGACTCGCCTGGGGCTGAGGGAATAATCCCTTATCTCTGAGAGCAAGGCTGTTCTCTCGTAGCGTGTTGGTCGGTGCTGGGTGGCAGCAGCCTCGCAGGGTGCTGGGACCCCTCTTCTGCAGCGGGTATCCTAACTGCGTGTTCTGTTTTAAAGGCTCTTGGCACAGCTGCTCCTGTGGCTCTTTGGGAATCACAGAATCACTACAATTGGAAAAGACCTGTCAGATCGTCAAGTCCAACCACCACCCCAACCCCACCATGCCCACTAAACCATGTCCCGCAGGGCCACGTCCACATGTTCCTTGAATGTCTCTGGTGAGGGTGACTCCACCACCTCCCTGGGCAGCCTCTTCCAGTTTGCGCTGCCCTGAAGAGGCCGTGCTGCACGGACAACTTGTCTGCTAGCGCGGCCCAAAGTTGCAAAAGTAGCATCAAAGAACAAACCTTGAGCGGAAAAAAAAATAGCTGCCCCCCCGTGAATACACACAGGTCTCTCGCGCTCCTGTGTGCTTAGAGGAAGCTGAGATGGCATAGAAATGCCTCAAAACCACAGCAGAACCGTTCTGCTGGCTGTAGTGCCTGGTTAGGGACCGCCAAATCCTGGCAGCTGGCTTCCCACCCCACTCTGGACGGTAGGTTTGAGTTTGGCAGAGGTCTGGGTTGCCGTCTGTGCTGCCAAGCATCACCTTCCACCCAGCCGTACCCCGACCGGGCTCAGGACTCCCATCACCCTCCAGACGAGGTGGGGAAGCCCGTGCTGCCCATGCCAACGCCATCGCTGGAGGTGGTGCCTGCACAGCCCGCTCCTGCCGTGCTCTTCACATCCAGAGCCAGGAGACCTGGGTGCAGAACATGAATTTGGGTCAGGGATCCCCCAAACTTCGGTGGTTTGGACAGGTTCATTTTTATGGTCTGAAATAAAAAAGACAGAGAAACCTGGAGTATTGAAAAATCTATTGGAGATGACAGAAATAAGGGTGTTCAGCTACAATAGTGTGTCTGGCAACTCCCACTGTGAGGAAGGATGGAAACAGTGCCCTGGGGCTTTAGATGACTGAAGTCTCGATAGAGCTTGAAGTTGAATGGTAAGAAAGAAATACCTTTCCTAAGGGGAGTGGGTTTCTGGTAGGTAGTGGGTTGGGTTGGTTTGTTTTTTTGTTTTTTTTTTTTTTTTTTAAAAAAAAAGAAGAATGAGATGATTTAAACGTACAGCAATTCTGCACATAAAAGCTGCTGCAGTGTTCAGAAAAAGGCTTTCATGTAGCTTGTGAAGTAGTAACTGGTAATAAAAAATAGTAATTCAAAGACTGTGTTGGTGGTCACTCATTAACGTAGTAAACTGGTAGCATCAAGGTCAGGAAAGAGGGAGGTGGAAAAGAAAACTTTCATGCTGCAATAAAGATATATTTATAAATAATGAGTATATATAACGTTCTTCAGGTTCTCACTGTTCTGGTTGGAAAAGCTCAGCCTGCCCCATGATAAATTAGCTTGTTTATTCCTATCCTGCTGTTGGTTAGTGTAATGAAGCAGAAGGCCATTGTGCGTGCTCGTTGGGTAGTGATGGCTCGGCGCAGAAGGGGGTCATTGAGTAGAAAAGCAGAATGCTGCTGGTGCCTGGGAGAAGTTAACACCGCCCGAGGTCGGGGGGATTCAAGCTTTAATCAATGTGGACACAATGCAATTGAGATTTTCTAAAGGGCGTGTTTATAGTGCGAGAGCAAGCGTCAGTAGTTAATTTGAAATATGCTGTAGGTGTTCTAGATGAGAAGGTACAGAATATATATCATAGAGGTAAGGATTCGTGTGGGAGCGGAGGGAATGTTATTCTCGCAGCGGGGCTGAATGCCTTGTTCGCAGGAGTAGAGAGGACGGAAGAAGGCAGGAATTAGAATTATTTGAGGGTTTATCGCAGGAGCTTTTTAAAGATCTACTTAATTTATTGGAATTAATAAACTGAGTGATGGTGGCTTTTATGCAAATCTAGGCATACATAATGTTGTAAAATGAAAATACTGAAAAATTGAGCTCACTTATCTCATAGCAATTTTTTTTTTTACCTAAAGATTTACGTTTAAATACAGAGAAAGTGTGTTTGTTTCTTCTCTGAGGAATAGTTCCTGAGGTAAGCCCCTTTACAGGTGGGATCTTATTTTCTGCTTCTTTTTTTTGTCAGAAAAGAAAAGGGCAGGTGAATGCTTGCATGTTAATAGAGAGAGATTGCTTCAAGGACAGTATAGCTGAAAGTCAAGGAAAGCTACTTATTGCTGTCGTAGAGAGAGGTTAAAGCTGTCAAGCCTTGAACTGGGGCTTTGAGAATTAAAAAAAAAAAAAATTAAAAAGTTCTGCAGCTGCTCAGTGCTGTTTGCTAACATGTCTCAGGGTAAGTCCAGTGGGCTACAAGTAGTGCTGGAGTTTGTCTAAATGAGTCTTCTCTGTTCCATTTGCCCTTGCACATTCCCGCGTGCAGTCACTAACACGCTTTGCAGGAGAGCTAAGCCCAAGAGATAGATAGGAACAAGTTTTGCTTGTGGCACCAAGACGTGAAAGGGTATTTATTAAAGATTGATAGCTGTTTGGAGAAAGTAGGCTTTCTTTTCTTCTGTCCTTCTTAAAGATCTAACAGGTTTAACGTTGGTGTTGCGTTGATGGTTGGACTTGGTGATCTTACAGGTCTTTTCCAACCTTAATGATTCTGTGGGGTTTTTCTCTTAAAAATTTGAAGGTGAGATGTCATTTTTCCCCATGCTTGAAGATTCATTAGAGGTTCTTGGCCACCAAAAGGCCTCCTTCCTCTACTGCTATTTATTCTCAGACTTTGTATTCTGCCTCAACTAAGCATTGGGCCCCAAGTTTTCTGTAGGGGCAGCCGAGCATCAGCTGCAAATGCACCCAACAGCGGGAGGGAGCAAGTTGCGTGGTAAAGAGCAGAAACGTCTGTGGGGGTGAGGGAAGAGCAAGATCTGGGACACAGCGCACCGTAGGACTGGGAGCTCTAGGGAAAACCGGCTGTGACTTTTCCGAGTCGAAAAGTGAACTGTGTTGCAGATCGCGTTGTGTCATGTCCGTATGATGCACTCCGTGGCGGACGCTCTCACGCGATCACCAAATATTGTGAGTGCAATTGCTGCTTGGTGTGGCGAGGCTTCACCCTTGCAGGCGAGAGCAGGATTTCCCAGTGCCTGTCACGATCCAGTGCAGGATTTCGCAGAATGGTCAGACTTTGTCAGTCTGATCTCCTGGGTTGTAGAAACAGTGTTAAAAGTTGTTTTGAGGAATGAAACGTGGCTGTTTGATACAGGGTAAAGGTTCAGGGTATTCGGAGGAGAGAGCAAAGAAAGCAGTGACTAAGAAGTTGGAATATATACTTGTTTGAACTGGTATGTGCACATAAGGCAGCTGAGAGTAATCTATACCTCATGTAAATGCAACTTTGATTGCTATAGAATAACTTAATACTTAGTCTGTATGTGGAGTGATAAAAATGGGGACAAGGGGACAGCAAGAGCAGCACATCAGCATCCCAGGAGCAGTAACCCCCTTCAAGACCGGGTGGAATGAGGCCCTGAGCGCCCTGCTGTGACCTGACCGCCCCTGCCGTGAGCAGGAGGTTGTATGAGAGACCTCCCGAGGTCCCATCCCATCCGGCGTAACTCTGATTCCTCAGCGTCAAACAGTGCTCTTCCCTTTCAGCGGCTTCATTTTTAACGTGGTGGCCGAGGAAGCATAATTCTGAAATGTGAAGCTCCAGCTTTTGTTTAAAAAATTACGCTAACAAAATCAAGGTTGGGATGCTGTGATTAATTAATTATGCTTGTATTGATTGGGGGAATGGGTTGAATAAAACTTTTGCCAAAAAAAAAAACCCCAAAAAACCAAAATATACTCCTATTCATTTCATTTAGTTTGCCACAGTGTTGCACTCATCTTGAACAAAATTAAAACTTATGAGGACTTCCGGAAGCCAGGCTTGGGAGCATAGTGGTAACCAGGATCTAACCCAGCGGCTCAAGAAAGCAAGACGCCAGTGAGAGCCAGGCCTGGATCCCCTGGGTCCTTTCAGAATTCACCTCATTTACCAGTTTGCTGGGTATTTGGGGTAGGCTGCTCGCTTTCTTCAGCAAACGCTGTAGGGTTTTACTATGGAGAATGTAGGGGAGCAGAAGCAGCGTTGGGTGGCTCGGGGCATCTCGGCTGTGTGATGAATCACTTTGGCTCTTTGCCTCCACTCGTACTCTGGTTTAGTCTATGTGAAGTGAAAGAATTTTGATTCCAGCTGAGATGTAGGAGAGAAATCCTCTCTATCGTGGCAATGAGGATGGTCACCAGTGTTAAGAAACCACATCGTGACCTCTTTTGCTGAAGCAGGTCATAAGATCTTTGACCTCCCTGGCCCGTAGACCTCCCTGGCCCGTCTCCTTCGACTCCTCTTGTTTGGAGTTATTCTATAACACTGTCATCTTTGGGTGAAACACCACTACCAGTTCAATTACAAGACTGAGTAGTTTTGGATCATTGAAAACTGGAAGCAATTCAACTTCTGTCCACTCCCCCGGCACTAAATGTCTCTCTTACTTTTAACTGCTGCTGTTTCTTGGGGACATAGCTTGAGAAAATCCATACACTTGAGCCAACGTACCTTTGGCTATACAGCACTTTAATATGAAAAGTGAGAAAAGTCTCATGTGCAAGAGTTCTTCAACCATGGTTGAAATGGCTTTGAAAGTTCATCAGAAGTCCTCCCTGGGAGGCGGTGACCACGCTGGTGAGGGCCCCTGGCTCTCCGGGGGCTCGCTGGCTAGAGCTGCTGCAAGGAGCCGTGCTTCCTTGGCCGGGCACGGCAGAGCTGCTGTGACCCCCTGTAATTTGGGATATCCTTGGGGCTTTTGCAGTGAGCCAGGCACCTCCGAAGCCTCTTCTGGAGCAGATGGAGCCAGCGGCTTCCCCGTTCCCCATACCTTTAAGGCAAGTTTGTTTATAGCTTCAAAGAGGGTAAACTGTATTCACTACCCAAACCAGTATGAAAACCAATGAACTGCAGACGGGAGGTTGCTCAGGCTGTGTTGGGTTTATTTTCACATCTCTGCTTGCCTGGGTTTTTAAGGAAGATTTCATGAAGCTTTGTCCCATCAGAGCTAAGGAGGGCTCTGGTGGTGACAGTCACCTCCTGCCCGCTTCCCACAGGCACACGCACACCGGCTCCTTGGAGATCGTGGCTGTTGCTCTGAAAGCGTTGGCTGTGAATCATCCTGTCTCTAAACTTGTCTGTGGGAAGTTTTTTCTCTTAAGTAGGGGGGTTGGAAGTATCCACCGGCGGTGCTAGCAGCTCCAGTAGCCTCGTGCCTCCGGCTTTCGCCATCCAGCACTGCTGAGGTTGAACCCCTTGGAGCGAGGGGTCTCTGCCCCGATGCCTGCTCACTGCACCTGGAGCCGGGGCACCTTGACGGGGGCTCCCCGGGCAGCCCCAACCCACGCTTACAGGGCTGGCTCCTGTTTGAGAGCCGCGCTCCCGACCAGCTTCTGCAAAAGCCCCCTGATAAAAGCCCTGCTCCTCGGCTACCCAGCTAACCCCACCAAAGGGTACCTGCGTTACTGCAGCGCTTCGCATCGCAGCGAGCAGCCTGGAACATGGGCTGAGTCTTATCCACTGTATTATGCACAAACTGCTATTTAATTATTTACAGGCTGACATATATCATTTAATATATAAAGCCGGACCATCTCCAGCCCACAGGCGGAATAGCTGAAAGCAGCCTGCTTGGCACCGCGTTTTAACTGAAATCCCTCGATGCTAGCTTTGTTTTGCATAGCACTTTGTAATGCTGTTAGTTGACTTGGCTGCAGTTTCACAAAGCATTTTTTTCCACTTGGTTCAACACTCACTTGAATTTAATGGGACTGGAGCCAAACAAGTAATGGAAGCCAAGTGCCGACGTTTGTTTGGTGTGCAGTTCCTGACAAGGAATATATATAGTAATTGTCTCTTGCTCCTCAAAGCTGTAACTTTGGCAGAGGGGATACTTGAGTTAGCACGCCAAGTATTTAAAATCATAATCAGCCAGTGATGAAAACATGTATTTATGGCTATAATGAGTTGCATCAAAGCAAGAAGCGTTCGTCTCTTCTGTAGAAGTAACAATGCCGCTTAATTCAGCAATGCCTACTTTTAAATCACGCAAAGATCTGTCAAAGTTAAAAAGCTCTGAGAGCTTGGCCTGGATGTCTGGCTTATTTCACGACAATATTCCTGATATTCACTTACGGCTGCAGTTTTAGCCACAGTTATGAGGTTCTGCATCGAGGCCCGACAGAGGGATGTTGCGCCGTTCTGTGCACTTAGGGTGCCTCGTTCAAGCATCTGTAATCCTGGACTTGCAGTTAGGTTTCTTGTTTGGTTTTTTTTTTGAACGCTTGATTTTATTCTACTTTGCTGTTTCTTTCTGGCATATCAATGATTTGTTCTTTTTTTTGGGGGGGGCTGCTGTAACGCATGAGCTTTCTGTGGTTCCCGGAGGGCTGCTGGATGCAGTGAGGGTTAGAGGCGCAGCAGCACGATGTGTCTGTGCTGCACTTCGGCTGCGGATTGCTAGCGAGAGAGCGGGTATGAATCTGGAAGTATTCCTGCTTAAGCAAATCCCTTTCCTTTTAGCCCACCCTTTCCGCCAGCGTCGCTGCTACTTAAACTTACTGCTGTCAAAAAATTGAAAAAATGCAGTTTATAAACAACCGCTTTTTAATAACTTCCTCCTGACTCGCACATTGAGTCATCTCTCCCCTGCCCGTAGGAAGGAGCGCGGATGTCATCTTTCTAACGAGGTGGCACGTTAGCGAAGATGCTACGCCAAGTTCCTGGCTCGGATCCCAAAAAGTACTAGAGCTGCTGTTGTGATGCCGTGTCCGAAGGACAAGTGAGCCAGGTCTGAATCATCTGGGCGTAGCGCCTGCGGAGGTCGGCGTGCTCAGCCCGCCCAAACCTCGCGCCGCTGGGGAACCCCGAGCTAGCTCTGCCCCGGACGGGGCTGGGGGTGGCTGCCTGGGCTTGGTTTTTTCTCACTGAAATTCTCGCAGTTTGTAGGGAGGGTGTTACTGCTTGCTGCCGGAGTGTTTTGGTGGGCTGCAATCTGTTTGGGAAGTCCTGGACCATCCGTCAGAATGGGGACGGTGACAACGTGAGAATAGCCTTCCGCAGGAGCCCGCCGGCTGGCCGGCTTAACTCCAATTTTACGTGACCGCCCCGGCGTCTTTTCTCGGGAGACTTGGAGCATTAAGTCATTTGTTATTCTATATGCCTGTATGTCTGTTATTCTGTGCGCTACTTCTGTTTTAACTCCTAGCGTAGGAACATTTCAATGCTTGTCGCTTGCATTAGGGCATTTTTACATTACTAGGTTAGATTCACGCTTGAATTTTTGAATTTCAAGCCTTATTTTTAAAAGCCTCATTTTTAAAAGGGCTGGATAGTTCAGGGTTTTTCATAAATGTAATTTCACAAACTTGTATTACATAACTTTAATTTCTTCAAATTCTAGTGGAAACAGGAATCAAGAAAACTCTTTTTTAACAGCTTAAAAAGAAAGAGTTAACCTGTTCCATCTGCTTCCCAAAAGCTGTGAAGCTGGAAGAAATTCATTACAGCATGTCTGACAGTACTGTCCTGGTAACACTTCAGAAAATAGGCCAGCTCTCGTTTAATTGCAGTGACATGTATTGGAATTAAAGTGTGTTGAGCTGGCTGTTGTGCAAAAAAAATACTTTTTTCTATGACAAAAGGGGAATAGATCCATAAGGGACAGAGGAATTATCGAACTTCTTTCTGACCCGTGGAAGCCCCTCGGGTCATCCTGGGGAGATGAGGAGCTGGAGCATCTCCAGCTCTGCTCGTCCCCGTGGTTTGCCAGTTCTGCGATGCATTAAAATAGCATTGAAATATTTATTTCCCAAACAATATTGGAAACGGGGCAGAACCACCGTCATAAGAATTCTTTGCGTGGAAGAACTATGTTGGAAATGTATTTGAGTTTTTTTAAAGCCTTTTCTTTCAGATTTGAAGGTGGTTTATGCTGAAATTCTACCTGAAGGTGGAATGCATTTCTTTTCTGCTTTCATCCCTATTTGTACTTCAGAGTTTCTGACTGTTGCCTCATCGGTGTAAAGCCCGGACAGTATAATCCTCCGTAGTTTTAATTACCTGACCTGGGATGTTACACGTTATCTTGATACGATGAAAACGGATGTCTTGTGCACATGCACAAAGCCTCGTCGCTTGCTGTGGGGACGGGGACAGTGCGGAGTTTGGGGAGCGTTTCAGAGCCAAGATCTCTATTCAGCTTCTTTTCTCTCAACCTCTTAAAAAAACCCTGCGACTAGGGGGGGAAAAGAGAGACAAATCTTTGGTTGTAATAATCATTGGTTCACCCCTGACTTACAGCAAAAGGAAGAAATGCCTTCGTGCAACATGTTTCTCTGCAGCGAGCAGCGGCGGGTGAGCAAGGATCTTTGGAGCATCATGGAGGCGGCCAGCTTACCCCGTGTTTTCCCCGTAGGGAGTTTTGGCAAGGCTGGGATGGCTCCTGCAGCAGGTTTGCAGACAGCAGATGCTGGTGACGGCCCTGGGCTGGGTTAGATGCCGAGTGGTGCGGCTCTCTCCCTTTACAAGGATTCAGGCTAACTTGCGTCCCTTGTTTGAGCACGCTGCCTCAGCCGCTGTGTGATGGAGGTAGGACTGGCTCCGCTAGCAGTGCGATTAGAGAAACGGCAAAAGTATTGGTAGTCTTTCAAAACAGCACTGCCGCCTCCAGCGGCGATGGCAAAAATCCATGAGAACAGTGTGTTGGCAATGGCGCCCGTGGGCAGTAACCTCACGGGATAGAACCTCGTTTGCGTTTAGCTTGGTTTTCCAAACATGTTTTGCTTACCTTACTGATTTGAGCGGTGTTGGGATGAGGATGTACTTCCACGCAAAGAGGGAGCATGCAGTGGAAGCGGTGCTAGCGCCGCTGTGAGGCTCATCATCCCAGTGGAAGATGAGACGGTTGTGGCACAGGGAGGGCTGCACCACCTTCTTCGCTTGGCATAACGCAGACCAGATCACTGGTGGGCATGAAAGTAAGTACAGAAAAATTAATGCAGCAATATCCAATTTATCAGCGCTGGGAGCTTTTTTATTTCCCTAATGTTTTTAAAAAATAATTGCATGATTCAGCAGTGAGAAAAGCCTTCCTGTCCAAGGAAACGGGTGGCTGTGTGTGCGTGGTTCATATCACTGCGTAAGCCGTGCCCCACTCTGCAGGACCACAAGGTCTAGGATTAGTTCATCTGTCTAGGGTTGTGATAGCCACATGCTTTGCGAGTGGATTTGCTTGAGTGAGCAAGCTAGAAGAGAGTATGCACGGAAAAAGATGCCATAACTTTCCATGTGATTTTGGTGTAGCTGAGGTATCTGAGACTGAACCAGCAGATTCCCACTGCTCTAGCTAATCCTAATTTGATCCCACTACAAAGTCAGCAGTATGCCTGTAGACATAATAAACTTAATTACTTAACTGCAAGATCAAGGAGCTATGAAGGAGAATCACTTGATGCATTTGTTTTAAATTGCCTTCGAATAGTTGAATGGGGAGCTGCATGTTTTGGTGGGGAAACCACTATATAAGATATCTAAAGATGCTAAAAATGTGTTTCTCTTCCATTCGCAGCTCCCAGCCCCACTACAGCTGTTCCTTACATGTCAGTGAAGTGCATTGATGTAAGAAAAAACCACCACAAAACAAAGTGGCTGATGCCCTGGGGACCCAACCACTGCGAGAAGCTCAAAGACTTCGATGAGGCGGTGAGCAGGCAGATCGAAGCCAATGATATCGTGTTTGCCGTGCACATTCCCCTCCCCAGCAAGGAGATGAGCCCCTGGTTCCAGTTCATGCTTTTCATCATGCAGCTGGACATCGCGTTCAAGATGGACAATGACCTAAGTAAGTCACTCTCCATCGTTCATTAGATGCTGACTGTGGCCTAATTTCCCAAAGTGATTTTCTTAAAGTTGCTTTTATCCTGCACCGTATGTTAACTGCTCCAGCAGAAACTTGAGTGTGGCTGGTTGGGCAGGTTGACTAGGTTGGGCAGGTTGGCTTGGTTGCTGCCGTACAAGGTAGCCCCAGGGCCACCACTGAAGATCTGCTGGAGCAGGTGAGGAGTGGGTATGTCTCTTCTGGAGGCAGCGCGTCTGCCGGAGCAGCAGCGTCACCTTACTGCGCTCTGGTTTGGATGTTTCAGTCTGTGTGGAGGTGGTGAAATGCAGAGTCATGAGATTTTTCGGTTTTTATTTTTATTGATGGCTCTGCCCCAAAAATCCTTTATACAACAACTCGAACTGGTTACTAGCCTCCCAGTGCAGAAGACTTCAAGCCGTGGCATTTTGCTCCATGTCTTCCAAATGCTTTTATGTGATGAGTTTCTAAACTGCGAGCCAAAGTACTTAGTAAATGAAATTATTGATCCGTAAGTTTACATGAGGAGCTTATAAGAAGGAACGGTCGTGTCTGAGTGTTTAAACATGCGCTCTCCATGGGGCACCAGTTGCAGAAGAGCTGATGTTTATTTACTGAGCCTTTGTCACAATAACTTTAACTTCTTCAGTTTGAGGTTGGTTGTTGATGAACTGAACAGTTGCCCTACCTTCCATCAGTCATTGTGAGGTACACTTTTTGCTAGGATTTGATACACACAGATGGAAAGTACCTTCTGGCCTCAAAACTACAGTGGTCCAAATTAACTGGAAAACTGTATAGGTACAGGAACCATGGAAGAAGCTGTCTTACTGGGCTGCACCCTTAGTACCTGGAAGAGGATAAAATATGGAAAAAAGAAAAAAACTGCAAAAAACCCACCAAACTCAAAAATAACCCTGCAAAAAACCTGTGAAATGATGTTGGGAGGAGCAAGGACAAGACTGATTTGCCCCTTACTGACAGAAGAGTTGTACATGTGTTTGCGTGTTTTGGAGCATTTGGGAAAAATCCCTCTCTCTAACAACTATAGCCTAACAGTGACTAAACTATTTACTTTTCAAACTGGTCTGTGCTGGGGCTTCTGTAGCTTTTTCTCTGGCTGCAGCCTGTCTGTTGGTCTGGCACCTAACCGTGCGGCAGATCAGTTCAGGGAGCAAATCCGTTCCAGAAAGTGGCTGCTGGGCTGGGGACGTGGGCTAGCAAATGCACGTGCTGGTGCAGGGGGAGCTGGTAGCCAGCACCGCGGGGACCACGGCCCAGGCACCATAGATCTGCTGAAGCTTTTGCAACAGCTTTATGTTTCCTTTACCACCTTGCCTGCTTAGCATGGACCCCTTCCTTCCTAGCTATTTAATGTATCATCATTAGGGTAAGTTAAAAATGAGATTGTATAAAGCTTACATATGTATTCTTATCCCTATAATTATCTCTAAAACACGGAGAGAGTAGCTCTGTGACTTTATTAAGGCCTCAACTTCTTAGACTTCAATAGATGATCGCAGTTAGAGAAATAACACTTTGTTCCGAGGCTTTTAAAGTCCAACCACTGAGCTGGAGTCAGTAACTGGCCGAGCACCTGGGAGTGGGTTGCTAAAATGCTAAACAATCTTGTGACAGTAATTGCGCCTGCAAGTGCAGACAGCCTTTTCTTCAGGTCATTATTTGTGCTGTTCGGTGACCAAGTGCTTCAAAGGTGGGAACTTTTTCTGAGATTTAAAAGCAGAAAAGCTTGTCTTGGGCCACCCTCTGGGTAATAAAAGCAAGGTTGGGGGGTGAGCCGTACCGCTTCTGCAGCTAGGAAAGACTCGGTTTCTGGTCATTATCAGTTTGGTAGCTGCTGCTGTGCTTTGTTTATAAGAAGCATTTGGAGACGAGGGACATGGACACTTCTTACGGTGGGAGCTTATTTGGCACATCTTGAAGGTTTTCTTTCATTGATTGAAGAAAGTATTTTAAAACATTATTTTCCTACGCTTTGTGCTGAGCTGAAGGCAGATGTAAATGAAATGTAAAATCTAAGAAACTAGCGAGTAAGGCATTTCTTTTTTGCTAGATTGTGTTGTAACAGATTTTACGAAAATAAAAATAAATCTCATTAAACTAAAGTAATTGCATATGTGTATCTATCTTGCTTCTAACTTTGCATTGGTATTAAGAGCTTCATTGGTCAGGTAATGGGAATTAGCTCCTCAAGAGGCAATACTGAAGATGTGAAATAACCTCATTTCTTCTTTTCAATCAACAATTTGAGCTTCTGCTCTCCAGCTTTCATCTGAGAACTCAAAGGCAGCAGTCACCCTGCTGTAGTTAATGCCAGCAGGGCTGGTGCCAGACCAGGGACGGCTCCTGGAAGGCGTCGCAGCTGTTAAAGCCGCTGCCAGTCACCGTCGTAATGACTGTCTTGAAGCTGCCTCGGATCATCTTGGAAAGCCTGGTAACTGCAAACACTCTTATCCGCCTGAAGAAGCTGGCTGCCTGTCTTCCTGGGGAGACATCCCGGTCTCCGGTGGCTCCCAAAACCCCGCAGCGTGGTCCGAAGACGTTCAAGTCGATGCAGGGTCCTGGCCTCAGCTGTGCTCCCCTTCTTGGTCTTCACTGGGGACGCTGCTGAGCTGCATCTCAAACTGTCGCCTGCTTCTCTCTGCAAAGGCGTGCGGTCGTCCTCTTCCCATGCAATCCCTAAGCAAGGCCAATGCACAGAACAAACACTATGCATCCGCTGCGAGTCTGTGGGCTCGGGTTTTCCGGGGCTGCTGGCTGCCAGCATCCCTGGGAGAGGGATGCTCCGGGGCGGGGGGCGGCGAGGCTGCCCGTAGGGAGACATGGGGGTGACTCACGGGCCTGATGCAGGCGCTTCCCCTCACCTCCGGAGAGCCGGAGTCAGGCCTGTGCGTCAGCCCTCCTCATCCAGCCAGCAAGGGTTTTCCCGGGGCGGAGGGAAGGGGCAGCCCTGGCAAGGTGCCCCGGGGAGCGGGAGAGCCGCCGGCAGCCTTGAGGGGCTGGGCATCCCGAAAGGCCCCGTGGGATCCGTACCCTTCAGAGGAGGAACCAGCCTTTATCACATTCGCCTTGGGAACTTGCTCCAGACTTTCAAATTGCGGATGTTCAGAAATATTTTCGAAATGCGGCTGTTTAGTAGCTGAGCTACTTCCCTCGTGTTTATCCTTCACAGAAAGCTGGGAGAGACTCAGACTTGCTGTTTCTCTGAGGAAAAGGCTATTTCTGTGCCCAAGCCGTCCTTGTCCTTTTTTGACGCATCGTGCATTCAATTATTAAAACCCCCCTTCCAGAACAGGGAAAAGTGGTGGACAGAGAAATGAGATCTCTTAAAACCGCCCGTACCTCAGTCGCAAAAGCTGCAACGGGCGATCTTGGTGCCACTCGTGAGGACAGCAGCATTGGCGAGCAGGACCCGCTCCCGCTGGGGTGCAAAAGGCTGCGTTCGCAGGGACTGCAGGAAGCCCTCCGGCGCTCGCACGACTGCTGGCACACAGCAGCGGCCGCAGTGCCGGTGTGCAGCCATCCAGCCCTGCCATCCATCTGCGGTGCCGCCGGCCACGTCCCCAGGGGAGCAACGGTTTCCAGCCCTCAGCGTTGTCCTGCGCACAAAAGGCTTCTTTTAAAGCTGAAGTGTTACTCCGTCACTGCGCAGTTAGGTCTGGTTCCCATCGTTGGGTTTGAGGAACATGGGGTGCTTTCAGGGGAGGGATGAAGGCTGTTCAGCTTGTTGAGGACTGTTCTCCAAAATAGCACCTGCCCTTGGAAGGACGGTCCCTGCTCCCAGTCGGGACGGGCAGCCGAGGCGGCTCCTGGAGCCCGCCCTTCCCCTCTGCAGAGCAGCGCTGCGGCCGTCCATGGCCGGGGTTGCTGGTAAGGAGTGTGCAAATCCCCTTTCCTTGGTAGGTTAGGTGGTCACCTCCATTCCCTGCACAGCAGATGCACTTTAAAAACTCATTCCTGCTTTGCTTTAGCTGTTGCTTGTTGGGACATCTTGCTGCTGGGCTCTCATGGGCAGGGTACCTCGGAGAAGGGTGGGAGGATGTGCTGTGAGCTTGGAGGGGATTTCTCTTTTTTTTTTTTAATTTTATTTATTTTTGGGCTGGTCTGCTGCCATGGGTCTGGCCTGTTTGCATTTGGCAAGCTGCAGTGTTCTTAACAGGGAACATCAGTCCTTCTCTCTGAACCGCTTTGCAGCATGACCTTCTACGTGCCAAGAAATAATTCACCGGTATCCATGCTTAGCTGGAGCAGGGACCTGGAGGCTGCTCGCTCCCTGACTGCCACAGGCTTCAGAAGCCCCCAGAGCTGGGCTCTTCCTGCCTCAGTTTCACCTTGTGGAAAAATAAACCTGAAATGGCTTAATACGGAATTGACATCCAGGAATGCAATGTCCCTGAGGAGTACAAAGTGGTGGTTGCACCATGCTGGGCATTGGATAATGACGCCTTTATTTATCAGGCAGCATAAGAGTACGGAGGGGCCTTTACAAATTTTCAGTCTAAAAAAACCCAACCAAAACCCCTTGTTTTCTTCTCTTTTTATATCTAATGAATTTAAAATGTTAGGAAGCGAGAATGACCTCTGGTTTCTTTGCAGTTGGAAAGCAATTGCGTACAGTCGAATGGCCGAGCACTGCAGACTCCTGTTCAAATTCATCTCATTTTGGTCTCTTTGGTAGGTTTTATAATTTTAGAGAGCTGGTGAAACATGGAAGTGTAATGCAAATAATTCTAGCATTTCTTCCGTTTGCTTGCATGCACTTCTTTCCAGACAGCTGTATTAGTATGCAGCTGGCACAGAGCCATCTTCTGGAACAACTTCTCTATTTTTAGACTATTGTAACGTGAGTGAAGATATCCTCTGCTAATATCACACTAAAAGTGAATCACAGAAAAGATCTTGGGCACTGAACGTCTGGCAGTAAAATGCCAACTTGAAAAAAACACATTGGCGGTGCTCGGAGCATGACGGGTACCGGGGAGTCCCTCGCTGTAGGGGGGTCGTGGCTCTGACCTGCTTCGGAGCTTCTCATAGCCCTGCGAACGGAGAGTCGCTGAGAAAGCTCAAAGCTGGGAACCCCAGCAGGAGCGTGTCTTCTCCTCGTTGGTCATCCCTGGAACGCATAATCATCTAAACAAACCTGTCATTTCTGTAGGGGTTTTAATGTAAGCCCATGATGCTAGTGAGGTTGTCACTCAGTGCTTGAGCTGCTAGTATCAGAGGGGATTTACCAGGCTCCAAATTATTGAGATGTTATCTACAAGCTCTGTGAAGGCAAGGTTAATCTGGAGCGTGCCGTCAAGAGATGCTCTGATGTGGCCCTTGGGAGATGATGTTTCTTGGCATGGGCAATTTCATCTCTTGGTACTGAATAAGAAATTTCTACCTACTTATTTCTACCTTTTATTGTTGGGAAATTCTGGAGAATCTTGATTAACGTGCGTGGAGGAACTGAATAATTGCTTTCCTCGAACACGATAGCACCTGGGAAGCTGAGCACAGGTTTGCAGTAGCTTTTTCTCTTCCTTGCATGAATTCTTCCTCTTTTGCTGTGGCTCAGCCTTGAATAATTAAAATACTCTGCTCAATCTCAGCACTTCCAGAAGTAAAAACTGGCTTGACTGTCAGTCTCTTGCTTCCTGTTCACTCCTCCCATCAGCTGTTTTGATGGTAAATAACGCTGTTTTGAAACACCGTTCTTTTATGTTGAAGCCAAGCGTGGTGGAACATAAGCTGCTGCTTCTCTCCTCCTTCCCCTCACGCACGTATGCGTGCAGAGGCCTTCAGGAGTGTTATCGCTGTGCAGGAAAAGGACCCACGCACCCAAATTGTCTCTTCACCGTCAGACATTTTGGGTTTAACGTGAATAAGTCACGAATCTTCTTAAAAGTCAGTTCTCTGCCAAACACTGTCCTTATTTGTTCCTCTGGGAGAATGGAGATGGCTAATGAAAGGCTGAGAGGGGACTGGGGAGGACTATCAGTCTGCTGTGCTGAAATACATATATATATGTGTGTGTGTGTGCGTATGTATGCATACATATGTCTGTATTTTATATTGACAGTCTTGAAGGGTCTTTGTACAAAACTCTGTTCTGATGGGAGGTGTTACCCCGACGCAGAGACTGATGGAAATTCAGAGGGAGATTCTGATCCATTGCTCTGGAAAGGCACGCACTAGTGTATCTCCTGCCTTCTGGTTTTCATAGTTGATGACAGCAGCAACATTTGGATTGCAAAGATGAAATAATGAAAGCAGTTTTTGTTGGATTTAATCCCAAGCATTCCAGTTGGTTTTATGGCTTCTGAAATGAAGTTTGTAGTTCTTTTTAGCTGGGCCAAGTTTAACCTTATGTTCCCATTTATCTGTTTTGCTGGTCTTCTAAATAGCGGATCTGAGATGGCAAATTCATGTTTCATGGAAACCTAACTAATGGCTGCTGCGGAAAGGAACTTGATCTCAATCTGGATGTTATAGATCATGTGTGCAAAAAAAATGCAGAGAAAAATCTTGATGCGTCCACATCAGATGCATAACAGAGCCACCTCCAAACACTGTATAAATAGCAAGTCTAAACCACAGATACCATCCACGCCCCTTCCCATCATTTTGGATGAGTATGCCACCGCATATTCCCAACAAAAATATAGCTGAAAAAGATGACAAATATATGGGACACACAGCACTTGAAAGACTCATGCTTACTTGTAGACATGAAACAGTCTCCCTTTCAGGATTACCAAGACCGGATTTTTTTTGGAGCTGAACTTCAAAGTTCACCAAGTGTTGACATGTCTTTGCAGCCCGTTCCCGTGCGCGGGCTGCTGCTGTGAGATCAAGCAAGCCCTGTTGTCATACAGACTATTCCTGGTGAAAGGCTATGGGCGCTGGCATCGTGTACGCCTTCCGCATCCTTACAGGGCAGAGCACATACAGTGTCTGCCTATGGAGTGACGCGGCCCTGATGGAATGGGGGGTGTGTCAGCCTAGATCTGCAGAGGCATTTCGGACCTCCTGAGCTCGGGAGTGTGCCATGGCGCGCTCCCAGGGAGCTTGCAAGCCTGAGCTGTTTGCAGTGAGAGCGTGGTACTTCGACACCGGCGCAAGTGGTTCTGCAGCCATCTTCCAACGCTTTTCCAGCGGTGGGTGGTTCTGCAGCCATCTTCCAACGCTTTTCCAACAGCGGGTGGTTCTGCAGCCATCTTCCAACACGTTTCCAACACGTTTCCAACAGCTGCAGCTCTCAGTTTGGTGATCTACGAAAAGAGGCTAGGTTGTAGCACGCACATGCTCGTTTCTGAATGTGTTCCTCTTTCAGAGCCTTCCCTGGGATCTGGGCCTGGTAAATAGGAGGATTTTACATCTGGTAGAGCTAGTACAGACTTGCCTGGGGTTTTTAAAGTATGTTTATGTGTTGCTGCTTGGCAGGCTTTAACTGTAACTCTTGTAACTCATGAACTTGCTCAGTTATGGCACCTAAATAAGTCTGTTCCAGCCCCGTTTCCTTCTTGCAGCCATGACCTCTTGGCAGCATCCTAGCAAGAGCGTATTTAAAAACAGTTACACACCATACTCCTACTGTGAGGAGGATCCTAGGTATGGGCAATTGTGAAGTGACTTGGACTTTTGGTGATGCGTTTTGACTTTTCCCTTTTTGTTTCTTTCATTTAAAAATCTCTCTGGTAGAAAACATCTTTGTTAAGGGGCATATTCTAGACCTTTTATTCAAGATGTTGGGCTTCAGTGTTTATGGATGGCGAACCTACAGCCAGAAGAAACGTAAGGTTACGTTGATAGATGACTTCTGCTATCATGTCTAAATGAACAAAGTGTCCCATTAGTTGCATGGTTTCTCCTTTATATGGTTCATCTAACTACGCACGCAGTATATACAGTTATATACTTTATCTTTTTTGTGGTTTTCAGTAACAATGCTATTTCAATGTCAATTTAAAGCAAATCCTATGATGCAATCCAGTTGCTTCCCAAAGCAGAAGGACCTATTGCACACCCTTGCATTACCTGCAGAAAGTCTACATTGAAGCCTCTCTTACCATCCCTCTGCCAACCTGTGGTGAGGGTGCTGGGTGGCTTTCTGGCTTACTGTCTGTCTCTGCAGCTGTCTAGGTTCCAGTTTTATATGCATTAGTGTTTCTAATGTTATTTGAATAAATACCGCTCTTCACCCGCAACCGTAACATAAGCTGTAAGTCATGATATGTTACAAAGATATCAGACCATTGCAACCGGTAAAAGTTCTTTCTTCTCTACTAGAGAGGAGATAAAAAGTTTTGAAAAAGGTAATTTGATCTGTATTGTTTGGAACGTAAAAATTTCCATTCCCCTCCATAGCTGCATGCCTTTCAGAGGTCCTTTCAGTGTCTAGAGGCTCTCCCACCCTTCTGATGTTCTGTACCATTCCTCTCTAACAAGCCTGATGTCTCCTTACTCTTGCAGAAGAAAATGCAGAAATTACCCTGGATGTGTCGTTAGCGTATCGTGATGACATGTTTGATGATTGGGAAGAAATAGCGCATGCAATAGAGATCAGGAAGCTGAAATGCACCTTTGGCTCACCAAAAGTAAGGTGTTTTGATGACATGGGAGGTGTGGGAGCGTGGTGGGACTTGTCCTCTTCCTTTCCTTCATGGTGCTTCCTAGAGGCTCCGAGTTGTTCAATCATAACTTTGAAGCATGTCAGCTTTCTCTTGGCTCAAAATCTTTGAAAACGTGATGAGCTCTACATGCAAATGGTTCTGTTTGGTGATACAAGAGAAGGGGATGAAGTCAAAGGTAGATTTAAAACTGTAAGGAAGAAGAGGTGTGAGGTCAACACACAGATCCAGGTGCAAGCAAAATTGCCCTCTGCAGTTGCGATCAGGCTGGAACTTGAACGCTTTGAGATCTGTATACCCCCAACCGTCCTAGAGAACTTGGACCTTTCCATCTTGTACTTCTGTGATGGACAAAACCTTGTTCTTCAGGAGTGGCGAGGAAATAGCCCACCAGGGACACTGCAGCACTCAAAGAACCTGGAGAGGTGGGGCAAGAGTTTCTTAAAGTAACTTCTTAATGCCTCAAGCTGCAAAGCTTAGGAGCAGAGAGCACAGCTAGCAATTGAGAACAGAGCATCTTGTTTAAATAAAGCAGACTGTAATTCCTGTGCTTAAATTAATCTGGTGCCTCTTTACCATGCCGTGTTTTTCAGCTCTGTGTCTTGTTCTCCCATTTCACAGTCCCCTTCAGCAACCCACTTATGTGTCTGGTAACGCCCGTACTCTTCCATACAGCCAAATATATGCAGTAAATACTTAGAAGGTGCGGAGGAGAGTATTACTAGTAAAACAGGACTTAAGAACCTCCACATTAAGACATGTGTGAGAGGGTTGCGTATTTTGTTTTGGCTCAAGTTGTGCTTGCTGAGGGAGGAAGCTTGGATCCCAAAGCAGCCTTTCATCTCAAAAGACTCCCTTGACTTTAAATATATGTAAGAGCCTGAGGTGTGAACCTGCTTGAGTTCAAACACTCTTGACTCAATGACCCAAAACATTCAAAAACTTGAGCAAAAATGTCCCCAAGCTGCTGATGTTCTCCACAGATTCTCCCCAGGCAAAGGTTGGAATTAGCAAACAGGCGCTCGGTACTAGCAATGGTCCCAGCTATGTTCAGCATTAGGGCTTTTGCAGACCCTCACCGTGGAGGGCGTGCTGGCCTGTCTGAGGCTGACCGCCGTCGTGCTGCTCTGTGCCCTTTCGCTAGACCCTGGAGTCTGAAGGCCGTCACTACGACTGTGACTTCCTTCCCTTCATGGAGATCGGCAGCGTGGCCCACAAATTCTACCTTATCAACATCCGTCTCCCCGTGAATGAGAGGAAGGGCATTAACGTGGGCATTGGAGAAATCAAGGATATCCGCCTCGTGGTAAGTGTATGTCTTGCTTCTGTCCGTGATGTCTGCCAGGGGGCTGCTGCAGCTCCTTTCTTGATCTCTTTGATCCACAGCGAGGTCCTACTTTTCATCGCGTGTAGTTCCTACCTGCAAATCACAGAATCCTTAAGGTTGGAAAAGACCTGTCAGATCATCAAGTCCAACCATCACCCCAACCCCACCATGCCCACTAAACCATGTCCCGCAGTGCCACGTCCACACCTTCCTTGAACACCTCCAGGGATGGTGACCCCACCACCTCCCTGGGCAGCCTCTTCCAATGCTTCACCACTCTCTCAGGGAAGAAATTTCTCCTAATATCCAGCCTGAACCTCCCCTGGCGCAACTTGAGGCCATCTCCTCTTGTCCTGTCACTTGTCACTTGGGAGAAGAGACCAGCACCCACCTCCCCACAACCCCCTTTCAGGGAGTTGTAGAGAGCGATGAGGTCTCCCCTCAGCCTCCCCTTCTCCAGACTGAACAACCCCAGCTCCCTCAGCCGCTCCTCATCAGACTTGTGCTCCAGACCCCTCACCAGCTCCGTCGCCCTTCTCTGGACACGCTCCAGCAAGCGTGACTTCCCTCTTTTCCGAGGAATGCCCTCTTGGACTGCTTTCTTCTGAGGAGCCCTCCCCAAGCCTTGAGCAGTGCCACCCTCCTGCACTGCCCTGTGACCACCTCTAGAGCTGGACTCTTCCCGTGGCTCCGTGAGCTCCCCTGTGTCCTCTCCTCCCCACCACAGTCTGGCTCTGGTGCAGAGTCCTCCACCTGATTAAGCCCTGCCTCTCACAGATAGGACCTACGGAGGGTTCGGGGGGGTCCTGGTCTGTCTTGGAGTTGGCCATCGCCACGCAGATGTTTGGGATGGCTGTCAGCTATCTCTGCTCCTGCCCTCCCTTGAGGCTCGGTGGCCATGGGTACTCCCAGCTGGAAAACCTCCCACCACCATCCCTCTCGGCAGAAGCAGCGAGCCAGCCGGCTGTGGTGGCCGCAGACAGCAGTGGGAGGGCGTGTGTCTGGAGAAATGCATTAATTTGGCTGATGCGTTTCCCACCAGTGGTGACTTGGCTTCATGAGTATTTTATTACTTGTCTGAGAGCAATTCTGCCAGCTTTTTCCGCCCTGTGTCAGACTGCCCCTCTCTCGGCTGCTCTCCACCTTGCAGTGGGAGCTCTGTGTGTTGGTATTTGTTTTTAGGACCTCTGACGCCTGCTCAGATGGCCTGGGTGCTAAGTAGGCACCTGCTCCCTTTCCTGTGTTGGGCAAACTGCATCTTTCAAAGAGTAGTTGCATCTACGTGTTCTTACATGTACTGCCATGTACGTGCCTCTCCTGTCAGTTCCTGTAAGGAGAAGCACGGAGTAATGATGTTAAACCCTGTACAGCTATTGCGTTCCACCTTGGTTTTCCTTAGGGCATCCACCAAAACGGCGGCTTTACAAAAGTGTGGTTTGCCATGAAGACCTTCCTTACCCCCAGCATTTTAATTATCATGGTCTGGTACTGGAGACGGATCACGCTGATGACACGCGCTCCTGTCCTGCTGGAGAAGTGAGTAGGGGCTCGCGCGTTAGCTAAGGTGACCTTCAAGCAAGAGGACCCTGACCGAGGTGGTCACTGCTCCCTGGCAGAGCCCATGTTTGGGGAGACAGGAGTGGTCTCTTCTCTGTGCCCTCCCTCCACCCAGGCACAGTGGGAACAGGAGACATCCATAGCTTCTGGGAATTCCCACTCCCAGAGAATGAGCAGCTGCATTTGCCCGTGGCTGCTCAGAGGGGCTTAGCCCCAGAGGGTTTGCTGGCAGGAGGTGATGCCCCAACGCCACTGCCCGAACAGTGCCAGATTTTCTTCTGTTGCTCTTCATGCACAGCTTCAGCTTCTGGGGCTCTGTGTCCTTGCCTTGCAAACCGGAAAGGGATGGTGTTTCTGCCTCTCCAGGGTCATCTTTGCTCTGGGAATTTCCATGACGTTCATTAACATCCCTGTGGAGTGGTTTTCCATCGGATTTGACTGGACTTGGATGTTGCTTTTTGGAGACATTCGACAAGGCATTTTCTATGCCATGCTCCTGTCGTTTTGGATCATCTTCTGCGGAGAGCACATGATGGTGGGTGCAACACAGAAGGGGAAGTGGTTTCCAGCCCCACTTGCAGCGATACCTGGCAACTCGCTTATACTTGTTGAGTGTTGGACACAATGCTGTGGGGACTCGCGCCAGGTGAGAGGACTTCACGCTAACTTGTTTTTCCTTTTTCTTCTCCTCCTCATCGCCACCTCTTGACCCTCCGATTAGGACCAGAACGAGCGGAATCGTCTCTCGGGGTACTGGAAGCAGGTTGGACCCATAGCTGTTGGCTCCTTCTGCCTCTTCATCTTCGACATGTGTGAGAGGTAGGTGCAGCGCTGCTCTCCAGCCCGTGTGTGCCGCTCCCTGGGGCGAGCCTTCCCTGAGGAGCAAGCAGAGGCTCCCAGCCACCTCCCGCAGCAGGGACCAGCAGCTTAACCCCCGTGGCTGGATGCACAGCCCCATCTCATGAAGCGAGGAGCGGCTCTGGTGAGCACACTGAAGCATGCTGGTGTTTCCCAGCAGCATATCTTGTCCTATAGAGCCATAAAGAAATGCTTCCCACCTTGTCTCCTCCTCGCTCCCACAGGAAAGCAGTGTGGCTGGCTCTTTCTAGGCTGCAGAGGAGGCGTGGGGCTCTCTGAGCCTGTTGGCTTCTGTGGCAGCTCGGTGTTTTCTCTCCTCTTTGCAGGGGGGTGCAGCTGAAGAACCCCTTCTACAGCATCTGGACCACTGAAGTTGGCACAGAGCTGGCTGTATCCTTCCACCCGGCTCAGGGCAGGCTCGGTCTGTGTCGGTAGGCGAGGGAGCTGCTCCCCTCCTGCCAGACACCTGTGGGGTGTGGGGAGACCCTCCTCCTTTTGGTAGACTGGGGCTGTGAGGTGGGGCTCAGGCGCTGTGGGAGATGCCGGTGTCGTTTGGAAGAAGCAGTTCTTGGCAGGTTTGGTGCTAGGTGCTGCCAGGAACTGGTGCTGTGCTTGGGGAAGTCACTGGAGAATCACAGAATCCCTAAGGTTGGAAAAGACCTGTCAGATCACCAAGTCCAACCACCAACCCAACCCCACCACGCCCACTAAACCATGTCCCGCAGTGCCATGTCCACACCTTCCTTGAACACCTCCAGGGATGGGGACTCCACCACCTCCCTGGGCAGCCTCTTCCAGTGCTTCACCACTCTCTCGGGAAAGAAGTTTTTCCTAATATCCAATCTAAACCTCCCCTGGCGCAACTTGAGGCCATCTCCTCTTGCCCTATCACTTGTCACTTGGGAGAAGAGACCAGCACCCACCTCTCTGCAGTCCCCTCAAGATGTCTGAGATTTGGGGGGAAGCATGGGGGATTTAGGTCCTGGGTGTCATCACGATAACCCCAGAGCCAGTGCTGCTCCAGCAGCGCCCGCTCCGCCTTCCCCCCCAGCCCCAGCTGCGATAGCATCTGCCCCCCAGTTTGCTGCCATTGCTCAGGCACATGTTGCTGAGGCATTTCCGTGAATTGCTCTTTCAGGCTGCCAGGTCCCGCTGGAAGGGCTGGCTTTCACTGCCATTAATTTCGATTACTGGGCTGAGATAAGCTAATGCGATTAGTCCCCCTTCCGCGACATCCAACCCCCTCGCAGGAGCCTCTCCGAAGATGGTGCTGGTTGGTGACGGCTTCCCAAATCTCCTCTGCAGGTTTCGAACAGGCGAGCGATTTGGCGTGTTATCCCTCCTCGCTGCCGTGCCGAGCGCTGGGGGACATCGGAGCCTGCGCTCCCCACCGAGCCAGTGGGCTTGACCCGTGCTGCCTTGCTCTCAGGCACGCTGCTGTCCTGAGTGTTTGCTGCCCGCTAGAAGTTTAATTATGATCTTTGGGATGACCTTAAAATAAGTGAATCGCCTGAATAATGTTTTCTACTATTTCTGTTTAGCTCATACCATGTTCTCTTAACTTGCGCTGCCCAGATGGCCTTTATTATAGTCGCGGGAATCTGCTTGTGTCTCTATTTTCTCTTCCTGTGTTTTATGGTCTTCCAAGTGTTCAGAAACATCAGTGGAAAGCAGTCAAGCCTCCCAGCCATGAGCAAGGCTCGCCGCCTTCATTACGAGGTAATGTCCCTCCTTGTTGCCCAATACTTTATTTTTAAGATGCATTTTTGACCTTAAAGTCTATACTGAGACCTTCTCTATCCATATAGTCCTGAATTGGAAGATCTGATCTGTATTGGCCTTCTTGTGTTGCCTGAAACCCTAAATGCTGTTTAGTTTGACTGTTGTGAAGTTTCTTCTTTATTTGGGTCTTTAGTCCGGATGAAGTATTTTCAACTGTCAGGAGGGTATGTAAGCTAGCTCTCCTTTTCTATAAGTAGTTGCCATCTCCCAGTTTACTCAACAGTGTCGGCGAATAGAAGAAAACTGCCTAAATTACCATTTAAATTACTATGGGTTGTAAGCACATCAGTTCCCCATACCTCCATTTCTCCTCCTGTAATATTACTTATTGTGTTTAATGGAAAGCGTTGCTAAGGCCACCCTGTTTTTCCATGGTGTGAATTTAGATTTTTGGGGTTGTCTTTTCCTAACCAAGTTGCAGGGAGGAAACTGTCCCGCTAGGATCGAGATGGGACACGTTCAGCCCATTGTCCCTGGTTTTAGCCCATGATATTGTATGTTGTTTCTGTCCTAGCTGTCTTTAAGTGCTGCAAAACACGAGGAGCTCAGTTTAAGTGCTTAAGCCGAGAGTGCCTGTTGTTTCCATGGGCATGTAAATATTTATCACCAATGTTGTTCTGTTAAGTGATGGTCACTTCTGATTTAAACAAGTCCATTATCACCCATCAGGAATGCACATAAAAAAATAGAAAATAGGACTAGAGAGAATTTGAAGAAGATAAGGAGTATTTTTTCCAGCTTTCTCTTCAGCAAGAGGCACAGGACTTCAGCTTGTATTGTAGAGCTGCTGCAGCTGTGCTCTGTATACAAACATCTGGCAAGCATGCATCTGATCTGGAAGAGTTGAATTAATAGCCATTTGTTGTCGCAGTGTGGCATAGTAACTACGCAGACACTGACATTTCCACCAAAATACCAGAAACAGGTTAAAAAAACCCAGACACACACAAAAACAACGCCAAAAGAATTTGTAAGTAAAAATGTAAAACTGGTGAAAGCAAGTACAGTGTGCAGCCAAATTCCCAACCGAGTGACCTTGAGCCTTTGTTTGTCTTATAATCCACGTTCTCCTGTCAGAGCCAGCGTAGTTTTGACAGGCGTTGAGAATCGCTGCAGTTTCCTCCCCGACAGGCTCTGGAGGTGAGGATTAGTCTGGTACGGACCCTGTACCCGCAGCGTAGAAACACCGACTCGTCTTGCTAAGCCATGCAAGCTCTCCATAGATGTTTGTTTTACAAAAGCTATGAGCTATCAGGCTGGCTGGTGGGTGAAACCCATGTCTTACCCTGACCTGCCTCCTCTTCCACGTTAACTCTTGGTAAATCAGTCACAAAAGCAAATGTAATGGAAAGCCAGAGCTGTCCAGACATGCACACCCGGCTCGGAGCATCCGGGAGGAATGCAGACGTGTGGGGAGCGGAGAATATGGGCTGTCGTGAACACGGCGCAGAGGAGTGGGTGGAGGTTGTTTTGCTTTGGGGTTTCGTGGGTTGGACCCTTTTTTTTTTTCTTTTTTATACTTCTGTCTTGTATATGCTAAAAACAAAAATGGGTTTTGTGGATTCTGTTAATGTGACCAGTGACATTTGTCTCTAAACAGGGGCTGATTTTTAGGTTCAAGTTCCTGATGCTCATTACCCTGGCTTGCGCAGCGATGACGGTCATCTTCTTCATCGTGAGCCAGGTGAGTGACGAAACTTGGCTCCGTCTGAGAACATCAGCCTCCGATTCCCTAGCCGCAAATGACGCCGGCTCACTTGCTCTTCAGACAGAGCATGCCTGTTATAAGCAGATTTGATAATAAGTTGCTTTTTAAGAAGTTGTTTTCATTTATTTGAAGCACTGCCATAAAATTGCTTAGGCTGAAGCCATCACAAAGGCCTCTGGCTCACGGTAAGGTTTGGGGCTGTGCTGTTTGAAGTGTCAGCCAACATGGTTTAGTTGTTTCTGAGAACTCAGCAAGAGGAAAAATGTTCTGTTCGCATTGAAAGAATCCGGTGGCTTTGTCTGCCCACAGAGAAATAACAGAATTCAATCTTCCCTGGGTTGACTTTGCAACCCTGCTGTTTCTGACAGTATCTATACCTATTTATTCTGAGCTCTGATGCAGTCTCTCTGTACAAATGAGCTTATATCACTACTTAAATGTACTTTGATCACAGAATCACTACAGTTGCAAAAGACCTGTCAGATCATCAAGTCCAACCACCACCCCAACCCCACCATGCCCATTAAACCATGTCCCGCAGTGCCACGTCCACACCTTCCTTGAACACCTCCAGCGATGGGGACTGCACCACCTCCCTGGGTAGCCTCTTCCAGTGCTTCACCACTCTCTCCGGAAAGACATTTCTCCTAATATCCAGCCTGACCCTCCCCTGGCGCAACTTGAGGCCATCTCCTCCTGTCCTGGCACTAGTCACTTGGGAGAAGACACCAACACCCACAAATCAATAGCTTATTCCAAGTGACTTTTAAGCTTGCACCTGTTGCAAAGACGTTATTTCTGGTTGTTCCTAAGCATAGGCAGTTTGTAGCTTCAGGAGAGCCATGGGTGCAGCCTCGCGAGTCCAATACTGCAGAATTACGGGTGCAGGAGCTGTTTCTCCCTCCCTGCACCACTTACGCTTTGGGGTATGTGGTGGGTCCCAATGCAAAATAGAGCAGCAGATGATTTTGCTCTTAAAAATCTGTTAGACTGAAGCAGCTGTTTGAGAAATGCCACTTGGCAATTTGATTCATCGTTGAGTGCTGATGGCCATAACCGTCACTGCCTGTGGGCATAACGCAAACAATCTTGTCCAGCTACTCTTTTCAAGCTAGCTTAGCTTTCGTCTTTCCCCCTTAGGTCTTTTTCTTTACTGCAAAGTGAGCATTTCAGTATCTTCAGGTAATATTAATATTGATGATGCAAGTAATATTAATATTCATGATATTTTCATAAATCTTGACAAATCTCTGCGTGTCTAAGGCTGATGCTGTCAGCCTAGGCCCCTCTCCTAAGACAGAAGCTGCAAGCAGGCATTCAGCACGTAAGCTCTTCGCATTATTCATGCTGGTTTTCCTTCTATAAAAGGTCTATTTATAGTAGTCTAATGTTTTCAGATGTAACTAGTTGTCTCCTAGGTACTGCCCTTTACATGGCAATCTTTGCTGAACACATCAGTTACAGCAGGGATAGGCCGTAGGATGTGAGAGATTTTTGTCACATTTAAGAATGATAAATCAAAGTTAAAGAAACCCTGGTGCAGTCATTTTGAAGGACCTTTTTTTTCCTGCATATTGAGACTAAAGAGGAGAATCCTAGCCTGACTGCTGTGTCACTGAATCTGTTCTACTCCATTTACTCGATCCTGTTGAATTGACACTGTTCTTATTGATTTACTCCAAGTTAGTGCTTTAGCGGGGTTGCTTCTGTGTTTTTAGAGAATTTGGTCTTACTGACTGGCCCGTGCGTGTCTGCTTTCTCCCGGGCAGGTGACCGAAGGCCACTGGAAGTGGGGGGACATTACGATACAAGTGAACAGCGCCTTCTTCACCGGCATCTATGGGATGTGGAACCTCTACGTCTTCGCCCTGATGTTCCTGTACGCGCCGTCGCACAAGAATTATGGTGAAGACCAGTCGAACGGTAAATGACTCTAAACGATCTGAAGGCTGTCATGGGAAGAAAGCGATATAAAGTGGGTGATGCCTTTTGTGCCTTCTTTTTTTTTTGGCCAAAGTACCCACTCAGCACATTGAAATGTTATGCAAATGATGGTTTGTTTTTTCTAGCAGACATTTTAATTAACGACTAGGTTAAAGAGGTTTGAGTATTTAGCCAAGGGTGTCTAAAACATTCTAGATGGTTTTTGTACCTTTTAGCATCGCCCAGTTGTGATTGTGTAGCTGAAATGGAGCGATGAGGAAAGGAGAAAACAGAAATCTGGGCAAGTGGAGAATGGCAATGCTGTTGGATCCTGTGTCTTCAGTAGCACAGAAATAGTCCTTTGTCGATATGCTTGTATTTAAATAACTGTAAATAAAAGCATGTATAGAGCTGCTGCGTAGTCTATAGCTCAGGGAGCTCCTGAAGGCCTGGGGGGAATAAAACAGATCGTTTGTTTTCTAACTGTCAAATACTTTATTGTGAGACCAGGCTAACAGAATAACATCCTCTCTCAGGTGACCTGGGAGTAAACAGTGGGGAAGAGCTTCAGCTGACCACCACCATCACCCACGTGGATGGGCCGACGGAGGTTTATAAGCTGGCTCGCAAGGAGGCTCAGGAGTAACGCTGAGATGGCCTCAGCTGGGACCCAGACCGGGGTGGAGAGCAGAGGACAACACAACGCCCTGCGGGAGGGGAGACCCCTCTGACCTAACTCGCTTCCCGAGCACCCCGGATCTAGTGTATTTTCACAGAGTGGTGACACCGAGCGGGACATTTGTAAACTCTTTAATAATGGCGTAGTTATTTCTGGGGGGAGGGATATGTACATTGTGTTACACTCGAGCACGTAAAAACCTGCTAGAAAAGCATTAAGGTTGCAAAGTTGCCCATTCAGAGGTTAGGAAGGGGCAGAGCTGACCTTGGGCAGTTTTTATTTGGCTACCCTGTGCCTGTGCACGAAGGTGGTGCAGGGAGCTCAGTCGGTGAGCACGTATTCAGTACTTCCAGTTTTCTTCTTGCGTGCAACTTTAAACAAGCTGTTGGTTGTTGGGGGGACTAAAGCCTTATTTTAAAAACATGTAGTTTCACCATCTATAATTGTATTGAACCTTGTTTGAGGTCTTTAGTACAGCCCTGCAACTCTGCAGCAAACCCCTGTCACTTGAATGAAGCGCAGCTGGGGAAGGGAGTAGACTGCAATACGTAAGATTTTAATAGAAGCAGCAACATGTTTTCTCAGTAGGTTTTACAGCTGTTTGTTGAATATAGGGGAACTTAAAAAGTGGATGCCTGAGCTGAGTTGCAGGAGAAAGGAGTGCTCCTGTCCCGAGTTCCCAGAGGTACCGGTCCCACAGCCAGCTCCTGCCTATTCTCAGCCCCTTTGGCTTCCCTTGCTTTTGTTGTCCTCCTCCGTCTTTCTTCTTTGTTATGGCTCCCTCATTTTTATGCTGCTTAGGTGCCATGGGGAGAAGAGAAGGGCCACGGGAGGGACGGTGCGTTCTCAGTTCCTGTGCTTGTGAGCTGGGCAGAGGACGCTGGGCACCCCTGCTCCTCCTTGCACTGCCGGGATGGAGCACGCTTGGCAGAGCTGGATTCTTCCAGGGATTATCGGGCTTGAAAAAATCCGCTTGTCACCCACTAATGTGGATATTTGCTTTTCAGAGCAAAAGCAGGCGATGAGGTCACTCACCCGCACGCTGTGCCTGCGCAGATCCGGCTGTCGGACTGTTGGCAGTGCGAGGGGACTGGGAACCGATCTGGGGTGGAGGCTTAATCCAGACCGTGCTGGGGACCAGTTAAGAGAAGTGTTAATGGTGTGTGCGGGAAGAAGCATGGCCAGAAGGGTCTGTGCTGCTCAGGGCACACTTTCCGGGGCCTGGAGGATCCAGAGGGCCTCGTTAGCTGGCACTAGTAAATGACCGGGTTAACTGCTAGTAACATGTAACTCAACCTCCCGGTTTTGTCCCTAAAAGGTAAGAATCTGCTACTGCTGTCTGTTGCTGAAGGGTCAGAGATTCGGGAGAGAGGGGAAGCTTCCAAAGCCGCTGATAGGCAGTCGTCGTGGGTACCAGTAGAAGTGCTGTCCTGGAAAATGGGACATGTTCTTGGATTCTTAAAACTTCTGAAATTACACATCAATTGTTAGAGTATTAAGGCTGCAAAATTGAAAGTATAATTGGGAAATACCAGAAGTGAGATCATCTATGAAACCTTAATCCACCTCTAGCCAATGTATGCATTACAACACTTGATTAAAGCCCACGGCATGCTGGCTTTACTGTCGCGTTCGGGTTTGTGTGTGAGTTTGGGGCTCTGGGCTACGCAGCTGGGGCTCTGGTTTGCACCAGGAGGTGCTGGTTCGTCATGGTTCCCACCCCAGCAAACAGCTCCTACTCGGTGATGCCCGTCCCTGGCTGCCCCGTGCACCCCTGCGCACCCGCCCCGCTGTTTGCACGGGGCTGCAGCTCCAGGGGGGCAGCTCAGGTCCGTTCTAACCGTCCCTGTCACCATTTCAAGCATGTTGGTAACCAAATACAGCACCAGCTTCCCTTGCCTTTTGCTTTCCCTTCCCCGTGTTTCTTGAGACAAGTCAATACTTCAGCTGGGGCGAGGCGTTCGAATAATTCCTCCTCATTTTCCCAATCCACCAGGGAGTGGCTAGCGACTGCCCTTTAGCCGTGTGTGGGGCTGGCCAGGCACCCCATCTCCTCGCCAGCCTTTCCCCAGAAGGGATTTCTCACCGGGGCTGCTGACGGCGCCAAACAAGTCGCATCAGGAGGTGCTGGGCTGTTACGATCCCAACAAGAGCGGCACTCTGTAAAGTAGCATTTAAAATACCATTTATTAGAGCTCAACACTATGAAGAAAGAGAGGGCAGCGTAGATAATCTTGCATCCTTTTGGCTGCTGGGAACCCCAAGTTGTGCACCATCGAACAGGGCTCCGATCGGGGTGCGGCACACCGGGCAGACCCGTCCACGGAAGGGCTGCTGCGTTTTTGTGAATTGGAGGATTTTCTTAAAAGAAAGCAATTCTGTTTGTTCCGTTCGCCCTCGCCGGGATCCCCGGCTCCCCCTGCCCCGGCAGCGTCTCAGCCGGGCGGCAGGGTCAGAGCCGAGGCACGCTGAATGCATCGCTCCGGGTGAGGTCCCTCATGTGCTGCTATGTCTGAGCGTGTGAAGTCACCCGTAGCACAGAAAAAGTGCTGGACGCTACTTAAGGAGGTAGCTGTGGGTGATTTTGGATACTTGAACTGGAACACTAGTAATTTTTTATGAGTTTGGGGGTTTTTTTTGTAAAGTGGGATGACGATGCCCCTGTACTGAAAGGAAAGGTGTTTTAAAAGGAAAAAAAATACAGAAAAAAGGAGGGGGGACGCTTATTGTACGTGAAATAAGTACTGGGACTGTACCTTCAAAACAGATGGCAAAATGTAACTTGTAAGCAATTTACGTAAGGAAAATAAGTGCTAGTAGGTCCAAGCGATGTTCCTACTTGCAGTAGTTGTTCAATTACAAAGTGAATTAAATTACCACATGTCCTCGTAACTCCGGCATGTTCCGGGCTGAGTGCTCGACTTTGCAACTTTAACATCCTTTTTACATTGGGTTCTTATGTGATATTTATGTTCTGATAGATGTGTCCATGGTTTCTTTTACAGCTTAGTATAGCATTGCATTTTGTAAAGGCTCCTTACAAATGGGCAATTGCAGCTTTAAAACCAAATTTTGTGTCAAACACTAACAATTTGTTTACGGGGCGCGTGTATGTGTGCGTGTGGGTTTTTGTTTCTTAATTCCTAAGCCCTACTCATATGTCTCAGAAATAGTCCCTGGGTCTTATTATAATATATCCTTTTTTGGTTAGGTTGAGTTCAGTTTTTACAGAATGCTTTAAGCAACCTGGAAAACGTGTAGTTTTGTTAATTTAAATAAAATACACAACATTGTGGATTCGTTGTCGGCCTGGTTCACTGACTAAGAAATCATAGCTCTTCCGCTGTCATCTTGTTTGCTTTTATTTGGTCTTTGACTTCAGGCGGTTGCAAGTCGCACGACTTGTTGCTGGGGAAAACAGTTGACTCGCTTGGACGATTTTCTCCCGTATCTCTCTCCAAATGCTTTGCGCTGCAGAAACATGGCGCTTCGACACAAACGGCTTTTTGACCTTTAAAACCTCTGCTTTAGAACTATTTGTTAGCAGCGCCATTTCTGCCTTGTCTCTGGAGCATCGGCTGCAGCTCCTGCCGCGGAGGTTACAGCTCCCCTCGCCCACGGGGCCGGGGTGTCGAGCCCCCCCATTCCCACCCGCTCCGGGCAGCTGAAGTCTGCTCCCACGGCAGGGCACGACCCTTGGGTTTTCCTTCGGGCTCTGTCCCCTGGACTTGCCAGCCCCGGAGTTGAAACAGCTTTGCTGTGAGCTTTGCACGTTGGCTGTTACCCCACTGCGATGTCTGTTTGGGCGTCTTCCATGACGCTTTACATGATCTCATGGTATTCACGAGGGCTACTAAGGAGCCTCCGTACCAATCTGGTTGCTAACATTTCTATCGTATTGTGACATGACTCACGGCTGTTTCTTAGAAATTGGGGGATGGGGAAAAAGGAGAACATTCTTTAATAAAAAGACACCAGGTACAAAGCAACGTTTTACTTTTGTTGTGGTAAAAAAAAAGTCACGGTCTGCTGCCGTATTCAAAGGCGCTGCCTCCCCACGTTGTCTTTCTGTCTATAAGCCAGGAAAAAAAAAAGGTTTCCCAGGACTTGCGCTCAAGGATTAATGGAAAATTGGATGGCAACAGCTTAAGTTTCAGTATCAACAGCTCGAAGTTCCCCTTGCAATAGGGGCTGCCTTGCTAAAACGGCACATGAGAGGGGAACTGCTGAGTTGTAGGCAGAGCCGGTGGCTCCGTTTCTGCTGCAGCCTGCGTTGCCTACAGCTTCTCTGCCACGGCGAGGAGCTAGGGCTGCTCAAAGAGAAACTGGAGGCAGTACAGCACTTTCAGGATTTAACGAATTTCAAAAGAGCAAGTTCATGAATTTTAAATAACTGTAAAACCACTGCCACCCTCCCACACCGCTCCTCTTCCCCGGCTTCTCCCTTAGGCTCCCGGCTGGCCGGGGCGCAGCGCTGCCCTGGCAGGCCTTTGCTGCCCTCTGCCGCTGGCAGAACCCGGCTTTCAGCCCCGTTAATAAAAAAATAAACCCCTCGCCTCTAAAAAAAGTGAGAAATTTGCTTATGTGTAGAAGTTCCTATTACCTGCGAGGTGCTTGCACAGGGTCGGAGCTGTCCCAGGAGCTTCGTGCTTCTGTGCCGCCGGGCAGGGACGGGGTGAGAACTGGAGAGGAATGGGAAAAACTGCCTGAGTGCTTCTTTCAAAGGCTCCCTGGTCTTGCTACGAGCAGCCAAAGTTAGTAGGAGAAGGGAAATGGGTTATGACAGACCTCTGTGGGTGAGCTGGGGACCACAAGTTTTGAGGTCAGCAAATGGTCTTTGGTTGGAACAGTTTGACTGGTTTTCTTCTCAGACCACTGTCCGCGTTTTCTTAGAAGTCTGGGACCAGAGTCTCTGCTCTAAAACCGGTTTGTGGCTGAAGAGCAAAGCAAGGCGCTGCAGCAGGCTCCAGCGCAGCCTCGTCTGCCGTTCCTTTGCTCCCAGTCGCGCTGGTGCAAGGTGAGGTGTAAGCACGCAGCGCTGGGCTGATCTGCCTTCAAAGAGAAACCTCCGCGTGGGGTGACGGCGGTGCCCGGGGCTCCCTGTGCCCCCTCCCTCCCGAGGGCCCCATCCACAGCAAAGGAGCCACGAGAATCCTGCACTGTGATGCTTGCAGTGATGTTCTGGGAGGTACTGGGGCAACTGGGCCTGCGACCCCGATGCCCATCCCTCTGAAAGGCTACGTTAGATCTAGGAAAGGCTCAGGGAAGGGTGACAAAAATGATTGCAGGTCATATGGCTGCGTCTCACCGCATGCCCGCTGGCCGCGAGCTCCAGCAGCAAGGCTTGCGGGATGGAGCTGGCCCGTGTTTCCCAGTTTAAAAAGGGAAGAAGCAACTTGTGACTGGGTGGGTTTGAGTGTCACAGCAGCGATCCGAGACTGTCCCCCATCTCCAGTGGGGCTGATGAGCACTGGCTGGGGAGAGGGAGGTGCTGGTGTTTTCGCCTTCTCCCTTTTAAACCTGCTCCCAGGAGTCCCCAGACAATTAGTATGTTGTGGGACACTGAAACACATCCCCTCTCCCACCACAAATCCTGCAGCCCAAAGCTATTGTATGGGATTTCATTATGATGAAAATAAAGCATTGGCTGTATTGGGGGGCAAAGAATTGCAGGAGACTGAACTGTAGGAGGTGAGATGTACAGAGCTGGGGACTGCTGCTCACAGCCGCTCCGGTTCTTGTTATAAATGACTGTCACTCCTGCTCTCAAAGATGAGACACAGTCAGTGCATTTTTATTGGGGTAAAATAAGCAATGAGCAGCAACAGTTTTATTTTTGGAAGGATTTTGCTCTGTGGTTGGCACACAGACATGTGTCACGGGTCTGCTTTCCTACTTAGCACCTGATGTTACACTGTACAAGAGCCGATGGCTCTTTGAGCTTTTCCCTTGTCAGAGACTATTATAGGAAATCAATACGCACTTCAGGCTTTAGATCTAGAGTTTTAAATAAAATACAAGACCTTATCACAGCTGTAATTGTTGGCACCTTCTGCCCCTCAGTCCCTGACGCGTGTAAGAGGTAAGTCTCGAGCTGGTGCTGCACAGGGTGAGCCTTCCCCGAGCAGGGGCAGAGGCTCAGCCTTCTCTGCTGCCAGTGCTGCTCCAGCAGCGCCCGCTCCGCCTTCCCCCCCAGCCCCAGCTGCGATGGCATCTGCTCCAGGGCCCCCCAGTTTGCTGCCATTGCTCAGGCACATGTTGCTGAGGCATTTCCGTGAATTGCTCTTTCAGGCTGCCAGGTCCCGCTGGAAGGGCTGGCTTTCACTGCCATTAATTTCGATTACTGGGCTGAGATAAGCTAATGCCATTAGTCCCCCTTCCGCGACATCCAGCCCCCTCGCAGGAGCCTCTCCGAAGATGGTGCTGGTTGGTGACGGCTTCCCAAATCTCCTCTGCAGGTTTCGAACGGGCAGGTGATTTCGCGTGTTATCCCTCCTCACTGCCGTGCCGAGCGCTGGGGGACATCGGAGCCCGCGCTCCCCACTGGCTCGTGGGCAGGCTGCAGGTCAGGTGTTTGTCTCTGACTCAGCTGAGCTGACGTGTGATGGCTCCATGCAGTGAATTCCTTGCTGAGATGGTTTAAATATTGTCCTATCCTTTGGCTGTTTCATTATCTGGAGTCAAGGAAAGCTTATACCCATTATAGTAGCAGGCATTTGTGTTTTCTTCTACTTTTTTCCATCCTCGTTTCATCATGCTTAAAGCCCTCCAGAGTTTCCAGAGGAAGGGCACTCTTCCAGGTACAATTGAGGCTCACTCACGAGATGGATGTTATGTCTCAAAAATAGATAAGCCACTCTGGAACATTGTCTAATAAATATTTTACAGGCTGAACTGCACTCCCAAGTATCAGCATTACTGGGAAAAGACATCCTTTCTGATAAGCAATATGCACCAGTGACACACATCCTCTGGTTTTAATAATTTATGTAATTCCAGCGGAAAAAATCCCTTTTCTGCCTTCAGCTGCTGTCTCGTACCTCTCAGCAGGAATCAGTGACGCTGAAAGCAATATTAGGAAGATGGCTGTACTGGCCGTGAATATCAAGCTCCGTCTCCCACAAGGAAAGGAAAGCCTTGGTGGGCTCCAGAGGAAAAGCAGTGGAAATGGAGCACAGTGAGGGCAAAGCAGGACGGGTGCCCGTCCCCGAGCCTTGGGGTGCTGTGCTCATTGTTGCACCCCAGGTCACTTGGGCATCCCCCAGTAAGACCCTGAGGGCCTTTGGGAGCTCTTAGTGCTGCGCCTGGATATTTTAACTTCAGGAGGTCACAACTGGAGTTCTCAGACCTTCCTCTGTAGTGATATAGGAAGTAAAATACATTGGTTTCTAATCCAGAATTGCCCAAAGCGCCTGTTTTCTGGCCCGGTTTCAGCCTGGCTGCTGCTCGCTGTGGTGGCCTGGGTAAGGCCAGGTTGTGTGGGAACCCGTACAGGAGCTGAGAGCTGTCAAACCTCAAATGAAACCCGTTTCTGGGGTGCCCCATGCGTGCTCAGGAGCAGGCACCCCTCACTCACCCTCCCTGCCAGGAGCAAGCGGGGGGGGCAGCGGTGGGGGCTGTGTGTGGAGGCCTAAAGCCAGGCTCCCCCTCCATCCCAAAACCATTGGCCTGCATGGTTTCAGCCACGTAGCCCCAGGACAAGTTAAGAGCAGACCCTGCAGACTCTCTCCTCTCTAAAGGAAACCAATGACGTTTGGTGGGGTGTCCCCCATGCTTGCTAAGCGATGGGAAAGCGGGACTTAGCACCCTACACACGGATAGAAGAGCAGTGAGGAGCACTGCCTGCGCTTGGCAACCCGGGAAGGGACGTGCTCGTGCAATCCCTGCAAGTCCCGAGGGAGTCCTGACATAGCAGAAATGACCTCCGGCAAAATCACTACAGAAAAGGGATCTGATCATCTTCACCTGTCCCTTCTGCGGGTCCCCACCACTGTCCTGCACCAGCTCGCAGCTTTGGGAATTCCCCAGGCAGTTTTCCGGGGCAGCACCAGGAGCAGGCAAAGCAGCAGACAATGCCTCTCCCCCTGCTCCCTCTGCGCTCTGCTTTCCGGAGGGGCTCTCGCAAACAGCTGATTTCCATTTAAAATTACCATTTAAAATTCCCATTTAAAATTTCTCTGGTTGCCGTCAGCTCCAGCCAAAGCAAATCCTGAGCGACAGTGGGGCACTGAGCCAGCAGCTCATGGCCATGGCCCTCCTCGATCTGTCTGTCCCACCCAAGACAGAGGTACCGCACAAGACGTGTCTCTCTCCTTTCCATCCTTTCTCCAAGGTGGCTGGAGACTTTCCCAATCTTTTGCCCCTGCTAAGTTGACTCGCAGCTTCTTTCCTACTGTGCTCCCTGGAGAAGAGTCAGAAATCAGAACTGTGTTCAGTGTTGGGCCCCTCACTACCAGAAGGACATTGAGGTGCTGGAGCGTGTCCAGAGAAGGGTGACGGAGCTGGTGAGGGGTCTGGAGCACAAGTCTGATGAGGAGCGGCTGAGGGAGCTGGGGTTGTTCAGTCTGGAGAAGAGGAGGCTGAGGGGAGACCTCATCGCTCTCCACAACTCCCTGAAAGGGGGTTGTGGGGAGGTGGGTGTTGGTCTCTTCTCCCAAGTGATAGGACAAGAGGAGATGGCCTCAAGTTGCGCCAGGGGAGGTTCAGGCTGGATATTAGGAAAAATGTCTTCCCTGAGAGAGTGGTGAAGCACTGGCAGAGGCTGCCCAGGGAGGTGGTGGAGTCCCCATCCCTGGAGGTGTTCAAGGAAGGTGTGGACGTGGCACTGCGGGACATGGTTTAGTGGGCATGGTGGGGTTGGGGTGGTGGTTGGACTTGGTGATCTGACAGGTCTTTTCCAACCATAGTGATTCTGTGATTCTGTGATGCTTCCCCAAACAGAGAAGCCTGTTGGCTTTTCTTATCGCCTTACTTATCAAACAAATCCCACCTGGAAAGAGCTGCCTTCCAGCTTGTGCTGGTCTGGGCTCGGTTCTGCGCCCAGATAGGTGGCACCTAGCTGAGCCCTTCTCAGCTGCCTAACGTGGGTAAAACACAGCCGGCCGGCTGGCCGGGCTCTGCGGCTGAGAGAGACCTGCCAAAAAGGGCGAGATCCGGGGTGAACCACTTAATTGGGTTCAGCTGGACAGCGGCTGAGGAATGGTAAATCCACCCAAAACCTTGGAAGGCTTGGAAAATGTCTGAAAATGGGATATCTGCCTTTGAGCAAATGTGGCTAGCTGAGACAGCGAATAAGCTACTAATTACTACTTGGCATTTCATTGTGGCTAATAAATACCTCATAAACGCCAGAAATGATGTTTTATAAACCAGCTCTGGAAATCCCCATTAATGGCAGGATTCAGGCAAAGCGAATGCCGTGCAGGTTACCAGGCTGAACAAGTCATCCTGCCTGGAGGGACAAGAACCCCGAAAGCAGCCACGCGAGGGACAGGGATCGTTTTCCAGCAAAGGGAAGGGGAGAGGTGATTAAATCCACCCCCGAGCCACTTGCAGCAGACAGACAGAGGTATGTGGGACTTGGTGAAAAAGGGAAACTCTTTCAAGTGGACGCAAGCATCGCCTGGATTAAAAAGGGCTTGCCTAGCCGTGTTTTCATCCGGGGTGCTGCTTGCAGGCTCTCGTGCCGCAGCCCAAAGGACTCGGGGTCGTGAAGACTTTGCACAGGGAAAGTCTCTGCTCTTGGAGAGAAATTTTTTAATTTCCCCAAATAAATCCCTGCGGGAGATGAAACGCAGAGGGGGCTCCCACTGCCAAATGCATGTAGTCAAGAGAGCCCAGGTGCTGTTATAGCACCCTGTGGATTTAGGAATCCCCAAGGATACAGTTCTGGAAAGCTGGATAAGCTGCAATGCCCTGACTTCACAGGCACGAGGTCTGGGTCTTGCTTAAATGGTTTTAATGGAGAACTACACGCAAAGGGTGGCAAAGAGGGGTTCAAGCCCTTGGCTGCCCAAGAGAAAGCGCACCTTCAGCTCGCCGAGGCGCGGTGGATCCTGCGCTGGGGACGGGAACGTGAGGGAGGGATTCCCAACCAGCGCTATGGCTGCTCCAAAAATCAGATGGCAAATGTGGTCAGCTCGGGAGTCAGCATTCCCCAGCAAGTACTTCAGGAACAGCTTTTGCGTTGCAGCAGGTGGAAACGCAGACTTCAAAGGACAGGAGGTGGGGAGGGTAGGAGAGAAATGGGCACGGGTCAGCTGATGGTGCCAGATACCTTGAAGCGGGATGTTTTAGGATTACATCTGGATTTTGGGGATTGCAGAAGCCATAACCAAATGAAGAGAAAAGGGCTGCTGAATGAAAGCCTGTAGAAAATTGCTGCTGACGTGACCAGGCAGATCTCCACGAGTTCCTTCGTAGTGATACCCGCCTGGGAGCACGCTGCTGCCAGCACGCCTGGGCCTCCAGGCATGCATGTCGTGCATCGCCGAGCAGGACTACGCCTGTCCTCCGCACTTCTTCTGGGCACCTTGCCACTGCAGCAGTGCCCCTCCTGATGTTTCACTACATGAGGCGTTTGGTGTTGCTCGTAGTCTAAGGCACACAATCGTATGTGGTTACCCAGCAAGCAACCCCTTGTATTTACACCTACCGGGCTGAGCACAGGTTTCTTAGGATGACTAATGAACAACAGGAGAAAATCTCCCAAATAGCATCAGCGTTCCACATACCTGTGATTCAACAGCTGTGATTACAGCATTAATAATTCTCTAATGTAATAGAAGTACACTTTATTAGAACTAATTTCCATCCCTTTGTATTAAGCATGAAGCAATGTTGATTAGCATACTGTTAAAGAGATCTGGTTTATTCCCCTATTTACATTTTCTTCATTATTATTATTATTGTTGTTGTTATTATTTCAGACAGGAACTTTCAAAGTAGCTCAGTGCAACTGGGCACCTTACTGGCGTTAGAGGCTTTTTTTTTTCAGGTCTCAGTTATAGTGCCCTTACTTTTGGATGGCTTTTGATCCAAGTTCTACCCCGGGTGTTTCTGAGTACCTTGCAAAAGTTGGGTGTTCCGCTTATATGTTGCACAGCTGAGCTGAGAATCAGCCCTAACCTTTATCAGCAGCTGACTTTGAGATAGCTTGCTTCTGTGTCTAAAACGGCTGGCCCAGCAGTTGAGCATCTGCTTTTACTTTCCCCTAGTAAATAATGCAGTGAATGATGACAGGACTTGACAGGGCCTCATGTTAAGATTGAAGCTCCTTGAGAAAATCCTTTGGGTTTTCTGTGTTGGACAAAAAATCCAGAGCAGTATGAAATAGGTCCAAAGACCTTTTTTTTTTTTTTCCAGTCTGGGATAGAAGGCAGGCATTACAAGGCTGGTCGGTAAGGACAGAAGTGGATTCAAAATAGGTGGGAAAATACCATGGAGTCAGTGATGCAGCAAGTATCAGAGAAATAAGAAACGATAACCTGGAAAACCACAAATGGTTTCAGAAGAATAAGCTTGGGGAAGGACTGAGAAGTGTTTCTTCCACAAGTGCTCACTAACACTTTAGGTGCTGCTGTGCCTCCCAAAGTGAGATTTGGCTACAGGCAGAAATTGCTTAAGCCCTTAACTAAGAGATAGAAACACAAATAGGAATGGCATCGCTGCACAGCAGATGCAGGCTTGGTAACGGATGCTACTGTACTGGGGATGGGCCACCAGTAATTTTTCTGTCAAAGTATCCAGGTGCAGTGGGAACGAACTGGGGCCACCAGAAGTCAGGATGTGACCAGGTTGTATATAATCCAGATACAGCCCCAAGCATGAATGGTTCATGAAATGCATTAATTTTTAGCAGGCTAAAAACGTACAGCGGGAAGACAAGAGATGTGACAGCAGGGAGATGTGGAAGCACAATGAGGGCAAAGAGGGCAGGAGAAACAGGCAGGAAAGCTTCTCAGCGCCGTCAGGACCCTTCCACTGTTTTTTTTCCCCTCAAAGCAAGGAGAGACTGCCCGGAAAGGGAAGCATTGCCTCTTCAACCGTCAGAAATTCACCTGCTAATACATGAGCAGCAGTCTCAGAGCCTGACACAAGGACCTGCCTGTGCTGGCAGATTCTGGACTTACCAGATACCACCCTGATGGTGATGTGGGGTGACACAGCCCTGCTGTGGGTGGCTAATTAGCAGCAGTACCAGCGTGTCTGCGTCTTATCTACAGATGCTCAGCTGTTATTCCTCAGTTTCGCAGCAGCACCAGCGCCGTGGGGGATTGCAGCTGCTGCTGCACTGACGGGGAAGGGTGTCGCAGCGCTAACCACCTCCTCATGCAAAGCCAGTTCGGTTCCTGGTGCAGATCTGCTCTTCCCGAGTCGCTGCTCAGAACAAAGATGGGCACACGTCCAGTAAGGCAGGCACTGTTGTGGGTAAAAACTTCCTCCAGCATCAGAAAGGATTAAAACTATTCACAGGCCTCGAGAAAAGGGCGAGCTCTTGTTGCACACTCGGCCACGCTCACACCAACACGTTTCTCCGTGAGAAGCAGTGGTGGGTGCCCTGCCCGGCTCCCCTCGGAAGCAGGAGCCTGCCTTTCCTCTGCAGCACAGCCTCTTCAGCATCCCTTCAGATGGGGACTACGTACCAAAATGAAAGCCACCCATAATTTCTGAACGGTGTGATCCCTTTCTGTTTCTGCCCAGCGTTTGGCTGATGGGAAGGGACCCAGCCAGACCCTGGTGCCAGCTGAGCAGCTGCAGAAACGGTTTCAAGCAGGGAAAGGGGCCATTTTCTCCCTTAAAGCTCTGTTGCTTGATCCTGTTCTGTCCCCGAGTGAACTACTACAACTGCTGCCTTAATGCCCAGTAATTCCCGTGCGGGGTGGTGCAAGGGCTGGTGCTGCTCACTGCCCTGCGGGAAGGGGAGGCGTTGGCTCCGGGAAGCATTCAAGTGCTTTGCGGTGTGTTGGCATCAAGACCCAAGCTCCTGCCGGCTGCCCTCCCTCGTGCCAAGGCAGAGGTTGTAGAGTTTGCGGCTATCTACTCAGCCAGGTCCAAGGCTTTATTTTAAGGCCAGCTCCTCAACAGGCATAAACTGGCAGAAGTCTATTGACTGCAGTGAACACGGGACTAAACTACCATGGTAAAGCAGGGTAAGGTTCCTGGGGAGAGGCGAAAAGGTGGGGTATTGCCTTTAAGAGGCTTTCACACAGCCAGTTGGCCCTGAGCAAATTAAATCTGTTCATAAATCCCAGCAAAAGGGGTTTTGCCTAGTCTGCTCCCAGTGGCACAGCCAAAGCTGGGGCCGGTGGGTCAGGTGTGTTGGACTCTTGCAGAAACTGGATTTTGGCATGGGGGAAAACTAATTTTAGGAATGGTAATTGTCAACATTTTCTCCTTTTTGGGCACACTCCCTCTGTTGTAGGATTCTTCTGAGACTGCCTGTAAGTAAGCATGTTGCTCTCCAGCTCCTGCACCAGCGCAAGCAGGAGATTTATAGAGCTGTTAACTTGCCAGGCACCTGCAATTGCATTCCCAAGGTCGTCCGCTGTCGTGGAGGGCTTCCCTCCCTCTCCCACCGCACCATGCACAATGCGCCCTGCAGCTGCCTGCCCTCCGAAGGCAACCCTGGCACTGGAGAGGCTGCGGGGACGCAGGGAGCCTCTGCGGGAGACTGCTGGGGAGCAGCCAAGGGAACAAGCTTCAGCCTTTGTCGGATGCCACTCGCCTCTGGTCTGTGTGGGGAACAGCGCAGCTCCTTGCTTACATCCCCCGGGGTGAAACGGGCTCCCACTGCTGCCAAATCGTTCTTTGTAATTATTCTACAACCTGCATCAGTATACAGGCCGTGTGTGTCTTTCCTCTTTCAGTTACTGCAGTAATTTTGTGACTCTGTAAGGCATCAGCAGGATTCAAATCCAGGCTACCTTAACCCCCTCCACTTGGCTTTTACGGCTGCTTACGGTCGCTCTGGATCCGTTAGTGTCAATGCGGCAGAGCAAGGTCCCACCGGGGAGTGATCCTTCACTTCCCCAGCTCCAAGCTTTCCTCCAAGCTTTCTAGGAAGGGCCGTAACAAATGCCCCCCCAAAGAGATTTAACTCTTCGGCTTACAGACCTGGGCGTGTCCCAGCCAGAAGCTTGTGTACTCATCCCAGACCGCAAGCAGCAGCATCGCTCTTCTGTGACGAGGATGTAATTATGGCTTTGGAAAGCATGGGTTATTAAGCATGATGTGTTGGGATAAGCAATTATTTCTTAGAGAGTTTAGCCTGTGAAAGAGACAGTCTGCACGGGGAGCACAGGAGAAGCAGGGGACCGGAGCGGGCAATTTTGCCGTCGGAGACGTGCCACCAAAGGGCCACGCAGAAACGTTCGTGGTTGGGGTGGACGGGAGGCCAGGGCAGGGCAGGCGCTCTGCAGGAGAAGCTGAGGAGAACCACGTTCCTGTAGACTTTCAGAAGTATTTTATTTGCCCCTTTTAGAGCTGTTATTCCCCAAACCAGGCCCTGTGGCCCACAGAATCAGGGAAAACATCTACGGCACCGTCTTTAACCACTTTTCAGTTACAACTTCTGTGAAGGGGGGAAGAGCTCTGGACCGTCCGCTCCTGAGGTCGGTGGCACAGGGAGGTCCTCAGGCAGGCGTACAGCCCCTTCGGCTGCGGAGTTTGTCCTGCTGTCATTTAACCGTAACAGCAATAATGAAAGAGTGAAGCTTCCCAAAGCGCCCCGGTCTTGGGCAGCACGAGAGTCACAAGATAGCCAGGCCCTGAAGACACCCCTTGGCCAAGGGTTACCCCCATTTTCAAGTCTCCCAGTCAGAGCTGAGCTCTTAAGAAGGATGTTTGTCCCTCCTCCCGCTGCATGTCCCAGCAGCGGAGCACCACAAATGCCCTTTGTCACATTTTAAAATTGGCGTATTCCTCGTTTCCCAGCCCTGGCTGCAGCTTTCCCAGGGCCTGGCCTTGCCCGAGCGTGCTGGCCGGGGACCGTCCTCTCCCCCCGCGGTAGCTCAGCTCCGGGCTGATGACTCCCGGACGGCCGCCCAGGGACCCGCGGCTTTTTGCAGGCTTCCAGATGGGAAGCTCCGGTCCAAGCCCGAGGTCGTGCTCAGAAAAAAAAACCCTTTCTAGAGAAAAAAAGAGAAACTTCTCATGCAGGCCACGCAGCACCCCTCTCCCACTCACGGTCGGACACAGGGATGGTTTTAATTGCCACGGTGGGAGACGGTGCTGTCAGCGCAAGCTGAGACTGGCTTCCTCAGCATCGGGGCTAAACAAATGGCGCCCGTCAAGGTGACAAATGTCGAACCTCTGCTCCAAGGCTGGTGCCCCCCAGCCCTCCCGCTCCCCGCGGCCGGGAGCTGTGGCGGAGAGCTGACCCCGCCAGCACGCCCGGCAAGGGCAGACGAGCGGTTCTCCTGCGGCGGTTCGCCCTCACCCGCTGCCCAATTAAGACGGCCATATTAACCCGCTGAGGGGGCAGGCCCAGCCCCTGGGCCGGAGGTGGGTGCACTCCCTCTCTGGGCGCAGGTGGGTGGCGGGGGGCGGCTGGGGAGAAGCCGGTTCGGGGGCTGGCTGGCGCTGCCTGCCCCGCGCTCCCTCCGCGGCGGCCGGCAGCCATTTTGGGGCGCGAAGGAGGGCGCGGCCCGCGCCTCGGCGGGGCCCCGGGGCCGCGCTCGGGCGCCGCGGGGCTGTGAGGCGGCAGCCGAGCGCGGGGCGCCCTCTCCCGCCCGCCATGGCGGCGGCCAGGGAGGCGGCTCGGGCGGAGCGGGGCGAGGAGGCGCCGGGGCGGGACGGGACCTGAGGGCGGCGGGAGCGGGCGCCGGGGGCCCGGTTCTCTCGGCCCCGGGGCGTTTTGGAGGCGTAGCGGCGGGGACGCGGGCGCCTTCCGCGCCGGGCACTGGGTTATCGGGGTGCTGATGCGGCGCCTTCGGAGAGGGTGCGCGTAGAGACGGTGTTTGAGGGAAATTGCTGATAAATGAGGAGACATACGACTCGTGGTTGTGAAATGCAACTCTCTTATTTGCCAGTGTGGTGGAGCTAAATGGAAGTCGCGGACCTTAGCGGCCCTGGCCCGGAAGGTGTGGTGGCTTCTCCGGGGGAGGGCTGCAGGAGCACCTCAGGTCCTTGAACGGCAGCGGGGGAGGAAAGCCGGCTTTTATTTTATTTAATTTAGGTGTGGAAGCAAAACCAGCCCCGAACGTCAGCCGGGGAGCGGGCAGGCCGGCTGGAAGCGCCTGGGGGTCTGTGGTGCGGGGCGATGGCGGGGCAGAGACTCGCCTTTATCTGTGCGTGGGATTAGAGGAACGGAGCACCGAAACTCGGCTCCAGCGGCTTTAACCACCGGGTTCAGGTTGTCATGTTGATCACGTATTAATTTTTCGGGGGGTTCTGAGGGGAAGGCCGGGTTTTTGCCGTGCTTCTGAGGCACGGGGGTAGGCAGCTCGGCTGCCCGGAGCCCGCAGCGGGTGGGGGGCGGCAGCACCGCGGGGCCCCCGGGGCCGCGTCCCGCCCGGCCGCTTGCGCGGTGCTCCGGCCGGGGGGGCGGTACCGCCCGCTGCGGTAGCGGCCGTCCATCGTCAGGGACGCCGCAGCGCCCGGCGCTCCCAGCCCCGCAGCTCCTGCCGCTTTCGGGGGCCCCGCGGGCAGCGGGTGGATGGAGCAGCCGGGAAGAGAGGGAGAGCCAGCGGCCCTGGGACCGCCGCCTGCCCGCAGGTGCCGAGCGGGAGCGGGGGAGCTCCCCGCAGGCCGGCGGGGAGGAGGAGGAGGGAGGCGGCGGCGGGGGCAGGCGCCCAGCCCAGCCCAGCCCAGCCGAGCCTCCCCGCAGCGCCGGGGCTCCGGCGCAGCTTCCCCGCTGCTGGCAGGCGGTTTTAGTCTCGTTGCGCTGGACGGTGGAGCTGATGGCTGCAGGTGAATTCGTTTTCACTCACAGCGTTAGGCGTGCGTGGGATGTATGTCGGGGGGGGTAGTTTTTGTCTCTCTTTAACGCAAGAAAAAAGGTTGGGAGGGGAGTGACTTACCTAATCGCTTATTTCAATAACGTAGCGTAAAATTACCGAGGTGGTGCGAACGATTGCTTTTTCTTTCTCTCCCCCCCGCTCCTCTCTTTCCCTTTTGCCGTCTCCCTCTCCCTTCTCCCCAGGCCACCTCTCTGTAGGGGTGTGTAAACTTGAAGAACTCGGGCGTTTTCAAGTCAAAATCTTCACTTGTATCGCAGCGCAGCAAACATGCCTGAACAAAGCAATGATTACAGGGTGGTTGTGTTTGGAGCAGCGGGGGTTGGCAAAAGCTCCTTGGTCCTTCGTTTTGTAAGGGGAACTTTCAGGGAGACCTATATCCCCACGATCGAAGATACGTACCGGCAGGTGATCAGCTGCGATAAGAGCATCTGCACCCTTCAGATTACAGACACCACGGGAAGCCATCAGTTCCCGGCGATGCAGAGGCTGTCGATATCCAAAGGGCATGCTTTCATCTTGGTGTACTCTGTCACCAGCAGGCAGTCCATGGAAGATCTTCAGCCCATCTTTGAACAGATTTGTCAGATTAAAGGGGACATCCAAAAAATCCCAATAATGCTGGTGGGTAACAAAAGTGACGAGACCCAGAGGGAGCTGGATGCCAGCGAGGGGCAAGCGTTAGCCAGCAAGTGGAAGTGCTCCTTTATGGAGACATCAGCCAAAATGAACTACAACGTGCAGGAGCTCTTCCAGGAGCTCCTGAATCTGGAGAAGAGGAGAACTGTCAGTCTCCAGGTGGATGGAAAGAAATCCAAGCAGCAGAGAAAGAAAGATAAACTGCAAGGCAAGTGCTCTGTTATGTGATTGACTTTGGCTGGACTCGTACCACTGCATGGCGTAATCGGAGCATGGACTCCCACAGAAAATACGTTTCTGCTGGAGGTTTCAGACAAATCCATGCCTTATAGGGCTATTGCTTTTCTCTAAAATCGCTGCTGGATTATTTTATGTGTTGGTTTTAAAGAGGACGGCTTTCTGCATGTGTATTTTTTTAAAACAATAAATGTTAATGTTAGTGATTATCTGTGACTAGAAGTTTTTAATGCAAGAAGTTTACAGAAGAGAAAAATGTCAGTCAGAAACAAACATCTCTATGCCTGTGAATACATGCTAGTTTTTAACTACTTCTAGCCTATTAGCTCAAAAGAAATTGCAGTATGTATAATGTGTATGCTTCAAAAATTGGTTTTCAGGAAGATACTGACCAGAGCAAATCTTTAACAAAGCTAGGCATTTGCACTGCAAACAAACGTATATGTGGCTCCAGATGCTTACATTTCTGGCAGACAGACTGGCTTGCCTACCAAAGACGCATTTTTTTTCCATGGTAGAAGTTAAGTTTTCCTGTGTGCTATGCAATTCCTGAGACTTCTGCAGTTCTGTGAGTGCTTATAGCTATACCTGCATATAATCAGGCTGTTTGCTTTTTCCCCCGCTGTTACTCTGACTTCCTCTGTTTGCCGAGGTAGGAGGTTCCACATCCTCTAGCTCCGAATCCAGGGGTGATTCCCGGCGTCCTTAAGCGAGAGCCGCCTCCTTCGTGAAGGTAATCAGGCTGTTGTAAGTACCAGTTGATGCAGCGGTTGGTTATCCTGGCAATTCGCCTTTCCCAACTGTCAGTCTGGTTTTGCATGTGGCGGAAGCTACTTTTGCGATCTTCCTGGAGTTCCCTTAGATACTATTTTTTTTTCCCCCCTCTCTTATTTCATCCAAGTTACCGAGGTTTTAGTCGAGGCTTATGATAAGTCGGTTCAGGTAACACTGCTTCGGGAAGAAACATCTACACCTGGAAGCTGCATGTTTAAAGCAAACTCCTCCCTGACGGAAACTTTTAGCAGACACTTCCCGCAAATGAAAGGGCTGGAGTCATGGGCTTAGTCTATCTCTTGTCTCCCCCCCTTGCGCTTTTTTTTTTGTTTTTGGCTATTGTCAATACGAGACAAGCATGATAAGCCTCATCTGCAGTGCGTGGTTGAGAAAGATTTCAAGAAAATAAGTGCGAGTATTCGCTATCAGCCTATGCCATAGTTCTCCTGCTTTGTGTATGCGTTAGTCCAAGCAGAAGACTGTAAGGACTTCTGTATTGCACTGTAGAGTTGATTTTTTTACACAGCAACGTAGTCTTGACGCAAGAGGCATGGGAGAGGAGAGTTGCTTCTTTTTATAGCACTTTTCTAGTGAAATTATTTCATTGTTGAAGATGGACAAAATACGGAACAGGAGATGCTGGCAAGTACATACCCTTCCTTAGTTTGAAAGCATTCGTGTCTATTAATAACTGCTGGTTTTCTATGTAAGATGCTAGAGAAAAGCCTGTTCTTTCAGCCATTACTTGTTCATGTGTTGCAGACTAATACACAAAGCCATGAAGTTTGTATCTGTGTTAATATCGCACGTATTTGAACAACTCTTTACAATCGATGCTGGCTTCTGATGCTCCATCGTCTCCTCTGTCTGTCCATGAGCTGCTTTTCCATCTCCTCGGGCTGCTCCTACACAAACGTGAGGGGTCAGTTAGCCCCGTGTGTGCCGGGGGCAGGGTTCGCCCCAGTTACAGCTGGAGCCCTCATGCCATTTGGTCCAGCAGAAAATCTCACTCGTTAGGATTTCAGAAACCCAAGCAAGTTCTGCATGAGTGTTTGGTGCTGACTGAAACGTTACCCTTACTTGCCAAAATAAAGTGCGGATTTGCCAAGCTGATACAAAGGCTCTACATGTGATTTTTCTTACCGGAGATGGTATCCGGCGAGCTTCCTGTGCTGGGCCGGTGGTGCTGGCTGGGGTAGTCCTCTGTGCCACCGCTGTGTGTAACCTTCACTTCTGCTGCAGTCAGGGGTGAGTCAGGCTGACAGGCGGCTGTAGAAGCAGCCAGAATGGCTTTGCTTGAAAATAACTCTTGCTTTTTCCTCTCTAACTTTGTGCGTGGATTTTGATCTCTCTGTTCTTTCATTTCCAAGCCAGTTACGCAATGGTTTTCTGTGGGTCGTTTTTAGCATCTGGCAATTATTATTGCAAAGACTATTTCGGTTCCATTCCATTTGAAACCCCTATAAGACATTTTATATTTAAGCCTCTTTAAAATGTCATGAGACCTAATAATGTCTCTGCAACTCCCACTGCCTTCGTGGAGATGCTGGTGCAAAGGCAGGGCAGCGTGTATCTGCAATTATTCACCCAGCCAAGATGTTCTGTAGCGTGTCATTATCACTGCGGTGTTTTCCCTGTACGTTGTATGGAAATGGCTGAGGACTGGGGTCTGGCAGAGCACAAGGAACAACCGATAGGAACAAAACAGGCTCAATCCCTCCCGCACCTGGCAGAATCGCCGGCAGACCCCCCAAGCTGCCTTTGGCGGCTATGAGAGAAGGTCCCACGGGACTGTGTGGGTGATGGAGATGCTCAGGTGCTCCCGGCGATGCAGGGTGGTGGTGTGGGGGCATCAGCACCCCAAGTCCCAGCCTAGCAGCCTAGAGCAGACTGGGAACGAGGGGCGCCTGGTGTGGCTGCCTTTCATGCTGTGTAAATCATCTATGTTTTGGGTGTGCTAGATCAATTGTATTGTAAATTAAAACTGTATTAATAAATTGTATAATTGCATTTGTTTCCACGTAAACTGAACTCGTCTGATTTTTCTGTGTGTGTAATCTGTTGTTCTTATAAGAAGGGCAATTTATTTCAATGGAACTGATGCCTGTCAAGATGTTGGCTATTAGAAGTTCCATACAAATCTAAATTAAAGGGCAGTGTCTTCACAATCTTCCAGGGAGCTACATAGAGAATGACTATAGTTGGTAACAGAGTGAAAAATACCATATTGCTTGGGGACGCTTGTTAATCGTTACGAAACAGAGGCCTCATTCCACTTGTAAATGAATGTTGCTTCATAAACCTTGTATGTGGACCTGCTCCGTCATAACCAGGATCCGGTGGGTTTCTGGGGGGGGACAGCTGGTGGCATCATTCCTCTTGTGCTCCTATAACCGGTAACCTTGGGCTAACCTGGTTATTCTGGAGTGCTGGCGTAGCTGTAGAGTTATGGCCCTCAGACAAACTGGAGAACAGCAGAAGAGCCATCGTTTTTAGGGACTGAGGGGTAAGTTTTTGGCAAAGCCATACCTGAAGTCATACATGCCTCCTGCAGATAGCATTTGAGGAGTTTATTGCACACATGCTTCAGTTTTATTTCTCATGTAGGAGCATTTTGCTGAATTAAAGGAATAATGGTTTTTCTTTAAGGATTAAAGTGTTTTGTAGTGTAAGGAGTCTATGTTGCAAGTCAATGCTTTAACCTTTTTTGAATAAGCGCAGTTTAAAAAAGTGAACAGATCTGGTTTTTTTCTAAAAAAAAAAAAAAAAAGCAGAAGCTATTCTGATGAAAGACGTTCAGGTGAAATCGTTTGTCTGGAGTAAACAAGCAGTTGTGATGTCCGACAGAGCTAGCCCTCGTATTACATTATAGGCTCTCTCCTTAACTGCTCTTTGCCAACAGCATGCTTTTTCATGAGGCAGAGACAACATGTTTTTTATAGAGCTATTTATGCATCCTGTATCTGAGCTTGGAGATGTGCCTTGACACACTCTTCGTATCTGGCAAGCAGGATGGTAACTCACTGTTTCTCAAGTTGGTTGGTTTTGCTTTTTTTTTATCTTTCTCATTCAGTCAAACTTTGTTCCATCTCAGAACTCACTGTGTTTACTCGCTACCATTCGTCTCAGGACTTAATGAGGACCGGCAATTCCCAGCTTTGACCGGCTAGGTATGTATTGCCAGCACTAATTCAACCCCGCCTTTCCGTTTCTCCACCATCAGCTGCTTTAAGTCGGAAGCAACGTGGACTGAGTGCAGCATTAATACAGGTTTTCCTTAAACCTGCCTTTCAGAATCTCAAGCTGACTTTCAAGCTTGGCTCAAATTTTGCTCTGAAAAATCAGTTCCTTGCTTTCTGCTACTGTAGAGCTCTTAAATAATTTTCAGAAACAGCATTGCGGTTCATTCCCGAGGGTTTGTTAAGCGATATTCAGAGTGGAAGGTGTCAAATCAGAAGAGGTTTAATGGACAAAGATAATACCCCTGCAGGCCTTCTGTTTCTTTACTGGAGGAAAAATTATTATGGCACCTTTCGTTTTAAAGCTGTTCCAAGGTTTCCTCTCTGCAATCCAGAAATTCAAACATTTCTCAGTTAGTAATACTTATTATTTCCATGCAACACTTGTCGACTGGCTTGAGGCAGCTTCCTTCCCGAATCTGGCCAACAAAATTAGTGTCAAGAGAAAATACCAGGGAGGAGAGTCACGAACAGCTCTTCTGCGACTTGCAAGAGAAAAATGTGAGCAGTAGCTGGAGTATCCATCCACACATGTAGTTTAAAAACAAGCAGCCAGAATATTGCTATATTCTGATTTCTCTTCCCAGAGCAAAGCAGGCACATGATTAATGCCACAAACAGCTCTGAATAATAAGCAATATTGCTTTATATGCGTGGTCCGTAGCTACAAGGTACTCGGCGCACTCTAGAAGAGTAAAAGCGCATCTTAATCGTCGTCTGCCATCTTCTACAGTTTCTCTGGCGTAGATTAAGTACGCCAAAAGCATGAAAAAGACAGCTTAAAACTAGTTAGTTCTTTTCAGTATTTTAGCAAGTCTGAAAATTAGAGGGGAAAGGAATAGGGCAAAGAGATTGTGTTTTCCCAGAGTCTTCCAGCCCAGCCATCCCTAACTGCTCCTGCATCGGTCCTTAGCTGGGTGGAAAAGGTGGGCGTGGGGCCGCCACCGTGACCCACCACTTCTCAGCAGCTTGTGCTGAGAACCTGCTCCTTGACTTGAGGAGACGGCAAATGCAGCTGATCTGCTGTAAGATAGCTTCTCTGTGAACACTCCCATGAGCTCTGCTGACAGGGATAAATGGTATGGGATTATGGGTCTCTTCCCGCTGCAGCAGGAACCGGAGACCTGGAAGCGGTAGCCTGGCATATGGTGGGCATCCTTGGCAGAGCTTCTAGGGACAGGCAAAGCCCACGTGTCCTGAGCTGTGCCTACAGAGGCTCAGCTGCAGGAGATAGCTGGATTTCCTCAAGCTGTTGAGGGTCGATTCTGTATATGTATTTATTTAGTTCTGGTAAATGCAACTATCTGTATCTGTTGGAGACTGCCTCCTCTTTAGCTCTTCAAGCACTTGGGCAAGCGCTGGCAAAGTGTCGGAAGCTGAAACCAAGCAAAACTCACTTCTCTTTGTGCATAGTTTTCCCCAGGAGCGCTGAAGCGACTCAGGTGCCCAGTCCTGTTGGCTCTAGGAGGTCCGAGGGAATAAGGCACTGCACCGTCTGCGTAGTTTGCCAGCGCAGCACTCGTACCATCCTTAGCACACAGATGTAATTCAGCCTGCTCTTCCTGGCTGCTCCTCTGGACCCAGTGGCCAGGCAGGTCTGCAGCTTTTCTGTTTGAGCTACTTCTTAAGCCAGCAGATGTGGATCTAGACAAATCAATGAAGGAAAACTTGATCCTCCGAGAGGTAACCTCACTGACAGAGTAAGAAAATACAACGCTAACTCCAGAGCAAAGTACATGTGTTTCCCAGTTGGAAACTCTCTCCTCCTGGAAGGTACTGGATCCATTTTTAATGACTGCAATTTAAAATATTTTACTGATAACGCTCTATTATTAACACATCCATGGCAAGACCCCTGGATCTCACTAGCTGAGCCTACTCCAGCTACAGGGAGATGGTTTTCATACACCCGTGAATGCTGCCCCAGTGCTAAAACATCTGGGCAGCACAGAAGGAAAAGCCTTGCATCTCGAGTGTCAGCAAGAGTCTTGTTGTTTCACCTCTGCTTTTCAGAAAGGGCACTTCTGAGGTGACGGCTGTTCGTACCCAGAGGTGAGACTAAAATAAAACACGTCAACATCATAATAATACCAGAGGCTGAGCAACCTGAGTGCGCAGTGGTGCTCCGGGTTACTCAGGAGAGGCATGGATACTGGGTTTGCAGTTTGTCAACCAGAAATACGCAGAATCCAGCAACCATCAACGTCGACTGCTCAGCAAAGCCTTTGGGTGAGCTTTACCCAGCCCGTGCCTCCTGGGGCTGAGTCTGCAGCGGAGCAGGAGTGGGCTGTAGGTGCCCACAAGTACCTCCTGCAGCCCCTTTTACGTGAGAGAGGAGGGTAGGACGTGTTCAGGGTATGCAGCGGTGTGGCACAGCACCGTGGCATGATGCCATCCTTGACACCAAGAGACAGCACAGCCAGATGGGGAGAGCTGGCCAGCAGAAATCAAAACCTTTTTCTCCCAGTGGAGAACAGAAAAAGTTGCTCCTTTTTACCCAGAATGACAGTACGGGCAAGGATGTAACATGTATCTTGATGAAGAGTCTCCTTTTAAAAATGCATCCTGTTTTTCCACCCAGATAAAGGTAAGAGGAACTCAGTCATATCTGACAGATTTAATTCTGTGTAATTCTACTGTTTTTTTTTCAAGGATCGGTATCTGAAAAGCTTATGCACGTACGCTGCATTGTGCCCGTGTGTAACTACAAGGTTTCTGTTGCCCGCAAAGAAGGGATGGCTGAACGTGCCGCTGTTTGCCACCAGCAGCCAGGCTGTTCCCACAGCAGGATCGCCTGCCCCGAACAGAGAGGGCTGTGCTGGGGTGCCGTGCAGGCAGGGGGGTGAGCGCGGGCTGTTCCTTCCCTAACTGGGCTCCCTTCCACCCCCCGAGAGTCCCCGCTCCCACCCTGCCGTAGGGCGAGCGTCTGACCCGGGTGGGAAGCAGGCAGAGCGCTGCAGCGAACTCTCCAGCACGGGGAGCAGCGGGGAGCTTTCTTTTTATATCTCAGTGATGCATTTGTGCCTTTCAGACAAAAATATCTAAGGATGGAGATACAAAGACTCTTCCCTCCTACGCTGTCGTTTTTCCTTTGCTCCCACAGTTTTCTCCAACCCCTGCACCCCATTATCTGCCTCGCCCGTGGGCTCCCGGCAAGCAAGGGATGAGCAGCTTGCATTCAGGCAGTGAGAATTCCTCCTTGAAGGGAAAAATCCGTCCATCTGGTGGAATTCCTGGACCAAGACCGAGGCCTCGCCTGAGAATGGAGTGATGAAAAGGCTTCTTCAGCCGGCGTTGGCTGCTCGCGTCCTGCTGCCGTGGGGCAGACGGCTCTTGGCTGTATCGCTGCCGTCACTGCTGCCGCCGGCTCGGAGCATCCCAGGTGGGCAGGGGACGGAGCAGACCCTGGCTAGCAGATAAAACCTACCTCTGCGAAATGCTCAGCCCTATATAGGGCCGTATAGGCTTGCTGAAATTAATACAGAGGTGAGGGGATAACTGAATACGCTCCCTCTGCCTCCGAGGAGCAGCACACCAGAGCTGCAAGACATAGGTCTGTCCCTGCGCAGTCCTGACATGTCATTTCTACAAAGCCCACAGAAGGAAAGGGGAAGAAAATTAATAAATAACGGGATGTTTGTGCTCAAATTGTTTCAGCTGTTTCTGCTGTCAGATGCTTTACCAGCTGGACAAGCTGGAACAGGGAGGTTGGCTGATTTCTTGATTATCTGGAAAGATGAGCCAGAATGTGGCTCAAAAATGGAAAATATTTCTATTGACTGTAAGAAATTACTCTTTTCCACAGGCATAATTCCAGGCATTGATTTGTTAGGTCCTTTTTTAGGTGAAAAAATAGTCTTTACGCACAAGAAAGAGGATGCTGAAGTGTGGCTGGTGTTTGTCCATTATGTGAGTCATGCGTAACAGAAGGTTATGTTGTGTTTAATATTTTTTGTTGCATTCATTACTGCTCGAAACAGCCTTAGCACGGCCCAGGGTGCCTAGCACCGGCCCCCCCCAGCAGCAAGCCGGGCCAGGGTTGTGGTCCCGGCCGGATTCAGCCCACGGGACACGGCCGGGGTGAGACGCAGCCGGCCCAGAGCCATCTCCGCGGTGTGCCTGCCAGCGCTGTGGGTACTGAAACACACCCTTAAAGGAAAGCAGGTTGTGCAATTTGAAGTATATTCAGCTAATCCATCAACTTGTGAATGTCTGGGGAAATCTAACAGGCCTGCATTTTCTTTATGTGCGATGTTGCAGTTGGAGGATTTTGGTTATACGGAGCATGGGAAGGTTACAGCCCTATCAGGCAAGTTTTGGCTGTTGCCTGTTTTCGGTCTGCGGTATGGTGCCAGTTGCTCCTGTAATACGCAGGATGTAAAACGGTGTGGTTTTCTTACGGGACAGGGTAATTTATCACATATGCTCCTTCTGGACAGCCTTTTCCAGGGTCCACCCGCCCGGTGACGGGGATTTAAGTGAGATACTCCTCCATTTGTGAAAGAAATACATGATAAATAGTAAGGGAAAATAAGCACAGGGAGGGCTCAGGCCATATGCCGGGGGCTGGCTCCTCGGGACGCGGGTGGGCAAGCAGAGGTAGCAAAGCCAGGGGAGCCCGGGCTCTGGCTTCGACGACGACGACGCTGTAGCTGGCTGGCGCATCTTGCCCCTTTATCCATTTTCTGCTGCCAGAAGGGACTGGGGAACCTTTCTGACCCCCTTCTCCGAGCATCGCAGGGGCCGGTGACCCCTCCCCAGAGATCACCCCCTGCCCTTTTCTGGGCTGGAGCTGGCTGGGAGAGGTGAACAGCAATATTTGTCTCTTGGTCTTTCTCCTTTAGCACAGTCTATTCAATGCAACAGCCGAGATACTGATTTTTTTTTTTTTTGGCTTATTAATTCAGGCTTTGCTTTGCGAATGCAAGACAGCGCAGTGCCGGGGTGGCTGGGACGGAGCCGGCTGGCGGCAGCGTGCGTGTCCCGCAGCTCAGCGGGGCATGGGGTCTGTCACGGGAGGGACCACCGGCTGTTAACGGCGACCATCACGGGAGGGACCACCGGCTGTTAGCAGGGCAGGGACGGCGATGGGGGAGCAGGGACCGCTCTTGACCGGGGACCACAGTCACAGCCACAGGCTCTGCCCCCTGCACGGAGGAGCGATGAGGGATGGCCGCCCTGTAAATTACATTGCGCTGTCTCTTCTACCTCCGGTTCTCCTTCCCCTCATGTCTACGGGGAATTTGATTACTCTTCTGCTCTAGAGAAAACCTTTCTTGACCGCTGGCTGTGGACATCTGTCTGGTTTATTTATAAAGTACTTTTCTGTCACTATTACTCTGGACTCTGTGCCCAGTGTGCTAAACCCACAGGATAGCTGGGACCACCCCGCTGCCGAAAGACATGACAACCGCCTCCGCCCCACGTCAGCACCTAACTAGGAGCAAGGTCTAGCCTGCTCTCAGCTATTTTCAAGGTCCTTTTTCTGTGCGGTTCTAGTTAAGGACAAGCTCAGCGGAGCCACTGAGTCAAAATTCCCGTTCTACGCAGATCCTGGGAAAAAATCACTGCTTTTGGGGGGGGACGTGACACAATTTTGAGGATGTCCTAGGGAGGGGAAAAAGCTAAGAACTGAGCTCTGCCTGCTCTTGCCTGGCTCCTGCCTGCTCCATCCTCCCTGCCAGGAGAAGGGCGATGGTTGGGCCGGGGGGCTCGGCTGCAGCGCCTGCCAGCCCGGCCCGCTGCGACCCCCACGCTGACTTCTTGGGGCAACTTGCAAAAGAAGTGGGCAACTTACGCAGGGTATTGGTGTTTCATTTTTGCTGACTACTGCTAGCATGTCCGGCACCTTACTTTGAGGTGCAGGTTGGGGAAGGCATCTTTGCTCGTGGTAATGTTGGAGCGAGGCAGCTGGCTTCTTATTTTTTATTACAAAATGATGAATGCTTAAAGTCAAAAGGCATCATAAAAAGTGTCAGTTTTAGAACAAACTCCCACTGAATGCAGCTTTGGACATGGGCACCGGGTGGGCGCACGGCAGCCCAGCACCACGCTTGCGCCGGGGGCTCAGACCGACCCCAGCTCGCCGCAAAGGCAAACTGCTTCTTTGTCCTCGGAGAGGCCAGCCCTGCTGCTGGCAGCCTTTAACTTCGGCTTGACTTTTGGTCACATGGATGGAAAAAAAGCACTTTATTTCTCTTTGTGCATCCCACCCCCTGGGATGACGCACTTGACCTTCGGGCACCGCTCGCCCAGCGCTGCGAACGTGAGGCTAATGCTGATATTTCTACGATGCTGCAGGTCCTCCCCTGGACCACAGCCTTGCCCGCGGCATCTCTGAGCACCCCAGAAGTTATGAGCCGCTTGCAAACACGCACTACTTCTCATTTCAAGATCTGCTGCCTCTCTGTTGCATTGGATGCTGCCTCTCCTTCCCTGGCAGGGAAGAGGTGATATGCTCACCCCTGAGACTGGATTATTTGGGAGCTGCACGCTCGTTGCTCTCTGCAACGCTCCTGCCAACAGCAGCTCTGCTAATTGTCTTTAAGGAGAGATTTATGCAAGCGCTGCTGTTTCTCTTGTTCAGCTGGTTGTGCACCGTATGTTCCACGTACAATCGTTTTTCAGCATAAGTGCCCCGAGGTGCTGGGAGCATCTTCTGTGGTCGCTGCTGCTCGGCATCCCTTAGCATCAGGCTCCGGCGGGCAAACCCTTCTCCCGGCAAGGTGCTCGGAGCTTCCCCGGGGCACGAGGAACCGCTTCTGGGCAAAAAGGCGGCTGTCCTTTCTAGGATGGCCACGTGAGAGACAGGCGGTCCCCGGGAATGGGCTTTGCTGGGTGCCGGCGTTTGGGAGCTGGGTGCCGGCCAGGCTCCGGTGCTGCCCCTTTCCCACGGGCACAGGCAAAGCTCTGCCTGTCCCGTAGTGCCGGCCCCGCTCCTTTAACCCACCGACCCCAGTTCATGTGCACTGGAGGGTCGTTAGGGAGTGGTTTGGCTATTTTTCTCCAGCGTCAGAGGTCTCCACAATTCGGCTGGGGAAGACGCCCCGGCTCGTTCAGTGAAAGCCACCCCGCCTCGCTGGCGGGTCGGGCAGGCGCCGGGGATGCCTGGCTGGTGGTGCGTTAGAGCTGGGGGTCTCCGCAGCCGTCCCTGGAAGGGGCTGCAGTGCAGCCGAGGCAGGAAGGAGCGGCAGCATCAGACACGCAGAAGAAATCCGGCTTCGCTTTAGCATGGCCCAAGCGCATGCCGAGAGCAGATCTTCTGTCTTCCAGGTTTATGTTATTGCAGTATGGCCCTTGGCTGAACTCAAAACCTTGTTACGCAGGAAATAATGAGATTTTAGGAAAGATAAATGGTCGTGGTGGACAGGATTACACCCTGGGTACCACAGCGAATCCCACAGGCGTGGGCTGCTGCTAATACCTCGCATTCAAAACAACGTTCACGCACTTTGCTGTGGGTTAAGGGGAGCAAAAGAAAAGAATCAAATAACAAAAAAGTTTTTGCAATAGCCTAGGTTGAAATACTGGCATAAGACGTGTGAAAAGCAAACTGGAAAATGAACCGTTGCGTTGCTTTGCGTCACCATCCTCGTGCGTGTCCGTGGTCAGAAGGGCAGGTAAGAGCGAGGCTACAAGACAGGACGATGCTGCAGGGAAGGTTTTCACCGTTTTCCTTGAACCAGTTCTGGTCACTGGTCTGTGTCGTGTCCTTGGGAAAGTCATTTCATCTCCCCGTGTCTCCCCCCGGTCCTTCTGGACGGACAAAAGGTGGAAAGCAGGTAAGCTCTTGAAGCAAAGACTCTCTAATAGCGTGGGTGCTCTCGTCTAGGCTTAATACACTCTTCTAAGAGACACTAATAACAATGAACATTTTATACGTATATATGTATTTGCGTTTGGAGGAGAAAGGAAAAACTGTGCTTGTATCACTGCAGATCTGAAGAACTCAGTCCTGACTTCAGGCGAAGGTGCGACAGCCTTTGTTTTAATGTCTGGGACGGAAAAAAAGGAAGGAAAGCCAAGAGATCTCCTCATGCTGAGCCTTTATCCAGCCCCTGGTGAAAAGGAAAATAAAAGTTTAATAGAGAAAATACAAAGCTCAGACTCGCTTTAAGTTTTCCGGTCCCGTTGCTCGGAGCGGAGCGGCGAGGCTGGTCCCACGCGTGGTCACTTGGTGCAAGTCGCTGTGTTTTCTGGAAGCGGTTAAGAGCGTGGGATGCTGCAGAGGCACGTAGCCCACTGCAGAAACGCAGCACTCCTGTATAACCTGGCGTCACCTCGGCTCCATTCGCGTCCCGGAGGAGCGGGGTGGCGGGAGCCCCGCGGCCGGGCCCTCCACCAGCTTCGGCGGCATTCTTCCGACGTACGGTCGCTATTCGTTTGGCAGTTGCAAAAAATGGTTGTGAATGGTGTTTAAAAATGCGCTTTTTTTTAAGAGGAAGTGGAGAAAAAGAAATGGAGCTCGTTAATCACTGAAAGAATGGCTGGAACAACAAATCCTGTCGTGGCCGGGAGGGGAAGGCGGCGCGGGGGCAGCTGCCGCTGGGCGATGCTGCCGCAGGGCAGGCATGCGAGGGACGGGGCGAGGGACGGGGTGAGGGACAGGGCAAGGGATGAAGGCGCCTTTGTGGGACGAGCCATGAAGGCACAAGCCCAAGCCGTGGGGCAGCATGCGCTGGAGCAGAGCCTGCACCAGCATGGGCGCAGAGCCGGCACGGGCTGCGGGGAGCTCCCCAGGGCCCTCTTTTGCAGGCACGGAGCTGAAGCTGAGCACCACGGTGTTCGCTGGTGGCAGATCCCATGTCGCCGAACCTTTCTGCACCAGCAAACCCCTCCACCCCCGTCCTCCCACCCGCCCAGCCTGAATCTTGCCCAGGCTCAGCCCCAGCGTGCTTATGGGCATCCCCCGTGCCGAGCCACCCATGCTAATGCACACACACACACACGGCCCCCAGCCCCACACCCCTGCCCAAACCCCCAGGCACTGCACACCTCAGCTCCCAGTGCACCCAGTGCATGCAACAAGGGGCCCAGGTGTGCTCCACTGTGTTTATTGCACACGCCAGTGTGCCCAGTGCATGCTCCAGTGCACCCATTGTGCCCAGTGCATGCTCCAGTGTGCCCAATGTGGCCCCCCAGTGTGCCCGGCACATGCTGCAGTGCACCCACTGTGCCCAGTGCATGCTCCAGTGTGCCCGATGTGCCCTCCCAGTGCACTCACTGCATGCTGCAGTGCACCCAACGTGCCCTCCCAGTGTGTCCAGTACATGCTGCAGTGCACCCACTGTGCCCCATGCATGATCCAGCGCATGCAATGTGCCCTCCCAGTGCGCCCAGTGCATGCTCCAGTGTGCCCAGCGTGTGCTCCTGTGCACAGAAGACCCCGCTCACCCGTGGCCCCCGCGGGCTGCGTGCAAGCCCTGCATGGCAACCTGGCTGGGCTGCGACGGGGCCCCCGGCAAAAGCTCCTGCTGGGCTCAGGCGGTGGCCCCGCGCTGCTGCGGTGGGCTGGGGGCTGCTCGCCCAGGAAGGCTGCCCTGCAAGGCCCCAGGGAGGTAATTAACGCTGGTTAATTAAGCTCAGGACTAGTACGGAATTGGTGGGTAGCTGCTGCTTTAGCCCGCGAGCGGGCATTGCTTCCCGGGGCCTGGCTGGCTGGCGGCCAAGCCTGGAGAGAAGTGGCTTTCTCTCTTTTTTATTAATTAGCAATCGCACCAGGACTTCATTCTCTTCTGACAGTTTTCCTAAGGGGGTTTTTTGGTGTTGGTTTTTTTTTTTCACCATGGCGTAACCCATGATGATGTCCTTCCGTGCATCCGACACTTGCTTTACAGCCCTGGAGCGTTAGCAGCGGTAGTGCAGGAGATGCGCAATGACGCAGCCAAGCAGGGTCCCATAAACCCGGCTGCGGGGTTGGGCTGGCGTCATCCGTCAACACCCGGTTGTGCCAAGGAGAGCAGCGGCCACGCTGCATCGGCGTCGAACAGAACACGGCCGTGGAAAGGAGTGAGGAGGGCTTTTCCTGATGCTTTCGGACCTGCTGTGTGGCGGAGGTGCGGCTCGGGATGCCGCGCGGGGAGATGCTCGGCGTGAAGTTGGTGTTGGCTGGTGATGAGCACAGCAGCTTCTCCGTCTCTCCCCACGATGAGACCGGCGTTTTCTCCCGCTCAGCTGCCTCCCCTTCCTCCCGTCTCCTTTTTCCCAGTCTCAGTGCCCAGTCCCTCGCAGGGAAGGCGAGCGGGTGAGAGCTGGCAGCAGAAGTTGGGTGCTGGGTGCAGGGGTGCCTTCACCCTGTACTGCCTGCGGCCGCCCCGGCCCCCTTGGGAGGGGGAAGCCCTGTGTCCAAACCCAGCGTCACTGCTGGTAGCCGAGGAGATACGGGAGAAACATCGAACTCCAGATGTTCACATGTCCTCCTGGAGTTTAACAGCAATGAGGACATTGAGGTGCTGGAGCGTGTCCAGAGAAGGGCGACGGAGCTGGTGAGGGGTCTGGAGCACAAGTCTGATGAGGAGCGGCTGAGGGAGCTGGGGTTGTTCAGTCTGGAGAAGAGGAGGCTGAGGGGAGACCTCATCGCTCTCTACAACTGCCTGAAAGGGGGTTGTGGGGAGGTGGGTGTTGGTCTCTTCTCCCAAGTGACAAGTGACAGGACAAGAGGAGATGGCCTCAAGTTGCGCCAGGGGAGGTTCAGGCTGGATATTAGGAGAAGTTTCTTCACCTCAAGGGTTGTCAGACACTGGAAGAGGCTGCCCAGGGAGGTGGTGGAGTCCCCATCCCTGGAGGTGTTCAAGGAAGGTGTGGACGTGGCACTGCGGGACATGGTTTAGTGGGCATGGTGGGGTTGGGTTGGTGGTTGGACCTGATGATCTTACAGGTCTTCTCCAACCATAGTGATTCTGTGATGCCGCGATTCTGAGGCTGGTGTAAAAACAAGACTCAGACCAAACTTGATCCAACCCAAGGAGCGCTCCCGCAGGCTCCCAGGCAGCACCCTGTATTTAACTGTGAATCCACACCCTCCTCTGCCTCTGAAGACAAATATATTCCTGAGCAATTCGCAGCATCAAAGCACCCAGCCCCGCAAGCAGAGGCACGTCGGGCCCGTTCGGGCAGCAGACAAGTCTTTGCAGGCGCCAGACCTGCTCCCCCCGGGGGCTGGCGCTGCCCCCGCTCTCCTGCAAACCCCATGGGACACCCAGCTCGTCCCCGCGCGGGCACGGGGACACCGGGATGCTCCAGCCTGTCCAGCGTTCCGGGATGCTCGGCCACAGCACTCTGCGGGCCAGGGCTGCTCCAGTCCCCAGGCACACACTGCTCCCATGGTAATCCCTTCGGAAACGGCGTTGGCGGGTCTGAATCCGGCCTTCGGAGCAGGAGAGACCGGATTTGGTTGCGCAATCTCCCGTAGATCTGGAAGAGGCGCTTCACGCATCGGTCGCCTGCGCGTCTCTGGGGGGGTTTCATGGGTGATGGGGTTTGGGAATGGGTACGGCGTTTTGGAAAAACTCCCCGTCCCCCCGTGTTCTGCTCCCCCGGGGCTACGCACGCTGGGGCTCCGGAATAAAAAAAAGGTAAAAAAAATTAAAATAGCAATAATATCCTTTTTAAAACTGATCACGCTTGCTGCACCAGTCCCCGAGCCTCGTTGGGGAAGATGTTACAGCTCTCCCGTTCAGGAGGCACCCAGCACGCTGCCGCCGGCCCACCGACTCTACGTATTCCGTGATGCAATGCGCTATGCTTATGTCATCGTGACGTCACGCCCGCAAAAAAATGCCATTATACTTTAAAAAAAAAAAAAGGAAAAAAAAATCCTTTTCTAACGTGAAAGCAGGTATCCCACGCGCTGGGAAAGCGGGGGGCCGCGGTGAAGCAGGCACGCCCATGGATTGCTCTGATTTTAGGGATGCTCCCGCCGGGAGCGGGGCGGCCCCGCCCACCCCGCCAGGCCCCGCCCCGCCCCGGAGGGGCGGGGCGGGGCCTGGCGGGGTGGGCGGGGCGAGCGCGGGCGGTGGGCGGGGCCAGCCCGCCCACTCCGGTCGCCCGTGGAGACGGGCTGCGGGCGGAGGACGGGAGCGGCGGGCGGTGAGTGCCGGGCCGGGCCGGGCCTGGGCGGGGAAGGGGCACCGGGCCGGGGGGCTCCGCCGGCGGGTCGCGGTCTCTGCTGGCGGGGGCAGGCTGCGCGGGCTCGGCTGGGGCGGCGGGAGGGGCCAAGCCGGCGCCGTTGGCGGCCGGGCCCCCCGGGTGGGCCGCGGGCGGTGCTGGGCCCGGCGGGGCGGGCCGGGCCCGCGCGGTCCCCGGGGAGTTTTTCGGTTCGTTTGGGCTTTTTTTGTGGGTTTTTTAGGTTTTTTTGCCTCTCCCAGCTCTCCTGAGGAGCCGTCCCGGCGAGAGTCAGCGCTCAGCCCGGGGCCGCTTTGATGCGGTTCAACAAGTTGCGTGCGGCACCAGAAAGGGACGAAATCTCTATTATTAAAAAAAAGAACCATAAAATAGGCCTTTCTCTTGGAGACGGGGTCTGCGCGGCAGCACCCAACCTTCCCGCTGTCCGCCTCCGGCCCTCCGGGCCTCCTGCGCGGCGGTGGCGGGTGCGTGGGGCGGCAGAGGGGCAGCCCCGGCCTTCAGCTACATAATCATTTCAACTTTCTCTCTTTTCACCTTCCCACCCGTCGGGCGATGGGCTTTCCCGCTGGGGTCGCGGCGCTCTGCCTGACGGAGGACGTTTCCCACGTGCGAGGAGTTGTGGCATTAGTGTGGGAAGGAGTTTAATTAGCGGGAAGCGTCATTATTCGAGGAGGTTTCGTGTTGATACGGAGATTACGCACCCTGGCGCAGTAACAAGTTTACTTTAGTACCTTCTAAATTGCAATACGCCATTGCAAGCTCAAATTCTTTACTTTTTTTGGGGGGAAAAAGGGTATCTGGAGTGTATATTCTCCCAGCCCATCCATCTCCTCCCCCCTCGCCGGCACCGACCCCGCCGCGGGTGCACGGGGGACGCCGGGGTCTTGTCACCGCCGGAGGAAGGGCAGCAGGACCCCCGTCGATGTGCGGCTTCGAACCAGGGGGGGATTTGTCGCAGCGCACGCGATGGGGCCGGACAGCGGGGTTGCTGCGAGGCGGGGGAGAGGGCTCGGGAAGCCAGGCGGAATACGTAGGAAGCTGGGCCTCGTTAGTTCTGTCGATCAGGAAACGGTTTGATTAGTACGGCATAGCAAATTGAATTCGCAGTAATTTGTCCGGCTATTAGCCGGCATTTCTATTGACTTAGAGCGAATAGTGTCAGTGACAAGTTACTTGCTTGCGTTTATCTTGGTTGTAAATCGGTTTAGAAACAAAATTCTGTGAGTAAGTAGCAAGTACTGGACAGCAGTAGCATTTTATGCTACGCCGGTAGCACTAAATGAGATCGAGGGATTAGTACGCAGTTAATGACTTCTCCATCCTGTATTTCATCCGTGCGTTGCACGTATTGCAGTCACTTAGGGTATCGTTAATCGAGCACTGAAGTGGCAGATGAACTCGAAAGGAGAACAACGGATGGGGTCTAGTCCTGCGGTCAAGCTCACTTGCGTAATGGCCCAGCTGACGGGTCCACCTTCACTGAAAAATGAAGTTCTCCTGCTCTTTGGCGAAGTTTCCGAGGGCTCCCGAACAGCCGGCACCGCTGGTCGCAACCAGTGTCTCTCACCTCTCATCTCTGGCGTTATATTTTAATGCAAATATCCAGTTGTGCTGTAGGTTGCAGATACTTCTTTTGTTTCAGATATATGTCTCCCTGGCTAGATAGTAACTTTTTTAATGACTGCTGAAAGTTCTTAATTTCTTAGGCTCTGTTCCTCAAAAGACCCGGTCTATTTGAGCCAAATTCACGGGAGGTTCTCCGCCGCGCTGCGGGATCTGCGATGCAGACAGTAGCACGGTGATGGCTCCACAATCCCTTCAAGTGTTGCCGAAACATTAAGTCTGTTGTGGAAGATGCTAAACACGACAGCTCTGCGGGGTGGGAACGTGCTTCCTTCCCGAGCAGAGCTTCCCAAACCCCGATGCATCATCCATTGATTAGGCTCTGTTGCAAAAGCAATTTCAGATTACTGCGGAAGTTCGTGGTAGAGCCCCATAAATCCTCACCCTCAGCCCTTTTGCTTTGTCCCCTGGGCCAGAACAGAGATTACCACAGGAGCCGGCTTCACATGGACGGATAGAAGTACTTTCCAAGCAGCTTACAGTTAGCATGGGAAACACCACCACAACCTTGGCCACGCTCCGGAGCAGTATTCCTGGGAGGATTGTACTGCTGCAAATTCATCTGCGCTTCCAGAGACTATAGGAATGGGGAGGGCTCGGGGGTCTCATGTTCTAGCGCGGAAACACCCTTGTTGTGCAGAGGTAGGAATCGGTGGTGAAACTTTCATTAACTTTAAGAGAAGCGGAAAGCAAGTTCGCCAGATCTTGAAAGTAGTTGCGGACTTGCCGTTTCTTGGGAAATTGAAGCTGCAGATGGTTGATGACTCTTGGGATTTGCTCCACATTAATCACTGCTGGAATCGCGCAGCTATTTTCTGTGTTTTGCAATATTACACAACTAGACCTCGTTTTTCTGAACCTGAATGTTCATCCTGCATTCAACGCTGCAGCCTCTTCTGAAATCACACCTTTTCTGCTCTCAGCAGTAACCTGGGAAGGTAGAAGGGAGTGTAGAAGAGTGTAGAAGGGAGGGAGAAGAGAAAATACTAATGTTGTGAGTAAAAGGTTTTCACTCTGTATTTTGCAAGGATTAATGAGAAGTAGCAGAAAGAGCAGAGGTAGTGGCAAAAGTCCTCGCAGCGACTGAGTTACGGTAGGATTCTCCGTGGGGTTTTCCAGAGGTAGGTAGAAGCGGGAAGGAGGGGAGCAGTGGGGGTACCCGGGGAGGTGGGAGCACGGTGGGGGTCTGTCCGTCCCCTGGAGAGGCATGGAGCTCGGGGGGGTCCGGCATTCCCGTGTGCCGCAACATAGCGCTCGTTACTGCGGAGCAGCTCGGCCCCCTTCCAGCCGGGCGTCCCTGCGGAGGAGAAGGTCCTTAAAACTGAGACCTGGGGTACGGTGTACCCGGTATCCGCAAGCTCCGGGGCTCCTGGGGGCCCGCCCGGGCAGCGTAGCCTGCCAGCGTGGGTGTAGGTGGTTCGTAGCTTTGAGATGTTCCGGGACACCATCGAGCGTATATTTTTAGTTGTGTTCCTTTGAATACGTGGTAAAGCAGGCAACGTGTTTATATTCAGCTTCCTGTATCCGTATCAGCGTCTTGGCATGTGATGGAGTTCCAGAGTGGGAAGGGGAAAAAAAAAGTGTGTTGTAAGGATTATTTGTATTGCAGCAGCTAACAACTGCGGGATGTGAGCTCCGGGATGCCACGGGTCCCGAGCCCCCGCGCGAGGGGTGGTCGGTACTCCGGGTTGGCTCCCGTGGGCTCGCCTGGGGCTCGTGCGTCAGCCTGGGATCGTCTCCTTCTTGTTTAAACAGTCAGCTCAACTTGAAGCAGGAACCAGGCTTGCTCTTCCATTTGTTTACACCATTTTTCTTCCCGTCCCTTCTCCCACGTCCTTGCAAACCTGCCGTACAGGGACAGGTTACTCTTTGGCACATCTTGGTTTTGGACGTACGTGCGACCCGAGCCTTACTGCTTCCCTCCGCTGTGCCTCTGCTCCGACACGCGGCATCTGCTCAGAGCCCTCGCTCGCCGTGCGGGTAACGATCCTCCGACGCCGGCTCTCCCGCGCGTTTGGAGGCGGCCAAGCCGATCTCTGCCCTGGTGGGAAGGGGGGCAGCCGGTTCCCCGGCCCGGGCTGCGCTGGCGGCTGCACGGGCCGATGCCGGCGGTGCTCTGTTGCATCATCCCTTCACTATTCGTCACCTCTCCTTGTGCAGAGGCAGTTGGAACTCACGGGGGAGATTTTGCCTGATCTTGCTTTCTGAATGATAGTTATCCTTGTGCAATGATAATTACCGTTGTGTGAAAGCTCCCCCAGCGAGGAGCTGATACTCAGAACAACTTCTTTCCCTTGCTGCGCAAGGACTGGGCAATTCCAAAACCGACACTAAATGCACGTGGGAGCGGGTGGCTGTGTTATTCATGCGGGGGTGTAGGATTAACCATGGGGAAGAGAAAAAGTTTGCTTGTGCTTTAAGCTGAGGAGAGCAAAAAATCCGCCCTCCCAGTTCCCGTTGTGATAAGATGATGCCGTGGGACCCAGCGTTGCCCTCGCTGCCCACGCAGCCTCCTTCGGCTCTGCCGAGCTTCTGTACCCGGCAAGCGCAAGGGAAGTCGCGGGATGTTCTCGTGAGGGACCGGTGGATATCATTAGAAAGGGAAAATATGGGCTGAGAACCAGGGAAAAGCATCGTGGCTATGAAAGCTGCCGCTGCGGGTCAGGCTTGCAGCGCAGGCACGGCCGCAGGAAGGGCTGGGGAGCGCTGCACGCGGGGACTCGGCGGTGGCCCTGCGGAGGAGAGGGCTTATTTGGCAGAAACGGGCATTCTAATTGTTTATAAATTGAAGTTTTAATTTAAAATCGATTGTAACGTAAGAAGTCTTGTCTCCAGGAAGGCCTTTCCTGAGCTGTCTGTCCCTAATTGGATATGTTTGGATTTCTGTCCTCTGTTGTTAGGTCTTTGGGCTTAAATTTTCTCGGCGGCGGGTGCCGTCTGCAGTTCTCAGACACTTGATGTATCTGTGTATACCTTTTCAGCTAATAAAAGAAAAAAAGGTTCTTTGCCATGTTGTTAATCATCTCGATGAATAGCCAGAGTATTGCCAGAAGAAAATTTCCTTTCTGTTTCTAAAAAGAAAATCGAGCAGATACCAAAGGTGTTTATGCTATTTTTTGTGTGCTGCCACATCCCAGTGAAGCGCAAGAAATTGTGTCCCAGGGCGGTTCATTATAGTTTGCGTTAGAAAACCAAAGTTCTTGTGAAGGATCCTGTGCCGTAGCATGGTGCGGCTTTCCGTGGGTTTTCGAAATCTTCCACTGATGGTCTTCCTCTCTCTTGTTGATCTCTTCAGTTGTCCGTATTAATCACCACCGGCACAGCTGGCAAGAAGTTATCCCCTCTGGAAAGCTACACTGTTGTAGGAAATACTCGAGGTGAACGTAAACCAGCATGAAAGATGAATTTGCAGTCGTGGCGCAGTTCTGCAGAAGCCCAGGAGGCTTTTGTTTCTGAATCAAAATAATTCCGAAAGCGCCTCCGGCTTCATTCGCCAGGAAAAGGGTCCGTCCGTGCTGCGGAGGAAGGAGTTGCTGCAAGTGCAACAAAAAGTCTCAGAAATGAGAGATTAAGTGGAACGAGCTCGTTATTTTTGTTAATGAAAAGCCATAATCTTTCAGCCAAGCTCTTGCTTTCCCGCATCATTTTGTAAGGCGCGGTGGGAAAGGTGTTACGTTCTCCTGTTGCTTGCTTTTGCAGCCGCCTGGAGCGTGTGTTAAACCAGCGGGATCGCCGCCCTAAAAACCTACAAGTTGATGCTGTTATAAGTAAAATACTCCGTTTTGTCGGTTGTTGCCGTGAATAAGTTTGAGCAGATCCCAAAACACATTTTCAGCGGTGTTTTTAGATTCAAGTCAAAAAAAAAAAAAGTCAGGCTTTGGGGTCTAAGCTGGGAGCTGGGATAAGCAGAAAGTGTCGCGGGCAGTTTGGGGAGACAGAGCATCTTCTTCCCAGCCCAATCTGGTTTATGTTACTGTAAAACACGCAAGGGGTTTGTCCTGCAAAGCAGGGATGCTCCAGCTGGAGCTGGCTGCTGGGGCGCGCGGCGCGGGAGGGAGGGAGCCGGGCTTGGGCTGCTGCCCTTGGCCGGAGGGGCTGGGACCCGTTTGGCAGCAGTATTTCCTCGTCTCTCTCCCACGTGCCCTTCCCTGATTTATTCCTTCCCGAGGGTGGCCTGACCTCCGAACGCTCGCACGCCAGCTATGCAGCACGTCTTGAGGAGGGTTTCGGAGGGGGTGCGTTACGCCGGCCTCAAACTATGCCAGCGACGTTGGGTTTGGGGGGTTTTATGACTAATGATAGGAGCTTTGATTAGGCAGGAATATCGAGTCTTTACGGCTCTAGGGTGGAAAGCGGCCCCTAGGAGCCGTATTTATTTTTTTGGTGCCTTTAGAGATTGTTTTGACTCTGTGTTTTGATCTCCAGCAGGCAGCAGAAATCAATAGATTGGAATTTTAGTTTTCCTTAACAATTTTCAGGGGGGTGACCAGAGCGAGAACTTGTTCAGCAGAGCAGAAGCTTTTCCATTACAGCTCGTGCTCAGCTCGGCACCGCTGTCACGCGTGTGTGAAGGAGGGTTACGCGTTGCATTTAGTTTTGTTTCTTTGCTGTACGTGAAAAGCGCAAGCTTGGCCCTGGGACGACGAGGACCGGCTGTGATGGGGCAGTCTCTTTTCGAATGCGGTTTATTTTCCTACTCCGTAGAATGATTTTTAACAGCAGCTATTAAAATTTTGATGCCATTTCCAACATGGGAAGCGGTGTGTGATTTATAAAGGGGACGCTGCCCGTGCTGCCAGCCTGTGGCAATTGGCATCTCTCTGCTTTGTTAAGGACCATCCCTTGGGAACTTGCAGTGCTGTTTTCCCCCTTGTTTCCTGGGAATGGGGGAACTGAATTGCCCCGGCTCCTCCGACCCCATCGTGGCTGCCCGAGGAGGGCTGGGGGCTGCGTGCTGCAGCCCACCCCCTCGGCCAACGCCTTCCGTGGTCGCCCCGCACTGACAGGTCTGCGCTGAGCCTCCCGTGTGCCCCCCGCCCCTACCCTCTCCCTGCTGGTGGTCCTTCCCGTGGCTTTGCCCCCACGCGTCGCTCTGGGTTTAGTATGTCGGGAAATGGCTCTGCATTTCATGCATACCGGGGCTGGTAAATCTCGTAGCTAATTGCGTTATCCGGCCGGTTACGGAGCGGCGCCAGGGCTCTGCGCCAGATCTCCGACGGCCGTTTGGCAAATGACGGTTGTTTTTCTTCCAAAAAGTGTCAGTGGCGATTCTGGATCTTGCCGTGCCCTGGTTAATGAGTTATCTGTGCCCCAGCTGCTCTGCCCGTTTAGTAAATGCCCGCTGCATATAATGCGTGTTCTGCACTGCGTTTGACAGTGGGTGTCTCTACAGGGAGACGGAAGTATATAAACACACGTTAATAGATTACAGGAAAGGCTAACGTAGCAATTACCCGTCAATGTTAGATTATTAGTTGCCAGTTTAGAACTTTACACGCGTATTTGCACACCCGTGTGTGTAATGCACTGAACGTGCACGCCCTCAGGCTTCGCGCAGCAGCAAAGCAATGCGAATAAAAGAATAAAGAGAACTTTACTCGTGAATACAGCCCCCCGTGTAGCTATCACAGAAGGCACGTCCCCTTACGTTTTTTATCACCTTCTCTTTTACCCATAGCATCAAGGCAGCCAGCTTGGTTTGTGTTTGTATTACAGATAGATGTTTTTAAACAAATAAACCCTTGTGATCTCTCGGGTGTTCTCCAGTCACTGGTTTCCCTTCTTGGCGGTGCCAAGTTGTACGTATCAGGCACCCAATTCCACCACCGTTCACGACCAAAACTCTGAGAAAATCGCTGTCCTCGCTGAATTGTCATTGTCATATAGTTTTAGTTCAAAATAAGCGTTTAATACAATGAAAGTTTGAGAAGGGTGTTAAATACAGCGTGCTCCAGATTTGCCAGTCTTGCAACAGTGAGCAGTGTCTGGCGCAGGAACTGGTGCTTTTTAGGACTGATCGAATTCCAAGTTTTTTTCTGGGTGTATGTAGGCCTCCGTAGGAAACGTGGGCTCTCAGATTTGTTTCTCCTGTGGTTTAAGCGCAGCTGCTAGAATATATCAATGGGGGCTTGCATCTGAGAAGTCTACAGGAGGCCGGGTCCTGCACTTGGGTCACAACAATGCCTCGCAACGCTACAGGCTTGGGGAAGAGTGGCTGGAAAGGTGCCCGGTGGAAAAGGACCTGGGGGTGTTGGTCGACAGCCGGCTGAATATGAGCCGGCAGTGTGCCCAGGTGGCCAAGAAGGCCAACGCCATCCTGGCCTGTATCAGAAATGGTGTGGGCAGCAGGAGTGGGGAGGGGATCGTGCCCCTGTACTCGGTGCTGGTGAGGCTGCACCTCGAATCCTGTGTTCAGTGTTGGGCCCCTCACTCCAAGAAGGACCTTGAGGTGCTGGAGCGTGTCCAGAGAAGGGCGACGGAGCTGGTGAGGGGTCTGGAGCACAAGTCTGATGAGGAGCGGCTGAGGGAGCTGGGGTTGTTCAGTCTGGAGAAGAGGAGGCTGAGGGGAGACCTCATCGCTCTCTGCAACTGCCTGAAAGGGGGTTGTGGGGAGGTGGGTGTTGGTCTCTTCTCCCAAGTGACAAGCGACAGGACAAGAGGAGATGGCCTCAAGTTGCGCCAGGGGAGGTTCAGGCTGGATATTAGGAGAAATGTCTTTCCTGAGAGAGTGGTGGAGCACTGGAAGAGGCTGCCCAGGGAGGTGGTGGAGTCCCCATCGCTGGAGGTGTTCAAGGAAGGTGTGGACGTGGCACTGCGGGACATGGTTTAGTGGGCATGGTGGGGTTGGGGTGGTGGTTGGACCTGATGATCTGACAGGTCTTTTCCAGCGTTAGTGATTCTGTGATTCTGAGGCAAAGCAATACATGTGCTCAACACCGGCTACGCTGGCACTTAATGTAAACCTGCTCAGGGTTTTACCCTGAGTAGTTTAACTCGTTTTAAAGCCGGTAGCTTTTCCAACCGCTGTCTCTCAACCTCATCTGTCGTAGGCCTGGGTGGGACCTCTGCCTCAGGAGCATGGGCTTCAGGAGGAGCCGTAGTGGCAGTGAGGAGGCACAAAGGCTGTGACAACTTGTTGACTTCATTCATGTTTGGGAATTGGCCGCCCACGGCCCCATCTTCGGGAAGGGAAATGGGGGAGCTGGCTGTAAGAAAGGTTTGAGGTAGATTTTTTTCAGTGAGGCCGATCTCAAAGTACTGTAGTCTTTGTGACTAGAGTTAAACCAGGAGTGCTAACCCCTCGCAGCTTTGGCTTTCTTGCACCATGAAGTACTTACAATTTTTATTTTACTCTGTTTCAGGATCATTACACCGATAAAATCAAAGCAAGCTGGCCAGGTAGCAAGACTGCCTATGTAGGTGAGTTTCCAGTACACGCTTGTTCCTTTCTTTCATGCAAAATATAAAGCAGCGTGACAAGTCCCAAGCCCCAGTGATTTCATTTTATTCTGGAGTAGAACAAACACAAAATACTTTGTGGCAGCTTTATGGAGGAGAGGCCGCGAGGACGGCACCGGCTCCGTGGCAGGCGCGGCAGCCGGACAGGCTCTGCAATTGCCGCTCGGTGCAGCGCTGGCTGCCGCCCGCTCTCTAAGACGTTAGCAGCAGGGGCTGCTGACACTCATTTACCTCCGTTTTTAACTGCCAGACCACTCTCGTTGAATATTAGGAGGCAGAAACGCTGTTTTGAATGGGCTGCTTCTCCCACGGAAATTAAGCTTTTCCTTGTTCATTCCTCCAGTTAGCAAGGGGCAGCGTGGAAGTCTTCGTAATTTCTGTATTTGCTGTCTTACGCATATATTGTTTGACCAAGTCAGAATGCAAATTCTTGAATAACCCCGTTGTTAAAATAGGTACTTCAATAAATTGATGTAACCAAGAAGCTTGTGAAATACTTTGCACCCTTTCAGTGGCTTTGAGCTGAGAACCACAGAGCTCTTCAGAGACCATCTCCCACCAGCGTCCTCGGCTTTATCTCTCTTTCAGACTAAAGAATTTGCTGAAGGTCACGTAACCTGAGGCCAAGCTGGATCTCGTGACTCCCAGTCTGGTGCTTTAATCACGGACCGCTCCTGCTTTACATGCTGTAAGACGAACTGATTTTGATACAACTAAAAGTCTCTTTGCAAATGTCTCTTTGTAGTTTGTGTATGTCTTCTCTGGTGTGAGTTAGCTGTGTAGTGCCCTGTGGGGAGAAACAGGTACCTTCCGTGGGGAAACTGCACTGCCGTTCGTTAGAGAGCGCAGGTTGTCTTTACTAATGACTTCAGGCCGATGTCTTTAAAATAATTCTGCTCAGATGTTTTTCAAAGTAACTTTGATCTAGAAGTCAGTTTTCATGGCTTTCATTCGTACTAAAGATATAAAAAGTTAAGTCAGAAAAAACGCAGAGGAAAATAAAAGCGGGTTTTTCCACTACTCGTTTCCCAACAAGTAAATTGGGTTTGACAGAATCACATGTGTGGAGGCTGGCTTTGAAAATCAAACGTGGCTGTAGCCCGGTTTTGATCAGCTGGATGATACCGGGATAACTTGTGAAATGGGGGTTATGAAGGAACGCATCCTTAATTAAATACCCAGAATGCTAAACACAATTGAAGATCTTGGGAATTGTCTGTTTTCTTTCATTTCACATTATTTGGGATTTTTATACGGTTTAGAAAGACTAAGACACTGGCAGCATTGATTATAGTTTAAAAAAAGATCTCAACTGTAAAATCTCAAAATAGTCTCAAGCGTGAATCCTCTGAAGAAGCAAACATCACAAACTGGTGTTCCGTGCTCTCAGGAGCTTTTACTCTCCGTGTGCACTGACGGGCCGCTCGCCCCTGGGGAAAGCCGCTTTATCTGCGTGCCCAGACTTCCCCTCGCTAACCGAGCCCTAGTTACTGCGCTTTCTCCAAGAGATACAGATGGAAGTAGAGTTTGTTGTACTGTATCTTTTCCGCTGTAAAAGCAGGTTTGAAATCTGCTAATATATACTGTAATCCAAACGAGAAGCAGATGGAACAGAGCTGAGGCGTGCCGGTCCCCTGCTTTCAGCTGGCTTTTGTACCTCTGACGTGTAAAACCCTGTCTCTGTATTTGCTTCAAGCTCACGTCGCGTGTGAGATCCGTACTTGTGCAGACTGTATAAAAGGCCAAGTGACTCTGTGCAAAACAGAAGCTTCTGTGCCCAGCAAAACAGAAGTCGGGTCTTCTGGGGCGCCTGCCTTTCCCCCACCTTCAGCTGTGGTGCGGTGCAGGGTGCGCGTCCCAAAGCATCCACGTCCTTCATGAAAAACGCTGTGTGCGAGTAGCACAGCTGCCAGATGTTTCGGTTTTCTGTGTGCATGGTAATAGTGTGATCCCTGAATACGCAAAGGAGTTGGTTTTGTTTGGGGAGGATCTTGTTTTCTTTTACCAAACCCAAACTCTTTCTAGTGTGTATAAAATATTTATGCCATGACTGTAAATCTTGCCTGATAGCTATTTAAAGATCAAGTCCTCCTCACCTGCCAGGAACCAGCTAGCCATCACTGCCGCCGCTGCTACTAACGGTTTGGTCTGTGGGAGCTGCGGAGGCAGGAGCAGAAACCTTCCCCCGGCCGCTGGTCCCCCGCGATGGCAGCTAGTGCGGCTGGCAGCCACGGCCTCGCTGCTGAGATCTATCCGGGCCTTGGCTGGGGCCGTGTGGAGGGAGGGCGAGGGAGTGGGGGGCTGCCGGCAGCCCCCCGTGGTACCCCCAGAGCCAGCGGGGAGGTTGTGGGCAATCACGGCCGCCGTTTTCCCTGGGAAGTTTGCATCGCGGGTGCTGCGTTCAGTGCTGCAAAGTACACGAGTGACTCCGAGTCCTCCCGGTAAGCTCTGGCGTATCACACAACCTCGTCTCTCCTTTCGTCGGGTGTGGTATAAGTATCATAAAGAGAGAAATGACCGGAAAGCATCTCTAATCTTTATTTCATTTTGCTACTCAATTCTATTTTCTTGCTGAGGGCAGGGCTCCAGTGTTTTCCTGCTAACTGGGTTTTATTTTCTATTCTATTCAGTAGCGTAGCAGAAGGAAAAGATTTCAGCCGCGGTATTTCCCTCTGCCGGGCGTCTCGCCGTGGTTTCCACTGGGTGTCAGCACGGCCCCGCGCCGGGGGCTGCCGCAGGCTTTCCCGTTGGCTGCACCCACCGCTGGAAAAACTAGGTTGGCTGTGTAACCGGAGCGAGGTGCTGGCTGAGGTGCAGCTTCGCGATGATGGGATCACCCCTGCGCAGGCGCGAGAGGTGGGTGAGCTGGGAAGGGGCTGTTTTGGTGGCAGTACTGTTTCCTCCTCCAAGCAGAGCAACCGGTTGGAGCAGGAGAAGTGTTGAACATGCCCTCCTTGTTCCAGTGCTCTCTAATTAGGGTTACATCTGGGACAGTGGGTCCCTGTTTCTGGAAGGTCAGCGCGGATAACTTTTGTAGTATTTACTTTGAAGGTGTGGATGTACTCAAGAGCGCTCCTGGAGAGGTGCTGTGGAGACATGCGTGCAGGAGTCGGTGTGGGCTGGGCTGTGTCCCGCAGGCGTGACAGATCAGGGCTGCTCACTCTGCGCTTCCTCCGCACCGACCCTTCCACTCTTTTTCCACGCTCAATACGCATCCTGGCTTCCCAAGTCCTTTATAAAATCCTTGGGGCTGCAGCCAGTCCTGCCAACCCCAGGCACCTCCTGTATGGGCAATGTTGGTGAGAAGAAGCACCCCAAGGGCAATGTGGGTTTCAGGGGGGCAGAGGCATCCCCTGGATGCCCCTTTCTCCCACCTGCTGCTGCCATCGGGGACCCTGTGCCTCTCCCGCCCTCCCTGCGGGTCACCTCGCAGGGACTGGGCCCAGTCCCGCTGCGCGGCAAAGAGAAGGTGGTGTCGGGGAAGGGGCCTGGGGATCCCCCGCCGCCCCGTGCGGGAGGGCAGGAGCGGCCAGAGTCCTACGCTGGGATGCTCGACCTCAGCGTAGGGCAAAGGAGAGCGCGGTCTCCCAGCCGGCCGTGGGAGCTGGCATCCCCTTTGCTGGGCGGTTGTGGAAAGGTGCCACTGCGTGCCAGGGTGTGTGGGATCTGGGGGGGCACGCGTTGGCGCTCGCTGCGACTCCGAATGCTCCACAGCAAACACCGTTCCCCTCCAGGCCTGCTCCAGCGCAGAGGTGAGCGGTGTGGCTGAAGGTAGTACCAGGCGCTTTGAGGTTCCTCCAGCAGATTCTTCCCTCGGGGACCTAAACATTTAAAAAACCAAGGCCATGAAATACCACGATGACAGAGACTTTTTGACGCTTGCGTGCAGCCGTGTTTCTGTGCGCTGACATACCTGGTTATGCTACGATGCCCCCTCAGAATAGAGTTGTTTATTTCTGCACCCAGCTGTGGCCTTTCATGCCAGCGTCGGGCCTCTTGGCTTGGACTCGGAGAGTTTTTAGGTTCTGCAAGTCGCAACAAACCTGCTCCCGAGCAGCCATGTCTGCCCTGTAGGAAAACCGACAACCAGCGTTCAAGTCCCAACCAGCCGCCAGCCTTCACGCTCCCACACAAGCGCCTGGGAAAGCGGCACGTGCAGAAGCACTCGCACAACCCGGGGAACCCGCGGAAACCTCACACCGAAACACCCCACGCCCTGCCGCTGCGCCTGGTGCACGTAGTAAGTGGTGCACGTAGCTCACAGTCATCCCAGGTGCCAGAGAGGGGCTCCGGCATCACCCCCTCCTTAAACTACCCTTTTCGGGGGCCGTTGCGGCTCCTCTTCCCCGCTCCCCATGAGGACTGACTTTGACTGTAGCTGCTGGTGCCTCTCCACGCTGCTTGCAGCTCCTCTTCCTCTCGCTGCCTTCTTGCTCCTTCCAGCCTCCCCAGCCCGTGCGTGGTGTCCTGCTTAACCAGGCTGGGGGTGAAGGGGGGGCTTGCCTCCTGCAGTGCCTGTTCCCCCCGACGCAGACCACTGCCGGGCTGCGCGGTGCGGGGCAGGTGGCTCCTTTGAAGGTCCAGCTGCAGTTGCACCGTACAAGTGCCGAGGCGGGAGAGGAGGTGCTGCCCTCCGTCGGGAGTGGGACAGGGTCTTTGCACGGGGGCAGTGGGGCTGCAAAGCACTGCCTGATCAGGGGGTCACCCCACCGAGGAAGGAGCACCCCTGCCCAGTGGTGGCAACAAAGCCGGGGTGGCAGTTCGCTGTGCTGTCCCAGCCGTGCCCCGGGCGATGGCACGACTCAGCCTTGGGAGGAGGGAGGAGTTTATAGAGCAAAAGCAAAACTTGTAAGCACATAAAAGCAGCTACAAAAATGCCACCTTCCTGCCCAACAAATCTACTTTCTGTATTTTCAGAAGCAAAATTGCTGACTTCAGGGATAGGAGTGAGCTCCTGGCTTTTTACTCCTGCTAGGTCTGGAGAGTGATAAGTAGGTAAGAGGAGACAGCTGGATTTGGGGTTTGTTGCCGTGTTGGTACCGAATTGTTTGCAGAGTCCCAGCTGAAGGCAGCGGGGGTGAAAGGGTGCCAGGGAGGACGGTGTTGGTAAGGACGGACACCACAAAAAGTTTCTGCGGACAGTGCTGTGAAGCAGGGGGGAGCCATTGGTGTAATTTGGCAGGCAGAGTCCTCGGTGGTGGTGGCGATATGCAAAATGGATCCAGCTTAAAACTGTTTCAGCAAAGACTGGGGAGGGTGCAGGACTGGGGACGGTTTCACTTGTAAACCTGCAGCGTTTGTTGTGGAATCACTGGAACCGTAAACACGAGCTCCCGCAGTACCACGTTATGGTGGTTTTTTGGAGCAGAACCGCTGCCCGAATGCCAGCCAGCACTGCTGAGCAGTTCCTCGGGATGCATGTGCTTCCCCCGGCAGCAGCTCCCTGGGAAACTTCGGTACCCAGCCCAGGGCAGAGGCGAGGAGCGTGGGCTGGATGCGGCCCAGCCCTCGAGCAGCTCCGTCCTACCACCGGTCACGCTGTGCCCTGCTGCACGGGGCGCTCGGCAGCGTGAGGGGTCTGTCTGCCCACCCAGCTCAGGGTAAGGAAACGTTTGCCACCCCGGGTTCAGTCAGCGTGCAGGAGCTCCGCTCTCCTGACAGCCTGCGCCGTTTGGGAAGCAAGGGGCCAGCACCCGTGGAGGCAGAGGGAGCTTGCCTCTCGCCGTCCCCGCGTTGGTCTGCTCTTCCTCTGCTGTAGGCGACCCCTCGGTCGTGGTTCCAAGCCCAGGCGCGAGCCTGCGCCTCTCCTGTTGATAAAACGCTCGTGGCTGCTTACCCGGCCGTGGACAGCCCCGCGCTCGCAGCCGCACCACTGTGTGCCCGAGCTCGTAGTCACAGCCCTGGTTTGGATCCCTGCGAGGGATGAGCGAAGGGGATTGTTTCTTTGTCAGAAAAGTAAAGGAAACACTTGGGGGTTTCTGGCTTTGACCATGTCAGGCTGCTTGGTTGTTTCTTTTTTCCCTATTACTGTGTTTTTAAGAAAAGCAAAATAATTTCTGTGGTGGTGTTTGTTTCTTTTTTTTTTTTTTTCTAGCAGGCTCAAGCGGGCAGCAACATTTCCGAGCTGGAGGAGCTGCTGGCAGCAATTCAGCAGCTCCCTGGGGTGCTCCCTCTGCCCCGCGGGGTCCCCGAGCAAAGGCTGCTGCTGCTGCAGGGCCGTTTGCGGTGGGTGCTGTGCAACGCCCTCGGCGAGGAGGGATCCCCTCCGCTAGAATGCTGTGGGGGGACAGGGTCGTCACCGGGAGGGCTGGCATCCCTCTCTGGTTTTGGAACTGCTCGTGTCCTTCCTCTGCCCGCCGTTCCCTTGCCGAATTTGAAGCCTGCTGTGCCGCCGCCTCCCTGCAGCCCCCGTGCTGAGGGCAACTCCACCTCGCGGAGCCCTTAGCGCCCGCAGCGCGGCTTCTGTGGCTTGAAAAAGGAGATGCCTTAGAAACTTGCATTTGCAGATTAGCTGTAACTTTAGATCCGCGCTGACCCCCGGCTGTGGGCTGTCGCCCCGGAAAACCAGGGGCTGACGGCACATTAAAGCCACGTGCATCTCGTATGATTTTAGGTGCCGTAATTTTCCGTGTTCTCGTTTTGTGTTTTGTTCAGTCCGCTCTATCGATCTACGGTTTTGAGTTATTCAACTCAAAAGCTGTTTCTTTCAAAAGAAGTAGTAACGAGATACCCTTTTGGACCTTCATTCCGCCGCTAGCTGGGGTTCGGAGCTGCAGTATGAGCTGACTTTATATAACGGGAGCGAACGGGGAACCGTTGGCAAGGCAGAGCTGCCGAGCAATTCCCGGGTGTACTTTAGCGGTGGTGATTTAATTACATTTCACTCAGCAGGTGGTTTGTAAGTCCTGGATCTAAAAGAGAAAAAAAAAAAAAAAAAGGAGATAGATTTGTGTTTAATTATGTTTAATTATCCCGGTTGGAGCTGCAGGTCAATGCCCAGCCACGTACCTGCCGAGGCCGCTCTTCTGAGGGCCTGCTGCATTGTAGCCTCGTTACCTAAAAGCTGCGGGAAGAAATAGGGCAAGGCCTTGAAAAATGGGGTTTTTCTAGGGAAGAGGGACAGCTCCACCTGTTTGTAGGTGTTTCGGTTGTTATTTATAAGAAAGAGAAAAAAAATGCAGGTGTATGGCCTGCGTGAAGTGCGCTGGAAGTTTTGTGTGTTTTGCTCTTAGCGGTTGAACCTTTGCCTGGCAAAGTGCGGCTGGTGAGCATCTTCCTCTTTTAAACAAACTTATGTCCTCGGTTTTCTGTGCAAAAAGGTATTTTCCCCAAAGGATGAGCTAAGCCTTCCCACTGGCATATTTGCTCCATGCGTTTGCTGAGTCTGCTGTTAATTACAGAGCCCTAGCCCAGCATGTGCCTCTGCAAGCCCGCAGTACCCGGAGAGGGCAGGCAGCCTTCCTCCCTCCCGTTGTTATTAGTGCTTTTCCCTTAATCATTCTTTTCACTTCACAGAATCACTAAGGTTGGAAAAGACCCGTAAGACCATCGAGTCCAACCACCAACCCAACCCCACCATGCCCACTAAACCATGTCCCGCAGTGCCACGTCCACACCTTCCTTGAACACCTCCAGGGATGGGGACTCCACCACCTCCCTGGGCAGCCTCTTCCAGTGCTTCACTGCTCTCTCAGGAAAGACATTTCTCCTAATATCCAATCTAAACCTCCCCTGGCACAACTTGAGGCCATTTCCCCTTGTCCTATCACTTGTCACTTGGGAGAAGAGACCAGCACCCACCTCCCCACAACCCCCTTTCAGGGAGTTGCAGAGAGCGATGAGGTCTCCCCTCAGCCTCCTCTTCTCCAGACTGAACAACCCCAGCTCCCTCAGCCGCTCCTCATCAGACTTGTGCTCCAGACCCCTCACCAGCTCCGTCGCCCTTCTCTGGACACGCTCCAGCACCTCAATGTCCTTCTTGTAGCGAGGGGCCCAACACTGAACACAGCATTTGAGGTGCAGCCTCACCAGCACCGAGTACAGGGCATGATCACCTCCGTTCTGACAGCTTTTCAAACAGAGCAGGGGTGGGGATGAGCAAGGAAAAAGGTGACCGTGAGCGCAGGGTTGTGTGTGCCGTGGTGTTTTGTGGGCTGGATTTCGGTCCTCTCTGCCAGAAGGTGAGCGGTCCCGGCCGGGTTAATGGCTGCTGCGATGGAAGCTGTTCTTCCAGTCGTCCGTCTCACCGCATCCTTCTGCTCCTGCAGTCCCCTTATATTAAGAAGGGGAAAGTCAAAGCTGCACAATGTGCTTGGGACTGATAATAAAGATCATCCCGGCTCGCTCAAACGCGGTGCTGCGGCAGTGGCCTTGCAGCTGGGGGGACCGAAGGGCAGGGTGTGGGGAGGCGTAGCTGGAGAAGGCAGACAAACCTGGGAGCCCCTCACTAGCTGACGTGAAGCATGGGCACGAAAGCATGCTTGTTTTATTAGACCAACCAGCGCAGCTGGAAAAAACATACCCTGTCTCTTTTCAAGCGTAGCTGTTCACGGTTTCAGAGCACTTTCTGCAAAAAGGCTTTTCCTCGGGCACGATGGCCAGAGAAGGCTGTCGGTGGGACTGATTATTTTGTCTCTTCTTAGGTTGTGAGTTGGAGACGAGTGAGATTTGCGGCCGTGCCCGCAGCTGCTCTGGGGCTGGGGGATCTCTGTCGTCGTCAACCTCAGGTCCGGCAAGCCCTCCTTCAGCGTTATCGCTTGCGGGGCACCAGGGTTGTCACTCGCGGTGTGTCCCTACGGCAGCGGGCACAGGGGACGCCCGGCTCGCCTCCTGCCTAGAACAGCACGAGATCACACCAGCCGTGTTTTGTCGCGGGTGGTCAACTGAAAAACTTGTTGGAACTTTGGTTTTGATCCTTTGGTTTTGGTCCGTTTAATAGAGAATGAAGAGTTGTGACTGTGAGTGCTGGGGGACACGAGAGATCCCGCTGAGAAAAGCGATGGGGTGAGTTTGGCTCTCGGAGTGTCTTTGCTTTTGGTTGGGGGCTGCCCATTGAGCGTGAAGGCTTGTTTCCCAGAAATCGGAGCGGTGCTCTTCCTGAGTGAGCGGTCTTTTCTTTAGAGAGTGACTTAATTCTGCTGGGAGACAGCCCAGTCCCAGAAAGCCCTGCCCCGGGCTCCGAGGGCACCGAATCCCAAGTTCTGCGGAACCGCGTACGCCCCCGATGCAGATCTGCAGAGTTTTACGCAGTTTGTCGCTGTTGTCTGAAACCAAGTGTACCCTACGAGAAATCCTGCGGCTCGAGATGGCCTCAGCAGCTTCGTTAATAGGGTAGGTTGCCAGGAACTCGGAGGGAAAACAGTATTATTGGGTGATGACCTAGTTGTCTGTAAATCTCTCTGTAGAAGAGATTTAGTAATCTTAGGAGGGCTATTAAAATAATGCTGCTGATGTTTGTTTGAAGATGAGGAAACACAGCAATTTCATTTTCAAATGTTATGGTTTGGGTTTGTTGGGGTTTTTTTTTAAAACATCTAATTTATTAACAAAGCTAACCAGCTGGGAAAATAAGCGCTGAAACTTTCCTAATGAGGTCATTCATGTGGGATGCGAAGGGACTCCAGAGAAACTCCAACCTCTGCAGCGGCAAAAGGGGTTTTGGGGCTGTGGCTTGGGATTGGGGAAGGGAAGGCTGAGCAAAGACAGCCGAGGCTTGCCCCAGCCAAACGAGAGGAGAACGGTTTATCTTTTAATTCTGCAGTAGTTGTTTTATAACCTTATGTCTTAAAAAAAAAAAATTAGCACTAAAATTAGAGGGATCAGCGAATGTTGAACTAACTGACTTCTCGGCGATGCGTGCATTGCTTTATAAAAATAAATTGCTTTGGGTTTTTCTTTTCCACACTGTAGTTTTTCGCTGTAATAAGTGAAAACTGCAGGGTCTGGAACGGGAGTTTGGGCTCGGTTTGTAGCGGATCCGTGTTTCTTTTGTATCCATGTGAAACCACTCCTTGTTATTCCGGCAATGATTATTTTAAAGCACTCACGGACAGTTTGCCACGCACCAGCAGCGTTCACTATCAAACTCGGCAGCTGCATTTATCGGCTCCAACAGCGCGTGGTGGAGGTTCTTGGTTGGAAGTCTCATTTTTCACGAACGCGTGAGCCTGTCAGCTATGGGGAAGCTTTTGCAGCTGCGTCCGTCTTCTGCGGGTCCTTCTGGGCAATACCCGCGCTGCAGCGGGGCTGTTGGGTTCATTCACCCGTGCCCGTTTCACGAGTCAGTCGGCCGCCTCGGTGCCAGGGTCCTGCCGAGGTTCTGGCCAGATGCCCTCTGATGCTGGTGGTGAGGAGGCAGGGAGAGCGGGGTGAACGCAGCGCTCTGATCCTGTGGGTTTATTCTGATCAAACCCCAAACCCCCAAAAGGTAGCGTCTTCTGATTTCTCACTGTATTCTTTGCAGAGTAAATCTCCCGAAGTAGCCAACAGTCTTGTATCTATCATCGTTTCTTAAGAGTACTACCCAACCATGAGAAATTCCTTTTCAATTCCTCTTCCACCATTTCAATTCCACGTAGCCAAGATGCTGTTTTGTATTTGCATGTCTCCCACTTGCTGTCTGCGGACTCGCTCTCAATCAGGAGCAGGGTCCTTTTCCTCCGCTGCTGATGGGGCAGGAGGACTTCTTACAGGAATTACAGTCCCGTCGCAAGAACATCCTCCGGACACGGCATCAGCACCTCTCCTTGGGCCCGGGGAAGGGTTGCTGATGTTCTCGGCGAGCTGTGCCTTGCTTCGGGCACCTAGGCATGGCGTTGCCTGCCTGGGAGCGCGGTCTGCAACCCCGCGTTGGGTGCTGGGGTGGGAGTCACCGCGGCGAGCAGCCCTGGGGGAGTCCAGTCGGACTCTGCAGCCTAAGCGAGTGCCAGGATTAGGCAAGGAAAGCCCGATCCGGCAAAGCCCCCGGTCTGGTATTGCCCCGTTGCAATCAATTGCTTTCAGTGGGAAGGAGTCTCAAAATTTGGGCTCGAACGTATTAGTGGCTTTGAGCGGAACAGGGTCCAGGTGCTATTTGTGTGTGTTGGAAGGCAGCAGAGCGGGCGTCCTCTGCCCACTTCTCGTGGCACGCCAGCAAAGGCAGGAAGCGTTGAATAAAACCCGCAAAATCTGTGTCCTTTTAAACTTCCTTTCTAGGAACTCTAGCTTAACAATTAGCTTTGCAGTAATTAAATTCCTCAAATTATCAGGTTAAATGCCCCAAAAGCCTAGTAAAAGACGACTCCTATGATGTTTCTAAATGCTGTTTTAAATGAGCAGATGGTGCGCAGCCTGCTTGCGTTACCCGTTGGATCGGAGGCTGCAGCTCTTCGGGCGATCCCGGTGTGCCAAGACGTGCAGGTCTCCCGGCTCCATCGGTCTGGTGACAGCATCGCAAAATCACGGGGCGGGTTTACTAGCAGACCTTACACGTGTCCCGGCTCGGGTGCTGCCGTCGAGAGTCGCGGGAGCTCCAGCTCGGTCCTTCTCGCTGCCTCCGGTGAGCGGCTGGTAGAGGTCAGGGTCCGCGTGCAGGTCGGCTGCAAAGCAGCCCCTGCTCCCGGGGCCGGCGGGACCCGCGGCAGCGCAGGAGGAGGTGGGGGCTCCCCCGCGGTCATCGTGTCCCCCGCTCCGTGGCACCCAGCCCTGGATGTGGTCCTGACCCTGCCAATTCACATCAGCAAAAACATGGCCCGCTCCTTGGGGTGGGAGGTAATTCTCCTGATTTTATAAAAGTCTGCTTTTGTGTTTGTGGTGAAGCCCACCATGCGTTCCAGCGTTGCCCGGCGTGGCATAAGCCTCCCTGGCTTCTTGAGTTGGCCATCGCTGACTCGAACTGGAAAAGATCTTGTCTGTGTCACAGAATCACTAAGGTTGGAAAAGACCTGTCAGATCACCAAGTCCAACCACCAACCCAACCCCACCATGCCCACTAAACCATGTCCTGCAGTGCCACAGCACTACAGGGCTTATGTCGGAGGTGGTTAATGCACCGCGGCCTTTGCCTTGAATTCCAGAGAGTTTTCACTTTGTGTTTTACAAATAATATGACATGCATTCAACGTACGCCTCTTATCATCACTTACCATGAGAAACATGCTCCAAGTAGCTCCAAGCCCTTTCCCGCAGTACAGCAAAAGGTCTGAGTGTTCAACCTTTACAAAGAGATTTACGACTGTTGCTAGACAAATGTGTTTATGCGGTGTCAGTTAGCACTCCTTCTTCTCTCAAGTAATTTGCAGATTGAATCACTAAATGCACCATCAAAACGCATTTTAATGTTTGGATGCTACAAATATTAGTAATTCAGGACGCGTGCCCTGTGTGCTCGCTGGGGGATGTTGCAGCTCCGTGATTAGCAGTAACTCGGCTGTAACATGGTGGATCTGGGTTAGTAACTGAGAGTTTGTGTCGTCGTGTCGACACGGAGGGTATTTCAGACACCCATGCGTCTCTGACTCTCCTCCTCGCAGCCAAAGCATGCAAAGACTTCACGCCTCCCTAGAGCAAGCACCGCTCCCAAAAGTCCGTACCCGTGGCCGTGCCCAGCAAGTAGCCAGTGGCTACTGGGAGAAGGCGGCCCCGCTGCAGCAAAACCAGTGCCCGTTCCTGGGAGCGGGGTGCATGGGCTCGCTCATGCCCGGTGCTCCCGGTGCTGCCCGGCCCCGTACGGTCACGGCCATGTCTCAGCTGCCCCGTGCTGCCTCACGGTTTGGCGTTGTCACCTCCTGCCTCGTCGCGTGCGGATTAAATGAGGGCTGGAAGAGGTTCGCAGGATGAGCTGCTTTCGCGCAGACGGTCCTGACTCGTGTCCTTCGTGCCGCTCTGGAGGCAGCACCGTGGAGCAGCGGGGCGGTAGGTGCCGAGTGAGGATGTGTGCCGGCCTCTTCGGTTAAGACAGTGCCATAGAGGGAGCGCTGCTTCCCAGAGGAAAAATCCTTTTGGCTTTTTTTAATATTGCATTAATCGCCTTCCGTGGGTGGTAAGCGGTGAATCACGCGCAGCTCAGTCCGTAGGTGACCTCTCTGGAGCGCAGCGGGAAATTTGGGGGCGATGAGGGCCTTGTGGGGAGCTGGGGCGGTGGATGGCTGCCACGGAGCGAGGCTCGCGTTGCTGACCCGCCTGTTGCGGAGGTGAAGCAACCGCAGTTTTACAAGCTGTCCTCCTGCACCCCCGGCGTGAGTCAGCCGGCAGCGTGTGCTGCCAGCCCGGCTTCCCCGGCCTCCGTGTCACGGCGTCTGCTCTGCTCAAATTTCCCTAACTTTGCTGCAGCTTTACTCGTAGCTGCGTGCAGAAACCCCGGGTGGAAATGTTTAGAGGAGTGGAAGGCAGACGCTTCGGATGCAGCATGTCCCCGGCACGGCCGGTGCCTCGCCTGCTGCAGGGCGCTTGCTCGGAGCTGTGATCTCTGCACTGGCACACGTTTAAAGGTTCTGAAATTACAAAAGACCTTCTGCCATTTGCCCTGAAGTCGCTCACTTGGAGTCTCTGCAGCATTTAAGCTGGTTCTGGGTTTCACGCTTGTCTCCGGCTCCTGGATGCGAAGCGTTACTGGGAAGGTCGGCCGGTGAGCTGAACAGGGGGCTGTTACACGGCCGCTCAGATTCACGCAGGCTGGAGATGATTCGTGAGTACGTTCTTAATGTTTGTTTCAGGAATAAGTTTTTAGCAATACCTAATATCAGTTATGAGTGTCCCTCCTACCTGCGCGCGAGCAGGAGGCGTTACCTGCCGCCTGGCAATTGCTCTGCCCAAAGCCGCCGCGAGGAAGGTCCCCCCACGTCCCACCGCTCTCATTGCAGCTCGGCCGCCGAGCGCTGCCGGCGTTCGCTCCGCTCTGCAACGCCGCGTGCGGCCCGATCCTGCTCTCGCTGGGATTCACCGGTACTGGTGCGGACGTAGCTGGGAAAACCAGCAGGTTGCTGCGTTTGCGATTCACCGCGGGGGTGTTGGAAGAGCGGCAGAAGGCGGCTGTGAGCTGTAAAGCATGGAATACCAGTTAGCACGCTACTTGCAGGACTTCTCGCCGCTAGATCGCGGGGCTGCAGAGGAAGCTGAGCGTGCTCGGTGCCGCAGGAGCGTGGGTCAGTGGATTGCTCCCAACGGAAAACCCTGAGGGTGCTCACTGCTGGCTCAGCACGGTTCCCAGCCAGCAGCGAGCACCCACGGGTGCCTGCGCTGCCGTCGGAGGAGAGCTGGGGGGTGTACGTCAGCGCTTTGTGGGCATCCCACATCTACCGTGGGTGCCGTCCGTCAGCGCAGGCTGTGTTGCAGGTGAACGTCAAACCCAGGGCTGGTTCCCGCAGAGGGAGAGAAAAATTTTAAGTATCTGGGCCCTGCTGAGCAGCCTAGAAATGCCGGCATGTGCCAGAACGGGGACTCGGTGCAAAACGACGCTGTTCCCAGCTCGCTGGGCAGGCAGGAGCGCTGGCTGGAAAACCAGCACTGCTACCCAGGCCAAGGCGTGAGAAACCTGAAGCCTGCAAGGAAACGCTGTATGCGGCGTTTGGAAAGGTCATGTGTAGCTCCGTTGGACTCGAGTCCCTGTAATGCAATAAATGATTTAAGCACAGCGCCACGGAGCCAGGTATTCTCCTGGATCTGCGGCAAGCAAACGGCAGGGTTTGGGCACAGTCCTGCTAGAGATTGTGCGTGAGGGTTGGCACAGGAAGGACAGTTTCATAGGGCAGGACTCTTCCAAACCAGCTGCTCTTTGAACTCCTGGGTACCTGAATAATTTAGCAATAAGCTCTTTGCTGCTGTGATGCCCGTAGGGATATTCTTTTGAACGCGATGCTGCACAGTCCTCAGCCCTTCCCTGCTCCTGTTGCTCCCTGCATGGGTAGTTTCCTTCCAGCAGCAGCCGTTGGGTGGCTACGCGGGATGCGAAACGGCCGGGGGTGCCGGGGGCACGTGGGAGGAAGGGTGCTGCAGGGAGATGGGGCAGGGCGGCCTTCAGCGTGGCACGGGCAAAGGGACGGCTTGCGGTGGTCCAGTACGGCAGGCTGGAGCGTGCCATGTGAGTTACCTACAGCTGAAGACACTGAGGTTTTCTGGGACCGCCGTGAGGTTAAGAGCTCCAAATCCCGAGCGGCGTAAGTGCTGGTGGAGCAGGCAGGAGTTACAGCCTGCAACTAGGCGTGCTTTCGTGGACGTGACGAAGGAACCTTGTTCGGGTCTTTGTTGCAGAGCGCCTGCAGTAAAGCTGCTCAGGGGCAGCAGTGCCAGCACCAGCTGAAGTGACCCTGAATTGTTTACCGGTGCCGCGTGTCCTCTCGGACCTGGCCTTGAGTCGGAGCTGGCAGGCGGGCGGTCTTCCTTGTCTGGGTACGGTCACACGCGTATGATCCTGCTTCCCCCCTTGCTCTTCGGTGGGGCCAGGGGCACGTCTTCTTCCTTGGTCCGGCTTGCAGGGAAGCGCCTGCCATCCTGGCAGGGGCTGGGCTCCCCCGTCAGCCAGCGGGACGTGCCGCCCTCACGCTGCTTGTGGGCATCTGGCGGGGAGCTGCAAATGGGGGGGTCAAGCTGCAAAAGCTGTGCTCGGATCGCTGCCGGACCGGCTGGCTGAGCCCAGCGGAGAGCGTCCTCCCTTCTCGCTGGACACCAGCCGAACACCGGCCCCGCGTTGGGATGGACGTTTGGCATTCTCACCCAGAGAAGGAAAGTGCTGGAGCCGCTCGGGTATTTTTCCCGTACGCGGCCATGTGGGAGCAGGCAGCAGCTGGGAGCGCATCTCTGAACTTCACCTTTTGGTTTTCCTTTCCCTCTGATGTGTTGTAAAGCTGCTGCGGGGCTGCTGCAGGCTTGCAACGCGCCCCGGCCGGAGCGGGCGCAAGGAAGCGGAGAGGCCGGGCTGGCACGGCCGACGCACCCACACCTCTGCCCGTCCTCCTCGCTGCAGCGGGCTCCGCGGCCGGGCAGTAACCGGCCGTGAAACCCTCCTCTGTCTGCGAGAGGGAGAGGAGGGGACGCTCTTCATCCCCAGCGCTCGGGCAGGCGGGCGGCAGCTCTCCTCCCTCCCGGCCCTCCCCGGCAGGATCCGTCCCGCAGCAGCGGACGCAGAGACCGACCACGCTGCGCTGGGATGGGTGCGCGGTGTGGCGCGGTGCGGTGCTGGCCGCCCTCCGGCTCGGGAAGAGCGCGAGTCGGTAAACCCGTATCGCCCATTAGCACAGGGAAGAGCGAAGCAGAAGGATGCACAAGAGCTCAGTGCATTTTGTTTTCCGGAGCGTGTTTTGCTTTCAGAGCGTCGCTGGCCGAGCTGCTTCTCAGCTGACCGCTCCCGTTGCGTGAAATAATAAATTAAAAAAAGCACTTTTTGCAGCGTGTCGCGGTCGCCTGTCTGTAAAAAGCAGTTTAACGTGCTGTGCCGCCTTCTGGAAAACTAACCCGCTGTCTTTCAATGCAGAGCTTCATCGCTTCACTGAAAATGTCTGGCAAAACAGCGAGCACAACCAACAACATAGCCCAGGCCCGAAGGACTGTCCAGCAGTTAAGAATAGAAGCCTCAATAGAAAGAATAAAGGTGAGAGCACATCCTCCTTCACCCCTCTTTTTTTTTTTCCCCGTTTTTTTCCCCCTTCCAGCTGTAAGGTGATAAAACAAGGGAGTGTGCGCGCGCGTGTGTGCCCACAGTACATTTTTCCCCCATCTCAGCACACGACATTTACGTTTCAGCCCAACAAATCTGAATAAATCTAATTCTTGTGGCCGCTGACCAGCAGTGCCCTCAGGTGCTTTATGGACTTGTAGGAGAACCAAAGCAAAATAGGCAGCGCAGGGCAGGGAGGAGTTTCCAGTTTTGGGCACATCGCGTTAATTGTGTGATTTTGTTCCGTCCTTCGGCTGGCCGAATGCTGCGTCTGCAAGGAGGGCGAGCGTGTAGGGACGTTATAAAAAAAAGAAGGTAGGAGAAATTGGATTCCTTTTACTTAAGGCAGAAAAGAAACCGAATTTGTTTTCAGCTAGCAGGGGTAGGGTGTTGGCTACGCTAGTAATATTGCCTCCTCGGGCTTGGTCGTGCTCCTTGAATTGCTGCCCAGCCCCTTGGGAAGGGCAGCAGGACCAACGTCCGGATTGACGGAGCGGTGGTGCCCTTCCTCGGGGGTCAGGAGCGGGGCCCGTGGGAGGAGGGACCCTGAGCGGCGTTCCCGAACCGGCTGGTCATCTGAGGGCACTTCTCTTTACCGTCCCCAGCTTTACAGAGGAGAAGTTGCTCGTGACGAACCTGCTGTATTGTTTTGAACCTCCTCCTGTTTATTTTCAGTCTTCTGTAGAAGCCGTGTAGGAGCCGAGCGGTACTTCTGCCATGTGTCACAAGCGAACCCCCGAGAGCAGCGGGCTCCATCCGTTTCTCCCCGCTGCAGATGAAGCCGGAGCGAGCCCATGGCAGTGTGTCTTCGCAGGCGACGGGGCCCCAGAGAGCGTGTTGATCTCCGAGCACCTCTCCCGGCCCGCGCGGGGACTTTGTACCCGCCGGCAGCTCTTGGCACACTTGATCATGTCACCGGTTATGGGGAAATACCATTTAATGAGGGTTTTTTTCCCCCCCTGTCTTCTGCAGGTGTCAAAAGCGTCAGCAGACCTCATGCTCTACTGTGAAGAACACGCCAAGAAAGATCCCTTGCTAATGGGCATACCCGCCTCCGAGAACCCTTTCAAGGACAAGAAGACCTGCATTTTGTTATAGGAGAGCGGCAGCTCCTCCGCAGCCCCCCTGGGCAAAGCCAGCCGCCGGCGGGCGCGTAGGCAAATACTCTGTAAGGTACCAGCCATTAACTGCGTAAGAGCGGCCCTTCTTTTACCAAGCGTATAAACGATTCCTTAAGCTTTCTAAAGCATTTCTTCTGTTCCCTATCTTTATTACGAAGCAAGGTTTCAAACGGAATTAACTTCTTTCTTGTCCGAGGGAATGGGGTCTTTGTCGAGCCCGCAAGCACTGCGCCGGCGTCCCTGCGCTGGGACGGGCAGGGCGAGCCGGGGGTCTCCTCCTCTGCGGGAGCGGGTCCCGGTTCCACTGTTCAGGTTCCACAAACAAGACCAAAGTTGCCTGAGCTTCGCTGACGGAGCAGAGGCCAAGGTGTAGAAACCTGAGTAAACATCATCGGGTTTCCATTTGTTTTTTTTTTTTTTAAATTACGTACGCGGGGAGGGGGGGCTGTACCGGTGTTGGTAGTGTGCGTTTATGCACAGACACGTTTAGAAGTGCATTATCTCGCAAAAGCTACCTTGGAAAAGGATTGTAGCAACTGCTGGTGAACTCCAGGGAGCCATGCCTGCAGCCTTCCCTCCCTCCGCTTCTCTCGACAGCGGTTTTTAAGCGTAAAACCTAAAGCGTCAAAAATCAGAGAGGCGCAGATGTATTTCCCTGCTTTTTAAGACGAGTCGAAAAAGCAGAATTTTCAGCTTTGATTCCGCTGCGCTGCATTTTCTTCTCTAATGAAAAACCCGTGTTAGTACAAAAAAAAAACCCTGTCAAAAGAATCAAAGGCCGCAAGCTCGTACTGCCCTGCCTTCGTGCTGAGCTGGAGGCATGGTTCCGTCGCTCGAAGCCCCGCTTATATTTTGCGCAGGGAGTCAGAATTGGGCTCTTTTTAAAATTCATTTTTAAAGGGGAAAAATGCCAAAGTCTATCCGGATTGTGGTTATGCAGACATAAGCGGAGGGCCTTTTCCGTCAAGTAAGTGATTTTATATATACACATAATAAAAAAGTCTTTCTCTGTGTGTGTGTGTGCTTGTGTGTATGTGTGTATATATATATAAAAACTTTAATAGTATATTTATCCAAACATTGCGTATTAACAGAAAGCTTTGAAGGTATCAAAAAGAATACTGGCTTCAGCTGGCTGCAGATGTCTTTCTCTGTAGCCAGTGGTTGAAAGGTTGAAGTTGTCGTCTGCCATAAGTGCATTTCTGTAATGATATTTACAGAATTTATTAACCACTCGTGATTTGCTGTCTTACGTTGCGTATTTGTCATTTCTATATTAAATTATATACAGGCTATTGATACATATTGAGAAATTCCACATTTGTTTAATGAGCTGCTTTAACAAACTGTTCCAAAATCGACATACAAGACTGACAGAAAATTGTACTGCTTATTCTGTGCTTACATGCAAATTATTTTTATAATTAGAATATTTTTCTAGTGACAATTTAAAAAACAATAATGTCGATCCACACTGATTTTTTTTTACTGTGTTTGTGTCTATCATTTTATAACACATCTCGTTAAAAATAGCTGATGAACTTCGTTTGGGTGTGCAGGACTGGGAGTGTGGAGAGAACTCCCGCTGTGCTCAGAAGTGTGTGGGCAGGTATGCGGGGAGGGTAAATAACCTCGTGTTACTGCCTGAATGTTGTTCTCCCGCCGATCTGTCGTCCCCCGTAGTAATCTGCATCTTGAGTTCGTTAGAGCTCCCTGCCCCAAGAAGAAGAACATCACCTCCAGGGCTGCGGAGATGCTGTTTGTGTCTGGCTTCTTTCCTCTGGTGTCTGCCCTTAAATAAAGCCTGCGGTGAGCGCTGCTTGGGGATCCAGCCGTGGGGCACGGCTTGGTGACCCAGCTGTGGGGTGCTGCTTGGTGACCCAGCTGTGGGGCACGGCTTGGTGACCCAGCTGTGGGGTGCTGCTTGGTGACCCAGCCATGGAATCCGGCCGGCACCCTGCCCTGAGCTGCAGCTTGGCCACCTCCATCCTTCCCCCCGTCGCGCTGTGCCCGTAGTGGTGCTTCACTCTGTATTTTCTAATAAAGAGTTTCTGGCATGTTCCGGGGGCTCGCTCCGTTGGTCCTCCCCTACAAACCCCCTGGCGCTGGTCAAGCTGATGCCGAGCATGCCCCGGCTGTGGCCGTGGCTCTGTCCCAGCCCGGCCAGCCGAGTTAAGTGTATTTTTCAACTTTTTCCATGCAATTTTGACATCCTTGCGACGCTGGGGCAAGATTTATGCCAGCATCTATTTCACGCTTGCTTACACATCCAGAGAACAAAAGGATCGATTGTAGGTGGCCATGATCGCACCAGTGATCAGAGGCGTACGACTAAAAACACCGTGCCAGGTTGTTGGGGTGGGTTGTTTTTTTTTCAGGTGCTTTCCCAGTTTTAGATAGACGACTTGAGATCAGCAGCTAACTCAGCACCAGGCGACTGCCTGCTTCTGACGGCGTTTAGTGCGTGGATTTTCGGTAAACTTGTTATTTTTTAAATGCAATGTATAGGGACGTGTGAGAGCTCGAGCGGCTATGTTTGCCCTTTGCTCTTTTGCTATAAATGCTCCCGTGAAAGAACAGGAATGGTCAAATTTGGGGGAAATAGGGATTTTGCTGTAGAATGAAAAAAGGAGCAATGAGCCCATCTGCATCCGCGGCTGCTGGGGGAAACCCACGGAGGCGGCACGGCAATGCGGCGCGGCGGAGCGGCACGGCTGTGCCGCCCCGCCGCGCCGCATCACCGCGCTGCCCCTCTCTTATGTCAAGTGAACCCAATACCGCTCCAGAATTGGTATTTATTCTTCCTCCCTCCCGCCTAAATTAAGCAGCCAGCTTGTTATTTGTGGTTTTGCTCTGCATTTTCTGCTTTGACTCTGTGATGCCGTGTTGCGTTAGAGGGAGAAGGGCTGGTTGGGGGCTCAGAGACCTGACTCCGGCTAAAATAGCCCCTTGCTAAAATATTTCTGCTTTTTCTATGCTTCCAACTTACCATCGTTCCTTTTCTTTGGCCTCCTGGAGCTGGTGAGCTGCAAAGGTTGGACTCGCTGCTGCCGTGCTGGTGCGTGGCTGGGTGTTTCGCCCGTGGGAAGGGTGCTGGTGGGGTCGGGATGGGGATGACCTGGTGCGGGTGTCACCGGTACCCCCTGCTCCTGACCCCTCCTAATCTGCCAAGGCTCCCCAAAAGAACCCGGTAGCGTCGGGTGGCAGCAGGACAGGTCTTCTGCAACCCCCAGGTGGGATGGCCAGGCTGCGCCTACCGAGACCCTCAAGCGTGCTTGCAGGTGGTGTTTAAATTAGGCTGGATATTAGGAGAAATGTCTTCCCTGAGAGAGTGGTGAAGCATTGGAAGAGGCTGCCCAGGGAGGTGGTGGAGTCCCCATCCCTGGAGGTGTTCAAGGAAGGTGTGGACGTGGCACTGCGGGACATGGTTTAGTGGGCATGGTGGGGTTGGGGTGGTGGTTGGACTCGATGATCTGACAGGTCTTTTCCAACCGTAGTGATTCTGTGATGCTGTAAATCTTGTCTCGGGTAGGACCTGCTCACGTCAAACCGATGGGGCTAAAAGGGGGGGGAAAAAGGAGATCTCACAAGATCTGCTCACAGTTCTGGGCTGGGCACCGGGGGGGGTTATTCGGATGAGCACGGCCGCAGGGGCGAGAGCCGCAGGACACCTCGGCCCTGGAGCAGCGACAGGAGCTGTGTGTTCCTTATTAAAAAAAACAAGAGTTTAGATTTATTAAAGACCCTTTGTAAAGCCGCGGTTCTGTTGCGGGGGGAGATGTTTTTTCTCCTTCTCTTTTTAATTACTGCCCACCTCCTTTGTCCCGGGGCACTCCTGACCCATCCCTCACCTGGCTCAGCCCGGTGTGCCGGGTGCGGGGCCGTCACCCCCATCCCCAAAACACCGGTGTCCCTCCCCGGGGCCGTCGGCCGGGGGCTGGGGTCCCCCGTGCGAGGCTGAGCCCCTTCCCGGGGAGGCGGCAGCCCAGCCGGGGCCCTCCTGGCCCTGCACCCTGCCCAAAAGCATCAGGTTCTGCTTGAACGTGTCGCTCCCTCTTGATGCTTTTTGGGTTCGAGTCAGGGGTCCGGTTTGTTACAAGCCAGAAACGGAGGTTCTTCCCCAAGCCAAAGCTGTTATTTATACGTGTGTATGTGTCTCTATAAATATGTCCATATATATAGGGAGAGAAGGAGGATTTCCTTCGGGAAGTGCCCCCCTGCATTAGCAGCTGCCATGGAACGGGGCCCGAACCCCCCGTCCCCGCACGCAGCAGCCCAGGCCGGCCCCACGGGGAGGGGGAGCGGGAGCAGGACCCCGATGTTGGCTGCGGCACAAAATTAGCCCAAAATTAAATAAAATAAGCCCAAAATTAGCGCCGGGCAGAGCAGCAGCTCAAGAACAGCTCTCCAGGGCCCGGCTCCAGGGTCCAAAGATGTCCCATTGCCGCCGGCAGCTGTGGCTTCCCCCTCTTTTGGCTGGTTATCGGAATTAACGTCCTTCCTGGTACGTGTCCTGCACCTTTTCCCTTCCCCTCACATTTCCCCTTTCCCCTTCCCCTTCCCCTTTTCCTTTCCCCTTCCCCTTTTCCTTTCCCCTTCCCCTTTTCCTTTCCCATTCCCCTTTTCCTTTCCCATTCCCCTTTTCCTTCCCCCTTCCCCCTTCCCCCTTCCCCCTTTCCCCTTTCCCCTTTCCCCTTTTCCCCTTCCCCTTTTCCCCTTCTCCTTTTCCCCTTCCCCTTCCCTTTTCCCTTCCCTTTTCCCTTCCTTTTTCCCTTCCCTTTTCCCTTCCCTTTTCCCTTCCCCTTCCCCTTTTCCTTTCCCCTTCCCCTTTTCCCCTTCCCCCTTCCCCTTCCCTTTTCCCTTCCCTTTTCCTTCCCCTTTTCCCTTCCCCTTTTCCCCTTTTCCCCTTTTCCCCTTCTCCCCCTTTCCCTTTTCCCCCTTTCCCTTTTCCCCCTTCCCCTTCCCAGCACTGTCCAGCTTTGATCCCCGGGACCCGTTTCTGGCTGCGGCTGCTCGGGGGAGGGCCGAGGCCCCCCTTGCCGGGTGTTTTGGGGGGGCTCGGCCCCTGGCCGGGTGGGACCCCCCCACCCCGGAGCTGGCTGGTTTGGGGAGAAAAAAGAGCGTTTGTGTGCACGGGTGCGCGCTGGGCCGCCTGGACCCGGGTGCGGGACAGGGGCTGGGGAGACACCGGGAGCACCCGGGGGTTCGGGGGGTTCCTGCGCAAGGAACTCAGTGAAATTGCAAATATGTGCAATTAATTTGAATTCCAAAGCCGTGATTGATCCGCCACCCCCCCGCTCTGCTACACACTTAGCGAAGGGCAGGAGAGTGTCCGCTGTGCGATGGCAGGGGAGGGTGAAAGGTCCCGGGAGCGGGATTGGCACGTGGTTACGGTCGGACGCCGTTACGTTATTTTTTTTCTCTCCCTATCTGGCATTTGTGCTGCTGAAGTGGCGTGCAACAGACGGAGGATTTTTAAATACGTGTGCGCTGAGGCGGCAGCCGGTGGCGGATCAGCTCTTGGGGTGTTAATTCCTTTTGAGACGCCGCAATAGCGAAGCTAAAAACGGGATGTTCAGAAAACTCCCTTTTTGTGCAGCCGCCGTGCCCGAGCCCAACCTGACCTCCTTGGTGGTGGCGGCGGCTGCCGGAGCTCACCCCTGGTTTTCCCCCGGCTGCGTGCCGCGGTGGGCAGCGAGTGCAGTTCCTGCACGGGGGGTCCGTGGGCAGCAGCCCCCACGTGCCAATGGCGGTGCTGCTCCCGCGCGGTCCCGCAGCCATCCCACATCCCCGTGGCCGTCCCCGGGGGCTGAGGACGGGCGCCTGAGCTACGTGCCGGCCGTGGCGCGAGGCTGCCGACGCAGCCCTGCAGCACCGCGCGGGATGGGGACGGGCGGCCTCGCACCGGAGCCTGCCGTCGAGCGGGAGAACCAGTCCGGCCTCGCCACACTGGCCGTGGTCGGTGGCGCACTCATCCTGCCAGGGACAAAGCGACCCTTCTGCCGGGGCGCGCACGAGGCCTCGCGGGGTCCGGCGAGCCGGGCGGGTGCCGCAAGGCAGCGCGTCGGGGCGCGGCACGCACGTGCCATTAGGGAAGCGCCCATGTAGGTCAGCGGCATCCCTGGGGCCTGCCCGGGGCCCTTGCCGGCAGCAAGCGGCGTGGGCGCAAGGGAGGCTGTTTTCCAGCTCTCTCGGGGCCGGGAGAGAGGGTTCTGCCGCACGGAGCCGGGCGATTGCGTGCGTGGCGTTCAAGGGGGAGCCCGGCCCGGGAACCCCCAGCCCCGGGGGGAGTGTTGCAGGCTACGCTCCGGCTGACACCGTCCCGGGAAAGGGAACATCGGGTCAAGATTCCCGACTTTGAGGAACGTGGTTTCCCCAACTTCCAAGAAGACTCGGGCTCTGCAGGAGCGGTGGAGCCTCCAAAATAACGCAGCCTCCCGCTCTTACTCCTTTTTTTTTTTTTTCTTTAAACTCTGCTGGTAAGCGGCAGCATTCAAGGAAAATAAATAACATTCCCGACATTTCCTGCAGCGCATCAGCTGCTTTTTTCACGTAACGGTTGGGAGGGGCGAGGAGTAAAGCCCCACGGGACCGGCGCACCAGGACCTTGCCCTGTGGCCGGGACAAGGAAGCAGCTGCCAAAGGAGCCCTTTTGACTGTACGCTAGTGAACGGGGGAGGAAAATAAAACCCAGGACCAAGGGGTTGAGTTTAAACTTTATTTCAAAGAAAAAAAAAAACAACCCATAAAAACAAAAAAAAACACCACCCCACCACCCACAAAACAACAAACAACCAAAAACCCGAAAAACAAAACTACCCCATTTCAAACAATTATATTAACGTCGCTGCTGTTAACAGCCAACTGTGAAAAGCTGTGTGGTTGCGGACCAACTGCTTAAGGGCATTCTGGTTCTCAAACCTCCGAGTATAAATAATTTTTTCATCAATATCATAAAATAACTTATTATATATCTTAGCATAAAAACTTGAGACTTCACATCCCAAAAATACAATAAAATGGTTTGGAAAACGTTTGGATTAACCTTTTTGCTCTTTAAGGTGTTTAAACCAGAAACTAAGTTGCACTTTAAAAAAAAAAACCACACAAAAAACCCTGCGACGGGCGTTTTCCGCGAGTCCCGCGGCGTCCCGGGCTCATTCCTCCGGCGCTGCTCTTCCCGCTTCGCTTCCGCGCTCGTCCCCATCGCTTCGGAGTCACTTTGCTTCGGTCCCCCCCAACAGCACGGAGTTCAACTTCAGCCTACCCCCCCTCGACAGCAGTTTTTAGCGTTTTTTTTTTGTTGGGTTTGGTGGTTTTTTGGTTTGTTTTTTTTTTTCCTCCCCCCTCCCCTGTAATCCTCGTGCCGGGGCAGGGAGTTACTTCCTGAGCAACCGCCAAAGTATTGCAAAAACTTCAGTGCAATTCGGTTCAGTTCGTTCGTGCCCCGGCGCGGTCACCGCTCCGGGAGGTTGATCACCGGCACCCACTGATCCGTGTAGCGACTCTCCCGGCAGAAGCACATCAGCTGACTCAGCGCTGGATCCTTCCACTGCGAGGCGTGGGGGTTCTGCGGAGAGGGGGAGAGGGGGGAGCTTTCACCGGGCAGCAAAAAACAACCCCCCGAGATTCAAAGAGGAGCAGAAAACCCAAGAGCGTGAATTGTCTCGAGTCGCCGCTACGGCAAACAAACCCACCCACCCCGGAGTGGTGCGAGGGTGTCGCAGCCCCGGACTCCGGGGTGGAGTAGGAAAAGGAGGAAGAAAAGAAGGAAAAAAGAAAAAAAAAGTCTCCTTGGGGCCCCGCAGGTCCCGTGGGACCCTCCCCGTGCCGGCCCGCTCGCCGGACACGGGTCCGAGCCCCGAGCGAGGGCTGCAGCCACCGCCACCGTGCCCCAGGCGCGGTCAGTTCTGGTTTTACCGAATGCCATTTTGGAATTGCGCTCGATTCCGGGCTTTGCAGGATAAAAGACGTGCCCGGCGCATTCATCATCGCTTACTGGAAAGACGAGTTACGCCTCGCAGCCGGAGCGTGCCGGCTGCCTCTTTCGGGACACGCCGCCCCGCATCGAGCCCTCTCGGGACGCGCCGCCCCGGCGTCGAGCCGGCGGGAACCGGCGGCTGAAGGGCCACGAGCGGGTCCTCGGCCGCTTGGCGGGCGTCGCGCGGGCACGACGCCCCGGGAGCGGGGTGGCGGGGGCCCGGCTCACCGTGACGAGGACGCAGTGGAGGTCGGCGGGCGGCTCGGGGCCGGCGGCGGGCAGCAGGAGCTGGGCCAGCCGCGCCGGGTTGCTGACCCGCAGGATGCCGATGTCGTTCTCGCAGCAGAAGGCCTGGATGAGGGTGAAGTGGATCTGCAGGGCCGCGTCCTCCGCCTCCTCCTCCTCGGCCGCCAGCAGGCACAGCACCACGTTGTCCGGGTCCCTGCGGGGACAGCCGCGGTCACCGGCGGGGGCACCGGGGGGCAGCGGGGGGGGACAGGGGACGGCGGCGGGGGGGGTCACTCACACGTTGAGCAGTTTGGCGGCCTCGTAGACGCCGAGGGTGAGGCTCCGCTGGCTCAGCGCCTTGCTCAGCACCTCCTCCAGCGCGTCCCCCGCCTGCTCCATCCTGCCGCCGGGACAAGCAGAGACAGGCCGCCGTCACCCGGGGCCGACACCCCGCCGCCGCACCCCCGCCTACCGTACCCGTCCCCGTACCTCCCGGCCGTGCGGTGGTCCCCAGGCAGCTCCTCCAGAGTCATAGTGCAGCCGCGGGGAGGGGGAGGGGGAGGGGCAGGTGCCGGTGCCGGTGCCGGTGCCGGTGCCGGTGCCGGTGCCGGTGCCGGTGCCGCCCCGCGCGCTCCGCGCCGCCGCCGCCGCCGCCTCTGCGGCACAAAGGCGCCCCGCGGGCGTTATCCGACCCGCGCCCGGCCAACCCGCGCCGGCTATATTTGCATACCGCCCTCCTATTGGGTCATGCAAATGAGGCCGCTCCCCTTCGCCGCCGAGATCGGCCGGCCCGACCCCGCGCCAGAGCCGCGGCTGCCGGCCGGGCCGCCACGGGAACCGGCGGGGCGGCGGCTGCCCATTGGCCGCCGGAGGGGAGGGAGGGGCGGGGCCTGCGGGGGTGGGCGGGGCCGCTGTGCAGCGCGTGTGCGGGCGGCGCCGGGTCCCCCCCACGCCGCGCCGCCGCCGCCGCCCCGGGAAGGAGCGGGCGCCGCTCCCGGGCCGGGCCGGGGCGGGAGCAGCTGGAGGCCGGGCTCGGCGGGGCCGGGTCGGCCACCGGCCGCCTGCGGGGGGGAGCTCGGGTTTGTCCCCAAGAGCCGGAGCCGCCAGCCGTGCCGGAGCGCGTCCTCCTGCCCGGGGAGGCCCGGCCCGGCCCGGTGCTTTCCTGCCCGGGGAGGCCCGGCCCGGTGCGCTCCTGCCCGCTGCCCCGGGGAGGCCCGGCCCGGTGCGCTCCTGCCCGCTGCCCCGGGGAGCAAAGCCGGGCCACAGCTCGGTGTCGCGCACCGGGCAGCGCTGTTTCGGAGCAAGGCCTCGCCTTGGCCCTCGGTTCCCAGGCTAGGCCCGGCCGAGGCCTCGGGCTCCAGCGGCGCGAAGGCCGCCCGCTCCTGCTGCGAGGCAGCTGCTCAGCCCTCGCCCGCGTCAGCGGCCGGCATCGCCGATCGGCGGCGGTGCCCGGAGAGAAGAGCTGGGAGCACGGGGCCGTGCCCTCGGAGAGAAGCCGTGGGAGCGTGGGCCGGTGGCCGTTGGTCCGTCCTGGCCACGGAGGTCGCGCCTGTGGCAGGGCCGAGCTTGGCCTGGCGAGGCTGAGGGTCTTCCCGTGCCGGGGCGTTGTCGGAGCAGTCTGGCGCTGTCACCCCCGAAGGTGTCACCTTTAGGCCTCCGAAGGCCGCGGGTCTCCCCTTAAATTCACAGTTAGGGTGAAGTCGTCCGCCTTCCCCGCATCCCTGGGGATTGCACTCTCGCTGTTCCCCTCCGAGCGAACGCCAGCGCGCTCAGGAAATAACCTCCCCGGCTCTGCAAAACCTCAGCACGCAACGTTGTGAAATACCCGGCACGGTCTGTGGCACCGGCGGCGGTGAGAGCGAACAGTATTTTGACGCAGGGTTTTCACCAGGAACGTGCTACGGCGATCCCTTGGGGTAACGCTACGCGCAGCGTTTTGCAGTCCAGGACAGCGCTGACATAGCTGCCTTTACGCCGAGAGTAAACGGGGAGGTGGGAGGGACCTGTGGGCCTCAGGTAGCGCCGGCCCCAAGTTGCACAGTGGGATTTAACCCGCAGCCCCGGAGAGCGTCCGCAATGCCGGGGACGCGAGCGGGGGGGCCGCTGCCCTCTGCATGCCCCCGTCCTTCCAGGAACTCAGTTTCCTTCACACAGGCTCCGGCTTTCCCGTCCGCGCCGTCGTCTCCTGGGACGTGGTTTCTGATCCGTGCGTCTGCTGTGGCATCTTTTGTTGGTTTCGAATCGGCTCGTCCTGCGTGGGGGAGGACAGCAGCAGGGTGAGCCCTTTCCACCGGGTCCCTGCCCGGGGTGCGGGTTCCCCCAAGCCTCGCCTTAGAGGACACCCCGCCGCCTCTTGTACTATTTGGGACACCGGGGTTGGACCCGGAGGAGGCGAGGAAGGCGGCAGGGTCGTAAAATACGTACTCTGTGTGTAGTGAACAGCGTAGTTTCGCTTCCTGGCCAGGAAAGGTAAGGCGGCCTGTGGAGAACCCCCAAACTTCGGAGGCACGTCAGCTGGGGCCGGCGCAGCGTGCGCCCGCCGCTCAGAGGGGCGCCGTGGCTGCCACCGCGTTTGGTGCAGGGCGAGGTCCCGGGTGCGGGCGACGATGACGCCCAGCTGTCGGGTACCCACATGGCCACCCGCCACGGGCCAGCGCCGCAGGGTGTGCGGCCCGGCCGCCGCGCCGGACAGCGCCTGCGCCTTGGGCTGGGTGGGTGGTGAGGAAAGGCAAGCAGCTGCCCTGGAGTACGGCCGGTGTTTCTGACAGCTGCAGCTCGGCGTGCAGCCTTCCGCTGCGAGGAGCGATCTGCTCCCTCTCTCCAGTTTGTCTTCTGGGCCACTTTATCATTTCCCGGTGAGTCACAGGCATTGCAGCCTGTGCTAATACTTGCAAGAAATACCTTTCCTGAGTGCGGTCTGAAGCCGGTAATAGTCTGAAGTTACAGAGCTGTCCTGACTTACTGCAGCTGTCCCTGAAGGGGGGAGCCGCGCCGGACTCTTCCCGACCGCCGCTACGGTGAAGCAACGCTTCATGTCAGCTAGAGCTGTAAGACCTCTGCAGCTGGGTGCTCGAGCTTGCTCTTCTGATGCTGACTAAGCTAAACCGCGGGTGTTTGAGCCCGGCGGAGGGCACCTGCTCCCCCAGCCCCCCCAGGCCAGCTGGCTGCCAGGGGGTGGGCAGCATCTCGCCCTCGCCGGCCCCTCCGCAGGGTTTTCGAGCGCGGGGTTGAACTTGGGGGTTTCTCCGGGAGCTTACTTTTCCTGCCATATGGCCCATCTCAGCCTGGGAGACCTCCGGGGAGGATTTCTCCTAATGGGAGCTGTGTCAAAGATCATGCTTTCTCAGCTGTCGCACCTAAAAGCCTCCATCCTCTCGCGGCGAGTGCCAAAACGCTTGCCCAACCCGGGCTGTGAGCTGGCATGGTCTCGCTGGCTCCGGCAATGGGGGCTGCAGGCGGGACCCTTGGTGGTCCCTCGTGGAGCTTTTGGCAGCGTGTGCTTTCAAGGTTTGCTTGCGTTGGCATTTTCCTTCGGCTCATCACCAGCAGCAGCCGTTTTCCAAGGCGGTGTTTGCTGAAGCGGCGTGCCGGCGAGCGCGGCTGAGCGATGCAGAGTGGCGTTCGATGCGCCACTCGCGGAATCGTTCCATTAGCATTTGGAATACAAGATCTGGACCCGAAAACGTTTTCCGTAGCAGAATATAGGGAGCGATTTCAGTAGCCCCTCGGTTGTGTTGGCTACGGCGAGGAAAAGCGTCCAAAAGTTTGCATGGGTTCCCTCAGCTCGGCTCTCGCTGCCCATTGTCCTGCCGCTGCAGCCCTGATAAGATATGACACGACTTAACGAAGCCCACGGCATCAGGAGAAAGGGAAAAAAGCCTCTTTTGCATCAGGTGGAAGGGTGGCAGATGGCAGGACCACAGCAAGACAGGTGGAAGCATTGTGTGGTGACCCTCCGAATTAAGTCCGGTTAATTTGCTGTATCTCTATTAGCAACTAAAACCTCCGGCTTCACTGCGAGATCTCAGATTGTATCTCGCAGGCGGTCTGGCCGCGCAGCCCCATCTGTGGCCGTCTGCGGAGCTAAATCTGTCTCGAAGGCAACTGAAAAGCAGCTGAAGCCTCTTTTCTCTCTCCTCGGTAGCAGCAGCTCCCTGACCCGCGCGGGTAATGACGGCAGGCGATGCTCTACAACTACATTTTCCCCGCAGGTTTCCCAGCTGGGGGCAGTTTTCCTTCCCTCCCTTTGCCCAGAGAAGTGGCAAGGATGCCTGGGAGGCACACGAGTCCCTCCTGCTTTGCAGCGAGGAGAGAGAAAGCGGCTGTGCTGGGGATGCACCGTGGCTGCTGTCCTGGGGAGCCCGGGATGGAGTCGGACCCGCAATTGTCCCTCCGCCGGCTCCCAGCTGGCAGCTGCCGCTAAACCTTCCTTTCATCGCCTGCCAAAAAGCATCCGGGGCGTTTTGCTCCCCCCCAGTCCTTTAATCCTGACTTTCATAGTTTGCCAGGCCGATGCCTGCGATCCCCTCTGCGTTCAGCATCGCAGAGATGAGGCGCCCAGCACCCGCGTCGGGCTCAGCCAGGGGGGCTTGACTCTCCCCCCCTGCACTGGCAGACCCTCGGCCCAAAATGTTATCTGGGGCCCTGGGGTTTAGCTGCTTGGTGGTTCGAGGCAGCTTGGAGAGCGCCGGGTTAACATGCGGGGATTTAGGAGATGCCCACTCGAGTCCTGCCTGCGGTTCGGGGGGGAGCTGCTGCCGCGGCAGGACGTTCTCGGCCAGCCGGAGACATGTTTCCTGCACATAAGAGCACCAAGTTGTTTAATTTAAGTTTTTTGGGAACGAGACCAAACATCAGACGGTGTCAGTGAGAGGTGACTAAGCCCCGTTCCTGCCGAAGGGGCCGGCAGCCGGCCAAGCCCCTTCCGGGGGGGCTGCCCACCGGGTGGTCCCGGCCACCGCTGCTGCTCCTACACCCTGAGCCCCACCGCGCAGCGCCGGGGGCCTTTCAGCTCCCTTTCCACTCGGCTCCGTGCTGTTCCCGCGCTCGTGTGGCCCCGTTCCCGTTTTCAGCGATCCGCTCCCTCGGTCCCCTGCCTTGCTCCGTCCCGCCTGGGACCTTTCGCCAGCTCTGCTGACCCCCCCGACCACCTGCGTTGCTGCGTGAGGGTCCCGGGTCGGGCCCTTTGCTCAGCGCTGTGGGAGCGCGCTGCCTGCACAGCACCCCACGGATGCCCACGTAGCGGGGCCGTGCGTTCCAGGTTAGCGTTTTCACTCCCCTTTGAATCTGCCAGAAAACAAGGGCTGCGATTGCCTTTGCAAAGCAAACGCCAGCTTGCACATTCCCAGGGGCGGCCTCTGGTCCAACAGTCACTGCATTTTCCCAGCCGCAGCCGGTCCCGTGTCGCTGAGCCGACCCCAGCGCCCTGGCTGGCCCCGCTGTTGCCAGCCGGCGCAGGCAGCAGCATCCACGTTCATCTTCCCAGGCCGCGGCACCGCCCCGGACCCCTGCGGGAGCAGAGCCCCCAGCTACCGATGCTCGGCAAACTTCGGCGCGCTTGGCTTTGCCTCCCTGCAGAGCGGAGCAGGAGCCCGGGCTTGCCCCAGGTCTGCGGGACCTGGGTTCCCTATGCGCCGTCAGCACACGCTCCTTGCTTGGGCACAGGGCGCTGTGTCCCTGGAGGGGACTGCCCCCCCCCAGGGCAAACGTGGGGCCACAGACGAAGCCTGCGCCCCAGGCAGGGCTGAGCCCGGCCGTGGCAGGGTTAGGGGCTCGGGGTAACCTGCTGGCAGGCAGCCCATGCCCTGGCAGCACGCCGCAAGGCACGAAAACCACCAAAAAAGCAAAATCAGCCATTGGATTTTGGGGAAGGGCGGGCAGGCACACCTCCCGAGGGGGGCACAGCGGCTCTGCAGCTGCCCTGGGGGGGTGGGACCCCTGCGTATATGAGACAAAAAAATGGGTTTCCCCCTGTTTTCTTCGGAGGAGTTTCTCCATCCCCGGCGGAAATAAAAGTGGGGTTCGGCTGAAGCAATCCCTGCTGGCGTTGGGGGTTTGACTTTGGCCGGCGCCTGGGAGCGCGTAGGACAGCTGGGCAGCGCAGCCCCGGATGGGTTTGGCTCCGGAGCCGGGCACCGCGCCAGCGGCTTTCCTAACCGCCCGGGTCACGGGAGTCCATCCGAGAGCCTGACTCGGTGGCACTTCACGGGCGGCGCAGAGCAGGGACGGGACTTCCCTGGCGGAGGTATCTGCCTTTCCGGGCGGATGTGGGGAGCAGCCTGGCCCAAGCAAGAGCTGTGCCCCCTCCCCGTGGCCATGGGGTCAGGTTGTGCAGACGTAGGTGGCAGGGGCCAACTGTCCCCAAAATCCCAAGTCCCGGCCCCAGAAGAGTGGGTGCTGTCTCAGGAAGCAAGGGGTGCTGGCAATTTTATACTAAACTAAGCCGACTGGTCTGGTACGGGGCGTTTCGTACAGCGCTGGGCTCCCTGCTCCAAAAGCAAACGCCTGCACTCCCGGCTGTCATCGGCAGAGGTGGAAACTGCGAGTGAGGACAGCAGCGAGAGTACAGCAGCGAAGGGGCCAGGGCGAACGCCGGCTCTGTCCCCCCCAAGACCCCATCCACATGCATGAAGGACAAAAGTTGGGGTGCAGGACCCCACGTTCGGGATAATGCTGTCCGCTGGCTGTGGACTCCTGACCTGGGGGCTACCTCTCCTAAAGGCGGGGGTCCAGGGATCTGGGATGTGTTTATCTGACCCGTTTGCCAGCGCTCAGCACATTCCTGCCGTCCTCTGCCGTGCCGAAGCATCGCTGAAAGGGATTCGGGTCTCACCGGCCATGGCACGCCGGGTTTGGCAGCAGGCTGCTGTGCTGCGCGGGCTGCGGGAACCGGTGGGCTTTGCACAAAACAAGGGACCCGCTTCCCGTCAGCAGATGTTCTCACCTGCGGCCAAAAGCCCGTGCTGCCGCCGGCTGCTGCGGCCCCAGCTGCGCCCCATCCACGGCAGCATCCCAGCTGCCCCTCTCGCTGGGAAAATGAGGTTTTGGGCTGCGGCAGGGAACGGCGAGCGGGCTGGGAGCCGCTGTTGGTTGGGACCGCTTTGAGCGCCGCAATAAAAAACCCAGCACCTTTGGTTGGTGCTGCAGGAAGGGCGGCACGGGGCTGGGAGAGGCAGCCGGCGCTGGGGCACCACACCTTCCCATGCCGGGCACCAGAGAAAACGCCGAAACCCGGGGTGGTGCTGCTGGCCGTGCCCCTCGAGATGGGGGGTTTTTACTCACCTGGGCCTGAATTTTTATTGCAGAGGCCCGGGGATTTGGGGACAGCAGGAACCCTGCAAATGGGGAACACAAGTGGGAGCCCTGGGAGTGCTTTGCCCTTGTCCCACCACTCTGAGTAGCGGCTGGAATGTCTTTTCCTTCCGCGGTGGCAGTCCAGCAGCCCGTGGCTGTGCTGCCTCAGCAAGCCTCTGCCCCGCTGCGGCTGCAGCCAGGCAAGGCTCAAGCAGCTCCCGATATCTGATAATTCAGGGCAGCAGAAACCGGCACTGCTACATGGAACCTGAAACACGCTGGAGAGGGCTGCTGCTGCTCCTGGCAGCGATCTTCCCTCTGCCCGCTGCCATCCCTGGGTGCATCCCTATATCCCTTCTCTCCGGATGAGGAAGGCGTTTTTCCCACCCTGTGCTCGTCTGCCTTCGCGGATGCCCCCGCAACCTGCATCGGTGCCGGAGCCGTGGGAGCCAGCGGCCTGGGCTGCAGTGCCCGCAGGCCGGGCACACGCGGCGGCGTGCGTGAGCCCTCCCGCCTGGCCCGGAGCCGAACCCCGGGCAGCGCCGGGCAAAGTCCAGGAGCCGGGACACCCCTTTGCCACTCCCCAGATAAACCTGCGGTAAAAGGCAAAACCAAACTTTGTCCCATTTAATAGCTGCATGGAATCGTAAAACAACCCACGAGTGGCATTTGCACGAGTAAACACTCTCCTGCCCCGTGCACTTTCTCCGCAAGGAAATCAGCTTCGTGTGAAATTGCTGTGGGAGCCACCCCGGCAGTCACCAGCTCCCCGTTTCCCGTTTGCCGTTTGCCGAGCGCTTTGCTCTCCCCCGGGCCTGCAGGAAAGCCCCGGTGAGAGCAGCCGGGAGGGCTGCGTCCCCCCCAGTGCAAAACCAACCCCTGCTACTGGGCGCAGTCACGCACACCACAACAGAGAACTGGTTTTGTTCACCTTGTAGTTACAGTCACTTTACTGCTGTTCCTGTGAGTAGCGAGTAGGTCATGTGGGGACAGGATATGAATTTACGTTCATGTAATTTAATTTTGTCTGGTATAAAGCACTGAATGGGGAGAGTGTTTGGAAATAAAAGGGGAGGGGACCTTGAAGTGAAGCCCTGAGTTTGAGGGTCATTGCAGCAACCACTATTGCGGTATATAGAAATGACACCATGACATTTATTTGAAAGCAGATTTTAAAATGTATATAATGGTCAGAAACCCAGGAATCTTGTTTTCAAGGACTCTGGTGAAGTTTTTAAAGGCAATTTTGTCCTGTGCTGGCAGGGAGCCCCTTCGCCCGCCCCGGGGCACGGCCCCTCATGCTGCGGCAGCGCCCATCGCCTTTGCAGGCCAGTGAAGCCCTTCCAGCGGTCGTGCCACGCTCGCTTGCCAATGAACCAGGTCATTAATGGTGCCTGTGGCTGCCAATTTGTTGCTTTGCGTCGCGTCTGCATCCCCGTTCCTCCAGCAGCAGCCCCGGCACGGGTGGCAGAGGCCGGTGCCTGCATCACCCTCCCCGGCAACCTCAGCAGAGCTGCTGCGACAAATCCTGCAGCCGGGCTGGGCACTGCTGTGGCGAATGTTGCGTGGAGCCGCAGGCTGACGCTCCTGTGCTGAGGAAACACAGAATCACTATAGTTGGTAAAGACCTGTCAGATCATCAAGTCCAACCACCAACCCAACCCCCCCATGCCCACTAAACCATGTCCCGCAGTGCCACGTCCACACCTTCCTTGAACACCTCCAGCGATGGGGACTCCACCACCTCCCTGGGCAGCCTCTTCCAGTGCTTCACCACTCTCTCAGGAAAGACATTTCTCCTAATATCCAGCCTGAACCTCCCCTGGCGCAACTTGAGGCCATTTCCCCTTGTCCTATCACTTGTCACTTGGGAGAAGAGACCAACACCCACCTCCCCACAACCCCCTTTCAGGGAGTTGCAGAGAGCGATGAGGTCTCCCCTCAGCCTCCTCTTCTCCAGACTGAACAACCCCAGCTCCCTCAGCCGCTCCCCATCAGACTTGTGCTCCAGACCCCTCACCAGCTCCGTCGCCCTTCTCTGGACACGCTCCAGCACCTCAGTGTCCTTCTTGTAGTGAGGGGCCCAACACTGAACACAGCATTCGAGGTGCGGCCTCACCAGCGCCAAGTACAGGGGCACGATCCCCTCCCTGCTCCTGCTGCCCACACCATTTCTGATACAGGCCAGGATGGCGTTGGCCTTCTTGGCCACCTGGGCACACTGCCGCCTCATATCAGCCGGCTGTCGACCAACACCCCCAGGTCCTTTTCTGTGGGGCAGCTTTCCAGCCACTCGTCCCCACGCCCGTAACGTTGTGTGGGGCTGTTGAGGAGCAAGAGGCAGGAGCTGCACACAACAGCGCAGGCTTGGGCCCATGGGGCAGCTCGCAGCCAGGAGCCAGCGGTGCCTTTGCCGTGGCCGCAGCACAAGCCGGGGCGCGCAGGGCCGGGGACTTCTCTGCTCTCTGCAGCCGTGCTGCCAGCCCCCGACACGGGCACGCGTGGGCAGGGGCCGCGTGGCTACGGGTGCCCCAAAACCCCCGAGGAAATCCCGCGCTCGGGAAGAAAAGAGCGGTTTCCTTTAGGCAGAAGGGGGCCGGGCCGCCCCCGAGCCCCCGCCCGCTCCCGCCCGGCCCCGCGCGGACGCGGACGCGGGTGGACGCGGACGCCGCCTCGCCAGCGCCCCCTGGCGGCCGGCGGGTGGGCAGCCCCGGGGCGCCATAACGGAGCTGGACGCCGGGAGCCGCTGGCGGCTGCGGGCGGGGAAAATGCTCCATTTTCTTAAAAAAACAGCGGTTTGGCAGTAAGAAAGAAAATACCCACGGCCCCACGAGCCCGTGCCGACCCCCCTGCCCCACGGGGCTGCGGCTGGGGGGCAGCGGCTCCCCAGGGGGAAAAGAAACGGGTGCGAAAGCTTCCCGCGGCAGGGAGAAGGGAGGCAGCGGCGGCAGGAGCAGTGGGAGCCGGGTGGGAGGGAGGGGGGGACAGCCCCTCCTGGTGGCATCTCCCCACCAGAGCTGTCCCCCACAGATCCACAGGATCGCTACGGTTGGAAAAGACCTGTCAGATCACCAAGTCCAACCACCACCCCAACCCCACCATGCCCACTAAACCATGTCCCGCAGTGCCACGTCCACACCTTCCTTGAACACCTCCAGGGATGGGGACTCCACCACCTCCCTGGGCAGCCTCTTCCAGTGCTTCACCACTCTCTCAGGAAAGACATTTCTCCTAATATCCAGCCTGAACCTCCCCTGGCACAACTTGAGGCCATCTCCTCCTGTCCCATCACTTGTCACTTGGGAGAAGAGACCAACACCCACCTCCCCACAACCCCCTTTCAGGGAGTTGTGGAGAGCGATGAGGTCTCCCCTCAGCCTCCTCTTCTCCAGACTGAACAACCCCAGCTCCCTCAGCCGCTCCCCATCAGACTTGTGCTCCAGACCCCTCACCAGTGCAGGGAACGGCTGTAGCCCCGGAGGGACACGAGGACTGGCTCAGCCCCAGGGCCTCTCTGCCCCCCAGCCCAGAAGCTCTTTAGGAGGAATTAGAGGGGATGAAACAAGCAGAAAAATGCAGCGACACGTGCTCCGGGGCATCCGCAACGAGCTGCTTCCTGGCTGGCCTCATGGAGCAGCAATGTCCTGCGGGCCAGGAGCAGGGCCGGGGGCTCCCGGCTTCCCTGGCCGCAGCCGCGTCACAGGGACGTGTGGTCCCACCGCAGCGCCCGCTTCCCTCCCCACAAAGGGGGACGAGGAGCTGCCCTCGCTTCCTGCGGAGGTGCCGTGGGACATGAGGGCCTGTCCCCGCAGCCCCTGCCTGGGGAAGGAGCGGATCGTTTCCAAGCTCGTGAGCAACGACCAGCACGCAGAGAGCACTGGGTGCTTGCTTGGAGGGTGCTTGCCCGACTGGTGCAAGGGCATCGCTGCAGAGCACTTGCGGACGGGGTGGCTGCAAACTGAGAGCAAACTAGCACTCATTAACTGAGGTTTAGATTGCTGGCATTGCAGAACTCAGTAAACCAGGATATGAGGATTCCTTTATTTTCCCCCAGCAAGCCTCTTCCATGCCTGCTGCGGTGTCGGGAATGCTGGGCAGTGAGGGCTCAGCCCGGGCGGGTGTTTTGGGAGCGATGGGGGTACCGCGGGTGGCTCCGCTGTGGGGCTGGGGCAGCCCATCCTCATACCATCACCTCAATCCAGGAGCTGGGGCTGTAAGAAAAACACTGAATAACCCCAAACTCGTGCCCCAGTCCCCGCAGTGCCGCAGCCCAGGGCCCGCCGGCCGGGAACGCCGGTGCTGCTGCCGGGCAGGTCTTCCCAGGGAAGGGACGGGGCGGGGAGCCTGGAGCAGCACCTTTCAGGCCAATCCTTTAATATAAACTTGTAACAAAGGTAATTTATTTTTTTTAAGAAAATACAGGTAATTTTTTTAATATGCATAATTTTCGAATGAATAGTGGAAAGTTCTTTTTAAGAAAATACACTTCTAAAGAAGACAAATGTTGCTGCTACAGGTCCCTGGTGCTGGAAGATTCCCTTGTCCCGAAGCAGTCTGGCAGATCAGCCCCATTCTGCAGTCACTGGGAGAGCCAGGGATACTTCCAGAGGCCAGTCCGGAGCGGCAGCAGCAAGCCCTGCTGCTTTTATTTTCATGTATTATGGGAGCTGCCAGCATGTTTTAATTAACGTGAGGATTTTTGCCTCTTCTTCTGCTCAGGAGCAGTATCCAGGCAGGAGGCAGTTTTCTTGGACTGGTTTGCAGTTGCTCATGTAATGATTACCCCGCTTGCATACATTCAAGAAAAGCGATTTCTAGCACTGGTGTTACCCTTTGCGCTGTGCAGCTCCCTCCTCCTTTGCAGCTGGGCTGGGAGCTGGGAAAATACTGAGTTTTCATGATTTTTCATTTGGTTTTGGGCCTTTCCAGGGGCTGCAGCAGCGTCGGCTCCCGAGCGGTGGCCGTGCATCGCTTGGAGAAGAGCTGGACGGATGAAATGCCACGTCTCTGCAGCTGAGGCACCCCAGGGCTGCGGGAGGGTGACTTCAGGGTGACAGCTTGGGATGTGGGTTCCTATTTTCCCATGTTGGGTCTAGTCATTTCTGTCTCCCAGCTGGGTGCCAGGACACCTGGGTGCTTTATCGCTCTCTACAACTCCCTGAAAGGGGGTTGTGGGGAGGTGGGTGCTGGTCTCTTCTCCCAAGTGACTAGTGATGGGACAAGAGGAGATGGCCTCAAGTTGCGCCAGGGGAGGTTTAGGCTGGATATTAGGAGAAATGTCTTTCCTGAGAGAGTGGTGAAGCACTGGAAGAGGCTGCCCAGGGAGGTGGTGGAGTCACCAGCCCTGGAGGTGTTCAAGGAAGGTGTGGACGTGGCACTGCGGGACATGGTTTAGTGGGCATGGTGGGGTTGGGTTGGTGGTTGGACTTGGTGATCTGACAGGTCTTTTCCAACCTTAGTGATTCTGTGACACCACGGGAACTGTCAATGCGGAGCGGCCACGGGACAGCATCCCAGGGGTGAAGAGGATGCTCTGAAGGGCTGCTCAGGAGATGGGGAGGGGGCTTGGGTCTAAACTGCTGGAAGAGGGTGAGCTGTGATCCAAAGGGCTCCTCTGAAGACTGAATAAAAAGGGATTTCCTTCGGGAAGGGGTTGCACGACTGTGGGGAGTCTCAGTGGGAGGGTTCCCTGCCTTAAGGAGGGGATAAGAGCCTGTCAAGGCGGCAGAGGTGGGCCTAGCAGGGCTGGCAGCGGCTCCTGGCACGGAGCGAGTGCTGTTCCCCACGTAGCCGCCCGCGTTGCAGGCAATATGTTAATAACACTTTGTTCTTCGGTTCTTTCATCAGAGGCGCTCTGAGCGATTCACAGGCAGCAGCTGATGTGTGCAGCACGCCCACGGCGAACACAAATCCCTTTTTTCCCTCCATTTTCACAGGCGGGGGCTGGCAGCGAGGGGCTGCCCAGGCTGCCGGGTGGGTGCAGTGGGGACGGGGACATGCCTGGTCCAGCCAAGTCCCTGCCACGCGGGAAGGGCTGGCGGCTCGAGCAAGTGGGGTGGCTCCATGGCCCTTCGTCACCGAAGTATGGCCCTTCGTCACTGAAGTCTGGCCCCTCGCTGCACGCTGCACAAAACCGCCACCGTTTTTGGTTCATATTTATTATTGCCTTTTCCGCCAGGAAAGTAGTGTCTTGGTCTGATTCTTCCTACAGTCCTCCGAAGTCTATTTTTAGTGATGTTTGTGGTTACATGAGCTATGTCATGGTGAGGTGCCCCCACGTGTCCCCCCTGCGCTGGGGACCCGCACGCCATTATCAGAGCGGGCAGCCCCACGCTGCCACTCGCTCCCACCACGAACGGGACCTCCACCGCGAATGGGACCTCCACCACAAACAGGATCTCGACCGCCAGCCCGAGAACCGCGCTTCCCGCAGCGCCTTATCCGAGCCGGCAGCCCTGTGGCTCTCTGCTCCTTTGTCTCTTTATCTAACGCAGCAGCCGCAGGGACCCCGCGGGACATTAACTCTGGGACAGTCAATGAGCGATGCAACGCAGAGAATGAAGCACGCCAGGTTAAACCCACTGCGTGGGGAGGTGTTGGAGGTCTCGCTGCAGGTTCCGGGCTACAGGCCGAGCATCTTTCGTTCGTCTGATGTGCTGGCACGTGCCCACACCTCAGAAGCCAGGCGGGATGGGTGGCCAGGCAAAGGCTGCACTGCCCGGGCAGGAGCTGCGGGCGCTCGGGATCTCTCAGAAACACGTCCTGAGCAATTGCATATCCTCCTCAGGCATTTTTGAGGCCGATGCCTTAACGATCGTGTGTGATGGAGAGCCAAACCCTCAGCCCTCTGCTTGTGAGCAGCCTCTTGTGTGCTTCTCTGCCGGCCTCACCAGCGGCCCTGGCTGGGGTTCAGCCCCCTTAACCCCCCCTGCACCATCCATGGGAGGCGAAGGTCTTTGCACCTCAATCCCCCTGGCCACACGGCTCAGGCTGGCAGCAGCACTGCTCAGCTGGGCTGAGGAAGCACCCCAGTTCTGCTCCGCACCCCGAGGACGCGCAATGAGCCTGCCCGGGGTGTGCGGCAGCCACGGGGATTTGGGGCCCCGGTGCTGGTTGGGTCATAAGACCCTTTGCAGGGCAAGGGACTGGGGGAACCTCCCAAGCTACCAGCCGGAGCTGAACGTGCAACAACAGCCCCGGGGCTTGTTTGGGGTGCAGAGACCTGCGCAGGTCAGGCAGCCCACGCTGCTCGTTAGCAGAGAGCCGGGGTAGTTCCTCTGCCTGTAATCACCCTAATGAGTAGCTGTCTTGCCCAGCTGCAGCAGAGGCAATTCTGTGACCTGCTTTCAGTGTGTTTGATCTTACTTTTCCTGTATTTCCTTGCCCGGGTGAGCCTGCTGCCGCAGCAGGTACAGTCAAGCGCATGTGGTCCGAGGGCGCCCGGGACCTGCACGTTGACTGAAGCCGATGTCTTCTGCCGCTCGCTGCCAGCACCCAGAGACTCGGTGCACGTGCCCTGCTCACCTTCTGGGAATACATACCTCATTAGTGACTGCCAGCATCAGCATTAATGGCTCAGGCTAATCACCCGGGCCTGACATCATGCTGGAGGAGGAGGTGATGCCTTCCACGCACTCGTAACACGCAAGGTTTGCTGCATGGGAGCTGCTGCTCCTGTGCATCCCCATCTGCCCAGAAATCCACGCCTGCGGCTTGCCCCAAGCCCCCGGGGATGGTTTGGAGATTCCCCTCGCTGGTTCCCGGCTTCCCCAACACCTCTGCGGAGGTTTCATTCCTGGCGAGAGGAGCCAGCGGCCACCGGAGGCTGCCGCAGGGGTGAATCACGGCCGCGTTAATCCCCGCGTCGGTGCCCTGCCCCGCAGCGCTCGCGTGCCACAGTGCCGGGTGCGAGGGCTCACCAACGAGCTGCAGTTAAAGCCGACGCACTGAGCGATGCCACAGTCTGGCCCTCCACCTGCAACATGGCGAGGGGCACGGGATCCGACCGCTGCCGATGTGGGATGCTGCGAGAGAGGGATGGCTCTGCTTCTCCCTGCCTGCTATAGGGGACTGTATTTCCTCACAGGGGTATTTCTGCCTCTCAAGGAAGAGCTAAAGTCGGTGCTGAATAACACCCCCAGGCATTTCTGGTGCTTGTTTTGCATAAGGACCACGGGCCTCTGAACCACCCAAGAGAGCCACAGCCCCACTGCTGGTTCCATGGCCTCTGTCCTCTGCAAGAAGCACAGAGTCTGCGCTGCTGCACGCCTCGCTGCAAAGCCGCCCTTGGGTGCAACATCTCTCCTTGCTCCGAAGCAGCTGCACAGCGCTGTGCTGTTCGGGGAACCGCAGGGCAGAGGGACCCAGCCCTCTGCGCCCCGCCACGGGCTGCTGCTGCAGCACACGGCGGGGGGTTCAGGGCTCTGCAGACCCCCTGCCTGCTCCGGGCTGTGCACAGGGGACGGTGATGGTGTGGGGACCACTCTCTGCACAGAGGAGCAGTCGGTCCCTGGGCGTGCATCACTGCGGGGCGGGGGCCAGAACTGAGCAAGGGCACCCACAGAAGGAGGGTTTGGGGTGCAGAGCGGTGTACCTGTAGCCAGCTCCAGACCAGCACGGCGGCTCTTGCCAAAGGTTTTCCCTCGACCTCGAGGCAGCGTGCACAGGGCTTGTTTAAATCCAACACAGCAGAGCAAATAAGAGCCTCAGCTGACTGCAGCGTGCTGGGGAGGCGGCGATAGAGTCACCCCCTGTGCAGCCCACCCCCCGAGGACCTGTCCCCCCTCCCCAGGTGTCCTGCAGGGCTCCGCTGCTCCTGGAACCAAAGCAGGCAGGGAGAAGCAGACAGGGCGAGGGGAGCTGGGGGCCCTGCCCCATGTGCAAACAGCCACGGCCGCACGCTGCCTGCGCAGGGTGCTCCCATGCTGGGCTGCTGGCAGGGAGAGCTTGGCTCGGGCACCGGGGCTGCCCTGGGTTGTTTTTATTTTAAATGCATCTGCAGGGACAAGTAAGAAAAACCAAGCACAAGGGCTGGGTCGTGTTTGGGACAGGTCCCTCGCGGGGGGAAGGCTGGGGAAGCGCTGCGGGTGGCAAAGCGTCTGCACGCCCAGCAAACGGGCGCGCAGGACGGCAGGACAAAGGTCCCGGGTTGGTTTACGCTGGTGTCTGTTAGAAATTGTTTGTGGCGGGAGGGAGAGCTGTGGGACAGATGGGTGGGAGAGCTGGGTTTAGGGTAGGGAGTCTTTCCTAACCCATGAAGTTGGTGACTTCTTGGGGGCTGAGGTTTGCAGCACTCTCAGCATAACCAGGAATGAGCCAGCTGCAATATCATTATAGCTAAAGATGCAGCAAAATGCCCTTTTTTTAATAATACCCTGATATGGTAGAAATTTCCCTTTTCTGGATTGCCATGTTTCTGTGTTAGCCCAGAAGTACTTCTGCTTACACAAGTGCCTGGAGGCGGTGGATGTGCCTGGGGTCCCTCTGGGTCCTGGGAAGGACCACCCCGTGCTTCAGGACAGATCGGCCGGGTGCCACGCTGCGGTGCTGCGAGGCTGGGGGGGGTCTGCCGGCGCCGCAGGGAGCTTGGCCGAGCTGCTGGCTCACAGATCTCGTTCCTGCGCCTTGCTCTCCTGCCAGGTGGGAAGCTGTGTCTTCCTTAACTTAGCCCTGCCTTGGCCATGCCCCAAAATACCCATATGCTTGTTCCCTGCCCTGCGTTGTGCTCCATAAAACAAAAGGACCCTTTTTATTTGTCTGACAGCTGAAATTTGGGCTCTACAGAGCGGCTGTAGCCAGACTGCAGCCGGCGGAGGGGAAGGAGAGGCTGAGCCACTGGCCGGGGAGCAAGGCGAGCGGGCAGGCTGAGGATGCCGAGGGCGAGCGCTGCCTCTCCGCAGCCCCAGCGCCGGGCAGAGGCGGCTGCAGGGTGACTCAGAGCGGTCTTGCCTGCTCCTGCTTCGCAGCCCGCCCCGCCGTGTCCCGGCGAAGCTGCCGGCTCAGCAGCCCGGCCCAGCTCTCCCATGGCCGCCCTCCACGCCCTGCAGCCTGTCCGACTTGGTGCCGGGCGCGCAAACAGGACAGGCTGGTTTTCGGCACCGAGTCGGGCTTGATGCTGGCAGGGCTTGGAGGCAGTGCTGCTGAATGCAGCTTCATCCCCATGGCTGCTTCTCCAGCAGGACTGGGACCGGCCGAAGCCCTCCTGAACAGCCTCGGCAGCAGTGCCAGCATGGGGCACATTAATAGTTGTACCCCGGGGGTTTTCAGCACCCTACGGACAGTGCCGGTCCAGATTTTGACTGTCCATCTGTTCTGGACATGTGGCAGCGTGGCAGCTTGCTGCAAAGACGTGTCCTGTTTGCACAGTGTGGCTCTGGACTCGAACTTTGGCCAAACCTGTAACTTCAGGATGCTTGAGCCCAGAGCCCCAAGCCCAGCCCCAGCTGCCCACGCTTACAGGCAGGACACAGGCAGCGTTGCAGGCAGGGCAGGACACAGCACCAGGCTTTGCTGGCTGGCGCAGGAAGCCCCGCCAATGGCTTTTCTCTGAAACAACGTGGGTTGCGGGCCACTTTGGTTCCTTTTCTAAGGGACGGTCACAGGAGCGGTGCAGCGCTAAAGCACCCAGCACGGGTCCAGCCCAGCCCCTGCGACCGGGGACAGGGGCAGGTTATCGCAGGTATCCGGGCTCCTGTGCGCCTTTGAGGTCTGTGGGAGTCCCAGCCATCACTAGCGTCCCCAAATATCTCTCAGGGGTGGTGTAACCCCACAGGCACCTGACCCACCCAGCACCAAAGACTGTATCCATGGGCCAGTGCCAGCAGCAAGCCTGGTGCAAGGGCCTGAGCTGCCCCGTCGAAGGCTGCGGAGAAGGTGCGGAGGAAACATAACTCCCGACACTGGACCCGCTGCTGAAAGCGCAGGAACGTGCAACCACGGGCTGCCCCGCGCTCGGCTGCAATCGTGGTTTAACGTATTCCCCTTCCTGCCAGCCACAGGGCTGCGGCGCGAACCCAGCCAGCCTTAAAAAAGGTAACACAGGGGAAAAAAACCCATCATCTTTGCTTTTTTCCAGCCAGATCGGGGCCCTGATCCAGCTCCCGGTGCAGCCCTGCGGGCGGTGTGCCGGCACAGCGGCGGCGACGGCAGCGCGTGGGAGGCAGCAGCAGGCGGAAAGCGGCCGTGTCAGCTGCATCCGAGATGGGAACCTGCCCGTGGAAGCAGGAGGCAGTTTTAGCTAGCAGGGAGGAGCAGTTTTCTGCCCAGACAGTTACCGGCTGGCCCAGCGGGTTTCACTTTGGCATGTCCCAGTCTTCCCAGCGCTGCTGCACATGGCTGTTGGCCGTTTCGCTAAGGCACCATCGTTTTTCCCCCTCTAATTTCCCCCAGTAATAACCCTGAGAAGAGCTGCCGTGGGTGCCGGCAGCAGCAACCGGAATGGCCCGGCAAGGGCTGCTGCAAGCGCAGGGATGCCCGGGCAGGAGGACTTGGTGTCTGCCGGGAGCAGAGCCGAGCAGGGCGCATGCTGCATGCTCGGGCTGAGCTTTTCGGTGCAGCGTTGCTAGCTGCATTATTTAACCCGTGGCAGTGGCGGGTGCTGGGGTGCAGAGGCTCCCCTCAGTCCCACAGCACCCAGACCCCGGTGTCCCTGCGCTCTGCCGAGCCTTTTAGGAAGGGGAAACATTTTTTTCTCCTCTTTTCCTTCTCCGTCTTTTCAGATTAGGAAGGCAGCAAAGCCCCCTCTCCACCGGGGTTGGTCCCGAGGGAGCTGTTTGATCGCAGCAGCCGAGGTGGCCCCTGTGTACCCCAACCCCTCCTGGCACCCCCCTTCTGCAGCACTAGGGCCTGGGGAGCCCCGGGGAAGGGGTGGGTAGAGGAGAACTCACAGAAATAAAGCCCACAGAGGCAATAAAAGAAGTGTTTGATGTACCTGACCTTCTGCTTTGAAAAGTTCCAGTGGTGGATTTCTAGGCCAAAAATACCTTTTACCTTGACTGCCATTGAGGAAGACCGCTTGCTCGGCAGGTTGTTTAGGATTCAGGGGGAGAAAGTTCAGGCAGAGCTCAATTAGTCTGGCTTAATTTACAAGCAAAGTTCTTTCGTCTGCATGATTTGCTTCACTTGTCTGTTGCACATTTTAATTCACAGAGCAGTACTGGGCTTTTTTACTTTTCAAGGCATGTACTTGATGTAGAAGCACTGTTATTCACATGTTTACAGCCCTCCTCATAATGAAACTGCCAGTTTTTCTGCTATGAAAAAAAAATATCTAGTGCTGTGCCGAAACGAGCAGAATACGTGGGAGGATAAAGCTGTGTGGTGCAGATCGTGTATCTCCTCCTGAGCTCTGCCTGATGTCTCCTGGTCATTCCTGCTGTCCTTCTGCCCGGCGCTGCTTAATTCTGGGAGTTGTTCTCATAAGGGATCCATGCGCCACGAATGCGCTGATGCAAACAGCTCAGTAGCGAGTGCTCCGTGTTCTTGCTACCTGCTGCATGCACTGCGATGAGCAAGCACCGGCAAGCATTAGGTACCGCTTAGCTAATGCAATGTACTTTATTATTATATTAGTAATGCAATAATAATTAGCAATGCAAAAATATTACTATTATATTAGTAATGCGATGTAATGCAAAGTAATTGCAAAAGTTACAGGTTTAGGTAGTCTGCTTGCTGTCTTCCACTGACCGTCTGCTACTTCAGACTCCCCAGGACTGATATGCTGTGCTTATAAAACGTGCCAGGAATAGGTCCTGTGTCACGCTTCTCTCTGCGCCGTCTCTGCTGAAGCCATATGATGGCTGTAGAGCATCTGGGTTTGAACGGTCGGTGTCTTCATGCAGCAAATCGAAAATCCAATGAAAACAATTGCCAGAACAAACTGCACGAGAAGTCGCTAAGTTTCTCTGTGGCATACAATGATTATGTGATACCTGAAGTTTTTCTTGCTGGTTGGAAGCTATGGCCATACTTGACTTTATTCAGAAGCAAACATAATGTTTTCTGTACAAGAAATCCCTGTGTTTCGCATGGCCTAGGAAAAGATTAATCTCAAAAAAACCCCAAGCAACCTCCTCCTTACCTGTGTTGTACATTCTGACAGCAAAGTAACGCATGCTTCTGGAGAAAACTAGCAAAACGGATTCATAAAGGTTCTTAAGTTAAAAATGAGGAAAAACATGTCTTGGGAACGGAGCAAGGACCCAAATGAATTCTTCTCCCTCTGCTCTCAACTTGCTGCATTTCTTATTCTTGCTTAACAAGCAGGCAGCCGACAGCTGTTGGCAAAGCTTGAAAATAGCATAAGAGTGTAGCGTGTCAGGAAGCGCTCCGTGCCTCTTTTGGTAAGCAGCGCAGGAGCGGCTCCTTAGGTAGGTTATCTATAGGCCGGCTTCGGCCAAGGAGTGTGGCATGTCCCAGCCAGAAATAGCACCAGCAATCTACTTCTTTGGGCGGTGGAAATGTTGATTTTACTCCAGTGCGAAATGATAACACAAGTCTCTGCTATGCAGGAGAACTGCAGCAGCCTGCCCGGTCATTGACGCCAGCTCCTGGAAGTCTTCTGTGCCTGTTGGAATTACCCCTTGCTGTCTGCTAGCGTTTAATGACTGCATCAGCAAGCAGCGTTAACGAGATGACTGTCTTGAGACCAATGTGTGGGGTTTCAGTGATTTGGGAGCTGTAATACAGAAGTTACGTCCTTGATTAGAAGCAGAAGTGCTGAGTTAATAGTCCTTGGCTCTCTCACGCTGGAGAGCAGACACCAGCCTCGCTTGTCTGCAGCGTCTCAGCCCAAACCAAACTGTGAAAGATGGGTTTTTTTGCTCAGCACTTTTTTCCCTGGCCCTTCGTACCTGTGGCTCTGTCCACAAACGCGGTCCCGCTAGAAGGTGCGTTTCAGCCAAGCTTCCTAAGGAAGTAATGTGCGTGCAAAGCTGTCAGCCTCAGCCATCCCCCTGGTCGCCTTCAAATTTGTTGGCCAGTGTCAAGCAGATTTAACAGAGCAACAATGATTAGAAAAGCCTTATCTTCTTGGAAGCCCTGTGAAAGGAGGCAGCTGGGTGCATGGCAGGGACCTGCTAATGCTCCTCCAGAAGGCAAGCAAGATATCCAGAGGGGCAATGCTGCAGAAGGCAAGCAAGGTATCCGGAGGGGCAATGCTCCTCAAGACTCTGCAAGGTATCAATGAACCCGATGGGACCCGCCTGGAGCTCCCCAGGTGTAGGAAGCCAAGCTTTTTAGCTCTGCTGAATTGAAATGTTGTCTTACGGCCAGAAGTGTCTGAAAACTGTGAATTGTATTCAGCGGATAACATTGCCATTTGGGCTTTTGACCTGTGTGGCTAATTGCCGAGGCTTTTTATTGCAAACACCAACATGCAAGCAGGTGGTGCGTGCCAAAGTGTGCGATGGTCCCGAGAAGAGCCAGAGCTTCCTATCATGCACCTACAACTCCGGTTCCTTGCTACACAGAATGAGTAAGTCTGGTTGTTGGTGATCGTATCCACATGATGATCAGTTTCCCAGTTTATATTAAAATACTTTGAATCTGTTTTGAGTGTGGTTAATTCAAGGTGTGACCCAAAACCTATTATGCCATGTCTGCACTTGGAAAATTTTGGAATATGGCATATATGTCAGCTTACAGTATAGCACAGGGGAGTGGAACATGCACAATCCTTGCAAAAGCGACAAAAGAGAGATGCTCTGGCTTCCTTTTGAGTGAAAACTCCCAAGCCCCGAAGACAGGCAACTGAGAAGCCCATTCCTGTGGGCAAATGCCCTCTTAAAAACAAGAAGCCGTCCATGCCATCGGACAAGCAGTGCTCCCGCGCTCCAAGTGAGAAAGATTTGTATTTTGTTCGTAAAATGCATGTGATGCAATGTAGCCTCGGTGCGTGTGACAGGACAGGAGGCTGAAACGGGTTCAAAGCTTTTCCTGAAAACAACTGCCATGTAAATACCGAGAGTTTTAATTATGTCTTGCTTGGTGATATTTGATTCATCCCAAAAGGAACGGGCTTTGCTTGAAGAAAATATTTTGAGTTCTGAGGATATCATTTATGGCGATGACTTAACAATATCTCAAGAAGAGGGTGAGCTTCTTGTGTGAGCGATGCAGTGCTTCAGTCCCCCTTAGACCTAGCAGTGGTACTGCAGGAGGGGCTTCCTCAAAGGCCTCCCGACAGCAGAACAGAGGTGGCTGTGGTACCGCAGGGAAAGCTCATGAAGAACAATAAACGCAGCCGAAATAATTTTCAGCTAATCCAGAAGAAACTAAACTGTGGATTTAACTTTTTAAACCCAGTTGGTTTATGGAGTCTTTGATTTATGGGCAATGCACATTCAAGAACTGAGCAAATGTAATGAAATTAATTTCTAAAGCAATTATTTAAAGTGGTCTAACTTCTCAGAGTAGGCAAGGCAAATATTAGAAGTATTATCCTTGCTGAGGATAAAGTTAATTATACTACCAGGTACCAAAAGGTTCTGACAACTTATTTAAAGATATAAACTGTGAATAGTGTTTTAGAAGGACATGTCAAAGCTGTGCCAGTTAAATATGTTTTAATTTCTCAATATAATTCCCACTGGCTATAAATAGAACTATAATGACTAATACCGCAAATATTTACCATCTTCACTTGATATTGTCTTCTAATTGTGTATATCTATTAATGAAAGTAGGAAATTTTATTATGCATCTAAGATCAAGGTGAATCTGCAAGGTTTTGAAACAGTAACTTTTATTGATTATAGCAGCAAATCTGTTAAACCTCTGTCACTGAAGTTGCCTTCAATGACGCACACATTTATCTCAGTGTCATGCTTTAAAAAGCAATTTAATGCTGGTGAGAAGTGTCAGATTCACAGCTTTTGAATGCGAAAATGCTCTGTATCCTCAGCGGAGCAACATGTCCCTGTGTTAAGTCGATTCCTTGACAGAAGGACCATGTCCAGCCTCCGTATGCGGGGTACTTCGAGCACTTGTGGTAACGATCTTCACCACCACGATATAAGAACGACTTTGCTTTCAAATCACACACCGTGGCACTATCACCTTTCCAGCCCTCAACGTACAACTGAGAGGGTGCTTCTTCCCCCCCGTCCGCGCTGGTGAGGGGTCTGGAGCACAAGTCTGATGAGGAGCGGCTGAGGGAGCTGGGGTTGTTCAGTCTGGAGAAGAGGAGGCTGAGGGGAGACCTCATCGCTCTCTACAACTCCCTGAAAGGGGGTTGTGGGGAGGTGGGTGTTGGTCTCTTCTCCCAAGTGACAAGTGATGGGACAAGAGGAGATGGCCTCAAGTTGCGCCAGGGGAGGTTCAGGCTGGATATTAGGAGAAATGTCTTTCCTGAGAGAGGGGTGAAGCATTGGAAGAGACTGCCCAGGGAGGTGGTGGAGTCCCCATCGCTGGAGGTGTTCAAGGAAGGTGTGGACGTGGCACTGCGGGACATGGTTTAGTGGGCATGGTGGGGTTGGGGTGGTGGTTGGACTCGATGGTCTTACGGGTCTTTTCCAACCATAGTGATTCTGTGATTCTGTGGATCTGATGGTGGGTCCAGTGACAACCACCACACGGGACAGACCCTGCGGAGTCTGAGCGCAGCGCTGGCTCGCAGGCGGCTGTCCCACAGCTGCGCGTGAAGGCTGGCACTGAGAAACCCAGACCGCCTGTCTGTGATTCCATGATCTTCAGGGTTTTTTTTTTTTTACAAAGCAACAAGCTGGTGAAGAAGGACAGAGCGAGATAGTCAGTAGTTTCATATATCCGTGCGTTTAGCCGGATACACGCAAGTATGAAAGCATAAATTCGTGAGCGGGTCATGCTTTCACTCAGGCGTATCAGCATGCTCTGAAAGTGTCTTCACAGCTAATTAAAAACTGTAACTTTGTTGCAGCCAGCCTGCATCATTTAAATGAGCTCTACACGCACCCCGGTGGTTTGTTGCACTGTAGCGGCGGAATTTCATAAAAAAAAGAAGGTCTGCGAAGTTTTTTGCCGCCTTTTTTCCCTCCACAGACCCCGGAGGCGGCCGTTGCTCCCCGAAGGAGAGCTGCCGGGCCGCTCAGGGCGGGCCGTGACCCCCGCGGCCTGGCAGCGGGCGCGCCGCCGGCGAGGCGCCCAGCCCCTGAGGAGAGCGGGCCGGGCCGGGGGGAATGGGGCCTGCCGCCAGACAGAGTTAAGAAAGACGCTTAAAAAAGGGGCTCATGGCGTCAGGACTGGTGTCACCGCTGCCGGCAAACCCCTTCCAGGGCTCTCGGCACCGCCCGGTCACCCCCGGGGGCCCTGGGTGGCGGCCGGCCCCGGGCCCCCTCGGGAGGCCGCCGGGGTCCGTGAGGGGCCGCCGGGCCCACCCGCGCCGAGCGCGCCCGCCGCCGCCGCTCCCCGCCCAGCGCGGCCCGGCCCGGCCCCGCCCGGGGCGGCGGCGATGGCGGCGGCCCCCGCACAATGGCGGCGCGGGGCACGCCGGGAGCTGTAGTTCGGCGGGCGGGCGCGGGCGGCGGCGGGCGCGGGCCGCCTGCCATTCCCGTCGTGCCCCGCGCGGGGTGAGGTGCCCGGATGTGCCCGGCGCCGGAAGAGAAGCGGGTCTCTTCGGGGCCGGCCATCTTGTGCGGCAGCGAGCAGGGCGCGGGGGCCCGGCAGCATCCGAGGAGGATCCCGCTGACGGGGGCCCATCATGCCCGGACACCTGCAGGAGGGCTTCGGCTGCGTCGTCACCAACCGCTTCGACCAGCTCTTTGATGACGAGTCCGACCCCTTCGAGGTGCTGCGGGCGGCCGAGACCCGGAGGAAAGAGAGCGGCGGCGGCGGCGGGAGCCAGGGGGGCGGCGGGGCCCGCGGCGGCCCGGCGGGCGCCCAGACCAACTCCTCCGGCGGGGCCGGCGGCGGCGGCCCGGGCCAGGCGGGCGCCGGCGGCGGCGTCGGCAGCGCGGCCAAGCAGCTGCGCAGGGAGTCCCAGAAGGAGCGCAAGAACCCGCTGCCCCCCTTCGCCGCCTCCGCCGGGGGCGCCGGCGACCGCCGGGAGGAGGGCAGCGGCCAGCCTGGCGCGCCGCTGCGGAAGGAGGGTGAGCGGGGCCGCGGGGGGCTGCGGCGGGGGAGGGAGCCGAGCGCCGCGGCGCTGCCGGGCCCGGCCCCGCCGAGGGGCCGCCCCTCGCCCCGCGGGGGCCGCGTCCCGCCGCGCACAAAGGAGGCAGCGCCGGCGGGAAGGCGCCGGAGCGCGGCGCGGGGGGCCCCGGGCAGGGCCGAGCCCTCGGCTGCGGCGGCAGCCCCGTGCCCGCGGCGGGCGGGCGGGCGGCGGCGACCTCGCACCCACGTGGGGGAGCGCATGGCGGGGCCAGCGGGCGGCGGGAGGCCGCCCGGGGCACCTGCGTCGAGGGGAGGGCCCGTTACCGGCGGCCCCGGGCGGCCGGAGCTCTGGGGGGGAACGGCGGCCGGGCGCGCCGTGCTGCCCGGCCGCACGTGGCCGCGGGCGGTGTGTCCCCGCGGCCCGGCCCGCTCAAAATGGAGGCGGGCGTGCGTGGGGTGCCCGGGTGCTGCCTCTGTGCCGAAGCGTCTGTTCTCGCGTGGCGGGGCACGGAGGAGGGAGGGCTGCCCGCGGGAGAAGGGTACCGTGAAACAGAAAATGCCAGCAACCCATCCTAAACTCCAGTTGTGTTTCGGGTGGGCTGAGGTACTTGACAGTCCCCGGTCTCTTGAAAAGTCGCTTCGGTCTTTTTTGTAGGGAACGGTGTCGATAGGAATCATGTATGTATTTTAATTATAGGTTGTGTGACTTCTCAGCCGTGTTTGTGTAAACCCAGAAGACATCCCACACGGGGAATTTTGTTGAAAAAAAGAACTCAAAGTATAAATAGGTTAAACGAATATGCTGTGGGCAAAGTAATTAGTAGGACGCAGCTCTGCGTGAAGAGGGATAGGTGTTGCGCACACTTGTCGTCCCGTGGCAGGCAGTTGCACCGCGCACAAACTTCAGCGCACCTCGAATTGGTCAGAACTCTGATTAAATTGGAATCCTTGAAATGCATCAAAGCGTGGTGACAGCAGTTGACGTGTGGGTGAGGAAATAATTTGCTAACTGCAGTTCAACTCTGTGATCTTTTCAGAAACGCGGCCGGTTCAGAAGAACGCAGTGCTATTTGAAAGCATCTTAATACTTCAGCGTTTTACTGCAGCGCATGTTGCAAAATGATTCTCCACCACGTTTAATGCTTTTTAAGAAAGAAAAAGTTTCAATATACTACTTGTTTTAGAAAGTGGGCCTCCCAAATGTTATTTGAAAATACCTTGTGACAAGCTTTGCTTATGGATCTTTTCTACTTTAAAGCTTGAGAGTTGTTTTTTCTTCCCTCCCCCTGTGAGGAATGCAATAATTTGTCCCGAGTGGCAATTTACTAAGCCAGTGTCCTCTGGAAATATTAGTCAGATAGAGAATTACCGTGTTGTCCCGCATGAGGTAAACCTGAGACATGGGCAGTGGCTTTGGCCAACACAAGAGAACGCAGAGGGTTTTTGGTAGGGCTAGCAGTGAATGTTTACTTCCCGGGTTTCACATTCATTTTCAAGAACAAGCACTGCTTCACTATGAAAAAAAGTATTTCGTGGCTTATTATAGTAGCGAAACAGAGAAAGTCAGGCCTGCTTTTGTAGCAACGTGTATGGAGCTCTGTAGTAAACAAAGTGACTTTCTAGTCTGAAAATTTTTGTTTTTCACGTGGGACAGTACTAGCATTATAAAGGTGTTGGATGCCATGTATCGACGGGGTTTGTATCCTGTGTGAATGGATTGCAGTTTAAAACTATTCCACTACTCTTGAAAGGTGGAGATTGTTTGACTGGTGAATTACCAGTTCAAAGCTTTGCGATACTAAGAAAAAGAAATAACTTGTATTTTGGGTTAGGCTTCACTGGGAACCAGGTTTTTCCAAGCACAGGGTGTTGAACTTGAAATTTGGAAGACGTGGATTATTCATTCCAGTTCTGCAGCATACCTCCTATGTGACACTGGCCTGTTGACTTTCCTTGCCGAGCTTTACCTCTTAAAATGAAATAGTCGTCCTTAGTTTGAGAGTCCTTTTCAAAGCAAATGCTAGTGAGTTGAACCCCTGTGTTTCCTCAGGGAGTAAGGATTACTTAGCAAGCAATGTATGTCATGCAAACTTCATGTTAAGTACAGCTTGTAAGGTAAGGAAGACGTTCATTTGGGTGTGTTGGCTTGGATATCATTACAACTGTAACTTCTTTAGCCCCACCCGAATATGACATTGCTTGTTAGGCAGGAACTTACTACTTTTTTAAAAAAAATTAAAAATTGGCGGCTTTTAAATTAAAAGATAGTTAGTTCACAATTCTCAAGTCAGCTGTGGTGGTTTGTGCATAGTGTTTTTTCCCCGAATGTTTTTTGCAAGAAAACAGTATAACAGAGGAGTAATGTGTTTGTCCAGGTCTTTCTGAAGAAGAGTAAATGGGCCTTTCAGATGAGTGGAAAAGAAAACTGTATTTAAGATCCTTCAGATGTCTTAGTGAAGATGATAATCCCCATGGGGAGTTACTTAAAAACATAAAACAACTTTCAGAAGGCATAGAGAGGGAGGGAAGAAGGCTAGCCAGTTCAGTGGCACAGTGCATTCCTAATCTATTTTAAGTAAGCGCACGAGGTGAGTCTTTGTCAGGGAGCGTGTATTGGACTGCGAGGGCTGGTGCGGATGAACACATGCTTTAGTCACTGAGCGGTACCTGCTGTACTGGGCTGCCTGCTCATCGGGATGCGAGTGACACCTGTCTGGGTGAGGGTGGCCCTTGTGGGAGAGCACACCCTGTCCTGGGTTGTGCTGCTGGCCAAAAAAGTTTCCAAGAGCAGCGCAGCGGGATGAAGCAGGGTGGCTGTTGTAGGGACTTGGATCCAGTGTGGCGAAGCTGACTTCATTTTGGTGCGCATTATAATAAAAACCACTTGTTTTACCTGAAAAGCACCTTTCAGAGGAAAAAAAAAAACCCACAAAAAAACCCCCCAACCATTAAAAAAATCTTGCTTACCTTGATCCTTCTTTGAAAGTTGACCCTGTCATTTTAACACGGATTACTAATGTATTGTGTGCTCTGACAGGTTTTATTTCCTACAGTATTGTAACAGTGTACACTTGTACAAAATACAGTTTGATTGAAATGCTGCGTAAAAATGTGAATGAGGAGAGTCAAATGATCTGCAGTGACTTTTTAATAAAGGTATAGTTTCTCAGATTATCTAGTCACAAGGCTAGAAGAGAAACTTGTATTCCAGCTTACCTTCAATATTGTTGTACGTTGTTAAGAGTCGGTATCTCTCCCGGCGCAGCTCCCCATTCCGTTGATGTGTTTCACCTAATGTTTCAGGGATAAGACGCATTGGCAGGAGGCCTGATCAGCAGCAGCAGCAGCAACAGCAGGGTGAAGGCAAGCCTATTGACAGGAGACCGGAGAGACGACCTCCTCGTGAGCGCCGCTTTGACAAACCTGCTGATGAGAAAGGCGAAGGAGGAGAATTTTCTGTTGATAAGTAAGACTTTTGTCTTGCCTGACAACTTACCTAGTTTTGATAGGAGTAGGCTGTCCTATCTTCTGCTACCAAGTTTGGAAAAAAAAAAGCTGATTGAATCAAAATTAAATTGATTGAATTAAGTTTTTTTCAGTCACAAGAAGAGTGTATGTCATGCGGACTATAACACTTTCCTTTTCCATTATTTTGTTTACAAACTTGACTCAGATTTTAGTCTGGGAGTGATCTAACATGAACAGTTCCTTTGGTTTAACTGAAAACATGGTTTAAATCATTAAGAGATCCACCATATCTCTCTAAATCGATAGCAGCTTGGTCAGGAAAGGAACTCAAGTATAGCTGTTGCCTGCAGGATGGGGTTTGTTTGCTGTTACAGCTGTTGCTTAAATGCATACAGCTGACTTCAAGCCAAAAACAGTTTGTCCATGTCGGTGTTTACACCTTGGCTGCAGTGACTTCAAATCTGGAAGTGGTGAAGCCATCTTATGTCTAGGCAAGTTTTAAAGTGTCTCGAGTATCATGAGGGATCCAGAATTCAAGTGTTCTGAAAGTAATGTTCAAATATTAAAATTTTAGCAGCCAAAGTTAAAATTCTTTTAAAAGTAAGTTGGATGAACGTGTGTTAAATTGTAGTATCAGCTAGTGATGCAACACGACGCAAACACCAAATTTTGGAGCTTAGTGCCAGAAGATGCAAATGAACGGTAATCCTTCTGAGCATTTGTTTCCAGATTCTAAAATGCAGGCATTGTATATGTGGGTTTTTTCAGTGTAATAATTTGGCATTGAAAGTAGAGCCTCGGCACAGTTACAAACAGTAATTATCAAAGGAGAAGTAAGTAAATAAAATTCTCAGAAGAGAAAAAGAAAACCTTAAAACTATGCTGTAAATTTTCGGAGGTGAAATACTCAAGTTTGGCTGTTCCATGGTAGACCCATTCTCGACCGACCTATGCGTGGACGTGGTGGACTTGGAAGAGGACGTGGACGCGGCCGTGGAATGGGCAGAGGAGATGGGTTTGACTCTCGTGGCAAACGTGAATTTGACAGACATAGTGGCAGCGATAGATCGTAAGTCTTTAACTTTTTCTATTGTTTTATTTGGCTATTCTTTACAATTAATACACATTTTAAAATTTGCCTTTGAACTTCTGTATCTGGACACTATAATGTTAACTCAGTTTTGTTAGTTCTGTTTCACATTCACATTTCAGCGGCCTAAAGCATGAGGACAAGCGTGGTGGCAGTGGATCACACAACTGGGGAACCGTCAAAGACGAGCTAACGTTAGTAATCTGTAATTGCTCAGAAAACTATTAGCAGAATGTTAGTAAATCCTGATTGTTACGGCTTGCAAAATGTAAAGACTTAGCTGCCTTTTTTGCTTTTGATTTTGATAAGTTTTGCTACACTATTAAAGCAGCTTTTACAGAATTTAGAAAATTAGCGATTTCTTGTAACATAAGAGATGGCTTCACTGTTAAAACCAGAATTTTGGGGAAGTTTGGAATGGGAGGTCTTGTGCTGGTTTTAGAACAATTTGTTTACTAAAAATGGAACAATTTAATTTTGACGATTTTGATCAGGTTAAGCATGCTTTTTTTGCAAATATTACATTGAAAACAGTATTTTTAATAACCAAATCCATTTTGTGTCTCAGGGTACAGTGGGTGGCTCTCAGAGTGGGTACTACTAGTAAGTGTTGGGGAAAACCATTAGGAAGGTGGCAAGTGTAGACTTTAAAAGGCACAGAGAGCAGCAATTCTTAATGAAATAGTTCTTTTTAAAGAAGAGTGGGTTGTGTAAATCCACTATAGAACTTAGTCATTAGTCTTACGTAGCTTTAAATAGGGATGAACTTTTAAAAAACAAAACTCCAAACATTATGTAATTGCAGTGAATTGGATCAGTCAGCTGTAACTGAGGAAACGCCAGAGGGAGAGGAACATCCGCCTGCTGATTCTGAAAATAAGTGAGTACCATCCCTCTTAATGTCCTTTGATTGCTTCAAAGGTAGTATTACTTTGCCTTCAACCTCTGATACTTATTCCTACTTCTGTTTTGCCAAACTCGGATTACATTTTCTTCAGTAGATAAGAAACAGTGCTGCTGAAAGATGGTCTCTTTAAAAACTGCATGTCTGAAAATTGTTATCTTGAAACTGTTCATGAGTGTTATGCAGGCTCTTAGGCCACTTTCAGATTTAGTTATTAATAATCAGTCCTAATCCGCTTAGGATCTTGGGATTGCAACTCCTAAGTACCAAATCCAAAAGCATCTGTGCTCATAACTAGGTAGAACCACCAAGCAAAAGGGTAAAATGTTCTTCTGCCAGTGGAAGGCAACTTTTTTTAAACTTAGTTTTTCAAAACCACTGTGGAGACCGTGTGACTAGTCTGTAGAAGAAAGGTTGTGTCTCTTCCATTCTTCAGCTTCTGTGTATGCAGGCAATTTTCAAAGACGTTAACTTGATTGCTTCTCATTTCACTTGGACACCGTTACGGAAGAAACCAGTGACTGGATGAATGACACAGAGTAACTGGAGAAGCAGAGTGAGCAGTAGTGATACTTACAATTGATGTAAAACGTGATGCAAATTTTTATGGTAGTGTAGTACAAGAAAATGTGTTGTTTTAATGAGGAACGTGCTCTGTAGCGAATTCAGAAGAAAACGGCAAACAGATGAGAGAATTTTGAAATACTTTTTTGCCTGAGACTTTTAATGCGGAGCTTGCTGTAGCTTGATTTCCTCATCAATAACTTTGGTTAGTGGTAAAGAGGGTACAGTTGCTGCGTGGAGAATAAGAAGTGGATTTAGTTTAACTAAAAAAAGACTAAATGCTATTACTTCTCCAAGGTTGTGGTGGTCCAAGGTTAAGGTCATCTTGTATACCTTACTATGAGACTAAGTAGTATGAGACTTTTTAAGGAATTACAGCTTGAGCATTGGTCAGAAAATGCAAGCTAGCTAGTCCTTTAAAAAAATCATGTGTATTGGAAATGTGGATATATTAAATTTCCTGTGTCTGCAGTATTTCCTGGATCTTTATTAGTAGCAGTGTCCCGGTGCTTGATCAGGTGTTGACCCATCTGTGTGCAGATCACTTATCTGCAAAGTTCTGCAGGCTATTTGCATGTTTTTTTCTTCTTCCTCAAATCTGCAGAAAATGTGTACTCTTAGTTTCAAGCATAACACGTGTTGCAATCCATCAGTTACCTTTATAGAAAAGCATCTTTACATGGGTTAGTTTTCAAGTTGGCTAGTCTGGTGTGGCTCTCAAACCTAAACTTCTCAGCTTCTTCATCCTTCATCTGTAGGATGTTTTACTGCAGTAACACGTGCAGGATGCCAAGGGGTAATATCTTTGCCTTGAACAAAAAAAAATAGCTTCTGAGTATATCCCATGTCAAAAATCATTCTGTCCTACAGAATGAGAAAAAATGGGAATAAAGTAATAGTGATGTAAAACCTTTGCATTATTACATCAAAATTAATGGCTACAACATGAAGACCTTTTTCTCGTAAGTTGAGGTTTTCATGATCTTTTTGCTGCACATACAGGGCACTAGTTTTCTATAAATCAGAAATTTAGTTGCATAAACACACTGAAGAATGACTAGAGGATTGACTGCCTGTGTAGTTGGAACATGATCTGTTGTTGAGCGTAGTGGTTGTGTGTGTTACTTAAAAATAGCTCTTTGGCAGAAGGTAGAGGCACCAAAGATACACAATGAGGTGATATATCGCACAAGTGACTAAGTTGTGTGCTGTGCTTTTTCAGGTTAGCTGAAAGTAAAAATCGTTTAAGTTAGCTGGGAAATTAATAATTGTCTTTGGTTCAATAAAGGAAGCAGACTAATTAAAGCTGATTAAATTCTGATTTAAAAAAAAAAAAATGTGGTAAGAACAAGCTCTCTCATAGCCTTAACTCAAACCTTTGGGAGAGAGGTATCTCAAAAAGGAGGGGTGGAAGCTCCAGGCAAGTCCATTGCAGCAGTTAGGCTTTCATATTTATAAAGAAAATTGTCATTAATGTGGAGAATAGATGGCATGGGTCAGTGTTAAATTTAACATTTTGCTGTGCTGTGCGCACCATTTAGTTGCTTAAAAGTGTCTGTCTGTGATTTGGGGGGGGGAGGGGGGTCTGCCAAAAGGAGATGAGTTTTCATGTGTGCTTTGAGTGGTGGAAGTGAGGGGTTTTTATATACACCTCCTAACTGCTAAATACTTGGCAAACTTTTTTATATAATCTGGTGCCGATTAACAACTGATTTTGAATTTGTTGCATCTAGAATGTGAGTTCAAAGTCATGATCATAATATCCATGAATTTACCACAGAGAGAATGAGGTTGAAGAAGTTAAGGAAGAAGGTCCTAAGGAAATGACCCTGGATGAGTGGAAGGCAATTCAAAGTAAGGATCGTGCAAAAGTTGAGTTCAACATCCGTAAACCAAATGAGGGTGCTGATGGGCAATGGAAAAAAGGATTTGTTCTTCACAAGTCAAAGAGCGAGGAGGTAAAGTGATTTTCAATATTTGCTAGTATCCAGACTGTATAGGTTTTCCTATTGATACGCATTTCTTGGAGCGGAAGCTCCGTTCTTTGAGATGCTGACCTGTAGCTAAAAGTTTGTAAAGTGGGAACAACATTTCTGTTGATAAAACCGGAGTTAGGCAGTAGCATAAGTAGCTATTCTTACTGTGGTTAGTTTTAGCAGTTGATGTGTACCCTCGGGTTGGTGTATACTGTGATATAGTCTAGAGATAAGAGTGGAATACTGCTGCATCTGGGCAGGTAGCTTTGAGGACTGTGTCTTGGTGAACATTTTAGAAACAGTTTGTCGCTATCAAATTTATTTCTTTGCTTTTTATGCAGTACACAGATTGATGGTACTTGCTAAACATGATGTAAGGTTGAAGAAATACTGGACATGCCTCAGACACCTTAATACCTAAACTGTGTATCTTAAGTTTGTAACATAGGTATTTTCTCATTTTGTAATATTATATAGACAAGTGTCCTTGCAGCTTTTGAGAAAACAGTTGAAATACATTTGTATGCTTCAGTGATATTCAACATAGTTGCTGTAGAATTATTTTAAAACTGTAGTTTCTGAAGCATACTCATTTCAGTCATTGCAAAATTTTAATTACTTTGTTCCAAGATAGTGAGAGTGACAAGGAGAGACATACCCTTTCATTTCAGAAGGGAGGGAAGTGCTGAGAGCTCTGTTTTCTAATGCAGGGCTGCATTAATCTTTGTTTTTAATCTTTAACACTGTGTGATATCTTAAGTGGCCCACTGTTAATGGGTGGCCTGCAACTTTGTATGCCAGATGGCTCTGACTCCCTTTGAAGTAACTAAGTAGTACATAATAGGCTGTTTGGTCTTCTAATATGTGTTTCTGCTTTTTCACACCTTGTCAGTTTTTTCTTGTGAGCTGGGAACATAATACAGATGGGGAGGCACTATTCAGTACTTCCAGTGAAAACTCCACTTGTAATCTCATTGAACTCACAATGGGTTTGCCTCTGTCTCAATCATGCTATTTTCTTTTCTTGCTGTGTAAGGTAGTTCAGTTCTTTAAATGATTGCCTATCTTTTTGATTGCCTTAAGCTGTTCAGTGTTTGAAGTGTTCATTAAATACTGCTTTCTCTGGCTTGTGTAGAAAAGGGCAATTGCGTTAGACTTGATGTTGCTGTATATTAAAAGCCTATGTTTAAACAGAAGTTTTCATGTACTTTAGCAAGATTTACTAAACCCGTAGTCCTGCAAGTGTGTCAAGAAATACCCCTCAGCCCCAACCTCTCCGAAGCAGATTTAGAGATTTAATCAGCTGAAGACAGTCTTTTTTAACATACCTGCATGTATGATAGTATAATAAGATGGTGGTACTCTTGAGTAGTTTGGAAGCTAGAAAGATCCATACTGTGTTTTCCATTTGAAAAATGAATTGGTAGTTAACTCAGAAAAGCCCAAACAAACCCAACAAGAATAACAAATCAGATTTACTTTCATGGAAGAACTGACCTGATGAGTAGATTGTTCTGTTTGGGAGGTGTATTCGGTTAACTTCTCCTCAAAGAAATGAGTTGGGTATTTTTAACACTATCACATAAGAAGTTAACTGCTCCTTGCTGTATAAGCACAGAAGTGAGATATTAACAAAACTGCCTTTAAACATAGATGCTTTTAGCCTGTTTTTATTGTATGTCAAGCAGAAGTCTCCCCATTTCACTTACTCATTGTTCATTCATAGCATGCTGCTTGCAATGTTTTTTTTTTGCGAAGTATTGTGGCAGAATAGCTCTATAATACAGGCGTTAGGTAAGCCTTCACTGCAGCTCCTTTGTGAGCAGGTTTAGAAGGTGGAATATTTAGATGAACAAAATCTACCAGTCACCTGCTGTTCTTTTCTGTTTGTCCTCTTATGAGTCATGAAATTAAGGTTGATGCAAGGTTTCTGTGATTCTTATTGCTAAGAAGGGAGTTGACGTGTGGAAGTGACTTGGTTTATAGGTAAATTCTGGGTTTTGGCCCCAAATCTTCTGCACTCTTACAGCGGAAAAATCACAATGTACCCTGGTAGATTTTCTGAGACATTTGGATTGAAGTGTTGTGATGACTACCCTCGTTCCTGTAGCTTGAGAACTACTGGGAGAATGTCCTAGGGGTCTGTGGGAAAAGGGAGTGTGAGGCTCTAGTACTGTTCATCCGCCTTAGTCTTGTGAAAGAGCTGTCCTCTTCCTCCTACTTGTGCTCTTGACTGAGGGGTGAAACGCTTGACCCTATCTGAGGTCTTTCCTCTTTTTCACATTTGCTATGCAATTACTAGAAAGTGATACTTCGTATAAAATGAACTCTTAATACTGTCTCAGATTCTCGCTGGTTTAATATGAAATCCATGTGTATTGGCAGCCCTAGTCTAATGAGACTCTTTCCAGGAGATTGGGTTATGCCATAAAATAGAGATCCTCTTTTTTCCTTCTCCGCAGGCTGGTTTAGTGGCTTGAGTCTTTTAAGTTCTGCTGGTGCAGCTGAACAAAAAATGGGAAGGAGTGACATCGTGGAGAGATCTTAAAATTTGTTCAGGAAGTTGGATGCAGGTCTCCTGGAAAGATTGATACGCTAGTAGATCAGTTCCTGCTCTATGTATCTGTTGTGCCGTGCCTCTTTTCTGTGCCTTCAAACATCCTTGCTAATCTAATCCCTTCCTTAAAGGAGGTTACAATGGGAGACTGAGAAATATGTTTTGGAAGATAATAGTTCATCTTCTCAAAATTTGAAGGAATGACTCTTGAATCAAGGCTGTGCGGAAACCTTTTCTCTTTAACAGCAATTCTAAACATCCCACCCTCTTATCTGTCAATGCAGTATGCCTGATGTATTGAGGTGCTAGAGATCAGCCTGCATGCATGGTCTCTACTCAGAGTTTCCAGCAGCTCGTGTTAAACTTTTTTGGTATCGATCTGAGATTTCTCTTGTCTCCACGCCTGTGGTATAGTCCATCCTCTAGTCTTTCTGGATGCTTGTGCAGCTGTTGATCTCATCCTTTTGCTGCTTCGTGTGCTCAGTGACATCTGTATCCGGCAAGTTCATGTGACCTTATTACCTGTTGTTTCTGTATGTAGTTGAGTCTCATTTCTTCCTTTTGTTTTCTCCCTTTGTTCCTTTTGTCACTTTGGCGTGGACACGCAACTTTCATCAGACAAAGGCGATGACAGAAATGCAGGGGAGTCTGCTGGAGTCAAATGAGGTACTGATCCTTTATATCTAACTGGTAATACCTGTGTTATAATATGAGCCCCTTCTGAAATGAAGGTCTGGATATTAAGAAGTCACAAAAATAGAGAATACAAGTAGATACAATACGGAGCTCTTCTGTCCATGCCTGTTGTCTAACTGCACACCATATAGGACCCTTCATAATTAGTACCCTTGCTCCTAACTGAGCTGAACTCAAACCTTATCATAAATGCTTCTGTCATGAGTCTTTTTATTTTTTGTTGTTGCTGTTGTTTTTCCATATCTCGCTGTCTGCTTTGGCCCCCTTTCCGTTAGTAGCTTGTTCTTAGTTTTTGACGGCCTTCCCCAAGACCCATAAGTGCAGCAATGCCTTCAAGAAGCTATCAGTTACTAGATCAGAGCACTGCTGAGAGTTGCCAATACATATAAATTAAATGCTTCCAAAGGTGATGCAGAATAAGCAATTTGTACGGCATGTCTATGACTGTTGTCACCTAAGTGATAGAAGAGGATGAGGAGAAGATGCCAAGTCTTTGGTGGTTTAAATTAGCTTTAGTTACTTTGGATAAAGAAATCATCGGGTTACACACAGAATTTGTTATTTCTTGGTTTAGTGGTTAAACCAAAGTTAAGTTGTGAAAAGACAATGCTTTTGCTAGACTGTGGTGTTTCTTTTTTAAGCAATAACAGCGTAGGGAAGGACGTGCACAGAATTATTATACAAATCCGCTGATACTCCCTCTCACAAAGGAGAATGTCATATGACTACCGATAGGTTGAACGTATAATCTCAGTACACTGTGGTGATCAAAACTGTAGACAAAATATTAAGTAGTAAGAAAGGAATCAAAACTATAACAAAAGGTACTCTGTACTGTTTTACAAATTGTTGGTGTACTTACATTTGAGTAGTGCCATGTCAGGCTGAGGTGCGGAATGACTTTTCTCTGAAAAATAACTGCTTAGGCTAACTTCCTAAGATTGGAAAAGAGATCTCTGAGGGAAGGGTGTACGATTCAAATCTATAAAATCAGGAGCAAGGTGGGGACCAGTTGTTACGTGGAATACATCCCAGTGAAATATGTTTGAAATAAAGCCGCATGGAGGGGTATTTTTCATTGTGCCTAATTACATTGCAGTGCCCTCTGCTGCAGGATGTTTTGGAGGCCAAAGGTACAGCTGGGCACAGAAAGGGCTAATTAGATCGGTGGGGGAGAAGGCTCTTTATGGCTCTGTACATTATGGTGCTTGTGACTGACTCAAGGAATCCCTGAAAGCAGCTTTAAGCCTTTTGACTGCAGACCTCTGTGTATCCGTTGGCTGCCTGATGAAGGATCCACAAATGGTAATTAAAGGGTATAGGGCTTAATTGCGCAATGTGTTGCCTTTGAAAGTCAGCACATTGTGTAATTACACCCCAAGAAAAGTAAGTTAGAGTCAGGAGGTTTGAGCTTGCACATAGCGCTTCTGTAGGGGAAAAAAAAAAAACCCAAACAAAATTGCTGTGCCAGAAATTAGGTGGTTATAGGAAAAGAGTTGCATGTTGTCACATTTCCAGAATGTGATGATTGGGCCTTGTAAGAGGCAGAGTGCTGAGCTGGATAAACACTTAGTCTGATCCAGTGTGGTCAGTTTTACGTTTTGTGTATTGTCACAGGTGCTGAAAACTGAGTTAACAGATGGAAAAAATATCTGTGCAAAATAGGAAAACAATTAACTTAAAAACACTTGGTTCTTTTTGTGTTCAGTGTGTAAGAATTTGAAATGCTCACGTGTGCTGAATAGTAGCATTTATGGTGTTAGACGTAACTCTTCAGCGCGTACCTCACTCCTCGAGGCTCAGGTTTCTCACTGGGAATCAACCAGCTGTAAGAGGTTGCTGCATCATGGCGGTGAGAGTCCTATTTTTCAGTGTAAGTGGTGAGACTGGTTCTCTGAGCATTAATGTTTTAGCTACTTTAGTTACATTGTGTTTGAACTGTTTATGCCTTGTTCGCTGTTTGTTATGGCTAATACAAACCAATAAGGGATTCTTACCATCTCCCTTGTTTTAAATATTTATACAGGGCTAAGCAAATGAGAAAGTGTAAAGTACTCATTGAGCAAAATAAAGATGGGTTACCGACTAAGTATTTTAAAAGAATGAAATGAATTGATAGAACCTGAAGATTTCTCAGGATACAAAGTGAGAAGAGGAGAATCGCTAGAATGCTGACTGGCTCGGTGATAGCCAGTTTGTTCTCAGATAAGCCTAAGTGTGTTCCTCTGAAGGAACTGCAGAGCTTCCCTGAATTATCTTGGAAATGCAAAATACCTTTGTTTGCTCAAGCGCTTATTTGATTACCTATATGTGGTTTTGTCGTCTGCACAAGTGGTATAACTTGATTTCTAACAATTCCTGCACTATCTTTTAACTTGAATCAATCAAGGTAATCAGTCATCGATTTGGGAGTGCATTTGGAGGTGAACACGCATGCTGTGGTGGTAAGAGTGCAACTGCAGATGAAAAAGTTTCTTTGGTCATTTTTCTTACTCATGGAGCAACGCTCATTTCAGGCTCATGCTGAGGACTCTGTAATGGATCATCACTTCCGCAAGCCAGCAAATGATATTACATCCCAGCTGGAGATCAACTTTGGAGACCTCGGCCGCCCCGGACGTGGTGGCAGAGGGGGACGGGGTGGTCGAGGGCGTGGTGGCAGGGCCAGCCGTGGAGGCAGAACTGACAAGGTAAGTAGCTACAGCTTTCATCTGCAAAGGAGTTTAGTTTCAGTTTTTACTAGGATTTTCATACCGACGGCTTTAGGTGCCTTCCTTATTTCTGGGGGAATTGCTCTTGACAACAAACACTGCATTTTAAAGCCAAGTAAAGTGTCTGTTCTTACAAGTTTAAAGTAAACTAGGTTACTGTGAGAACAAAAAGGGGAATGTTTTAGCAGTGCTCTTATTTAAAAAAAAGAGAGGGCGGGGAATAGGTTGGATGAAAAAAAAGTGTCCATCTTTTGATGGCTATATCTAAACCCAAAAAAAGACTCCTCGGTGTGGACGGATCTGAATGTACTATGAGATGCTTCTGTTTGTGCCAGAGCAGAACCGCAAGTGTTAGAGTAGTTATTTTCAGATACAGTCAGGACGGTGTATCTGCATTGTGACCTGTCGGGGGTGAAAGACTGGTCTTATGGCCGCATGTTATATCTTGAATTTGAGGAATTTAGAGTTTTCATGTGGAAATAGGACTCTTACTGCAGTAATTTTTTTCCTCCTCTAGTCCTAAAGCCCTAAGGAAATACTCAGGACTAAGTACTGAATGGGGTTGGGGAGACAACATGTAAAGTTGAAGTACCGTGGTGTAGCTACAGTCAAGATTTGATTTAATATGGATCATTTATTCAGCTTAAATGCATCTAATCAAATTGTTACTCACTGGAAAATGAGTTCAGTCTGTGTGGGGTGGCTTTCTTCATAGACCAGACTTGCTTATTTTTGTCTCTTGTAGGACACTGACTTTGTTTTCTCTTTTACACTGGATCACTTTAAGTTTTAGGCTTGTTAATTGGAAAACTCTCTCCTGATATCAATATAAGAAAATTTTAAGGAATTGATATTGAACAGTGGTGGTGTTTGCTCTGAGTTGTTTCACTAATACAGCATCTTGCTTCTTCAAGAATGCTGTCATAAAGTAGTTAAAAACTTTGAGATCTGCAGCTTATTTTATGTTGACTTTGTTTATTTCCTTCCAGTTGGTTAAGGAGTTTGACGTGATCCACACACCCAACCAGGTTGGTGATCTCTGCTGGCACTTAATGCTACCTGTGACCAAGGCCCTCCTCGTGCAGGGACCGTAACTCCCCTCCTGCAGTGGATTGGCTTTTTTGGCTTGCTTTCTGCTTTTGTGTAATGAGCAGCTGGAGATACTAAGGCTAGAGGCTTAAGACCCTGCTATTACTTTTTAACTCTAGTTTGTGGGCTGGGTGCTTCTGCAGTGTCATAGTCTTGCCTGTAGGTGTTGATACAACTTTTATTGTAATGGTTTAAATATATCTCTTGGTAAATGAATACGTTTACAGGAAATTCCACTGTCCTGGCTCTTCCTACTCTTCTCTTCCATGTCACTCATGGACAAAGTGAAGAGTATTCTAAAGTACTTAATTTCTGCATTTCATTGTAGCACTGGTTTTTAGGTGTGGTACAGAGCCTTTTAAAAAACTCTGGGAAGTACTGAGGAGATTCTTGGTTAAAGTATGAATTTCTAGGGCTAAGTTGGCACAAAAATTCTTATCAACAGCTAGTTTGTGACTGGGGAAAAATTAAATGTGTGAAATTTAATTTGTGCTACAAACCAGGCCTTTTCTGTAACACTTCAGTCATGTCCCTTGGTAAGAATTGATGGCTATGTGCTAGTAGAATAGCGTAAGTCCACATGTAGGGATCTCTTTAATAATGGAAAAAGACGTACTTGTAACCTTGTGCGATAATCATCTGCAAATATGGACTGTTTGCCTATAATGCCTTTTCAGATAGCTTTGATTCAGAAAGTAGTATAGGAGACTTTGTAGTCTTTGGAATAAAAAAAAGTCGCTTACCATGGGGGAAGAAAGTTGCTCTTGCAGCAGTTTGTCCGGCACTAGACTGTTTACGCCACCATAGCGCGTACCTCCTTGAAACCCAGTATTTCCCTGTTGAATAGGGTTCAGGTTAAAGCAGTTTTTAAAAAGGAAGAATTCCCACCCCCGTTTGTCTGGGGTGCAGGGAGTGCCCCTGCCCTGTGCAAGTGCCACCCAGCCTGTCTGCACGGGGACAGAGGCTTAACCTTGTCCCTGTGCCCGCTGGCTGGGCCCCAGCCTGTGCCCGCAGCTGAGTGGTGCTGACATCTCACGCTGCTCAGCTGTGCCCTGAGCCGTGTTCGCCTGGCAAACGGAAGGACTTGGTAATGTGTGAAGAACTAGAAACGTGGTAGGGCTTGGTGCCGCTGAAGGTAATAACTTTCTGATGTTTCTCTTTCAGTCAAGTGCTTCTGCTCCTGACGTAGATGACCCAGAGGCTTTCCCAGCTCTGTCCTAAACTGGATGTCATAAGCCAACCCTGCCCTCGTTGGGCCTTCCTCTCCGAGGCTTGCATGCTTAAGGATCCTAAACAACTAAGAAATTTAAAAAAAAAAAAAGAGACTGTCATTCATACCATTCACACCTAAAGACTGAATTTTATCTGTTTTGAAAATGAACTTCTCTCGCTACACAGAAGCAACAATATGGTAGTCAGTTTTGTATTTAGAAATGTAATGGTAGCAGGGATGTTTTCATAATTTTTTCAGAGATTATGCATTCTTCATGGATACTTTTTTGTATTGCTGCTTGAAAATATGCGTTTCCAAACTTGAAATATAGGTGTGAACAGTGTGTACCAGTTAAAAGCTTTCACTTCATTTGTGTTTTTTCTTAATTCAGGATTTTAGACATTTTCCCCAAACTACAAAGTGGGTTTTAATTATTGCACACTATTTCCGTTTCCTTAATTCCTGTTTAGCAGATTTTTATCAGCCCATGGTCTTTTGGAATATGTGAAATTTTAATTTGGCAGACTGTTAGTGCTGTAAGGAATACTAACTCCTGGAGTACTCTGGTTTTAATGCTTAATTTCAGACTTGGAAAAACAGTCATTTTTCATCTATGTTTGGTAGTTTGTTTACGCAAAATCTTTATACAAAATTGATACCAGATACTTGAAAAAGATTCAAAGCACATTGGTTTATAGTTAAATACCTGTGTATTGATCCAGCGATGATGTGTGGATAATTGGTCTAAACAGTTTTTTAAAATTAATGTATTACACCTTTCACTCACCCTTTTTACCTTTATTCCCTCCTCCTCCCTTCAACAGAACAAGATGCTTTGTTGGCAGAAAAAAAAGAGTTTTTAAATTACCTATGCTTTTTCTTTGAGAGGGTGCCCTGTAGATTGGAGTAACCTTTCCTGTTGTTGGAGCTGGGAGGTGGGGAAGGTGGTAGCTGTTGCTCCGGTAGTCCAGCTGGACTCCGGCTGGGACGTGGAATTTGGCAGCGCAGTCCGTTGACACGAGTACATCAGTACCTGATGTATTCACAGCGCTGCTCTGAGGGCGGCAGGTCGTCTTCAGAGGAAACTGCAGGCCTGGGCTGGGTCTGGCAGGTGGGAGTTTTGCCTTACCGTTTCAGACAGGGACATCGCAATCTGTGCATGATAGAACAGAAAGATGCAAAACAAAACCCCAACGCTTCACCTCTCCGTCAGAATTGTGTTCTGGATTTGTGCGGTGCTCGAGGTCTGATTGCTAGCTGACAAATGAATGTTTTTCAGAGCGCAACTGTAAGAAACCCTGTCTACCCCCGTAGAAATTTGCTGTAGGTTTAATTTAATCCCTGTGACCAGGATTACCACTTCAGTACACAAAAGGAGCTGAGAGAATGACTAATAAAGAGGGTTTCTTAGGGTTTTTATCTGCAGCATTTGTTAGGAGACTAGAAACAGGTTTCTCATTTAATGTTTTACACTTTGGACAGCTTATAACATATTTGTAGTTTCTTAACTAGGTAGATAGAAAACAAAAGGTAATGCCCTATTTTTTTAAAAGCTGTACAGGACAGGCAAAAAGTATTGGTGACCTTTGAATATGAAATATCAAACTCCTTAACTGTGGTGTTTAGCTGGCTTGCTTTACCTGAACTATTTTCTACAAAAGTTTTTGTTGTAAACCACTGTTAATATCATTGGATTAGACTTTTTAGTGCACTCACCTATAGTTTAAAGTACCAGGCTGTGAGAAGGAGGCAAGTTTTCAAACAGTGGATGGCAAAATCTCTTGGTTCATTTCTCCTGACTCTACACAGATCTTACACAGGTGCTCAGTGGGGGGGCTGCTGCGGGTTCCAGCACTGAGTTGTTCCCTGTCCCTCTCCCTTTGTGGTTTGGTAGAACGTGTTGCAGTTTCAGCGTTAGGGACACCTTGGGTAATACAACCAACCAAACGCTTTGATATGCAGAAACACGCTTGGGGAAAAGCTTTCTCTGTGACATAAACCCTCCTCCCCTTATCCTAGCTGTGTATTTGCTGTTTCAGTTGCCACTTAGCTTTTTTTCCAGATGACTTCTGGGCCAGCCAGTCAGTCGTTTGGGGCCCTGCTAGCTGGACTTGGTCAGAAGCTTTCCCTTCTCCTGCTTCAGAGCATAGAGCAGTTTCCCGAATGGCATGTCGCGTATGATTTTTCAAGACAGCTTGCACTTATAATTGGTCCGTCTGCTGTTCTGATAGATGTAAATTTGCCTCTTTCAGTCCATTTGTGTCAAGAACTAAAACTGTGAACATATATCTTTAATATTGGTGGGTGTTAACTGAAATAAAGGTTTATTTTCATGCTCTTTTAAAAATGTCATGAAAACACATGGAGATGAAACCACGTAGGTTAATAGTGTCTCATCTAGGTTCTGCCCCAAGTGATCCAGCCTGCCTGTGGCAATGGTGCCCAGGCATTTCCATTGCCAGGAACGGGCTTTGCCTCGGGAAAACATCTCCCGAGTAGCTTATTTACGATTAACGAGCTTGCTCTTTAGTAACATTTTCTGTCCTCTAGCTTGCTACTTATGCTGTCATGCCAAATCCGGAGGACTAGACCTTTTAAAATCTGAACCATTTGAAAAGATGGTCAGCAGAAAAAGTTGGAGAGAAAGAGAGAAGCACATGGTGCAAACTGGCTTTTGAATGTAACAATGGCAAGGTTTGAGCATGAAAGTTCATCTTACGGATAGAATGCTGCTGATGCTGGGAGGAAACAAGACTGATTAATAAATGCAAGTGTTAGCTGTGTGGGAAAGGACATAAATTCTTCTGAAACATCAGAAGTCGGTGTGAATATGTGGTGTTTGCAGTTCGAGGAGTTGAGACCGCTCTTACCTGTAATGACTCTTTGCCCATGGAGATCGGTTTGCATAGCCACGCCTCTTGTTTTAATAAACGCAGGAAGTATGCCTAAAGCTGACACTTGCAGCATATGCTAACCTGCTTTTTTTCTAAAATCATTACAAGGACCACGTTACCTTCGGTTCCTACCCCTGTTCTGGTCTGCCTTCGCCAAGTAGCAGCCTCCTGGCCAGGGTCAGGGTGCGTCTGAGCAAGTGCCGAGTGCCCCGGCATGGTGGTCAGCAAGTCCCCCGCTGCGCTGGAAAAGCCAAATGTAATATTCGTCCTGGGGCGGGGGGGTGTGTAACCTGACTGGGGGGAAAATGGTTCATTTGCCCTTTGCTGGGAGACTTTCAGGTAGGAGTGAAAAAGTTTGGCTGTTGTCCTACTTCTGATGTTATTTGTCTCGGAGTAAGACTTTATGGGAACCCCACGTGGAAATTTATCTAGAGACTTGAAGAGCAAGGAGAAAATGCACTCGAGTGTTCTGTTGTCCATATGCTGAAGATCAATATGCAGAAATAGATGCATAACAAAATAGTATTTTTTTGCCTTTTTCTTTGGCAATAGGTATCTAATTTGGCTGTAGGCAGCTGACTTGAGGCACCAATTTGACTGCGATGCCCAGCCAGAATCCTCTTCCCAGTGTGGTTGCCAGATGGGGTATGGAGAGCATGAAAATGTTGTCTTGGATGTCTGACCTAAGTCCTAGTGAAATGTTTGCCTTTGACACCAAGCCAGTCTTAAAGATGGAAGATGTCTGAGTACTGGGCTGGAGACAAAACCTTGGAACCAGCTGCTAGACCCAAAAAAACGAAATCGCAGAGCTGGTACTCTGCAAAAAAAAAAAATCTGTGTAGCTGATGGTGTGAGTGGCCTTGTGTGGACGTGGAGAACGGCGCTTCGCTGCCTTGCCAGAGACCGGTCTGGGTGTAGTTTGTCTCCCTTACGTATGTTATTTTCACAGGTGAGATATCCGACCGTGGAAAAAAGGCAGTGCGAGAGGAGGACGTAGGCGAACAAAGCAATTGGCACTGTCAAAGCTCTCCTTAAGAAAGGGGCCTGGGGTTTGTTGTAGCAGTGGAGTGCAGCGGTGGCTGCCCCCACCTTGCTGGGCTGTGGCCGGAGCCCACAGGCTGGTCGCTTCTCCCCCTGGACTGGAGCTCGCAGGGGTTAATGCCCTCTGCCTCAAGTTGGAGGGTGTGCAGAGCTGCCGGTGGTGGGAGCTTGCTGTCACTCCCATTCCCTGGAAGAGAGAAAACAAGTAGGAGCTTACAGGTATTTTTTCCGTATTTCAGCAACGATTACAACTTCAAGGTGCGAGGACCTGAGGTGTGCTGCGTGGCTGTCACCCATGTGCAGTGTCTCAGCTCTGGGTGGTTGTACAGCCGTTGACGTGTCTGGTGTTGGCAGGGAGCAGGAAACCTGTCGGCTTGCTGGGATCCGCTGCGGCAGAGGAGGCGAGCTGGGCCGGTGCTCGTTTGTGGACGGTTCCAGTGTGAACCGAGGCTGCTTCAGCTTGCGTTGGTTCATGCCCTAGGGTGTGAGCTCGCCCGTAGTTACCGATAAGCATGCTTGAGCCGTTTGATCTTCACCTGTGAGCCGCTGCTGCAAAGGTCATCATAACACCAAGAGGTGAGGGAGCTTTATTTTACGTGCGCAATGTTTCCTGGGCGGAGCGAAGGTAAACCAGATACGGGATTGGTTTTACTGCAGTCTTCCAGTTCAGCAGTTTGAATTAGCACATACCCAGCGTGCCGAGTTGTGTTTGGGATTTGTACTCGGCAAACTGCAGGATTTCCGTTGTATGGAGGACAAGGAAAAGACTTGCTTCTGTCCTTTCTCCTAAGGACGTCTGTCTGGCTCGGTGAGATTGCTGGCGCTTGCAGGGCAGCGATGTGGAGCAGGAGGGAAGCGTGTCGGGACAAGATGGCCATTGCTACTTAGGTGCTTTTTCGTGCAGCAGTTCCTTTTACCAGTGGACCACTGTTTGTCAGACTTGGATGAAGATGCTAAAAGGGGCGGCTGCTGTTAAAAGCAGCTGGTTTTGTGTGGAAGTGCATCTTCCCCTTTTGTCTTCCCTGAGCACGCCGGCGTCCGAGCCGTGACCCTGACCATGGAGGTCCTGGGCCGGTTTGGGGGTGGCAGTGAGGATGCAAACAAGTCCCAGGGTTGAAATACTAACCCAAAATACAACTCAAAACTAAATTTCTGGTAACTGCCCGAGTAGGGCTGTGTTGCAGAGCTGCCGCGAAGCCTCCTGTTGTGTGGTTTTATTGGGAGTGTGATTTTATTGGGAGCCTGCAGATGAAAAAATCCTGCCAGCTTTGACACCTGTATTGATAGTGTGGGTGGAAGGGAGGAGCGTACGTTGCTCGCGTTGGTACTGTGGCGAGGCAGACTGTGTGCTGTGTGTCTTACCAAGTACGTGCACCGCTGTGAGCAAGAGGCTGTGTTGTGCATTTATTGGCACATCTGGGAATCGTTTTTCTTCAGTGCACAATTTCTGCTGTGAACGTGGCGAGCTCATGCCGAGCGGTTGGGCAGTAAGGGTAAGTATTCTCATCCTCCAGCGACTGCTTAGTTACCTGGCGGGAAGACTAAGTTTTGCCGCAGCCGAGAGATGAGAAGGATCCCTTGGCGTGTCTGGGAGAGGTCGTGGGCAGCGTCCTGCCGCAGGTGAGCCGAGGGGTAGGTGCAGGGACCGCGCTCCCTGTGCTGGGACGGCGGGGGAACGGTGCAGGTGGGCTGTGCCAGCGCTGTGGCAAGGATGTGCGTCTCAAAGTGGTCTCTGTGCTGCAGGGGAGCCCTCAAGTGCACCCCGTGAGATCACTGGACTGTGGCATGCTAGAGCCAGTGCCTGGAGTGCTGCTCCTCCTGCTCCACTCCTCTCGCAGTGGTTCCCCGCAGCGCCTTTCCCTCCCCTTTGGGGAAACAATTTCCTGGGCAGTAGCTGTCTTCAGTCTCTCTGTCTTGGTTCCTTATCCCTGAGAAGCCGCTTTTGGGAGGAACACCACATGCTGTCGTGCTTTGCTTGCAGGCTCCAGTTACTGAATGTGTCTCGGCCAGGTGCTGAGGCCCGTTTTTTTGGGGGGGTTGTGGGTGTCCGGTGGGAGCTGGCAGCGAGCGGCATGCTGGATCCCGTGGGCTGCTCAGGCAGCCGAGCTGCTCTGCCTTCACCAGGACGCATCTCCTCCCTAGGATGTCCTAGCCCACGTGCGGCTGTGGCAATCATTGCTGATGGTTTTGTTTTCAGTACACAGAAGACTAGAAAGCTCGGGCTTGAGAATAGCCGGGGTACCGGCGATCACTTGTGCTGATCAAAGGGAAACCTTCTGGGCATCATGGGACGCGCGGAGAGAAGTCAGTGAAAGCTGAACACGAGCTGGTGCCAGGGCTTGAATTTCACGTTTCTAAAAAATTAAAGCTTAAAACTAACGCACCCACGACTATTTTCTTAGACCCCTGCCTATTGAGAGTGGGTGGAGGTACAGACCTTGGCAAACGGGGGTCAGGCGAGTAAGCCCAGCCTGCCTGGCACCGGCTCGGCAGGCAGCGTGTGCCCGGTGATTAACTGGACTTGTCCTGCAGTGCCTTTGAACTTGGGAGCGCAAGAGTGGATGGGCCTCCTGTAGCGGGTCAGACAGCCACATCTGGAATAAAAACTAGGGGGAAAAGCCAACAGAGATCTCCCCACTGCAGTGCTTTGGTTTGGCTTTTCACTTCAGGGGAAGGGCGGTGGGGAAAGCCGTGGCCTGGAGGTAGCAGCCTTGTGATGCAGGTGCATCGCTCGCTGCTGTGGAAGGAGCCCGTGGCAGGGCTGCCGAGGGCCGTTTCCTCACCGAGTCGGATAGCGGCTGCTCGTGGAGGCACTCCGAGGTGGTGTCACAGGAGGGTTTCACCACCCGTTTATGCCACTGCCCAGCTGCGGACGGAGAGTGGCCACCTGGTCCTGGGCGGGAGGAGGATGCTCCAGGTAAGTTCAAGATCGGACTAGCTCATCTCTAGCAGCAACGCTACATATTTAGTTTTACAGACGCTTTATTCTGCGTTTCGCACTTGAGCTTGACCAGAGGAAACGACAGGAAACGAATTTCAGGTTTCCAATACTTTATATGTATACGCGCATATAGTAAACAAAGTCATTAAACGTGTAACACATACTTCAAACCTGTAATTAGAATACTTCAATAAACGATTTAAATTCTTCTCACCAGTCCATTTGACTTGCTGCGTACGTGCGCTGCCTGTTGCTTTTATTTCTGCTGGGGATTTCTCCCCTCCTGAACTGAGCCGCGAAGGCAGGCTGGCCCTGGCAGAGCTGCCAGCCCTGCTGCGGCCGCGTCCCTCCCTACGCCCGCGGGCTGCAGCACCGGTGTCGCTGGGGGCGATGCGACTGCAGTGAGGAATACCGCCTGTGGGCGTTCAGTTCAGCACCGGTGGGTGCGGAGGTCTCTGCGCCATGTGGCTAACCTGCTGTGCACAGCTGGAGGAGCAAGAGCCGCAGCTGTGGTCCTGCCGGGGCTTGGGGTGCTGAGGTCTGACGCTGGCGTAACTCCTCACTCTTCTGGGCGAGCGACGGATGAAATGATGGTTAGTGCGTCTCTGATTCCTGGGCCAGGCTCAGGCACTCCTCATCAGGCGGTGGGATGTGGGCCTGAGGCAACCCGGGCTGCGTGAAGGCATCCGAGGAATTAATTATCCTCTCCAAAAGCTGAGTCACGCGCCCCTTCTGCCTTTAATTCTACCGGAGTGTGCTGGGGGAATGAGGACCCGCTGTATTGTACAGCGAGGTGTGACTTGCCGTGCTGGAAAGGTTTGAGAGTTGGGTTTTTTACCCCTTCAAGGTGTCGCATGCACGTCGCTGGACTGGCTGTACTGAAACACGCTGAAATACTTCAGTAAAGCGCAAAAAATCAGGCCAGGCTTAGGTCACCCTGACCGCCTACCTTGTGGAAGAGCTGCAGTTTATTTTCACCGCATCCAAAGTGAGCTTCCCTTCGCAGGGAAGTACGGGTGCCAGAAAAGTCGTTGGGAAGACGGAGAGCGGATTGCACTCGAGTTCAGGGTGGTCTTCGGTGGTGCCTGCAGCCGGGGGTAGGTAGGCGGTGGCCGTGTCGGTGACGGGGTTGGCGATGTACTCGGAAACGGTCTGTGTGTGCTTTGTCACCTCCGCCACTATCCTCTTGTAGAGGTCGGGAAGCTGCTGCTCGTAAACCTCTCCGTCTGCTGTGCTGGGCAGAGCCTCGTACTCCGGCTCCTCGTGTCCCGAGCCACTCTCCAGCGGCCAGTCGCCCTTTCCCGTGCTGCCGAAGAGGAGCTTGTCCCCGAGGCCCGCGCGGTCGGTCTTCACGAAGGCTTCCTCTACTTCTATCGTTTCGGGTTCTTCAAAGCTGCCGGCGCGGTGCAGGAACGGGCTGGAGGGCAAGCTCAGCTCGGCCTGCGCAGGGACGCACGCCGGGCAAGGATAATTAATTATCTGAGCGATACCCTGTGGCTTCTTGCCCCTGGAATGCAAGCATCCCTCCACACAGGAGCTCATACTGCTAAAAATGGAAGATCTCCACATTTTCCTGGCGTTTAATTTGCCCGCTACATCCTACAGTCTAACTGGATATGAGACCAGAGCTTATCCGCTATCGGAGACCGCTAGATTTGCTGCGTCAAGAGATTACCAACTTGCAGGGCTCTGCCTGCTTTTTCTGCTGAAGGCAGCGGGAGGAGGAGGAAAAAAGTACAATTTACCTTCATAGACTTGTAGTTCTTAGCCCACGTAGCGTTGGCGGGGTCTGGAATGGCTTTGCTCTGCCACTGCGGCGTAAGCGCGGAGAGGAGCGAGTGAAATCTGCGGATCAAATAAGTGCGATTAAACGCCTGAACGCCGCTACCTGCAGCACCGACCTGGGACACGCTGTTTCTGCACATCGTTACCGAAAAGCTCGGCGTAACGGTGGATCTGCCTCGGCGGGGACCTGCGGAGACCCCGGTGGGGCGGGGAGCGCGGCGGCTGACGGGGCGGGCGGCTCTCGAGCGGGGGTAAACGCTGCCCAGCAGCCACCTCCTGCCCGATGTTTGCCTGCGGTGGCTAACAGCAGCCCTGCGGGCAGAGCTGGCTGGGCACGGCCGTGAGCCCCACTCCTGGAAAATCTGCCTGGGGACACGTGCGTGTTGCTCTAAAGGAAAACGGTTTTTAATCTCTGGGTTTAACTTTGCTCCCAGATTAATTGCCAAGGGTTGTACCCCTTCAGTTTTGTTCTGGCGGCAGCAGACCTTAAGCTCTAGGTTAAAAAGTCACAATATATATGAAATAAGGCTATATTTTAAGCTCAGTGGGTGTTCTGATTATCGTTGGTGTACTCTGAAACCTTTATTCAGAACAATCCTTGCTGTTCCCCAAGGTGTCCTGAGAGGACGTGACCATCTCTTCTAACAACAATTCCGTGTTTTATTGGAACGTAACAGATGGATTCACTCACGCTTTTCTTGCCGGAGGCACGGAACAAATGCAGGCCGAGAGGATGAAGAAGCTGCAGGTAAGCACAAGGGTCATCCAGTCCCCAGCACCTGAAATATGGAACACCCGTCGTTCATCTTTACTAAAAAAAATTAAAAACTTAAATATGCCAGTTTAAGTTGGACGACACTCGTGGCCTGACTGGTGTTTGCACTCACAAAACATCAGGAATCTGGATGGACCCGTGGGGACGAGAGGACTTTGTAACGTAAAGATGTCTACAAATGTCTCTTGAAATACACAGTCCGCAGCCCGAAACGTGGAATTGCTGATCTTTCTCTTCTAGTGCTGAACCGAACATGGACAGACACCACAAACCTGGGGTGGTGCGTGCGGCAGAGAGGTGTTAAGTAGGAAAGACCTTGCAAAACTCAGTGCATCTTTAATAAGGTGTCGGTGACTGTTTCCCAGTGAACAGCCTGGCGTTACTGTGCTCGCGCTATCTGCTTAAAATGTAATTTTGGCAAATCCAGATTTTTATACCAGGAAAACTTTTACCTTGTCTGGATTGCTTTAATTTCCTCTCCTCCTCCTCCCCTCCCTGGATTTCTCCCGCAGTCCAGGGGAGAAACCCCCCTCCCGAGGAGCCCGGCTCCATGCTGCGGAGATGAATTTCCTAACGTGCGCAACTTGGGGGCTTAAAAGTTGTTGTGGTGGCACACTGCTGGGGAGGAAACGCAGCAAAACAAACTTTCTGGCAATACTTAAGCACGGATTTTATCAACTCCCTTCTCAGGGTTTAGTGATCATTTGTCTTGATCGGGGCTCAGAACAGATTTCATCAAAACAATCTGTCTTGCAGGACAGAAACGCCCATTACTGCCGTGAGCTGCGGTCGGAAGTCTTTGGGAGAAGGTCTTGCTTTTGCGTCCCCCCGGAGGAACAGGGACCCCCCGAGATGGACGTGTGCGCTGCGGGAGCTCGGGGATGCTCTGCTCCTGAAGCAGGCTCTGAGGTGAGGGGCCTCAGGGAGCCACCGACCCATGGGAGACGTGGGGATGGGCAGGACTTTCTGCATGGATACCTGTGCCCGAGCGTGAAGCACACAGGTGGCTGGGCTGGCACCTCGAAGGGACCAAACCCTTCTTTCCCCCTTCACAATAAACCATCCTGCCGGCCTTCAACTACTGTTAAACAACACAGCTAACAGCTTGCCACAGGGCTGGGACCTTGAAGACAAAGAAAGAGATGCTACGTCTTAGAACCAGCAGAAACTACAGCTCTTCAGTAATTACGGAGGAGCAGAAAAAGCATTCCCGGCCTGTGGAAAGCAGGAGGCCAAGGGCAAGGACCTCTCCAGACCCCCACCCCCCGCAGAGGCTCGTACTTTCCAAGCAGACGAGCTCGCTGTTGCCCCAGGGCCCCTCTCCAGCAGCCGTCGATGCCGTCATCCACAGGGCGTAGGGCTCACCGGGCTGGAGGTGCGGGATGTACAGCGAGTGCTGGGCAGTCACGTTGGAAATGTCTGGAAGGGAAAGGGGAGGAGCGAATCAGAATTGTTAAGGTTGGAAAAGACCTGTCAGATCACCAAGTCCAACCACCATCCCAACCCCACCATGCCCACTAAACCATGTCCCACAGTGCCACGTCCACACCTTCCTTGAACACCTCCAGGGATGGGGACTCCACCACCTCCCTGGGCAGCCTCTTCCAGTGCTCCACCACTCTCTCAGGAAAGAAATTTCTCCTAATATCCAGCCTGAACCTCCCCTGGCGCAACTTGAGGCCATCTCCTCCTGTCCTATCACTTGTCACTTGGGAGAAGAGACCAGCACCCACCTCCCCACAACCCCCTTTCAGGGAGTTGCAGAGAGCGATGAGGTCTCCCCTCAGCCTCCTCTCCTCCAGACTGAACAACCCCAGCTCCCTCAGCCGCTCCTCATCAGACTTGTGCTCCAGACCCCTCACCAGCTCCGTCGCCCTTCTCTGGACACACTCCAGCACCTCAATGTCCTTCTTGGAGTGAGGGGCCCAACACTGAACACAGCATTCGAGGTGCGGCCTCACCAGCGCCGAGTACAGGGGCACGATCCCCTCCCCACTCCTGCTGGCCACACCATTTCTGATACAGGCCAGGATGCCGTTGGCCTTCTTGGCCACCTGGGCACACTGCCGGCTCATATTCAGCCGGCTGTCGACCAACACCCCCAGTTCCTTTTCCACCAGGCAGCTTTCCAGCCACTCGTCCCCAAGCCTGTAGCGTTGCGTGGGGTTGTTGTGACCCAAGTGCAGGACCCGGCACTTGGCCCTGTTGAACCTCATACAATTGGCCTGCGCCCATCGATCCAACCTGTCCAAATGAAGCCCCTAGCACACGTTTACTGCATTTAACTTCAATCACTGGGTTTCCAGAGCTTGGAGAGGTATCTGTTACTCTAATTCATTTTCTTTTCTAGGTTACTGAATCACTGGAAGGGCTATAAAAGACCTTATGCAGTAGGGGTGACCTGTGCCATGGTATAGATGGGACCCCAGGATTGCATATCCCGTCCTCTGACCGCTGTTGCTTGCTAAGACAATGTTTTAATGCAAAGTGAGGTTTGTATTGTGGAGCTATGAAACCTCCATTAAAAACTGGCGTGCAACTTCTGCATAAAGGTTAAAAAAAAAGCTATGTCGAGTGGAAGCCTGGGAGGTAGGCAGACGGAGTGGGAGAGGACTTGGGTGGGAAAAGCGCGTGGGTGCGGGAATGGTTTAGTGGACGTGGTGGGGTTGGGGTGATGGTTGGACTTGATGATCTGACAGGTCTTTTCCAACTGTAGTGATTCTGTGAATGCAGTGGGTGCTGCCTGCCGAGCGCGTCTGTGGGTGTCGCCTGCGGGGTAGGCACTCGTTGGCGGGGGCTTTGAGACAGTCTGTTGTTCACCCTGCCAATAATTACAAGGGCCTGCAGTGGCTATGGCTTCAGAAAATAACTACAAGGCAAAAAAAGAAAAACGAGCGGGGAGTTCACATTCAAAATAACTTGGCGCGACCTGACTCAAAGCTGGAAGCCCTGAATGCGCGGTCCTGTTGATGGGCAGCTGTAGCAGAGGGACCCGACTCTGAATCTCGCTGCTGACCCTCCTGGCAGCTCAGCTGCCTGTATCTCCCTGACTACACCGCGTGTTCGGAAGGCATCCCTCTCTCCCACCCCACGGCCCCTGCTCATCGCCCTGGTCTTGGCCAGACACCGACTGTAGACGTTTGGGGCGTCCTCCCTGTCCTTTTTCTGCAGGTATATGTGGTACTGGGTGATGCAGCCCCTTTGCTGGTGGGCAGGGATTGCTTCCCATGAAACCAAGACGCCGTTTGCCCGCGGTGTCGTATGCATCTGGGGCCCGGCTGACGGTGCTGCAAAAGAGAAGGCTGGCTGTTAAAGCTGAGCTTAAACTGGCTTAAAAATATCTGGAAGAGTATTGCTGTGGTTTACCTTCTGCTCTTGAGTAGCCCCTAACCGATGCCACTTGTCCGGCTCTGTCCCGATAGAGGGCAAACACGCTGATCTCGTAGCACACGTTATCTTTTATGTGCTCTAAGTAAAGAAATTAAAAGCGGAGAGTTACTAGTGGAAGTATTTACAGTCATGGCGAAAGTATTTACATTAGCTGCTTAAATCTGAGATGAATCTTCTGATTAGGAACACATCTTTCATAATGAAGGGAAAAAAATGCTTCTCTGGGTTCTCCATTCAGCTTGGCAGACCCTTACTGTGCATAAAGCGAGTGACCTCAGCACTCGGAAGGCTGAAATCCTTTCTTTCCTCATGAGGCTACAAGCTGTCGGCCGCTCTAAGATCCGAGGGGCAGGGTTCGGCTCTGCGCCAGCTCGCTTAGGGGGCACGAGAAGCTCGCACCCTGTTTCTTCCCCCCCGACTTCACGTGAGCATCCTCCTCCGGGCTGTTCCCGCGGGCTATGGGAGGTCGGCGGGAACTCGTTTCTCTCCTTTCCAAAGCAGAGCACAAAGCGCCGGTGTGACTATGCTGCTTTTTGTCCAGCTGACTCGAGAGTGGGGATGCAAGCACCTCGGAAGCACGGCACCGGGACGGAGGATAGGAAAGACTAATGAGGGTAACGCTCATCCCTGTCGTAACTTCATAGCTATCCAACGTGCAGAACGCTGACCTGTAGCACTGGCTGGGATTAGTAACCAGCAATTAGTAGAAGGGACATAGTCTTTTCTGAAGCCTTTGATCTCTTGTACCTCTAGCTGGCTCGTTTCATCTCGGCGGGACTGGGTTTTTTCAGAGATGTTTTACTTATCAGATACAAATCTCAGCTGAGAGTGACTGTGGAACTGAGCCCAGAGCAGCCGCGCATATTTTTTTCCCTTCCTATACAGAAAACTTTAAATGCCATAATTTCTTACGCTGAATTAGTAGAAATCAGAATCCGACTTGTTCCTTAAAAAGCTTTTGGAATGAAATGGTACAACATCCTACCTCGAGGTGGTTGTTGTTACCTGCTATCACCGCGGACAGGTTGGATGCTGGAAGCTTCACCCAGGCTGGACGGTGCTCCCGGCGCCTGCTCCTCTCCGTGTCTGCCCACTCCACCACGTATCCGCTGATGGACACAGTCGACCTGACGGGCGGTTTCCAGCTGACGAGGATGCTGCTATTTCCCATGGCTACGGCAGAGACTTTCCGAGGAGGAGGTAGGTCTTACGGGGGAGAAAGAACGACCAGACAAAAAAGAAACTTGCCTTAACCTCACGTGGACTGGGTAGGTTGGATATATGGGTTTTACTGTGCCTCACCCAGTTTGGCACCATGTGAAGTGTAAATTGAAAGAGAAGGTCTTTACACGAGGGTGATCTCTATGCCGATAGGAATAGAGCCACGTTCTTGCCCTGTCTCGGGCAACAGTTTGAGATACACAGCTTTGCTGGTTTATACCATCCCCAAACCCCGAGAAGACGCTGTCACGGCACGTACCACCCCCCTGCTCCTCTGAGAGAGCCGCAAACACGCATCAGCTCCCCGAGACCGCAGCTCTTGCTTTCACAGCTAGGGCCGGCTTGCTTTTCCTCGCAAGAGAGAATGTTGGGAAAGCCACCGAATTTTCATCGGTAGTATAAAAACACCAGCATCTTTTCGGAACGGGTTTTCTAACAAATACAATTGAACTGCGCCCACGCAGCAGTTCTTGTCCTACCGCCTCCAAATAATCAGCTAGCAGTGATATTTCTGCACCAATCCTATCCCTGCCTAATGAAGGGCTCGCGTAATCAAGGCAGTCTGCGAGCTGAGGAGCCGTGCATCCGCCTCCGAAGGAGAGGAGCATCCCGCCGGTGTTCGATGCAGCACCGGGGAAGGGTGAAACACTTGGCAGTGGGTCTCTCACTGTTTTAGCGACATTACAGCAGGAGAAGAGCAAACAGAGAACTGCCTCTTTGAACAAACCACCTGAGACCGCAAGGCTCCGTCGTGCCCGGTACCCGCACAGGAAATTTGGGGCTGGATGAGTTCAGGGAACGCTCGTTAACTTTGCTGCGCGGGTACAACAGAGTGCAATTTCACAGGAGATAAAGTTCGTGCGATTTCCCCTCACCATCACCTTCCCTTCAGTCCTGCCACCTCTCTCGTGCAAGAAAAAAATAACCCTTTTTTAAATTTTTTTGGCATGGTTGATTTTCTGCCGTGCCAGGTCCCCGGGCGGCTGGCGGCGCGGCTCACGGCTGCGGCGGCAGGAGGGGTTGAGGTGAAGTGCCAGCAGTACTGATGCAGGGCAAGGTAAGGTGCGGTGAAACTGCACCCCTGACCGCACTGAAAACTGGATCTGCGGATCCCTGAAGCTTCACCGAGACGGACCTTGATAAGCCCAAGGTGGTGGGACCTGAACGCTTCCCTGGTGCGCAGCACAAAGCAGAGCACCGGTGTTATTCCCAGCGGTCCAGACCCAGGAGAAGCCCTTACCCTGGGTGCCCAGGTTGGTCACGATGGATGCGGGGGGGGACGTGCCCCTTGAGTTCTCGGCGGTGACCGTTATCTTGTAGCCCACCCTCGGCGTGACTCTGGCATAGCTGGTTTGGGTGGTACGGTGTGATTCTCCTCCCGTGGGGCTCCGCTGGGCCAGGCCTTTGAAGGTCACCGTGTACCACAGGATTCTGCCTCTCGCCTCCGACTCGCTCAAAGCCTGCGGGGAAAGTGCATCCCTTACCCTCCTCTGCTGCTGCTGAGCCATGCCTGCAGGACGCTGACTGTGCCAAGGTGGTTCTTTGCTGACCCGTTACTGGTTTTTACAGAATCATAGAATCACTAAGGCTGGAAAAGACCTGTCAGATCACCAAGTCCAACCACCAGCCCAACCCCACCATGCCCACTAAACCATGTCCCGCAGTGCCACGTCCACACCTTCCTTGAACACCTCCAGGGATGGTGACTCCACCACCTCCCTGGACAGCCTCTTCCAGTGCTTCACCACTCTCTCGGGAAAGAAATTTCTCCTAATATCCAGCCTGAACCTCCCCTGGCACAACTTGAGGCCATCTCCTCTTGTTCTATCACTTGTCACTTGGGAGAAGAGACCAACACCCACCTCACCACAACCCCCTTTCAGGGAGTTGCAGAGAGCGATGAGGTCTCCCCTCAGCCTCCTCTTCTCCAGACTGAACAACCCCAGCTCCCTCAGCCGCTCCTCATCAGACTTGTGCTCCAGACCCCTCACCAGCTCCGTCACCCTTCTCTGGACACGCTCCAGCACCTCAAGGTCCTTCTTGGAGTGAGGGGCCCAACACTGAACACAGCATTTGAGGTGCGGCCTCACCAGCGCCGAGTACAGGGGCACGATCCCCTCCCCACTCCTGCTGCCCACACCATTTCTGATACAGGCCAGGATGGCGTTGGCCTTCTTGGCCACCTGGGCACACTGCCGGCTCATATCCAGCCGGCTGTCAACCAACACCCCCAGGTCCTTTTCCACCGGGCAGCTTTCCAGCCACTCGTCCCCAAGCCTGTAGTGTTGCATGGGGTTGTTGTGACCCAAGTGCAGGACCCGGCACTTGGCCCTGTTGAACCTACTTTCCTCTCTTCTAAAAGCTGGAGGAAACAAGCCATGCTACGGAGATTGCTGGCTCGCTTGTTGAGGCTGCTTTCTTCTGTGATACTTCTATTTTATTTTCTCTATATTAACTGAAGAGCCGTTGGCCCGAAGTATGGCTGATGCATTTTAAAGGTAGCCTCGTTTCCCCATCAGTACCAACCTAGGAATACATGTTCGTAAGCAAACACATGCTTTTATTGCTAAAAATGTAGGGTTCTTCCAAAGAAAGCCAGTGTCCTTGCTGCAGAATTTCCCTTTTCCACCATGATTTTGCATGTTCGTGTAAAACCTGTGCTATGTAACAGCCTATTCTGATTTTTCCCTTGGATTTTGCTGCTGCCCAGCCCTGCGACCCATGCTCTCCACTCCCAAGCCTTACCCCAGCTCCGCCACTGCCCTGCTCTTGGGAACCCATGCCATCTAGCCACGTAAAATGAGTTAATTCCCTAACGAGGCATGAGCATGCATTTACCTGAGAGTCTCTCTTAAGGTTGCATATCTTTCTTTTTATTTCTTATTTATTTATTCCAGTTTAATTCCAGTTTAGTGAAGCTCTTGTGCTGCCAGCTGCTGGTTTTCCAAGCAGCAGCACAGCCGGGGACAGGGAGAAAGGCAGCCACCTCCTTCCTTGAGGCTGAATTCAAGCCACGCTTGTCCCAAGGGGAAAAAAAACCGCATGAACCGCACAGCTGGATTTGTAAAAATGGGCAGTTTTTGATTTGGGGGAAAATCCAGGTTTTTCCTTAAAGCCGTAATAAAGGCTTATTTAAATTCAACCACTTAGAATGCACGTCTCTGAAAAGTCAGTCTGTGCTGTCCCGTGTGACACCTCTCGCTGGTTTTTCCACCCCGGGCGTCTGCAGTTGTACTATCAGTTTCACAGCTTCCTGCAGTTCCTACACAGCGAGTTCATTTTGTTTGGCTGGGGTTTTTTTTGTCATAACACAACCAAAAAAAAAAAAAAAAAAAAAAGGAAGAGGGGGAAAAAACCCACTTTTAAAAAACACTTTTTAAAAATAGGAAAATGTTTGCAGTTTTGCAATCACTTTGGCGGTGGCTCGGGACAAACGCGGTGCGGAAACCACTCTGAAAGCTTGCTGAAATTAAATTGGTGAGCCTTCCTTCGGTGTTAGTGTGAAAATACGAAAGCGTATAATGGTAGAAAATAGGAAAATGCCTCATGTACTGAGTCTGACCCTGCTGCTTCGTAGCTGTCGTGAAAGCCATAAAAGCAAGGTATTGCACCAATTTTATGAATGATGCTGCAGGAAGTCTGCTTCGACACAGAAAGTGTTGCCAGCTCGCTATTTTGAGATAAAGGGCTTAAAGTTAAATGTCTTAAAGCCACAGCGGCTGGAGTCACATAATCACCTAAGAATTTCTGCTTTCACTTTATAGCGTACTGCTCGTTGGCGTGCAGAGAATACGTAACAGTAATTGGAAGCTTATCTAGAGATTGCGAACTGAAAGTCAAAGATCATTTTTGCTTTAAAAAAAACCAAGACCATCTTACTGGCTTTGAAATAAAACCACCGCAGCAAAACGCCCCACAATCCACAAATTCCTCTTGGACCTGGCTTTAAGTCCTGGGTCGGTAATACTGGGGAAACTCAGCACCCGGCACCGGTCGCAGGGCTTGCTCTCACTGGGAGCGTTGGTGTAGCAGACCTGGCGTGAGCCTTGTCCACTGCGCCAGCTGGCGATGTAGGGTAATGGGGAACCTTCACCCTACGGCTGGGTTTTAATCCGAATCCTTTTTGAAATTGCCCTTGCGGGGTCTCAGCCCCAGCTCACAGGAGGCATTGCTCAGCAGACCCAAACTGAGTTGTCCCATTTCAGACCTGCGCCTCTATTATTAGCAAACCCTTTTGCGTGTGGTTTGCCCGTCACCTGCTTCGCACCTGTAGAGAAAAGCAATTTCTCCCCGCTGCTGCTGTACGACAAGAGCCTCGACCGACCGTCCATCCACACCCATGGGACTGCACCCATGGGACCCCTTCGGTTGCCCAAACTACACCCAGCTCTTACATTTTTTAGCGTTTGGTCACCTTAAAGGGCTATTACAATAAATTGTCTCTTGTGCCCCCCCATTCTTCATTGCTCTGTTCTTCGTATAAGCAAACCAGAGCAGAAACGCCCCTGAAGGAAGCTCCTATCCAAAAGCAGACGCGCGAGGTGCGTGCGCGTGGGGAACGTGGGGCACGGTGTCCTCCTGGCCTCCCAGAACCCCTGTCCTGACCGCGTATGGCGACCACAGCAACCAACGATGAGGTGGAGAACGAGGTGAGGGAGGTATTAATTAGAAAACGAACTAGGAAGCCTGTAAGGTTGTTATCCGTCCCTTTAGATCTACCATCAGGGACACAGGTCGGCTGTGTAGTCAAGGCGTGGGTAGCGGAGCTGGTCCGTGTCCCTGTCACCGGGCACTGGTAAAAGCCCTGTGCTCTCCTTGGGTTCGGTCCTTTCCTGCGAACACGTAAACCAGAGCTCCCCCTCATCCGCTCAGGTTTCACTTGCTTACCTTCCAGAAAAGAGAGATGTTCTGGTTTTGGGCATCCACGTCCTGCTGTCGGTACCAGACGTCCAGGAGCCCGGTCGGCGCTGGTGCGGAAGGAAAAGGGTGAGCGGAATTAATGGCTGTGTTTTGAAGTAAACAAACAAGACATTGAATAGGTGAAGGAGGTAAAAATCCTGAGACAATTGAAATTTAAGATTTAAAATGTCTCTGAAATGATGCAATATGTAACAGCCCGTATTTGCTGTTGCAGCTGGAGTTCAGCTGTGTTGACGATGGCACTTATGAAGAGAACGCGCCATAAACCCAAGAAGGTTTTTGTGCCGCTGGTGACTTTATCCTGCACTCAGGTAATCAGGATGGCTCCCAAGGAAGCCTACGCATCAACGTGACGGTATTAGCTCTCATCTTTGCGTAAAAGTCGAGGCTAGTTAAGGTCCTCAGGGCTGGCTACGTCAATCCTAAAACAACGGACAGCCTCGGGCGATAGGGTTTGTAGGATCCGCAGGATTTCATTGTCTGGCTCTAGGCAATAAATGTCTTTAAGAGCTAGCTGGGTAGGACCTCCTCAGAGGTAGCTCAAAACCCTCGTTCTTTCCACAATTCTCCTTATAGTCACAGAGAGACTGGAAAGCCTTGATGTTTTGAATAAACCGTCCAAAATAACACTAAAGCAAACTTCTGGCTGCAGAAGCAGGTGAACAATGTGCTCCAACAGTTCGGAACCAGATAAAGACACATAAAGAAAGCCAATGTGACCAAAGATAACAAAGCTTGGCTCCTCAAGGTCCCTCACCAAAATAAACCCACCAAATTCAAATAATTGCTACTGTTGGCCAACCCCAGCTAGAATGAATTCAGCAAATAGCAGTCAGCCTCAAAGACAGAAAAAATCCTCAATGCCAGCAATGTTAAGAGCTCTTTGTCCTGTATTAACTGCAAACAGTGACTGGAATAGAAACAAGAAGCAGGACCGACAGAAGAAATAAAACTGGAGCGCACTCGCTGTGAGCGAGGGAGGAAGCGGGGAGCTGAAAGAAGGAAAGGGAAAAAAAAAAGGGGATTGCATCTGTTGGACTCCAGCCTGGATTTTAAAGTTCATTTCACATGTGAACCACAGAAATTAGCTGGGGGGGAGAAGAAAAGCTCACTTATGGACGGAGCTTGCATAAAGCAAGGTTTGTGGCAGGTCAGAGAAACAGGAACAAACTTAGCTCGTTGAAAAGCTATACGCCTGAATTTGCAAAAGGCCAAAGCCACGCGTAGAACTTCAGCTCCTTCAAAGACGGGCAACCAGGATGCGCCCAGAGCTTCTCGCCTGCAGCCTCCCCCTGCGGTCGCCTAGTCTGAGGACAGAAAACGCTCCTTGGTTAGCTGCAACGATTCTCTTTTCACGGCGCTGGCTGGGTGGAGGGGTGATGACCACAAATGCCGGAGCAAGCCAGGGTGCATCGAGAAGGTTGAGAAAACTGTTGAGAGGAAGGTGGGGGAGGGAAGGAAAAGTTCACACCTTTTGCATCAATCAATGCTTCTTACAGAAACTGATGCTGTCAGTAGTGGTAAATAGCATGAGTAATAACGGCACTAGCCTGAAGAGCTTATAGTAATTCACAAAAAAGAGCAGCGAAAGCCAAGTAGGAGATGAAAGGAGGGGATGCCAAAGCAGCTGACACATCTTTGTTGAAACACAAACTTCTGAGAAGCTTTCTTCTCTCGTAAGAACTGAAAGTTTTGCAGCATGTGAGTTCGTGCAGCTCAGGGTGAAGTCAGGCAGGCAGGTATGCGAGCCCGCGGCCAGCCCAAGGCAGCCAACGATGGCAGAAACTAAGAGGATTGCCCTCAGGTTGGTGCCGTGCATCCCTGGAGTCTGCTGTGCCGTCCTCTGGGGCGGAAACACTCTTTGCTCACCTAATTCCTGGTGGGATCTCTCTCTCTGGCCAGGTTCTGCTCTGCTGAAGCTACCCAGGTCTCCAGCAGCTCCACGGCGCAGTGGAGGAGCCGCCTGGGGAGGCTCCAAGTGAAATAACTTCTCTACTTGGGAAAAAGATGACTTGGCAAAATTAAACTGTTTCGTTAAAACCTGCCAGCGTCAGCAGAACGGAGAGAGTCCAGGCAGTTTCCCAGCCAATTCACCCAACTTCTCAGCAATTGTTGGGCGAGCTCAAGGCCCCAGAGCGTGTCACCCAAACTGTGGTTCATCAGCACCGGAGGGTGACGTGGCAGCCTGCCCAACCTGAGTATGGTGCTGTTGCAGGAATTCAGTAAAATGTTTAGATATGAACCAATACAAAAGGGTTGGTTTTTTCCCCCTGGCTAAGCTGCACAAACTGTCTCTGCCTTTTCCAGCTGTGTCACGATGTGTCAGGCCACTACAGCTCCGGGCAACGTGGGAAAAATTCCCCCAACCTTCAACGTCAAAAAAATATATCCTTTAGACCTTCTCGGTGAACTCTTGAAATTCCTGTTTTGCAAGAAACTTGAACAGCTTCAATTTTTGTTCATTAAAAAAGCAATTCTCTTAGAGAAGTGACTTCCCTCTTGGCTCTGTGTCTGGATCTACAGATGCTCTGCAAACCAACCAGCAAAAACCCGGCAGCATTTTGACTTCATTAGCTGAAGTTTCCACTCGTACGCAAAGGTTAGACATAGGCTTGGTGCGGGAGACGCCGTCTTGTGTTACCTGCTTCTGGAGTCCGGGTTTGGTAGCCACGCCAGTTGCTCCACAGTCCTCTCTCAGGGTGAATTTTACAGCTGACCTGGAACTCGTAGGCTGTATGAGGCTCCAGACCATAAAGACTGCATTTCTCACTGTTGAAGCTTTCAACCTTTAATGAAGAGAGAGGACATATAATGTTAAGGTCATGAGGAAATAAAGGTTGAAGGCAGTGACAGGCTGAATTACTAATGCCCAAAGGAAGCCCAGCCAGCCAAAACACGTCTTTAAAAACCAATGGGGAAAACCCCGATCTGAGGCAACTTTAATAACTCAAAGAACGATGCAATGAGTCATCAGGCTTGCAGTTCTTCATCAGAAAAATCCCTCATTTAATTATGCGAAGATCACAGATTTTCTGTTCATGTGTTTTACTCAACTTCAAGCAATACATTTCTTTTACCACTTAAAGGAAAAGCAAAGACTTCCAATCAACGTTAGGGAAGGCACAACCATTTGGAAATCGCACGAGCAAGATATGCCCATACTCCTATAAAGTGGTGGGTCAAACGTAACCTCCAATTCTTCAGTGCATCATACGGACACTTGACATACGGGGAAATACTCACGCACACACTTTTTTACAGGATCAGTGGTTTACCTTCATTCAGTTTTAGACCAATGATTGGTTTTGACCCATAGGCAATAGATTTTCTTAAACATGGTGTTAAAGAACAGAGAAAGCCAAATTGGGACCAAGTGATTCTAGTAAGAAACAACGATATTAAAGCAACCTCCAAGGATCATAACTTCCTTTATTCAGCAGCAGAGGATTACCGTGCTCCAGGAGTGCCTGGTAAGTGGACGGTATCTCAACCTGCAGTGCCGCGCTTGTGCTTCGTCGTGCCAAAAAAAGGTGCAGTTGGTCGCAGAAGAATTTTCAAATTCCACTAAAAAGCTGGGAGGATGTGGTTTCACTAGCGGCAAAAACAGAAAGAAGCAAACAGCGCTCAGATACGCAGCACTGCTCGGAGCGGGGGGTTACGTGGAAAATAGAATTACTGGTTTAGACTGGATGGATGCTTTTTCTGAGAGGTTTAAACAAGAAAGTCCTCAAAATGTTTTCACCTCTTTCTAAAGGGCGGGGACTAACTGAAAGGCGGCGAGTAATGCATTTACCTATGTCGATTAACATGAACACGAGCGGCTGTGAAAAAGCACTTCCTAGCTCATTGGAGGCAGCAACCACAACGGTGTAAGTAGAGTCAAAATTCAACTTGCTCAGAGCCAGCGAGCCAAACTTCTTATTCCGACTTTCTTCAGAAACACATAAGACATCCGTCCCATTTGATAGCCTGGAACAGAAGGCAAACGCTTGGTTAATACTCCCCCGTACACCAAGAAAGCTAAACCCTGGGTGCGTCGGGGCACGTCCCCGTACAGTTGTGCTGCTCTGGGTCCCGCGGGGCTGCGGCTCCTTCAGCAGCTTCCCTGCAGGTTAGCTGCACTGCAAGCCAGCTAGGCCATCTGCTCCTTGAAAGGTCTACCTGCGTAAAAACAGCGGTCACAGTAAATACTCCTCTCGTTAAACCGGTAGTAAAGGTGTTATACTGCTTTTTGGGTTTAATTGCAGACAAAGGAAATATGCTTCTGGATTTCCACCGAGCTGCAAGTATGTGAGTAGGTTCTTTCTAATAGTATAATGGTTGCCTAATATTGGTTACCTAATATTTCTCTATGAATGAACATAGGTGTTGGCACACAGAATTTGAGGGGCAGATGATGGATTTCGGGTTTTTTTTAATTGTTGTTTTTTACGTAAGTTAGTGATTAAAAATGTAATTTATCTCCAGTCTAACAGTCAGACCACATGACTTCCAACACAACTTTTAATTCTCAGTCTGTCATTCAACCCATTGCCTTGGGTAACTCATTTAGCTTCTCTGTGTATTTTCTTCCACCTGAATCAGAGACGATTGTATCATGTTGCTTCAGGCTGACCCTTTGTATTTTGTAATATACTTAATAACTTACAAGCACTGCTGTATCTCTGTATTACACTTGCAGGACTCGTTATCCACACTTCCCTACTCTTCTGCGCGCTACCCGTACATTCTCCTTCTGCTTAAAGAGCAGCAACAGGTTTCTACAAGCTACTAAGAAAGTTCCTGCTACCTTGGCCAACAGAAGCAGGTAAAGAAGAAGAAGGTGGTGAAGAAGAAGAAGGTGGTGAAGAAGAAGAAGCAGGTGAAGAAGAAGAAGAAGAAGAAGAAGGTGAAGAAGAAGAAGAAGGTGAAAAAGAGCGAGCCTCACAGGGCAAGGAGATGGTCAACATGCAGCCCCTCGGAAGCAAATGGGGAGTAGTTCAGCCTATCCAGCTGTTCGCAAAGCGCAAAATTAATTCATTCTACCCAGATGTTAGCTTGAATAGAGGTTTTTAATAAGGTTCCTCCTGCGCACGGGGATTCCCAAAATCCAAAGGTCTACTGGTGCGGTTTGATGGGCTCTGCTCCTTCCCCACGGTTTGCTGCAGGACTCTCCACAATCTTTTTCAGGGGAGGTTCAGCAAAAGCAGAGAGAGCAAAAATACAGGTTGGGTCTAAAAGAGGAAGGAAAAATAACACATTTCCAAGCCAAGTCCCTCTCCATCTCCTCAACTAAATTCCGAGACAGCGAGCTGCTCCGATTGCAGGTTTTCAGTTGCGGGCACTGCTAACCACAGAATCACTGGACAGAGGAGATCCGCCGTGGGAAAGCAGCAGGTTCGAGCAGCCGTTTTCAGAGTGCTTCCCCTGCTAACCTTCCATTTCCAAAGGCAGCCATGTCTTGGCGTACCCTCTTTACCTGCCAAACCCCGAAGGAGCCAAACTGCTGCGGTGCAGCGCACACGAGGGTGAACAGAAAAGGGGTTTTAACGGCTCCAGTTGGTTTGTGTGATCTGGGCGGCCTTGGGTTGGCTTGTCCATAAGCCAACTCTTCTGTGTGCTTTGATAAGGGTGAATCTTCAACAAACGGTGTAAAAATTTAAAAAAAAAACCCTCTAAGATACAATTATTGGTATTGAAGAACTGCCATCCCTGGGTCACTTACTGTATTGCATATGTAGTGTTGATGTATGTGAGCCTCCCCTTATCCCAGGTGCAGGTGGGATGACCATCTGTCCCGTACTGGATACACGACACGTTTCTTGGCTCATCTGGAGGATCTTAAACAGATAGTCTTATCAGAGTCTTCCTTCAAGACACTGATAGGAGACGTTTTAAGAAATGCTAGGTTTGTGTTGTTTTTTTTTTTTTTAAAGAATTTATGGACACGTAAGTGCCAAATGTTCAGGCTGATAATTTTTATACATGTGAAAATAGCTGCGTCGTGATTTCTGCAGCCTGGTGAGACCTTTGACACTTGAGCAAAACCCCAGTGACTTTACAAAGGTGCCAGATGAATACAAGCGCTTAACAGCTCTCTGGACTGGGCACCGCATGCTTTGCTTGAAGAAATCAACTGTTATTCTTATTTTTTTTAAAAAAAAAGCAGCACTGGTACAGCAGACGACTGCTGCAGCAGCAGCAGCTCATCAGGCTAGAAGAAAAATCTAAAATTTCCTTAGAATTTTTCTTGCAAAGCCCCTGAGTCCTGGCGAGGCGGGTGGGTGTCAGGGGTAGAGCAGGAGGGAGTATGATATTTGCTCTGAGCAGGCACTTTTATTTAGCGTCTCTCCGTTTATGAATAACGGAGTCGCACAGTTCCAGGCGGGAATATTTTAAATCCAAAGAGCCACTAAAGCAGAGCACCTTTTCTGGAAAAGGCCACCCACTGCTGGTTTCTAACACGTGTCTCAGAGGTGCCACAGGAAACGTTTAAGAACAAGGAATAATTAAATCCTCCTTACTTCCAGATTCTATAGCGATGCCACAAATGAGTTTTTTCTTGTATTCACAAAGTATTTTGCACGTAAACATGTGTTTGCCGTATGTATGGACTAGAAACTTGGCGCTTACTGAACTGCTGTGATTGCTAACTAGTTCAGAGCTGTTAAAGAAAATAGCTATCCTGCACTGCCCGGTGTATCGCAGGGGTTTCAGCCGGCACGCGAGGGTGATGCTGGTTCCAGGCCGGACACAAGAAGCGGTGTTAGCAGTCATATTCCCTTTGTCACATACTTCTGCAGCGCCGCGGGGAAGTTTGCTCGCAGGCACGTTCCCTGCACTGCACGCTTCTGCAACAGAACGGGAAACCAAACCTTTAAGGCGGATACAGCGCTCACCTCATACGACGCGCTGCGCTCGAGGAAGAGAGATTCCCCAAATGTGTAATGCAAGAATTCCTGCCTCAGCACAGTAACTCAGGGGATACTACTGCACCCAGCCTTCGCCGATCTGATTAACCGGGGTCAGAAACCACGGGCTAGCTACCAGGCATCACGCAAAAAAGCACAACCCCCGGCAAAACCTGTCAGAACTCTTTTTTCTGTGCGGTTTCAGGAAAGTGGTGGCAGGCATGTCTCCGCTGAAGAGACAAGCGACATTTTCTCCGACTCGTCGAGACCCCCCCCTTGCCTGTCAGCATCTTTCCAAGGCGGCGAGGGCAGAGGCGGGGGACAGGCGATCCCGCGCTCCGCGTGCACGAGCACGCACGTGCAGGCAGATGCCAGGACACACGCGCTGGGGGCAAACGCGCCGAGCAGCGGCAGAAGAGAAGGGAAAATGCTGGAGCACCATTTCTCCTTCCTTTGGAGTTCTGAAAGTCTCCGTGCGAGCTAACTTTAGAGGTGCTTTCTCACGTAACCGGCAGCCCTACCTCCAAGCAAACCAAATAACCTCCCTGCACGACTTATTAGCAACTATTTCCTATATACTACATATATACTACAGACACAGGCTTGCAGCGCCAATTATGCATAACCATATGCCCGAGCATATATGATGCTGAGGAACTATGGGCCATATGCCCGCCCGCGGTCGCTCCCAGCCCTGCAGCCAGCGTGCGGAGCTGCCAGACCAGACACTGCTGCCCGCGGCCTGCCCGGACTGTCAGGGAGAAGGTGCATCGCCGTGGAGAGTGGGAGGACACTCAGCAGCAGCAGATCGAGGAGTTCTTAAGGAAATTACAGTATCAACCTGATCAAGCATCAATTTTTGCTCTCTCTAATAAGAAAGGTGTTTACTAGCATACCACACAGAAGCTGAAAAAACCCCGCCAACTAATTAGCCTGAGTGCTTCTTTTAAGTAATAACTGCTATGTAGGGAAAAAAAAAAATCTTACCTGCTGTGAAGTGCGCCAACGACCAAATTGCTGCAGGCACAATCCATGCAAATAGCATTTTGTTCCCTATAGAGAAATGAATACCTTTTACCAGTTCCTAAAAAGTGGCAAAATTGCAGGTACTTGTATTTTACTATGTTACAGCTTCAGAAAATCCAGAATGCTTATTTCCTGAGACCATTCTAATTAACGTTCTCTGCTAACGTTGCTAAGTTGTGACGCTCGAGGCCCCTTTGTAAGCAGCAGCTGATTTTCAGATGGCTCTCCCTAGAGAGAGGCACACAGTCTAGGGGCATGGAAGAGTTACGGGTACTTTAAATCTCTGTGCTTTAAAACCAGACAGCTCTCTGCTTTAGAAAAAGAAGTATTTCCTCCCTTCCCTCCCAAAGACCCCCTGCAAGCCCAGAACCAAAACTCTTACTGTGAAGGACAAGAAGCCAAACCATCCGTGCCCCTCACGCTGTTTCTCCCCAAGACACGGTTTGCGTGCCACGCTCCGGCACAGCCCACGCTCTCCTGAAATCCTACAGCCTCATTGGATGGAGAAGCCCTGTTTCTGTACCCCACAAGGACCCTCCCGTGCTCTTCAGCAGCTCCGTGCTCAGGCTGCGTACAGGTGACCCCAAATCCAAATGAACTGACCTCATCCCAGCTGACTAACGCAATCTCAAGATTCCCAGACCTGAGTATCACACACAAAGTTTTGGCTAAGACCTTGGGAACTAGCAATCTTACGGTTTCTTTCCACCCACCCAACTTGCTTGTGACTATCCCATGTAACTAGCAATAGAACGAGAGGAAACGGCCTCAAGTTGTGCCAGGGGAGGTTCAGGCTGGATATTAGGAGAAATGTCTTTCCGGAGAGAGCGGTGAAGCACTGGAAGAGGCTGCCCAGGGAGGTGGTGGAGTCACCATCCCTGGAGGTGTTCAAGGAAGGTGTGGACGTGGCACTGCAGGACATGGTTTAGTGGGCATGGTGGGGTTGGGGTGGTGGTTGGACTTGGTGATCTGACAGGTCTTTTCCAACCGTAGTGATTCTGTGATTCTGTGGATCTGATGGTGGGTCCAGTGACAACCACCACACAGAAAAGACCTGTCAAGTCATCAAGTCCAACCATCAACCCAACCCCACCATGCCCACTACACCGTGTGGTGAAGCACTGGAAGAGGCTGCCCAGGGAGGTGGTGGAGTCACCATCCCTGGAGGTGTTCAGAAAACACGTTCATGCGACACTGCGGGACATCACAGAATCACAGAATCACTAAGGTTGGAAAAGACCTGTCAGATCATCAGGTACTGGAAGTTATGAATATAAATGTTTTACACAAATTATTCAAGGTCAGCCTGAACTAAGCTCAACATTTGCCCATACGTTTTGCAACCAGCATTATCAGCTCTTTCCTTTTTCACCCTTCCCCTGCAGAACTCCAGGAGCAGTGAGAAGAGAGCAGATACCTCAGAAGCAAATACACCAACAGGCACTTTCTGTAACTCCTCACCTGTCACAGAGACGTGGTTATTTTCATAACGCGATGCCGTATTGGAAACAAGCTATTGTAAAGTGAAACTTTAAATCCTGGCTGCTTTTTGTGCCGTCTTGGATGGAGGGGCACTTCCATGGGGATGCATTGCACAATACAGTCTTTGCTACATGTATATTGATATAAAAACAACAAAAAAAGTTGTTTCACGTTGGTTTTATATAATGAGGGGGGATCCATTCCATGTTTTTTAAGTGAACCGATACCTGAGGTGAACGCGAAATACATAAGATTTGCCAAAATGCATATTAACACCTTGCTTTGCTTAAATCCTGACATTCTTTGGGCTGAAATGTTAAGCCTTGCTGCAGTGCCCCAGCCTTACACAAAGACACTGCACGCGGCGCCTTCCGTAGGTGATTAGTAACTGCAAGGATGAGCAATCACAGCACCAAGGTTCTTCAAGTAAATGCTCTGCCTTCCAATAAACTGAAATTGCCCAGTGACTGCGTAAACATCCTTCAGATGGCTTGCTTTCTGACAGCAAAACTGCACCCAAAAAACTTGAGTCAATAGGCAAAAATCGTCTCGCCTCAAATAATTTGAATCAGTGGTTTACTTAGGTAAGCGCTAGACGATTGATGCAGCATCGTATGAGTGCAGCAGAGCATATAAAATGTGATCGGAGTAAAATATGAGAAAACAATGAGAAAGAGCCTTCAGCTTAGAGCAAAGGTATAGGGAAAACTTTTTTTTCCAAGAAGCAAAAATCTCCAGATTCCACATCAATGAGGGGGAATAGCATTGGCTGGGCACAGGTTAAAGAAAATATAAGGGACATCGGTACGTACAAGGTAGAGGAAGTACATAAGGTGTTCACAGAGTGTGAGATCGTGCATGTTTATGCATTCGTATCTCTGTGAAACCTCAATTGAAAACACATTTTGTTCGCCTATGGATTTGCCGTTATGGCATCGGATGTTTACAGCGCTTGAGTTCGTAAATGAAATCACTGGTAGAGCACAAAACCTCTGTAGTTTGCTTTGGACCAACTTTTAACACCCTTACCCCCACTTCTCCCCAAAAAAGCTCCACGCAAAGCAAGTGTCTGCTCCAAGGGTCTTACACGGAACCCGCAGGAACAACTGCCCGATGCCGGTGGGAAGAGGAACATTTCTCACTGTTGCATTTCACCCAGGAAAAAAACCCGCTATTTGTACCCAACCTGCGCTGTTGCTTACATATTGCTAATAGCACTAGCTGCATTTTAGGGCAACTTCCCACCGTCGGCAGGCGCGCGGGCGCTGCTCCGGCTGCCCTGGCTGCCGCAGGCCCGTGCCTTGGTGCCGTCCTGCCCCAGGTCAGCGACTCTTCGCCAGAGCTACCGAGCGTGAGGTATTTACTAAGCCCTCACCGTCCGAAGGGAAGGGACGGCGTTACTTCTAGAGGACGGCCCTTCAGCGCTGCGCTCCCTTAGGAGGCTCTGTCCCAGGGTGCAGGGGTGCCCCAAGGCAGGGAGCACCCCGGGAAAGGCAGCGAGTGTCCTGGGGTGGGGAGCATCCCGGGGCAGGGAGCATTCCAGGGCAGGGAGCATCCTGGGGCAGGGAGCATTCCAGGGCAGGGAGCATCCTGGGGCAGGCCATGAGCATCCCGGGGTGGGGAGCATCCTGGGGCAGGCAGCACCCAGGGATGGGCAGCACCCCAAGGCAGGCAGCACCCAGGGACAGGCAGCACCCAGGGAGAGGCAGCACCCCGGGGACGGGCAGCACCCAGGGACAGGCAGCACCCCAAGGCAGGCAGCACCCCGGGGACGGGCAGCACCCAGGGACAGGCAGCACCCCGGGGACGAGCAGCACCCAGGGACAGGCAGCACCCCGGGACAGGCAGCACCCCGGGGATGGGCAGCACCCAGGGACAGGCAGCACCCAGGGAGAGGCAGCACCCCGGGGATGGGCAGCACCCAGGGACAGGCAGCACCCAGGGACAGGCAGCACCCAGGGAGAGGCAGCACCCCGGGGACGGGCAGCACCCAGGGACAGGCAGCACCCCAAGGCAGGCAGCACCCCGGGGACGGGCAGCACCCAGGGACAGGCAGCACCCCGGGGACGAGCAGCACCCAGGGACAGGCAGCACCCCGGGACAGGCAGCACCCCGGGGATGGGCAGCACCCAGGGACAGGCAGCACCCAGGGAGAGGCAGCACCCCGGGGACGGGCAGCACCCAGGGACAGGCAGCACCCCGGGGACAGGCAGCACCCAGGGACAGGCAGCACCCCGGGGACGAGCAGCACCCAGGGACAGGCAGCACCCCGGGACAGGCAGCACCCCGGGACAGGCAGCACCCCGGGGATGGGCAGCACCCAGGGACAGGCAGCACCCAGGGACAGGCAGCACCCAGGGGACGAGCAGCACCCCGGGAGAGGCAGCACCCCGGCGCGGGCAGCACCCAGGGAGAGGCAGCACCCCGGGGCGCCCATCCGGGGGTGCTGCCCTTCCCAGCCCCCGGGAACGGCTCCTCGGGCCCGAAAAGCCGCGGGGGGTGGGGGTGGGTGTGCGCGGAGTCCCGTCCCCGGCAGCCCCCTCCGCCGCCCCTCGCCCCGGCCCGAGCGGGAGGCGGAGGGCAGCCCGGGCTCGCCCCCCCGCCCCGCGCCGCGTCACTCACCGCGCAGCCCCGCAGCCGCCGGACGGGCTCCGCAGCCTCCCGCCTGTGCGCGCGGCAGCCACCCGCCCCGGGCCGCTCCCCGCTCCCCGCTCCCGGGGCCACCCCCGGCGGGGAAGAGGGGCGGGAGCTCTTCGGCGCGGCGGCGGGCGGGGCCGGCGGCAGAGGCCGGGAGGGCGGCGGGGGGGCGGCCCCGGGCCGGGCCGGGAGCGCCGGGGGCACGGCGGAGGGGCGAGGGAAGGGTGCGCGTCCCAGGGACGGGCTGCGGAGCTGCGCGCACCCCTGCGGAGCTGCGCGCACCCCTGCGGCTGCCGGCGCCGTGCCTCCGGGAGGGGGAAGCGCCAGAAGGGCGGTGGGAACACAGTCCGCCCCTCCCGGTTGGGAGAGGGGGGGCACCTCCCGGGGTCCCCGCGGCGGCCCCCGCCTTCTCGTCAACACCACCCTCTCCCTCCCGCCTTCCTTCAGCGCTCCCGCAAACTCCCGCCGCGTTTAAAAGAGCTTTTAACGAAGTAAATCCCTCGTTACTATCGCCCCTTCGCTCTTCCAGGCGGGGGGAGGACCAACTCGGCTCTCCTGCCAGCATCCCCCGCTGCCGCTAACTGCATCAGCCCGAACATCGCAGCGAGGCCATTTGGGGGGCAGACAGGCGGACGAATGAAGAGGAAGGACGAAGTTTGCCCCCTCCAAGAGTCCAGGGTTTTCCATTTGAACCTCCAGGCCGCTTCATCCCTCTTCCAAAGCCCAACGCGACGTCCGTGCGCCTTTCTCGGAGCTGACAGAGTCGATAAAATCATCGTGTGTGAGCGGAGCCAGCCTGTACCCCACGGAACTCCAAATACCAGCAGTTTCTTTTTAAGCACATATCTTGTTTCCCCTCTGTCTTCTTTTAGTTCACACTACGTTTTCACTTTTCACAGTACTGCTTCCCAGCGCAGCCTTGAGCTACACAAAACCTACAGCTTTTGAGCTGCAAAACCAGGATTCACAGGATTTTCAACCAGGACACCATGATCTGGTGTTTCTCACCGAGGCCTCGTTCATTGCTACCCCTCCCGGCACGTATTTACTTCTCCTTGGGAAAAACACGGCAGCAGCCCTTACAGGACGTGCTCAACCGGCGTTGGCAGAACTGAGTGGTGTTTTACTCATCGATGATGCATTTAAGGGAAGGTGCCTGTCGGGGGGCCCGAGTGACCAGAGTTTTGTGTCCTGCTGACAGGAAGCTAAACTGAAAATCACCCATCCGATACCTTTCATAAAGTGTGGTTGCTTTCTTTTTTCTCTCTGCTTAGTTTTTCACACCAAAGCCTGCTTTTCAGCACGATTCTTTCTTAGTTTTTCGCACCGAAGCCTGCTTTTCCGCACGATTCTTTCTTAGTTTTTCGCACCGAAGCCTGCTTTTCCACACGATTCTTTCTTCACTGACTTGCGTGGAGCACAAAGCTCCAGGAGAAAGCACGCGGTGCTTGCGGATCATGAAGAAAACAGCATGCTCCCTGCAGTCGGGTGTCTCGCCACCGCCTCTACCCTCTGCTTGACTGCAACCGAAGAGCCGAAGCCCCGGGTCCTGCTGCAAACGGAGCTGCGAGGACGTTGTGCCAGCCTCCCTGCTGCACCAGGCAGGGGATGATGTCAAGGAAAGTACGGAGTCATCAGTTCTCTGAGAGGAGGGGGTGTCTGCGCTTCTGAAAACGGAGCTGGGGAAAGCACCAGCAGCAGTTGGCAGCAGAACGTGTGATGTTTGGTGGTGACAGTGGCCGGCTCCGGAGGAGCATCTGTACCGAGGCAGAGGAGGGCAAAGCAAGAGGCTGTAACAAAATGCCGTTAGTGGTTGTAGCGTGACCCCTTACACCCCAGGCAAAGCCGTGCTCTCTGAGGTCCAGAAGACGTGCTGTTCCAGCAGCCCGGTTTTCACGGGGTGAAGCCTATATGATCAAACCCAGCGTATGCCAATGCATATGTAAATGCAAGACCTAAGGCAGCTTGTTGAGCCTGCACTTCAGGGAGTACCAGCCGCCTCGGGTGGAGCTTGCTGGCAGGAGGAGAATTACAAACTGCCTCTTAGCAGACCTCTGCTGCCAACAGCAGATGATGGTGGTTCCAGCCAGGGAGGCAGGGAGCGCTTCTCGCACCCGTGGGACACAAGGTGCGGGTGCCTGCTGCTACCTCGCCGCCTTATTTCTGCAGAGCTTCCAGGGATACAAAGCCGAAAGGAATCTCCATCAGTAGAGGCCCTCACTGTGTTGAGGTCGAGATGCTGTCTGCTTCAACCCACCTTCATAAGACGATGAATGCTGGAAGAAGGAAGAAGAGTCAAGAAGGTGGACTTTCCTCATAGATAGTGAAATAAAACATTACATGATGTAATGAAATTTGACTGTGTACTGTCGTGGCAATTCATGCTCAGCTTCTGGAAGTCAAAGGTGAAATGCACGTAAAAGGAGACTTCTAAAGCAAAGCAAAACAAAACAGAAGACCAGGAATGGCTTATTCAGCCATTGTGTCCATTGGCTTTGTAAGGAAAAAAGTTGCTATCCAGAAACGTAAGAAGTTTCCAATGGTGAAAAGCTGCCTCTTTTCCAAATATTTTAACGAGAATCAGGGAACGTTAAAGCTGATGATGGAAGAAGGCTGGAGCCCAGTCAGAAAATAGGCGAGTGCTAATGTTAAAAATACTACTGGAGGAAAGAGAACTCAAACTCAAAAGTGAAATCAGCAGGTGCAGCCCTTACACTCTCTGGTTTTGTCAGGTCGTAGGTCTGGAAATAACCTTGAGAGAGAAGAATTGCGAAGGAATGGCAGTGAGTCACCAGCGCCGAAATGATGAGAGGGGCAGATCCCTGGGAGTTACTTATGGGGGGCTTAAAAACCCACCCAAGAGACGGCGACTGTATCCAAAAGCCCTGCTGTGGTTGCCCTCGGTGGTCAGTCAGGAAGGAGTAGTGTTTGTTTATTTAATGGATTTCCTCCATAGCATTCTCTGGAGTTCTTGATTTCACCACATTGTCTAGTCCAGCTTAGGAAGAGCTGTTGTGATAGTGTTTGCACCCCCGCTCTTTCAAAGGTATGCCACGATTTTTTGTCTTCGGTTTGTGTTCAACGTAATTCCATTTTCTTGTGTCAGCAAAGACAAATAATTATTAAAAAAAAACCCCAAATACTTTCTCTGCCTGCTTGAAGACCTCAGAGGCTCGTAGACTGCTTTCAGGCTGGCATCCCTTCCCCAGTCGAAGGGTCACTCCTTCCAGCCTGCCCTTTTTTTTTAATTTCTCTGAATATCTGTTGGTTTCTCGCTCTGTTTTCGGTGATGAGGTTCCAAAAGAGAGAGCAGTTTCTAGATCTGATTGTACCAGGGACCGCACAGGCAAAGCTGTGCATCAGCGCTGCCCTAAATGAGAGGTCTCTGGCCACGCCGTGAGCACTGCGTTGATCTCGCTGTCAAAACTGCGGTCGCATTTTGTTGCAATTTCATATTTCGTCTGTGGTTTTTTTGCAGTGCTGCCAACCCTCCATCACTGGCCACTCTCCCTACGGACGAGAAGGTCTCCAGTTTTTCCGTGCTGAGCTTTAGCTGCTGATTTCAACAGTTGATAACCAGGGCAGGAGGGAAGAGCCTTCTCAATAGCAGGGCCACCACCGGCAGAGGAGGACAGGGACTTCTGGAGCAGACAGAGCCAGCAACACCAACACGCTGCCCACCAGCCCGCTGCGGTCACCAACCCAGCGTGCAACACCAACACCAAAGCTTGAGAAGCTCGAAGAAGGTAAGACTAATTCAGTGTTGAATACAGGAATAAACAAAATCACATCACAGATGCTCTTGTTTGGAATTATGATCAGTTCTTTGATCCAATTTACCTCGCAGGGCCGTGAGTCCCGTCAGCGCCGTGGAAGAGGTGGGACCACTCGACGTGGCTGAGGGGACACAACAGCTCAGGCTGCTGAATGTCAAACCGCAGCCCAAGCACAGGCAGCTCTGCTTCCAGGAACCGAGCCTGCTCTGCTCGTTAGGGCTACGGAGAGGATTAGGGGACCAGAACATCTTTCTTATGAGGACAGGCTGAGGGACTTGGGTCTTTTTAATCTGGAGAAGAGAACACTGAGGGGGATCTTACCAATGCTTATCAATACCTAAGGGGTGGGTGCCAGCAGGATGGGGCCAGTCTTTTTTCAGTGGTGCCCAGTGACAGGACGAGAGGTGATGGGCACAAACCTGGTCATAGGAAGTTCCACCTAAACATGAGGAGGAACTTCTTCACTTTGAGGGTGGCAGAGCACTGGAACAGGCTGCCCAGAGAGGTTGTGGAGTCTCCTTCTCTGGAGATACTCAAAACTCGCCTGGACGCATTCCTGTGCAACCTGCTCCAGGTGACCCTGCTCTGGCGGGGGGTTGGACTGGATGGTCTCCAGAGGTCCCTTCCAACCCCTGTCAGTCTGTGACTCTGTGATTCCCGCTGCCTTTCTTCCTTCAGCTTCTTTAATGACTTTCAGCTGCTCGGATGTCCAGCTCCTTGCAACCCAGGCGGCAGAGTTTTGGTCCACGGCACTATAGTAATATTGCAGTTACTGCTACAGCAGTAGGATGGGCAATAATTCATTGCACGTCTGTCTGTCTTCAATAGTGCAGGTAGTTGGTGCGCTGGCTCTCTTAGTTTTCCATCTGCTGCGCACGCCAGCGATTCTCATTCAATTTGCCTTAACCCAGCAGGATGAAATCAGTTACTTAATTTGGTAAATGCAATTGCTCTGTCTCCTCTTGACCGCATAACCGAGCCAAGGAAGGCTGAGTTCATGGGGAGAGCATGGGTCCGACAGTGCCAATCTAGAAAATTGTATAGATGATGCGCGAGACACAGCGTCACCCTGCATCCTGTAAGAGGTTAAGAATTGTGGGTTTTTCTAATATCCTTGTGGCAAGATTAATTCCTCTCCGTTAAGGAACAACTTGGCTGGTTTGGTAAGTAGCAATCCTGAAATCTCCTTTGATGGATCGCTTCTATAGTTCGTTTTCTATTCATTGTGTTCAATGCTTGCTTGGATCTTTTATCCAAGCCCTGCTCCTGTTGCTTTGCAAGTGGTATTTTCATGGGATTTGACTCTGTGAAGCTGACATGCAGTGAAGCCAGTCTAGGCGCAAACCACAGCCTCGCTTCTCACATCCTCTTCTACGAAATGCAGGTTTGGTTTCAGTCTCTGCTGTTGTGCTCAGTCCTTCTACCCTCTGAAGGACTCCTCATATTCCCTCTTAAAGAATTAATCCTCTTGAAGGCTAAGGAATGTAAGAGGCTATACCAAATAGTGTAATTTTTAATGAATATTCCCACTTCTGTTGTGCGGCTGTTCCACCTGCTTTCATTTTCCTGTTGCAGCATCTTTCAGAAGGCTTTTGCTGATCCAGGCATTTATTTGCAGCTTTGCATGCATCTGTTGGTCACGACCTGGGCTTTGATCTTTTGTCTCTGCATTCAGAAAGCCCCGGAGGTCTACTGCTGTTATTTAGCTTTGTGAAACATTGAAGTTTTTTATCCCGTTTTAGTCTCTGCGGAGTATTTATCTGCCACTAAAGCTCCTCCACAATTTACTGACACCCAAGTGCTTACAGACCTTTCAGCATGGAGTAGTCTGGCAAATGCATATGCAGAATAAAAGCGAGCGCGGGATTACTCAGAAAACATTTCTATTATCTTCATATTCTTGTACCGTTCCTGTTGCCAAATGCTATACGGTGCTTTCGGATTTTAGATCCCCAGGCTTTACCAGAGGTAGTAATTGTTACTATGTGGACTCTGTGGATAAGAAACGGAGGCAAAGTGACTTGGTGAAGGTCATGCAGCCAGTCCGTGACTAAGCTGGGACCAAACCCCAGCTCTCCTGTGCTTCAAACACTAAATCAGAATTAATGCTATGTCCGACTGCAGAAAGCATGGTAATGGTGGCAGAGCAGCAGCATAAATGTTTTAGAATTGTAGTTGCTGATGCATATTTAATGCATAATTTACTACGTGCTGACTTTATTTATTATGTATTTGTTATGCATTTCGTTTAACTAATTTTCAAGTATACTTTTTGAAGGGGGACGGCAAGCAACAAGACCCAAAGGGAGCGTGTCTCTGCCTGATGTGCACCGTGCTGTTGGTAACAGGGCTTGCGCCCGAGCAAGATCACAAGCTCACACCTGATACACCCTGTACTGATGCGATGGGATGGAGATAAGAGCAGGCAGTGGATGGCTCGGCTGGTCTCTGAGCCTGCTGAAGCTTTGAAGAGACTTCACCCAATGTCTTCTTTCTTTTTAATTTGTTCTCTCCTTCCTTTCATATAAAAAGATCCTTTTCACTTGGGTTGTGCTAGACCTGTGAAGAGCAGTGAGACACGGCGTCATGGTGCACCTCGGTCGTGAGCTATTCTGCTTTGATATTTAATGACATTACGCATAGACCAGTGGGCAGCTGCTGGCTTGCACCAATACTGCTGTGGCCGAGCTCTTCCCCAGGCTGGTGAGGGACGTCTCTGCAGGCCCCCGGCTGTCTCTGTCTGGTGGACAGGGACACCAAGCTCAAGCGACATGGGGTCCCAACTTCTTTACATCAAGGGACATGGAGTCCCGACTCGTTTACGTGAAGGGACATGGGGTCCCAACTCCTTTACGTCAAGGGACATGGGGTCCCGACTCCTTTATGTCAAGGAACATGGGGTCCCAACTCCTTTACATCAAGGGATATGGGGTCCCCACTTCTGCACACCAAAAAAGCCTGCCTTGTGCAAACGCCCCACACACTATAACTTCAGCAGCAGCCGCTTTCTCCGTGTTACTCATTTGGCATAAACAGAAAATGTCTTGTCATAAAATAATTACATAGAAATTTCACTTGCATGGGATAACGTACAAATGAGTTTGCAATCGCGCGCAGGCTGGGTGCGAGTTACACAAGAGGTCGACGCTTTTTGTTGCATGCTGTCTGTGGGTAGAGACATTACTCAGCGTAGACTTCCTTTATGTGCCTCCAAGGTGTATAACCCCATGGTACAACGAAGCCAAACAACCCATGAAACTCATTGCCAAACTGACAAATAACCTGTCGAAATCGCTGGCACAATATACGGCTGCCAAGAATATAACCAAGCTTAGAAAAAGTTTAAAAAAGATTAATATCAAGAATTAGAGAGCGTGTAATAGTTGAGGGAGGGAAGAATAAAATGTCATCATGATTTCATTCAAAGCACTAGGCCATCCATACATTCAAGGGTTGCCCATATGCAGATCCTGGTGCTGGTCTTGCATGGGTATAGTTCCATTCCCATCACTCAGGGTGCTGGTTTACATCCCTAAATCCCACACTTGGTGGAAAGAAGCCACAGGCGGGATACAAAGGGCTTTCCAAGGGCAAAACCAGGCAAACACAAACAGCAGAGCAAAGGGCACGTCTGACAAGTAAAAGTTGAAACCGAGGGCACCGTGTGGTATCCGGGTATTGGACTGTTACCAAAATTCCTGCTGTCTTCATGCACCGCTCCATTTACCCACCGATGCCTTCATTGCCAACACATCACGGGTATCCATCCCAGACCAAGCCTGTCGCCTCTTTTAAACCGTTGGTAGACACAAGCACTGTCCAAATGGGTTAGAAGGGAGGGAGAGGGGGAGATTTATTGTATGGTAGAATAGAACAGTTGGAATATATATACACACACATATACATATACACACACACATATATATGTATTTGTGCCCTTCTCTTTCCATTTTCCCCGGTAACCAGTCCATATTCACCAGCTGCATCCATGCACCCGTGTAAAGGAGAAGTATTTCCCTCACCCCCAAGAACTCAGCGGGAGCTTTGCCGCGTGCACGGTGGGAGCGGGGCAATGTTTCATCCCCGCACCGCTGCGTGCTGAGAGCTGCTGAACCGCAGCGGAGCTGTGCTCCTCCCGGCCACGGATATATTTGCAGGTCTCCATGCCGGAGTGGGTTAGCAGGGCTGGAAATTCAACCCGCAGGTACCTGAAATGTAAGAAGACCAGGCTTTCAGCCTTGTTTTCGGACGGGACGAGCATTTTCACCCACGGGGTTTGGTAGTTCAGGCGATACAGGCAGCGCGAGTCTCAGGATGTGGACATTGAAAAAAATACCTTCCCCATCTCACATTTGGGCTGCTGACAGTAGGTGGCTGTTCTTTGACAATTTCCTTCCTGCACAGGCAGCAATCACTAATTTTAGACTTGCTTACATGTAAAAACCACACTTCTGGCTTGGAAACGGTTTGCTGCTTCTAAAGAAGAATCCCACCCCGTCTTGCCAGGTAACTACTACTCTGTAAATTTAAGCGATGGATCTCTCGGGTTGTTAAAAGGAAACAAGTACAGCACACGACAATGTTGGTTTGAAGGTATCCAGGAGTAAACAACAAAATCCATCCACTGGTGCAAGAGCCGTTAGAGAAACGCATACAGCAAAAATTGAAGGAAAGATTATAATCTCCGGCTTTAGCAGTTCCACTGCAAAAAGTGATTTCGTAATAATGAAGTGGATAACTCTAGCTAGGTAATGATGCATAGGTCAGCATCTACGTTAGCTTTGTAACTTTTAAGTCTTACGAAAATTTATCAAGTCTTGCTCTTTCTATTCTACGGATTTTGGCTCGGTCACGCACAGTCAGATGATCCTTTTGCCTTTTCACGTGTTAACGGCATTCCTACAAGACACGTTCCCTGCAAATATTCCCTGCGCTATGCGGGGCCAGCTCTGTCGCCCAGCACCCTATGAGCTACGCAGGCTGCTCAGGGAGCAGAAATCCCACGTACGTGTATATATTCAGAGGCTCTTTGTGCTACTTATTGTAAATGGCGACTCAAAGCTACATGCAAATACGACGGGATTCTTGCGAGCACACCGAGCTGCTAGCAGGCTGTATTTAAGCTCCCAGTCCCCCCCGTCAGCGATGACAGGAGCCCTGTGCTCTTTGCTTTTTCGGCTGGATGCAAGGCGGGGAAGGCAGCATCTGCAGCAGGCTGCTGCGGGCTGTCTCCGATGGGAGTTCTACGCGCAGAATTTCCCTCAGCTCCCGCTGAGTTTTTGGGGGCTGAGGGAAATATTTCTCCTTTACACAGGTGCATGGATGCAGCTGGTAATATGGATTGGTTACCAGGGGAAATGGAAAGAGAAGGGCACAAATATATATATATATATGTGTGTGTGTATATGTATATGTGTGTGTATGTGTGTATATGCATGGGTGTGCATGGGCGTGCATGGGTGTGCATGGGCGTGCATGAGTGTGCATGGGTGCACATAAGTGTGCATGGGTGCACATGGGTGTGCATGGGCATGCATGGGTGTGCACAGGCACGCATGGGCGCACATGGGTGTGCATGGGCGTGCACAGGCATGCATGGTGTGCACAGGTGTGCATGGGTGCGCGTGGGCATGCACGGGCATGCATGGGTGCACATGGGCGTGCATGGGGGTGCATGGGGGTGCATGGGTGTGCATGGGCACTCATGGGGGTGCATGGGCATGCATGGGCATGCGGCTCTGGCACCAGCAGCCCTCCCCATCCCAGCCACACGCAGTGTCACCTCCACCGGCTGCGGCTGCCGACCAAAACCAGACGGTCTGCGCTGGGCCATGAGAGGTAGGAGAAGAGGAGCGGCAGAGCAAACCTCACGGAGGGTGTTGAGTGCTCAGGTGTTTTACAGAGTATTGTAACCTTCTTTTACGCTCGTATTCCTTAAAAGAATTTGGAGTGTTTCCTTAAAAAGGTGTGGGTGATCAGCGAACAAATACATAATCCAACCTCTTGCATTTCCAGGGAGTTTCTGGTTGCTTTAGGACCATTTTGCAAGACCACCTCTGAAGTGCCAGGCAAACTTTTAAATGATTTCACGACGGCTCAGCAGGACGGAGACTCCTGTAGTTCATGTTCTGTATTTCAGAAGATCCAAAATTCCCTGCCGTGTGCCAAATAAACGCCGTTCCGCTGTGCCACGTTCTGCTTCACACAGCAAGGCCGAGGCGCTGACAAGATGCTGTGAGGAGGTGATAAATCCCTCACCCAACGTGAAGAATCTGCCCGGTGACCAATGTAGAGAGACTTTAAATCAGCCTGGCAGACGATGAAGGCTTGTTCTTACCTGATGTAGGTTTTATTATTGAACAGGAGGGAAAATGAAATTGGGTTATTCTGTCATACAGAAAAGATTTCATGGTCCTGGTACCCACGTCTGCTGTATGATATAGAAATCCTCCTCGGTGTAGTGTCTTTTTGTTAGGAGCGATCCCAGGATGTTTTACACAATTCAGTCAGGATGCCTAAGGGATCATTTTATCCATCTTAACTGCAATCAGCTCCAGGGATTAAATGCTCCAAACATTTAACATGAGAATGATTTTGAATAATAATTGAAGCATATTGCATCCTGCAAAAATCACCTGCTCTCTATTTCAGTTCTTACGGGAATCCAAGTTTTATGGGTTTTATGCTTGTGACAATATAAGGTAAGTTTAAAATTGTGATTTACTGGCCAAAGCATTCCAGGCAGCCACAAGAATTTGTTGTCGATTAAGGAGGCAGATTTCAGATTTGGAGTTCTGCTCCAATTCTGCTGTTCGCGATCTCAAAGGCTGGTATGTGCCACGGTCATCGCTTCCGATTTTTTAATCACAGCTACAATTTCTCTCAAAATAATCTTCCGATGCTTTGCGGAAAGCAGGTCTTTATATCCACCGACTCCCCGTTCATGGCTCTCAGGCAGGAGACCAGCTCTTCGGGGACCAGTGTTTGCTCTTGAACATCGCTGGCCAGCATCTGTCCCCACTGGTTCTCCAGGAGGGACCCGTGTCCCCCCTGGGCTGGGCCGAACGCGTGGCTTTGCCCGCTCCGGCTGCTGTTTAAGATGAGGTTGATCTTCTCCAGCAGACAGACGTGGTGCCCCTCTCCCTCCCCGTCCCACAGGTGGGGAACAGGGCTCGTGTAGTCTCTGAAGAAGATGTTCGTCTCCGGTTCTGGGAGGGGCGCGGGGGGCTGTGTTTGGTAAAGGTTGGCAGCTACGTACCCCGGCGTCTTCCCGTCGGACACCTGAGGTTTGTAGTCACTGATCTGCTCGGGGGCCGTGATGCTGGCAGGCGCTGTGCTCCCCGGGCGCTCCCCGGCCTCGGGGACCTCTCTGCTGGGCTTCCTTCTGGTGGCCACGTTCTTGTACCCCATGGGTGCTGGCACCTCCTCGATTTCCGTAACTGTGGAGTCACCGGTGTCCAAGAATGGCTCATGGAAACTGCTGCTCGTGAAATCGCTCTTTTCCTGGAAAAAAAAGAGTGAATGTAGTAACAAACCGGCAAATTTTACCGCTGGGAGAGCTATTGTTAGAGCATCCCAAGGAAGAAACTGGGCAATGACTTGTTGCCTTCATCTCGTCTTCCTTCCCGCCTCTCTCATCCAATCCACCCCGTGAAAGGGACGGCAGTGAGGTGGACGAGAGGAGACGGGGAGCAGCTGTGCCTGTTTCCATGCTTCTGCGCACACTTCAAGGGCAGCTTGAGTCAACTGTGGCCACTGAATAAAGCGTATATTGAGGCAAGGTTTAAAGACCTCAGCTAAGCTGGGCTCCCATGCACCTTGCAAATGCCTGGGAAATGATTCCTGATCAGTTCCTGGTCCCTTAGAGCTTAATCCGCTTCCCATCCGTGTTTCTCACAGCTCTGGAGCGAGCTTTAATCTAAGGGGAGACAAGGGGAGAAAAGCTGGGAGATAATGGTGCAATTACCTGAAGTGACTTTATCACGCTGCTGTTTTCCACATGAGGAAAGTCTTCAAACAGCCACTTTGGCAAAAGCGACACGACGGTGGCGTTAATTCTTTACCGAAAAGAAAAAATAAACCCCAAGGTGTTAGTCCATTTTATTAGCGACTTGTTCATGGCGGGTGAAACTGTCCCCTGGCAGGAGGGGCACGCACAGTGCATCCATCCTTCACGGGTGGCTTGGAACCCCCAGGTTTACCCCGTTTGAACTCCTGCTCTTCATCTTTCGACCTTATTCCTCCAGGTTTGATTCTGGAAACTAAATGACTCTAGGTAAATGGGGAGGTTTGGGAACGTTTAGGCTGGATATTAGGAGAAATTTCTTTCCGGAGAGAGCGGTGAAGCATTGGAAGAGGCTGCCCAGGGAGGTGGTGGAGTCACCATCGCTGGAGGTGTTCAAGGAACGTGTGGACGTGGCACTGCGGGACATGGTTTAGTGGACATGGTGGGGTTGGGGTGGTGGTTGGACTTGATGATCTGACAGGTCTTTTCCAACCTTAGTGACTCTGTGATTCTGTGAAATCCCTTCCATAAAACTTGTCTGTATGTGAACACTTTGCTAAACTGGGAGGTGGGGGAAGGACCAAGCTATGTGTATGAACCAGAGCAGGCAAGCGTGCCCTGAACTGGTGACATCAAATACACAGCAGTAAGGAAAGCTCATTTTCCTACAGCCAAAGCTGCTGCAGAAATGAAAATCGTTTGCAAGAGTTTTTAACTTCTCTGAGCTTTGCTGATGTTCTCGTGCATTGCTGTGTTCCTGGTGTCGCCGAGATGCCTGTGTTTCATAATTACGTCGAGAGCAGAAGAATTAGGCTGGGTTCAGGAACCGAAAGAGGCAACCCCTCGACATCCTCGAGCCCCAGGTCTCCTCTCCCCTATTTCTTGGTTTGTCGGGAAGATCCAGCCGACAGCTCTGCGCCACAGAGGTCACCCATTCCCACAGACCTGTGTCAGGGACAGCAGTGCCCGGACTCCTGGACACCCCTATTCCAGTTTGTGAGCATTCACTGTTAAAAACCAGTATTAAGAGCCTCCCCATTGGGTTTTTCTGCTGTTGCACTCTCCCGTCTCTGCCTGTCCCTCGGGGTCCAGGCACAAGGGACTTCAGCATCCCCTCCTCAGTCAAATCTGGGAATAACAAGTCCAAGGACAAAACTTACCTACAGAGGCTGTGTTTTTCCTCTCTTTTCCTACCCCTTATATCTGTGTAATAATATATCACATGTCCCTAAGGCTGGCCTTGGCAGAGGAGTGGTTTTTACTGTTTTGGTTGGTCTCTGCCTTACTGTAGAGCACATAGATGTCTTTTCATATAGCAATATAACTAATGGGAGAAGTTGTCCTTAGTCAGAGCAGGTTTCTGCAGTTAATTTTAAAATATTCTGGAAGAAAGGCAGGAGTTGGAAATAAGGAAAAAATTGTGAAGAAAGCAATACCTTTTTCTGGCTGATTTTTTAAACATCAGAATGGCAAAAACAACCGATAATATGACCATGCTGACGCCCAGTCCCAGGAAAACTCCAATGTCATCGTCTGAAAAAAGATTGGGAGGAAAAAGGTCAATCGGGTGGCCCTGCTCCACCGCCCCATCTGCCACGATGTTCGTTGATGTAAAGGGCAGACCTTCAACAAAGCAGCCTTCAGCATTTCACTTGCCCTTTTGCTCCTTGATTAACGAAGCAAAGCCATAACAAAAGCAAAACCCAAACTGCTGTCCTGTTGCGCTGTGCTGTGACCAGAGCATCGCGGGTGCTGTGGCCCCGTCGCCTGGCGATCGCCACACACGCCATGCATGGGGGGGTTCAGCCAAGGAATTGGAAGAAGTGTGGTCGCTGTGTTTAACCATTTCCTACGCACGCCTTACCTTCCAGAAATGCTGAAGTGAATTCTTCAGCTTGCGTTGCTTTTGCTTTTGGTTTAAGTACTGCAACAGATCATAACGTAACCTTTATCAGAAGACGTGCAAACCAGAAGCGTAACTGAAGTTAGAAAAATGGATGGGAAATGCTTAAACGAGTCTCTGGTTCAAACTGCAAGACTGAAACAGTCTGTCGCTGTTATGCTATATGTTAACATTATCCTATGTTTTCCCTGTTTTCTTACATTGCTTGTTGCAATGTACATTATATTATAAGCCTGACAAGAAAGCGAAACTTAAGGCATGCATCGTGCGGGTGCTATTCATCTGTGAGAGCACTGCAGCCTTTCCTGCCATGTGGCTCATGTCCCCATCAAGTGAAAAGCTGCTTTTCCGGCCCTGACCTCTCCAAAGTGTAAGGGAGCTTTTGCTTCCCCATCACCAGATGCTGCAGGCACTGCTCGGGCTAAAACTTCCACTTCTGGTCAAGGAGAAAGTCTGGCTTACCAAGTCTGAGCTACTATCTTCTTACCATGGGAGATCTCGCTGTAGGTGCTGCCCAGGATCTGGTGGTCCTCCGAAGGGACTTAAACAGAGAGAGGAAAAAAGTGTCCGTCACTTCATTTGGAGGACAGCGGGTGACATAGAAGCTATGGCTTATTTTTATTTTGCTGATATTATTTAAAAAAATGAATAATGGTATCATGAGAAAAATAAAGCCCCCTGAAGTAATTAGTAACTCCAGCTCTGGCTGCACTCTACACAACCTCCTATTTCTCAGAAATCCAATTAAACGAGATGCTGATGAACACATAACACTGATTACAAAACATCTTCCATGCGTGTCGCTCCCCTCAGCACCTGAAACAAGAATTTAGTCTTCCTGAGGAACTGCACATCATTTTTCATGAGCACCTGCGGATTATTTCCCACAGTGTCCGAACCCCATGGACTGAATTTTCTGCTAATACTTGTTTGTGTGATGGGCTGTGCGGAGAGGGAAGATCTGCAGCTGAAGACCCTGCCATGGCAAGAAGTGTATTTTGGTGAAATAAGCAGCAAGCTTTCTTCCCGGGCAGATTCAGCAATTCCCTTGGGATCTCTTCTCCCTAACAAATACACGGTGCCGTTGCTGCTACAGAAAAGGGATGAGGCTCCAGGCCAAGGGCGATCCCACTGCTGCACTGGGGCTTGGACGGAACCCGTAGCCTGGACCAGAACCACAGCTACGTGCTCAGGGCAGGCCACCCACCGCATCTCCCCGGGGTCACCTCCCTGCACGGGGACCGGGGCAGTAAGTGGGTTGTGGGGAGGTGGGTGCTGGTCTCTTCTCCCAAGTGACAAGTGATAGGACAAGAGGAAATGGCCTCAAGTTGCGCCAGGGGAGGTTCAGGCTGGATATTAGGAGAAATGTCTTTCCCGAGAGAGTGGTGAAGCACTGGAAGAGACTGCCCAGGGAGGTGGTGGAGTCCCCATCGCTGGAGGTGTTCAAGGAAGGTGTGGACGTGGCACTGCGGGACATGGTTTAGTGGGCATGGTGGGGTTGGGGTGGTGGTTGGACTTGGTGATCTGACAGGTCTTTTCCAACCTTAATGATTCTGTGATGCTGTGAAGCGAGGGCTGCTGCAAGGACACGGAAGATAGTCGGTGCCCTTTCACCGCGAGCAGGACGAGAGGTGTCATCTTAAACTGCAGCAGTTCAAGCCTGGGTCACGAAAGAGGACAACCGCTCTAGCAGCAAGGCTGAGGAGCAGCGGGGTAGGTTGCCTTTTCCTGGGAATCCAAGAGCAGTTTCAGCAAACATCTGTCGGAAACGGAAGCAATACAGCTGATCTTCCCTTGGGAGGGGGTAATCCTCCTTTCCTGTTCCCTATGATTTTCCTATGTCTTACAATGGCGGCAAATGTTGCTGATGATGTGGTTGTGGGTCCGTGTTGTGTTTGAAGGAAGGGAAATGTCCCCAAAGCAGTGGGCAACGTAAGGGGCCCCTTTTGCAGAGTCATCCGTGCAAACACAGCTCACGCTGGCAGCAGGATTGTCCCAGGACGGCAAATTGCCAGCTCTGGGAAATTCAGGAAGGGCAGACTCGCAAGTGCATCTTTAGAAGCACAAGGATCCAGGTGCTTTATGAAATCCCTTATTTGCGCGTCTGAAAATTCCACCGTACCCTTCAGTTAGGCTGACTGCTTTAGGAAAAATCCTGCTGCTCCCCATGTTTGCCTCTCTGTCCCTGAGAGCTGGCTGTCCCAGCAGGGCACGGATGAGGGCCGAGACAATTAAGGATATCCAGCATAATATATCCTATATATGTATTATATATATAATGATATCCTAAACAACATGGGCCACCTCATTTCAGCCAGTGATTTCTGCAACAGAGTCAGTAACCCACCAGTTGAGACTGGTTCAGATGAAAATGAGTGAAAACCTTTCGGAATTTGCAGCCTTTAATAAATGAAACAGTGGCTGTCAAAGGATGGAGCTTACCCAAGCCTGGTGGAGCAAGCCCTGTTCCCCTTGCTTCGTGTTGACCAACACAAACCCAAGGCCAAATGCAATTTTTTCCTCTCCAAAGGGCAAAAAAAACCCAGAAAAGGTACTGTCTCTGATTTTGTGCATTTGAAGCATATGCGTCTCCTAGCAGAGCTCCTGGAGTTCATATTCCAGTTCCCTGAGCAGAGTGTATCCACTCGGCTGGAGTGCGCTGCAGACACTGCGAAGCATCTCTCGAATATATGGGATTGTGGAAGGCAAGTGATGGAGTACATTATTCTGCAGCCTGGGAATTCAGCAGTTTTGGGGGGCAGGTGTTGCTGGCACATTGAGCTTGTATAAATAAAATAAAATTCTTAAGATTGCAGTAATGCCTTACTGATGATGGACGGGCTCAATCTGAATAAGGAAGATGAAGAATGAGGTTCAGCCTGCGGGGTCAAGCTGGAGGACTGTACTGCGGGTGTCAGCTGTGGGTTGTGCTGGTGCTTGGGAAGCAAACCTTGTCGCAGGCACGAGCTTCACTGCTGCCCCATGTCGGTACTGCCCCACATCAACCCCCACGCTTTGTTAAAGGAGTCTGTGCAACCACTAAGGCTGACGTCTCTCTTTTTAAGCATTTAACATATTTCTAAGCTGTTTGTTAGTGCAAAAGTTAGAGCATCATCCTTTTGACACCCAGCTCTTCCCCCTTCCACGCAGACGGAGACTTGCTGCCGAGGTTTACGCCCCACTTGAGGATCAGGACCCTGGAAATTCATGTCACCAGAGCTGGAGGTGCCCAAACCCCGACCTGCCCAGAGCCAGAGGCTGTCACAGAATCACAGAATCATTAAGGTTGGAAAAGACCTGTCAGATCACCAAGTCCAACCACCACCCCAACCCCACCATGCCCACTAAACCATGTCCCGCAGTGCCACGTCCACACCTTCCTTGAACACCTCCAGGGATGGTGACTCCACCACCTCCCTGGGCAGCCTCTTCCAATGCTTCACCACTCTCTCCGGAAAGACATTTCTCCTAATAGCCAGTCTAAATATCCGTCAGTGTGTCCGTGAGGATAACAGCTAATAGCCAGGCTAACAGCCGTGAACGGCCCGGGATGAACCAGTCAGGAATATTTGTTTCCATTTCTTGGGAAAAAATTGAGTCACTGCCCTTCTCAAAGCCATGAGAGGTGCCAACCAGAAACACAGAGCTTTTTTTTTGCAGGGAAAGTATCTGAGCAGCTTCAAATAATGCATCTAAAATTGCATCACAGCATGGGATGGTGAACTGATGACATCCTCAGGTGTTACTGTTGCCTGCAGCTACAGCCGGCGATGTCAGGGCACCGAGGGCACGGACAGGTCTCAATAGCCCTGACCAGCCTCACCTGGGACCTCCACCCACAGCCCCTGCCCAGGGGGCTATTTAAGCCCAGCCCTGGGCTCTCAGCCCCTACTTGGGCTGTGCTGGAGGAGCTCTGGAGGTTCCAACCCTGACCCATGGGCTGACTTCATGACTTGATCTCAGCCCTCCCTGTGCCCAGTGCTGGTGAGGCCGCACCGCGAATGCTGTGTCTGAACACAGCATTGGGCCCCTCACTCCAAGAAGGACATTGAGGTGCTGGAGCGTGTCCAGAGAAGGGCGACGGAGCTGGTGAGGGGTCTGGAGCACAAGTCTGATGAGGAGCGGCTGAGGGAGCTGGGGTTGTTCAGTCTGGAGAAGAGGAGGCTGAGGGGAGACCTCATCGCTCTCTGCAACTCCCTGAAAGGGGGTTGTGGGGAGGTGGGTGCTGGTCTCTTCTCCCAAGTGACAAGCGACAGGACAAGAGGAGATGGCCTCAAGTTGTGCCAGGGGAGGTTCAGGCTGGATGTTAGGAGAAATGTCTTTCCTGAGAGAGTGGTGAAGCATTGGAAGAGGCTGCCCAGGGAGGTGGTGGAGTCCCCATCGCTGGAGGTGTTCAAGGAAGGTGTGGACGTGGCACTGCGGGACATGGTTTAGTGGGCACAGTGGGGGGGTTGGGTTGGTCGTTGGACTTGATGGTCTGACAGGTCTTTTCTAACCTTAATGATTCTGTGACCTGTCCAGCCACCACTGGACACTGTGTGCAGCATCCATAAATGCAGAGGTTTTGTCTGCGCTGTAGTGTCCATGGCACAGCTATGGTGGTGCTGGGAGGTGTCCTCAGATGTTGAGCTGTACATGGTTTACCCTGGTTTGCCGAGGCGAGGACCAGGAGCAAGATGGTAACAGCTCAGGGAGCTCAATATGCCCAGCTCTTGAGGACAACCAAAGCCAATGCACACAGTGCTGGAGATGATGACAGTCCTTACTTTCCCTTGTAAATTGGCCCATGTTCTTATCAAAACCAGTTTCCAGAACCAAAGTCTGCCTGCTTCCCACTCCAGGTAGGAAATGGCAGGATGCAGCTTGGCCAGTTGGTCTCTGTAAAAGTTGTTTTCTGTGTTTTGATTTATCTAAACATTTTCTTGTCAAATGTACAGAGCAGCAACCTCATCTTTTCCATCACAAAAGGGGAGAATGACTCCATAGAAGTATCTTGTGAAGTAAGGTGTGGTTCTCCTGTGCATTAGATCTGTGCACAGGAGCAAAGATCAGCTAGAGAAGGCTTTCATACAGATGCATTGATTAAAAAAATCTCTATTGTCATGTCCTGCAGCCAAGAGGTTTCCATCTAGAGGATCAAGATCTGGGTGTTGGCCTCTTCTCTCAAGTAACAGGACAAGAGGAAATGGCCTCAGGTTGCGCCAGGGGAGGTTCAGATTGGATATTAGGAAAAAAATCTTCCCTGAGAGAGTGGTGAGACACTGGAATAAACTTCCCAGGGAAGTGGTGGAGTCACCATCCCTGGAGGTGTTCAAGGAACGTGTGGATGAGGCATTGTGTGACATGGTTTAGTGGGCATGGTGGGGTTTGTTGGTTGATGGTTGGGCTTGATGATCTTACAGGTCTTTTCCAACCTTAGTGATTCTGTAGAGCCCTGCTTTCCTCTGGTCAGTGGGAGGGTTTTACATCTCGTTTCTAAAACTAAGTAATTCTGCAAAACTGTCGGATTGTGAGAATACAAAGCGTGAAACGGCAAGCTGAGCTCTGCAGCTCCATTTCAGCAAGCATTGACTTCTCCACCCAAGTGGGCTTACCTTGGCCAGAGCTTGGTTTGCTGACTCCGTCGGGGTAGACTGCGTACACTGACACGCTGAGGCGGCCTGCTGCTGCTTCTGGAAAGAAGCAAGATTTGCCTTTAAAATCTATTTGTAAGCTGCCATGGAAGCTCTAGGCTTGCTCGAGGGCTTGTTACTGAGTGGTGAAAGTAGATGGAGGTGTTGGGGTGTCCCCAGCTCTGAGCCCACTGCACGCCTTCCCTCCCCTGGGGAAAGCCACTGCATGGGGCTGTTCCCAAAAACACAGGTGGAAGAGCAAAAGCCTGGTCAGGTAACTGGCTAGGAAGTACCGAAAAACCAATAAACACCAGAATTAATGTGGGAAGCAGGAATGGAGTGGGATGGGTCCCAAGATGTTGGTGCTGCTGGGCTCTGGCTGCATCGGTAAGGACCGGCCGGCTCGTCCCTCTGGGCACGGGGCGGAGGAGAGGTGCTAAAACACCAGCCTGGGTGCATTGAGTGTTGCGCCTTCTCTCTCTGCATCCTTTAAATACACACGTGCATCTCCGGCACTTGGGCAGGCCTCCATGGGTTTAGAGTGGCTTCCCTGCCTGCCAGCTTGCTTGTCACTTCATTCCCTTTCCCTGTCCCTTCTCTCCCTGTGACCTTCACCTGGGGGATCAAATCCCGCTGACTGCCCTCATGTCTCCTATTGCTTCGCTCCTCCGTGCTCCCTAAGGGCTCTTTGTGGTCCCACTCTCAAAACAAGCGAGCAGGGGCTCAATTTTAAGTGAAACTCTGCCTTTATAATACATTTTGGCTTTATAGTATCCTGATGAACTGCACCAAATAGCAAAAGGACGCCTGGAATATCTTACCTTGGATGTATGTGCGTGTTTCTTGGCATGGGACTTTCTTCCAAAAATACTGCTCCTGACTAGACTGGGCGGTGGAAACCCACTCCACTATGAACCAGAGCGGGGACGTCCCGCTGCGCTGGGGGGGCTGCCAGGCCACCGAGACACTGCTCCTGTTCTCAGGCTTGACCTCCACTGTCATCGGTGCTGGGAATTCTGCGGAGAGAGATGGCAAGGGGGCTGGCACCCCAACCTCATCTTTGAAGAGGAGGAGACTTGGAAGGGTCAGCCAAGCCCCGGCAAAATCTGGCTTTCCTGAAAGTCTTTAAAGACTGAAGAGGCAACAAGAAATTCTAAAATGTGGTGGGTTCATATATACACACAAATGTGTATATATATGCACACAAATATATATAAAAATAGCTATAAATTTCTCTATAAAACCCCCAAATTTCTCTATAAAACCATCTGTGCTCACATACATGTATCACAAAAGCACATCTTCAGCTTTGTCATATCTCAGCTGAAATGCTTTACATTCCTTACAAGAAAGGTGCGTGATTCTACTAAGTATGAGAGATTAGAGAATTTTTTCCACCTTATTTCTCTGTAGTTTCTTTTTAGTCATGTATTTGTCCTCAGTTTGAACGGGACTTTCCCCTCCCACTGCTCCTTAAAAGAGACATTTTTCAAAAATAGGAAAGTGTGGTTGTGGGGAAAACCACAACCTGTGGCATGGGGAACCTAAGGTGGCCCAACAAGGATATTTTTTTTTTTCCTCCCTTTTTGTTTGCAAGGACCCAGCTGGGGCTGTCTCCCTGGCAGAGGCTATTTTTGGGTGCCGGGAGCAGAGGAGCACCCTCGCACCGAGCCCGCTGCGCAGCCCTGCCAGCCGACGCCGGCAGGACAAACTTATTTTTAAACTTGTTGCTGCAGCCTTCAAAGTCCAAGGGCTGCGGGATGTGGCTGCAGAGCATCTCCATCTCCGGGGGACGCTGGCCTTGTCTGGAGGAGGTCGTGTTCCCTCGGCGGAGCGGGCAGAGCTCTGCCAGGGCTTTTCCCTTGCTTCAGCGCAAGCTAGCATTTTTTCCCCCTGTAATCCTGATAAAATCCCATCTCTTAAGGCTGCGGTTGGTGTGTGCAGGATCCTACCTTCCCGGCCGAGGGTGATGCTGGCGGGGCTGGAAGCCCCCCTGGAGTTGTGAGCGGTGACGTGGAGGGTGCGGGTTCCCGGGGGCACCAGGATGCTGCACGCCGTGCTGGAGGTGTTGCAGAGGAGGAGCACCCCCCCGGAGCTCTCTGCGGCCACGACGTAGCCCAGGATCCTCCCGCGGGCATCCCGCGGCGGCAGGGGCTGCGAACGGCGAGACAGAGAGCCCCGTGGGGATGGGTGCGGGGTCTGATGCTGAGCAGCCCCACGGAAGGACAGATGTCCCCATGGCAGGGTGACACGCATGTGGATTTTGCAAGGATGGAGAGATTTTGCCCCAAGGACACGCTGGGGTCTCATCTTCCTCCCATCTCTTTGGTCAAAGGGCTCTTTTGGAAGGGCTTCGCCTTCCGCTGCCTCTTGGCAGGTGCTGTCCTCGGGGAGGAGCAGAGCATGCGAAAACTTCACGGGACCTGCCAAAAAAAGACCTTACCTTGATCAAGACCGTCACCTCGTGGCTGCCGTTCGGGAAGGCCGGGCCCAGGCGCCGCCAGACGTCGGGCGCCGCGGCGGGGGCTGCGGGAGGAAGCGTGGGACGTTGGCGTGAGCTCCCAAAGGGGAACCGGAGGGGAACCGGACGGGGCTCCCACCCGCGCACGTGGCTCCCACCCGCGCGCAGCCTTTGCAGAAAGCCCCACTCGGCCGGCGGCCCCACGCGAGGCGGCGGGCCCGCTGCTGCATGGCTCTGCTGCCGCGGAGAGGAAACGGCCCAGACTGCAAAGAGCAGCGAGAACCGCTTTTCAGGACGAGCGCGTCCCCGGCTTCCTCGCCGTGACCGGCACGCAAGCCGGGCTTTGCTCCTTGGGTGTCTTGTCCCGCTGCCGGCCGAGATAACTGAGCCGGCCGTGCCTAAGCTCATCCCGGTGTTAGGAACCGGGATGCAAAGCGGGAAAGCTGACCTGGGAAAACAGGTCTTTGCGGCTGGTGGGACCCCTCGGCTGACGCGGCTTTTCCACTTAGGGCAAGAGGTGCTCCCTGCTGCCGGGGAGCAAGCCAGCTACCAAAGGCGGATAAACACATCCCATCCCTCTTTCTGTTCGGAAAACCACGTGCCTGAAAGTCCCCCTGGTTTCTGTCCGGTTCTCACCAGAGTCTGCCAAAATCGCCATCACCTGCAATGTGCCACGGGGCTGGGAGGGCAGGAGAGGAGCTGCCAGCTCGTGACAGTGCTCAGCCCCCGGCTGTGACATGGGGACGGCAGCGGTGCCTCCTGGGCCGCAGCACGACGTCCGCTGTCTGCTGACAGCAGTCTCTGGCAGCGTGGGGACGTGCAGGCCCCCGTGCATGTGCACGCCACGCACACGCCATGTGCACGCCATGCACATGCATGTTGCTGGCTAACTTGAGCTGCCCAACAGCCAGAGCTTGGGCCAGGTCCCCGCAGAGCATCTCAAGGAGTTGATGGGCTGCTTGGGAAAATGCGGCGAGAGCGGCGCCGAGGCTGAGCTTACCTGCCTCGGGGGTGGTGTAGAAAAAGGGGGTGCTCCAGGCGCTCCAGGGGCTGTCGGCAGGGCTGAGCCGGCACCTGACCTGAAACGCGTACTGGGTGTTACTCTGCAGGTTGTGCCGCGAGCGGAGCCCGTGCTGCGCCGCACCATCCCATGCCTCCACCTGCAAGGGAAGCAGGGTGCTAGGGGGGAGCGGGACCCAGCCAGCCCCCCCGCCGCTGCTGGCCCCCCACGCAGAGCGGGAGCACGCGGCGGTCGCTGCCTTCCTCATCTGCACGGATGGGGACGGGCACAGTCGTCCCCGAGCGCACCCCCGAGCCTGGGGGGTACAGCCTGCTGGGGGGGGGCTGCCTGCCAAGGGGGTCCCCATCGCTGCTGTGCCTCCTGCGGTGCTCCAGCACGTGTTTTTGAGACCGATGCTGTTGCGAGACACGGTGCACATGCAGTCCCCTCTGCTAATGCGCCGGGCAAGCTGAGGGGGTGCAGCGAGAGCCCCCGGCTCACCGCCACACTGGGCTTCTTGCACCAGGGCAATTTTGGGGGCTCCGGTGGGTGCTGGGATCCAGCCCCAGCCCCGGGCAGTGCCCGGGGAAGTTTCCGAAAGGGACCCGGGTGGAGCTGCCCCAAGTGTAGTTGTGTCTGCGGGGGTGACCGAGGCGACGTGCGCGCGCTGAGCATCCCTAGAGGCTTTTTGCCTTGTCCTTGCAGAGCTAGATAACGTTTGGAAATATTTTGAATTTTTCCCTTTTTCTTAAAAAGCAGAGATAACCCTGCCCAAAAGGCTGTCTGCCCTCTCCGAGGGCATCAGCTGTCCTGTCCCCCCAAAGGTGGGGTGCTGCTCGTGGCTGGGGGTGCGTGCCCCCCACCAGCACTGAAGCAAGGGAGTGGGTTTTTAATGACCCCAAATGCTCCTGTGTCCCACGGGCGCTCAGGAGCCTCCGGCAGGACCGGGACTGGTGCGTCTCCTAATGGGGGGCAGCTCGTGCGCATGGGTCTGCGTGGGGGGAGGTTTTGGGGGTTCCTGGGCCGTCTCACATGCCATGCCGGGGTGCCCATGGCTCTATGCCGCTCCTCGCAGTGCACGTTCTCCAGCAGCGTCTGCCTCCTCCAGTGGATGGTGGTGGTGGGAGGCGACGTCTCCGTCGTCTCGGCACCAGCGACCAGGGGCAGAGCAGGCACCACTGCGGGGAGAGCGGGGAAAGCGTGGGTCGGGGGGCTGGCACGCCACGGGGCGCTGCCCTCACGCACGTGAGCCACACCGCTCGTGCGTGTCCCTAAAGCAACGTCTCGGGGCAGTGCATACGGCTACAGACAGACATATGGACAGACAGACGTACCAAGCTCCTGCAGGTCGAGGCGCCGGGGGGCCGAGCGGGCAGCGCCCAGCGTGTTGTTGGCCTGCACCCACGCCGAGTAGCGGCTCCCGCCGCGCAGCTCACTCAGCGGCACCGGCGAGCCCACGAGGAAGACCTTCTCCGTCTCAGCATCCTCCGCCGCTGCTGTCCCCAGACTGGGAAGCGGAAGGCAGCCCCGGTCAGAGCCCGTCCCGGCATCACGCACCCGCCGGCAAGGCGACCGCAGCTCTCAAGGGGTCACGGCTCGCGACTGGGGCACAGTCATCTCCAGACCTGGAGTCTGTCACTCTTACAGTGAACTAGAAAGTAATTGCCTTCGGCTCTTGACATTTCTGTAGGGCATTTGCATTTTCGCTGTAGGAAGGGAACTTTCTCAGTTCTTTCTGGCTGCACGGTTCAAAGTTTGAACCCGAGCAAATTTAGACAGGCAGTTAATCACCTCTCTTCACAAAGCCTACGTATGACGGGATTTAATGTGTTTACTTTAATAACTGAGTCAGATTAACTTCGAAAGCTTGCCAATGTTGTGTCACGGGGGCTTCGGTGGCAGACGTGGCAGAAAGCATCCCGGGTAGGAAGTGCCGTGGCACGCTGCGCAGCAGCCAGCACGCCTGCTTCAGGTTCAAGCTTTTGTACCCCGCTAGAGTTTCGGTTTCGGGGTTTGGGCAGTGTTGGGTGCACACCGCCGGCTGCACCCTCTGCACATCCTTTAGCTTAGAGAGAGTCGATGCCGTCTGCAAAAAATGCATGGCTGTAACGCGTTGCAACATGACGCGGTGTTTGCTGGGCCACTAATAGCACCGAGCGCGTACGGTCCATCCTGCAGAATTAAACCCTCGCTGTAACGTGCGGTTTGCGAGCAGGAGACCAGGAAGACGTGAGCTTTAGAAAACGTAACTAGGGCACGGCGCCCGCTGCCAGCAGCAGAGCAGCCCTGGTGTCGCCTGGGTTTGTGGCCGCCGCACCCCGACCGCACGCCGTGCGCCGGCTCTGCCGGTTACCGCGCTCCCTCCCGGCCCCCTCCGGCTCGTCGCATCGCCCGCCCCGCAGCCCCCCGTCCCGCGGGGCCTTACCTGCGCAGGTGGAGGGTGTAGTTGGTGGGCAGGTGGGTCGGCCGCCCCGTGTCCCACGTGCACGTCAGGTGCCCCGAGTGCTCGTGGATGGCGCAGGTCAGGTTGCTGGGGGGGTCCGGAGGGTCTGCGGAGGCAAGGTCAGGCAGAGCGCATGGGCAGCCCCCCCAGCACTGCACAGCCCAGGCTGCTGCAACCCCCCCGCCCCGACCTCCTCGGTGCTCCGGCTTAACAAAAATGACCGAAACCCCACAGCCGTGGCGGGGGTACTCACAGCCGGACAGGACGTTGGTGCCGCACACCAGCTGCTGCCTTTCGCTGTTGGGGCAGCGGGCTGAGCAGGTGACGGTCCCGAAGGGCATCTGGAAATCGCGCAGCTGGAGCTGGACGGTGCTGCTGTTGAGGGGGTGCAGGGGACCCTCAGCGAGGCTGTAGTTGAGGAGGATGAGGAACTTGGCCCAGGGGCAGCCAAGGGTGGAGAAGCAGTTGATGGAGATGTTGGAGCCCATCAGCACCACCGGCGCGGGCTCGATCCAGACGTGCCCCGAGCACTTGATGTTTGCAACACCTGCGCCAACACCCACCGGGTCAGGGCAGCTCCGGGTGGGTGTCCCACGGGAGGAAACGCCTGCGGGCTGCACCGCTCCGCACGGGCGGCTGCTTTGCTGAGATGCGGGCAGCAGCATGGCAGGACCCCGCGGTGGGGGGCTGCTGGTGCCCCCCCGGCCCCCTCGCTCCCCCCGGGACGGGGACAAACCCCGCTGCCCTCAGCAGCGACCCGGCACCCGGTGACTCATCCCCTCAGATCGGAAACAGCTAGTTTCACCGATTTTAGGTTTTGCTCTAATGCTTAAATGACTGCAGGGAAATAACCTGTAGTCTTGAGAGCTCTGATCCCCCGAGATTAGGGCGGCAGCCCCCGCGCAGAGGCGCGCTGCCCTTCGCTATCAGATGAGGGTTCTGCACCAGCCCCGGCAAACCCGGCTCGCAGCCGGTATCAGGCTCGATCTGGCCTTCCTGGAAAGGGTGCAGCTCTGCTCCGGCTTCGGCTGTGCAGAGGCAGGATCATGCTGCTTGTCACAGCCGCTGAAACACCAGCCTGCTTCAACGCAGCTGGATGCAGCCCCGGCCCAAGGATGCGAGCGGGGAGGAGAGGGTGCTGTGGGGTGTGGGAGCCCCCCGCCACGCTAACGAAGTGCTCCCCCCAAAATCCATAGCCGTAGCACTATAATTTTCCCCACTCCAGCTCCAATTCCCTAGCAGGGCCGGGACGTTTGCTCCGGCAGTCCGCGAGGGTGATGCTGTGGTGGCCGTGCCGAGCCGAGCCGTGCCGTGCCGAGCCGTGCCGTGCCGAGCCGTGCCACGCAGCTGCTTACCTCCACACAGGCAGCAGAGCAGGACGTGGAGCACCAAAGCCTCGCCGGACCCCGCCATGGCCTGGGCTGCGGCCGCTGCCCGCGCGTGGCATAGTCTGGGGGGAGGAAAGGCGTGAGTTGTCCCACCAGCCGCACCGCTGCCCGACGCGGGATGCTCAGGGACTACCCCGGAGGTGGCAATGGGGATGCACGGCGAGGCTTTCATCAGGGGTTTGGGGTCAGGGCGGGCCGTGCCAGCAGTGGGAGCACAGGGGGACAGGCCCACGGGCACACAGGACTCAGCATTTTGGGGAACAGGCACCCCATGGGCAGAGCCTGGTGTCCAGCCCCAGTGAGCAGCCCCGAGGCCACTTTCCCGGGGCTTCCAGCACCGGTGACGTTTCTCTTAGTTTTCACATCTGTGAAATTTCTCCAATCCTTTCCTTATACTTATACAGACGCGTCTGTTCGCGCAGTTTTTGGGAACCCACTGAGGCTGGGCAGCCTCACCTCCACCCTGGGCGGGTGATGGAGCTGGAAACCAGCTCCCAGCACACGCGGGAGGACTGGGAGGTGATGGGAGTGGGCAGCGTGGATCTACAAAAGAGAAATCACACCTGAGCACCCTGAGAGCCTTCCTCGAGGAGGACTGGCATGGAGGGTGAAGGGGATGCTGCTGGCCTTCATCCCCTCCGCTCAGCCCTGGGGTGCACATCTGGAGCGCTGGGTCCAGGGCTGGGCTCCCCAGGACGGGAGAGACATGGATGGACTGGAGCGAGTCCAGCAAAGGCTGCAAAGACCCCTGAGGGTCTGGAGCAGCTGAGATGTGAGGAAGGGCTGGGAGAGCTGGGGCTGCTCAGCCTGGAGAGGAGAGGGCTCCAGGGGGGGTGAGTTCTCCTTGGGTACAGATGTCTGATGGGAGAGTAGAGCCGAGGGAGGCAGAGCCCTCTCAGCGCTGCCCAGGGACAGGGGAAGAGACAATGGGCTCGCGCTGAAAATCGGGAAACGTCAGTTAAACGTAAGAAAATGCACTCCGAGGGTGACCACGCGTGGGGCTGGCGGCCCTGAGGGCTTGCCCTGGAGTCTCCATCCCTGGAGATGTTCAGACCCGACCGGACAGGACTTCATGGGACAGAAACTTCCAACTGTTTCCGTAGCGTCTTTCCCACTCCTTTGCTGCGGCGGGTCCTGCCCATGCCAAGCAATGCCTCTTCTTGGCAGTGTTCCCCCCCCCGGGACAGTCCCAAAATCCCCGGCAAGGGCTTCCCCTCTCTGTCCAAGGAGCCGTGCTCGTGCCTGCATCCCACAGCCTTGCCTGAATATTTCCCTGCTCACTTCACCTTCCTCCCCAGCCTCTTTGGGTCCCCCCCCAAGAAAGCCAACCCCCCCTCCAGAGGGGAAGCCCAGCCTCGCCAGCCCCACGCGACTCGGGGTACAGGGTACGGGTACGGGATGTGGGGTACGGGGCCAGGGCGCAGACCGGCGGGGTGCAAGGAAACACAGCTCCTGGGGGGGGGCTTGCTCTTTTCCAACAGAAATAGCCTTCTGGGAGCACAGCACACCCGTGCCCCCCCGAAGACTGGGGTGATGCCGGCCTCCCCGCGAGCCCCCAGCACCCTGCTCCCATCTGCGGGGCGTCTGGGCTGCTGCTCCCTCTGCCATCGGGAGGTGGGCGCTGAGCAGACCCTTGCCACAGCCTTGCACCCCCGTTCACGTGCACGGCGCTGAAAACTGAGCGCAGCCCCGCGCCTCCTCAGTTTTCTTTTCAAGCCAGAACTGATTAAAATCACCCTAAACAAAACCCGACGTTAGAAACGGCGAGTTTTCCCCCGAGGGACACGCTGAACCAGAGTCCACTGTAAAAGCTTCAAAACGACATTTTTCAACCCAAACCAGGCTACCAGCTACAGCTAATCCTTTCGTATCTCTCCTGCTGCGGGAGCTGACCTCGTTTGTTTTAAGGGCTGTTCAAATATTCATAATGAGTCAAATTTCAAGTGCCTTTCTATTACCTGACCCGCTAAAAGAACCTGACGGCCTCCCAGTTGCCTGCAAACCTTCTGCGAGTTAGAACAAATGGGGAAAAAAAGAACCCCAAACCCTCACGATCTATGAAAAGAGCTGAAAATACAATCAATCTGCCCGGCTGCCAGCTCTAAGACAAGGTTGTGGGCTCTGCCTCCTCCGGAGACCGCTCACATTCGCATTTTTATTCTGATTTACAGGCATTTGCAAACCCCAGAGCCAGGAGGAACGAGACCGAGACCGTTCCCCTCGTCGAGAGATACTGGTCTTTGATCTCGTCTCTATTAAAAAGTCTCCTCGTAGGTCGGGGCTAAAGAAATGCGAAGCAAATGAAGAAGAAGGAAAAAGCCATCCCGGTTGTGCAAGTCCAAACCATGCGAAATCTTTACCGGCAACACGTCTCGGCAGTGGCTAACGCACAGAAGCGGCAGCTGAGACGCGCAAGCTGGGATTTTTTTGCCTTTAAATGGGGGTGGTAGAGGGCTGGAAGCTGGGCTGAGCGGGGGGGTCCTTACCTTGCCAGTCCTCAGGACATGTGCCGCCGGGCCCCTCTGCCTGCCGCTGCGGCCGGGGCTGCCGAGCGCAGCGAGAGGCATCAGCAACTGTCAGCGAGCCTGACCTAGATAGCTGCAGCGAGAAAAACTGAGAGTTTCCAGTCTGAGTCAGTCCATGGGAAAACCCAGCATCCCTTAAAGGAACAGCCTGGGGGGGGTGTCTTTTTAGTCTTTAAGCTGTTACAGATGTTGGAGTCACCCCAGCAAATTCAAGTCCACCCCAAATGGATTTTTATGCTCGCGTGGCTTCGTGCGAGGCGGCGGGAGCCCAGCGGAGGGGTCCTGGGGAGCCGGGCTGAGCCCCCTCAGCAAAAGAACATTTTGCTACCAATCCCAGAAGCCTACAGTGAAAAACTCCTTAAGCACCAAGGTTGTTTTCACTGGCACTGAGTGTCCCCCCCTCTGCTCGTGCCAGTCCCCAGCTCATCCGGGGACGCTACGGGCTGCGGACCCCCGGGGCGGGGGGCAGAAGGGGCCGAGGCTCCGGGGCTCTCCATCCCTCCGGCTCCCGTCGCGGCTCCCAAACCCCCACGCTGCAGAGCCCGGGGCTTCCTTTTTCATGTCGGTTGAAGAGTTAACCTCAATAACAGTGTTAACCTCATTAGACGCTGCAACCACAGGAAACACCGCACCGCTCACCCGCCTCTGCCCTCCCAAGAAAACGTTAGGGAACAAAATTTCCGACCCCCCCGGGGCAAGGCGGACCCTTCCTGGGCCAGCAAGCCCCTGCTTGCGCTGGGTTTTGGCTGATCCAAGGGGGTTTTTTGTGAAAGCGAAGGGGGGGTGAAAGCAAGAGCCTCAGCCTGGGTGGGGAAGCCTCGCTACGTGCTGAAACTATAACGTGTAGGTATAGTAACACGTACAATGCATCTGCATGTATGGTTATACGCACTCCGAGCAAGGTCGGGAGGGTTTCGGTGAGAATTTTAGCTGCGGCGTGTTATGGGTGTCTTTAATGCGTTGTGTAACAAAAGTATTTGTGTTAATCTAGCAAAAACCATTTTCAGGGGGTCTCGCCTTGCGAGTGGGCTTTGCTGGGGCTCGGGGGTCCTGGTGGGGAGGGAGGCGAGCCCCAAGGAGGGTCCCGGGGGAATCCCAGCCCCTCTGCAGGGCTGCCGGGGGCCAGGGGGTTGTCTGCCTGCGGCGACGTAGCCGGGGCTGAGCAAGAAACGCTGGCTGGGACCCGCTGCGGGGCACACATCTGGGGCTACACATCTGGGGCCGGGCAGCCCTGCGGGGGTGCACGTCTGGGGCTGGGGCGGCACCGCGGGCCTGACCATTGGGGTGGGGCAGCATTGCGGGCGTGCACATCTGGAGCCAGGCCCTGGCACCTGGATCTGGGGTGGCACTGTGAGTGTGCACATCTGGAGCCGGGACAGCGCCAAAGGGCAAGCACGTCTGGGCCCAAGCAGCACATCTGGAGCCAGGGCAGCAACGTAGGTGTGCACATCGGGAGCCAGGGCAGCACATCTGGCGCTGGCACAGCCCATCTGGAGCCAGCACAGTGCATCTGGGTGCATTGTGGCTGCTCCCCAGCACCCCAGCACCCAGCCAGCCTCGGCGCCTTCCCAGGATGGGTGTCACAGCCCCTCTGAGCTGCGGGTTCCCGTATTTCCCAGTTCGGTTTCTTCATATCCACCACCAGTCTTTTCTGGTGCCAGTTAAACTCTTGTCTTCTTATCTCTTCCTGAGCGGCCACGGCACAGCACGGCACAGCACGGCACGGCACGGCACGGCACGGCACGGCACGGCAGGCTTCTCCCCGTGTGCCCCAGGATGGTGCCTTCAGCACTCAGTGCCTGTTTCCCTTGGGACCCAGGGTGCTCCCCAGCCTCTTTCCACCCGAACCCCCGCCTGGCCGATGGTCCCCGTGGCACGCTCGCCGTGCCCGGCCCAGGGCTGGGGTCAGTTACCCCCTTCCCACCATGGCTTTCTCCCCACCCCCAACCTGCCTCGGTCACATCGAGCGCTTGCACCCCTGCTCCCCTGGCAGCACCCATATTTGGGGGGGCACCCGCTAGCCCTGAATTCAAGCGGCCAAGGACATGCCCGGGGGAGCGCGGGGGCCACCTCCGCTCTGGCATGACTTTCCCGAGCCGCGCGGCCGCCTCCGCGCAGGCGATTGCATCTCGCAGAGACTTCCTCGCTGGCTGCCGAGACCTGCCCTGCCCCGGCCCCCCCGCCAGCCCCCACCACCACCGGCACCGGGTGCTGCCGGATCCTGCCACCTCCTCCGCGCCCCACCGACCCTCCCTCTGCCCCCGTCCCCCGGGGGTACCAGGCTCCGAATCCCCTTTTCACCCTGCCCGGGATGCGGATGCCGCCCCGGAGTCATCACCAGTTTGGCAGCGGGGAGAAACCTCTGGTTGAGCTGGTCGCCAAATGAGATTAAGATTAAACCGGATTAATTTAATTTTTGTTATCTTTGGTGGGCTCGCTGCTGGCCGGGCACGCTAAAATTACTGCAGTGAGTCAGAGGCTTAGTTTAGCAGGAAGGAAAGGTCGGGCCAGAACGGGCGTTGCTGCCAAAAGCGAAGCACTTGTGCCATACCCAGAGCTGTCCTTGGCACGAGGGACGCGGGGGACGTGGGGGACACGGGGGACATGGCTATCCCAGACACGCGGTCCTGTGGCAGGCACCAGGCATGTCCCCTTCTCGCCGTGCCTGCATCGCCGCAGCCGCACCTTCTGCTGCCGACCAAACCCATTCACCCAGGGGGTCCAAATATTTGGCCTTAAAACCGCCATGGTGGCTTTTGTGCCGCAGCTGCTGCCGTGGGGACAGGCAGCTGCACCCACGGGGGCTTCCCTGCACCCCGCCGTGGGGTTCGCAGGGGTCCCCAGCGCCCTGTCCATCACTGCGGGGTCACCGGTGCTGCCGGGGGGGACGGACGAGCCGGCCTGGGAATCGGAGCCGCTTGCGTCAATCCCGCTGGCGCCGGTGTCCGGGCAGGATTAGGTTCCTCTCCGCCGTTGGAGGAGTAAATATTTCCAGGTCCAAGCCCGCGCTGCGGCTTGATAAGGATGGACAGGACTTAGCGCAGGAACAAGGAAGGTGATGCCAATGAGAGGTTTTTGACTGTGGGTTTTGGCCAGGCTAAAAGGACATCCCAGATATGGGAAAGTTGCTCCCGGGCTTTAAAGTCGGTCTGTCCTTCCTGCAGCTGGGTGTGAGCCGTGCTGGGGAGCGGCCCCTGCTCCTCCTGTGCCCCTTTGCCGGGAGCGGGGCAGCAGCGGGGACACAAATCGGCCGGGGAAGGAAGGAAAGTTGGGGTGAAGAGTTTGCTTCTGCGCTGGGAGGGGAGGGAGTGCGGGCGAGCGTGCCGGGGCGAGCGGGAGCTCGTGGCCGTGGGGCCGTGACGCCCCGTTGCAGGCTGGAGGCCGCAGGGGTTGGCCGTGCCCAGGCAGGTCTGCACACGGCGGGGAGGTAATTGGGGATAAAGCTCTCAAAAAAGGGCCGTTTCCTCTGCAAACACGGCGGCGGCCAAGGGCACCAAACACCCCGCAGCTGCCTTGCCTCCTCCCGCCCGGCACCACCCCAAAGCGCGGCGGCTGCCAAGCTGGGGGCCCCCCTGCACCCCGCCTGCGAGACCCCGCGCCCACCCTCCCTCTGCCCCCCGCCCCGCCACCCACTCCGTGCAGCATCGCCGCCCTGGCTTGGTCCCTCCAGCCACGTGCTGTCCCCAGCTCCCCGCGCACCCCGCTCCCGGGGGGCTGCAGGACGCAGACCCCCCCAGCAGCGAGCGGGACACGGTGGGGTTGGGTTGGCGGTTGGGCGCGATGATCTGACATGTCTTTTCCAACCGCGGCGATTCAGCGGTTCTGCGAGCACCCCTGCCTCTGCCCTGGGGGGGACCCCCGGGCCCCCGCCACCGGCCCCCGGCCCGGTGTGGTGGCGTGGCCGGAGGAAAGCCGCCGTGCCGGGTGGGAACTGGGTGTCCGGCTGCGAGCGGGACGCGCGGGCGGTGGAAAGCAGATAGCGCAGCGGTGACCGCGCCGGACGTACGGGTTAGCTCTTGTCTCCCAGCGAGACCCTGAACAATGCCGGCTTGTCTGACGTAACCTATAGGGTTTTTTGGGTTTTTTCCCCCAAGGTGCCTTATTTTGGGGTTTTTCCACTCGGCAGAACCTGGCGCAGAGGGGAAGATTTAATCTCTGAACGGGAAAGGCCTGGTGCCAAAATCCCGCGTGCAGGGTCACCCGAGGGCAACCTGCTGCAGGGTGCTGGGTGGCCGTGCCGGTGCCAGCGCAGGTCTGTGCCCCCCCCGCCCCTGCTTCTGCTGTGGGGAGGGAGGGGACCCCCCCTCCATCCCCCCACCCAGAAAAGGCCACATGCTGCAGCCTGTCTGGAGTACGCGCCCCCCCCCCCCCGGCAATGGCCCCCGCCCCGTGCCATGCCCCAGTGCAATGCCCCCCCGTGCCCCCCCGCCCCACACCAGGCCCCTGTGCAAGCCAGCCCCCACACCCCATGCGATGCCCCCCCCCCTCCCTCCGGGCAGTGTCCCCCCCGTGCCAGATTGCTGCTGTGTGATGGCCCCCCCCAGACCCCTGTGCGACGCCCCTCGTATTGTGCCCCCCAAGCCAGACCCCCGACCAAAGCCTTGCCCCCCCATGCCAGACCCCTGTGCAATAAATCCCCCGTGGGATGCCCCCCCCCACCAGACCCCTGTGCAATGCCCTCCCCCATGCCGCACCCCTGTGCAGTGCCCCCCCATGCCAAACCCCTGTGCGGTGCCTTGTCCCCCCCCACCAGACCCCTGTCCGCTGCCCCCCATGCCTTGCCCCCCCTACACCAGACCCACGTGCAATGCCGTGCCCCCCCCCCGCCAGACCCCTGTCTGCTGCCCCCCCTGCCGCGCCCCCCCGCCAGATCCCCGTGTAGTGCTGTGCCCCCCCCGGCAGACCCCCATGCAATGCCGTGCCCCCCCCGGCAGACCACCCTGCTCTGCCCCCCCATGCCGTGCCCCCCCCACCAGACCCCTGTGCAATTATGTGCCCCCCCCATGCCAGAGCCCCGTGCAATGCCGTGCCCCCCCTACACCAGACCCTCGTGCCATGCTGTGCCCCCCCCGGCAGATCCCTGTTTAATGCCGTGCCCCCCCCGCCAGACTCCTGTGCCATGCTGTGCCCCCCCACGCCAGACACCCGTCCGCTGCCCCCCCGTGCCGCGCCCCCCCCACGCCAGACCCCTGTTTAATGCCGCGCCCCCCCCACGCCAGACCCCCCGTGCAATGCCGTGCCCCCCCCGGCAGACCCCCGTGCAATGCCGTGCCCCCCCCGGCTGACCCCCGTGCCGTGCCCCCCCGTGCCGTGCCCCCCCCCGGCAGACCCCCGTGCAATGCCGTGCCCCCCCCGGCAGACCCCCGTGCCGTGCCCCCCCGTGCCGTGCCCCCCCCCAGCAGACCCCCGTGCAATGCCGTGCCCCCCCCGGCTGACCCCCGTGCCGTGCCCCCCCCCGGCAGACCCCCGTGCAATGCCGTGCCCCCCCCCGGCAGACCCCCGTGCAATGCCGTGCCCCCCCCGGCTGACCCCCGTGCCGTGCCCCCCCCCGGCAGACCCCCGTGCAATGCCGTGCCCCCCCCGGCTGACCCCCGTGCCGTGCCCCCCCGTGCCGTGCCCCCCCCCGGCAGACCCCCGTGCAATGCCGTGCCCCCCCCCGGCAGACCCCTGTGCTCGCCCCCCCGCGCCCGCCCCCGCCGCCGCGCGGCCCCTCTGGCCCCGCCCCCTGGCCCCGCCCCCTGGCCCCGCCCCCGCCCCGGCCCCGCCCCCGCAGCCATGTCGGCGGCGGCGGCGCGCAGACGCCCGGCGGCCGGGGCCGAGGGGGGAGCCCCCGCGGGAGCCCCCGCGCCCGGCGATGCGGAGCGGGGCATGGCGGCGCCGGGCCTCTCGCTCTGCCTCAGGCTGCTGGCGGCGGCCTTCTACGGGCTCAGCTCCTTCCTCATCGTCGTCGTCAACAAGAGCGTCCTCACCACCTACGGGTACGGCCCGCGCCCCGCCCGCCGTCGCGCCCGGGCCCGGCCCCCCCCGCCGCTCTCTGCCCGGCGGCCCCCCGCCATGCGGGACCCCCTCCCGAGGGTGCCTCCCCCCCCGCCCCGGGCATGCACCCCCGCCCGTGGGTGCCGTGCACCCGCAGCCACCCCGCATCCTGGGGGGCCGGGCACCCCTGTGCGTGCCCCCCCCGCCGTGGGGGGCCTTTACACCCCCCCTGCATGCACCCCCCTGCTGTGGGGCTGGCCCCCCCCTGCACACCCCTCCTTTCCCCCCCGGGAGCCCCTTGCGCGGCCAGCCTCCCGTGGGTGCCCCCCCTTCCCGTGGGGACCCCCTGCGCGGCTGGGCAGTGCCCCCCCGGCTCCGGGCTCCGCGGGGCTGGGGGCTGCCGCTGTCCCCCCCCCCCCCCCCCGCAGGCAGCGGGGGGGTGCGTGGCTGCTGGGCCCCCCCCGACGTGGGGGCCCCCACTGACGTCTGCTCTCTGCCCGCAGGTTCCCCTCCTCGCTGTGCGTGGGGCTGGGCCAGGTGAGTGGGGTCCCCACTGTGTCCCCCCCACCCCGACCCCCATGTGGGGGGCCGTCGGGCTGACCCCCGCTCTCTTGCAGATGCTGGCGACGGTGGCGGTGCTCTGGGCGGGCAAGGCGCTGCGGGTGGTCAAGTTCCCCGACCTCGACCGGCACGTCCCCCGGCGGGTAAGCCCCCTCCCCGGGCACCGAGCCCCCTCCCCGGGCACCGAGCCCCCTCCCCGAGGCCGGGCGGTGGTCTCTGCCCCAGCCCCTCGCCCGCGGTGGGCACCATGGCCTTTTCGGCAGCGGGGCGCCCGTGCTCATCGCCCCCGGGAGCCCGCGGACACGGAGCCATCGGGACGCGTGCGTGAACGTTTCCGTCCCGGGGTGGGAATAATTCCGTGTATGTTATAAAGGGGGGTGCTGCCGGGGAGCTCCCTGCCTTTCCCTGGTCGCTCACGCAGCCTGTTTTCCCTCTTCCCATTTTCCAGACGTTTCCTCTACCTCTTCTGTATTTCGGGAACCAGATCACGGGACTGTTCAGCACAAAGAAACTGAAGTACGGACGGCTTTTCTCTACCGGGGGGTGTGCAATGGGGTCCTTGCCCCGGGGGGGGTCCGGTGTTGGCTGCCGGGCCCTAAGGCTTTGCAGGGGTGCGGGTGACCCGAGCGGGAGGTGCTCGGGACGATACGGTTCATCCTCTGCCCACGCTCAAATAAGCCACGTGCATCTTTCCGAACGCATTCCCCCAGCCGGTGGGTAGGGAGGGACGCGGGTCTGGCCCTCGGCCACCCTGGGTGAGGGTCCGGGGCCGTCCCCGGGGTCCCCCGCCCTCACAAGGTCTGAGATAAGCGATGCTTTTTTTGGGTGTAGGAGTAACAGAGTTTCCACAAGGAAACTGGCGGGCTCGCCGATGGCTCTGTTCTCCGGAGCCCTCATCCCAGCGCCCACTCAGGGCGTTGCTCCGGCACCCTCATCCCGGCGCAGCACCGGGCAGGGGGGAAGCCCTTTCACCCTGCCGAACCTTCCTTTTGCAGCCTGCCGATGTTCACCGTCCTGCGAAGGTTCTCCATCCTGTTCACGATGTTTGCCGAAGGATTCTTGCTCAAGTGAGTCTTCCCAGCCCCTTCTCTCCAGGGCTATCGGTGACGGAGAGCGGTTAGAGTTACGGAAGTCCGAAGGGGTTGGAATGCCGCGCAGCGTGTCAGTGCGCTTTTGGGTGTCGGAGATCCGCGCGGTCAGGGGTTTTTGGCTCTGAGCTGGGTTTTAGGAACGAGGGTGGGCGGAGGAAGCGGATACGGAGAGCGGCGGCGTGTTGCTTGCCTTGATGGGCACAGCCCTTTTCCCCGCTGCCTCTCTGCGTGCCCGGAGGCAGCCGGGCGAGACAAGGTGCGACGCGGAGCTGCTAGGCAGGGGGGAAGACGGATGCGCTCTGTCTCCACTTGCAGCAGCCTGGCTGCGCCACGCGGTTTTGGAAGCGGAGGGCGTTGTGCCCATCCGCCCCTGCTAACGGCTCGCCTGCGGAGACCCCAAAACGGCTCACGCCGCGTGCCGACAGCCCCCTCCCCAGCGGCGCCGGGCTGGTCCCCGTGCCGTGCCAAGCGCCCCGTGCCCAGCTGAGCCCTTTGCTGCGGTAGGCAGAGTTGCAGCGCTCCGTGAACTTGCATCAACGCCAAGTTGGGGTTTGGTGGGTGTGGTTTTTTTTTTTTTTAAACCACGGGGATAATTGGCTAAAAATGTCTTGCTTTTACTTGCTGCTTCTGCACGGATGGTTTGCTTGGGGTTTTCTCCCCTCCTCTGTACGGGCTGGGAGGAAGGGCTGCTCCCGGCTCTCCTCCAGCGCCCTCGCGATACTCCGGTGAAGCTGTGACGGCGCTGTCCTCTCTTCGCAGGAAGAAGTTTTCTTGGAGTATTCAGATGACCGTATTTGCGATGATCATCGGCGCGTTCGTAGCTGCTAGGTGAGCTCCCGCCTTGCTGTCCCCTCTCCCGTGCCCCTGGAGGGTGCCGGCGTGGGCCAGCCAGCACCGCTAAGGTGAACCCAGTACCACGGTGCGTCCCAAGAAGAGAGGAAATGCTGACTTTGTACCCTCAGACGTGCTCTCTAGTAGGAAAGAAGGTTTTGCTGACCCAAATCCCAGTCCCTCCTCGCGTGATTAACTTTTTCTGAGAACTCGCTGGCCAAACAGAAGGTGGAAGGAATCGTGCGAGGGTTACGCTCCGCACAGCTTAAAGCTTTAACTTACATTTTTCTCCTTTCCCAGCGCTGACTTGGCGTTCGATCTGGAAGGATATATTTTTATCCTTATTAACGATGCCTTAACAGCTGCAAACGGTGCCTATGTGAAACAGAAGCTGGATTCAAAGGTAGGCTGACCTTCGGCTGCCTTCTGGGCGTTGCAGTGTTGCCTTGGTTTGGCACGAGCTTGCATCCGAGGGGGCGAAGAGGGGAGGCTCGCCCCGTGCTACCCCCTCCCTCTCCCAAAATCTCCTGTCCAGAAGGTTTGGCAGCACCGCTGTGCTGCTGTCGGTGCCAAGCGGTGCTGTCCGGAGCCGTGCCCCTGTGCCGGTTACGACCGCAGTCCCTTGCGACAGCAAAGAAACGGCAGTTTGATTGATGGTGGCCATAAAGCCTGTTGCAAGGTCATCGCCCAAGTCTCTTTTATATATATATTTTATATATATATAAAAAATGCATATATATATATAAAAAAATGCATATATATATATAAAAATGCATATATATGTATTAAAAAAAAAACTGCTCCAACTCTTCTGTTTCTGAGAATCCCACGTGGATTTAGCTCACAAGACCCTTCAGGAGCAATATGAATAAGGTTTTATGTTTCTGTTTGGAACCGAATTAAATACACAGATGTTTCTTATTTCTAGGAGCTGGGAAAATACGGTCTGCTGTATTACAACGCTCTGTTTATGATCCTTCCCACCTTGACCATTGCCTACTTCACCGGAGACGCGCAAAAGGTAGGATTCCTGCCCCCGAAAGCAAAATCTTTAGTGGCACGATACCTTACAGGCCAAATGGGTCGCTTTGAGGAACATCTTACTGTTTGCTGTAATGCACTTCTCCGTAACGTAGCCTTCTTCCCTAAAGTGGGAAATACTCAAAATGGGAAACTGAGGATTGCAGACAAGCGCTACGGAGCACCTGAGGGAAGAGGCCGGGGCGAAGGATGGTTTGGGGCCGGGTTTTGGGGTACAGAGGGAAGCTGCGTAAGTAGGAAGTAACTGTAGGTCTTACGCCGGACTTGAAATCCGCAGAGTTGCTCCATTCAGGCGTTTTGGTAACGCTTTGAAGAATGGGGAAGTGCGACAGCAGTAAGTGAAACCAAATATTATTTAAAACAAAGGCGGCGGGTATTTAAAACAAAGGCAACGGGTATTTTTAGAATAAAGGGGCTGCTTCAGACTTCTTGCTGTCCTTCCCTCTGACCAGGGTGCTTTACGTGGGGTTGCTCTGGGGGTCGGTTTGCCCGTGCTGCCCCAACAGGGCACGATCTGATTTACGTGCCGTTCCCTATACTTGAAATCTATATTCTAGTATTATTATTTATTACTATTGCACTCGTGTACATGCGGCTGTACTCGGTTGGCTCTCCTGAGTAAGAGCACTCGCTTTTCGTGCCCGCACGAACGTCCCTCTCCACGGGCAGGAAAGGCAAACGCTGAGGTGTTGCCCACCCAGACCCCCCCCGGGTGACTGCTGTGGGCGCCGGTGGCCCCTGCGGACACCCCTGGCCCGTCCCCGTCCCCCCCAGCCATACCCGGGCGGGGAGAGCCTGGTGGCTTTGCTCTCATTAGGAGCTGAATGCCCTGATGATGAGCAAGCGGTCGCTGGGATAACGAGCTGGGACTAGCGAGGAGAAGTGGTTGCGTGGGGTGAAGGTAGCTCAGACCTGCCCTTCATACAGGGCGGCTCAGTGGGATATATTTGGGGATAAAGTGCTCATTTATAAGCAGGAGCTGGCTGACGGGGAGCAAAATGTTGCTCTGTGCAGCCTCTGTTCAGCCTGTGGAGAAACCGCCTCTTTTTTTTCTTTTTTCCTTGAATAAACGTCTTTTTCCCTGGCCGAGCTCCTGGCAGCCGGAGGCGGACAAAGATGCGCTCTGTTGGGGCTGCCGCCAGGAAACTCCGCGTTCGCAGCCTGATGAAAAACCCTCTTGTGAAGGGCGTGCAGCTGAACCTGCCTCGCGCGGGGACGGCTCCTGGGGCAGAGCCGGGGTGGGGGGCAGAGCCGGGGTGGGGGGGCTGCATCGTGGGGGGCCGTGCTGGGGGGAGGCGGGGGGGTTGCATAGGAAAACCTCCCACCGTACTCATGGACGCGTTAAATCTTGTAGTTCATTAACAAGCGTCGCAGGTAACGATGTCTTGTCGTGCCGCGCTTTGCGAGAGGCAGAAATGGGCATGCTGCTGGTGGGGGCGAGCAAAGCCCTGCCGATAATTCCTGGGGGGGAAGGGGATGGACCGCCAGCAGGAAGGTCCCCCCTCGGCTGGCATTTCGTTTCGTGTCCCTGTTGGAAAAGCGCCGTCCCAGCTGCCTGGTGGGACCCGTGTGCGCTTGGCAGCCCCGCTCTCCCCTGCGCCGGTCCCTGCCCCGCTGGGAGGGGAGGGGGGACACCAGCCATCGCCCTGTTCTGCCCTCCCCTCCTCACCGCACCACAGAGCGGCTGAGGCTGGCAGGGACCTCCCGGAGCAGGTGGCCCAGGACCGTGTCCGGCTGGGTGCTGGATATCTCCAAGGATGGAGGCTCCACCGCCTCCCTGGTACTCGGTCACCCTCACAGTGAAAAAGTGTTTCCCGATGTTCAGAGGGACCCTCCTGCGTGTCGGTGTGTGCCCCTGGCCTCTGGTCCTGCCCCCGGGCACCCCTGGGAAGAGCCTGGCTCCGTCCTCTCGGCACCCTCCCTGCAGGTGTTTGTACAGGCGGGTGAGACCCCCCTGAGCCTGCTCTGCTCCAGGCTGAGCAGCCCCAGCTCTCCCAGCCTCTCCTCATAGGAGAGGTGCTCCGGTCCCTTCAGCATCTCGGTGGCCCCTCGCTGGACTCTCTCCAGCCTGTCCATGTCTCTCTCGTACCGGGGAACCGGACCCAGTGCTGCAGGGGTGGCCCCACCACCTCGAATGCTGTGTTCAGTGTTGGGCCCCTCACTCCAAGAAGGACACTGAGGTGCTGGAGCGTGTCCAGAGAAGGGCGACGGAGCTGGTGAGGGGTCTGGAGCACAAGTCTGATGAGGAGCGGCTGAGGGAGCTGGGGTTGTTCAGTCTGGAGAAGAGGAGGCTGAGGGGAGACCTCATCGCTCTCTACAACTCCCTGAAAGGGGGTTGTGGGGAGGTGGGTGTTGGTCTCTTCTCCCAAGTGACAAGTGACAGGACAAGAGGAGATGGCCTCAAGTTGCACCAGGGCAGGTTCAGGCTGGATATTAGGAAAAACAACTTCACGGAAAGGGTTGTCAGACACTGGAAGAGGCTGCCCAGGGAGGTGGTGGAGTCACTGTCTCTGGAGGTGTTCAAGGAAGGTGTGGACGTGGCCCTGCGGGACATGGTTTAGTGGGCATGGTGGGGTTGGGGTGGTGGTTGGACTTGATGATCTGACAGGTCTTTTCCAACTGTAGTGATTCTGTGACAGCGCTGAGCAGAGGGGAAAAAGGATCCCCTCCCTCGACCGGCTGGCAGCACTTTGTCCAGCGCAGCCCGGGACACCACTCCCTTTCTTTGCAGCACGTTGCTGGCTCATGGTCAACCTGGTGTCCACCAGGACCCTGGGGCTGTTCTGCAGAGCTGCTTCCCAGCCGGTGTGTCCTGGTGCCTGGGCTTGTTCCTCCCCAGGGACCGGACTTTGCACTTCCCCTTGTTGAGCTGTGTCTCGTTCCTTCTGACCCCTGTCCCCAGCCTGGCTGGCAGCACCCCCCTCCTGCCTCCCTCCCTGTCCCCCTGCAAACCATCTCCTGCTGCTGGAGCTTTGCCCTCGGAGTCATCCCCAGACCTGCAGCTGGCAAAAACGTGGGGTTGGCTGCATGGAGTGTAACTTTAAATAAATAATTTTTTAAAAAAACAACCAAAAAAACCCCCAACCAACCCTACAACCAAGCAAAACCCAATTAAAAAATGCCCTACCATGAAATCCAGGCTTCTTCTAGGCATTCTGTCAGCACCGTCCCTACAGGTTTAATCCCCCTGGGACGCGCTGCCGGAGCGTTGCAGTTTGCTCCCCTGATCCCAACGAAGGCTCTTCTGGGCTTCCCCCCCCTCCCAGAACTTACTAAATCCATATGTGAGCTTTCCACGTCCCTTTCCACGGTCAGAGAGCTGTCGCTGAGGGTGGCAGTGGCACGGCTCTGTCGCTGGGGTTGCCCCGAGGTGGCCAGGGGGGCTCGGAGGCTCCCGCTGCTGCCGGCAGCTCGCGTGCCCGAAAGGCGGGTGAACGCAGCCGCTGCACGGGGCTCTCGGGAGAGAGACAACCACCAGCTGGGAAATGCCTTTCCCGGTTCCTCCCGCTTGTAGGAGTGTAACTCGCTGCTTTTCCCAGGAGGGGTGTGCTGGGTGCTGGCTTGGGCTGGGAGGCGAAGCTGCGGTGGGCAGCCGGCCCTTCGGCAGCCCCAGGGTGTCACGCTGGGCTGCGTTGCGTCTTGGTTTGTTTCCTGCTGTGGGGTGAGAGCCGATGTCAGAGGTTTGTTTCTCACCTTGCTGTGAATTGCTGTGTTGCCTTTTCCTCCTCTAAGGGCTGTGTTTCTTGCAGGCGGTGGAGTACCAGGGCTGGGCAGACACGCTCTTCGTCCTGCAGTTCACACTGTCGTGTGTAATGGGGTAAGGACGTACGCTGCTGCGGTGGGCACTGCCCGTCTCCGAGGGCTGGGTGGGGGGGGTTCCAGCAGTAGCGTATTTTGGTGGTCTGAGCTGTTCTGGGTTAAAAAAAAATATATATAAATCTGCAGTCCTGATAGGGACACCATTTCTGAGAGCTATGGTAGAGGGAGGTTATGTATGTCCAACCCTGCTTCGGCGCAGGTTTAGCCAAAAAAGCGGTGGTACAAATACCGCTCTAGAAAAGAGGGGGAGAGCCGCAGGGATGAACGGCAGCGCCTGAAGCGTGTCCTGGAGCCTGATGTCGGCCCTTCCTCCCGCAGGTTTATTTTGATGTACTCCACGGTTCTTTGCACTCAGTATAATTCTGCTCTTACAACTACAATAGTTGGCTGCATTAAGGTAAGTGGTTTCTCCGCTCCCAGGGCTGCTGTCAGGCGAGTGTTGCAGTAATTGGTGCTCAGGGCTCGTATTAAACAGCAGCTTTAGCTTGTGAGCGCTTGGGACATGCCGGGCAGCGCGGCTCTCTCCACCTCTGCGTGCCCTGGGTCACCTCGCGCTGGCTACGGGTGCCTCCCCCCCGCCTGCCCGGGACGCGCGGCAGGGTGCTGCTGCCTGCAGGAGTTACCCAGTAAAAGCCATGAACGTCCTCGGGGCATCCACAGCCTCCCCGCACCCACTTTGTGCCGCTCTGGCACCATGCGTCCGCCAGCTCTGCCCGCGCAGGCAGCGGTCTCTGGCAGCAGCACGGGAGGGTCTGGACAGGGCTCTGGGGCTTTTGCTGTGCGCTGCACGGAGGGGAGGGCGGCTCCAAGGGGATTATTTTTTGTATTTTTTATTTTTTTGCTGCTGTCTGGAGTAGAGTTCAGTCTGGAGAAGAGGAGGCTGAGGGGAGACCTCATCGCTCTCTACAACTCCCTGAAAGGGGGTTGTGGGGAGGTGGGTGCTGGTCTCTTCTCCCAAGTGACAAGTGACAGGACAAGAGGAGATGGCCTCAAGTTGCGCCAGGGGAGGTTCAGGCTGGATATTAGGAGAAATGTCTTTCCTGAGAGAGTGGTGAAGCACTGGAAGAGGCTGCCCAGGGAGGTGGTGGAGTCACCATCCCTGGAGGTGTTCCAGGAAGGTGTGGACGTGGCACTGCGGGACATGGTTTAGTGGGCATGGTGGGGTTGGGGTGGTGGTTGGACTTGGTGATCTGACAGGTCTTTTCCAACCGTAGTGATTCTGGGATAGAGAGATACTCTGTGCGTGTTTGTACGGCAGTGGCAGCAAGCCGCCGTGTGTGGCCCTGACTGTGGTCAGTGCATTTAGCTTCCCCGGGGCTAATGACGTGTGAAAACGCCCAGAAACAGCCACGATCCTCTGGGTCACCGCGGCCCAACGAGCCCATCGCAAAAACAGACGGGCGCTCCTGGGCGTTATCCTGGTGTTAGTGCCGGTCTGGAGATGAGGGAGAGCGTCGCAGCCCGGCGGTTGCGCTGCCCCCGCAGCCAAAGTCTCCGTCCAGGAGCGTTTCTCAGCAGCTTTAAACCCAACGCTTCGACTCCGGCATTGCCACCGCTTGCCTGTTTCACGCTGTCTGCAGCCGGGGTTTCCCGTCTCCGTATTGCTTTAACACATAGAGCACGTGCTTCTCTCGGGCTATACAGAAACTTATGCTCTCGTTGCTAAAATCTTGTTCCTTTGCAGAATATTTTAATAACCTATATTGGGATGTTTTTTGGAGGAGACTATATTTTTACATGGACAAACTTCATTGGTCTAAATATCAGGTAAGAACGTTGGGTCTTTGCAGTTTTTATTTACGATTTGCAAATGAAAATCGCCACGCAACTGAGATGGTGTCACTGGTGAAACACTTCCTTCAAAAAAACCCACCCAATCCCTGCGGATTGGTGTCCTGGCCGCAGCAGAGGAGCCAGCGCGGCGCTGACCCTCATCTCACGGCCCGGAGCAAGTCCTGTGCCGCCGGCAGCACCGCTCGCTCCCTGCTTACAGCTCGGGCTGCGGGGAGCTCCCGGGCAGACTCGGGTTGTTCTAAAGGCAGGAGAACGCACAAGCATATTGTAGCAGCAAACTTGAGTTGCGTATCGGAATTGCGTGGTTAAGGTAGCGGAAGAAGTATTTTTTGGTTTATTTGGTTATTATATTATACCTGGTGTTTTAGCACAGCTTTTGGAAAAGTCTCCTTTCTGGCCTGGTGTGTATTTCTGTTTTGGGAAAAGTCTCCTTCTTCTTCCCCTGCCCTTTGGCAGGATTCCTTCAGTGATGGAGCGGGTCCGGCACTCGATGGAGCGGGTCCGGCACTCAGCTAGGGACTCGGGCTAGCAAGCATTTGGGTACAAATTAAACAAAATACCTGATCTTAGGAGGAAAACGGAATTTTCTTGCAAAGTGATGCTTGCAGCGCGTCCTCGACCGTTGACCTACCCGTGTTTTTGACTTTTCTTCGGCGGCTGGCGTTGGCGGCTGCCCGGGGCAGGGCTGCCTCACTAATAAACGTGCTGGCGTAACGGGCAGCATCTCCTCCGGGCTGCTGGTGGCCGGTTTGCCTTGGGCAACGCGGGTGTGCCGCCGGCCAGGAGCGTACCGGAGCACACAGCGGCAAGCGCGCTGCCGCTCCTGCGGCTCCGAGTGTCTCATTCTCGTACCCGCCCCTCTTTTGCAGTATTGCCGGAAGCCTGGTGTATTCCTACATCACTTTCACGGAGGAGCAAATGAGCAAGCAGTCCGAAGCTGGCATCAAGATGGATATTAAAGGAAAAAGCTCTGTGTGACCAGGGAAAGGCGTTTTTTTGGAAGCAACCTATTTCTGCTCAGCTGATCGCAGGCAGAATGTGGGAAGGAATCCGGGGCGTCTGCCATGGAGTAACGGCGATGCTCTTTGCACAATCTAGATTGCTGCCTTTACAAATTATTGGGAAGATAATTGACTGCACGGTGAGGAGTACGTCTAATTCAGTCTGATCATGAGGAATTAATGGGTTTCTAATCACGCTGAGATTTGGCAGTAGAGACTGGCACAAGCGGCGTACACGTTTTGAATTGCGGAGGACTGCGTCAGCTCCGAGGGCCGTACCCTGAGCATCCCTGGCTGCGTCTCGTCTCGGTGCAGCCACCACCCGGGCGGCGGGCGCAGCCGGGGACGGATGCCGGGGCTGGCTCTGCTCCGTGCCTCCCCCAGCCCGGCCGCTCCGGCCGGGCAGCACGTGCTGCGGCGGGACGGTGAGACCACGGTACCCGGCCCGGATCCGGCCCCGAGGGGCAGGCGAACCCTCCCCTGCCCAGAGGAGCGGAGCGGAGGGAGGGGAGCTGCGGGTTGCAGCCCACGGGAGGTGAGCGCTGGTATCCCCCAGGAAAGCCGCTCCTGCAGGATGCTCCAGGTTTGTTCCAGAACCCCTCTGTCGAATGCTCAGTGCTCTCCAAACTTACATTCGTTTGGGGTTTTTTAGGCTTTTTTTTTTTTTTTTGTTCTGCTAACCCACTTTTAAAGCTGGGTTTACCCTCCTTGCTTTGGAAGAGCCCTGCAAACCTTCACCCCTCTCTTTTCCGCCCGAGGTCGCTTTTACAAGGCTCAGGGACGTTCCGAATGTGAAGGTTTTACCCACCACTGGTGAGCTCGGCAGGGCTGGCAGCCTCCCTCAAACCACCCCGGGGTCAGAATCCCTTGGATTTGGGAAAGCTGCCGGCCATGCCGGGGCTGGCCCCGGCGCAGGGACCCTCGCAGGGCGCTTCGGAGCCAACGGGGAGTAGCTGTGGGGTTTGCAGGAGCATTGCTGTTGTCCCACCCGGCACACGGAGCCTCCTCCAGTCCAGAAAATCGGCCGCGAAGTGACAGCTGCCGCTCCTGCCCCTGCAATCCCCTTCCCAGCCATCGGCACCGTGTGCGCGCCTGGAAGAGGTGCGGGGGCTTGAATCGCGTTGTTTTGGGAGGTCGATGGGGAACCGGCCGGTCGCCCTCGGGGCTGGTGGGGTGGGTGGCTCTGCGGGTGCTGCCGCTCGTCGCCGTGGCGTGTGCCCACGCTGCGGCACCGGCACGACAGCTTTGGCCAAGCCCTGCGCTGCAGTTCGTTTTGTGATGTAGGAGGTCGTCCTCAGTTTGTGACCCGTTAGAAGAACGGGATTTTTAATACATCAGGCAGTATTAACTGATTTTTAAAGGTTGTCTTGCACAGCACTTCTTTCTAGGTCTCTTCTTGGATTGTCTTTTGGTTTAAAAAGAATTGTGTATAATTTTGGTTAAAAGAAAATTTTGGTAAAGCTGTATGAGGTTTTTTGTATACATTCCTTTGGTAACCGGGAAAACAGCTTCTATAGACAATATCTTTTGTTTCTGGAAGATATTTGCTAAAAAGGTACCCGCTGTTTGGCGAAGCTGCATTTATTGGCGTGCTTAACGGTGAAGTTTTTATGTGACGGAGAATTTCTGCTACCAGCGCTGGTAAAGCTGCAGCATGAGTCTGCCGGCCCCTGCGCTGCCGCCTGCTCCAAAATCCCGTCCCTGGAGTCGTTCTGGCCAAGCGTGCCGGAGCGCTGACGTCTCCGTGCCGGAGCCGGCGTCTTCCCTTCCCTCCGGCGGGGCCGAACAGGCGCAGTGGGGACTGGCGTGGGTACCGTAAGGCAGCACAGAGGGCTGAGTCGGAGTGGCCCGGAGCGAGGAGCAGCCCTTCGGTGGGGCCTCTCCCCTCACAGTGCAGAATCGGAGAAAGAAAAATGATTGGGGAATTTTTTTTCTTGTGTCCTGAATTTCAGTAATAACTCGGATTTGCCATCAGCTGCAGAGCTCTTTTTTTTTTTTTTTTTTTTTTTTTTTTTGCATGGGGGGGGAGACGGTAAATGCTTCGTGCTGCGCAGAAGACCCAGAGCTACTCGCGCATCAGCTCCAGCGGTGCCGGGGCCGGCAGACCCCCCTGCCCCGTCCCGGGGTCCCCCGGTCCCCGCAGCCCCCTCCGGCGCGTGCTTTCGCACCAAAGCCCCCTCCCTCCGCCGGGCCCGTGCATTCCTCTCGCTCGCTCCAACAGAAGTATTTGCAAATCAACTTGTCGCCACGTTTGCCTGTAACTTCGCTGTGCTGAGGCTTTCGCAGTCAGGATGTCGAGTCTGTCGGAAGTTTTGATTTTTGTTTATTTTTGAATCTACTGGTTAGATTAACTGTCCAAACGGTGAAGTATTTTTGAAGGTTATTTTGTTTGTAACTGGGCACGCTGTGGTGCCGGGGTCCGGGTGGTATTGTATACACTGGGAAAGCGAACAGAGTTCCTACGACAGTATTTTCTATGCTATTAATCGACTAAAATTTTTTCTATATAGAATCTATTTGCAAAATGACCATTTTAATGATTAAAAGGGTGACCTTTTTATTTGACTGTACAGCCGGCTTTATAGGTCAGTCAGTGATGACAGCCAAAAAAAAAAAAAAAAAGGCTTTTATGTGCCTATGTATTTTTGTACTGGCTTCAAATAAAGCGATGCCCTTCCCTCCTCCTACCCCCATGGCTCTTGCCTTCTGCCGGGCGCTGGCCCTCGCTTCCCTGTAGCAGCAAGAAGATAAAGGCGGGCGATGATGAAGTGGGTGAGGGCAAAGAGGGGTGCAGCCGGGCTCCCCCAGCTCCTTTGTTGTCCCTTCTGCGTGTCCTCTGGTACGTTTGGGGGATGAGGGAGGGCTCTTGGGTTTTCAGCGGAAAAGTAGCTAATGGGAGGAAAAAAAAAACCCAAACCCAACCAGAAAAACCTGCTGCTTTGCTAAAATCAATCGCTTTCCTTCTCCCCAGCTAGCCTGAGCCGATGTGGTTTACGGGGATGGAGCCCTCCATGAGGCGCTTAGTCAAAAAACTCCGCTGGTGCTCTAACTGCGAGGGAACTGCAGGACAAGAGCCCGCGCTGGTGCCTGTCGGCAAACACGGTGCCTCGGGTGAGCCGGCGTGCCCGGGGTGGGAAGGGAGAGCAACACCTTTTGCTCCCGGCAGCCCCGGAGCCAGCAATACGTTGGTGCGTGGCCCCGCTGCACCTCCTGCCCAGCGCTCGGGGGCTTTCTGGCTGCAAATAACAGCAGTGTCGTGACTTACCGGGCCTTTGACTCAGAAATAAAAATTAACTGTGCAGTTGTAGCCCACCGCTAACCCACCGCCACCCTTCCCAGTCCCATCCGCCCTCGGTGGCAGCCCCAAACTTGCTCTCTTCGCCTTTACGTGACGCTGCCTTTACGTTCAGGCGTACAGCAAAGCCCACCTCTCCCCAGGCCGCCCCTCCAGCCGCTCGGAGCAGTGCCGGCTCCGGTCTGCGACTGCCCAGAGAAAGCGTCAGGAAGAAGGGGGTGAGAGCGATGGGTTTTAGGGGAATGAAAGAAATGGTTCAAAGTTTACTTGGGAAAGGGATCTTTTCTTTCTGCAGCAGTAACAGAGTCACTACCGCACCGCTACAAGGGGATGGGGTGCTGGCATCCTCGGTAAGCAGAAATACTCCACCTGCTGCTTTGAGCAAAAAAAACTCAGGCATTTTTTATGCAGACAGTATGTTTAAAAAAATACTTTAATAAGCTTTTTCAGAATTGCAGACAGGGAGGGGGGATAAGAGAAGGGAATTACTAACAGTGCAAAATTACTACGTGTGGAAAAAAATGTATAAAACATTTTGTAAATGGGTGTGTGTGTGTAGTTGGTTTTTTTTTTTTTTTTACTATCATGTTTAATCCTTATGAAAGCCCAGCAAGGATTTACACTGTTGAACTGGATTCTCCGTTCCGGCTGCAGTCTTAAAGCACTTTGTGACTCCAGGACACCCGCTCCAGCTGAACCCATCATGATAGTGCTTGAAAAACATACCCGAGCGTCACAAGCAAGTCACGATCTTTTCAACGCGGTTTGGAAACGCGTTCAAACCCTTCTGGGCTCCAAACTGTACTGACGGCTTTTTAAATGAAATCAAAGGTACTATATTTCTAGAATTTTAAATAGCTTTAGTAGTGCAATGACTTATCAAGTTATAGTGGCTGCATTTTGAAGAACATGAACAAAGTACTGTATAAAACACCAGCATAAACAAAATGTAAATTATAATTAAATATTCTTAAAGTCTAGCTGAGCATTACATATTTGTTGATTATGGAATGTCAGGTCTCTTCTACGTATCACCAAAAAAAGGTAAGATAAAAAACAAAGCAACATTCCTGAAAATATACACAGTGCTGTATTTCACACACAAGCCTGAGACAATTCACTTATAAACTTTCCTATGTGTTTTTGGAAGTATTTCCAACTTGCAAACAAAAATGCATGAAACTAAAATGGAAAATAGGACTCTAGTTGCAAAGACTCTTAGAAGGACTGCACCGATCTCAGTCTGAAACCGTCTCAAGACCATCTTTGCTACAAGGCTGTGATACTTTGGGTTTCCGTGAACAAACCAGACTGTAAAATTAATTAACAGCAACCTCTTACTAAAGCAATCACTTAATTAATTGATCGAGATGCAGGCCATACGTTAACAAACCTTACTGATGTGCCTCTCCGCATAAACTGCTGTCTAATTCTAGGCAGATGTGAACTTCTGCACGTCAGCTGAACCGGTTAGAAGGGATCATGCACAACCTTTCTGGGAACAGCAGGTCAGTACACTCCAGGAACTCGGCACGGTGCTGGAGCCAGGCCGGATCCAGAGGATTTGGGGCACGAATCACCATAAAGTCCAAGTACACGTAGTTGAAGAAGAAAACAAAACAAAACCCTTAGCAGTTGGGTTTTTAGGTTGATACATTAGCTTCAAACCGCAGGACCGTACATTTAAAACCAGAATCGTAAAGACTGATTAAGTAAAAATAACCAATTAAAAATTAACAGTGCACCTGTAAGCCACAGGAGGAGGAGATAAGATTATAAATTATACAAATGAACAATTTTTCCTATTTTTAGTACAGTAGATGTGTAGCTGTGGCTTAAAATAAAAAAAACCCAAACCACGGGTATTAAAAATCTTTCTATTATTTCATGGATGTAAACCCTACTTCAGCAACTTCCAAGTTAGGCTAGTGGGACGGTGAGCATCACCCCCTCCACACGCATTTATAAAGAATTTCCGTTTCTCGCCCTTTAATCTTAAACTAGTTAGCCATACCTACTCTCACTTCTTACCCCTGTGAATCTCTATATACCGAACGTATATATGTGCATATGCTGTGCCAAGTACGTGTCTGTGATGGTTCTGCTCCCGCTGAAATACCCGTCCGTTCGAAGTCTGCTAGTTTTCAGAAATTCCAGCTCAGGCTGCACGTCCTGCGCAGCCAGAACCGCTTGACCCATTTCCTGCCCTTCCTCTGCTCAGTGAAATGTGGACGATGATAGCTAGACTAAAAAGAAATCCGTGGATAATCTCACACCTGATCTCGGCGAACAAGGTTTAGTAAACTTAAGCATTCAGCTGACGTGAAGTTTATCTGAGCTCAATATAAAATGAAAGAATGTATTAATGAAAAAGCAAGAAAATGTGTGCAACGCAAGCATCATGCTTAACAAATCTTTAGCATTGCTATTTGCTGTAAAACAGAAGTAAGAAAAATCACGTTTGCAAAATCAAATGACTTCTAACCATTCTTGATGTTGTTTACTGTTTTCTGAGAAGAAAATAACATGTCGGTGACTAATTAATAAGCATATTTTTAAGTAAGTCAATTGGTTTGGTTTGGGGTTTTTTTTTGTTGGTTTCCTTTTTTAGAAAAGACTTCAGCAAAATAAAATGAAGCTGACATTAGACTCAGGATATCAATTTTCTCATAAAAGTTTACCAACTGTACAAGTTAAGAAAATTATACAAGCTTTTGTTTTAAGAAAGGACAGTTCAATCAAGACGTAAGTACTGTAAAAATCTTTCAAAGGCTACAAAGAAATCTGGAAAAATACAGAATGTATTTCTTTAGCCCAGATAAAGAATATGGAAAGACATCATTGATGTCAACAATTTTACATATACAAACCTGACCTGGTTTATTTATTTACCTTTTAAAACTTCTATATATAAAAATAGTTGTGCTCATAACTTTCAGGATTCATAAGGGTTCCTTAACAACGGGATGACCCTTTTCTCTCGCTAGCATGAGTGGAAGTCTCTGTGCCTACTCCGATGCATTCTGTATTTCATTTTAACTCCCTGCAACATTCTGAACCAGCCCCCTGCTTCAAATAGGATGCTTTGTTCACTTGTACAATGCTTAAACAGTGTACTACACACAGAAGTTTCTTTACTGTATTAAGCTGGGAGTATTTTTGCAGAAACTCACTGATTAGTTTCTCAAATATTTTTACGAGCCTTAGAGTTCCCAGAACTACAGTTGCCAGCTCTGAGAAACCGAATAGTCTCCTACTGCTTTTCAGCACTGAAAAAACGAGCCAACTAGAAGGTATTAGAAAAAAAATCTCAGCAGATCGTTTTACGGAACTGGATTTTGTAAGGTAACCCATCAACCCTGAAAATTTTAGACACTCAAAATTTACTCCAAGGAATAAAATCAGCTCCTAGTATTCAGTCATCCACAGTTTCTAGTTCTTCAGGCTTCCCGTGTGAGTTTGCTTCTTGGAAGAACTCTGAAGAACCTGGACTCTCTTTTCCATTGCTGTTAATTCTTCTTCTTTTTAGAGGTCTTTCGTTTTTTTCTTCAAAATCATTTTCATTTCTTGAAGCTGAATGAGCAAGTTTTGGGTCAATGGAAAGGTTTTCAGTTTCATACCCATTTGTATCCAGATCTGTGTGAGGTGTCTTCTTGCCACTCGTAGGTCCATTTACATGCAATCCTTCCATTTTTGCTTCATCTTTATTTGGTATCTCACCTGGCCCGTTAGCAGACACCCCTGCGTTACAGAGACATACCGTAAGAAAGAGAATAGAAGCGTTAGCAGTGACAGAACAATCTGTGGTAGCCCAACAAAGCAGAAGTCTAACTAGTCCCATCACAGTAAAAAGCCAACACGGTTCTCCGTATCCTCACTGTGTGATGAATGAGCGATTTCCTTGCAGACAAAAGACAGACTTACCACGATGGAGTTTATGGAAGCCCTTATAAGCAACAGCAGTCAAGAAAATGTCCTGCAATCCCGTAACTGTACAAGCTGCAGGTAGACTGTCCTCACCTGGGCAGTTTCTGTAACTTCCACTCGATTTTCACAATCTGATTCAGCCCCCAAGCTCCTCCCTCCTCTTGCTACTGCTTTCACTTCAGCTCCTTCAGAATGGCTTCCCTCACTTTTGAGGTGTTCTTCCTTCACAGGCGATCGTGCCCTGGCTCTCCTCCCATTCCTAATACTGCCCTTCAGTGCCCCGTGTCTGGTACGAATAGTTAACGGTGTTCTTGAGCCCAGCACCGGAGAAGCACTAGTGTGTTGCACAATAGCCCAGTTCCCATCTCAGTTGTTTTAAATGCCCTGCACGGGACAAAGTTAGCACTACACACCTACACTAGCATGAGGAAGACAGTAACAGATTGTTTACATTTAAAAGGAAGATTCCAGCGGAGATTTATCTTCAATATGTGACCACTGGCTAAATGCAAACGTCACTTTTTTAAAAAACATTTTTAACTTAAAGCTGCTAACACCTTGGAAAATATTTAAAACTAGACTAGACTTGTTTTTAGAGGCAAGCTGAACTTCTCATTCGGCTTGTCATCTGCGATGATTTGGCAACTCTCTTTAGGAGGGACAGGGCACGCACTTACCGTTCTGGTTACTGTTGCTGGTTGTGCTGTCTTCCCTTTCAGACTGGCTGGTGCTACTGTTGGAAGTTGTAGGAGGAGGGGACGGAGCTCTACTGGAAGCAGCACTTTCACTTTCATCCAGGAGACGGTCCATATAATCTCTACGCAACAGAAACAGCACATTCAGCATTGCACTTGCTGTGTAAAGGATTGGTGTTATTTGTACAAAAATCTTCACTGCATATACTGCAAGTGTGACCAATTCACATTTTATATTTTTTGAAATGCCCAGGCTTATCTTGCGAAGTTAACAACTTTTAAGACCTCCTGAGTTAACTGGCCCATGTATGGTTTGTCCGCAGCAACTACAGATTTGTTGACCAAGCACTGCAGCCAGCTTATATAAATTCAGCCTGTACTTATGCTAAGTCCCATAAGATCATGCACAAGCAGAAACTTCAATATGCTGTGATGTTGTGCGCTGTGTTTTCAAGGTGATGCTCTCGGGCAGGTATTAAGCTCTTGGAATTTGCTGCGGCAGCAATTACATACATTAAAGTAAATAAGTTTTGTGCACATACAACCTCAAAAGGGGTAAAGTTAAAAGCAAATTTAAAACTTCAGAGTTAAAGACATTTCTGTATCTGAAATCTATTAACAGTCCTACAATTTAGGTCACTAATAGTAAATCTCTTATGAAAGATTTAAACAAACAAAGCTGGTTGGTAAAGCCCTTGTACGTATGGTATTAGTCTGGATTAACTCCCGGAACAGCATATCCTCACACATAATTATTCTGGAATTGATACTGCACCCTAAATTCCCACATCTATCTGCAAAAGCGTTCAAGAATAGACAAGTACAATCCTTAATGACACTTCCTCTGATCACCATATGCAGTCAACTGCAAAAGAATCAGAAAACGTTTTAAGTGATTAACCACCAAAAATGTCTACTAATTTGGGCAAAATAAAAAAAAAAAAACAACAAAACCAACAGATGGAAGAAGAGGGGGAGACAGACAGTCCCTGACAACTGGTTAAGAAAATCCAGCAGCTCTGGGTGCTTCTCTGTTACAGTCTACTTTACAAAGCCACAGATGGCAACCCTTTGTGGCACACTGCAAGTTCACTTCAGTGGTCCAACACACAGTTCTAAAATGTTTAAAGAAACAATAATATTAAAAAGAAGGATGAACAGAGAAGCCAGGAACAAATGAGAAGAAAAAATAGCAGGCAAAAGACTTGGAGAGCATCAGCGGAAAGAGTGGGATATTAAAATCATAGCATTGGAATGAAGGGCAGAAGAATACGTTGGCTCACTTGCTCAGATTTGAGGGAGGAGAATACACAGCTATGTACAGACATTTCCCTCTTTGCCTAGCAGAGCGGTGAATGGGGAAAGTGGCCATATACACACAAAAAAGCCCTCGTAGAGGGTACTGTGTTGGCCAGAATTTTTGTCCAACAATAGGTTTCAAGAATATGCTACACCAAGTAGTATAAATCCCACCTGAAACTTGTGACTAATGCCTTTATATAAAACTTGTATTTAAAGTAAAACAAGTATTGACAAAATTCCACATATTTGCAGAAATGTTATATTAGTGAAACGTTTAAACAGAAAACAAACTAAATTAAATAGTGGCTTAATGCAAATTGTTTGCCTTATTCCAAATACATTTATTTTAGAAATTACACACACTAATAAGTTTTTCTTACACCTCGGCTGTTTTCCTGCTGCAAGTTGGGACTATGGAATCCCTCCGTTGTCATACTATTTCAGATTAGAGCAGTATAAAATAAAGATTTAGATCCAACATGTAAAAGCACATAAAAATAATGCATATCTTACGTTACACCAGGATGAAGATTGTATTTCTTCTTTCCAAATCGGGTCTGCTGCGCAAAGAAATCATAACGCTCTGATTTCTTCCACATGTAATAAAATGCTACACACTCACCAACTGATCTTGTTCGTACCTAGGAAATATGTGCCATGCAAGTTTTGATGAATTTAAACACATTTTTGGCAAAAAACTACCATTTAAATCAAAAGGTGTGAAATTCAAAGTCAATGCTTCCTCATACAACATAGGAACTAGTGGAAACTATTGACTCAAAATTTCAGAGGCGCAGAAATTGAACTGCAAAGCTTAATAGTGTTTCCAAGAATACTGAATATATCGTGAGGTGCCACAAGCAACAGCTTCAGGAGAAATATTCAACTTTGTTTCACCAGTCTGTTCAAGACCAGAATAAGACCCTCGGGATGCAGATCCTCCCGTGTGTATGCAGAGCAGGATTTTTGCACTTCTCTGAACTTTGAGTTCACAGTTACAGAGGGTTCTGGACTTTGACAAACCCATTTGGGCGTATACGTAGTAAAAATTAGAAGAAGTAAATACAGTAATTTGTGAAGGAAATTGAGGGTAAGAATTTATTTACAATTACATTGCTTCAAAAAAATGTGAGAACTACACTTTAAAATCAGTGTTTACCTTATTTGCCTGAATCACATGAAAATCCTTGCCATAGACTTTCAGTCCTTGTTCAAAGTTCCTACATTCTTCTTCTGTCCAAACTGATAATTCTTCTATAGCAAGGAAAAGCAATAAAGAAAATACTTAACAAAAAAGCATACGGCCAATAAAAGAAAACTTAAATGACAGAAAACATACGTGGTATTCAAATTTCGTACACCATCTGCTGACTAAATGAGAACCGCCTCCAGAAATTTCACTTACGAGTACAAAAATGAAAATTCTCCCTTCTAGTGAGTAGGTGGGAAATTTGGCTGGCTTAACTAGCTGGTCCGTAGGGACTGTTTTAAGTGGTCCGTAACTCCAGCGCTGCGGCATGGGGAAATAACTAGGCAGCAGAACGAGGAAGAAGGGCTTGGAAACCTGGTCTCGCCATTCTGCCCCTAGAACCATAGGAAGCAGGTATCCTTCAAGCTAGGACACAGCACGGAGGAGTTCATGCTGTGGACTCAAACTGGTTGCTGGTATTTGGAAGAAGCAGGGGAAAAGGAATGAGGAACGAAATCATCTTTACTGCTGGCAAGAGCCGGCAGTGATAGGCTGTTAATTCCAGTTAGGTAGAAAAAGAACCTGTACTGCTCACAGTATTGGGTGGGAAATCTTGGCCCCACTGAAGCCAGACCAAACCCCTAATAACTTTCAGCCACACTTCTAAGAACTTAATATAATTTGGCCTTATTGATTCTTAAGGTCACGAATAAATAGGGATTAAAATAGTGGGAGAACAAACTAATCGTCGCTATTTGACCATTCTTGTCTTGTGATTTGCACAGTAAACTCTGGAGAAGCCACAGGTTTGAAAGCAGAACCAACAGATCAATGTGCAAGGAAAATAACTTGTGCCTTCTCTTAGTTTCTTGTTCCTTTGAGTGTAAAGATCAATACCAAAACAGGAAATGCTTAAGGCTCCAAAAGCATCTTTAAGACCCGGGTCTTTTCAGGGTTATACTTTTTTAAATGAAAGGTTTAGATGCTCATTCTCCTTTAGAATTGTGAATTATTTCCTTTTATATTTCATGTTTGTTCCATTAACTTTGATGACTGAAAAGGTCCAGAAGAACAAAGAACAAAATGCCCAAGAAACGCACAATTCAGTTGCCAAGAACTCATTTTACATTTTAACTTCTTATTAAAGTCACAGATAGAAATATTAAGCTCTATTGACAGGAAGTTAATTCACACGCCCTCTCTCAGCATGTACCTGTTTATACTACATCTGCTAATTTCGTTCTCTCAGAGAACAGTAAGAGATTCACTGAAGGTTGCATTTAAATGGGCACTGATATCTAAGGCTTACATGCAACCAAGCTCAGTCTGCTGACAGCAAAACCCAACACCTGTGAAACAAATAAAACGAGAGTTCAACAATATAAACTTAACTCTCAGTGTATGCTCACCTCTGGCTGCTTTGACATTAAATCTCAGCCTTCGTAATGATTCTTCAGTATCAAAATTGCACTTAACCAGTTCATACAATGCCTGGAAAGATGAAAAGACACACATTTAATGTTCTAGACACCCCTCAATTTACGTCGTGCCACAGAAGCATACGTAGTAAATCACTAATACCTATTAAGAAAAGATTAAAAATAAACTCTCTGAATGAATGAAATTTAAGACAGCACAAAGACGTATTTCCTCTGTTTAAATTTCCAAACGTCTAATTACATAACCAAGTACATATCCAGGTGAAGTATTTCAACATTTCCATCCACTGCATACATTTGTAAAATGGATGGGGTTTTTTTCTATGAAGAAAAGAAAATAAGTATGCATTCATATAGCTTTAAAAAAATCTGTAACTGAAAGAACAGAACTCATTCATACTCAATTATTTATATATAAAACAATGCACTGATACATCAAGCAATGTTAAGCCTAAGTTAACAGTTTAATGTTTGTTGAGAGGAAAAAAACCCATCACATCTCTATTTCCACAAGGAATAATAAAGCTGTTTCAAAAGCAATTTTAATTCTTGGGAGTAAAATAAAATAGAAGAAAATAAAGGGATAATTAATTCTGCAACATTAAACTGCAAACCCTCATTATTCTTATATACCTGCTCATTGTCTTTAATATGTGATCCTTCAGGAATTGCATCTAGGCCTTTCTCGTCACCCGTACGCCTTGATGCTTCATTTAGGAACTCGATCACTTTATCTTCTGGTAAGAAGTCAGGATTCCACAGGAGCTGGTCATCGTTTTCATACACTGAATTAACCACAGGAAAAGGAAAAACAAGCTAAAACAACAATATAGAAGTTTATTCTCTCTTATAAAGCTAGTGATTATGAAACCTTGGAAGATCACTAGAGCACCAACATGAATCCAGAACACACACAAGGACAGGTCTCACAAATGCAGTGATCCAAATGACTAGGACGCTATATGTTATATTGTCCAATCTCTGGTATAATCGGTGCTCTAGATTCTAGGACCCATTTGTGAAACTCCAGAAACTCCACCTTCCCTGTCCTCTTCCTGACGCCACTCAAACCACAAGGTAGCAGCACTTCCCGACACAGTCCCTGAGCGATCCCTCCAGCGTGCCTTTTCCCTAAGCCGCACAGCTTTGCTGATGGCAGCCAGCAGGCATGGGAAACTACTTCAGAAACTAATTATATTTGTTTTCTTGCAAGACGATTAGGATCAGACGCATAAAACCCAAAAGCACACCGCCAAAAATGGTGCTAAGAACACTACCAGGTGTCTGGACCATCAAGTGTAAAAGTCTCGGCTAACGTGGCTGGACAAAACCAGCAACAAAGTCCGCTACTTCTCCAGGGAAGATGACACCCAGATGCCAGACACTGTGAAGTCAAACAGCTCCTGAAAAGAAATTTTGCCAAGACCTTCCTACTACTGCCAAAAAATATTTTCTAAAACAAAATCATTCAGGTAAAGATCGCTGAATTTTAATACTATCAAATCTCTACTGTTGGTTCAAAGCTTTTGCGTGAGCTTTCAGAGCAGGGAAGCCATCGTAAATGGAAATTAATGGGAGGAACATGGCCAAATGATACGTCCTCTGAATTATCTCCCATTTTTATTCTGAAGAACCTACAAGCTTTACAGGATTAAAATACCAGTACAGCAAAAAACAGTAAAATTCAGGTTATTGAAAAACAGAATCAGGAAAGTATCCAGACCTTGCCTGTGTCTCAGTCCTCGCTGAAACACAACCTTACAAAAACCAGCAAGGAAGTAACTTTAACATTGATACCATTAGCTCGGTGAGCACCTTTGACTCTTCACCAGAGAAAGAAGGAGCGAACACTTGGGAAAGCATGGTCAGCACAGGAAGGGAAGACACAGTAGCATTCTGTGCAGGTGGAAAGGTCAGAGTGGCAGCTAGGTGCATCTCCACTTGAAAAAAATTCTTTTTAACATGAAAGTCGGCTACAAATAAAAACCCAAAACTGGTAAGGAAAATTATTAAGTGTCTGGCAAAGAAAAAACAGCTCCATTTTACAAACGATACTCTTTGGAAACAGCTCCTAACAATTTTCTGGGAGCCTTTTTCTTCCAAAAGCTAGTCCTAATCTGATGTTTGCTCATTTAAGAAAAAGATTCTATGTATCTTGGGATACAAACTCCAGCAGAAGTAACGATTCTTTTCAGGAGATAACTGATAATTGGTTCTAAGCCACCCTTAATGATGCAAGCGAAGTACACTGCAATGTTTATGAATGACCGTGGTCAGTAAGTCTCAAAGCAGCTTCAGCACCCTTCCGTTTTCAGAGCTACCCTTTGATTTTCAAGTCCAAGCCTTCTGAAAACATATCTTTTAATTTTGTAGATTTTTCATAACCTGAAATTGTTTAGTAACAGCTAATTTGGTCTTCAGGCACCCTTCTCAGAGAGCCAGTCCACTGTAATTAGCTAAGCGTAGGTTACATGGTTCTTTCCTCAGAACAGCGTGTCAGAACACATTCTGAAAAGCAATGTGGTTATTCTTAAGAGTTGTAGCATTTTTGTGCTTTTGCTTACGGGACTGGATATGAAAGGACTAGCCTTCTTCGTGTTCGGGAATTTTACAATTAGAATTTCCCCTTCATAAGAGAACAACTACGATGATGGGATATGTACATGAAAGTACTAAATACACAGTCTCAGACATTTATTTTTCAACTTTTAAAGCTTCATTAATATTCCAGTTGGAGTTCCAGTTGGAGTCCTGTCAAAGGTTACATCCAAAACAGAGCAGAAAGGAAAGAAGCGGCAGAAGATATAAAACCCCACCGGTATATAAAACTAGAATAGCCCTAGCATGACTGGTGAAAATTTAACTTTCCCCCTCAATGGTTTTTGCCCATGACGTAGGTTCTCCGTTCTGCAAAGAGTAGTGTGCAAGACTAGGAAAAACTGTTTTATATAGGTTACTGCAATGCACAAAGCAGCTATTATCTTTTTTATTATTGGAGGCCAGAAGCCATTTAGAGCTGAGTAAATACCAGGAAAAGCAGGTGACTGACCAGTAAAGCATAATTTACTGCACCTCAGGCAAACACATAGTTCAAGCTCTATTTTCAGACAGAAGCAGGAAAGCGTGCGAAGAGCAACTTCTTCACAGCTAAAAAGCAGATGTTTTCTGATTTGCCATCTTCTGTTTTTAATGGAAGCTCCTGACTTCTCCCGCAGTTTTAAATTACATTCTCTTCAACCTCTCTGGCTACGCAGTCCAGAGCTGACAGAATGTGTCAGCTTCAGTGTGAGCCTGCTCAGAGTCAAGAGCAGGACTGATGCTCTTTTTAGACAGTTTCTAGCTACATCAGGCTACAGCGTGGCTACTGCAACCTGGAGCTCAAAGCAAGACAACTGCTACTACTTGAGTATATACTCGGATTCTAGGAAGGCACTGAGTTTTGTGCTGGTTAGTTTAAAAACTAACTTCTATAAAACAATACAAAAGCCGCAGTCTCAGACTGACCTGCAGTGTGAAGAAATTGCTAGTAATGGGCTGAATGAGCAGGAAAATTTGCTTCTTTTAAGTTCACAGCTGGGTTTGAACTGGGTCTACCTTTCCTACCTTGCAACACAATTTCTTTATTATCTATTAGGTTTTACGTAAACTAAATATACTAGGTGAAGAGGTTAACATAAGCTACATAGAAAGCTTGTGTCCATTACCAAATCAGAATACAAGGGTTCAACAGGCAATATAATCTTTCTTTTCCCCTTCCAAGACTCAAGCTCTGATGATAAAGTACAGAATGAACTACAGTTTGAGAGGATGGTTCTATTTTTCACTTGAAGGAGCTCTTTTATTTTGCAAGACCCATGACATCAATCAAATCTTTTATTTCTCCCCATTAGAAAATACTCTCAAACATAGCAATAATGGTAACAGTGCTAAGTCTCACCTTTTTCATTCTCTTTGTATTTGCATATGCCAGCTGGAATTTCAGCTTGAAACATAGAGCCCACCATGATTTCCTGTTTTGAAATAACAGAAACAAGAAGTTAAGCAACAACAGCCGTGATGTTTTTTTGTCAGCGAAAAGAGAACGACCACCTTTTTTTACCCCTTAAAACTTTCATTGCTCAGGGTCTAAAAATACAGTTAACAGGCACTATATGGAAATGTATTTTTGACTATTTGGGGAGGTCTTTAACACTTCTTACTATCAAAACTCTTACACTTATGGGGAAAAACTGGAGAGGATTTGGGTGATCTGTAGAGCTCAGAGTTAACAGGAAGCAGATCAACTCATTATTCATGAAACACAGACTTCTTAACAGCCCTTCATATTTACCTTTTTCCAGTCTTCTGAGGGAATATAATCTTCATCTTCTTCAGATTCCTCTTCTATTTCACTGTCTACAAGAAATCGTTCAAACATTTACAGAGAACGAGCTGTGATGTGGCCCGTGCATGCCAACGCCAGCCCCCAGCAAAGCGGCTGGGCGAGGGGACCTGGGACGTCCCAGCCAGCTCCTGGGTGTGCCGCAGCAAGGGTGACGGGGGCACATGAGCCCAGCCTCTCATCCCACCAGCCTCCAGCCGCACGGCAGCCCTGCTCCACCTCACTGCCATCTTATCTAGCACCACACAAGTGCAAATGGCAGTTTTAGTGACAATACTGAATGTTTCAGTATTGACAACTTTAAAAAATGACCCACCCAATGTTCACATTTAGAATGGGTTAAGATGCACAACAGGCTCTGAAAAGTTAAGCCATAAATGAATACATCCATCAATTTTACTACTACCTAATTAAAATTCGCTTTCCCTCACCCAGCTGTGAAGCAGTTGAGATGATCCACATCCAAATTTACCACAAACAGCCACTTTCTGAAAGAATTTTTCTGTGGATGTTCCGCATCCACATGTGGGTTTCAACACCATTTTCAACGAGCTCCTAGCTTAGTTACTGCTGTTCTTCTTCCCTTACAGCAGCTATCACTGAATTTAAGGCAGACTACAGCACAAGGTGCGAGAGAGCTGCAAGTGTGCTTTTCTCAGTCTTACCAGCATTTCGTAGGCTTGGACAGAGATGCACAGCAGCGTCTAAAATAGATTATTTCGGATAAGGACTGACAAAAATTCTAAACTATTTATGGTACAGGCTAGTTGCCTTTCACAAAGCAACTACAATATCTGGTTTCTGTATAGCATGTGACAATATCAGCACTAAAATTATTTGTACATTACATTACGTTCTATACACAGCTGAACATTGTAAAAAACCCCAAACCTAATGCAATCCACTTGCATTATGCCAATGCTAATGCTATGTTTCAAAAATAGAGTTCATTTAAGATACTTGCAATCTTCTGCACAGCTACATGCTGAGGTTCCTTGGCATTTTTGGATTAAAATAAACTACAGATTAGAAAATAGTATTTCTACAATGTCATGGCTAGTAAGTATCAAGTATAAGGTGTCATAAGGAACCTTTGCTTTAACTTTTGTTAGTTAAAACACAGAACAATAGGAATTCAAACATCGTCGACAGTCACTTCCATCAAAGGAAGGTAAAATATCTATTGTCCAAAGGGCCCTGCTGATAGCTCAATACTAAAAGGTTCACATCCCATTGAGTAAGATTGCCACAGAAATGAGAGTAGTCTAAAGGGACAGCTACATAACACTAGCTCAACAGTCTCAAACAGATGCAAAAGCAATTTTTAAACAAAAAAGAGAGAAAATAATCAGTCCACAACACTGGCAACAGTATCAAACGTGGAATTTTTGAAGCAAATTTTCTTCATCATTAGCTCCCCTTTCATTATTTCAGGTTTAACAATCTATTGGCCTTTCATTGCTTTTGTTTTCTGTATTAGCAATCTTGAAGAAACCTGGGGTTCTACTTCTAGCAAATTTCAGTTTTCACTTTTCCCTTCAGTTGGACTCTCACCTTCTTTGAATGCATATATAAACTGGTGTCACTGGGCCTTGTCATGATAATCATGTACCATGCAGTTCATTTCCTACTTGCAAACATTTTTACCTATGTCCTTGTATGAACTGGCAGCTGAAACTACAATGGTAAGGTAATACCATACTGAACAGTCATTTACCACACCTGGACTCCATGTACAAGGGAATTTTTCTGAAGGGTACATCCATACAAACCAGTCTGCAGGACCATAAAATGGACTGCTACAACACTCAGAGTAGTGTCATGAAAGGATTTACACTGTCTGAGAGCCTGCTTTTTCAAAACCGTAGAAATTTAAATTTTTCCACAAATTTAATCCTTTCCTTTGAGAAGAGATAATATCTACCATCCTTATGCAGAGTCCCTTATCTGCAGAGAAGATTTAGCTTTCTGCTAAAAATAGGACTTTTTTGTGGCCTATTATTTTGAGCATAAGGATAATCAAGAGCAGCGTTATGAAAGAGAACAAACGTTTCTAGAGAACAACATGCATATTTCAGAAATGGAATACTATGTTAAGTTGAGCGGTTCTTAACCGAAGGTCAATCATAATGAGATTACTGTGCTTAGTACTAAACTTTACATACTTGTATCAAAATATTTACATCGACGAGGGCGAATTATCTCCTGTGGATCTTGAGAAGCAACAGATGGTGCTGGGTCGTCATTAGATGATTGTGTCTCATCTTCCTGACCTGACGAATCTTTTATGGTCTCCTCCTTAAATATAAAAAAGCAAACAGGAGATCAGCTATCCCTTGTATGTGACAAACACTGTTTTGGCAATATTTTTTCCAAAATTGTCAATACATCAAACCCAAATATCATTTATCTGACTTGAAGTGACTGTACAGATTGTGGCCTGTCCAAGCTGAGCCACAACAAATGTGTAAACACATCGTATTATTTATTGACCAGGATTTTAAGCAGATCAATTTAACACTCAGACTCTAACATACAAATCAGAAACATGAACCACAATTAAACATCACGCCTAGTTTTTTAAATCAGTCAAGCAAATCCCTGCAGTTTTCATGTAATTTCATTTAACTTTGCATTTTACTTCGGTCTTTAAAACCCTTCCTTGTGAATTTTCAATAAAAAAGGGGAGCAATTATTTACTGGCTATACTTCTCTCGATCAAATCAAAATGGTACCTTCCATAAAAATTAATGTCAATAGTGTGGTTCAACCCCTCAGGAATAGCGTATCAGTAGACTCGAGTATGTACACCGAGTCATTAGAAGATCAAAAGTTAGAGCAAGTTTCTTTATTAGAAGATAAACCACAATAACTATGGGAATTATTACAGTTAAGGCAATTTAAAATTATAAAGGTTAAAAAAATTTAGCAGTGTTTTTCTATTTCAATGCATGTTGTCAATATTTTTTATGTGTTTTACGACTATGTTGTAAGCACTCATACTTGCTAGTTCTAACACAGAAGCATTAGGCACAGCACATGTTTATGTGTACCTTTACCAGCAACCAGAGTATTATCACATGTGCAGCTTAAAGCAGATTAAAAATAGAAAATAGCTAAGTGCAGTATAGCCAAGTAAGCTGTAGGAAGATGAGCACTTGCAGAGAAAGCGTGAATGATTTATAAAATTATTCCACCCCCACAGACGTATTTTACTGCCTCTCTGCTAAGCGCCTGCAAGCATTTCAGAGCTCTCATTCTTGTACCCCAAGGCAAACAACCGTAAGAGGCTAGCTAGCTCTCTTTGTGCCCAGTGCTCCCCACCGCCTTTGCTCCAACCCCATCAAAACTGGGGTAGAACAGCCGAACACATACATGCCATTCAGCCACGGTGCCACGTCTGCAATTAGGCTAACCCACTGGCTGCCTTTACAGGGCCAGACCGTGAACCATCGCTGCTGCTGCTGGGCAGGAACGCACTTGCTGCTGCAGCACGCTACAAGGTGTTAGTGCCCTGCCGAGGGACGGGGGTGACTCCTCTTGCTGCTAACAGCAGTGACAGACACTGAGATTTTATCCATTTAAGAGAAAAGATAGGCAGTATCTTAAATCAGCTAGTAACAGAACTGAAGAGCTACAGAGGAGGTCACGAGACCACGCAAGATGGAAGTTGTGTCAGGAAGTAATTAAGAAGCAAGGACACAAGAAGAAAGTGAGACTTCAGGAGCACCGCCGTGCACAACAAAATCAACCACTTTCGTGTCTTGTTTTAATCTTGCGCACTTCATGTTACGTAAGTTTCTCCCCCTCTCCAGCCGCTGGAACCTTTTTGGGTGTACTATAACTATGTGTGTATGTATGGAATATAACTGTAACTATCTTTCTTCTTTTTGAACTACTCAACCCACACAAATAGCAATCTTTTACAGCATCTGTCAAGAGAGTCTGTAAATCCTAAGAACTTCGTTTCCTGAATCAGATGTTTCACTCCTCATCTCTATGTCGCATTCCAGAGATTCTAAAATGGGTAAGACATCAAAGAACAAAATGCATCCTTTTAAAAGCCAGATTAGGTAATGCAACTTCCATTAATGCCTAAGCTTTTTTGTTACTGACAATACAAAGGGTTTCATATTTTAATGGAATTCAGGATGCAACTCTGAATGCCACCAGTAATGGAGAAGTTACAACTGTGCCCACGGCAGGACAGGATTGTTACAAATATGTATGACATACGCAAGTAGAAATGACTCTTCTAAAATCAGAAAATTTATTTTAAGAGCACACAGAACAGGATTTTAAAGACGCTAAGTTCAAAACCGTATATTTTGCAAAGAAATTTGAAGCATTAGACTCAGTTAAGAACTTAAGTACAACCAGGGCTGCCAGGCTGAAAAAATACAATTTAAAATGCTAAAGCTAGAAAACTTGCAGCAATCTCCAATACTCAAGAGACACATTTAATTCAATTCCACACTTCACTGTTCAGTTTCAGCAGACCAGTTTTTCATCTTGAAACAAGTATTCAGCCGTATCTATAAAGGTGCCTTCAGGCATCTGAAACTTCAGTTCTGAAGTCAGACTATTTCTGAAGGACAATTACAATCTCTTCTTACATGATGCTATACGTAATACATGTACCCTAATTTGCCTCAGCAACAGTTTGGAATGGTACAGATGAAATTAAGAGCAATGAAGAGAAATACAGATGGGTAATTAAGAATAAACATTAGAGTTCAGTACACAAAGCATCTGAAAACAACTATATTATGAATTATCTCTGCCATGCCCTGGCATCTTGAGTGGCTGTCTGGTACAGAATGGCTGTATCAAAATCAGTTTCAAATGAGTGTAAACACTTACTTTGTTTTCACCACTACAGCCACTGTTGTCATCATTATCAACATCATCATCATCTTCTCCCTCCTCCTCTTCTTCTTCATCATCTTCATCATCATCATCTTCTTGGAGTGGAATGGTACCATCATAGCCATAACGGCTAAGTAGCTCCTGGATTGGCATATCACTTTCCTGATAAACATCCAAACAAAATTTGAGATTTTAACAAAAACATTTCACATCCCACATCTGCTCTACAGCTTAAAGGTGTGCACTTTAAACATAACACAGCAAAAACAGGTAGATGATGATCACGTGTACTAAGAATGGCCACTCCAAAATGAACGGACAGTCAAAATCCGAAGTTTTGGCTCCTAAGAAAAATGTGTGGGTTTTTTACGCAGGGGAACATTTTATTTCCCAGTCCTTTATAAACTTACAGCAGACCTCACGGACCAACAATCTCTCAAAGGGGCCATAAAGCTTGTTAAAAGGGCACCAAAGGGCGGTATGCCCCATCCCTCCCTTGGTACTTGCCTACTGCTATTTGACCAAAAGACAAGCACTGCAACGTTGCAGGTTACATCTGGTTACACCATACCCCTTCACTACATGGAGCAAACACGCTCCTTATTGAAATATATATTGGTATTTCCCTTACCGCCCCAAAACTACCTGAAAAAAATATAGTATTTTGTAGATATTTGTGGAAAAAACAGATAAAACGTGTGTCAGCGGCAACTGCTTCACACAGACAGCTAAAATACTGACAGTTTTTTGCAGGCAGGAACTTGTCATAGTGCAAGGCAGTGATTTCTGCAGTGTCTCCAAGAATTCAGCAGAATAAGGACCAGAATTTGCAGTACCTGGCTTGAACATGGAATTAAATCGTCGTTTGGGGAGCTGCGCCACGGGGACAATTCCATACAGTTCTACAACCCTGGCTTTGAATACAAAATTACACCAAAAAAGCACCTCTCCGTCTCTCTGTACCTCTCACCTTTCTGGGCAAAACAAAAAATGAGGGGTTGGATGGGGGTGAGGGATCACCTTATGTTCAGGATCACCTGATAGCCAGGTAAACATAGCAATAATGTTTACAGATTCATATACATTTTAAGCTAGTTGTCTACAAAACCACCCACAGTTGGAAGCAAATCTGCTAAAATATGTGCACATTTAAAAACCTTTATGCTGGTCCACTCTGAAGAGAAGTTTCAAATGATACAGTTGGTTCTCAAATTTAGTGGCTCCCAAACTGTTATCAATTGCATTCGCTTTGTTAATAAAAATTATTAATTGCCGTGTCTGCAAATTACTTACTTCATTACCTTTAATACCTCAGTAGCCAGCCTTCAGGGGCAGTATATGGCATCCCTAATGAGATTTTTCAGAGCAGAAACTTTCAGAGAGCATTTTAAAATTATCCCTCTCACAAGATCAAATCCTTTGTTGATTATTTAGAGGTGTCTGCTTGCTCTAAATATTTCCTCTTAGTATGTAATGTACATCTCGTCCGATAATCAGATTTTTTAAGTTATTGGCCGACCTTAGACTTCCTCCAATGAACTCATTCCCTAAGGGCCTTCAACTGACCAACACATCTCCAGTTTCTGGAAACATCCTAACAATACCAATTGCAAAAGGCAAGTGTAGTTAGTTCTGCTGTGTAAAAATAAGAGTAACACAGGGGTTACTAGTACTCGTTGTCTGTGTATTTTAGTTTATTTTACTTCAAAGAACTAAGCCATTCTACCACTTACAGGTCACTCTTTGGTTAAGCTATATAGACAGTAGATGCAGACCTTGGGGACCTAATGTCCTCACCTTCCCTCTTGACCTCTCGGTCCCTGTCGTCTCATTTTAGGGAAAGAACTCTTAGAAGTGGGGAATTAATATTTTACTGATACAGACAACATGACAGGACTGTGATCTTAATTAAAACCTGACAGTACAGCTATCAGAAAAATCCTATTTGTAATTATCCAAACAAATGTTTTCCAGTACATTTTGGAAAGTAATACACTTGCATTAAGCACTATCCCATTTGTAGATAGACTGAGAATTAAAAAGAACTTTTACTGCAATTCATAGGTATGTGTGAACTATGTAACAGTCATATTACTTACTATATGTTACCTAGGAAAGTGGTATTGTATTTAGAACATTTTTCTTAGGTAGAGCCTCTTAACTTCAAATAGTCCATGACAATTCAAAATCTCCAAGGGCCAGCAACTCTCCAAGAAAAACACAAATCGTAATTTCTGTATTGCTTCAGGATATTGCAAAAATAGAAAATGTTAAAAAAGTAACAAGGACTATCAGAGACATAGAAATGTCTTGTGTGGAAGATGCTTAATAACGAGAAATGGATTATAACTCATGCATCTGGAGTAGAGGTAAGGGAGGGGGAGTGAGATAACAGAGAATTGTATCATAAGCAGCACAGAGAAGGCAAATATAAATGACTGTACGCTCTTCTCATTGAAGAGCTCGGGGCAACCACTGAAATGAACACAGAACAGAGCTGAAAAACCAAACATGTTTCTCGCACTAAATGAACTGTGCAACATTGCCACATGCCTCGTGGACACAAGGTTTACAGAGGTTAAAAATCAAATGGACAAATCCACGGGAGGAGGAAAAATAAGACTGACAGGCATTACAGATGAAGAGACAACCTCTTTTTCATACGTGCCTGAACTGCACCCTGCTAGGGGCTGGAAGAGTATTTGGGAGAAACGCCGCATGCTTCCATGTGTGGTTCTCTGATTTAAAGACAAGAGGATGCTGATGCATAACCCTAAGAAAACCCGAGAGCCCTCCCTGAAAAGGGGGACCACAGAAGGAGAAACCAAGTGATTATAAGGAACAACAAATGGAAAAAGAGAGGGAGTCAAAGGCTCAAAAATCTGTAAGTAATGCAGGGAGGCACCACACACAGCACCCTGGCAATGCTCACCCCGTCCCAGAGGCACCCAGGAAGCCAGCACACAGCACCCAGTAGCGCTCTGCCCACAGACAGGGCAGCACAAAGGTGAAGAACTTGGCCTCGCGCTCGTCAAATCCTCCGTGTCACACCCCCTCCAGCCGATGCTTTGTGCAGTCAGCTTAGCTACGAGTAGGAGGCGGTTGAGTTTCTGCAGCTTGCTGGGGCCTGGTCATTTATTCTTTCCAGACAGAGCGTCAATGCAGAAGGGGGACTTCAAATCTCCAGATACGCTACTGCCATTTAGACAAAAATGTATACACGTACTTGCACAGACAAATGCAGGATGCTGCTCAACCTGCAGTACTAACGCATTACAGAGTCACCAGTTTCAACCAATGACTAGAAAAGATCCTCACCCTCAGAGGAAGGTGTAATTTTTATGACAGTCAGGAGTAAAATCATTAAGGTTCAAAAATTCTTTTGCAAAACCTGACTGCCACCTCGTCTCTGAAGGAGCTGAACTAGTAAATCAGGCACATTCACAGCCTGGGGGAAATCTGGAATAATACGCGTAAACGTCGGGGGGAAAGAAAAAGACAGGACAGCACTTGTCTTGCCAACAGTTTTGAGATTTGGATTGCCTATCACCCATGACTGAAAGAAAGAGATAAAAGTAAGCCTTGATGTGCAGCCTGCTATCCCACAACTAGAAGTAACCACAGGTCTCTAGCGAGATCCTGCTGGCATGGAAGCATCTCCAACTCGGTAACAGCCCCGGCTGCAATACACGTGCAAACTGGCCGCAAGATTCTCTGCCAGTCTGTAAAAGCATCCCGCAGAGAAGAGCAGCACACGGAGCAACGTGAATCTACGTTACGCCACCGCCCACCGCCCCGAACACGAAGGAGCTGACACAGAGAGAAATTCTAAACTTGCAGCCCCGACAACCAAGGTATGAGGGAATACACTGACGGCTGAAATACAGTTATAAAGGAAGCACTGTAATGCGGTGATAGAACTACACAACCAGATGTTGACTCTTCACAAAATATGAGGGGAAAACCCCCTATTTTCAACTTAAAACCACATGACATACACGTGGAGCTCCATTTCTCATTTAATCTAGGTGAAGCATATTTAGATTCACAAACTATTTATTTATCTTTATGTTTACCATTTAATATCAAACCTGAAATTACCAGAAAGACATTCTCATTTACACCAGAAATGTAGATTAAATGCACTAAATTAATTTAAAGTCATATTGGCATAATCACTTATGCTAAATAGGATTTGTACATCGAATATGCATCCGAGAATCATTAATGATCTGTTCTGGAAGCCTTTTCAGCCAATGAGGTCACAGACAGTATCTAAATTACTCTGCATTTATAATGAACCTAGTTTGTAATTTAAGAATATTACTCCTGCCTGAGAAGTAATTTAAAACAATAAATAAGTGACAGCATAACCTCAAAATGCCAAATAAATCTTATATGCAATTATTTCAGAAGATACACATTTTAAGATTTATTTATCACTATTAACAATAATTGTGAGTTCTGATCCCTCCTCTGCTGACAATTCTCTGCTTTGAGCATATCACTTCATCCGCATCTCCATTTCCTCTGTCTTAAAAATGAAGACACTCCTATATGCTCCATTGAAGTATTATACAAATGTTTATATAAAAATGCAAAAGAAATGTAAAATTATGGGATTTTTTTTTTTAAATCAAGATTTATATGCACTAATCAAGTGCAAGCGCTTTAGAAAATAGTAACACTGGAATATACAAGTTTAGTGAGAGCATACTTTAACTTATATTAGCTCTAGAATGCAAATCCTATACCAGCACATATATGCAAAAAGAAACTAAACAAGCACAGCGTTATACATTACTAAGTATTTAAGTTTCCTTTTCCCAACTTTTGAGAACTGCAAATTTAGCTCAGCCTCTTTCCACCGTCTATATTATTTGCCTATTAGTGTTTTAGGGGTGTTTTTTTTTAAATTCCAAATATAAGGGAAAAAACCTGCATATGTTTTGTGTGAGACTGTGGGCTGTGGTTATGTTTTATGACTACTTAAGGCTACCTACCCTGTTAAGATCCTCTATTTCAGAACTGAAGTTTGTTTCTCCTTCCATCATTTCCTCCTCTTCTAATGTCCGTTCATCATCAAAGTCATGCACCAGCATATCAGCTGATGGATCAAATTCATGGTCATCAGATGTTGCTGAACCTCCTGATAGAAAACATTTTAAAGAATGTTTTTAGTTAGATCATGGCCTCGCAGAGTTTAATTTTTTTATTTTGGTGACATTTTAATACTCAGATTATACTCAGAAATTAAAATATCTTCAAAATCCCTCAATCTTAGGGAAAGCCAATCTCATTATTCAGAGGACAGTGAAAGCTGTCCTTTAGGTAGTAAGAGATCATGGAAAAAGGAACCAGGAGATACTGTTTAACTAGCTAGTTCTCAAAGTACTATATATCTGGATGTCGGGCCCCTAGTTAAATGTTTGTAAAATGCTCAGTTTTTGAAGGCTTAATTCCTAAATAATCATAAACCTGCCTGAATCAAGACTTCCACTGGGAGCAGAAATACTCATAAAACATAAACTCCGGGGAAGTGGTTTCCTTTATTCTTTGGAAGCTTTCTTGTTTACAGCTACAAAGAGAGTCTAAGGACTTTTCCAAAATTTAAAGTAAGCTTCAGAGTTATGTAGATTTTATTTACGATGCAGAATCCTTAGTTATTTTTCCCCATGCATTTTTTTGACAGTTCTTTGTAAAGAAGTCTGGTTATATTTTATGACAATGAAAAATAAACGAATGGATGAATGGTTTGGCAGATGCAGCATTTTTATGTAATTCAGCAATACCTGATTTCTAATTCTAACTCTGCTAACATTTTTCCCCTTGTCTCCGCGGACAATTCAAATTTCATTTTCCAAAGCCTGAAGAGTATACCCACGCTAAGAGGGTGCAAGAGGGAGGGGTTGACTAAAAGGGTTAAGGTTAACTATACTTTGTAGTTTGAAGTGTTAAAGCAACTGATTATGTTTCTGAAAGAAATAAGAGCTCAAGAGACAACGGCAGTCCAGCTAAAGTAACTAGTGGAAAGCTCTTCCACTAGTAGGATGCCAAAAACCGTGGAAATAAATAACACTAAGTACAGTGGTACGAAAGTGAACCAAAAAACCCCAGATATTCGTAATTTACACTTAGGATGACTACTAGATAGCCCGTAATTCTGGGATACCAGAATATCAGAACATAACCAGCTTTAAAAACAGAAGTGATGAAACCCCTCATTTTTAGTAATTCAATGAGGTAAGAAAATACTGCTTTTCTTGATGCTTTTGTTCTTGATGCTATTATGCATTAAAACATAATTTTTGACTCTGTTTAGTTCTAAGGCCAGCGGGTAGCCATGGCTAGAGGGATGGTAACTGTATTACTGGGTGAAGTAGTATCTTCCGTGTCCCCAGCATCCACTGACATTGTGCTCCTTAGGACGTCCGCATTCCCAAACACGTGTCCGTGCAGCTTTTGCAAAGACAAGAATCCTATTTCCCCAGTGTATTTTACCATTTAGAAACTGGTGCTGGTACAGACTGGAAAAAAGCAGTGACTGCTTAAACCAGTACTGCCATCAACCTATTCATCAAATTATATCCTTAAATTGCTAACTGGAAGAGACCAGCAAAAATAATTTTTCAAGGGTGCCCTCTTCCCTCACAAGTTTAGGAAATATTAAAAATATTTACCTGGGCTTGAAGACTCAACAGAAGGCTAAAAAAGAAAACACAGGAAATTATTTTTTCTATGTTGAACCTGTACAAACTCAATTCAATAATTCATCTGATACAAAGCAAGTTACTGCAAATAATGTTTTTACAAATAAAGCACCACAAACAAGCTGAAGCAATTTAGGGTAAATAGTATTCTTTTTCTCCTTTATGTATCAATATTGCTGCCCTATTTCAGCAAGAATAATTGGAAGAACTGCCCATTTTGTGAAGCAATAATTGAGTCGATGAAGGTATAAAATAAAGCTAAATGATTCATTCCGAAAATAGTATTACAATTCCACAGGCAGCTCAGTATGGCACAAATCGGTGCTACTGCCAGATGGGCAATGCTACTTTCTCTCCATCTCTATCTGCTCATTTCCAATTCTTCCTTTGTGCCGATACAAACCTGAAAACTAACAGTAGTGATAGGTTAGTTTTTAACAGATCCAGCTCCGCTCTAACTCCGTGTATCAAAGCCGCTTTTCCACAACCAAGGTACGTGCCAGATTACATTGACGGTGGAAGCACAGTTTAAGAGAAATTATTCTTCCTATTTGAAACGGCATGCTATGCAATGCACAAATTCCCTGTTCTATTTAAATTCAGGTACACACTTTTTAAAAGTAATCACAAACCACAACGAGAATTCCTCATAGAACCAAAGGAAAAAGCAATTTAATCTTAATCTCTGACCCAGCTGTGAGAAAAAAAGAAAAACAACAAAGAAAAACAACAAAAAATCATGTTGCAAGCCAGACTTTCTTCCCCAGTACGTTTATGCACCAATTAATATGATCACAGACTACAAAACAAATATATTTTTTGAAATACAGGGAAAAAATGAGACTCCCACAACATCCTTTGTGTAACAGAGACATCCTCTGGCCTACCATATTTGGTAACCTTACGTTTATCATCAGAACAAACGTCGTCTTTCATAAAATTCTGCTTTCCCTTGCTTATAACTTTGTCAATCTTTAACCTCCTGGGGTGAAATTTGCATGTCAAACATGCAAACCTCATTTGTTTTGAAAATTCAAGCAAATGTTTCAACTATTTTCAGGAACAGACCTAATGAAGTGGTTTTTTCAACGTTAGGAAGACTGGCTTTTCACTTCAGAGAGCTGCAGTACCCCTTTCCCTGCCACCTTCTGGAAACGGAGATATTGTTTGGTATTGCGGATATTATGCATGACATAATATACAATGCTGTCTTCATGAAAAACCGCCTGCATTTGGCCACGAAATAATCTGGAAAACTTCAGTTTGCACATTCACGGTAGATGCTTGTGTGTATGCGTAATACTGTATCGAGACTGTACTCCTACTGGAATTGCAAAATCTGTACATCCAGAATTGTATGCAAAAAAATTAAATCAAGATATTATGTTAGAAACTGGTAAATTTAAACTCAAGTAAAAACTTGTACTATTATTACAAGATTTTCTAAAGCATTTTCCTTCTCCTTGACTTCATCTCGTAAGGCCAAGCAGTCACTTGCACAAGCCACTTCCACCCAAGACACCTGGCCTAGCTACGTAGCGAAGCAAAACCTAAAATGTAAAAAATTCCGTGTAATTATAAAGCTCTTTTACATTAGCAGCTCTTCAAAGCGAGAAGAAATACACCTTCTTAGGAATCAATGACCAAAATTCACTTACATGTCTGCCTACATTTTACCAGAGTCTACAATGCACAAATGAAAACTCAAAATATATTTGCCTCTGTCAAGCAGAAAGCAGCATACAGAGGTAAAAACACATCGTGAATTTGCCTGAAGGGTGGATAGAAGATACAGTAGACAAGAAGTTTTGCTCTCCTAACATCGTACAGCCTAAAGAAAATATAGAATACATACACTGTCTTCAGGTGGAGACACTACAGTCTATTTTTCCCATACTTACTAACATCCAAATGTTTTTAGTTTATGCCCAGTATCACTGCTGACTTGCAAGAAACAGCTTTTTGGGCAGTATTAGCTCTAAAAGGCAGTACTGCACAAAAAAGCCAAGAGAAATCACATCTGCACAATTAAGTAGACTCATGTTAAGCCGACAAGCACTAAAAACATTTTTGCAAAATGTTGCACAACGCCATAGGAAGTTTCGCTAATGACTACAGCTGAAAAATCTTTCTTTGCAAAGATTATCTTAACAAATTCCAGCATACAGTATCACTAGCATATACTGAGCTAACGTCGCATATCAAAGTCAGCCAGCAATGACTGATCTCTATTTGGTATGTTTTGTTTGTCTGATAAACTTGCAAAACTCGGTAATGCGTAGTATGTAATACACAATCATTAGTGCAAATTAACAAATTCTTAGCATATTTATTGTGGCAATCACAGGTGGGAAATCAAACAAATTCAAACTCTTTGTTTCTGGCAGACAATACTGTGAATAAGGTAGACAATACTGCATGTTCAGCGCAAGGAAAAAATAATAGAGACAAATATCAGTAAGATGTATCTTAGAAAGTTTTAAAGACTAAGTCTTCCTCAATAATTCTCTCATAACAAATACGAAAGAAATGAGCATCGCTAACGCAGATTATAGCCGCCACTAGCAGCAAGAGGAACCTTTATCACCCAAAGAGGGCATAGCAGAAAAGCAACTTGGAGCTAAACCGCTCATATTAACTGCAACGATCTAGCGGAAGCAAAACAGCAATGGTAAGCGATTCACCAGGGCAGCGCAGAGACACTGCTGTACGGTCTGCGGGTTGTGCAGAAGTCGAGGTGCAGCTTTCCCATCCTCATTACGGGGCAGCCTCTGCCAGGGTATGAAGTCCTCTGCAAATACATCCAGCCTCAACCGAGACCGGGAAGCAAGCTGCGGAAACCCCATCCTCACGCGAGGGTCTCTGGAATCCCGCGGTCCCCTTGTAACACAGTATTGACCTGGCACAGCAGTAGTGGTGTACTTTGCATCCAGCTATCTGCAGCATGCAAATAATGACTCATCATTACAACACAGACTGCTCTCACCAAAATCGAGTGCCTTGAATACCGAGTTGCTCTGAAATGGAAAGAGGAAAGCAGAACCAGAGCTGGTAAAGATAAGAAGGGAAAAAGTATGCCCATGACTTACGATGAAAGATTATTCCAGAAATGACTCTTCATTGGAACAGAGAGCTGGATTTAATGTCCTAAAAAGCCCTGAAGATAATCTATTCTGAGGGATAAAACGTGTTACTTGGTAAACAATAAATTCTGCAAATGCCATCTTAAAAGCGTTCTTTCTGCCCAACCATTAAAACGCATCGTTATTGGAAGGCTTTTACACAAGCTAACACTCCCGTTGGCAAAAAACCCCTCTTTCCACGATACAACCTGCACTTACTCATGGCCAGTTTCTCTAACCTAGTACTAACGCTACTGTTAAGGCTAAATAACCACTCCCCGCCTCCCCGGTTATTTTTTGATGTAACAGAGGCATTTCAAGGGGGGTCTCAGCTGGGAAACAGTTTATGCATTTATAGACCAGTAGTGCTAGTCTCGGCTTTGCAGTGGTAATCCACTGGGGAATTCTGGCTGGCCCACGCGAGAGCCTTGCCGTTTCACCTGCTTTCCCCCAGCCCAACCTGCGAAGGAAAGTTCTGGGGAAAGGCCTTAAGTCAGAAGGAAAGGAAGGAAAAAAGAGCGTATAAACAAGGGATAACAGGAGCATCAGAGAGCAGTGCCTCCAGAACGGAAGAAATCAGGGAGGTCAGTGAGAAGAGGGTCATGGTACGATTATGTTTGTGTCCAGAAAAGTAACTGTGACTCAAAGCAGAAGAGCACTTGTGGAAAAGCAAAAATAGCTTAGACTCTGCTTTCGTTACAGCACCACCAGATAGGGTAGGGGTTCCGAGGGAAAGGTAGCAATCACTTTACCGCGAATTAAGGAGAGCGTGAGTTCAAGCAAACAGGATCTAGCATGGTGGAACAGCAGCAGCTCTGTCCTCACGGGGGGAGAAAAACCCAACCTCAAAAGCACAGCTTTGCTTTCAGCCAGCGTTCAGGATGTGCCAACAGCCAGAAAGACCTGTAGGAGGCCTGTTGGTCCGTGAGCCTTATGTAAAGGGGAGCAACCAACTCCCCACCTCAATTTGGAAGAGCGAGTTTCCTATGTTGAAATCCTCAACAAGCAGAACCGGGTCCGCTCTAGCCTCTGCCCTGAAGCCATGCAGCATCCTTTGGATTCATATATACCTTGCATGGGTTTATGTACATGTGCATAGATTTTTATGAGATTTATATATAAATGTTGGAGCCTGTTGTTTCAGTCCCACTTGAAGTTTCTGTCACGCTTTACAAGTTTTCAGGATGGAAAAGGCATCATTCCCATCTTCAAGGACAAGGATCCAGAGAACTACTGGCTGGACAGCCTCACCTCCACTTCTGGGTAGGTGATGGAGCAAACACAGAGAAGGACAAGGAGGTGATGGGAGCAGTCAGCATGGATTTACAAACGGGAAATCATGCCTGACCAGCCTGAGAGCCTTCCTCGATGAGAAGACTGGCGTGGTGGATGAGGGGAGCATGCAGGGGACACTCCTTGCCTTCACTTCAGCAAGGCTTTCCACACCATCTCCCGTAACACCCTCACAGGCAAACTGACGAAGCACAGCCTGGAGAAGCGGGGATGCAGATGGAAAACGGGCTGAACAGCCCAGCTCAAAGGGCTGTGACAAGCGGCGAAGTCCAGCTGGAGGTCGGTGCAGGGGGCAGAGCCCAGGGGTTGAGGCTGGGGCCAATACGGTCCAAGACCTTCATTAGGGACCCGGACGACGGGACAGAGCACACCCTCAGCATGGTTGCAGCCAACACAACACTGGGAGGAGCGGTGGATACAGCAGACAAGCGTGCTGCCAGTTAGAGGGCTCTCAACAGGCTGCAGAAAAGGAACCTCATGAAGTTCAACAGAGGAAGGCGAAGTCCTTCACCTATGGGGGAATGACCTAGTATAGGCACCTATAACTGCTGCTGAGGGTCTCATCCAGAGAGATTTTATATACCCCCAGGGGTGGAGACTCCCCAACCTCCCTGGACAAGCTGATCTAGTTTCTGATCACCCTTAACTAAAAAAAAAAAAAAAATTTTTTTTTTTTACTGTTTAACTGACATTTCCTGATTTTCAGTGCGAGCCCATTGTCTCTTCCCCTGTCCCTGGGCAGTGCTGAGAGGGCTCTGCCTCCCTCGGCTCTACTCTCCCATCAGACATCTGTACCCAAGGAGAACTCACCCCCCCTGGAGCCCTCTCCTCTCCAGGCTGAGCAGCCCCAGCTCTCCCAGCCCTTCCTCACATCTCAGCTGCTCCAGACTCTCAGGGGTCTTTGCAGCCTTTGCTGGACTCGCTCCAGTCCATCCATGTCTCTCCCGTCCTGGGGAGCCCAGCCCTGGACCCAGCGCTCCAGGTGTGTGCCCCAGGGCTGAGGAGGGGGGCAGGATCACCTCCCTTGACCCGCTGGCAGTGCTCTGAACGCAGCCCAGGGTGCTGGGGGGACTTCTTTGTCACAGGAACACATGGCTGGCTCAGGGCCAACCCGGTGTCCACCAGGACCCCCAGGTCCTTATCCTCGGAGCTGTACTGTGTCCAGCGCTGGGCTCTCCAATTTCAGGGGAGACATGGACAGAATGAAGCGACTCCAGCAAGGGGCCACAAAGGTGACTGAGGGAGTGGATCATCTGACATAGGAGGAGAGGCTGGGCGAGCCTGACCTGTTCAGCCTGGAGAAGAGATGGCTCAGGAGGATCTGATCCACGTGCAGAAATATCTGATGGAAGGGCGTACAGAAGACTAAGCAAGTCTCTTCTCAATGGCATCCAGTGACAAAGAGTCAATAGGCACAAACTGAAATACATTTAAACATAAGGAAAAGCTTTTTTCACTGTAAGAGTGATGAAACATGGGAACACGTTGCCCAGCGAGGTTGCGGTGTCCGCCTTGGAGGTATACAAAACCAGACTGGCAACGGTCCCGGGCAACCTGCTGTAGCTGACCCTGCTTTGAGCAATGGGTTAGTCTTGATTATCTCCAGATGTCCCTTCCAACTTCACCAATTCTGTAACCAAATGCTCCAATATATATTGCTGTGGAGCCTACCATAATGAAGCGTTTTCCTGTTGGGAGTGGACATAAAACCATAGTGTGGCATAAAAATATCTCATAAAAGTCAAGCACACTTTAAGAAACAAAGTTCAGCTTTCAGTATTCTAAAATAGTATGGAGAAGGCATGACAGCTCAAGAAAGCAAACAGCCTTCCCTATGGGCTGAAATACTGCTAAAGCAATCACCTCCTTCACAGTCTCAAAAGCGTTGCTAAAATACGGCAATGCCTCTAGAGCTCAGAATGACCCCCAAGACTTTTAAACAACTCCAAAATATATACCCAGTACAATCCTAGTCTGTGGAAGGGAAAAAAAATACAAACCCCAACCAGAAAATCTGCAAAAACCCCATCACCTCCAGAAACATCAAATCCGTTTCAGGCTACCTCACAGAATGGATACATTCCTTGAGAGGTTCTAGTTCACTCTTCTTTTGGGAGAACAGCCTCTGGGTCTCTATTCCTTTCTTCCAAGCTTTGTCTACCATATCTACCTAGTCTGTCCTAGTTTGTGGATTATCATCTCTGCATTTCATACATTTCTAGTCTAAGTGATGCACTGCTAATAATTTTCTGCCTTCTATTTCTAGCTAGATGCAGTGTCACATTACATTTCATCCATATCAATGGCCAGCTGCCGCCAAAAGTAGTAGTCTGACCTCTTCCCACTACTCCATGTGCTTCTGCCACTTGTGCCAGGTCCAGCCATCAGGAAGCTGCAGCACGTGCTGGTTCACCAAACCAATCTCAAAGAAAACTAACACTACTTTTCCATCCTATCAGTGAGCCAAAGTACTTCATCTTGGGCCTTTGCAATTCCCAGACATGTTGCAAACAACCTAGAGCACGAGTCTGAAGCTTAGACACATGGAGAAAGGTGTGTGGCAGGAGAGCAGGAGTAACCCCTTCAGTTGTAACCTGTTAGCATTACACGTAAGGTGAAAGAGCATCTATGATTAAAGAGTTGTTTCAAGACAATTACTGCAATTCTGGATTATTCAGTCCTATTTCCTTGCCTCCAAGTGATCACGACTCTGGCCAGGGTAAAACAGAGGCTTTGAGGGCATCTGCTGGCATTTCCTGGCAGTAGTTAAAAATCATATAGCTACATTGGTATCATCAGATCTTAAGTCCTAAGCTATGGGATGTCAATATAACAGCAATTCCTGCAAAAAAAGGATACCCCTGTTCTTCAGTGGCTTTTCATTTTCTGCTTTGTACATCTCTGAATTGCTGCAGCACTTTTCTGCCTCAAGGGCACTCATGGGAACAAAGAGCTGCTACCTATAAAAAGATAATGGTATCCAAGGCCCAGTAAAGAAAAACTATGGCATATTTACAATACACAGTTTTATGCATAACACCATCAGAAAAGACAACAGTGAACATTTGTTGTGGGTTCAAAAGAATGAAAAAAATCATTCATGAACTCCTAACTCATGGACAACTAGGAAAAACCTCAAGCGACTAAGTGGGACATGGCTTAATGGGCATGGTGGTGGGTTTTTTTTTGGTTGATGGTTGGACTTGATGATCTTACAGGTCTTTTCCAACCTTAGTGATTCTGTAAGGGAGTTCTGCTCTATGGATACACTGTTGAGCACCTTTGTTAATGCTCCAGATGAGCAACTTGAAGGAAGTACCAGTTGTGAGATATGAAGAATACAAGCCTCACAGTAAAGAGAAAAAGAAAGGACATTGAGCAACTGAACAGCAGGCTTGGGTGGCACTAAAAGAATCTGCCACTGTTTTTATTCCACATGTATTTTTAGGAGTCTTGGGAAAGACATGCAGAGTAGGTGTTTTCAGAAGGTTAGCAACACTTGCAGCAACAACCAAGCCAAAAGATTGTATCAAATACATTCTCCGGTGTATGGATATGGGAATAAACAGAACTGAAATTGGCCAGTCTTTCAGACACCTTTGGACTGTCAAGTGATGAACCCAGCAGACACATATCAGACACAGAAAAATACAGTGGTACTCTGACAACAAAAACTCTGTGGACTTTGGGATGTCTGTATTACTATAATTTGTGATGGAAGTTAAATGGTAAAACTGAAATGGCATCACAACAGGTTTATTTAATACAAACAGCCTTCTGGAGACATCAGTTTTGCACAACTTATTTTTGAACCCATTAGTTCAGAAGCAGAGGTATGCTTCCAGGCAATGCCCATTTCTGCAGGCTGGCAGGAGATTTTCATGTCTCATTCCAACGCTTCATAGCTGCTTAGACCGGAATACTCCAAAATGCGGAAGCTGTGGAAGTAATGCACTGAGTTTTCTCTTTACATTTCTCCTACAGCCTGCGAAGAAACACCTGAACAGAACTGACAGGGCACTACACAGTTTCACTCCTACCTACAGAACTGCTGTTGTAATTGCTAACATCTTTCATGCTGTTCAATATAATCGATTAGTAACGAAACATCTTAAAATAAGCAGTACCTGCAGTCTCTATAAGACAATGACAAATATATATTCTGTTCAAATTTACTCAGTTATCTTTAATAGCTCCTTAAATGTTACCTAAAACATTTAAAAACTAAAATTAAATTTTGTTTATATTGATAGCAATAAGCCTGACAAATTCATCAAGCTGATGCTCAGCTCTTTTGAGCTCTGCTACAGGAAAATACCAGAGTTAACTTCTGGGTTGCAGCGGCTTGCTTTATCAAAATTTGGGGCACAGAAAACTTCAATATTAACTGGAAACCAAACCTTAAAACGCAACAGAGTTACCTATTTTCTAACACCACCAAGAATGAGCACTGGGTAGAGAACACATGTAGTTACCTCACAAGTGATGCTGAAGCCACATACACGTATACTAAAGCTACATTTCACTAAGCAAACTAATTAAATTACTGATATGCAAGTAGTAATACATATTCTGTTCATAACGTATGATCATGATGATCTTAAAGGTCTTTTCCAACCTAAATGATTCTGATTCTCTAAGTCACATTTATTCCCAAAATGCAGATACACAGTTATGTGGATAATATTCAAAGACTGCATGAAAACTGAAGTTTTGAATACACAAGGTTTAGAAACTAACTTTGTACACCCTGAAGTTCAAATTATTTGAGAACAGGAGCTCATCAGCTAAGAAATTTTGTAAGACCCACGCATGAACTGTTGAAGTCTTAAGAAGTGATTGTGGCAGCCATTTAATAAATTCTCCAGTGAGCTAAGCTAAATGATGGCCTGGAGAAAACGACTAGTTAAAATGGCAAAGAATGTCCTTTACTCAAGAGGGCACATCTCCCTTTTCATGAACGGGTATTTCAGTGGAAGGCTTGCAGTTCCAGCCCGCCCCTCTCTCCCTGTGCTGTATATCAAAATAACCTAAGTGTCAGAGAAGGGTTTGCCTCATTTTTACCTTGGAAAGAAACGAGCAAC